>NC_139230.1:118652957-119990325 GCF_977018435.1 Lepisma saccharinum
ATAAAATGTCAGATTAGCCTTCGGAATTTCAAACAAGAGTAAAATTGGAAGATGAGCAAATTCACAGGATAGCCTCACATTATTTGGGACCAGAAATTGTGTGACACGTGAATCACACGATCTCACGTGAAGTTAACCAAGGTCCGTGAAGAGTTTCCCCTACCCCGCTTGAAGAGGTCTGAACATACCAGCCCCTTTTCCGCGAGGGGCAGGTATCGTAAACTTGTCACGTCAACGCCGAAGCAAACTTTCCCTCTGCTTTGACAAAGTCGTTTGAAAACAAAGACAAGGTGTCAATATTTTTCAATAGTTACAACAAAAGATTTGATTCATTACGTAATTCACTTCATTTCTAGTGTATGGCATGGACGTATGCACTTTTCTAGAAATACATTTTGGGAAGGGTTCAATTGTATCACATGTAGAGTAAGATGGGTCAAGACTGCGCACTTTGAGTTCATAATTTTATATTCAAGCTATGAAACTACAGACAGACATGAAAAAAGCAATACACATTGCACTATCCTTTGCTAACTCTAAGTAAATTTCCGAAAGCTGAATGAACAATATTTCTGCATGAAACAATTACAAAACGGTGAACATGCAAATGCGTAGTCTTACCCGCACCGCGGGGTAAGACTGCGATCAAGTTCGGGTAAGAATGCGCATTTTCTACACAGAGTCACATTTGTATAAAAAGAAACACGAATCACATAAAGAAGTTCTTCTATCATATGGCATACATTTCTCGTGGCATTTTCACAGTAGGCACAGTGAATCCAGTCCTTCACTTGGGTTAGGAATCGCTAACACAAATCACAAATAAAGGTTCCTGTTTCATGCGAGGTGCAATTTTCATGCCACCACTCGTCACATGTGGAACACTTGATCCAATCCTCTACTGGAGGATCGCTGTACTTCTCATTACAACCTGGGCAATTGTACTCTTTCTTCTGGAGTTTTCTGCTTGCTACATCTTCTTCAACAACGATGTTCCGTTTCTGCTTCCCCTGAACTTTCTTCTTACTCTTCTCAGCCAACGAGGCTTCCAAGTTGACTTTGAATGGAGATCCAGTTAACACCTGAAATTCCTTCCCTTTCGTCGGCGGTGCTGAATATGCTCTGCACGTGGAAGTGGTGAATCTGGTTAACGGAAATGTGCCAGTATGATCCAGTATTGTTAACCCCACTTGTTGAAGACTGCTCACCTGGAGTTGGAGCTGCTACATTTGTCACAGTAGAGGGAAGAAACTCCTCCTCAGTGAAGATGTCTTGATTGAAAGGGCATAATCCAGTCACTTCAAAGCCCTTCATGGCATTCCCAACTGTAGATGCCTTCCCATATGCCTTTGTAAAAATGGATGCCACTTGGAAAACTGTGATTGGGCGACCCGGATGGTTACTCATCCACTTATCACACTCAGATAAATAAAACGACTTCAGTGGACCAAAAAATGATCTATCAAATGGCTGGGCATTGTAAGGCACACACTTGTGGAGTAAAACTGCGCACGTGCGCAGTCGTGCCCCGTGCTGCATTCCTGAACAAATCACGTGATGCTGCCCAGCCATTGCACAAAGCAATGGAAACTAATACGCAGGTGGACTCGGCATTAACACAGCTTCTTCTATCCATCAACATCGTAATATTGTATACATTCACAGAGACGTAGTACTCAAAACACGTAGTACCAAAATAAATAGCAAACACCCTCAAAATCTTTCCACTTACCTCTCTCAGCACAACGAATTTCAAACGTATCTTCACCACTGTCCACAGCTAGCTACCATCTTGGACAACGTAACGGTGGGGCAGTGGTGCCAACTGTGTGTGATTTTCACCTCGAAAAACCGGTGCGCAGTCTTACCCGTCGCGCAGTCTTACCCCACCTTACTCTAATAATAATACCAAAATTGCCTTGATATTACAATATCTGCTAATAATACTATATTATAAGACAAAGACTAGAAGGCTTTTTGGCCGAGCGCATAAAGTGGTCGACTTTTCATATCGCCAACAAAGTTCCCGGGTCAGAATCCCGGCCTGGGCGTTCTTCATCAATTTCATCCAATTATCACTCATTGTCGCGATTAGCCAAGTGGCAGAAATTCGAAAAAATAACGAAGTAGAAAGAAATATATACAGAATAAGTAATACTTGTAATAATTATGGGTTATTGTTATGTGAATAGAGGAAGCTAGCCGCGGTGATTAGTCTGTAGGGCGTCTGACTGCTACGCATGAAGCGACTCTGGGGAACAGTCAGCCTCAAATAAATGGGTTTTTGGGACAACATTTGTGGCGGGCTGTCGGCCGAAGCGTGATGCTAATCACACATCTAAAATGACGAGATCGAAGATGTGTGGTTAATGGCACAGTGAAATATGCAATGGAAACTTTACCCTACCTATATGGACAGTAAAGAGATGGTGCAAGAATATATATTTAACAAAACACATTCATTTTCTAGCTTCTTTCTACTTAAGGCCACTATTCTTTTTTCAGAGAGAGATGTTCTACCTACAAAATTAATGACAAAATAAGTAAATAGTAAAATGAGAAATTTATAGATTAAGGAAAAGATTGATTGATTGATTGATTTGTTGTTTTAAGTCCACTTTATGCACATATAGCTAATCGGGGCTTGGCCTACAGTTTAAAGTGGGATCCGAACCACTATGTGCATCCGCCGGGTATCGAGCACGAGACTTCTTGATTACAAGGCGACGACGAGATTAACGAAAATGTTCATGGTTCTATATGATCAAAATGTAACGTATTATTATCATCACACCATCCACTATTTCCGCAGACACTGTAAATACAAAACTAATTCATTCAATGCCAGTCAGAAATGAATAGAAATGGGAACTACGTACTTTGATTTGATTTGTTTTATTTTACTTCACTTTTCTGTCACTTTTGACTAATTGCGAAGATGGGCACGAGTGATGATGATATGATGAAATTGATGAATCGACTCTCACAATCACCCACGGGACCCCTGGCGTCGTAGCGCGATGTACTTACAACTCCGCCACGGGGGCCGGCTCATGGGAACTACTACTATTTCTACTACTACTACTACTACTACTACTACTAATAATAATAATAATAATATAAAGCGTATTAAAACAATGTCATTTTAGTTATTATATTATTATTATTAATATCATCATTAGCGATTTTTTTTTTGGGAAGAAAGGTTTCGGTACTCTTTAGGTTACTTTGTTAATCTTTTTATTTGTTATGTTCATCATAAAAACTACTCTAAATATTGTGGTATGTTCATAAATGATGGCGTGGGGAGTGACCCCTTCTCAAGACACCCAAATGTCAACCTCACTGGACTACATTACTTAGGGGCGTCTCCATTCATGGCCAGTATATTCCTCTACGGGGCTTGTGTTGTGTGCTGTCAGTATGTATTTGTGATTATCCCTCATCCATATATATTTTACCAACATTTTCCCCCGTCTTCACAATTTGTCAATAGTGGCAAAAAACGCCAATTAAATTAAAACAATTCATCATTCAAAAATGGGGGTGCACGGCTTTGCGCCAATCACTCTGGAAAATGGTTTGGTTTTGCGCCAATAATTACCGGATCGTTATCTTTCCGTACATGGTTTTGCGCCACTACAGAAAATCGTAATTCAATTACTTAGGTTGGCAAGCATGATTTTCCGTCCCACTTAAACAGGCTGCGGACTGTCACCGAGATGGCGTGGTTAAAAATTATGCACCACCAACCATAAGTATACAAAATTTCACTTGTCAAACTGCAGTCTCTTACAATGGAACCTTTGTGGCATGTGAGATCAATTTCACGTAATGCATGCGTGAAATTGCTTTGCGATTATATTGATCAATGTAAGATTCAATTTTGAGGTATTTCTCTCTTAAAACGCTCCTCTTACGTGCGGGTTTTTCGAGGCCATTTATTTTAAGGTAAGTGTCGGTCTGGAGGTTAATCAATGCATGTATAAATTTCAAAATATCAGGATGGTTGGTGTAAAACATGGCATTCAGTTTACTGTGAAAGGCTTCACATGCATTTGTTGTGCGATAGGCCGAAGCAGAAAAATCTGCCCATATGTGTGGAGGGTACGTAGAATCTTCTGCAATATAGTTTTCTACCAAATAATCACAGAACTTTGTAATTTTCTCATCTGATGGCTTATCTTCGAACATGTCAATTGCGAAGCAATCAGAGACATCATGGGGAGGTAAGTAAGACAAACCAAAAATATAATTGAGCCATTTACCTTCGGGACCTCTTTCCTTGTAGATTTTCGAAAGACCTGGGTTTTTCATTTTTCGCCACCAGGCTTGGCATTAGTGAAACCTACATCCTACTATAACACATCTCCCACCCCTTGTTCAAAGTCAACGCATATTCTTTTCGGTTCGAGACTACTGCCGCAAACTTGCTCACACTTTAATTTCACAGCATTGAACAACGAAGTATACGTACTTTTTAATTTGTCCTTTAATACGCAGAATAACAGGGGCACATATGGCCTTTTTCCAGAATATGAATCGTGAACAACCGAGTGAAATGTTTTGTACAGTAGCTGAAGGTCCCATCCATATAAAGACAATCAGCATCGCAAAGATATTTTAGATTTGATTCACAACAGAATACTATTATGTTCTTTACGCTGTCATTAATTAGTACGAAATTCTCACCACGAACAGTCCTTATGGTCTGGTTTTCGACTGCTTCATGAACATCGCTCACTGATTTCGGCAATGGAGGGAGCATATTTCGCCGTGTTCTATACACAGCCTCTCGCAAAAGTTTCTTATCTGTGAAATGTAGCTGATTGATACTTGTAAGCCTTTCTTCGTTCAGCGCCGCGTACACAATGCTTGAGGGTTGTTCATGTAATGCACTTGACGCCTTCCGTTTACATGAACCACGAATTTCTTGAAGTATTAAACTGCGTTCATTGCTATCGTGATTATGAATTATCTTCTCACTTTCAACTATCATGTCACTGTTCGTAATTATTATTGCTGTACACGACTTGTTTGTGCAACGCCACCGAACACGTCCATCTGAATATGCGTAAGCTTTCCTGAATTTATAATTGTCCTTACTTATTAGATCCTTACCTCTATTCGATGCCTCTGCGAGCAGTTCCATGGTGGACCGGACCCCGGTGTAATGAAACGTGTAACGTTGAGGTGAAAGCCAGAGGGCTGCACAACGGCCAGAATCGCTTACTAGGCCCGCCTGGCTGGTCGGGCGGGCGAGTAAAACTATATACCTGGGTTTTGACCCGTCAAGCATCGAAAGCCCACGGGTAACTGGAAGGCCTTGCAAGACGAAGCTCGCTTATCTTCAGCGAACGCTCATTCCGGTTTTGCACCGTCTCCAGATACAAGAGTCACGCAGTCACCGTTGCCAACTTTTAGATTCTAAACTGTTCTAGGAGCACTTAAAATGTTCATCACTTGTATCAATTTGAAATTGCAGACATTTATTCCTTGCTAGAAAACATTTGAATCGCTCACACCCAGTGGCGGCGATTGGGTTCCAAAACTAGAGGGCCAAAGTGCAAATGTACGGGGGGGGCAAGGATAATTTAATTTCCCTTGGTACATGAGGTTAGCGTGGTGCAAAATTAGCAAAATTGGGGGGGCAACTCTCTCGGCCCCGCCCCTAATTGCTGCCACTGCTGACACCTGTACAGGAGTACGAACCAAGTTTCGCAAAAAGTGCCATCGTAATATTTTGGAACTTTGTGTGACTGGTGGTTGTTCTACATTATACATTTTTTGGGGGTGCTCCCTTATGGCGCAGTGGTAGTGTCGTCGCCTTGTAATCAAAGGGTACCAGGTTCGATACCCGGTGGAAGCACATGATGGTTCGGATCCCACTTTAAACTATAGGTCCAGTCCCGATTAGCCTTATTGTGCATAAATTGACCAAATAAATGAATCAATCAATCAAACAGATTTTCTCTCTGGTGTAATTTTGCCAATTCAATATCCGAATTAGTTGCTCAAGATCCCCCATCCTGAACACTAAGGCACGATGGTCCATAAAATGGAACATGAAATCAGAATTTGCATTATAAAAGGTTTTTGAATATTGTCATCTCTTTCAACAAATCGTCGTTCGCTCATGTTGTTGCTAATTATCTTGTTCTCAGACCGCATTGATAGTAATACGATACAAAATATAATTGTTAGCTTGTATTTTCACACGGGTGCAAATAACAGGCAATGCTATTTACACATTTCAACAAACAAACAACGTAAAAATGAAACCGAGAGAAAATTTACGATTTCAAGACCAGAAAGGTGACATAAAATGAACAAGACACACAAACCTATTTCAAGACCATCGAAACAAATTTAGAAAATATGTGGTAGTTGGTTTGACATAAAAATGACACTTATTTAAGAAGTTACAAAATCTTAGGTGCAGTGGCTTAGCAACATATCGCGAGGTCCTAGGCGAGATTTGAATGCAAGGCCCCATCGTTCTTTAAGTTTGAAATATCAATGTAAATCGATACACAGTCATCAAGGAAACGACAGCAAATTATCATATTTATATAATAGCCTACAATAATAATTAATTTCTGACGAAAATTATATTTAATAGTACGCGACAGAGAAATTTACACTTGGCAGAGCTACAGTAACACGCTGCTGGAATTTTCATTAACCAAAGTAGTAGTAATAGTACGTTTTTTAAGATGTTCTTTAGGCAGTAAGATAACTGAAATATCCTTAAATATGCTAAACTTTTTTTTTAAAAAAATCAGAAATACAAAGTAAGAATCTTGAAATATAACCTATATATTATTTAATGAGTCGTTCTTTGTTTCCTCATTTCGAAGTTTGTAGGATGTAAATGTCGCAAACCATGGCTTAAGTAGAAAATGTGGAAGGACGCACATAAAATGTCAGTGCTTGATAGAGCGGGGGGAAGGGAGTGCGCTAAAACACAATCCTGTCTAGGGACCCAATGTATCTACCTACAAGCTCTTCTACACAATCGGTTTCAACATCAGCAAATCTTAAAACGATAGTCATTTGCACAATAAATGTGAAATGTTTGGTGTAATCAACTGATACAGCTAATTTGACTTTTTTTAAATTAGCAATTTTGACTTTATTAATTAGCAATTTTGACTTTGTTGCACATAAATTGTACCAGTGAACTTTGAATTTTAGGACTTAGATGATAATAATAACTGTGAATCTCATTTTGTTGTTACGTCTTAATGTTCTTGTAATATTAAATATTTGACGCAGTGGCGTAACAAAATCGTAAAGTACGCGTCCGCAAGAAATAAATTTGGGTCCCTCAAGTACAGTCAGCTTCTTCCAGGAAATTTACGTAATTACTTAGAATGGCTGGTTGTGCCTGCACTTACATTAATAACTATACAAATCGATGCTCTAACTCTGAATTTTCACATATTGATTGATTGACTTAGTTTATTTTACTTCGCGTTTTGTGCCTCTTGGCTAATTTGCGAAGATGGGGATGAGTGATGAAATGATGAAATGGATGAAAATGGACATTTACAAAAAACCATACCCGACCGTGATTCGAACCCGGGACCCTTGGCGTCGCAGCGCGATGTGCTAACCACTCGGCCACAGGGTCGGGCGAATTTTCACATATTACAACATATCATTCTTTGACATTTATGTATTCAAAAGAAGAAAATACAAATACTTACTTATCCCTTCCCCCAAACAGAAGGCGGTACAGGATACAGAGAACACTGGAAGCTAGTGTAGAGCTATCAAGGAGAAGAAACTTTCCTAAAGCACTTGATTTCAGATTTAAGCACATTCCTGAAACATAGAATTTGATCAGGAAATTCGGAAGATAAATCATCTTCGTGCCCGTTACAGAGGGCAATAGCTGCGTCTGAAGTTGTAGGAACGAAGGAAGAACTGCTAATATTATCCATACCCTTCTTCAGTTTAAAACACCGGAAGCATTTAAATGCCCCATACTTTGCTCCGTGGCAGTTTGAGGTGCTTTACCATTAACATATTAAAATCGGGTAGGCTATGCAAGGTCACGACACAGAAGAAAAATGGATAAAAATGTTCAAGCAATTTTTGCGTTGATGTTTCACATGAGAAATGATAATTATTTTGACTTTTTCGGGGCCCCTTAGGCTTAGAGCTCCCGCCCGCCTCTGATTTGACGTATTCATTCAAATTATAACGTTAAACTAGAATATAAAGCCAGATAAAAAGTTCTAAATTTTATTGCCCACAAAAATTAGCCTTTTCTATCTTTCTCACTTCCATTTATTACGTTTTTCGTATCAACCTCATAGGACGCGAGGCCCCTATATGCGCGAGGCCCAGGGTGGTCGCCCACTTCGCTCACCCCTTGCTACGCCAATGATTCTACAACCTCAAGGCACCTGCGCCTAGCAGAAATTCAAATATTTCCATGCGTAGTGAAATATAATGGCCGTTGGCAACACTGACAGTAGTGCTCGCCGTCTACCTGCAAGAACTACATCGAGTCTCACGGGTCTTCTTAAGACCCGGGTAATAGAAAAGCCTGGCAGGCATCGATGCCTGTGCACAACTGTGACGTGAAGCTCGCTTCCGCGATGTCGAACACCTGGCCTTGATGTGCGTGTTGCATATTATTGTAGGCGCGTCTCCTCGCAGACGGGTTTTCTCCGGGTCTTGTGCAGGTCTCTGGGTGAAACACAGGGAGGTAGACGAAAGCCACGATCAGTCGTTGCCCTTGAGAGACAGGATTGCCAACCTATACAATTCTTAGCTCGGCTAGACATTCAAGAGTGGCGGAAAACATTATTGGCGCAAAAGATACTGTGGCACTAATATTTACAATTTGTTCATTGGCGCAAAACACGCGATTTTGGCGCAAATGCATTGCACCCCAAAAATGATCGTGCAAGAGAAAAATGGATTGATTATATTATTATTATTATTATTATTGCATCCAAAGTAAAAAGTCTATGTAAACACAAGATCTATCACGTCTGTCATTTCAGGAAATTGGGTTCTCAATAACAACTTAAACAAATAGCACTGACCGAAAGGTATTATTTTCCTAAATTTTCAGACCACCCACCGACAAGAGAAAAATTAAGTTCAAGAACTTTCACTTTCCTCTTTATTTATTTTTTACAAGGTGTACCAAAAAAAAATTAAGAAACTTTCCTGTTATTATGTCGCAGCAGGAACTGAGTTCCGGAGCTTTCGGGTTCACTTTAAAACTTGAATACTGCAATTACGTACTTTCGTTATTTAATTTTAGTACTTGGCAACTTTTCCTGGGGAGCCTGACCCCCCCCCCCCCCGGGCCCTCCCTCTAAATATGACGTTGTATACAAAAACTCCAACAACAATTGCATACACATATGTCTGTGTACTAATTGAAAACATTCGTGTCTCCAATGGGCCGTCTCAGGCAGGGGGCTGGACGTTAACTTTCCTTTGCGGCAGTTGCTATGCAGCTTAGTGCGCATGAGCATCACCCCCTGAAACTCAAGGCCATTTCGGTCAACAACCTCCCCCTCGTGACGTAGTGACGGGCAGACGTTTGGGGGTTGAGCAAAGGAGGGTGGAAATTCTCCACACGCTGCAAAAATGCTACTTAGTTGAGCTTCTAGCTGTGTGCTGTGAACGTGTGATTTTACGGGGGGATGTGCTTTCGCCTTACATTTAGTGTTTTAGTGGAGTTTTTTCTTGTTTTTGTACAAGAAGTAAACTTTTGATGGCATCATGCCATTTCGTAGTTGTGTGCCATATTGTAAAGGCAATTACGATAACGAGTCAACAGTGACAAGGTTTTCGTTTCCAAACCATCCAGAAAGCCGAGAAAAATGGATTAGAGCTATCCACAGGAAATATGTTTCACCAACAAAAGCTTCCAAGGTAATTTGAAGTAGCTAGAATAAGATGCATGTTTTGTTTGAAATGGCGTTTTCAAGTTGCCTTTGTATACTCCTAAATACAGTGACGTGCGGTGACGTCGACACTTGGGTAGCAGTCAGTGGCGTGCTCAAGGGGGGGGTTGGTGTGGGTCACACCCCTCCTCCCTTTAGGGCCAGTATTCCTACAAAAAAGAATGTCAATAACAGGAAAAGATTGCAAAATTATGAATGAGTACCAGAAAAAAGTACACGTAACCCCCACCCACATTAGAAAGTAAAAAACTATTTGATTTGACTCTAAGCCAGAGATCCTGGGTTCGAATCTCGGATTGGCCATTTGTGTTCTTTGTGTGTGTTCCTTCATCTATTTTGTTGTACCAAAGGTGGCGGAAAAGCGAAGTAAAATGAACCAAATTGAGCAATCAATCAATGATTTGATTTCATTTTTGTTACTTAGCGTCGCTTTTTTGTCACATTTGGTTAATTGCGAAGATACGATGAAATTGATGAAGGGACGAGCACAGGGAACGCCCATGCCTGGGTCGGGGTTCGAACCCAAAAATCCTGGTGTCGTAGCGCGCTATGATAACCACTCCCCCACGCTTGGTTGATTTGGTGACAGGTAACAAAACACAACACACTTTTTTGTAGTTTCTTCAATGATATTCATTTGACTTTTTGAGTTCTGAGATACATTTTTTATTCCAAATTATTTCATTATTCACTGCAACACATAGGACAAGAATGCGCACTCATCACGGGTTCGAATCCTGGCCTGGATTGTTCATATGAGGTCCCTTAACCAATTTCATCATATTATCACTCAATCCTAATTTTCACGATAACCAAATGTGTCAGAAAAGCGAAGTAAAATAAACCAAACCAACAACAATATGAACACGCGTTCTCTTGCCCAAATAAATACATCCGTATTTATGACTGTTAGAGACCAAGAGTAGTATATTTAAATAAAACACTACTAAAACGAGAGTCAGAGAGAGCCTGAGCATATATTTGTAATTTAATCATTATATATTCCATATTTGTAAAAGAAAAAAAGAAAGAAAGAAAGCATAACATCATTGTCTGCACATAACACGTTCCCATTTCATAAATAATAAAACTACATCCCATATTATACATACGCACATATTGTACAAGGTGTAAAAGGTTGTGTAAATACAGAGAACATAAGTACTGCAGAAAATTTTACCCTGAGTTCTTTACAGGATTTACAAAAAATCTATGAGAAACCAATCCCCTATCTGTCCTATAGGAGATAGACTGGGGGACCTGAAAGCCTGGGCTTTCAACCATTGCAGCGGGGGGCGAGGGGAGAAGAGAGGTAGAGGTAGAAATCTTCGTTTTCCTTGGGTCAGCCGTTTCTACCTGAAAACTGGTCTGGCGGAAGAAGAGCGAGCTAGGGTATCCAGCCAGCTTTGCCCGCGGAGAACACCGATGGACGAGAAGCGCGTGGAAAAGAAAGTGTTGCGTATGAGCTGTGGTGGCTTTAACAAGACAATAAATATTGTGATTTGAATATAATTCGAGATGTGAGATTGATTGATCTATCTCTGCTAGACTAGCTACTCCTCAGTGCACGTCACTGCCTAAATAGCTAGCAATTCCTCTCCTTTTAAATTATTACATGAGTAATTAACTAGACAAGAATCTATGTTCTATTCATTCTTATAGACAATACTACTTTTCTCTAGACGTAGTTCTCTTTATGATATTCCTCCACTTGCACATACTTTACACCACATTATGCTTAACTTAAATAAACGGAAACTCACCCTTGATATATTTTTCTCTTCCCTCTAATATTTAGTTCGGTAAGCTTATAACAATAAAGACAATCTAGAATAATTTTGTACTTTATAAAAATGCTACGTTGCTTTTCAGACACTCTAGGTTAATCACGATGATTAGTACAAACAGTGAATTGATGAGATATATCAACAAACAAGCAGAAGTGCTTACGAAGCCAAGAACAAGTCAAACTTTTCCAATTCGAGAAGAAACCGACACCGAGACATTCCTTTCAAACTCTTGGCGAAACCGAGAGCGGCTCAACATTTTTACAGTACGAAAAGAAACGGAGAACGAGACAAACAATTGCAATTCAAGACTAAACTGAGAGTGAAACATTCATTTCAAACTATCTCGATGCGAAACATTCGTTGCAAACTATGAAGAAATCGAGAACGAGACAAACATTTTCAACTTGATACGAAACCGAGAAAGACATTCATTTCAAACTATGAAAAACCGAGAACAAGAAACATTTTCAATTCGATACCAAACCGAGAAAGACATTCATTTCGAACTATGAAAAACCGAGAACGAGACAAACATTTTCAACTCGATACCAAACCGAGAAAGTCGTTTCTTTCAAACTATGAAAAAACCGAGAACGATACAAACATTTTCAACTCGATACCAAACAGAGAAAGACGTTTCTTTCAAACTATGAAAAAACTGGGAACGAGACAAATGTTTTCAACTCGATACGAAACCGAGAAAGACATTCTTTTCAAACAATGAAAAACCGAGAACGAGAAACATTTTCATCTCGATAGGAAACCGAGAAAGACATTCATTTCGAACTATGAAAAACCGAGAACGAGACAAACATTTTCAACTCGATACCAAACCGAGAAAGACGTTTCTTTCAAACTATGAAAAAACTGAGAACGAGACAAACATTTTCAACTCGATACCAAACCGAGAAAGACATTCTTTTTAAACAATGAAAAAAAACGAGAACAAGAAACATTTTCAACTCGATACGAAACCGAGAAAGACGTTCCTTTCAAACTAATAAAAAAAACGAGATTTTAAAATGCTTTTGATGTAGTTGTACAAGGGTCGTTCAAGGTTGACCGGGACTTTTATTTCTGAAGAGGAAATAGGTAGCAGAAGAAACACCAAACTATGTCAGTTTTTCAAAGTATTATCCGTGCTCGCCGAGGCACTGTTGCCATCGTTCTGGCAGCTCCCGAATTCCTTTGGCGTAGAAAGAACTTGGTTGTTGTTGTAGCCACTGGAGGACATCGCTCCGCAGTGCTTCGTCTGTCGTGAATTTCTTCCCTCCCAGATGGTCTTTAAGGGGTGCAAACAAATGATAATCACTGGGGGCTAAATCCGGACTGTAGGGGGGATGGGGCAAAACTTCCCAGCTCATGTCGGCCAGAGTTGTTGTTGTCACATTGGCCGTGTGAGGGCGGGCATTGTCATGGAGAAGAATGACATTTCCAGACAACATCCCAGGTCTTTTCTTGCAAATGGACTTTCGTACAGCACCACTCAACAATGTGGAGTAATACTGGGCATTAATCGTGCTCCCTTTGTCCAGAAAATCCACATGGATAACGCCCTTCATGTCCCAGAAGACACTCGCCATGATCTTTCCAGCGGACGGCTGCGGTTTGCTTTTCTTGGGGGGCGGGGAACCTTTATGCCGCCACTCCATGCTGAGTCTTTTGGTCTCTGGGGTTGAATTGTGCAACCATGTTTCATCACACGTGATGATGGATTGCAACAATTCGTCACCTACTGCTCGAAAACGATTCAGAAGCTGTTCACAGACCGTCCTGCGTGTCCACTTCTGATCGAATGTCAGCTGGCGGGGAACCCACCTTGCACAGATTTTGCGGAAGCGTAAGTGGTCGCGAATGATTGTCTCAACACTCCCGACACTGATATTCACCTCGGCAGCAATATCCCGCACTGTTACTCGCCGGTTCTCAAGAATCATTTGCTCAACACGTGCGATATTCACTGGTGTGACTGCAGTCGGGCGAATGTGTCCATGCGCTTCATTTGTCACCAGCTCCCGTCCTTCGCGAAACTGCTCACACCATTCGTACACTCTTGTCCGCGACATCGTTTGTTCACCATACTGTGCTTGCAATCGTCTGAAAATCTCAGCTGGTTTCACTTTCTCCTTCACGAGAAATTTGATCACACACCGCTGCTCCACAGCCACAGACACACTGCTTGCCGCCATGTTCGCTGCAACTGCTGCGCATGCGCGAAATACGTCATGCCGGGCGCTAAGTACTCGCGAAGGAATACATTACGTCACCCGCACGTTTCATCATGTGAGGGGGCTGCTTAATTTAGGAGGGAGGAATATTTACGTTTAATTGCGTGAGAATATTCTGAGATTCTAACATTTTGCTTAGAGATTATTTATATTTTATTTAATCTGCTTAGTTTTGATGTAATTGTAGCTTACTTACATAATGCGTTTTTTCCAGTAAATTTGAGAATGAGCTCATGAAACTTATGTTCTTGGTGTTTTAATTTCCATGAGACGTTTTGAGGTAATGACATTTCAGAATGATTTTATATTTTATTGTGATTTTAAAAATTTAAGGCGGTAGTTGTAGATCTAAATGACCTAATGGAATATAAAGTCAGCCAGGGCGGGTGAATCCAAGTGACACATGATACAGAGGTGTTCACCCTCCGGAGGGCGACCCTCGTGAGGGCAGACCTCACCCTCACCCTCCGGAAGACCTGTGAGGGTGAGGGCGGTGGAGGGCTCGGGCGAGAGCGCTCTCGGAGGGTGAGGGCGGTGGAGGGCGAGAGCGACTGTGATCTCGGAGGGTGAGGGCGGTGGAGGGCGAGGGCGAGAGCGATCTCGGAGGGTGAGGGCGGTGGAGGGCGAGGGCGAGAGCGATCTCGGAGGGTGAGGGCGGTGGAGGGCAAGAGCGAGAGCGTTCTCGGAGGGTGAGGGCGGTGGAATGCGAGAGCGTTCTCGGAGGGTGAGGGCGGTGGAGTGCGAGGGCGAGAGCGTTCTCGGAGGGTGAGGGCGGTGGAGGGCGAGGGCGACAGCGATCTCGGAGGGTGAGAGCGGTGGAGGGCGAGAGCGACTGCGATATCGGAGGGTGATGGTGGTGGAGGGCGAGGGCGACTGCGATCTCGGAGGGGGAGGGCGGTGGAGGGCAAGGGCGACCGCGATCTCGGAGGGTGAGGGCGGTGGAGGGCGAGAGCGTTCTCGGAGGTTGAGGGCGGTGGAGGGCGAGAGCGAGAGCGATCTCGGAGGGTGAGGGCGGTGGAGGGCGAGGGCGAGAGCGATCTCGGAGGGTGAGGGCGGTGGAGGGCGAGGGCGACTGCGATCTCGGAGGGTGAGGGCGGTGGAGGGCGAAGGCAACTGCGATCTCGGAGGGTGAGGGCGGTGGAGGGCGAGGGCGACTGCGATCTCGGAGGGTGAGGGCGGTGGAGGGCGAGGGCGAGAGCGTTCTTGGAGGGTGAGGGCGGTGGAGGGCGAGGGCGAGAGCGTTCTCGGAGGGTGAGGGCGGTGGAGGGCGAGGGCGAGAGCGTTCTCGGAGGGTGAGGGCGGTGGAGGGCGAGGGCAACTGCGATCTCGGAGGGTGAGGGCGGTGGAGGGCAAGGGCGACTGCGATCTCGGAGGGTGAGGGCGGTGGAGGGCGAGGGTGACTGCGATCTCGGAGGGTGAGGGCGGTGGAGGGCGAAGGCAACTGCGATCTCGGAGGGTGAGGGCGTGGAGGGCGAGGGCGGTGGAGTGCGATGGCGAGAGCAAGTGGAAGGTGTTGGAGGGTGAGGGCAAGTGGAGGGTGGTGGAGGGCGATGGAGGGTGAGAGTTATGGCGGGGCCAGATCGAGACACGAGAAGATAGGTTAAATTTAATTTATTTTTGTTTTCAAGAATAATTATAAATTTCCTTCACCCAATAAGCCGCGGTGGCTCAGCGGTGTCGGCCCCTGTGGCGGAGTGGTTAGCACATCGCGCTTTGACGCCAGAGGTCCCGGGTTCGAATCCTGGCTCGGACATGGATGTTTGTGATTGTCTGTTAAAAAAAAAGTCGGTAACGCGTCTGACTACCATGCTAAAGGTCCCGTGTTCGATCCCCGGCCGGTTCAAATCCGGGAACTTTTCTAACGTTGGAAGCGGCCCCGGCGCTCACCCAGCGTCGAATAACATGGGTACAGGGGGGAAACCCTGGTAAAGGCGGTCAGGGGCGTGATGCTGATCACATCACCCCCACTCACGACCGGATCAAGAAAGTGTGGGGCGTTACCCCCGCACCCCCTATACGCCTTCATGGCGTGGTGCTAAGCACAGGGGAACACTTTACTTTTTACTTTACTTCACCCAATATAATATATCAAGTTTTCGATAATATTTTGTTCCCGTTGTAACTTACATCGAATACTATTTGACCTGATATCGAATGGAATTGAAGCTCAAAAAGAGATATTTCGATTTATTCGTGATCTCGTACAAATTTCTATGAGCGTCAAATGTCTATTTTTGAGGCATTAAGGCATTAATGAAATTGAAACATAATTCTAAGAATTACCCTGCACATTCCACCCTGCTGGTAGACAGTGTGCGTGCCTATGGAACCATGAAGAATGCGCTGGATGATTCATAGAAAGCGTCCGCGGCAAGGGAATACTGTTGGTACTTTATTTAACGGCAGATATTTTCACTTGACTAGAAGAGCTTTACTTAGACACAGAAAAACAGTCCAATACGTTTAAAGCCCTTAATGGATAAAGACCTTATAAGGGTAGTAATATTCGGAGATATTTGAATCCATATGTAAAGTAAAACCACACACAGGTACCAACTAACTTCTATCCATGATTTCTTAAACAAAAATATTCAATGTTGAAAAAACACATGCCTTCGTTTTATTAATTTGTTTTTCAAATTTGTTTCATCTTTTAAAATCCGTGTTTTAAATGTGTTTTAGTGTTTAGAAATCTGTGTCCCTTCTGATTATATTTGAAAGGTTTATGGGTCATTCCATGTCAATTCAACCAGACCATGCTACCAATGATCTCAAAGTTTGATGAAATTTGACAAATTTAATCCTTTCATGGTGGTTAGAAAAGACCTTTTCTTTTGTGTCTTACTTTCCTGGCTTCATATTTATAACCCCTCTAACTTTCAGTGATTCATCCTTTCTTCCGTTCACGTAGCCTCCAAGTATGAACTGCCTGTCTTGGAGAAATAATCCTATCCCTCTTAAAAATTATTCAATCTTTTTTAAACTCTACGACAATGTTAACTAAACAATAAGGATTCCAGAAAAAATATATTTTAACAGTTCACATTTATATTTTAGTACACTAATGAATTAATAAAATAGTATTTTCTATTTTTCTTTGGACCGAAAACATGGTTTACTAAAATTTCAATTATCATTGAGAGGGAAAGGTGCAACATCAACACAAGTATTTTTATAATAAACTTATTGATCTAACTTACCCAGAAATAAAATTGATAACTTTTTTATTCCTTCTGAAAATTTGACAACTTATTTCTGAATTTTTTTAAAAATGGCTACCGGAGTATATATTATTCAAATTAACTTAAAATCTAAGATTTTAGCTTCAAAATATCATTGAAGCAATTTTTTAGAGTATAAAATTTTAAATAATTCCCAGAAGGCGGGGCACAGGAAGGCGTGCCCCTTCCTTGGAAAATGAAGGTCAACCTAAAAATATATATTTCACATATGTAATTTTATTTGACACAGTCATTTGCGTTTATTATTAAATGGATATCGCAGGGACATATGCAGGGTTCGGAAAGTGACTTTTTAAAAACAGTTACAGTTAAAAAGTAACTGAGTTACTTGTTTTAAAAATCATTAATTGGAATAAACTAATATGTGAAGACTTGCATGCATTTTATTTATGCTTCTGGCTGGTTCGAAAGTTTTAATAAGTCTTAATTGTATAAGTCTTCATATATTTATATTATTCATTAGAGGCGGAAAGTATTCCTGTAGGGAGGGGACAAATTATCAGTTATGTCTAGTGGAGAGGGGGGATTGAGTTTCAAATAAGAAAACCTCTTTTCGAATTCTCCATAACAACAATAAATAACATGTCACAATAATTTTCTTCAATATACTACAAACTCATTGTAATTTTTTTATTGGAATTATGAATCTTATAAGCTGGTATCGAGATGAGACAAGACTTAGCATAATCTCGACTCTAGTTGTAAGCACCAATCTCGATCTCGAGGGGCAAATTTCGGTCTCGTCTCAAGTCTGTAGCATAAGAAACATACACAGCATGTCAATGCACAAACTTTCACAGCGTATAGAGGACGAGACAAACAAATTTTCTTAACAACATTTTTGTACATCTCGACACAAGTAATCCTCGGAAAAGGATAATTTTATCCTGAATTTATAAAACTGAGCTGCACAAGGCCATGGCTACCACTGACGGATTAACTTTGCAATTCCGATAAATAAAATATATACATGATCTATAGTGTTGCTCACGAAATGAGACACGATACGGAACAAGCTTTTTGAAATTCGAAATGAAACTGAATGCCTGTCACGTCTCACTGTTGCGATGAGACACGAGACAATACAAGACGGCTCGTGAAAAGTCTCCTCCCGTCTAGAAACTCTAGAAGAATTAGAAACAAAAAACATTAAACATTTGCAAACATTTATTTACTTGGAAAAACGTAGTTTCCTTGGAAACCCAGACCAGCGTTTATTACGTCTAAAAAAGGATAACGTACAAAGAGTAATAAACGAATATCTAAGCTTTTTTTTAACCCATCGTTATTTCCCATTTTTCAATTTATTCAAGGTTATTAATTGTATGTTGTGTTAAAACTCCAAATACAAATGCAATTCATACAATACAGATTCAGTTTTTGTGAAAATAATTGTGATAGGGAATGGGCAGTTCAAGAAAATATTGTAAACTGTATAAAGAAAATTGAGGGCTTTGCTTCTTTTAAAAAAAATATTATTTGCTTATTCTTTAAAAAGTTCCCGTTTCTAATGCACGAGAAACATTTTATGAAGCTTTTAGGAAATCCTTTCTTTTGTGTATTGTACTAAGTATTACAGTTCTGGATAGGTTTTGTGTTCGCACTACACACATTTAAAAATATATTTGTTGTTTCTTCACAGGGGAAAGATAAGAATTTAAAGAAAACACTCCATTTCCACAGTGCATAGAAGTTCTTATAAGAATTCAATAGCAATAATAAAAAAAACACTCATTTATGAACTTTCAGACCGAAGCGACATGTAACATGTATCTTTTGGAAAGAAATCTTCAGAAATAAACACAGTCTTTCGAACTGAGGCGACACGAGAAGCTACAGGTGTCGCTTATCGCTTACCAAAGAGAATGGGGATCTCTTTGTCGCTTACGTGTCGCTCGGTCTATTGGAATAGGTGATGAATTATTTCTTATCGTTTGTCCCTTAACAGACGACAAACAATGCGTGTCACTGGAAACGAACCCTTAATAATACATGAAACCTTTCGAACTGACGTGTGATGCTCGTACTGAATACCGTCTTGCCCCAGTTTGTCTCATGGCGAGTGCATACAGATTGACTGAAGTGTCGCTTGTCGTTTCGGCTTGAAACTACCGTGTCGCTTGTTGCCTGTCTCTTCGCTATCGAAGCGACAAGCGACACAGGCCCCTTCAGTCTATAAGCAAGCATACACTGCGTGTAGTCGAACAATATAACTTCAAAAAGGAAATCGAAATAATAAAGAACTATTTAAGATCAATGTTCACAACATGCCTGTAGGTGTTGCTATGTTCATTCGCGGATTTTGGTTTGCGAGCAGTAGCCATTTACCACTGCAGAAAATCAGCAACAAAAGTAGAGGAAGTTAGGGCATTCAACGTCCTCTTGTGGTGAGCTGAAGTGGTGAGCTCGCCTTAATGGATTTCTATCGTAAGGCATGAGCTCTATTTGATAGCGCAGTGTTGCCAGCTTCTTACTTGAAAAAATCACCAAGGTTTTTGGGGCAACCTAACCTAAAACAAGGAGCTGGCAACCTTTTTCTCGCAGTGTTACCAGCTTCTCACTCGAAAAAATCACCAAGGTTTTTGGGGTAACCTAACCTAAAGCAAGGGGCTGGCAATTTTTTCGAGTAAGATGTTGGCAACACTACACCCGAAAATAAAGCTCGGTGGGGCTTGCTTTAATGGTTTGCTCTTGTAAGGCAAGGGGCTAGAGAGAGAGAGAGAGAGAGAAAAACTTATAGCTGGGAACGGTAATGAGCGAATGCGCCATATCGTAATTTTCCAACTCCCGGGGGCCAATGTTTGTATATCGCGATTTTTGTAAACCTATCTCTCTCTCGGGGGAACGACGTGCCGCGCACACGCACACACACACACACACACACACGCACACGCACGCGCGCGCGCGTATGCCTCTTATTATTTCCGTATTGTAACACAAACAAATAAATAAACAAATAATAATTGTTGTTTTTTAGAATGCCTGGCCCCTATAACCTCGCCAGGGTGCGTGGTGCCCAACCAAAAATGTAAAAGTTTTCTAATGGCTGCGGTTATAGATTACCGCACCTCTGTAGAGTTTCACGTGTTTTTTTTTTCCCCCAAACTTCCATGAAACCCTACAGAGGACCTCCTTAATGCATGCAACGTGTACTAACGACTCTAGTGTTATTTGATGTTGTGATATTTTTGGATATAGAGTTTTATTGTGAGATATAGATAAAAATAATTATGTTTATTATAATATTTTCTTGATGAAGATGGAGAATATGTGTGTGTTACAAATAAAGTTGCATGCTTTTTTCTAGTGTGTGTGTATGTGTTTTTGATGTTTCGACAGCATCTGAAACGATAAAAAAAAATTTATTGTTAATTTTCACGTGTAAAAAACAACAACAAATTTTTTTGTGCAAATTTTCTGATTGTCTCGTGCTATAGTGCAAAAAAGATATTGTAGCTGATAGCTAATGAAATTGATATTTGTAACTGATCTGAACTAGTGAAATTCGTATTGTGCCATTGCAACTGATTGTGCTAGTGCAGAAAATTTCTTATTTTGCAAGAAAAGATGTTAAAAACTTGTTAAAACTGCTCTGTGACCCTCTCGTTCTTCACGTCGTAGGCGAAGGACTTCTCTGCAATCAGGATGACACTGCATAGGGTATCCTCGGGCAAGGCATCGTGGAACTCGCAGACGACCTTGATGTTGGTTCGATCGTTGACCACAACCTTCTTTCTCTTAGATGTGTTGATGACGGTCATGGGTCTCCGTGCTTTGAACTCGCTGGGCGTGTAGTACATGTCCACGTTTCCCTCGGTCACGCGTTTGTAAGCCGAAAATGCTTCGTAAAGTTTGAGGTAATCGTTTTTGGTCACGTCGAGGTTGTAATTCTCGCGCGGGAACACTTCGTTGCGTCCATTTTTGAGATAAACGTTCTTGATCTTGCAGTCGTCGAACTTGCTGGAATCTTTTTCCTGATTCTTGTCCCTCCCGGTCTGAAAGAGCACTACGACGAAATCTGGCATGTCGAACTGTATGTTGTTGAACTGCGTCGTCACGTCGAATTCCATGTGACTTCCCGACGCCATCTTCTGCACGCACTGGTAAGCGTGAAAGTGAATGAACACCTGCGGACTTTTCAAGATCTCCGCTTTGTACTTGAGGGCGTAGTTCGTTTCGTATTCCACCACCGGCATTCTCAATTCCATGCTCCGGATGACGCACTTGGCTGCTTCGGGTAAAGTGTTGGCTATCGGCGTGGTGCCGTCCGGACCCAAAGTAGCGTATCGCATCAGTGCGTCGTTGTCGTTGGCCGCTCTTCGAAACGTGACCCTCAGTCCTCCCTTCCACATGATCTCCTTGTAGTCCGAGAAGAAACCAGGCAGCAGACGCATGGGAAAGAGCACCGTGTGACTTCTCGTCGATATTTTGGTCCCGGCTTCGAATCCCCCGGCCTGGTAGTACGCTGCGTCTGTTTTGGATAATTTCAACGTTCCCACTGCCGTCGACGTGATGCCTGGATAATCTATTCTGTCGATGACGGTGTTGTGTTTCCTCACCTCCACCTGCGAGAACAGGTGAGGCACGAAGTTGTCCACGAGTATCAAGTTTGCTGCTGCGGGAAACGCGTCTCCGCTTTCCTTCTTCACCACGTCGAATTGAAGGTAGAGGTCCGCTCTGTGAGGATGAACGAACCCGTCGCCTACGTCCACGTCGTATTCAATCTCCCTGTTCGCTTCGTTCAGATTGGCGAACGTGCGACGGTTGGGAGGGAAAGATTGCAATTCGTAACTTTCGATTTGCTCCATTTTACATGTATGGTTATTTATTATATGTTGATCTCCACGATGGCCGTCGTAGTGGCACCTGCGAAATCCACCACGTCTCCTTTCTCGTTCGTCACCACCAACTCTATGTCGTCTATGCGGTTGCGACATACTGGAAAATAGATCGGCGAAGAGGGCGTGTAGATGATCGGTTCCATGAACTCGGAACTTGGTTTGAAAGTGGCTATGATTCCCGTCTGCTTGTGACTTCCTAACAATCCGTCCGAAGATTTCGTGATCATACCTTCCGCCACGTTGCAGTGTACGTTCAGAGTCTCTATGGCCAAGAATTTAGGAATATTTGTTGCCGTGTGCTTGATGCCAGCTTCGAGTTTGGTGTCGTTCTCGAAACCTAAAAGTTCTCCCATGGTGCCCAGGTCCACGGTCTCCGTCGCGGATAGGATTTCCACTCTGTGCGTGACCGAATTTTGAGAAAGGTATGTGCCTTTGGGTAACTGAGCTTGCAAAGTGGAAAGATTGTATTGTCCTGGCGTGACGACGATGTGTTCGCTTCCGACGCTAATTTTGTTGTTGTGCTGCGTGACGTTAGGTATGAGGTACATGCTGTAGAATGCACGCAGAGCCACGGATTTAGGATAGACGATGTCGTTGTGCAGCGTGAGTTTCAAGATCGAAGATTCGCTCGTGAGATGGAACACGCCCATCCTAGTGATGCTGTTTGAGGTTCCACAATGCTTTCTGGAAATCCTCGATCGTAGGGTTATTTATTTTAGAGAGAAACGCGAGCACGGAGAGGCAGAGATGACCGCAGTTCACGTCTCCGAAATTTTGAATGCGTTCGTCGTTGTAGTATATAGAGGTTTTGTTCGTTTTCAGATAATGAATTAAATTTGTAGGTGGAACACCTCCGAAAGAATCGAAAACGAATGCTTTATCATCATTTTTGTGGTAACATATCCAATGCGTGCCTGGATTTTCTTGACCGTCCAAGTTGACTACGCCGCATTCTCTTCTTTTGACGGTTGAAGGTAACGAGTCGGACATGAAAACTCCTCTGAAGTGTTTGATTTGTAACGGTTCGATCAGAGATTCAATGTCTCGGTTGGTGAGTGCTTCTGTTTCCTTTTTTTAAACTTTTTCATCACGCCCTTCCCCTTCTTCTCCATGGCCAGGTTGTGACGTTTCTGTTCTTCCAACTCGGCCTTGTTCTTCTTCGAGTCGATGACGGTTTTCGCGATGGCGGCACTTCCGCCGGCCAAACTTCCAACGGCCCCCAATGCTGCCAGGATGGCCGGGATGCTGAATATGAAACCTCCGATCTTTTGCTGTTTCCGCGAACGCTGCAATCTTTTCAATTGAGGTGTGCTGAGCAGCAATTTCATTCCGTGTCCTTTCGACAAGCAAGAACGTTTCTTCTCGCGTTGTTTCTTGGTGAGTAACCCATCGAGGGCACCTAGATTTTTTAGATTGGAGTATGGTATCTGGTGCACGACACCCTTGGGCTTCATGTTGATGCTCTATGTGTTATTTTCACGGTATGTTATTTATATATATATTCTGAGATTTTTTTTGTGTAGTTTTTTACGGTATGTTATTTATATATTTTCAAGGCCTCGCAGTCGTTACACAAATTCTATTACGTGCTTTGTTTTCTTGCCAAGAAGTTCCTTTGTCCCCTTGTACACGATTCGAGTTTTGTTCTCGATTAAAATAGATAGCTTCTCGTCGGATAACATGTTAGCGTATCGATCTGGTAAAAATAGACTGTATTGTGCGTTGAGCAACAGACGTACCTTGGGGCCATACTGGGTAGAAACGATTGAACCGGAAGTTATCGTGTAAGGTTTGTCGACTTCCAATTCCTGAATTTTTACATACTCGACTGACAAATTTAGCATTTGTTTTAATGCTTGGAGATCACTTATTTTTTCGGTCGTCATATCAAAAAAAATTTCAGAGTGTTAGAGAGAAATTTAATTGTTTTTTCACGATGTGTGTTATTTATATATACCGAAGATTATTTTTTTTTCACGATGTGTGTTATTTATATATCAAGTTTTTTTTTTGACACGTATATATATTATTATTTTTTTAACAGAGGAAGAAAGTTCGTGCTTCGGAAAACGCGAGGATGTGCGTAGTGATATCTTCCTTCTCCTGCATAGACTTGTACCAATCATCAGTATACTGTCTTCTTCCCTGCATCGCCTCGTACAGTTCGTCCGACCTATCGTTTAATTTTTCCCCTGCAGCCGAAAGCAGAATGTTGAGATCATCGCACCTCAGGCCGCTGATCTCCCGAAGAAGGTCCTTGAGAACCATTTCACAAGGGATGCGAAATTCCGGCATTGTTTTTGCCATGCTTACAAGTTTATTAACATCTCCGTTAACTACTTTCTTGAATATTTTAGATAGTAGCTCGTGCGGCAAATCAGTTATGCAAGCCATGTTGTTTTTTTTACTGTATGTTATTTATATACCCCACCCCAATTTTTGTTTTGTGTTCATGGCGATGGTGGTGCCTAGTGCGGCGACCCGTTCACCCAGCGATGCGTCTCTGCTCACGAACCTTTCGAAAGCTGCATGCTCTAACTTTCTGTCTGCTTCGTGACGTGCGTCCAGATCCGTCTGCGTGGTGTTGTAGGCGATGTCGTGATCTTTGCATGCGGCGTCCAACGGATTCACACCCTTGTCTCCTCTCTCCAATCTTTTCTCGAGTTTGGTGCCCGGTCCGCAGTACTGGTAGCCAGGTAGATGCATCTCGAAAGGTAACTTGTTGATGATGTCGTTCACGAGTCCCTTTCCTTCGGCCACGTTCCAAAATTTCGGAGGCAGCGTGTTGATGATTTTGATCAGGTAACCTATGCCCTTGTCGTCGTTCACGATGAAGTTGGAAAGTTTCGTGCTGATCATGTCCACGATGCCAACCTTCTCGTTGTAGAAATTACGGTTGCCTGCATTCTCTTCGCCGGCTATCACCAACAATCGGTCCACGAGTTTCCTAACGTCGTCCACCCAAACGAATTCTTTGGGTAACGTGTTGTAGCGTTTGACGCCGCTGCCTGTTTTGACCTGGTTCCAAATCGGTTTGATGAGATTCCTGTACTTCTCGCCGCTGCTCGATTTCACCCTATTCTGCGAGGCGTCGTTGTTCTGGTACAAGGCATCCGTCATGATCAGAATTTCCTTGTAACTTTGGTAATCTTCGTCGGTGTAATCTTTCGGCTGCTTTTTGGCGACGAGTTCCCACAGTCCCACCGTACCCGGATACCTGTTCCAACTATCCTTGTCGCCTAAATTGACTTTAATGTCGTTGCCTTCGAAGGTCACCTTCGATTTCCCAATCTTCCACACCACACCGCCGCCTTCGTTGGTTTCCATGCTGGGATACAATCCGAACACTTCATCCTTGTCGAATTTCCCCGTGCTCAGGTAGTCTCGTGCCAAAGGTCCCAACTCGATTTTATCCGAAGACGACGTGCTGCCTATGGCTCGACGTCCTGCCGGTGCATCCTTCAGTTCGAACGGCGTCGATGGAATGCTCGAAATGGGCGTGGGTACGGCGTAACTTTTAGCTGCGAGCGGCACGAGTTCATTAATCAAATTTTTATTTTGTTCCGTGACACTTTTAATTTCTTTACCTAGACTGCTGATGGCATCGATCACGGGTTGATCCTGACGTTTCTTCTCTTCGTAGAATCCGCGATTCTCGGATTTCCAACCTTTGAAGCGTTTCGCGAGGTAATCGCGAAGCTTGAGATTTTCGTCCTCGATTTTTCGTTTCGTCATGACGTTATTTATATACGTTGTTTCTCACAACGTTGCAACGTTTAGAAAGTCGTTGATTTTGTTTCTGTATTTTCCGTCGTTGGGTTTCCTCGTCATGTCGATCGTCACAAATCCGAAATCGTCACCGTTCCAGCAAGTAGAGCAGCAGCGTTCCGAAAATTGATTATAGTTCATGTCTCCGCCTACGTAGTCATCGTGCGCGTGCTTGAGGTTGGTGTGATCTTGACGAAACAAACATATGAAATTGGCGTTGTCGCGCACTAACTGTTTTGGAATTTTGGAAAACGTTTGAGCTAGGTAAAAACAATCCATTCCTTTGTGACGACCTTGCGTGAAAAAGTTGCGAATTTCATTTTGATTTTCCAGGATGGCGTCGTCGATCACGACGACTGAATTTTCACGACAATCGTCGAGTGGTTTTATTTCCGAAGCGAACGTTGCAATGTCCAGACCATCGTACAGTTTCATCAGTTGCTGGTATTTGGATTGCTCCAAACTTTTCGAGAACACGTACAGGTGCCTGTTCTTCCAATCTAACCAATTCGGTGCGAGGAGAAAATTGTCCACGAGCAGTGTTGTTTTCCCACACCCCGAAGGACCTACGATCAGACAGCGGATGCTGTCGGGGAGCAACTCGCCGTTCTTTTTCTTCGTTTGACTTTCCGGATCCGGTAGACGCTTCACCACGTTCCACGTACTCACAAGATCACTTCGTCCGCGTCGATCCAACTCTTTTCCGGAAGTCCCAGCCATTTGACAAACAGTTTGTCACCTTTCCTACGCAATACTTTCTCGATGAGGTACGTGTCGGGGTGTTTTGTTTTAGAGAGTTCCTTTTCGTAAAATCTTCCTTTCAAAATCTCGCCGCTACTATCTTTTATTATATACGTGTGTTGGTTTCCAGGTAGAACTCGAACCACCGTAAAAAGTTCCGTGCTCCAATTTTTTGTGAATCCCTTCTCGAAGGTGCGTTTGAATTTGCTGATCCTCACCTGGTCTCCAATTTTGTATTTAGTTTTTTTTGTCGTGGGAGTGTATTTTGGACAGTAAACGGTAGAAATTAAACGCTGCTCGTCAGATTTGGTAACGTCAACTGGCTTCATGCCTATTGTTCTGTGTACTGTATCATTATAGGTGTCGACGAGTTCCGGCAGGATGTCGACCCA
Organism: Lepisma saccharinum; assembly: GCF_977018435.1. Taxonomy (NCBI): domain Eukaryota; kingdom Metazoa; phylum Arthropoda; class Insecta; order Zygentoma; family Lepismatidae; genus Lepisma; species Lepisma saccharinum. Next base: position 118,679,901 of record NC_139230.1, read on the forward strand.
TTTGTAATTTCCCCGAAGCGTGAATCGTTTCCACATGTGTGTTTTCAAGGTTCGATTGAATCTTTCCACGATGCTGGCTTTGATGTGACTGAAGCTCGAATAATGTCGAATCTTGTGTTTTTGAATAAACTTTTGGAATACGGCGTTGTAAAATTCTTTACCGTTGTCCGTTTGCAGAAACCGTGGTCGTCTGCCGCCGCTTTCGCGAAAAATTAATTTGAATGCTTCCGTGACGCACGTTCCCGTTTTCGCCTTCAAAGGTAGAGCCCATGCGAATTTCGAAAACGTGTCTATGACGGTGAGGAGGTACTTGTTGCCCTTGTTCAATTTATGTACGTTTTTCAAATTGCCGCTACTCATCTCCACGAGGTCACTTTGCCAGAGGTCGTCGATGCCCTTGGTTACCACAGCCAAACGTTCGTAGTTGCGGCGTGCAGGTTTATGCAATTCTTCGACGATGGCTTGCCTAGACATTTTTTTTGTTTAGAGATTACGTTTCAAGAGAAGCACAAGCGTGATGGGATTCAAAGAGGGTGGCACTTCGCTCGTGTTTTGAATGATCAGCTTATCGCCGGCACTCACGTCGAAAACGGTGAGATCTTCGTCTTCGTGTATTTCACATATGTTGCGCGTTTCGTTCCAACGTGCCAGAGGAATGTTTCCCGCTTTCTGGACACCACGATTCGATATCAAGGTCATGGTGGGAACGCTAGCTTTTCTGCCGTGAGACCAGTACGAAAATTCGTTTATCTGAATCGTGCCATCGAGGAGAAACTTGTAGTACGGATGATAAGGATGCAACATGTACAGTTTGTTACCTTCGACGAACGTGGAGATTCTCTGTTCATTGGGAACGCTGTTGATTTCGATGGCTTGCAGAGAATGCAGTTTAGCGAATTTAGTATCGATGCTAACGAGGTTGCTGTGAAGCTGACCCAGTGTGTTTTGTACGGGCACCAAATGCTCGACTATGGTATCCGTTACGGTAGAAAATGACGGTTTGATTTTCACTTCCACGTTCAACTGCTTGTAGCTTTCGTTGAGTTCTTGCAACTTGGCACCGAAAGAGACCAGCGTCGATTCCTGCGTTGATTCCAGCACTCCAACTTGATCTCTGATGTTGACGACAATGTTCTGAAGGTTCTCGACTTGATTCAATTTCGAGCTCTTCTCGGTAAGATCGTTCACGATGCTTCGCATCTCTGTAAACTGCGTGTGAAGGTCGGCGACGCTCTGCGAAGTGGGCAGCGTCGACACCAGCGAACTGATTTCGTCTCGAATCTGTTCCACGTTCGCCGTTTCCGTTTCTAGTCGTTTCAGCATTCGAGATATGTTTCTTTTCAAAACGTGCAATTCTTTGGAGGTGGGGAGATTGGCCACCCTACTCTCGAGATCGCTCAATGAACTTTTGATGTCGCTCGAATCGGATAGTGCCGTCACCGCCGTTTTCAATTTTTCCAAATCTTCGCTCGAAGGTACGCTCGTCCGTAACGATTCCAAGTCACCCTGTATGTTGTCGAGTACGTGATGAAAATGAGCGAGATTCGTTTCGACGTTCAAATTTTCTAAATATTCGATCTTCTGCTGAACCGTGCTTAACGTGTCTTGAATGCTCGTCAACGCTCTCGCTTCAGCGTGAATATTTTTAATTTCTTCGTTGATCAATTCCAAGGACGCCTGAAGCGTGGCGATGGTGGTTTGAATGTGTTCGAAATCTTGATAGGCCTCCAATTGAATTTTTATGTTCGCGACGCTTTTACCGATGACCTGCAGTTCGTCCGACGATGGTAGGTTCGTCATTGTATCTTCCAAAGTCTGCAACTTGGATTTAATTTCTTCCAACGTGCTGGTGAATTCTTCTTGTAATTTGGAAACAACGACATGCAAGCGTTCTGCGTCTATATCGTTCACAACGGTTTGAAGTTCAGAGAAATTCTTTTCTATTGCGGAAGTTCGTTCTTCGATTTCGAGTTTCAATTTTTCCAAATCTTCATTTTTCGATTGAAATTGCTGTAATTTGGCCAAATCATTTTGAAGCGAATCCACGCTCAACTGTATATTTTGAACGCTGTCGTAAGAAGGTACGTCTACATAATTTTTTATGAGCGTTTTCAGTTCGGAATCGATTTTCAGAATGGGGTCGAGACATTGCGTTTGGAGCGTAGCGATTTCCGACTCTAAACTTTTGTTTAAGGTTTCCTGCAAAGCGATCAAATCGGTCCTCAACTTCTTAACTCGAATGTCCAACATGAGAATCTCTTCTGCATGGTCTACACGCTTGGTGTTGCCGAAAATGTCGTTAGGCATTTTTGGTTAACGGTTATTTATAATAGGATAGACGATTCGTAATTCTACGAAGAGAGGAATAAGTTTGTCGTAATCTCCGAGGAGTTCCATGTAAAGATAATCTCCTGCGGAAACATCGTACGTAATGTTAGAAAGCATCTTGTCGTGCTTAATTCGAAAAATGTTCTTGCCGGTAGAAATTTTGATTTCGCCTGCGTTTTCCGGATTCACGGTGATTTGAAGTTTCCCGTCGATCGGAATTTCGTAGAAATGTAAATTGTTATTAAAAACATAAAACATCTTGCCCACATCGTCATTCAGTTTCGTCCAAATGCTGTTGAGGTGAATGATCAACAGACCGTTGAGTTTAGGTAACACGGAAGGTAAGACTTCATGATCTGGTATGGTTTCCATAATGATCTGTTTTTTGAAACCGAACAAATTCATAGGCATGCTGGTTATTTAAGAATACGGTCATAGTTTTTTTTTTTGTAATGACAGTCAAAGTGTTTTTTTTTTTTTTTTTGTTTTGTTTTGTTTTTATGAATCTTCTGTTGAAGATGGACATATGTTGCAGGTTTTGCTTTCTGCTAAGCGATAGTGCCCCCACGGCAATGTGTGAATACCACACTCGAGGACGCACCTCTTATCGTCGTTGGGATCCAGGGCAATTTTTCTAACTTTGTTTGTGGTGATGATATGGTCGACGCTCTGGATGCGCTGTTCTTCTCTTAGAACCGACGACCTGGTCTTGAGGCAATCGACAAAGTCCTCGAATGCGAGATGCTCCCGAACCACCTGTCTGCCGACACCCTTGGCCTTCTTGGTAACGCTGCCCTCGGCTTTGATGGCATAGGCCTTGGCGCGAAGACCTGCAAACTCGAGAATTACATCACCGTCCTTCTCGTCTTTGAGTTTGCCAGGCACTTTTTTGTTTCGGGGCAGGATGCCGTACTGGTTCGGCTGGGTATAGCCCGAGGTGTCGAAGAGGTTAGCCAAAGATGGAGCTGTGGCTATATCCCCGTACGCATCGTCCGTGCGAACGTGGTACACCAAGCTGTCCGTGTCCGTGTAGAGTAGGCTAATATTGTCGTTATAGTGCTGGCGTAGTATCCCATAATATGTTTGAAACATGTGCAGCTTGCTCAGGTCTAATACTGAGGCACCAACATAAATTGGCTTGTCGAGCCTCACCTCACTCTTCCTCATATGCACCAGAGCAAGCTGTTCGTTATAAATGGTCCTCGATTTGAATAACGGGTTTGCTACGAGCCTGCGACATTGTGCTTTCCTCGTTATCAATTTTATGTCCATGCGATTCCGTACATTCTCCATAGTTTTGCCAAACACCGCATTGTTCATAAGCTTGAAGAAATCCTTATCAAGCTCGGACGTGGCTGCAGTGCGGTGTTTGGTGTTGACTTCAATATATGGCTTCAACCATGGAGAATGCTCGAACTTGAGGATGTGGTGAACTGCGCAGACCGTGACCCCTCGCTGCATCAACCACCGGAGATTCTGGTAGTGCAGGACATAACGCTCTTTGGGCTCGAAATCCATGACGAGCTTCTTCTGGTTGGAATCGGGTGGACACTTGAACTCGGGTGCAGGGGGAAGATCGCAGAACAAATCCTGCAGCTTCTCGGAGAACTCAAGATCCACCTCGGCGAAGAACCCATGTTCCGAATCGTCGAAGCTTTCGACGTCGAAGTTGGAAGGGTCAGCCCACTCGAAGCCTCTAAAAGGGAGTGGCTGCATCATGGAGTGTCCGTAGAGGTTATTGACGTCCGTGTACATGATGTAGCTGGACGGTTGTGAGGGGTCGTAGCCGGTGGCCATGTGGTGATTGTTGGCGCGCGAGTGTCGCTGCGACACCTGGACCATTCCACCCCGCACGGCGCGTTCCACAAACAGCATCATGTCCACGTTCGAAAGAAGCTCCAGCTTGATCTTCGTCACCAGAAACATGGCTGACCACGCCAGTCCGGGGAGACTGTAGAAGTAGGCAGGGTCCAGCTGGTAGATCTTCATGGCGATCGCACGGAACGTCTGGAACACGTCGGCGAGGAGCGTCACATCAAGTCTGAGGTAGGCGTCGTGGTAGTCCCCGAGAGTTCGACAGCCCAGCTCGTGCCACATGGACTGGGCATGGTGATATTCTTCGTCGGTGATGTTCGAGCCGCGTAGCTGACTGTAGAACTTCGCCTGGGGAGGTAGCGACGTCTCCGCGAACTTGGAAGGGTCTGTGATGTATTCGTAGGAATAGACCCCCTTACGCTTGAAGAGGCCGGCGTCCAAGTTCGGAAAGTTTCCGGAGGTAATGAACATTTGCTCGTCGCTAAGCTTCCCTGCAAGAGCATCGAGGCTGGCCGGGAGGAACCTCAGGGAGTCGAGGAAGCGAAGCTCGACGGTAGAGTGTGATCCTGAAATTCGCACCCACTTGCTCAAGCTAATGTAACGCTCCTCGTTCTGCGCCAGGACGTTGATTCGCATGTCGTCGTACCCAAGATGCTTGACGAGGTGGTGGAAGTCGTATCCCGAGCCATTGTGAAAAAACACAGGGATAAATCGCGGGTCCCGGGCCATGAGGTTGCATCCGTTGCACCATGGACCAACATACCTACCGTTAAAGTGATCATGGTGTTGGACTTTACGGTTGTTGGCGGTGTACTCCTTGACGCAGACAGGGCAAGCGATGGCCTCGTCGTGTCTACGTTGATCGTCGGGAGACAGTGGGAGCATAGACTTGGGGGCCAACAGTACCTTCCCTATCTCGCTGGCTTCCACAACCATCCTCTCGAGGAAGTGTTTAGCTGCGTCGGGACCGCGATACACGTAGGGCTCGGGGGCGATGTGCTGGTCTCGTCGCACCACAACGTAGGCATAACTCGAGGCCTCGTGGAGTTGGTAAGGGGTGGTGGAGGAAACTTCGGGATCGGGATCGCAAGTGGACAGGGGTTTGAGGAAGGCCTCGAAATCCGCGATGATGATAGCGGGGTGCTCCACCATGGCGCCGTGCATGCGGAAACGCTCCACGGCACCAGGTTCGGGCAAGACTGCCACACCTGGCTCGTTGTCATTGCAGTAGAACTTGTGGCGAGCGAGCTTCTCGGCAGCGATGTTGGGGCCTCTGATGTGCTGATAATCCTGCTGTTTTTGATTGTCAAAAGTGAACAGACACCTTCGACAAACTTCTATGCTACTATGATGCTTGCTTTTTTGGCTCGACACCAACCGGGAGAGGGAACGGATAAGGGTGTAGTGATGGTGAGTTTCATCCTTGATGAGCAGAAGGTGAATTTCCTGCGCACCATCGTCGTCTACGTCGCTCACCCGGATAGGGTACACCACATTTTTGTCAGTGAGGCCATAAACGTTGATAGCCAACCGCGCACGAGCCTCGAACTTTTGAATGTCCGGGACCTCTACGGGATAGTCGATCCCAACCATAGCATCTTCCAGTTCCGACTCGTAGGGTAGGTAGTGGCCAACACGTTTTGGATTATTTTTTGGCTCAACTGGGTGCAACGCTGCCAGAACACACCATACAAAGCACTTGGCGTCACTGTTCTGAATGTTCAGGACGGCCCTTTTTGCCGCAATGGTAGGTGGTAAGGGGACGTAGCTGGAGGCGGAGAGAGGTATGAACTTGCAAAGTTTGACGCACAGTTCGTGAGGCTCGCCACACAGCGAACCCCCCGAGCCTTTAGCTTGATGTTCCTCCTGTTTCGCCACCAGCTCATCGGTAAACTGGTTGTAGATGACCTCGAGGTTGTCGATATCCGCCAGATGCAGCGTCTTCGCCTTGGTGTTGTGGCAGAAGCTGTAAATTTCATCAGACGGCTTCTTGTACTGGCAACGTAGCGATGCATAGAATTTGGTGGAGTACGTAGCCAGTGCATCGCCGAGGATGGAAATGATTTTGGCTTGCACGTTCTCCAAAAAGCTACGCACGTCGCATGAGCCCTCCGAAGTGATGACAAAGTCCTCTAACAACCGGTCGAAAGCAGTCTGGTTCGCTTTCGCCACAGGCTTGACGCGTTTGGCAGGTGGTGCATTGATGGAGGCTGCTTCTGCCATCCTCTTGGTCGAGCTGGTCGACGGTTGGGGGACAGGTGCTTCGACGACAACTTTGCATTTATGTTATATGCCTCTTCAAATTATTAATGGTAATAGGTATACCGCACCTGGGACATGGTTTTTTAGCGGTTACACGCTTACCAGGTGTGCAGGTACGACAATGTCTTGCAAAATGTGCGCTTGATATGGTTATCTTGCACACAGGGCAACTTTTCTCAGATTGCATCTTGTTGAAAATATTTGTGGGTATGTTATTATATATATATAGTGGAGTGCCACAAAATAAATACTGTGCAATAATTCACAATAGTGTTGGGTTTGATGGGAGTGTGTTATTTATGCTACTTCTTGCTTCTTAATGAATCCTGTAAATAATTGAAAAAAAAATAATTAAGCTTGTGTATAGAAAACGCGAAAATATTATGTGTGCATAATTCTACCAAACAATTTTTTTTTTCTAACCCTCGGCCCTCTCGGCATATGAAGTATAAATCATAATTTCAGAAAACATGGTTATTTTCCTCTCGCCATTTTAAAAATCAAACCATAAGCATCATTTATGTTTATAGTATTCGTCGAGCGATAGCAGATAGAGCAAGAATCGTTTTCCTACAACCCATAGTTGATGAATTACAAAACATCTTAGAAATTGCATCTTGAAATTTTAATCCAAAATAACTCGAAAACAGCAGGCAGTAGTCATCACCCCTCCAATAAGTTGTAGAGTACTTCTAATTTTGTATCGACTGCTATTAAAATTTTCGAATTAGAGTAAAAACTACGCCTGCAAATCAAGTTTCTCAAAAAAATAAAAAATTGTCTGTATTTCCGAAACTTGAGGGGGTAGAATCGATTTTATTTGCTAGTCGAATAGTTCTCGTCGAATCCTATCCAACAAACCTAAAATCATCATCCTAGCTCAATTAGGAGTCGAGAAAATCAATGTCTTGGAAAACGTCTTAAGATTTTTGTCTTAAGAAAATTTTCTTGACAGACCGGAAGTAACATCTTGAGATACCGGAAGTCGACTTTCTTAAAGATTGAGATCTTTGTCTTAAGACATTTTCCAAGACATTGATTTTCTCGGCTCCTATGGGGCCTAGAACCATGTAACTTTGGTCTATGTATATACCAACACTTGCCCGACCCTGTGGCCGAGTGGTTAGCACATCGCGCTGCGACGCCAAGGGTCCCAGGGTCGAATCCTGGTCGGGCTTGGTTGTTTGTGAATGTCTATTTCATCACTCATCCCCAATCTTCGCAAATTAGCCAAGAGGTACAAAACGTAAAATAAAATAAACTAAATCAATCATTAAGTTCCGTGTTGCAATCATCAAATTAAATTTTAATTAATTTTTTTTATCCATCTCTCTCAAATCTATATAGCCTGTTCATATTTGGCATGTCAGCCATTTTGTTTACGTAGCAAAAAAAATCTCAATGCTCGTTGTAGCCATAAGTATAATTGGATATAATTGCCGGATTTTATTTAATTTTAGGTTTAAAATCAATAAGCGTGCATAAAAAAAAACTAAATATTTTAAATAAATAAGATTCGAATAACTATGTACTTCCACTAGTCTTTGTGATGGCGCAGCGGTAGCCTTGTATTCAAGGGTTCGATACCCGTGCAAGTGGTTCTTGAAACTGTAGGTCCGGTCCCGATTAGTTTTACTGTGCATAAAATAGACTTAAACAAAAAAAAAAAAACGTTAACTCAATCAGTACTTCCACTAGCCTCTGCGTTAGCACAGCGGTAGGCTTGTATTCAAGGGTTCGGTACCCGTACAAGTGGTTCTTGAAACTGTAGGTCCAGTCCCGATTAGCCTTACTGTACATAAAGTAGACTTAAAACATCAAATCAATCAGTACTTCCACTAACCTCTGCGATGACGTAGCAATAACGTCGTTGTCTTGTAATCAAGAATTCGATACCCGTACAAGTGGTTCTTGAAACTGTAGGTCCAGTTCCGATTAGCCTTACTGTGCATAAAATAGACTTAAAACATCAAATCAATCAGTACTTCCACTAACCTCTGCGATGACGTAGCGATAACGTCGTTGTCTTGTAATGAAGGGTTCGATACCAGGTGGGGACATAAGTGGTTCTTGAAACTATAGGTCCAGTCCCGATTAGCCTTACTGTACATAAAGTAGACTTAAAACATCAAATCAATCAGTACTTCCACTAACCTCTGCGATGACGTAGCAATAACGTCGTTGTCTTGTAATCAAGAATTCGATACCCGTACAAGTGGTTCTTGAAACTGTAGGTCCAGTTCCGATTAGCCTTACTGTGCATAAAATAGACTTAAACAAAAAAAACGCCAACTCAATCAATTAATCAGTACTTCCACTAGATATCAAAAACACGCAACTCTCCTCTATTTTTTATGTCTTCCTCTAACAATTTAACACATTTATTTTTTGAAATATGCCCCCCCCCCCACACACATATTTCCTACCTACCAACAGCGACACCAAGATGCATGCTTCAAATATATAAAAGCAGAGAGAGACATGAAACACCTTCTATATTCTCTCTCTTTTTGCATGTTTTGTGAGTATATTTTCTTCCGCAAAAGCATTGCCATACTTATAAATCAAAACCAACTCATGCGAGCTAAGAAACAAAGTTACTTACTTTTAGAAATTCTGCAGAAATGCTCTTCACTAACACTGAAAATAAAACACAACTTTCTACACCAGCGCTTTAAGTTTTATACGGTTTTCTAATAACGTCAAAAATGATATGTTAGCCAACGCAACGTGGACCAATAGAAATCCAAGAACCAAATTCTCTAGAATATTCTCCCCCTCCTCCCTCCCCCCTACATTTCAGCCACATCATTTTGCGCGTTGTGTTCGAAAATTCACAAGTTAATGCATCGCATCATTGTTACCTATGCTGTTAACTGGCTATGAAATAAATAACCGGAAAATTCATTGTATTTTTTCTCTGCCACCAGGCATACGGCAGATGGCAATCTGTGACGCACGCAATGACTATCAAGGCTATGAAATAAAGTAGTCCCAGTGTCCGGGTACTGGGCCATCATTTGGAGCTCGAACCATCATTTGGAGCTCGATCGCCTTAATGGATTTCTCTCGTAAGGCATGTGTTGCCAACTTCTTACCCCAAAAAATCACCAAGATTATGACGCTTGTTGTAGCCTTTTATGATGTACATTTTGAGGGCAGAGTTGACAACACTGTGGGTTTACTGTAGCCTTTTATGAGGGGGGTTTATTGCCCTCTGTTTACATCTGGCAACACTACCGTAGATTTTTTGACAGTGTTGTTAACCTACTGGGTTTTTTCACTGTAAATTTTCATCAAAGGACCTGAGGGGTCCATGTATTTTTTTATGTCTGGCAATACTGTTGGGGGGCCTAGTGTTGGCGACACTGTGGGTTTTTACTGTAGCCTTTTATGAGGGGGGTCTATTGCCCTCTGTTTACATCTGGCAATTTTATTGGATGTTTTTTTTTTTAGGCTCGTTGGTGTTACCTACCCATCCGAAGAAAATTCCACTATATGATCTTTCACAGGTTAAGCTAACCTACAAATAGGAATTGGCAGCACTGACTTATAAACCCACTGGGTTCTCTTGACATGTTTTTTTCATGATGTGTTGCTAGGCTATTGAGCATCTTGGCGTATACAATGTATATATTTTGAGAGGGAGGTTATAGCTTTTTATACTGTACGAATACTGGAAGCTTGACAGTGACAACCAACAGAGTAGGTAAACCTACATCCAGGAACTGGCAACACTAGTTTCTGACAGTGAATTTGAAATAAAATATTAAACAAAATACATGAGTAAGCACTGTGATTACAAATAGTACCAGTGTTATGCCCCCAACTCCAACTGGGCAACTGGGGGAAATAATTGTACAACAATTTGTACCTAATTGTACAACAACTTGTACCTAATTGTACAACATATACACAGACATAAAAGAGAGAGCCTTCCTGTAACTTACCTCATGTACAATTTTTATGTTTTTACAACTGTGAAAAGAAAGCATATGTGTTCTGTATGCACACATTTATTCTTATTTTTCGAAGTTGAATGGAAGCACGTGTTTTTACGCCTCTCGTAATACTGACCTTGCTCCACTGATTTTAAATTGCTTCCATCCGCTTTTTTTTTTCTGTGTTATTTCCGCATGCACGCAACATTCGCTTTCAATAGACAGAAGGAGTATATATATATAGTATAGCAGGCTCCGAGTTTACAATTTATTAAATTAACAAATAATTTATGTAAGAATATACTTGTACTTACCGAACACAAAATAATAAAAGCACATGTGAATGTTTGCGTGTGTTCATGTTATATGACGACTGAGTAAAAAAATAATGTTGACTCCCCGAAAGATAAAGTACTCCACGTCACCAAAAAAAATATCTTTTCTTGTCGATAAGTTGTCACGTTGTAATCAAAGGGTCCCGGGTTCGATACCTACTGGATTCCGATTCTATTTTAAACTGTATGCCCAGTCCTCTGATTAATCTATCTGTGCATAGAGTAAACTTAAAAAGTCGGTTAATTATTGTTGCGATTAAGGATTAAAAAAAGGGGGTGGGTGAAGTCAGATTCAAAAAGAATGCCACGTGATTATTTTGATTCAATAGCTTTGTCTAGTTTGCTGCATTTTTTGACTGCACTCACGCGTTTAGTTGGTTACACGGTGCAACCTATCTTGTTGATTTTGGGTGTCATGTAGTGTATTTGGTGTCTGCACCACGTCTTAGAGAGGTGTAATATGTGGTGTGGTGTATGACCACGTGGTGAGTGGTTAACTAATTAAATGAATGTTTAAAGCAGCAGACAGGTATTTGTTGAATCTTCTGAACTTGAACACTGCTATTTGTCTACTCGGTTGAATGTTATTTTTTTTCACCAGCCTGACACCGGGATACACCTGCACTGCATCTAATGTCAAAGAAGTGCAGCGTACTAGACGAGGATATTAAATTGCTCTGTTGTAAATGAGATGCATGATGTTTTCTCGTAAGTTGTTAATATGAATTGATGTTACTGTGAAGAAACTGAAGGCAGAATAATGCCAACGCTATCTGGACTCGCTTAGTTAATTCAAGATAGTCGCGACAAACGTAAACGGGCTGTGCAGGACTTGGAAAATTTTTTCGATTGATGAAAATTTAGTTCTATGATGATGACCTATACTAAATTTTTGGTATGGGAGGACGGAGGATACCGAGACTCGACCAACACACTAAACCCCAGACCTCTCTATGGCTACATGTTCGGAAGTTACGAGTGATTAAAAGTTTTGGGAGGGTGTGTGCAAACATCTCTTACCCTTGAACTCAGGACCACCAAACTTTGGCATATATTGGTCAACTATGATAACCTATGTTTATTTTGTTAGGAGCCAATGCTAGCGCATGTCTCTACGATGATCCTATCAAAAAGAAATTGACAATTGGCCCACCCTTGACCTCCAAATTTCGTACACGTACTCTACATCACCAAAATCGACAAGGGGGTCGACCCTATCTTCTGCACAACTCTGACGTGTACGTACGTCCTGTTTCGCGAAGAGACGACAACCTTCCACAGCTGTTTTGTATTATATTACATCAGATATTATATTGCATGAGTGAGTTGGCTGTGTGTATAAAGACTAGTTTCAGACATGGACGCGAATATAATGCCATGATAATTAGCTGCTGTCCAAAGTTATTGCATAACTTAAAATATTTATATATAAAAAAGGATATTTATTGTACTGTGCTTTTCTAGCGAAGGTATTATTGTAAACGATATTGTTTGTAAATGTGGAAAGTTAGAAGCTCAGTCCCCGGCCTATCAATGATAAAAAATTTCATCACGGACAACAACCAAAAAAAAGGGTGTGCACGTCACAAAAGCATTGTCATATGGACTGACGATTATTATTTTTTTAAAAAAAAAAAACAGACCTAGTTACGATGGGTTATAATCTGTGCTGTCTTGCAATTGTTTTTGCTTATTTCAATGTCAGCGAGCGTGATATGAAACATGCATGCGAAGAAGGGAGGGAGATCATAACAAAATAATTCACACTTCGATTTTATTACTTTTGCTAGTCATGTTTCACCTCCTATCTAGAAGGATACTGGATGCTACTTTATTTGAAGATGGCTAAAAGCGAGGGAAGGAGAGAAATGTTACTTTTTATTTTTTTGCCTGTGTGTGACGAAAATAGTTTTACATGCATACGGCTGTATCGTGATCTGCTTGAATTATTATTACGTCTGTGAGTTTTCAGTATTGCTGAATATATTTACATATCAACCAACGGTTATGAATTGCGTAGAAATTGGCTTTTGTTAAGGGTCTAGTGGCGAAGTTGGAAACAGAGAGCGGTCACATCAGACAGGTGCTCCTGGTATCTAAATAATGCCCCCTCTTACAGAAAAAAAAATGGAGTGTTAGAAAGGAAAGATGTTATACCCGAATGAACGGGGAGTCTCGAGCATCTTCCAATCCTCATCTTCGCGTTTAGCTAACGAGGAAAAAAAAGAAACTTTACATATGGGGGACTCAACAGCTGCTGTACGGTATTGTCCATGGATGTTAAAATTTTTGTTTTTTCTGAATAGACGGACATATCAGTGTTGCAATCTCCAGATGAGACCGGAGCTTATTATTATTATTATTTTGGACAAGGGGGATCAGATCAATGTATGGACTAAAACTTTTCTTTACATCAAAATAAAACAGAGGATTTTTTACTCCACCGCTTACTTATTATTGTAAAGAATGAGGTGCCGCGTCTTATTGTATAGTCTTCCAACAGCACACCTCGGGGCGTAAATTTCTGCTTCTTCATGTATGCAAAATGCACTTAACTTCTGTTGTGAAGCGAATGGAGAGTTTGTTTTGCTGCTGTGATTAAATACTAAACCAAAATCTTATTACATAACTTTGAAGTATATTTGTTAATACGATCTATATTATATGTCCTCCTCCGTAGTCGAGCGGGTTAAGGCGTTCACTCGTCTTGAGATCGTTCGCTGCGGGACGGCGTAGGTTTGAATCCGGCTCTGGTCGGAATTTATTCGGCCTACGTATAGGGCCGGTGGCAACCCACCATCGTGAGGAAATTGGGAAGCTCCGAGTGAGTGAGCGTAACCTGGTCAAGAAGACCTACAATAACGGCTGGGGGTTCGTCGGGCTGATCACTCGTCACCCCAACACTGGTCTGAGACCTCCACGCTATAACAGGTGACGGCGGAACAGTGTGGGAGGGAGACCAGCAGTCGGTAGGTAAGCCAAGGCCCGCCATGGTGCTGTAGAGCTGTAGGGTTATGTTATCTATATTATATCATCGCTATAGGTGGTCCATATTATGCGCAGGAGAATTTTTAAAAAATGTCTTGTTTCTCGAACCTGTGACCTGCAGATTTGCTTTTGCTGGCAACAGAAACAGAAAATGGCACTATGTTATTCTATACTGATACAGGTGTACTGTAATCATAACAATTTTCTAGTAACAAAACAACAACTATGTCGGAAAGAAATGGTGGGGGGCTTGTCTGTGTGGGGTCTTATTAACTACTTCACATCTGTACCCGCACAACTCATCGACTACAAAGCAACAATGTTAGGAAGTGTGTGCATGGTCCCAAAAATACAAATTTAAAATCACCAATGAGACATGAACTCCTTTTACTGGTGTATATTTGAATATGCGAAAATGAGGTACTTTGAATAACCACAAAAAAGCTTGCAACGGTATAGAGAAGGGTCATAACTTCAAATTTTAGACGATTTTTCGTTAATCTGCAAAGGGCCAGGGTGTACGGTAAATTGATTTTATTTGAAAAAGTATGCAGAAGCAGTGTTGGAAGCAGTTTGAAGACTGAAACGGCTATGGAAGGACACTTATTATAATGTTAATATTTCAGTATAATGTTTTCAGAATTGCTTTTCGATAATGTTCGGTACTTAATTTAATCAATTGTTAGACAAAACACACATTCGAATTCAAGGACGGAAAATATGAACAGCGAATGAATGCTTTAGAGTAGATGTGATATTTAAAGGAGGTGATCATTTTTTTACTTTCTCAATTCAAACAAAAATTCATGAATATTATTATCATTGAATGGTTGGTTAGGTGCTCGGTTTATCTTGTTCCTCCGAACGAAAGATGGAATGTATACAAGCCTGTGCCTCCTAAGTTTATCGCGGCTATGAGGATGAATTGCGAAATGAAACGAACTGGAAACTTTCAATATATATATATTTTTTATAACATGCTTCACTAAGGAGGCCAAATGACAAGTTGGATTGCTATCCTTTTTATAATTTGTTAAATTTTATTACGAACGAAGAAAAATGCATGGCACTTAATGCTGTAATGTTATTGATTAGATCATCGTTTATCTTGTCCGCATCGATTAATCTCCTTATGTTCTTCTTCTTCGTCTTGTCGTTTTCGTCCAGAGTCGCGCTTACTGGAACGTTAAAACGTTTACCAGAACGTTGAAACGTTTACGTAAACGGTAAACGTTTCAACGTTCTGGTAAACGTTTTAACGTTCCAGTAAGCGCGACTCTGGACGAAAACGACAAGACGAAGAAGAAGAACATAAGGAGATTAATCGATGCGGACAAGATAAACGATGATCTAATCAATAACATTACAGCATTAAGTGCCATGCATTTTTCTTCGTTCGTAATAAAATTTAACAAATTATAAAAAGGATAGCAATCCAACTTGTCATTTGGCCTCCTTAGTGAAGCATGTTATAAAAAATATATATATATTGAAAGTTTCCAGTTCGTTTCATTTCGCAATTCATCCTCATAGCCGCGATAAACTTAGGAGGCACAGGCTTGTATACATTCCATCTTTCGTTCGGAGGAACAAGATAAACCGAGCACCTAACCAACCATTCAATGATAATAATATTCATGAATTTTTGTTTGAATTGAGAAAGTAAAAAAATGATCACCTCCTTTAAATATCACATCTACTCTAAAGCATTCATTCGCTGTTCATATTTTCCGTCCTTGAATTCGAATGTGTGTTTTGTCTAACAATTGATTAAATTAAGTACCGAACATTATCGAAAAGCAATTCTGAAAACATTATACTGAAATATTAACATTATAATAAGTGTCCTTCCATAGCCGTTTCAGTCTTCAAACTGCTTCCAACACTGCTTCTGCATACTTTTTCAAATAAAATCAATTTACCGTACACCCTGGCCCTTTGCAGATTAACGAAAAATCGTCTAAAATTTGAAGTTATGACCCTTCTCTATACCGTTGCAAGCTTTTTTGTGGTTATTCAAAGTACCTCATTTTCGCATATTCAAATATACACCAGTAAAAGGAGTTCATGTCTCATTGGTGATTTTAAATTTGTATTTTTGGGACCATGCACACACTTCCTAACATTGTTGCTTTGTAGTCGATGAGTTGTGCGGGTACAGATGTGAAGTAGTTAATAAGACCCCACACAGACAAGCCCCCCACCATTTCTTTCCGACATAGTTGTTGTTTTGTTACTAGAAAATTGTTATGATTACAGTACACCTGTATCAGTATAGAATAACATAGTGCCATTTTCTGTTTCTGTTGCCAGCAAAAGCAAATCTGCAGGTCACAGGTTCGAGAAACAAGACATTTTTTAAAAATTCTCCTGCGCATAATATGGACCACCTATAGCGATGATATAATATAGATAACATAACCCTACAGCTCTACAGCACCATGGCGGGCCTTGGCTTACCTACCGACTGCTGGTCTCCCTCCCACACTGTTCCGCCGTCACCTGTTATAGCGTGGAGGTCTCAGACCAGTGTTGGGGTGACGAGTGATCAGCCCGACGAACCCCCAGCCGTTATTGTAGGTCTTCTTGACCAGGTTACGCTCACTCACTCGGAGCTTCCCAATTTCCTCACGATGGTGGGTTGCCACCGGCCCTATACGTAGGCCGAATAAATTCCGACCAGAGCCGGATTCAAACCTACGCCGTCCCGCAGCGAACGATCTCAAGACGAGTGAACGCCTTAACCCGCTCGACTACGGAGGAGGACATATAATATAGATCGTATTAACAAATATACTTCAAAGTTATGTAATAAGATTTTGGTTTAGTATTTAATCACAGCAGCAAAACAAACTCTCCATTCGCTTCACAACAGAAGTTAAGTGCATTTTGCATACATGAAGAAGCAGAAATTTACGCCCCGAGGTGTGCTGTTGGAAGACTATACAATAAGACGCGGCACCTCATTCTTTACAATAATAAGTAAGCGGTGGAGTAAAAAATCCTCTGTTTTATTTTGATGTAAAGAAAAGTTTTAGTCCATACATTGATCTGATCCCCCTTGTCCAAAATAATAATAATAATAAGCTCCGGTCTCATCTGGAGATTGCAACACTGATATGTCCGTCTATTCAGAAAAAACAAAAATTTTAACATCCATGGACAATACCGTACAGCAGCTGTTGAGTCCCCCATATGTAAAGTTTCTTTTTTTTCCTCGTTAGCTAAACGCGAAGATGAGGATTGGAAGATGCTCGAGACTCCCCGTTCATTCGGGTATAACATCTTTCCTTTCTAACACTCCATTTTTTTTTCTGTAAGAGGGGGCATTATTTAGATACCAGGAGCACCTGTCTGATGTGACCGCTCTCTGTTTCCAACTTCGCCACTAGACCCTTAACAAAAGCCAATTTCTACGCAATTCATAACCGTTGGTTGATATGTAAATATATTCAGCAATACTGAAAACTCACAGACGTAATAATAATTCAAGCAGATCACGATACAGCCGTATGCATGTAAAACTATTTTCGTCACACACAGGCAAAAAAATAAAAAGTAACATTTCTCTCCTTCCCTCGCTTTTAGCCATCTTCAAATAAAGTAGCATCCAGTATCCTTCTAGATAGGAGGTGAAACATGACTAGCAAAAGTAATAAAATCGAAGTGTGAATTATTTTGTTATGATCTCCCTCCCTTCTTCGCATGCATGTTTCATATCACGCTCGCTGACATTGAAATAAGCAAAAACAATTGCAAGACAGCACAGATTATAACCCATCGTAACTAGGTCTGTTTTTTTTTTTTAAAAAAATAATAATCGTCAGTCCATATGACAATGCTTTTGTGACGTGCACACCCTTTTTTTTGGTTGTTGTCCGTGATGAAATTTTTTATCATTGATAGGCCGGGGACTGAGCTTCTAACTTTCCACATTTACAAACAATATCGTTTACAATAATACCTTCGCTAGAAAAGCACAGTACAATAAATATCCTTTTTTATATATAAATATTTTAAGTTATGCAATAACTTTGGACAGCAGCTAATTATCATGGCATTATATTCGCGTCCATGTCTGAAACTAGTCTTTATACACACAGCCAACTCACTCATGCAATATAATATCTGATGTAATATAATACAAAACAGCTGTGGAAGGTTGTCGTCTCTTCGCGAAACAGGACGTACGTACACGTCAGAGTTGTGCAGAAGATAGGGTCGACCCCCTTGTCGATTTTGGTGATGTAGAGTACGTGTACGAAATTTGGAGGTCAAGGGTGGGCCAATTGTCAATTTCTTTTTGATAGGATCATCGTAGAGACATGCGCTAGCATTGGCTCCTAACAAAATAAACATAGGTTATCATAGTTGACCAATATATGCCAAAGTTTGGTGGTCCTGAGTTCAAGGGTAAGAGATGTTTGCACACACCCTCCCAAAACTTTTAATCACTCGTAACTTCCGAACATGTAGCCATAGAGAGGTCTGGGGTTTAGTGTGTTGGTCGAGTCTCGGTATCCTCCGTCCTCCCATACCAAAAATTTAGTATAGGTCATCATCATAGAACTAAATTTTCATCAATCGAAAAAATTTTCCAAGTCCTGCACAGCCCGTTTACGTTTGTCGCGACTATCTTGAATTAACTAAGCGAGTCCAGATAGCGTTGGCATTATTCTGCCTTCAGTTTCTTCACAGTAACATCAATTCATATTAACAACTTACGAGAAAACATCATGCATCTCATTTACAACAGAGCAATTTAATATCCTCGTCTAGTACGCTGCACTTCTTTGACATTAGATGCAGTGCAGGTGTATCCCGGTGTCAGGCTGGTGAAAAAAAATAACATTCAACCGAGTAGACAAATAGCAGTGTTCAAGTTCAGAAGATTCAACAAATACCTGTCTGCTGCTTTAAACATTCATTTAATTAGTTAACCACTCACCACGTGGTCATACACCACACCACATATTACACCTCTCTAAGACGTGGTGCAGACACCAAATACACTACATGACACCCAAAATCAACAAGATAGGTTGCACCGTGTAACCAACTAAACGCGTGAGTGCAGTCAAAAAATGCAGCAAACTAGACAAAGCTATTGAATCAAAATAATCACGTGGCATTCTTTTTGAATCTGACTTCACCCACCCCCTTTTTTTAATCCTTAATCGCAACAATAATTAACCGACTTTTTAAGTTTAAGTAGTGGTGTTTGTGGTGGGATAAACCCACGAAAGTATGAACTCTCCTCAAGCAGATTTGCTTACACTTAAAACAGGCTCAACATGCCCATATGAGCTTTTTGTTCAAGTGTGGAACCCCTGTTTAATCCAAGATTTTTGTAAAAAAGCCCTCATGGATTCCATGAGAAAGTATGACCCCCTCAGATTGATGAGGCTACACTTATAAAAGGTACTTCTGTGAGATTGTTGTCCATAATTTTGTTAAAAATATGCCCCTCTTTTGGCCACACCTAAAACTAGGCCACATACACACATACACACACACACACACACACACACACACCCATACACACACACACACACATACACATACACATATTTATTTTACCTGGAATATTTCAATTGGGCACCAGGCTCAACTTGTATATCTAGTATTAAGATAATATAATTCTTCTAGAATTGCTCCGTGATCCTCTTGTTATTATAATCTATTCATATTTAGAGTCTGTCCAAGTTGTTATATAAAATTAATACACATGGCATTAGGTCAGTGCCTTCTGGGACATGCATGTCTGTGCAGGTTAGATTCCCGCGCCACGGAGTTGTGGGATCAATATTCTGGGCAATTTCTCGGCGCGGCAGGCAACAGGTGGGATCGGATCGATATTTCGAGCAGAACAATTCTTATTGCCTGTAAATAGTCTTATTGACAAAGCTCGCGCAGTCTTATTGACTGAATTTTTTAGTTCCAGACAATTCCGCTCCCCTAAGCATGGCGGCGCTGCGGTCTCGATTGCATGTACGCTCAGCAGAAAAACGGGATATACACTCAGGAGACAAAAATATAAGAAAAGGTCTCATGTTTCTGAATGCACCTCCAACCCACCCCTACACACCCCCAACCCACCCCTACACACCCATATACACACCTACCCACCCCTAACCCACCCGTACCCGCACCTACCCACATCTATACATATTTACTCACCGGTTACTTCTATTGCATCATGTTGTGCTATATTAATCAATTAATATTGTACGATATAATGCGATGTGTGGTGTTTTTTGATTGGCACTGCAAATCTATAAAAGCCAGGGCACAGTGCAGATTCTTCACCATTGCTGGCTCGGCAGTGGAACCCACAAGTGGGGGATAGAACCTGAACAGGCTCCACCAAAGTATAGGAGACTTGAAGCATATAATTTGGCGGAATAACCTAAGTAAGGTCATAGAGACAATATACACTGATACAATAAAAGCCAATTTTTGGCAGGGGGGCCAAAGTGGTTCCTAAATACAATATCTCAAGAACTAATTGACATAGAGCTATGCGGTTTTTTTGTCTGCACTGGAATAGCCCAAGTAAGGTCATAGAGACAATATACACTGATACAATAAAAGCCAATTTTTGGCAGGGGGGCCAAAGTGGTTCCTAAATACAATATCTCAAGAACTAATTGACATAGAGCTATGCGGTTTTTTTGTCTGCACTGAACTCAACTGATCCAGCATAAAGTTTTGATCTGAATCCCAAGAAATTGTATATAAATACCAAAGCCAAAAATATTAAGTGTATACACACATACACTTACACACACACACACAAAGCACAGTGTTGAACCCAACTGATATTTTTTATTCAGTATAAAGTTTTGAATTGAATCCCAGGAAATTGTATATAATAAACAACAGCAAAAATGCCAAATCAAAAATATTGTAATCAGTGCAATAAAAATATATCCAGCCCCAATTGGGCCAAGCACCAAAAAATTTGTAACTCGGACAAATACAGAACTCCTACAAAAATTTGCCCCAAATGCAATAGAAAATACAGCATGCAATACTTCACATATACACATAAAGATACTTGCTCTGCTTTGCCCTCTCAACCATCCACATCTGGCCTGAAAAGAAGGCACGAAGTACCTCTTAATGCTAGAGCAGCAAAGCAGCCACGCCATGCACCACCCATCCATAGCAGTTTTAATGGCCAATTAAGGGATCACTGTTTTGTATCAGAGCCAAGATGCGGCATTGAGAATTTCTTGAACAGTATAAATTCTGATCTCCAGGCAATTCTAAATGCACATCTTGGCTCTTATAAGCTGTCCCTCAAATTGTATACACAATATAAGAAACCAAATGGCACAAAATTTATACACCCCCACGTAACAGAAACTGTACCGGTATATTCAAATTCAAATTCGGACAAAATAATAAGCAGATTGATGGATCAATTGAATATGAAACACTCTGAATTTGCAGCAAAAGAGTCCGGATGGACCCTATGCGGCTCTCCGCACAAGTTATATGTTAATATTTCTGAATTCAGCCCATTAAAAGGTTCTACATATCTGCCATTACCTGCTAATATTAAAAACAGAAGAGCCGTGGTTAATATAGAAAATACCGACCAGAAATGTTTTCTGTGGTGTATATTAGCTGCTTTGTTTCTAGTTTCAAGGCATCCTGAGAGAATAAGTTATTACAAACAGCATGAACATCTTTTTGACGATGCAATGGAGGGTTTGGAATATCCAATGTCAGTTCAGAATATTGATAAATTTGAAAAAAGGGCCAGGCACATCAATGGCAAGCAATTATCTATTAATGTATTTACTTGTTCCACTGGCAATTGCTTGATAGATCCTCTCAGAATCAGTACACTTGATGATGAATCTGCAATTCCGATTGATCTGCTCTTAATTGAAAAGGATGGTACATATCATTACACTCTGATACATAATCTTGAAGCTTTAGTGAGAACACAACTAGACAAATATAAAAAAATATTCAAGTTGTGCAGAAGATGTTTAACTGAATTTGATGGTAGAAAAATGGTGAATGGTGTTTGTGAAGAGAGTGCAGAAATTGCTAAAAACAAGTTAATTGAGCATCTGAAATACTGTGGCAACCATAAACCTGTTCACATGGTGATGCCCAATCCAAGTGAAAATTGCAAATTCAAAAAGTATGAAGCCTTGTTGGAACACCCAGCATATATTGTCTGGGATTCTGAATCAAATCTCAAATCTCTTGCATTCTGCAATCCAGATCCCGAAGAATCTTCAAGTACACCATACCAGCAACATGAACCTTCCAGCTTTTGTTATGTGGTTGTACAGGATGGTGTTGTTATTAAAGAATATTCATACATGGGAGAAGATGCCATCAAAATATTTGCACATAGAATAGAAAATGAGTGCCGTGACATAGCATCTAACATCTTATTAAAATCAAAGCCCATGTTGCCTTTAACAGAGGAACAGATTGAAGATTTCAACAATGCAGAAAAATGCCCGGTATGTGATTGTGAATTTTCAGATACAAATATCAAGGTACATCACCATTCTCATACAGATGGTCGATATAAACAGGCCCTGTGTAATAGCTGTAATATTAAGATCAAGAGACCAAGATTTGTCCCCATATTTTGCCATGGAGCATCCAATTATGATTTCCATCATCTGATCAGGTACGAGGGGTTTGAGAAGCAGAATTTAAATATTTTAGCTGAAAATGATGAGAAATATATATCTATTAGCAAGATAATTAAAGTTGATGGTGTTCCTATTCACATAAGATTTCTTGATTCTTACAGATTTTTATCTGCTAGCCTGGCTACACTGGCCTCTCAATTACCTGATGATAAATTAAAAATCACACGTGC
Organism: Lepisma saccharinum; assembly: GCF_977018435.1. Lineage (NCBI taxonomy): Eukaryota > Metazoa > Arthropoda > Insecta > Zygentoma > Lepismatidae > Lepisma > Lepisma saccharinum. The sequence continues at coordinate 118,702,433 of NC_139230.1, forward strand.
ATTGTTTCCAAATCAGGACCTGAAATTAATTAGGCGGAAGGGTGTATATCCATATGACTATGTTACAGATTTTTCTAAATTTGATGAGTGTTCCCTGCCACCACAAGAAGAGTTTTACAGCAAAATCAGAGGATCTGGAATCAGTGATGAAGATTATCACCATGCTCAGTTGATGTGGAACAATTTAAAATGCAAGACATTTGGTGATTATCACATGGCATATTTAAAACTTGATGTCACCCTCTTAGCTGATATACTGCAAGCATTCAGAAAATCTTCCATGCAAAATTATGGACTGGACCCAGTGTATTTTTACAGTGCCCCAGGCCTAGCATGGGCCGCAACGTTTTTGAACACCAAAATGCAATTGGATCTGATCCACGATCAAGATATGTATCTGTTTATGGAGAAATGTATAAGAGGAGGGATGGTGCAATGTTCCCAGAGATATGCCAGAGCAAATAACAAGCATATGCCTGATTATGATCCAGCACGGCCATCAAATTATATACTGTATGTGGATGCAAACAACCTCTATGGTCACGCTATGATGGATAAACTGCCATATGCAGGGCTTGAATGGGTCGAAGATTTCAATATTGAAGATCTTCAGGATTTTGATGACAGTGAATATGGCCTCTTCTTAGAGGTTGATCTGATAATTCCAGATCATTTGCACAATAAATTTTCTGATCTGTCCCCAATTCCCGAGGTTCAGTGCTCACCTGGCTCTAAACAGAAGAAGCTCATGATGACTCTGGAGCCGAAACAAGGCTATGTCATATATTACAAAAACCTCCAGTTCCTGATGAAACATGGTGTTCAAGTGACCAAAATTGGAAAAGTTTTGAGGTTCAGGCACTCAACATGGTTGAAACCATACATTGATACAAACACAGAGCTTCGAACATCTGCAAAGAGCCAATTTGATAAGGGCTTGTTTAAATTGATGGTGAATTCAGTGTATGGCAAAACAATTGAAAATGTCAGGAAACATACCGATGTTAAAATAATTACTGACCCCAGCCGGAGCAAAAAATTGGTTGCAAAGCCCAACTTCAATTACAGAAGAATTTATGATGAGTACATGGCACTTTTCAACATGAAGAAAACAAAGATCAAATTTGATAAACCTATTTATGTAGGGGCTGTGATATTGGAATTGTCCAAATTACATATGTTAACATTGTATTATGATGTGCTGAAACCTTTTTATGGTGATCGTGTAAAATTATTGTACATGGATACGGATAGTTTTATTCTTGATATTCAAACAGAAGATGTTTATCAAGATATGTCACAGCCTGAATTGTTTCCATACTTTGATACCAGTGAACATACAAGGATTCAACCCCACAACAAAAAGGTGCCTGGCAAGTTAAAAGATGAGACACTTGGTGATGTTATTGTGGAATTTGCTGGGTTAAGTGCCAAGATGTACAGTTTTGAGACATGTAGTGGCGCTGTTGCCAAAAAGGCCAAGGGCATTGGCAGAGTGACTGTTGAAAAAGATCTCCAATTTGAAGATTATAAAAATTGCATCAAATCACAGAGTTCAATCAGAACATCAGAAAATAGAATTCAGAGTGAGGATCACTTGTTGACTTCAAATGTTGTAAGAAAAGTGGCCCTGGACCCACATGATGATAAGAGATGCATTTTATCATGCGGCATGCATACTCTACCATGGGGTCATGGTGATTTGAAAAATGGGAAACAATGCCCAATTACAGAGCATGATTTGAAATAAATAAACATGCCTATGAACTTATTTGGGTTCAAAAAACAGGCTATTATGGACCTGCCGACACCACAACCCTCTTCTGATATGCTGTCTAAACTGAGTGGCTTGTTAATTATTCATCTGAACATCATACTTACAGATAATGATGAAGAAACAGGCAAAACATTGTACATATTTAACAATAATTTAAATCATTACCAATTACCTGTAGGTGGTCAATTGCAATTTATTACAACCCCTGAGGGTGATGTTAAGATTTCAATAGGGAGAAATATTTATAGAATTAAGCACTCAAACATGATTTCTGGCACTGTATATACTGTTTCTGCTGGTGACTGCTTATATATTGAGGTCCCTGGGTCATATGACAAGCTTATACCCTTTTTTATAGAATTAAGAATCAGATACTCTATAATAAATAACCACTAAAAGAAAATGCCTAATGATATATTTGGCCACACAAGGCATGAAGATCACAGTGATGAGATTCTGATGCTTGATGTCAGAGTCAAGAAATTGAGAAGTGATTTACAAGCTTTACAGACCACACTCAATGCCAGTCTTCAATTAGAAATTACAAATTTGCAATCACAATGCATGGACCCTCTTCTCAAAATTGATTCCGAACTCAAAGTGTTGCTTCAGAAATATACTGATCTGGCTACATTGGATAATTTTCAAAGTTTAGAAGAAGCTGTAGCAGCTCTTCAAGCCAAATTTAAGACCCAGGCCACCAACTCTGAGCAATTGAAACAGCAATTGGAAGAGCAGATAAATAATGTCCAGGCACAGCTCCAAACAATTGTCAAAAGCATAAAATCACAAGAAGATTTTGATCTAGTGATTTCCACTCTAAAAGAACAGATTCAATCACTCCAGATACCTAATCTGGACCCCCTGAACAATGCCATAGCCGAGGTTAAAGAAAAAATTGAGACACTTGAAAATTTTATGAACAACTTGCCATCTTCTGATGCTTTGAGTGCAATAACTCGGAGTGTAGCAAATATTAAGCTGCAACTTGAAACATATGAAGATTTTGGAAAAATTCAAAGTACCATAACCCATCTTGAAGGTACAATAGCAGCAGTGCAAAATGATTTGGCAAATGTACTAGAATCCCGCCTGCCCGGTATTGTAGACACACTTGTCAGTGTCCAGCAACAAATCACAAAGCTTGAAAACCTCAACACCGAATCTGAACTATCTCATTTTCATCACTTGATAGATGATATCCAAACAAAGCTTGAAATTTTACAACAATCAACACCCTCTCAGGCAGATATAGCCCTGCTCCAAAATGCTATGCAAAATGTGGCTGATGCTTCTGAATTAAACAATGTGAAATTGGCACTTGAATTTTTGCAAAATACAGTATCAAATCTTCCCACATCACAGGAACTTAAAAATATTAAGAGGGCAGTGAATAGGATATTGAAATCAGAAGATATCAAGAATATCCAGGCAGAGATCAAACAACTCACTCAGACAGTGGCCACTCTACCAACCAATCAACATATTAATGAATTGCATGCTCTGTTTGAGGATATCAGAAGACAGGTCCATGATCTTACTGCTCAAAATTCAAAATTGGCAGTTGTTGAAAATTTGCAGCAAATTGTAGCTAATATCAAGCAACAGCTAGGAACCATGGAATCCAATCAAGCAAATGCTCTGTCTGTTTTTGCCACCCAGCTACAAGAGATTGTGCAACAATACAAGAGACTTGCTGTGGACATAAAGATCAAGCCAGGCCATGATGATGTTGTTAGGACCATCAATGAGCACCTTGAATCTGTAACAAGCAGATTGCTTACAGCAGAAAAAGAAATAACAGGCATAATCGAGAATCCAAAACATACAGTAATTCTTGAATTGTACAGCATCCCCAACAAAGAATATGATTCTCCATTTACACCAGGTGGCAAAATATATATGCTGTCCCCTGCACAATTTTATTACCAGTTTTTTGTTGGAGGCACACTGAGACCAATCAAGATCAAATATTGGCATCAGCCACAGGCACACCACTACCCCACCTTATCAATAACAAATGCTGATAACAAACCAAAAATCACCAGTGTAGAGTTGGAGGATTTTACAGACCCCAATACATTAGAAACAGCCTATACTGAAGATGATGGCACTCTGGAATTTAAAATACAAATAGGGGACAAATTATATTTAGAAAATCCTGCAGTCTCAGCTGCTGAACACCCCATAGTTGCAATATTCTTGTTTACATATTATGTCTAGACAAATTATTGTTGATGAATTACACAGACAAGCCCGACATAATTATAAGAGACTGCCAGTAGTCACAAAGGGCATAGATGATTTATGGCAGAGCGACTTGATTGAGTTGGCAAGTGGACAGTTGAAAAACTTAGACAAAATCAACAAGGGCTACAAGTATCTACTCACTGTGATAGACACATTTTCAAAATTTGCCTGGGCTGTGCCACTCAAATCCAAGACTGGAAAATGTGTTACAGAAGCCTTCAGGACAATCATCAATCATTCAGGAAGATCACCGCGCTATTTGCAAACAGATAATGGCAAAGAATTTTATAATTCTGTGTTTCAACAATTTATTAAAAGCCAAGCAATAAAACATTACTCGAGTTACAGTGATCTCAAGGCCTCAATTGTAGAGAGATTCAACAGAACCTTAAAAAATCTTATGTATAAACAATTCACACTGCAAGGTAATTATAAATGGCTTAATATTCTTCCAGAACTTCTACATAAATATAACAACTCTGTCCATTCCACAATCAACATGAAACCCTCTGAAGTAACTTCATCTGATGAGCAAAAATTGATCAGGACTGTTTATTATCCTAGATACCAGGCAACAACAAGAAGGGCCAAATACAGGGTGGGCGATCAAGTAAGAATCAGCAAATATAAGCACTTATTCAAGAGAGGCTTTACGAGAAACTGGAGCACCGAATTATTTACAGTGGTTCAAGTTAAACCCGGGACCCTTAACACATATATAATAAAGGATCACCGAGGAGAAATTCTCAAAGGCCGATTCTATGAACAAGAGCTCAGTAAAACTAAACAGCCTGACACATATCTCATAGAAAAAATCATCCGCAGAAAAGGCAGCAAGTTATTTGTCAAATGGCTGGGTCATCCGGAAAACAGCTGGATCGATGCAGACAAAATAATAATATGAGCACCTGGGATGTTATAAAAAGGCTGCCAGAACCTGAACAGCAGAATAAGAGAAATGGCAAGTTGCTGCCTGATAATATTAGGTGTCTTATTGTTGGGCCATCTGCTTGTGGTAAAACTACACTAATGGTTGATAATTTTTTATTGGCACCCAACTGGTTAGACTGGAAAAACAGGCACTTGTATGTCTTCTCTAAGAGCTTGGAACAATTAAAATATCAGCAGTTGATGAAGCTATATGATGGATTGGATATAGCCACTTTTGAACCAGATGTTAAGCCACTTCATGAATGTCTCGATAATTCTGTTGTTGTGTTTGATGACATTATACTGGATAATCAAAACAAGGTTAGAAATTTCTTTACACAGGGCCGACACAAAAACATTGATTGCTTCTACCTGGCACAGACTTTTTCTAAAATACCGAAGCAGCTGATCCGAGACAACAGCAATTTTATATGTGTGTTTCATCAAGACCATACCAACCTCAAACACATACATGATGAATATGTAGGTGGGGACTTGAGCTACAATGATTTTTCCAGGTTTTGCAGCAAGTGCTGGAGCCAGGACAGTTATGGGTTTGTCACAATTGATATGACAAGAACACCCAATAGTGGCAAATACAGAAATAAAATCAACGATTTTCTAGACGTTGAGACATAAATAAACAACCATGAAACGACCAGTCATTGATGATCTTAAATTAAGAGATTATCTTGTAAAAAGATTTAAGGGATGGAAATCAGAGAACCGAGGAATTTATGAAAAACACAAACAAACAGAACAGCCTGTCATTGATGCTATTAATAATTTAGGTAAGAATATCAAAACTGTTACAGAGCAAAATCAAAATTTGATCACAGAGCTTGTACCTGTAGCTGCAAGAAACATGTTAGATTATCCATTCACCCCACTTTCCAGTATTCATACACCTAGTCCTGTTGCTCCTAGAAGAATCGAAGCTACTCAGGATCCTATTGAATTGGGTCTTCTTGCTCAAAAATATTTAACCACACCTAAAGACAACAAAGATGAGGTGTTTGGCTTATATGCTGACACAGAGCTTGATGGGAGCATTATTCATAGAATCGGTAATTTCAGAGTAACTTTTATGGGGGATGATATCATTGTTTATTCAGAATCTCGTCTCGGAGAAAAAGGTGCTTTTGTTAAGTACCCCGGCACACCTGGATTGTGGGAACTGATGACTAGGAAAAGGCCTGGCAGCTATACAGATCAAGATTATGAACATTACAAAGAAATATTAATAAAATCAGATGCTCTATACCAGAACAATGATCCCACACAAAAAAGAGTCAAGTCTAGCAGTGGAGCAAAATACAACAACTTAATCAAGCCCATATGGTCACAGATCAAGACTGGCAGTGGAATCAAACAATACAACACCCTGCCCAAAGAATTTGTGTGGGTTGATGATGTCAGGAAACTTGTAGATAGGTTATTGGTGATAGCTGGGGAGGAAAATGCAGGGAACCACAATTTTTACAATGAAAAGGTTGGAATTATGGACATGATAAGCACCAAATTGTCTAATTTTATAGTGAATGACCCTAAGGGGATTGGATATCTTATAAAAATTATTAATACTCTACCACCCAAATTTTGGAATGTCTCTGAGGGTCGGGGGCTTGTTAATGACATCATAAACAAGCTGCCATTTGAACTACACATTCCAGGCTATCAGTATTGTGGTCCAGGCACAAAATTGGACCATAGATTAAACAGGGGTGATCCTGGTGTAAATCCCCTAGATGCTGCTTGTAGAGACCATGACATAGCATACAACACACATTCTGATCTTGACAAGAGACATGTTGCAGACAAGAAATTAGAAGAGGCTGCATTTGGTAGATTTGTAAGCAAAGATGCTTCTTTGAGTGAAAAAATAGCAGCATTGGGAACCACCATAGCTATGAGCACCAAACAAAAACTGGGGTGGGGGTTGTGAATATGTATATAATAAACCTACAATGAAGGCCAAGGGTGTTATGTATCAAATACCTTATGCAGGTCTCAAATCTCTTAAAACTATTGATAGCCTTTTGACCAAAAAGCAGCGCAACAAAAAAAGCTCTTGTATTGCAAAAGGACATGGTATGAAATTGTTGCTTAGCACCCCCCAATTAAAAAAATTACAGCAATCAAGAAAAAAATCACATGTGGGGGGATTCATATTTACTATCCCGGCCATCTTAGCAGCACTTGGGGCTGTTGGGAGCTTGGCCGGGGGATCAGCTGCCATAGCAAAAACAGTAATAGATGCCAAGAAGAATAGGGCAGAATTAGATGAGCAGAGGCGCCATAACCTGGCCATGGAGAAAAAAGGCAAAGGTGTTAAGAGAGCCATGAATAAGTTTAAAAAAAACAAGAGCCGCTTACAAACCAAGATATTGAAGCTTTAATCAAGCCATTGGGTATCAAAAATTTTAGAGGTGTGTACATGTCTGATTCTTTACCGGAACAACCACTCAACAAAGAGTGTGGCATTGTTAATTTGGATGAGTACAAAAATCAGGGCACTCACTGGATCTGTTATCTTAAATATTTAAACGATGAGGCATTTGTGTTTGATTCATTTGGAGGTGTTCCACCTGAAAATTTAATAAAATATTTAAAATCAGCTAATCTTTATTACAATAATGCCCGTGTTCAAAACTTCAAAGATGTTAATTGCGGACATTTGTGTTTATCTGTTCTTAGATACATGTCTCAAATAAATAAACCATCAATTGAAAATTTTCAAAAAGCCTTGTGGTATCTGAAACATCATGGGGGTATTCCATCTCACCAGCCAAAATTCAATATTGAAACTCAAATTGCATGATGACATAGTGTATCCCAAAACAATAGCTCTCAGAGCATTTTACGGCATGTACCTGATCCCCAATATTACGCACCACAACAACACAATTGCAGTAGGGGATCAAAAAATTGTCATCACTCCAGGGCAATATAATCTGTCCACTCTAAATGCTCAATTACCCAGAGGTATAGTGTTAAGTCAAAATTCTGTCACTCACAGAGTAGAGATTGTATCTGCCACGGAGACAGTGGATCTGGGTACTATAGGAGAGCTGCTAGGCTTTGAGAACAACACAAAACTTGAACCGGCCATCAAACACACTGCTATGAATATACCCAAATTCTTAGCCATAGAGACTCTGAATATTCACTGTAATGTGGCCGAGGGTATGATCACCAAATCAAATGGCATAGGCACTCACAAACAAACCGGCATCATTGCAACATTCAAACCTAATTCCGAATTCATGGAGCCCATCATCTACAATCCATCCCCAACATTATATTTTCCCGTGTGTCACAACAGAATAGATTACATTGAATTGATGGTCACTAATGAAAAAGAAGAATTAGTTGATTTTGCTGGAGCCACAACAACTGCTATCATAGAGATTAACATTTAAATAAAAATACATACAATGGAAAATATTGAGAGTTATGAGCTACAATCATTCCCCCCAAACAGGAGGACATTTGCAAATTTAAATCAACCCAACACAGAAATAGAGGTTGACCTTGATGTAGGGGACGGCTTTATACACCCCCACAGAGCAGATCTATACATCAAATTTGATGTTGTAAAGCTCGATGGAACAGATTATCCGGCAAATTCAAATATAAGATTGGTGGACAATTTTGTGCCGCATCTGTTCTCTGAAATTGAGATCAGAAAGCATGGTGTTGTTATAAACAGAGTAGATTATCCCGGCATTACCTCCACAGCTTTGGCCACACTAAAATTATCCAAAACCGAAGCTTCTTACTACAAAATAGGTGGATTTGAGGCTGGTGATAAAATATTATCTAAAAACCACACAGTGCTGTTCCCCATGCGCCTGTTGCCAGGATTCTTCTCGGATTACAAAGATATTATGTGGAAGGGTGGGTTAAGAATTACATTTAGAAGAGCTGCAAATGATAATAATGCTTTGATGAGGTACAGCACATTAAACCCTACAGGAGAAGCTCTGCCCAATACCCTACCTGATGAGGGCAAATGCATTATTCAGACTATGGAGCTAAGAATCCCGGTTGTTGAATATGAGGCCAGTTACGCTCTTAAATACAAAGCTGATATAATAAAAAATCCACAGATTCCTCTGCAATTTTACACATATCAATGCGTACAGAAGCCCGCATCTGGCACATATTATGAGTTTGATGCTACAAATTCATTCTCCAGCATACAATACGACATGCCTGATTTTGTGGTGGTACTGTTTCAGACTGGGAGACACAACAATCAGGAAAAAAATTCAAGTAAATTTGATAACTGCAACATCAAGAACATATATCTTAAAAATGGCAGAAATGAGGTATTTCCTAGAGAAAATTATAATTTAGACATTTCCAAGGATGATTTTCTTAAATTATATGAGGCTTTTTCGGCTTTCAAGCGTGTCACTACTGGCAGTACTGACATGTATTACTCACCAGATGAATTCAAAGCACGGAGACCCATGTTTGTAATCAACACTTCAAAAAGGAAACAAGTTGTAGTTAATGACAGGACAAACATTAAAATTATCTGTGAATTCCACGAGGCATTACCCGATGACACCATTTGTAGTGTTATTCTCATAGGAGAAAAATCATATGTTTATGATGTAAGAAATGAGAGAGTCACGGAGCAATTCTAGAAGAATTACATTGTTTTAATATTAGATAAACAAATTGAAGCTGGTATCCAATTGAACTTAAACCAGAAATAAATATGTGTGTGTGTGTGTGTGTGTGTGTGTGTGTATGTGTGTGTGTGGCCTAGTTTTAGGTGTGGCCAAAAGAGGGGCATATTTTTAACAAAATTATGGACAACAATCTCACAGAAGTACCTTTTATAAGTGTAGCCTCATCAATCTGAGGGGGTCATACTTTCTCATGGAATCCATGAGGGCTTTTTTACAAAAATCTTGGATTAAACAGGGGTTCCACACTTGAACAAAAAGCTCATATGGGCATGTTGAGCCTGTTTTAAGTGTAAGCAAATCTGCTTGAGGAGAGTTCATACTTTCGTGGGTTTATCCCACCACAAACACCACTACTAGTTTACTCTATGCACAGATAGATTAATCAGAGGACTGGGCATACAGTTTAAAATAGAATCGGAATCCAGTAGGTATCGAACCCGGGACCCTTTGATTACAACGTGACAACTTATCGACAAGAAAAGATATTTTTTTTGGTGACGTGGAGTACTTTATCTTTCGGGGAGTCAACATTATTTTTTTACTCAGTCGTCATATAACATGAACACACGCAAACATTCACATGTGCTTTTATTATTTTGTGTTCGGTAAGTACAAGTATATTCTTACATAAATTATTTGTTAATTTAATAAATTGTAAACTCGGAGCCTGCTATACTATATATATATACTCCTTCTGTCTATTGAAAGCGAATGTTGCGTGCATGCGGAAATAACACAGAAAAAAAAAAGCGGATGGAAGCAATTTAAAATCAGTGGAGCAAGGTCAGTATTACGAGAGGCGTAAAAACACGTGCTTCCATTCAACTTCGAAAAATAAGAATAAATGTGTGCATACAGAACACATATGCTTTCTTTTCACAGTTGTAAAAACATATAAATTGTACATGAGGTAAGTTACAGGAAGGCTCTCTCTTTTATGTCTGTGTATATGTTGTACAATTAGGTACAAGTTGTTGTACAATTAGGTACAAATTGTTGTACAATTATTTCCCCCAGTTGCCCAGTTGGAGTTGGGGGCATAACACTGGTACTATTTGTAATCACAGTGCTTACTCATGTATTTTGTTTAATATTTTATTTCAAATTCACTGTCAGAAACTAGTGTTGCCAGTTCCTGGATGTAGGTTTACCTACTCTGTTGGTTGTCACTGTCAAGCTTCCAGTATTCGTACAGTATAAAAAGCTATAACCTCCCTCTCAAAATATATACATTGTATACGCCAAGATGCTCAATAGCCTAGCAACACATCATGAAAAAAACATGTCAAGAGAACCCAGTGGGTTTATAAGTCAGTGCTGCCAATTCCTATTTGTAGGTTAGCTTAACCTGTGAAAGATCATATAGTGGAATTTTCTTCGGATGGGTAGGTAACACCAACGAGCCTAAAAAAAAAACATCCAATAAAATTGCCAGATGTAAACAGAGGGCAATAGACCCCCCTCATAAAAGGCTACAGTAAAAACCCACAGTGTAGCCAACACTAGGCCCCCCCAACAGTATTGCCAGACATAAAAAAATACATGGACCCCTCAGGTCCTTTGATGAAAATTTACAGTGAAAAAACCCAGTAGGTTAACAACACTGTCAAAAAATCTACGGTAGTGTTGCCAGATGTAAACAGAGGGCAATAAACCCCCCTCATAAAAGGCTACAGTAAACCCACAGTGTTGTCAACTCTGCCCTCAAAATGTACATCATAAAAGGCTACAACAAGCGTCATAATCTTGGTGATTTTTTCGGGTAAGAAGTTGGCAACACATGCCTTACGAGAGAAATCCATTAAGGCGATCGAGCTCCAAATGATGGTTCGAGCTCCAAATGATGGCCCAGTACCCGGACACTGGGACTACTAAATAAATAACCGGAAAATTCATTGTATTTTTTCTCTGCCACCAAGCAAACGGCAGATGGCAATCTGTGACGCACGCAATGACTATCAAGGCTATGAAATAAATAACCGGAAAATTCATTGTATTTTTTCTCTGCCACCAAGCAAACGTATTTGTTGAATTTGTGTTATTGCGTCAACATTATTATTGTTAGCTTTTAAAAAAACAGGAAGTACATCCGCCACTGTGAATAGCCAGAAATACTGCCTCCCAGTCATCCATCTCTCTTACAATAGCATGTGTGTGTTGGCAACTCTTTCTAGTTGACGGGAGATACTTTCCGTATAAAATACAGAGAAGGAGAAGGAACGAAATTGTCGTTTTTCTAGATATCCACAGGCAAAAGCGTAATATTTTTTCAAATACAATATGACAGTCGTTTTTCGGTACCGAAAAACTAAATACAATAAGTATATATATATATATATTTACAATATTAATATTTATTTAACAATATCTACCTACGAATTTGCCTCGAACGAAAACATGTCATAGAAAAACATTTTTCCAACCGTAAATTCAAAAATTTTGGCCTGCGCGCGCGCGTGCGTGTGCGTGTGCGTGCGTGTGTGCGTGTGTGTGCGTGTGCGCGGCACGTCGTTCCCCCGAGAGAGAGATAGGTTTACAAAAATCGCGATATACAAACATTGGCCCCCGGGAGTTGGAAAATTACGATATGGCGCATTCGCTCATTACCGTTCCCAGCTATAAGTTTTTCTCTCTCTCTCTCTCTCTCTCTAGCCCCTTGCCTTACAAGAGCAAACGATTAAAGCAAGCCCCACCGAGCTTTATTTTCGGGTGTAGTGTTGCCAACATCTTACTCGAAAAAATTGCCAGCCCCTTGCTTTAGGTTAGGTTACCCCAAAAACCTTGGTGATTTTTTCGAGTGAGAAGCTGGTAACACTGCGAGAAAAAGGTTGCCAGCTCCTTGTTTTAGGTTAGGTTGCCCCAAAAACCTTGGTGATTTTTTCAAGTAAGAAGCTGGCAACACTGCGCTATCAAATAGAGCTCATGCCTTACGATAGAAATCCATTAAGGCGAGCTCACCACTTCAGCTCACCACAAGAGGACGTTGAATGCCCTAACTTCCTCTACTAACAAAGTATTTGCATTCTCTATCACTATCACAGATCAAATAAAGGGGCTCGTTGTTCTGCAGCTATGAACCGAGTGGACCTGTTTGTTACCCCTTAGGCGACTTTCTGAAACAGATTCCATTCTCAGTATGAGGAACGTTGTTTATATCTGGAAATCTTTGTCAAGACCTGGCCACAGATTCTGGTCCTGGGAAGGATTAAATGCGCTCTCCACCCCTGCTCTTTTAACAAGGAAACGAGGTGATAGTTGGCGTCAGTGTTGCCAAGTTGGCCCTTTTGAGTACGTACTCAGCCCCAAAATTCAGCAAAAGCCCCAAGGGGCTTTTTAGCCCTACAGAGAGAAATCTTGCTACAAATCTAGCCCTTTCAGTAATGAAATGTTTATTGGTATTTCAGTAAACTGCAAAGAAGAATTCACTTAACCGACCCTCCTCTGCACCTGCAAGCTCGTCCTGCGACCCCTCCTGGGGAGCCGGTAGCAAGTGCACATTGTCACTTTATCCCCTTGTATCTGGTTTTGGTATGCTGTGTAGCCCGAGGCGAATTACGGATAACATCGATTCCAGAAAATGCGAATCTTTGTTCAGTTGCATTGCATCTGGTCCTTGAAAGTTCACAGAAGTGCGGTGCGGAATCGACGAATCGTTCGTAACAGTGAGGCTCACCCAGAGACTAGTTCGTGTTTAGCGGCCGTGTGTGTGTGTGAGTGTACGTGTGCACATATATGAATCAGGAATATTCCGAAAATGTGTAATGCTTTTGTGTAATCTACTGCACCACAATTTAAGGGGGAAATAAATTATTTAAGTTAAGAAAATTTAATTTAGTTGAGCGTATGCCCCTCATCTTGACAGTTGATTAGTTGTGGTTCTTGAGTTTCAGAAATTTTTGCACCAAAACACCCAAGAATTAAGAACCAAATTTTTTTTCAGTGCGCAGCCGCACCTTTGTAAATCTAGCCCCTTGGATGTGAATTTTAGCTCCATTTTGGGTGCGATTTAGCCCGTTTTGCTCTCGTGCTGTTGGCAACACTGGTTGGCGTCTGTGTTTCAGTCAGCCTTGAAAATTTGGCTTAGGTGATTCCACGAAAATCTTTAAAAGTTGCCAATTGTAGCTCTTGTCCCACGCCACAAATATTCAAGTTTGCAATTTAAGTGTCGTAAAGTAACTATTACTTGTAACTAGTTGCTTCCAATCAATGCTTCATATCGACGGAGTGTTTCTTTCACGGTGCGACACTATTATGGAGATATATTCCTCGTTTACAACCCTGCCACGAAAAAATAAAAAATAAAATCTGCGTATGTCCATGATTATTTACTCCTCCGTAGCCGAGCGGGTTAAGGCGTTCACTCGTCTTGAGATCGTTCGCTGCAGTACGGCGTACATGGGCGTCCGCAGGATTTTTTCCAGGGAGGGGCAAGGAAGGTATTTTTTTCCAGGGGGGGCAAACAAGGCACATTTTCTCCAAAAATAATGTTGTTCCCTAAAAAAACATTGCTTAAATTTGAATGTATGATGTTCATGCAATAATTAACACATATTATTGTGGCTAAAATGAAATTATATGTGTGAAATACATAATTTTTGGTTGACTTTCATTATCCAGGGGGGGCCACTGCCCCCCCTTGCCCCCCCTTCCGGACGCCCATGACGGCGTAGGTTCGAATCCGGCTCTGGTCGGAATTTATTCGGCCTACGTATAGGGCCGGTGGCAACCCACCATCGTGAGGAAATTGGGGAGCTCCGAATGAGTGAGCGGTAACCCGGTCGAGAAGACCTACAACGGCTGGGGGTTCGTCGGGCTGACCACCCGTCACCCCAATACTGGTCTAAGATCTCCACGCTATAACAGGTGACGGAGGAACAATGTGGGAGGGAGACCAGCAGTCGGTAGGTAAGCCAAGGCTCTCACGGGCTGTCGCGCTGTGGGTTATTATTATATTATTATGTCCATGATTATTGATTATTTGACTGAAAGCATACCCTTAGAATTACTTATATTAGAGTGGGTGGTTTAGAATTGGTTATGTCCAGGACCCTTGACCGACAATACCCCTCGATTATGTCAAATTTCAAATCTTTCGATTGATTTATTTATTTTGTGTTTTAAGTCCACTTTATTCACAGTAGCTAATCGGAACTTGACGTACAGTTTAAAGTGGGATCCGAACCACTATATGTGCCTCCACAGGGTTTAGAACTCGAGACCCCTTGATTACAAGCCGATTTCCCTGCAATATCCTTTTAATAATATACACAAACAACTGTGACTGAAAGAAAAGGATGCGTGTGAACTGATTTGATTGATTTGGTGTCTCAAGTCCACTTTATTCACAGTAAGGATAATCGAGACTGGACCTACAGTTTA
The DNA here is from genome assembly GCF_977018435.1 of Lepisma saccharinum. Taxonomy (NCBI): domain Eukaryota; kingdom Metazoa; phylum Arthropoda; class Insecta; order Zygentoma; family Lepismatidae; genus Lepisma; species Lepisma saccharinum. The sequence goes on from NC_139230.1 coordinate 118,717,475, forward strand.
AAGTGGGATCCGAACCACTATATGTACTTCCACCGGGTATCGAACCAGGGACCCCTTTGATTAGAAGGCAACGACGCTACCACTGCGCCATCGGAGAGGTATGAATGTGCGTAAAATACGTACTTTTTGGTTGACCTTCATTTTCCAGGGATGAAGGCACGCCTCCCCCCCCTCCCCCGTGGCCAGCCCTTTGTGCATTCAGGAAAACATTGTTTAAAATTGTATGCTCTAAACATTTGCTTCAATTATATTTTGAATTAGAATCTTAGATTTTAAATTAATTTGAAAAATATAAAATCCGGTAGCCGTTTTTAAAAATTTTCAGAAATAAGTTGTCATATTTTCAGAAGGAACGAAAAAGCTATCAAATTTATCTCTGGGTAAGTTAGATCTTATAAGTTCATTACAAAAATACTTGTGTTGGTGTTGCACCTTTCCCTGTCGATGATAATTGAAATTTTAGTAAACCAAGTTTTTGGTCCCAAAAAATTAGATAATAATACTATATTATTAATTTAATTGTCTACTAAAATATAAGTGTTATATGTTGAAATATTTTTTTCTGGAATCCTTATTACTTAGTTATCATTGTTGTGAGATTTCAAAAAGATTGAATATTTGTAAGGGAGATAGAATTATTTTTCCAAGACAGTGTAGCCCACTTGGAGGCTTTGGGAATAGAAGAAAGGATGAATCACTGAAAGTTTGAGAAACTATAGAAATGAAACCAGACAAGTTAGAGAAAAAAATGTAGTTTCTCACCAGCATGAAAGAATTAAATGTGCCAAGTTTCATCAAAATCTGAGAGCATAGGTTCCAATACCTCTTTTTTTTTTTTGGTTGAACTGACATGGAATGACATGACTTATATTAGGGCAAATATGTAAACTTTTTAGTGCCTCGTTCTACCCAATGAGTACAGGGAAAGGATTAAAACTCTCTTTCATCTCCAATAAGCTCATGTTTATATCCGTATAGGAACTGTAAATCTGGAGAGATGTATAATTAAAGGAAGGAACTAAATACCAAAACTTCCAAGTGTCTACATAAAGAATGTATTTTCTTGGTCAATGGTGGTAAAACCTACCACTAGAGCATGGTTCAAAATATGGTATGCAGAACTGGTACACGTACTATGTGTTCAGAAAGTAAATACTCGGTTCATGATGGCGTTGAGAGCGAAAATTAAAATATGAAATCACTTAAGACCAAATCGTATAATTTCACATGCCATTGCCACTTGAAGTTCTTGGAGAGACTCCTTTCCTGGAGTGTCTACATGTGTGCTAGAAAGATTTCTGTAGGTAACAGAAAATAAAATCAATAACAGTCTTAAAATACGCACATCTGAAAGACAAAGAACGAGAATAAAAGTATTCGAGTGATAAGACATTCAAGTAATTTATATGATTTGTTACCGCTGCCGCATAAAGTAGGAGCTGTATGTGAGTGATTAATGTTATCTATTGGATGCGTGTTTGAGCAAAATGACGCCGGTACCATTTCATTTTCATCTTAAATCGAATTTATTTTTCCTTCATGGCGTGGTGCTAACCACAGGGGAGCACTTTACTTTTTTTTACTTCTTTGTGAATTTCCGGGGACAAATTTAGTACAAGAACTTTCACTTTTCCTCTTCATCTATTGTTTATAAGAATTAATGTGACAAAGGATGGATTTTTGTATGGCGTATTATGTACATAAAATCTTTGTCCAGTGTCACAGCACATGGCCGTATTTAGAGAGAGACTTTGGATGTTCAAAGGTTCAACCCCCCCCCCCCCCGAAACTTCTGATATGTTGTATTAATGGACGTCCAGGAACCAAAATCAGTATCTCATTTCAAAAATGTATTCGAAGCTTTTCAAAATACAAGGTTCAATGCTGAGACGATCGATGTACCTTTATCAATTTCATCAATCATCTTTCATCCTCATATTTGCAATCAGCTAAAAGTAACAGAAAGCGAAGTAAAGTAGGCCAAACCAATCAAATGATCGAGCTAGAATTTTCAAACATTTACAATTCCCGAAACTTGTGCAAAACAGTTTTTTCTCGGAATCACAGCCCACCTCCATTGCTCCATTTTCACTTCTGCTGTTGTCTTTCCAGTGTATTTTTCTGGTTCTGACTGAAAAATGGGTTTGGGGTGCCCCAAAATTGCCTTTCCGACCTTTAAGTTCCCCCATTTGATAAGGTTTTAATCCTCCTTGACAGGAGTTCAAACCTAGGACCTCCAGCTTCATAGCGCGTTACGTTCACCACCCTCCACCCAGCGGTCTATGTAGTGTATACATGCAGTCCTATAAAACACGTACTTAGTGCATAGCGACTGTCGTCTGTCGACTGTTTGGTAAGTATAAGAACAATTATGAGCATCGGGAGGAGAGGATAGAACCGAACCGATCCATGGACCCCCCTGGAATTTGCATAGTTTATTTGAAGATACAAGACAATTTATTATTAATAAGAGAAATAACAAAACAGTTTTATTATTAATAAGAGAAATAAAGTTCAGTTAGTATTAGGACAGAATAACAAAAATAAAAGTTTCATTAGATCGAAAAAAATAGTGTACATTAAGGGAACTAATATATATATATATATATATATATATATATATATATATATATATATATATATATATATATCATAATCTACCATTTAATCGAAATAATAAATGGTTCCACAGTTTTGAAATAAAATGTCCAGCGGTCTCACTTTGAAAGCTTTTATTGAACAACGAATATAAAAGATATTAACAAAAAAGAATAACTACAGTAGAGAGGCAGCACTTCGTTCCTACGCGTCAGCAAAAATTCGATGCGACTGGTGTAATGTTACATCCGGTGTAGCGGGGTACGAGCGATTTTATTGTTGAGTCAGCAGAACGTGTCTGATCACGTTGAAGACATCGGAAGCGGTGGGGGAGGGGTCAATGGATTTGTCACGTTGTTTCTTGATGTATGCTAACCTAACACGTGCTTATGTTTGTGTGTGTGTGTGTGTGTGTGTGTGTGTCTGTGGAGGAAATGCGCGCGCAACCATTGCGTATGATGCAAACACATGAAGAAATGATTTAAAGATAGCGCCGAAGGTGCTATACCCCGAAAGTTTAGCGGCTAAGGTTATTGCTCTGTAAAACAAGAGGCGTCGAGGGTTCGATTCCTCATAGAGTCAATATTGATTGATTGATAGATTGAGTTAGTTTTATTTAAGTCCATTTTATGCACGGTAAAACTAATCAGGATTGGACCTACAGTTGAAAAGTGGTGATTCGGACCACTATGTGCCTCCACCGAGTATCGAACCTGGGACCCTTTGATTACAAGGCGACGATGTCAATATTGAATGGTCTCGATTAGCCTGTGTGTACATAAAGCCAATAAAATGGTTGAGTTCGAAAATCGAGTTGGGTTAGTGGTTAAGGTTGTCACCTGGCAATGAAGAGGTCGCGGGTTCGATTCTCTAGGTAGTTAAATTAGGCCAATTGTTTAGTCCCGCCATTATAGGTCCCCGATTAGTCCATCTGTGCATAAATAGTGTTTGAATAAAATCAATATGGCGACCTATTGTTAGTGGTTACTGTTGTCGCCTGGTAATGAAGAGGTCGCGGGTTCGATTTTCTAGGTAGTTAAATGAGGCCAATTGTTTTGTCCCGCCATTATAGGTCCCGATTAGTCCATCTGTGCATAAATAGTATTTGAATAAAATCAATATGGCGGCCGCGTTTTGTGTTTAGCGGCGGCGGCGGCGACCGGGCGCGGCGCGGGGCGGAGCGGCGCGGAGGGTGTTTTTTATTCTGCGAGATGTTTTAACCAAGTGGTTGAGGGTTCGATTCCCAATGTTGGTGAAAATTGGATATTCAATTGTATTTGTTTAAAAGTTCCGATTAGCTTTTTGTGCACAAAGAGAAAATGAACTAATTTGAAATAGGATATTTATGCTGTAATGAAAAGGTGCCCGGGTTCGCGGCGCGGCGAAGCGCGGGGTGGGGTGTTTTTTATTCTGCGAGATGTTTTAACCAAGTGGTTGAGGGTTCGATTCCCAATGTTGGTGAAAATTGGATATTCAATTGTATTTGTTTAAAAGTTCCGATTAGCTTTTTGTGCACAAAAGAGAAAATGAACTAATTGGAAATAGGATGTTTATGATGTAATGAAAAGGTCCCGGGTTCGATTCACAATGTCAAATTGGCTGATAATGATGTTGTTTTTAAAATATAAAAAAAGAAGTGTGTTGAGTCCCCATTAGTATTTATGCAGGAACAGATGTTAAAAATCAAAACAAAATGGCTGTGACTGGTGTTTAGTATTCGAAAGGTTCAAAGTTCGAGTCCAAATGTTGGCTAATTTTTAATTTAATAGTTATAAATTTTTTTTTAGTTTACAGAATTCTTCCCCATTTATTGCATTTTGGCGAACATGTCCCCCCCTTTGTTGGATTTGGATATGATGGAGATATACATAGAAATTGTTGTCAAAGTGCCTAATAATGGTTTTCTGTTTAAATAAAAAAAAGTGTGTTATCAGTCCCGATTAGCATGAACAGATATTCAAAAACAAAACAAAATAGCTGATATTGTTGTTTAGTATTCAAAAAGTGTTGGGTTCCAATGCTGGCAAATTGCAGAATAACATTGATTTGTTTAAAAAGTGAGTTACTATTCCCGATTATCCTTGATACACAAATAGAAATTGGGAGGTGATTTTGGAGTTTTGCAACCAACGGGGGTCGAGGGTTCGATTTTCACTAGGGGCTAATGTTGGCGTTTTTTACGCAGTCCCGATTAACCGTAATGCATAAAGCTGTTTCAACGAATATCGAACCTGGAACCTTTTGATTACAATGCAAAGATTTTACCACTAATGTATGCTATGTTTTAAAACCAAAAATAAATAATAGTATCGAATTTTTTAAAAGATGCGTTACCACTCTCGATTAGCCATTATGCACAAAGAGATGTGTTTTGAAACCAATGGGGTCGAGGGTTCGATTCCAACTGGGTATGTGTGTTGAGGAAACTAAAGGTCAACAGACATGGAAAGTTTTTACTCGCCATCTGAAAATAAGTTTTTGGGGCTTGGTACAGGTAGCTTTTTGTAGAAAGCCTCACAACGGCATCAACGTGGCTACCATCTGTGGGGGCCTCTTTTTTTTAAGTTGGAGAGGGGCACAAGGCCGCTTGTACCATACAACCTTGCACCGAAGAACCAACTTGTCAACTAGTCACTCACTCCATCATTAAAGTGCACAACATAATATCAGATTTGCACTGATAATAAGCAAAGAATTATAGCGGCTGCATAATTATATATCAATGACAGCAAATGGTTTCAAATGAATGGTTTTCATTTTATTTTTTACTAAGTAACAGATTTGGTAATGAAAAGCTTTAACATTTGCATATAATATGAGATTTCTTTTGGTATCCAGTTTGTATGTTGACCAAATCACAGATATACTATTACTAAGGATAGCATTAACTTAATCTAATAAAAATATATTCCAGTGCATTACAAAATTAACTCATTCTGTTTTCTGTTGTTTGAATCCATATGGTAAAGTCTCAAAACTTGATGCACATCTTTTTCTTTTGGTATATACCACCTGAAAAACCCTTATTTCCGGCTTACTAACAACGGAATGTCTTTTTGTGCGTACGATTTTGTTCGAGTTGAGTAAAGTTAAAGAGGAGGTGTTGTTGAGAATAGCATTGGTGAGTGATTCGAAATTGATTGTGCTGCTGTTTTTATGGTTTAAACATATGCCTTTCACCTTGCAAACAGTAGTAACATTAGTATTGTCTGGATTTACTACCTCAAATGCATAACTTTTCGGCCCACTGGATGAAAATGCTCTGATATAAGCATTTTTCCCATAGAGTTCTAGTTCATTTGTTAACTCCCCTAGGTAGTCTCCAACAGGCAGATCAACATTACCTGGCCTTTGAATATAAATGACACTATCGGTATCATAGTACAATACATTTTCGCCTAATGTATCCAAATATTCATAAAGCTCTAATCGTGCATGGGTTGTAGTGTATGCTGCAATAACTACATTTACAGTCGATAATAGAAGTGCAGATTCTTCGAGATATTGCCAGTGAACTATCAACATATCTTCATTTATAGGTATAACTTGATGTACTTCAAAATTGGGACTTTCTAGTTTATCGAAAAAATCCTTAGGATTGTTGATAATACTAACTTGACCAGGGTTTTCTCTCTGTCCAAATTTACCCCAAAATGAATTCAGCATAAGTTTTGCTAAGCTTCGTAATCCAGGATTAGCACATATTCTGTTTTCATCCAACAACACACCCTCCTTTTCAAAATAGTCAGCTATGTATTTTTTTTTTTTGGATTCTTCATCAATACACCACAATGGCCAGCCGCTTGCTTCAACTTTTGCTTTGAGAAATGTATTGATGTACTCTGCAAAAACACCACCTGATTTTTTTGCAGGATCATATTGTTCAACATTATATTCCCATACCTCATGTAATTCTAAAATTTTGTATTTCTTTTGAACTGCCTTCTGAACTTCATCCACAACCCAGGTTCCAGTTATAGTTCTTTCCCTAGCAGTATGGTTACATTCCGCCTGGTTTATTTCATCGGCACAAGTTCTACATAGAGGGAAAGTTAATTTTGAATTGGTTCGATATGGTAACACAGGATGGTACTGATCTCTCGGTGGAAGTATTGTTGCTTTGACAAGCCCTTCAAAAGAATAAATATCGGGGCATTCTTCCCCCACATAAATTTTCACCGGATGGCCAACTGGAAACTTTTTAACTTTGCAACAATAAGGGTACAGGCTACATACATCCTTATATTGAATTGTTTCATTTTCTTTCACAGTGTAATGTAGTTTGGTAGCATTAGTTCTACCACCATAAAACGCCTCCCGGGGAATTATGGGGGCTTTAATTGATAACGGATGTTTTTCAACATAATGTTTCATGGTTTTGTTATTTCTCAACTGCTGATGAAATTCGCACCCCCACATCTCATGGACAATGTAGTTAAGTGCTTTTAATCTGGTAATTTTATTTTCTGTTCTTTCATACCGAAAAGACAAAGTGTCATATGGGTCATCATGAAGAGGTTCTGTACGTGAAGTAGGGAAACATTTGACACAACCATGTGTTCTGCATCCTTGATATTCAAATACATGCTCTTGCCCCTTTCGATCTTTAAAATATCCATCTACTTTCAAGTTTCCTCCAACTTTTACTTCTGGTCCTCTGGCTGCATGTTGGATTTCGATTTTATGTTTTTTTTCCTCCCATACCAACCATTGAATAGCCTCTATAGACTGAATATCACACCATCTGTATCCGTTTTTAGGAATAATTCCTATATGTTCTGCTTTCAAAAATCTTTTACGGAATACTTTATTACAAGCTGAAGCGATGGTGATGGCTTCCAATAATGGGTTCACTGTTGTTTCTCTTTCAAAAGTGGTCATGAATTTCAAACAGGCAGCACGTAGTACATTAACATCTTCTACACAGTACTTTCTCAACTCCTTCTGTATATCGAAAACTACCCCTGTTTTCTGTTGTTCACTATGCCATTCCAAAAAACTGGTTCTCTGATTCTCCATCATAGAATCAACAGCGTAAAATTCAGTACCGGGGACACATCCGACATATTCTTTATTTTTCAAAGTATTAAAAAAATGAGGAAAATACCCTTTGGACATTGGGAGATCAAATGCTTTCGGTAATTTGTTGAGCGCCATTGGAATAAAGTTGAGAGAATCTATGAAATGGATATTATGCATCTTCAAAGATAATATTTTGGCTCCATTCATGATAACAGACGGTGTCCATTTCATTTTTTCGATCATAGTTTGCAGTACAAAGAGCGAATCTTACCCTCTACTATTGTGTGCAATACACACAATATTGTTAATTTTGGTGCGGTGAGCTGAAACAAATTGCAGAAAATTGTAAACAGGTTCTGTACTATCAAAAATGTGCTGTTTTTTCCGCATACACTGCACCATTGAGACATATCTTTGTTCTCAATGCAATTATAGCATACATTTTGGCATACCAAAAGATTTGGAATATGCAGAAAATTGTTTTCAGTGCCTTCTAGTTTTGTGTCCTGCCTCGATTCAATATCGTAGAAAACAAGCATTGCTTTTTTTGATATAAGAGAAGATATTTGTTTGCCATAAATTTTTTGGATGTGACATAGATGTTCAGATGGTACCATATTTTTACAGCTGACACAGAATTTCTCCCCACATATATGAGGATTTCTGTTTGTACGGATAGCATACGCTTTCATGCATTTTTCACAACATTTTACTGTCTGACAAAGAGAGTTTTTTCTATTGTAACATGTTTTAAGATTATTGTAACACTTTTGACCATAGAAAAATCTGTTACAATCAGTGCACTTTATTTTGGTTTCTGAAACAGTACATTTGGGCTTTTCTTGGCATTGTGAACAAACATCTGTACAGGATCCTAGGTGTCTAGAAACATGATCATATTTCTTATGGCAAGTTTCACAATAGAAATTAGCGGAGAATGCAGCTGTAAGAGATGTTATAACATTAAAATGGTTGTTTATGTACACCAAATTTAAAGTTTCGCGCCTAGGTAATAAAGGACCTTAATATATCACATCACTCCCGGAAAATCCATTATATACGGTAATTTTGAAATCAGATAAATAGTCCTGAAATTTTTTAATTTCGGTAGTTCCTCCACCACCACTCAAATTTTCCCCAGCTTCTCTGCACAGTTTATCCACTTCTTCTTCCATAACACATTTATGTTGTCTAACATACTGATAACGTTTTTTAGGTTCATTTTTGTAAACATTAATACCTCTTGCCACAACCAACGCATAAGCCAAACACCTGCTATCGGAATTTTTAATAGTTATAATTCCTTTTTTTAGTTTACACAATTGTTCCCCATTCATTGCATTTTGGCGAACACGTCCTCCCCCTCGTGGCATTTGGACATGATGGAGATATACATAGAAATTGTTGTCAGAAAGAAATGTTGTATTGCTCTGCAATACTTTTTCCAATGCTGCCCACAATATCTCCATATTTATCGCCTGTGCTTCCCGAAAAGATAACCAAAAAGGGAGATCAGGGTGATCTTCATTCCTGATAGTAATACCAACTTTGTCATGCTCGGCCACATCACGTAGAAGATATTGGATCAGTTCTTGCAATCCCTCCTGAACCCATATCACCGGATTCTCATTCTGTGGTGCCCCCCGCAACCGAGCACGCACCATTCGTCCTTCCATATTGAATCTTTGGTAACGCCTTCTTGTCTCTTCTATAACTTCAACATGATGTAACACTGCATCATCCCCACCGCCTACCTGTCTGCACACTTCCGCTTCCTGAATACAATCCCGAAGAACCATTTGGTATAACACTGGCGAAATATGATTTGTACATTGCTCCAATTCTTTAGTCTCTAAAACAGATTCTAAATGGAAAATATCTCCACATTTTTCATCGGTTGTTCCAATACACCCAAATATCCCTGTATCCTGGTTATTATACTTGTTAGGAAACATTTCAACATGTTGGTTGGTCTCACTAGAAATAGAGACAGAGGGTCTGGATTGATTGCTGTTAATAGAAGTAGAGGTAGAGGGGGTAGAATGTTCTGCTGACTCAACATTAAAACTGCTCGTACCCCGCTACGACAGGATGTAACAACACCAGTCGCATCGAATTTTTGCTGACGCGTAGGAATGAATAATTTCTACGCCATTCCTACGCGCTTTGTACTGCAAACTATGATCGAAAAAATGAAATGGACACCGTCTGTTATCATGAATGGAGCCAAAATATTATCTTTGAAGATGCATAATATCCATTTCATAGATTCTCTCAACTTTATTCCAATGGCGCTCAACAAATTACCGAAAGCATTTGATCTCCCAATGTCCAAAGGGTATTTTCCTCATTTTTTTAATACTTTGAAAAATAAAGAATATGTCGGATGTGTCCCCAGTACTGAATTTTATGCTGTTGATTCTATGATGGAGAATCAGAGAACCAGTTTTTTGGAATGGCATAGTGAACAACAGAAAACAGGGGTAGTTTTCGATATACAGAAGGAGTTGAGAAAGTACTGTGTAGAAGATGTTAATGTACTACGTGCTGCCTGTTTGAAATTCATGACCACTTTTGAAAGAGAAACAACAGTGAACCCATTATTGGAAGCCATCACCATCGCTTCAGCTTGTAATAAAGTATTCCGTAAAAGATTTTTGAAAGCAGAACATATAGGAATTATTCCTAAAAACGGATACAGATGGTGTGATATTCAGTCTATAGAGGCTATTCAATGGTTGGTATGGGAGGAAAAAAAACATAAAATCGAAATCCAACATGCAGCCAGAGGACCAGAAGTAAAAGTTGGAGGAAACTTGAAAGTAGATGGATATTTTAAAGATCGAAAGGGGCAAGAGCATGTATTTGAATATCAAGGATGCAGAACACATGGTTGTGTCAAATGTTTCCCTACTTCACGTACAGAACCTCTTCATGATGACCCATATGACACTTTGTCTTTTCGGTATGAAAGAACAGAAAATAAAATTACCAGATTAAAAGCACTTAACTACATTGTCCATGAGATGTGGGGGTGCGAATTTCATCAGCAGTTGAGAAATAACAAAACCATGAAACATTATGTTGAAAAACATCCGTTATCAATTAAAGCCCCCATAATTCCCCGGGAGGCGTTTTATGGTGGTAGAACTAATGCTACCAAACTACATTACACTGTGAAAGAAAATGAAACAATTCAATATAAGGATGTATGTAGCCTGTACCCTCATTGTTGCAGAGTTAAAAAGTTTCCAGTTGGCCATCCGGTGAAAATTTATGTGGGGGAAGAATGCCCCGATATTTATTCTTTTGAAGGGCTTGTCAAAGCAACAATACTTCCACCGAGAGATCAGTACCATCCTGTGTTACCATATCGAACCAATTCAAAATTAACTTTCCCTCTATGTAGAACTTGTGCCGATGAAATAAACCAGGCGGAATGTAACCATACTGCTAGGGAAAGAACTATAACTGGAACCTGGGTTGTGGATGAAGTTCAGAAGGCAGTTCAAAAGAAATACAAAATTTTAGAATTACATGAGGTATGGGAATATAATGTTGAACAATATGATCCTGCAAAAAAATCAGGTGGTGTTTTTGCAGAGTACATCAATACATTTCTCAAAGCAAAAGTTGAAGCAAGCGACTGGCCATTGTGGTGTATTGATGAAGAATCCAAAAAAAAAATACATACCTGACTATTTTGAAAAGGAGGGTGTGTTGTTGGATGAAAACAGAATATGTGCTAATCCTGGATTACGAAGCTTAGCAAAACTTATGCTGAATTCATTTTGGGGTAAATTTGGACAGAGAGAAAACCCTGGTCAAGTTAGTATTATCAACAATCCTAAGGATTTTTTCGATAAACTAGAAAGTCCCAATTTTGAAGTACATCAAGTTATACCTATAAATGAAGATATGTTGATAGTTCACTGGCAATATCTCGAAGAATCTGCACTTCCATTATCGACTGTAAATGTAGTTATTGCAGCATACACTACAACCCATGCACGATTAGAGCTTTATGAATATTTGGATACATTAGGCGAAAATGTATTGTACTATGATACCGATAGTGTCATTTATATTCAAAGGCCAGGTGATGTTGATCTGCCTGTTGGAGACTACCTAGGGGAGTTAACAAATGAACTAGAACTCTATGGGAAAAATGCTTATATCAGAGCATTTTCATCCTGTGGGCCGAAAAGTTATGCATTTGAGGTAGTAAATCCAGACAATACTAATGTTACTACTGTTTGCAAGGTGAAAGGCATATGTCTAAACCATAAAAACAGCAGCACAATCAATTTCGAATCACTCACCAATGCTATTCTCAACAACACCTCCTCTTTAACTTTACTCAACTCGAACAAAATCGTACGCACAAAAAGACATTCCGTTGTTAGTAAGCCGGAAATAAGGGTTTTTCAGGTGGTATATACCAAAAGAAAAAGATGTGCATCAAGTTTCGAGACTTTACCATATGGATTCAAACAACAGAAAACAGAATGAGTTAATTTTGTAATGCACTGGAATATATTTTTATTAGATTAAGTTAATGCTATCCTTAGTAATAGTATATCTGTGATTTGGTCAACATACAAACTGGATACCAAAAGAAATCTCATATTATATGCAAATGTTAAAGCTTTTCATTACCAAATCTGTTACTTAGTAAAAAATAAAATGAAAACCATTCATTTGAAACCATTTGCTGTCATTGAAATATAATTATGCAGCCGCTATAATTCTTTGCTTATTATCAGTGCAAATCTGATATTATGTTGTGCACTTTAATGATGGAGTGAGTGAATAGTTGACAAGTTGGTTCTTCGGTGCAAGGTTGTATGGTACAAGCGGCCTTGTGCCCCTCTCCAACTTAAAAAAAAGAGGCCCCCACAGATGGTAGCCACGTTGATGCCGTTGTGAGGCTTTCTACAAAAAGCTACCTGTACCAAGCCCCAAAAACTTATTTTCAGATGGCGAGTAAAAACTTTCCATGTCTGTTGACCTTTAGTTTCCTCAACACACATACTCAGTTGGAATCGAACCCTCGACCCCATTGGTTTCAAAACACATCTCTTTGTGCATAATGGCTAATCGAGAGTGGTATCGCATCTTTTAAAAAATTCGATACTATTATTTATTTTTGGTTTTAAAACATAGCATACATTAGTGGTAAAATCTTTGCATTGTAATCAAAAGGTTCCAGGTTCGATATTCGTTGAAACAGCTTTATGCATTACGGTTAATCGGGACTGCGTAAAAAACGCCAACATTAGCCCCTAGTGAAAATCGAACCCTCGACCCCCGTTGGTTGCAAAACTCCAAAATCACCCCCATTTTCTATTTGTGTATCAAGGATAATCGGGAATAGTAACTCACTTTTTAAACAAATCAATGTTATTCTGCAATTTGCCAGCATTGGAACCCAACACCTTTTGAATACTAAACAACAATATCAGCTATTTTGTTTTGTTTTTGAATATCTGTTCATGCTAATCGGGACTGATAACACACTTTTTTTTATTTAAACAGAAAACCATTATTAGGCACTTTGACAACAATTTCTATGTATATCTCCATCATATCCAAATCCAACAAAGGGGGGGACATGTTCGCCAAAATGCAATAAATGGGGAAGAATTCTGTAAACTAAAAAAAAATGTATAACTATTAAATTAAAAATTAGCCAACATTTGGACTCGAACTTTGAACCTTTCGAATACTAAACACAAGTCACAGCCATTTTGTTTTGATTTTTAATATCTGTTCCTGTATAAATACTAATGGGGACTCAACACACTTCTTTTTTTATTTTAAAAACAACATCATTATCAGCCAATTTGACATTGTGAATCGAACCCGGGACCTTTTCATTACATCATAAACATCCTATTTCCAATTAGTTCATTTTCTCTTTTGTGCACAAAAAGCTAATCGGAACTTTTAAACAAATACAATTGAATATCCAATTTTCACCAACATTGGGAATCGAACCCTCAACCACTTGGTTAAAACATCTCGCAGAATAATAAACACCCCACCCCGCGCTTCGCCGCGCCGCGAACCCGGGGACCTTTTCATTACAGCATAAACATCCTATTTCCAATTAGTTCATTTTCTCTTTGTGCACAAAATGCTAATCGGAACTTTTAAACAAATACAATTGAATATCCAATTTTCACCAACATTGGGAATCGAACCCTCAACCACTTGGTTAAAACATCTCGCGGAATAAAAAACACCCTCCGCGCCGCTCCGCGCCGCTCCGCCCCGCGCCGCGCCCGGTCGCCGCCGCCGCCGCTAAACACAAAACGCGGCCGCCATATTGATTTTATTCAAATACTATTTATGCACAGATGGACTAATCGGGACCTATAATGGCGGGACAAAACAATTGGCCTCATTTAACTACCTAGAAAATCGAACCCGCGACCTCTTCATTACCAGGCGACAACAATAACCACTAACAAAAGGCCGCCATATTGATTTTATTCAAGCACTATTTATGCACAGATGGACTAATCGGGGACCTATAATGGCGGGACTAAACAATTGGCCTAATTTAACTACCTAGAGAATCGAACCCGCGACCTCTTCATTGCCAGGTGACAACATTAACCACTAACCCAACTCGATTTTCGAACTCAACCATTTTATTGGCTTTATGTACACACAGGCTAATCGAGACCATTCAATATTGACATCGTCGCCTTGTAATCAAAGGGTCCCAGGTTCGATACTCGGTGGAGGCACATAGTGGTCCGAATCACCACTTTTCAACTGTAGGTCCAATCCTGATTAGTTTTACCGTGCATAAAATGGACTTAAATAAAACTAACTCAATCTATCAATCAATCAATTTTGACTCTACCAGGAATCGAACCCTCGACGCCTCTTGTTTTACAGAGCAATAACCTTACCCGCTAAACTTTCGGGGTATAGCACCTTCGGCGCCATCTTTAAATCATTTCTTCATGTGTTTGCATCATACGCAGTGGTTGCGCGCGCATTTCCTCTACAGACACATACACACACACACACAAACATAAGCACGTGTTAGGTTAGCATACATCAAGAAACAAAGTGACAAATCCATTGACCCCCTCCCCCACCGCTTCCGATGTCTTCAACGTGATCAGACACGTTCTGCTGACTCAACAATAAAATCGCTCGTACCCCGCTACACCGGATGTAACATAACACCAGTCGCATCGAATTTTTGCTGACGCGTAGGAACGAAGTGCTGCCTCTCTACTACTACACATGTCGTGTACTCTAACTGTATTAAATGTAAAATATACAATGTAAAACAGCTATGCTGTTCATCTGTTGGATCGAGAACGAAAGTCTCCTCACGGATATAATAACAGCAAAAATAATAATAATAATAATAATAATGATATTAATAATAATGAAAATTATGATAATAATAATAATAATGGAATTAAATTATATAAGTTTTATGGTATTTTGATTAACATTGTATAATAATATTTATTATTATTGTTATTATTTATATTATTGAAATTTAATCAATGGTCTGATCCCTCCCAAAATTTTTCCTTGAACCCAACCCATGTCTACGGCCATACCATAAAATGAATTAAATTCTGCCACCAAACTGTTTTGACGGAACAGAGTTCCGTTGTATTCCGGGTCTGCTGCATATCTACTTATTTAATGAACTATTCACATTTCCATAAAGTGTAAATATTTATTAAATTTGTTCAGGTTTTCAAACGGGTGGCGACAGCCCCCACCTTGGCATGTATATTTATTTATGTATGTGTGTGGGGGGAAGGGGTCATCCTCCAAGGAATGAACATTTGCAAGCTGAAAGAGAAATTCCACTTTTAACCTTCCCCCAAACAGGTATCACTCAGGCACGGACAGACGCACAGATTTACAAAGATAATCAACAAATAATGAACAAATAATGCATCCCTGCTACTGTTTCTGGCACCTAGAAATGTGTGTGACTCATTCTTTTAGATGTCCCTGGTTGATGTGATGTGGGAGGAGTTTTTCTTGATCTTAGCATAAACAGTAGTTTCCAATAACTAGATGTTCTTGACCCATCCAACTAGAGCCCACAGGCCATATAGCACAGATTAGACACACACACTCACACAAAAAGAGGCAAAGTTGAAATGAACGATTGTATGGAAATTACTGCCAATACGTATATGCAATAACAAGCACATTAAGCTCAAATATACACTATCACCTGCAATAGAACTCTAAAACGTTGCCAGAGTCTCCCAAATCTATCTATCTATATATATATATATATATATATATATATATGTGTGTGTGTGTGTGTGTGTGTGTGTGTGTGTGTGTGAATGAAACCGTTGAAAGCATATGAATTTTCCTCAAGGTAAAAATGCAAATATGCAAAAATCAACCCACTAGTAATGACGTGGTGAAGGGTGGTGGAGGGTGAGGGCGGTGGAGGGCGAGGGCGAGAGCGATCTCGGAGGGTGAGGGCGGTGGAGGGCGAGGGCGATTGGGATCTCGGAGGGTGAGGGCGGTGGAAGGCGAGGGCGACTGCGATCTCGGAGGGTGATTGGAGGTTGACTCAAAATGAACACCTCTGCACATGAATGACTTGGTCAGTGAATAAGTTAGAGCCATGCATTGCAGCTAGGTTAAGAAGAGCTAGTAATTACACTGTGCACGATTTTCCTTTTTTCTTTAGAATCAAGATTTTTCTGTCTGTTTGCTGCCTTTCCAGGTTAAATGTGTTAACGACAATGAATATACATGCCCTTACTTGTTTAAATTAATCGCTGACTGAAAATCTGTATATCCTCCTAAATTTTATCTATTAATATTTTTCTTTCGAGTGCGTTTCAATGCTAAGATCAAAATGCAAAGAATTGTGTGTACATAAATGTAAATCACTACATTTGGAAGAAAAAATTAGATGTTCAAACTTATCTAGTACAATGTATATATTACTTTATATTTTGGTATATTAAAATAATTTACTTTCAGCAGATTTATATATCTTTATTTACTATTCTTGTTTAACAACATTCTGCTCAACATTACGTAGTAATTCATTTCCGCTGTAGAAACAATACCGTGAACTGCTGAGAAACGAACAGCTCTGGCTACTGCTGGAAGGGTCGGATCGGCGTGACGTCACGCGGCAAGGGAGTGGCCTTTTAGCTCTAGGGGGTGATGGCATGAGGCTCCCGCCACGATTTGAGCGCGAAACTAATCCTTTGCAGTCTGACTTGCGTGAAGTGACAGTTTCAACGTAGATTGCATTTAATCTTTATCTAGTTCGAGTGTGAATGTGTGCATAAATTTATTAGCAAATTCTCCGTAGGATAATTGCTGTGGTCGTCGGTGTCTGCCAAAATTGAAAGTTGTGGAAGAGATATGTAACTTCATGCCCAGGAAAAACGCAACGATGGGGAGACTGAATTCAGGTAGGTTCTGCATTTTTAAGTATTGCTTTAAAATTGTTTACTTGTGGGTGTGTACATACCGCAAAGAACACAAGTGTTTTTCCAGGATATCTGATATATATTTTGGTTGTTTTAAGAGAATCATTAAATAGGAAACCATTTGAGGAAGCGTTAATATTCAGACCCATCATACAAATTTAGACTATATAATCTCCGTGGGGTTTCAGAGCTTTGGCAGCCAAGACCTCTCGGGCGATTTATGTTCTTTGATAAGTAGTAAAGTACTTTTCTTGCTTTCTAGGTTAGTTTCTGCGAGCGTTGTTCTGACAATGCAGGACCAGTTCTGAAAACCTGAATCTATGATAGATCTGGTGTTTTTCTTCTTCGTGTTATAAACTCTATATGCGAGAGAGAAATCGAATAGTCGGTGGCGTCGTTACGAAATTTGTGAGAGCTAATTTTTTTGATAATTATTATTTAACGATTATCATTTCTTTGTTGACTATATCCTCTAGGAATATCACATGTATATTTCAGAATATAATGAAGTAACTTTTCTTGCATATATTCAAGTAGTAAAAGAATACGATAAAGTCAATCGCTATTTAATATTCGCAATTTATTTGCACGGGTGTTAATTAATTTGCACGTACTTAGAACTAATTCGCATGTACTTAGAATTCATTTGCAAGTACTTAGAGTACTTTACATTTATGTATTTGCTTAATTATAACTTTTATGAATATATAATTACTCATTTTACGAAAAATATGTATATAGAAGGTAATTAGAGGTACTAAACGCTATGCATATGGTTTTATATTCATTACTGCAAAGTATGTAATGTATAAATCGATAATATTAATGTTTATAATATTGAAAATAAGAGTTTATGGTTTATGAACCGCTATGAACGGTGGTAATGGTACGAAAGAACACGGTCCCGGTACTCGAACCCGCAATATGTAACGGTATTAATTAGTACTATGTAATAATGTATGTTATTGTAATAATGTATGTTATGAAACACGGTGGTTTCACACGCTAGACAGAATACTGTCTCCGAATCTCGACTCGGCGGTGAAGGTAGACGAGAAAGGAATTTGGGGAGTGTGCGTTCAAGGTCAAATGACGTCAGAACGTCAGAACAAAGAACGAACCCAATTGACCAATCAGAGAACGCGTCGGTAGGTTTTCAGAACCGGTTTTTTCCAAGGTTAACAAGTACGCAATAACAGGGGAAAGCTATGCAATACAGTAGGGCAGGGGAGGGATTCCACCAGACAACAAAGGATGTCTGGAATGCGCAGCAAGGGTCAAATCTCTGAAGCTATGCGTCGCTTGTAGAACTGGTTTCCGCCGCCAATTAATATTCCGCTCAGGGTTGCCCCAAGGCACAGGCCGCTTTAGCGCAGGGTTTTTTTATCTGTACTATGAAGAAGGGAGAGCTGTCAGGGACGGGGCCTACAGTTTTCACCATTTGCTTTTATCACGGGGTAACGAACCTAGGACCCTTTGATTATTGATTTAGGTAGTAAATGTATGTTACTCTGTGCTATTTAACTTAATTTTGAGTTTATTTTTTACCAAACTTTGACTTTATGTCAAACATTTTCACAGCTTATCTTTATTTTTACAAAATAACACTATTTATACTATTCAGGCAACATTTTTTATTAAATCTTGGACACACAAAGTGTGTGTTCTCAACTTTTATCTGTTTATTTCACAAGTTTAGGCTTATTTTTACCAAAATAACACAATTCAATCTGTTCAGGAAAGACTTTTAGTTACATTTTCCACACACTAAGTGTGTGTTTTCAACTTCTATCTGTTTATTAGGCTTATTATTACTCAAATAACACAATTTCAGCTGTTCAGGCAACATTTTTTATTAAATTTTGGACTCACAAAAAGACATTTTCTAAACTTTTAACTTATTATTTTACAACTTTATGTTAATTTTTTTACCAAAATAACACTATTTATACTATTCAGGCAACATTTTTTATTAAATTTTGGACTCACAAAGATATTTTTTCAACTTTTAACTAATTATTTTACAACTTTATGTTAATTTTTACCAAAATAACACTATTTATACTATTCAGGCAACATTTTTTATTAAATTTTGGACTCAAAGATATTTTTACAACTTTTTAACTTATTATTTTAAAATTTTATACCTATTTTTACCTAAATAACACTATTTATACTATTCAGGAAAGAGTTTTAGGTATATTTTCGACACACAAAGTGTGTGTTCTCAACTTTTATCTGTTTATTTCACAAGTTTATTCTAATATTTACTCAAATAACACGATTTGAACGTGTTTTTTATTACATTTTGGACACACACATACACACACTTACAGACACACACACACACAGACACACACACACACACACACAGAGAGAGAGAGAGAGCGAGAGAGATATTTTTTTCCAAGTTTACAGGATTATTCTCTAAGTTTACTCAAATAACACAATTCAAATGTGTTTTGAATTAAATTTTGTACACACGAAGTGTGTTTCGTCAAGTTTTACCCTTTATTTTTAAATTTTATGCTTATTTTACCAAAGTAAGACCTCTTAGTCTATTCAAGAAAGAGTTTTCAATTATATTTTGGATGCAAAAGTATGTTTTGACAAGTTCTACCCTTTTATTTTACAAGTTTAGGCTTATTATTACTCAAATAACAACGAAAGTTTGTTTATTTTAGAGTTTGCTGAGTATTTTGTTACTGTTGTACTAGGTAAAAGTTTTCTAAATATATCAGATAGGGCTCTGTATATTTTTGTTTTTGCTATTTTGGAGATGATGCGATGAGATCAGCACCACTCTTCATCTGCTTTTTTATTTTATGTACCCTAATATTATTTTGAGGCTTAGTGAATTCTAGAGCCTATTTATGCAGGAGAGAGGGCTTGAAAATTTTGATCTCAGATAACCCACAACTATTTGTCAGAGTATTTTAAAGGATATTTTATACTTATTATGGGCCACTAGAATATCTAAGCTTGCTTAATTTTAATGCCTGTAACGTTGTTATTGTATTTCTAGCTAAGGCTTACTGGATAAAGTACACGAAATGTTTAACATTTCGACTATTTGACAAATTTTTAGTGTAACGAAAATTATTGTGTGTCTATAAAGACTGAAATCCTTTTACGGAGGGGTCCACAACTGGACGCTTACCAACATTGTTTCTTTTCTTTTTTAAATATAACCATTTATCAATATATTGACAATTCACAGGACAAGACGAAGTTCACACACGACTGACTATATGAACCATAGGTCCACTTGCTAAACTTTTTTCTATGCTAGAAGAATAATTTAGCCTTATAGCCTTTTTCAAGGTATTTTTGAAGTATTACTGGTGTTTTGGTGCATCAACACTTGGGTTATTTCCATTTGGTTTATTATACGAGGCTACAATCACTATCTGAACACTGAAATCCTCAGATTGAAACTTAAAGCTGTAACTAGGGACTTAGTATGTATATCGACAATTTATAGGACAACACGAACCTTACAAAGGATTGTAGGTGACGTAGGACCAGACGCCAGAGCTTTGTTAATCTGCAATAAGCACTTACAGCTAATATTACGAGGAAATGAGGTTGAGTTTTACTGTTTCACAAGAATGCTATCTTTTGTACACCCAATATTTGCTTTTTCAAGTAACTACATGTGCCAGAAGCACTTACAGGCCAACTGTAACTAGACTTCGACTTATTTTATATCAGGTGCTAAATTTGTAAAGAACTATGATTGTGTATATTTCTGAGGAAGTACGCAAAAGCAGATTACCCGATTAAAGTATCTGAAAAACAGATTTTTCTATGTAAGTATATTTTAATGACTGGATTATTTAACAGATCAAACAGGAAGACTGCAAAATTCATTAAATGTAGTTCTATCGTATAGGTGGTTTCAGAGATATGAAAAGAACAAATATAAGATTTCGCTTTTTTTGCTTCTGAGGCTAATCGC
The DNA here is from genome assembly GCF_977018435.1 of Lepisma saccharinum. Classification (NCBI taxonomy): domain Eukaryota; kingdom Metazoa; phylum Arthropoda; class Insecta; order Zygentoma; family Lepismatidae; genus Lepisma; species Lepisma saccharinum. The sequence continues at coordinate 118,738,523 of NC_139230.1, forward strand.
GACGCTAAAGGTAAATGGCGAGGAAATGTAACGGAGGAGAAACAGTCCCAAAAGTTATGGGCTGCATGTAAGTTAATACCACAGAGATATTACAGTAGGTGTAGGTTCTACCACCAGAACATTTCTATCATAATAATACTGGTTATGTTGTACTGTTAGCTAAAGATGCTGATATTTGAGAAACTTAAAAGCTTATTTGCAAAATTTTAGATAAATAATAATCTGTTAGACTGTAAACATATTTTATATCCATTCTGCAAAGGATCCGATGACAAAATTTAAAAATTGTTATCGCCCAGACAGAGACTCGAACCCTGGACAGATAGGTTAAAAGGCTAACGCTATACCAACTAAGCTATCTGGTCACAAGGTATTCATTTCTTGAAAAGTTAGTTATGTTAAGAAATATATTGAAACACTTGAGAACACTCTTGGTCTGGTTCGACAGAGGAGACAACATTTCCAAATTTTTACAGACTGGGTGTATTTTTCCACTATAGAGGCCTTCACTAATTCGAAACGCTAAAGTTCAGCTAGCTTCCAAAATTGAGGTAAAGATTGTGTTTGGCGAGATTAACAAGTTACAATTATATCCAGCTAAAACTCTCAGATTTACTGTACTAGCCAAGGTTTAGTAACATTTTCTTCACTTTAGTACAAATACCAAAGAAATAGGTATATTTTATTTATAATTTGACAAACTGTACTAGTATTTAATTCACAAAGTTAGGTAAAAATCAGTATTTTTAAAAATATTGTTACTGCCTTCAAACTTTATGTTATTTAGCCACTAACAACTGGTTTACACTGTTTGGCATCCTTTAAATAGGAAAATAAGGAATTATTTGTTTAGTATTTTTACTACTTTATATTTATTTAAGAAAACAATTCTACAGTTTAACTTAATTTTAACAAATTGTTACTAATTTATATATCAAAGTTATGTTATTTAGAGTGTATGAAGGCGTATAAAGTTAATATTTGTACTTATCAGTTCAACTAACAATTATATTTTACACACAAAAGATAATGTTTACAGTTAAATTACTTGAATCAGAGAATAATATTTTACAGTAATTGATTCATTCACCACTAGTCAGTACTTTTATGCATCAGAAAGTTTTCTTAATTTTCTATTACGCATGCTATTTTGGGCTATTCTTAAAATGTATTTCTAGGGCAAACTGGTTTAATTTTCTGCTTATAATGCAAAGTTGACAGTTTTCGCACAATGCATTGTACATTTGTTATATTCTCTACTTACAATCCAAATATTATGCTTATTTAATGCATAACTAACTAAATCTCTAGCCTTCTTAAACCCGAATGTTCATGGCTGCAGCAACTCATGCCTTTCATCTGTCCCTGTCCTGAGCAAGATCTATATACTTCTTTCCTTCCCTACCAATTTCCTTTAGGTCCATCTCTATATTATCCCTCCATCTTTGTTTTGGTCTTCCTATTGGTCTTTTACCATCAGGTTTCCCAACAAGAATCCTGTATACTCTTCTTTCCTCTCCCATTCGTACCACATGATCTACACACCTAAGTCTTCTTGATTTAATCATTCTAATACTATCTGGACATGAATACAAATTATGTACTTCTAAATTATGTAACCTTCTCCACTCATCTGTCTCATCTGTTTTAGGCCCAAGTATTTTCCTAAGGATTTTATTTTCAAATATTCTCAATTTATGTTCCTTTTTCAATGTAAGGGACCAAGTTTATTTACTGTATTTAACTTTTATTTTTTTGTAATTAACAAAAATTAAAAGCTTATACTGTAGTTATTATATCTTTTTCTATCAGCTTATTTTGAAATCAATATTATTAGATATAGTCTTTGATTTATAACTATATTGCTTTTTTTTATCAATTTATCTAAGAGTACACACAGACAAACACATCTGTTCACACTTTTATGTAAATAGATATGCCTTTTTTCAATATTTTAGTATGAAGATTGCACTTTAGCTATTTAAGCAAGTGTAGGAAAGGTAGGATTTCTGAGAATTTCTTGCAGGATTTTGTTGTCCAAGTATAGATGAGAACTGAGCTGGGAGACTGTTTTGAACCTTTTCATGAGAGTTTGCATGTGAACTGTATGCAAATTGACCACTATTGACTGTGCATGCTTCTAAGTTTTGATGTTATTTTACATCAACCCTGTGAGACTGTAGAGAGTTTTCCCTTTTCAAGTAGTTTTTACTGATTGTATTTGTATATGTTTTGGGGAGTTAGCAGTTTTATGTTATGAGGCAGTTTATTGTAGAATATTTTTACCTGATGGTATGATATATTGAGTGTCTGCTGTTTTACTTGTAATTATTTTTCTTTTGTGTTGTTTATTTGACTATATTTTGTCCAAGTTCGTAGTATTTAGAATAATTGTTATTGACTTGTAGATGTTGGGAGTAATAATCCTTTGCAAGATGCCCTATACTTTAGTCTGAACATTATTCTTAGTGTTCACTTTTGAAGCCTTAGTATTCTGGAAGTATTATTAATGTAGAGGTAAATTAGGCTAAAATGTAGGCATTTTTCTGATACATTATACTCACTTAGTTGTTTCAGCAGGTAGAAGTTGCATGATGGTTTACTGCTGATGATGTTAATTTGCTCTTCTTATGTACTACGTATGATGTAGCGTACTTGAGTAATTGGAATTTTCTACTGAAAAAAGGATTGCTTGTCTATTTTATTCCTATGTTGATAAGTTTGTCCATAAGCAAGCCATGTTTTTACTCTATCCTATGCCTTGGAAGAATCTAGATATATTGTGTTTGCAGTTTTATGTTTCTCTAAGGTTTCAGCTATGTAGTTTTTTAAACTGTGCTATGGGTGTGACTATTGATTTCTCTTTCTGGATGCCATGTTGGTTTCTGTGTATTCCTCTTGCTGCTTGAATTTGACTTAGGTTGTTTGCTTTTTTCTTTGATCTTTATTTGTTTATTTGTTCAGTATTTTTTATTTTTTAATATTCTTTTACATAAAAAAATCAAAGTACATTGTTAAAGTCAAAGTGTGTTAAAATTCAATTTTTCAAAGTTAAAGTTTTAAAAATACAATTTTCTAAAATTAAAAGTTATAATAGTACATTTTTGTTAGTAGAAGTTTTTATGCTTGAGTAAATTCTTTTGTTGTTAAAGAAAAATGTGTTAGTTAATGTAAAATTAAAGTAATTAAAATTCAAAAAAATAAAAAATACTGAACAATTAAACAAATAAAGATCAAAGAAAAAAAGCAAACAACCTAAGTGAAATTCAAGCAGAAAGAGGAATACACAGAAACCAACATGGCATCCAGAAAGAGAAATCAATAGTCACACCCATAGCACAGTTTAAAAAACTACATAGCTGAAACCTTAGAGAAAAATAAAACTGCAAACACAATATATCTAGGTTCTTCCAAGGCATAGGATAGAGTAAAAACATGGCTTGCCTATGGACAAACTTAACAACATAGGAATAAAATAGACAAGCAATCCTTTTTTCAGTAGAAAATTCCAATTACTCAAGTAAGCTACATCATAAGTAGTACATAAGAAGAGCAAATTAACATCATCAGCAGTAAACCATCATGCAACTTCTACCTGCTGAAACAACTAAGTGAGTATAATGTATCAGAAAAATGCCTACATTTTAGCCTAATTTACCTCTACATTAATAATACTACCAGAATACTAAGGCTTCAAAAGTGAACACTAAGAATAATGTTCAGACTAAAGTATAGGGCATCTTGCAAAGGATTATTACTCCCTACATCTACAAGTCAATAACAATTATTCTAAATACTACGAACTTGGAAAAAATATAGTCAAATACTCAACACAAAAAGAGAAATAATTACAAGTAAAACAGCAGACACTCAATATATCATACCATCAGGTAAAAATATTCTACAATAAACTGCCTCATAACATAAAACTGCTAACTCCCTAAAACATATACAAATACAATCAGTAAAAACTACTTGAAAAGGGAAAACTCTCTACAGTCTCACAGGGTTGATGTAAAATAACATCAAAACTTAGAAGCATGCACAGTCAATAGTGGTCAATTTGCATACAGTTCACATGCAAACTCTCATGAAAAGGTTCAAAACAGTCTCCCAGCTCAGTTCTCATCTATACTTGGACAACAAAATCCTGCAAGAAATTCTCAGAAATCCTACCTTTCCTACACTTGCTTAAATAGCTAAAGTGCAATCTTCATACTAAAATATTGAAAAAAGGCATATCTATGTACATAAAAGTGTGAACAGATGTGTTTGTCTGTGTGTACTCTTAGATAAATTGATAAAAAAAGCAATATAGTTATAAATCAAAGACTATATCTAATAATATTGATTTCAAAATAAGCTGATAGAAAAAGATATAATAACTACAGTATAAGCTTTTAATTTTTGTTAATTACAAAAAAATAAAAGTTAAATACAGTAAATAAACTTGGTCCCTTACATTGAAAAAGGAACATAAATTGAGAATATTTGAAAATAAAATCCTTAGGAAAATACTTGGGCCTAAAACAGATGAGGAGACAGATGAGTGGAGAAGGTTACATAATTTAGAAGTACATAATTTGTATTCATATCCAGGTAGTATTAGAATGATTAAATCAAGAAGACTTAGGTGTGTAGATCATGTGGTACGAATGGGAGAGGAAAGAAGAGTATACAGGATTCTTGTTGGGAAACCTGATGATAAAAGACCAATAGGAAGACCAAAACAAAGATGGAGGGATAATATAGAGATGGACCTAAAGGAAATTGGTAGGGAAGGAAAGAAGTATATAGATCTTGCTCAGGACAGGGACAGATGAAAGGCATGAGTTGCTGCAGCCATGAACATTCGGGTTTAAGAAGGCTAGAGATTTAGTTAGTTATGCATTAAATAAGCATAATATTTGGATTGTAAGTAGAGAATATAACAAATGTACAATGCATTGTGCGAAAACTGTCAACTTTGCATTATAAGCAGAAAATTAAACCAGTTTGCCCTAGAAATACATTTTAAGAATAGCCCAAAATAGCATGCGTAATAGAAAATTAAGAAAACTTTCTGATGCATAAAAGTACTGACTAGTGGTGAATGAATCAATTACTGTAAAATATTATTCTCTGATTCAAGTAATTTAACTGTAAACATTATCTTTTGTGTGTAAAATATAATTGTTAGTTGAACTGATAAGTACAAATATTAACTTTATACGCCTTCATACACTCTAAATAACATAACTTTGATATATAAATTAGTAACAATTTGTTAAAATTAAGTTAAACTGTAGAATTGTTTTCTTAAATAAATATAAAGTAGTAAAAATACTAAACAAATAATTCCTTATTTTTCTATTTAAAGGATGCCAAACAGTGTAAACCAGTTGTTAGTGGCTAAATAACATAAAGTTTGAAGGCAGTAACAATATTTTTAAAAATACTGATTTTTACCTAACTTTGTGAATTAAATACTAGTACAGTTTGTCAAATTATAAATAAAATATACCTATTTCTTTGGTATTTGTACTAAAGTGAAGAAAATGTTACTAAACCTTGGCTAGTACAGTAAATCTGAGAGTTTTAACTGGATATAATTGTAACTTGTTAATCTCGCCAAACACAATCTTTACCTCAATTTTGGAAGCGAGCTGAACTTTAGCGTTTCGAATTAGTGAAGGCCTCTATAGTGGAAAAATACACCCAGTCTGTAAAAATTTGGAAATGTTGTCTCCTCTGTCGAACCAGACCAAGAGTGTTCTCAAGTGTTTCAATATATTTCTTAAGTGAGTATAATGTATCAGAAAAATGCCTACATTTTAGCCTAATTTACCTCTACATTAATAATACTACCAGAATACTAAGGCTTCAAAAGTGAACACTAAGAATAATGTTCAGACTAAAGTATAGGGCATCTTGCAAAGGATTATTACTCCCTACATCTACAAGTCAATAACAATTATTCTAAATACTACGAACTTGGACAAAATATAGTCAAATACTCAACACAAAAAGAAAAATAATTACAAGTAAAACAGCAGACACTCAATATATCATACCATCAGGTAAAAATATTCTACAATAAACTGCCTCATAACATAAAACTGCTAACTCCCTAAAACATATACAAATACAATCAGTAAAAACTACTTGAAAAGGGAAAACTCTCTACAGTCTCACAGGGTTGATGCAAAATAACATCAAAACTTAGAAGCATGCACAGTCAATAGTGGTCAATTTGCATACAGTTCACATGCAAACTCTCATGAAAAGGTTCAAAACAGTCTCCCAGCTCAGTTCTCATCTATACTTGGACAACAAAATCCTGCAAGAAATTCTCAGAAATCCTACCTTTCCTACACTTGCTTAAATAGCTAAAGTGCAATCTTCATACTAAAATATTGAAAAAAGGCATATCTATGTACATAAAAGTGTGAACAGATGTGTTTGTCTGTGTGTACTCTTAGATAAATTGATAAAAAAGCAATATAGTTATAAATCAAAGACTATATCTAATAATATTGATTTCAAAATAAGCTGATAGAAAAAAATATAATAACTACAGTATAAGCTTTTAATTTTTGTTAATTACAAAAAAATAAAAGTTAAATACAGTAAATAAACTTGGTCCCTTACATTGAAAAAGGAACATAAATTGAGAATATTTGAAAATAAAATCCTTAGGAAAATACTTGGGCCTAAAACAGATGAGACAGATGAGTGGAGAAGGTTACATAATTTAGAAGTACATAATTTGTATTCATGTCCAGATAGTATTAGAATGATTAAATCAAGAAGACTTAGGTGTGTAGATCATGTGGTACGAATGGGAGAGGAAAGAAGAGTATACAGGATTCTTGTTGGGAAACCTGATGGTAAAAGACCAATAGGAAGACCAAAACAAAGATGGAGGGATAATATAGAGATGGACCTAAAGGAAATTGGTAGGGAAGGAAAGAAGTATATAGATCTTGCTCAGGACAGGGACAGATGAAAGGCATGAGTTGCTGCAGCCATGAACATTCGGGTTTAAGAAGGCTAGAGATTTAGTTAGTTATGCATTAAATAAGCATAATATTTGGATTGTAAGTAGAGAATATAACAAATGTACAATGCATTGTGCGAAAACTGTCAACTTTGCATTATAAGCAGAAAATTAAACCAGTTTGCCCTAGAAATACATTTTAAGAATAGCCCAAAATAGCATGCGTAATAGAAAATTAAGAAAACTTTCTGATGCATAAAAGTACTGACTAGTGGTGAATGAATCAATTACTGTAAAATATTATTCTCTGATTCAAGTAATTTAACTGTAAACATTATCTTTTGTGTGTAAAATATAATTGTTAGTTGAACTGATAAGTACAAATATTAACTTTATACGCCTTCATACACTCTAAATAACATAACTTTGATATATAAATTAGTAACAATTTGTTAAAATTAAGTTAAACTGTAGAATTGTTTTCTTAAATAAATATAAAGTAGTAAAAATACTAAACAAATAATTCCTTATTTTCCTATTTAAAGGATGCCAAACAGTGTAAACCAGTTGTTAGTGGCTAAATAACATAAAGTTTGAAGGCAGTAACAATATTTTTAAAAATACTGATTTTTACCTAACTTTGTGAATTAAATACTAGTACAGTTTGTCAAATTATAAATAAAATATACCTATTTCTTTGGTATTTGTACTAAAGTGAAGAAAATGTTACTAAACCTTGGCTAGTACAGTAAATTTGAGAGTTTTAGCTGGATATAATTGTAACTTGTTAATCTCGCCAAACACAATCTTTACCTCAATTTTGGAAGCTAGCTGAACTTTAGCGTTTCGAATTAGTGAAGGCCTCTATAGTGGAAAAATACACCCAGTCTGTAAAAATTTGGAAATGTTGTCTCCTCTGTCGAACCAGACCAAGAGTGTTCTCAAGTGTTTCAATATATTTCTTAACATAACTAACTTTTCAAGAAAAGAATACCTTGTGACCAGATAGCTTAGTTGGTATAGCGTTAGGTTTTTAACCTATCTGTCCAGGGTTCGAATCTCTGTCTGGGCGATAACAATTTTTAAATTTTGTCATCGGATCCTTTGCAGAATGGATATAAAATATGTTTACAGTCTAACAGATTATTATTTATCTAAAATTTTGCAAATAAGCTTTTAAGTTTCTCAAATATCAGCATCTTTAGCTAACAGTACAGCATAACCAGTATTATTATGATAGAAATGTTCTGGTGGTAGAACCTACACCTACTGTAATATCTCTGTGGTATTAACTTACATGCAGCCCATAACTTTTGGGACTGTTTCTCCTCCGTTACATTTCCTCGCCATTTACCCTTAGCGTCGCGATTAGCCTCAGAAGCAAAAAAAGCGAAATCTTATATTTGTTCTTTTCATATCTCTGAAACCACCTATACGATAGAACTACATTTAATGAATTTTGCAGTCTTCCTGTTTGATCTGTTAAATAATCCAGTCATTAAAATATACTTACATAGAAAAATCTGTTTTTCAGATACTTTAATCGGGTAATCTGCTTTTGCGTACTTCCTCAGAAATATACACAATCATAGTTCTTTACAAATTTAGCACCTGATATAAAATAAGTCGAAGTCTAGTTACAGATGGCCTGTAAGTGCTTCTGGCACATGTAGTTACTTGAAAAAGCAAATATTGGGTGTATAAAAGATAGCATTCTTGTGAAACAGTAAAACTCAACCTCATTTCCTCGTAATATTAGCTGTAAGTGCTTATTGCAGATTAACAAAGCTCTGGCGTCTGGTCCTACGTCACCTACAATCCTTTGTAAGGTTCGTGTTGTCCTATAAATTGTCGATATACATACTAAGTCCCTAGTTACAGCCTAAGCTTTAAGTTTCAATCTGAGGATTTCAGTGTTCAGATAGTGATTGTAGCCTCGTATAATAAACCAAATGGAAATAACCCAAGTTTTGATGCACCAAAACACCAGTAATACTTCAAAAATACCTTGAAAAAGGCTATAAGGCTAAATTATTCTTCTAGCATAGAAAAAAGTTTAGCAAGTGGACCTATGGTTCATATAGTCAGTCGTGTGTGAACTTCGTCTTGTCCTGTGAATTGTCAATATATTGATAAATGGTTATATTTAAAAAAGAAAAGAAACAATGTTGGTAAGCGTCCAGTTGTGGACCCCTCCGTAAAAGGATTTCAGTCTTTATAGACACACAATAATTTTCGTTACACTAAAAATTTGTCAAATAGTCGAAATGTTAAACATTTCGTGTACTTTATCCAGTAAGCCTTAGCTAGAAATACAATAACAACGTTACAGGCATTAAAATTAAGCAAGCTTAGATATTCTAGTGGCCCATAATAAGTATAAAATATCCTTTAAAATACTCTGACAAATAGTTGTGGGTTATCTGAGATCAAAATTTTCAAGCCCTCTCTCCTGCATAAATAGGCTCTAGAATTCACTAAGCCTCAAAATAATATTAGGGTACATAAAATAAAAAAGCAGATGAAGAGTGGTGCTGATCTCATCGCATCATCTCCAAAATAGCAAAAACAAAAATATACAGAGCCCTATCTGATATATTTAGAAAACTTTTACCTAGTACAACAGTAACAAAATACTCAGCAAACTCTAAAATAAACAAACTTTCGTTGTTATTTGAGTAATAATAAGCCTAAACTTGTAAAATAAAAGGGTAGAACTTGTCAAAACATACTTTTGCATCCAAAATATAATTGAAAACTCTTTCTTGAATAGACTAAGAGGTCTTACTTTGGTAAAATAAGCATAAAATTTAAAAATAAAGGGTAAAACTTGACGAAACACACTTCGTGTGTACAAAATTTAATTCAAAACACATTTGAATTGTGTTATTTGAGTAAACTTAGAGAATAATCCTGTAAACTTGGAAAAAAATATCTCTCTCTCTCTCGCTCTCTCTCTCTCTCTGTGTGTGTGTGTGTGTGTCTGTAAGTGTGTGTATGTGTGTGTCCAAAATGTAATAAAAAACACGTTCAAATCGTGTTATTTGAGTAAATATTAGAATAAACTTGTGAAATAAACAGATAAAAGTTGAGAACACACACTTTGTGTGTCGAAAATATACCTAAAACTCTTTCCTGAATAGTATAAATAGTGTTATTTAGGTAAAAATAGGTATAAAATTTTAAAATAATAAGTTAAAAAGTTGTAAAAATATCTTTGAGTCCAAAATTTAATAAAAAATGTTGCCTGAATAGTATAAATAGTGTTATTTTGGTAAAAATTAACATAAAGTTGTAAAATAATTAGTTAAAAGTTGAAAAAATATCTTTGTGAGTCCAAAATTTAATAAAAAATGTTGCCTGAATAGTATAAATAGTGTTATTTTGGTAAAAAAATTAACATAAAGTTGTAAAATAATAAGTTAAAAGTTTAGAAAATGTCTTTTTGTGAGTCCAAAATTTAATAAAAAATGTTGCCTGAACAGCTGAAATTGTGTTATTTGAGTAATAATAAGCCTAATAAACAGATAGAAGTTGAAAACACACACTTAGTGTGTGGAAAATGTAACTAAAAGTCTTTCCTGAACAGATTGAATTGTGTTATTTTGGTAAAAATAAGCCTAAACTTGTGAAATAAACAGATAAAAGTTGAGAACACACACTTTGTGTGTCCAAGATTTAATAAAAAATGTTGCCTGAATAGTATAAATAGTGTTATTTTGTAAAAATAAAGATAAGCTGTGAAAATGTTTGACATAAAGTCAAAGTTTGGTAAAAAATAAACTCAAAATTAAGTTAAATAGCACAGAGTAACATACATTTACTACCTAAATCAATAATCAAAGGGTCCTAGGTTCGTTACCCCGTGATAAAAGCAAATGGTGAAAACTGTAGGCCCCGTCCCTGACAGCTCTCCCTTCTTCATAGTACAGATAAAAAAACCCTGCGCTAAAGCGGCCTGTGCCTTGGGGCAACCCTGAGCGGAATATTAATTGGCGGCGGAAACCAGTTCTACAAGCGACGCATAGCTTCAGAGATTTGACCCTTGCTGCGCATTCCAGACATCCTTTGTTGTCTGGTGGAATCCCTCCCCTGCCCTACAGTATTGCATAGCTTTCCCCTGTTATTGCGTACTTGTTAACCTTGGAAAAAACCGGTTCTGAAAACCTACCGACGCGTTCTCTGATTGGTCAATTGGGTTCGTTCTTTGTTCTGACGTTCTGACGTCATTTGACCTTGAACGCACACTCCCCAAATTCCTTTCTCGTCTACCTTCACCGCCGAGTCGAGATTCGGAGACAGTATTCTGTCTAGCGTGTGAAACCACCGTGTTTCATAACATACATTATTACAATAACATACATTATTACATAGTACTAATTAATACCGTTACATATCGCGGGTTCGAGTACCGGGACCGTGTTCTTTCGTACCATTACCACCGTTCATAGCGGTTCATAAACCTTAAACTCTTATTTAAGTTATAATTAAGCGAATACATAAATGTAAAGTACTCTAAGTACTTGCAAATGAATTCTAAGTACATGCGAATTAGTTCTAAGTACGTGCAAATTAATTAACACCCGGGTAGATATTAAATATGCCTTCTAGGCCAACTCTGATTTCTTGACCCCACGACCACCAAAACCTCAAAAACTCACTTTCTCTCCACGTTCCGCGCCTCATTTATTGGGCTGACGATGTTTCACGGCGCAGAAAAGCAGTGATGAGTGAAATTCACTCTCTCATCCTCTCATCCTTTGAAGGATGAATGCACCTTATCGTAATTTTCCAAGTCCGGGACCAATGTTTATATATATCGTGACCTTTGTAAACCTCTCGGGGGAACGATGTGCCACACGCGCGCGCATGCCTCTTATTATTTCCGTATTGTGACGCAAACAAACAAATAATAATTGTTTTTTTTTTAGGATCCCTGGCCCCTATAACCTCGCCAGGGTGCGTGGTGGCGAAATCCTCACGAGTTTGGATTTGTAATGCGAATGCTGCCAAAAATTCAATCAACGTTGTTCGTTCTCGATGCTGGAATCTTACGTAGATTATTCCATGAAACATAAATAGATAATCCTATGCGAAGCCCCCAAAGCATTCACGCAATTTTTGATGTTCGCGTGGATGGCGACGCTCGGTAGAACTGAATCTTTTCCAATCCCCGTGGAGAAATTGTGTTTCGTCGCTCAATGTAATATTTTCATCACGGACCAAACGCTTTTTTCAAACCGATCCAAAAAAACATTCCTGAAAATTCGTAATTATCGAATGTCGTTCGAGAGTGTGGTGCGGAAAAATTGAAATCGATTTTCGATTCGATGAGAGCATCACCCCAAACGTTAGTGACCATTTCCGGAGCTTGCACGACAAGAAACGTCCGAGATGTTGTTTTCGCGCAACATACAAAATATCTTGCAAGCGTTTCCGAAACTAACATCGTACAGCGATGCAATTTTGGAAACAACGATATGTGCAAGTGGTGGTGGTGGTGCGGAAATCCAACGTTCGTCGTCGTGGCTTCGAAACCTTACTCATTTTTTCTGCTCCGCGTCCGCATATTGGAACGATTCGCAATTTCGCTCGCAAAGCTTTTTTTTTGTGTTTCCTGCAGGTGTGTGCTCGACTGGTTTTTTTTTCCGAGGGCGCAAGAAATAATCGTTTCATCCGCATCGCAATCCATGCCCGCTTCCTCAGTGGACGACTCCACCCTCGGCAACCCCCGCAACCACAACGGAAACATCTCCCCCGAACCTATTCATCTCGCATCCGCTTCCACCCTAAGCGGATCTATTTTTTTTCCGCCTCCACGGTCATGAATGAAGAATCCACCACATCCCCCGATAACAATTGAATCAGAAGCGAATGCGGCGGAAGCGAGCACAGCAGCATCTTCCGCTTTGGAAATTTATCTATCCACATTATGCTCGACCAACAAAAAGCTGCATTGTTGCACGTGGAATTTTTCAACCTTTTCGCGTATTATTTTTATGGAATCACAAGCACGAAACGAAGCGTCCACCGTTTTTTGTTTCAGGCATGGTTGAGTTTTGTGCTGGTTCTCGCAGAGCTGGGGGGTCGCCCGTTTCACACACCACACACCCTGACGGGGCGTGGAATAGAGGCCGAGGAAATGATCGACAACATGCATGGGTGGAACTGTGAACGCCCGTTCATTGCTATTTTGTCCCCCACAGGATATTGTGCGCATCGAAAAGTTCTTTGTTGAAAAAAAAAGTATAGCATTGTTCGTTTGTACCACATGCATGAGTGAATCGGTCAACGGGGTTTATTGCTAGGACATTGACTATAGCGCTCATTGTGTTTTCACCAAAGGGGGGGGGGGGTCGCGTGGGGTGGGGGTTCCTATATAACGTACCAGTTTCTCTTTTTGTACATCATTATCATAGTGAACGTCAATCGTGGCAGTTCAGTATTCTTTAATTTGTTTGTCTGATAGTATACATATATATCATAGTGAAAGTTTTAGTGAGCTACAAGTTTTTTTTTTAAGTCTCTCTATCTCTTTTGAAAGGTGAACGTCAATCGTGGCAGTTCAGTATTCTTTAATTTGTTTGTCTGGCAGTATACATATATATCATCGTGGAAGTTTTTTAGTGAGCTACAAGTTTTATTTTGAAGTCTCTATCTCTCTCGAAAGGTAAGTTTTTTTTTTTTCATGATATATTTATATTTTGTTTTGCGTCTGACACACACATATTCAGAGGAGTCATAAAAAAATTGACACACACTTACATGTCGCATATTTTTTACCTCCTACAACAGTGCACACACACACACACACACACATACTGTTCGCGTCTAATATATATATGCACTTGTGGAAGGAATAAAATGGCTAGCATTTTTCAACTTTTTTTCTTCTGTTTCAGTGCGCTTTCCCCTACCACCACCACCACAACCTCCCCAAAAAATTTCTCTGTATATATAAATAACAGAGAAAAAATGGAACCGCAACCAGGTCCCTCCGGTCTTTGCGGGAAAGTGGCATGTCGCAACTGTGGAAAATTAATTTCTAAACCTAATATTGCTAGGCATTTGAAAAAATGTCGTCTACCGGAACATGATGTCGTCCCCCCGGCAAAGAAATCTCGCACTGATGGGCATGAATGCGGTGCTTTGAATAAAAGTGCACGCATCATGACGTACAAATCTGGAAGTGACGAAAAATGTGACTCGAGCACCTTCCTCGACAATGTGAAATCTCTGGTAGTTGATCAATTACGTGATTACATTGTTAATGTTGCAATTAAAATTCATCTCGTCTTGACCCTGCTGTATGAGAAAGTTGTCTCGTCCGAGTCAAGCACTTTCAGCTTTTACGTAGGGTGTGAAGGCTTACACGATGGCAATCACGAGGATCTTGACGAGATAGTGACACGGCTATTTGAGCACCTGACACAAAAACAAGAAGATTTTGAAGGTCGCGGAAGTGGATGGAGTCTTTGCGGTCGCAGCCACATGTTAGAGCTTCGAGTGTGCAATTTCAAACCGTTACGCAGCGATCAAAAACAAAAACAAAAAAATGTTGCACGACACATTAAAAAAAAAGCCGTGTTGAACATAGAAAGTAATGATGCGAAGAGTTTCCTATGGTCTGTCATCGCCGCATTACACCCAGCTAATAATCACCCCCAACGTCTGTCCAATTACAGAGGATATGAGGGGAGATACGAGAATATGATGAGAGGAATTTCCTATCCTGTGCCCCTGAATAAGATCAATCAATTTGAAAACAACTATAGAGAGGAAAAAGGAGAAGATATCCATATTTCTGTGTTTGGGGTTGCCGATTCCGGCAACATTCGTGTGTTAAGACCTGCGAGAAGGCAGAATAATGTAATTCGACTCTTGCTTGTAGATGGCCGTTACAGTTTGATACGGAATTTCTCACGATGCGTTACCCCCACACCCCCTATACGCCTTCATGGCGCGGTGCTATGCACAGGGGAACACTTTACCTTTTTTTTTTTTTACCTTTATTTCTCACGAATAGTAGGAAGACAGATCACCAAGGATCACGATAAGATCGAGATTTGCGATCGATGTTTGAGAATTTTTCGCGTGGGAAAGAAGATGAGAGAACAGCACAAGTGTTTTGGCTCCGTGAATGCAGAACCCGAAGATGTCATGCCGGAACCCGGAACCAAGATGAAATTTCAGAAACACCAGGCTCTTCTCCACCATCCCGCTGTCCTTTATGCCGACTTTGAAAGCTTCCAAGTTCCCATGACGTCTTGCAACCCTGATCCCTCTACCTCAAGCACAATCCAAATTTTTCGCCACGAGCCTTGCAGTTTCTCCATCTACGGAGAAAAATTAAATGATGTCATCTTGTATTGTGGACCTGATGCGGCAAAACATTTTGTTAAGAAGATAGCGGAATGCGCAAGGGAACTTGCACCCAGCCTGAAAGGCTCTTATGTTTCTCCACCTACTCTCACGACGGAACAACAGCGGAGACATGACACGGCGACAAGATGTGCGGAGTGTAACCAGGCTTTCACCCCCGAAAATCACAAGGTCGTACACCATGACCATCAGAATGGATTATTCCTGAGCACCATCTGTAATTCGTGCAATCTTAAAATTAAGGAGTCGCATTTCGTTGCCGTGTTTCTGCATTACACGGAAAAATACGACACGCATCTGTTCGTTAAAGAGCTCTACAACATAACTTCTCGAATCAGCATCATTCCGAGAACGAGCGAGAAGTATATTGCGGTGAGAGTGTGGATCCCTCTCGAAGAAGGAGGAAGTGTGGAAGTTAGAATCCTGGACTCTTACAATTTCCTGTCCTCCAGCCTCGCCACCCTTGCATCTCAACTTGGCGACGAAGATCTTGTGGCCACCAAGCAAAAATGTTTTTCGGGGAGAGATGAAAATTTGAATCTGTTGCGTCGCAAGGGCGTCTACCCCTACGAGTACGTCAACGATTTCGACAAATTTGACGAGACGGAACTTCCACCCCGGGAGGCATTTTATTCTCATCTCACGGAGGACGTCTGTTCCGAAGAGGACTACGAACACGCTCGTAGTGTGTGGACGGCCTTCAATTGCCAAACTTTTCGTGATTATCACGATCTCTATCTTAAATTAGACATGACACTTCTCATGGACATTTTCGAGTCGTTTCGCAAGAGATGCATCTCGATCTACAAGTTGGATCCTGCGTATTTCTTCACGACGCCGGGATTGACTTGGGAATCGATGATGAAATACACCAACGAGGAACTGGGGCTCATCGCAGAGAAGGAACAGTATGCCTTCATGGAGAGTGCGATACGCGGTGGCATCGTCCAAAGTCCCCGACGCCATGCTCGGGCAAATAATCCTCATACGCCTGGTTACGATGCATCGAAGCCCAGCACCTACATCGTCTACTGGGATGTCAACAACTTGTATGGCCACTCCATGTCCCAGTGTCTTCCCATCGGCGACTACGCGTGGATGACCGAAGAGGAACTCTCCTGCGAGGATTTTCTCAACTGGAGCGAAGATAACGAATGGGGCTGTTTCTTGGAAGTGGATCTCGATTATCCCGAAACGCTTCACGAGAAACATCACGGATTGGCCCTGGCCTCCACCAAAGAGAAGCCACCTGGAGGATCGGAGCCAAAACTAATACTAAGCATGGAGAACAAGCGGAATTACGTTCTGCACTACCGACTCCTCCAATTTTACGTGAGTCACGGTTTGCAGCTGAAGAAAATACATAGAGGATTAAAGTTCCGACAGAGCAAGTGGCTCGAGCCCTACATAGCCGAGAACACGCAACGCAGAGCGCAATCTACATCGCCTGCAGACAAGGATCTGTACAAACTATTCAATAACGCCATCTACGGCAAGACGATGGAGAACGTGCGGAATTACATCGACGCAACGTTGGTCACGGACGAAAAGAAATTCGAGAAAATTGTCGCGTCCCCCTACTTCAAAAACTTCACCATTTTCGACGAGAATCTCGTATTCGTCGAGAAGAACAAGAAGCAAGTGATGCTCAACAAGCCGATTGCCATAGGTGCCACCGTCCTTGAACTATCAAAATTGCACATGTACCAATCCTATTACGATCAGTTTCAACCCTTTTATGGAGATAACATCCAAATATGTTACATTGACACGGATAGCTTCGTTTTTCTAATCCAAACACCAAGCCTTGAAAATGATCTGACTAAGATGAAGCATCTTTTTGATTTTAGCAACTTACCATCAGGCCATCACTTGCATTCGACAGAAAATAAAATGACTATAGGAAAGTTCAAAGATGAAGCGGCTGGTAATTTCATCAGCGAATTTGCGGGGCTTCGTGCCAAAATGTACTGCGTCAAGATTGCAGAAGAAAAAAAGATCAAGAAAGCGAAAGGGGTGGGAAAGATAAGTACCAGCAAATTCAACATGAAAGACTACAAAGAATGCCTGTTTCAAGGTAAAAGAAAACTTAGCACGGATCATCGCATTGCGAATAAATTACACGAACTATATACGACGCGCGTAACCAAAGTAGCCCTTGATGCCAGAGACAACAAGTTACGTGTTCTCCATTGTCAAATCCACACGAGAGAGTGGGGCCACTGCAATGGAAGCGATAAATGTGACGTGTGTTAACTGTAACCCCATAGCCATGAAGTCCGCTGAGTCTTTTGCCATTCTTCAAAAATATACGGAGGAAAAGAGGGACCCTCGGGCGATGAAAAGTTGGAAGTTGTTATTATGTCGTTAAGCCCGCTCTAAACGAGGCTCATTAAATTCAACTCTTACTTTTTTCTTCTTCATCGTGATTTAATGACATAACTACATGTTCGAGCCTTTTGAATTGCATCGCCGCAGAGGAAAATCTTCTCTTGAAATTTAAATAACTAACAAGGACAATGAATCTTTTTGGTTTCCGGAAACAGACCATCATGGACACTGCACCACCAAATTCCAATAACCTCTTACCTTCCGTGTTATCTAAACTCAATGTCTACTAATTGTACACCTCAACAGTATTTGGACGAAATTGAATGACGATGTGGGCAAGATGTTTTACGTCTTCAATAACAATTTACATTTTTACGAATTTCCGATCGACGGGAAACTTCAAATCACCGTGAATCCGGAGAACGCAGGGCGAAAAATCAAAATTTCTAGCGGCAAGAACATTTCTCGAATGAAGCACGACAAGGTACTTTCTAACATGGCGTACGATGTTTCTGCAGGAGATTATCTTTACGTGGAACTCCTCGGAGATTACGACAAACTCGTTCCTCTCTTCGTAGAATTACGAATCGTCTATCCTATAATAAATAACCGTTAACCAAAAATGCCTAACGACATTTTCGGCAACACCAAGCGTGTAGACCACTAAGAAGAGATTCTCATGTTGGATATTCGTGTTAAGAAGTTCAGGAGCGATTTGATTGCTTTGTAGGAGACCTTAAACAAAAATTTAGAGTCGGAAATCGCTGCGCTCCAAACGCAATGTCTCGACCCCATTCTGAAAATCGATTCCGAACTGAAAACGCTCATAAAAAATTATGTCGACGTACCTTCTTACGACAACGTTCAAAATATACAGTTGAGCGTGGATTCGCTTCAAAATGATTTGACCAAATTACAGCAATTTCAATCGAAAAATGAAGATTTGGAAAAATTGAAACTCGAAATCGAAGAACGAACTTCCGCAATCGAAAAGAATTTCTCTGAACTTCAAACCGTCGTCAACGATATTGATGTAGAACGCTTGCATGTCGTCGTTTCCAAATTACAAGAAGAATTCACCGGCACGTTGGAAGAAATTAAATCCAAGTTACAGACTTTGGAAGATACAATGACGAACTTACCATCGTCAGACGAACTGCAGGTCATCGGTAAAAGCGTTGCGAACATAAAAATTCAATTGGAGGCTTATCGAGATTTCGAACACATTCAAACCACCATCGCTACGCTTCAGGCGTCTTTGGAGTTGATCAACGAAGAAATTAAAAATATTCACGCTGAAGCGAATGCGTTGACGAGCATTCAAGACACGTTAAGCACGGTTCAGCAGAAGATCGAATATTTAGAAAATTTGAACGTCGAATCCAATCTTGCTCATTTTCATCACGTACTCGATAACATACAGGGTGACTTGGAATCGTTACGGACGAGCGTGCCTTCGAGCGAAGATTTGGAAAAATTGAAAACGGCGGTGACGGCACTATCCGAATCGAGCGACGTCAAAAGTTCGTTGAGCGATCTCGAGAGTACGGTGGCCAATCTCCCCACCTCCAAAGAATTACACGCTTTGAAAAGGAACATATCTCGAATGCTGAAACGACTGGAAACGGAAACGGCGAACGTGGAACAGATTCGAGACGAAATTAGTTCGCAGGTGTCGACGCTGCCCACTTCGCAGAGCGTCGCGGATCTTCACACGCAGTTTACAGAGATGCGAAGCATCGTGAACGATCTTACCGAGAAGAGCTCGAAATTGAATCAAGTCGAGAACCTTCAGAACATTGTCGTCAACATCAGAGATCAAGTTGGAGTGCTGGAATCCACGCACGAATCGACGCTGGCCTCTTTCGGTGCCAAGTTGCAAGAGCTGAACGAAAACTAAAAGCAGTTGAACGTGGAAGTGAAAATCAAACCGTCATTTTCTGCCGTAACGGATACCATAGTCGAGCATTTGCTGCCCATCGAAAATAAACTCGGACACGTTCACAGTAATCTGCTCGGCGTCGACACTAAATTCGCCAAATTGTTCACCTTGCAAGCCATCTAAATCAACAGCGTACCCAATCAGCAGAGAATCTCCACGTTCGTCGAAGGTAACAAACTGTACATGTTACATCCTTATCATCCGTACTACAAGTTTCTCCTCGATGGCACGATTCAGGTAAACGAATTTTCGTACTGGTCTCACTGCAGAAAAGCTAGCGTTCCCACCATGACGTTGATATCGAATCGTGGTGTCCAGAAAGCAGCAAACATTCCTCTGGCACGTTGGAACGAAACGCGCAACATATTTGAAATACACGAAGACGAAGATCTTACCGTTTTCGACGTGAGTGCCGGCGATAAGCTGATCATTCAAAACACGAGCGAGGTGCCACCCTCTTTGAATCCCATCACGCTGGTGCTTCTCTTCAAACGTAATCTCTAAAAAAAAATGTCTAGGCAAGCCATCGTCCAAGAATTGCATAAACCTGCACGCCGCAACTACGAACGTTTGGCTGTGGTAACCAAGGGCATCGACGACCTCTGGGAAAGTGACCTCGTCGAGATGAGCAGCGGCAATTTGAAAAACGTACATAAATTGAACAAGGGCAACAAGTACCTCCTCACCGTCATAGACACATTTTCGAAATTCGCGTGGGCTCTACCTTTGAAATCCAAAACAGGAACATGCCTCACGGAAGCATTCAAGACAATTTTTCGCGAAAGCGGCGGCAGACGACCTCGGTTTCTGCACACGGACAAGGGGAATTTTACAATGCCGTATTCCAAAAGTTTATTCGGAAACACGACGTTCGACATTACTCGACCTTCAGTGACGTCAAGGCCAGCATCGTGGAAAGATTTAATTGCACTCTGAAATCGCGCATGTGGTCACGCTTTACGCTTCAGGGAAGCTACAAGTGGGTCACCATTCTTCCGGAACTCGTTAACGACTATAATCACACGGTGCACAGAACGATAGGCATGAAGCCAGCTGACGTTACCAAGTCTGACGAGCAACGTTTAATTTCAAGCGTTTACTGTCCAAAGTACACACCCACGACAAAAAAACCTAAATACAAAATTGGAGACCAGGTGAGGATCAGTAAATTGAAGCGAACGTTCGACAGGGGTTTCACACGAAACTGGAGCACGGAACTTTTTACCGTGGTTCGAGTTTTACCCGGGAACCGTCACACGTATATAATAAAGGACAGTGGCGGTGAAATTTTATTGGGGCGCTACTACGAGGAGGAACCCTCTAAAACTAAATACCCCGACACGTACCTTATTGAAAACGTTTTGCGTAAGAGAGGCGACAAACTTTTGGTGAAATGGCTGGGACTTCCGGGAACGAGTTGGATCGATTCGAACGAAGTGATTCTATGAGTACGTGGAACGTCGTGAAACGTTTACCTGATTCGGAGAGTCAAACGAAAAAAAGGAACGGCGAATTGCTCCCCGACAGCATACGGTGTCTGATCGTAGGACCTTCGGGGTGCGGAAAGACGACACTGCTCATTGATAATTTTATCCTCGCACCCAATTGGTTAGACTGGGAAAACAGACACCTCTACGTATTTTCGAAAAGTCTCGAACAAGCGAAATACCAGCAACTTATGAAACTGTACGAGGGACTGGGCATTGCAACTTTCGCATCTGAAATCATTCCACTGGACGATTGTCTCGAGAATTCCTTTGTGGTGTTCGACGACATGATCTTGGAAAATCAAAACGAGATTCGTAATTTTTTCACTCGAGGACATCACAAAGGATAGGATTGTTTCTACCTGGCACAAACTTTTTCCAAGATTTCGAAACAACTGCTACGCGATAATGCTAATTTCATATGTTTGTTTCGACAAGACCACACCAATTTAAAACACGCACACGATGATTACGTAGGGGCTGACATAAATTACAATCTATTTTCTAAATTCTGCTCCCACTGTTGGAACAGTGACGATTTCGGATTCGTGACCATTGACATGACTCTAAAAGCAAACCATGGAAAATATAGAAATAAAATAAACGTTTATCTAGACGTCTCAAAGGCTAACAAGAGGACAATTTCAGATTTGCAACAAGAAGAAAAAAATCCAAAAAAAAAATCAAAGGTCGTGAGAATCTAAAAAATAAAATTTGAAAAAACGTTCTTTTTTTCAAACGTCTGACAAGCATATATAAAATAACCATTACAACAAAAAAAGTGAGTGTTAGAAAAAGTGGATAGTCTCAAGCGGGTGACAGCAAGAAAACTACGAGAACCGAACATATAGGCTGAGAATTCGACGTTTCAGAAACGTTTCAACGTATATAGAAAAATGTCAAAACGTCAATTTCAAGAAGAGGACAATCTCAAGTTGCGGGAATATCTCGTGAAACGCTTCAAAGGTTGGAAATCCGAGAATCGCGGATCCTACGAAGAGAAGAAACGTCAAGATCAACCTGTGATCGACGCCATCAGCGGTCTAGGTAAAGAAATTAAAAGTGTCACGGAACAAAATAAAAATTTGATCAACGAACTGGTACCACTCGCAGCTAAAAGTTACGCTGTACCCACGCCCATTTCGAGCATTCCTTCGACGCCGTTCGAACTGAAGGACGTACCGGCACGACGTCGAGCCATAGGTAGCACCTCTTCGGATAAAATCGAGTTGGGACCTTTGGCACGAGACTACCTGAGCACGGGGAAGTTCGACAAGGATGAAGTGTTCGGATTGTATCCCAGCATGAAGAGCAACGAAGGCGGTGTGGTGTGGAAGATTGGGAAATCGAAAGTCACCTTCGAAGGAAACGACATTAAAGTTAATTTAGGCGAGAAGGATAGTTGGACCAGGTATCCGGGTACGGTGGGACTGTGGGAACTCGTTGCCAAAAAGCAGCCGAAAGATTACACCGACGAAGATTACCAGAGTTACAAGGAAATTTTAATCATGACGGATGCCTTGTACCAAAACAACGATGCCTCGCAGAATAGGGTGAAATCGAGCAGCGGCGAGAAGTACAGGAATCTCATCAAACCGATTTGGAACCAGGTCAAAACAGGCAGCGGCGTCAAACGCTACAACACGTTACCCAAAGAATTCGTTTGGGTGGACGACGTGAGGAAGCTCGTGGACCGATTGTTGGAGATAGCCGGCGAAGAGAATGCAGGCAATCGTAATTTTTACAACGAGAAGGTTGGCATCGTGGACATGATCAGCACGAAACTTTCCAACTTCATCGTGAACGACGACAAGGGCATAGGTTACCTCATCAAAATCATCAACATGCTGCCTCCGAGATTCTGGAACGTGGCCGAAGGAAAGGGACTCGTGAACGACATCATCAACAAGTTACCTTTCGAGATGCATTTACCTGGCTACCAGTACTGCGGGCCGGGTACCAAACTCGAGAAAAGATTGGAGAGAGGAGACAAGGGTGTGAATCCGTTGGACGCTGCATGCAAAGATCACGACATCGCCTACAACACCACTCGCACCGATCTGGATGCACGTCACGAAGCAGACAGAAAGTTGGAGCACGCAGCTTTCGAAAGATTCGTCAGCAGAGACGCATCTTTGGGTGAAAGAGTTGCAGCACTGGGCACCACCATCGCCATGAACACGAAACAAAAATTTGGGTGGGGTGTATAAATAAGATACAGTAAAAAAAAAGCATGTCTTGTATAACTGATTTGCCGCACGAACTGCTATGTAAAATATTCAAACACGCAGTAAACGGAGATGTTAATAAACTTTTAATCATAGCAAAATTGACGCCGGATTTTAGCATCCCTTGTGAAATGGCTGTCAAGGACCGTCTTCGGGAGATCAGTGGCATGAGGTGCGGTGATCTCGACACTCTTCTTTCGGCCGCAGGGGAAAAATTATACAAGAGAATGGACGAACTGCACGAGGCCAGGCAGGGGAGAAGACGATACACGGATGATTGGCGCAAGTCTAAACAGCAGACCGAAGAAATCATCACAGTAGGTGAAGTGCCCGGGTTCTGCGCCCGAAAATGGGGCTCGGTGGGGCTCGCCTTAATGGATTTCTCTTGTAAGGCATGAGCCCCATTTTCTCGCAGTGTTGCCAACTCCTCACTCGAAAAAAAATCACCAAGGTTTTTTTTTGGTCTAACCTAACCTAAAGCAAGGAGCTGGCAATTTTGCTTGAGGCTTCTTAATGGTTTGCTCTTGTAAGGCATAAGTCTTATTTTCTCGCAGTGTTGCCAACACCTTACTCGAAAAAAATCATCAAGGTTTTTTTTTCGGTCTAACCTAACCTAAAGCAAGGAGCTGGCAACCTTGCTTGAGGCTTGCCTTACAGTGCATAAAGCAAGGTTGCCAACCTACTGGTGCTTTTACCATAGCTTTTTACAAAAAAAAGAGAGAGGAGAGAGAGAGAGGGAAGAGTTAAACAACCGACAGCCTACCTACAACTTTTTTTTGGTCTAACCTAGCCTCAAGCAAGGAGCTGGCAATTTTGCTTGAGGCTTGTCTTACAGTACATAAAACAATTTTTGCCAACCTACACACACTGGGCAAGGAGAGCCGGCACTGCCGTAAAAGAGAGAGAGGTGGGTGGATGGCAACACAGTATGTGTGTGCGTGTGTGTGTATAATATGTAGCATTATTAACTAGAGTGTGTTGGCAAACCACCTGCAACTAAAAAATAGAGATGCCAACGTTGCTGTAAGATGAAGAGAGAGAGACCTACGGCTGGCAACAGTAATAAGCGAATGCGCCATATCGTAATTTTCCAACTCCGTATATCGTGACCTTTGTAAACCTCTCTCGGGGGAACGATGTGCCACACACACACACACACACACACGCTCGCGCGCGCGCGCACACACACTTATATTATAACACAAACAAACAAACAAAATAATAATAATTGTTGTTTTTTTAGGATTCCTGGCCCCCCATAACCCCGCCAGGAGTGCGTGGTGCCCAACCAAAAAAGTAAAGGTTTACAAATAGGAATTGGCAACACTGACGAGGCTCGAATTATTATTTGAGGCTCGAAATCATTATTTGATGCTCGTCGGTGTTGCCTACCCACTCTACAAAAATTCTACTATATGATCTTTCACAGGCTAAGCTAACCTACAAATAGGAGTTGGCAGCACTGACTTATAAACCCACTGGGTCCTCTTGGCATGTTTTTTCATGATGTGTTGCTAGGCTATTGAGCATCTTGGCGTATACAATGTATATATTTTGAGGGGGGGTTATAGCTTTTTATGCTGTACGAATACTGGAAGCTTGACAGTGACAACCAACAGAGTAGGTAAACCTACATCCAGGAACTGGCAACACTAGTTTCTGACAGTGAATTTGAAATAAAATATTAAACAAATAGTACCAGTGTTATGCCCCCAACTCCAACTGGCCAACTGGGGGAAATAATTGTACAACAATTTGTACCTAATTGTACAATACTTGTACCTAATTGTACAACATACATATACACAGACATAAAAGAAAGAGCCTTCCCGTAACTTACTTCACGTACAATTTATATGATTTTACAACTGTGAAAAGAAAGCATATGTGTTCTGTATGCACATATTTATTCTTATTTTTCGAAGTTGAATGAAAGCACATGTTTTTACGTTCTCGTAATACTAACCTTGCTCCACTGATTTTAAATTGCTTCCATCCGCTTTTTTTTTCTGTGTTATTTCCGTATGCACGCAACATTCGCTTTCAATAGTATAATGAAACACAGAAGGAGTGTTAGTATAGCAGGCTTCGAGTTTACAATTTATTAAATTAAACAATAATTTATGTAAGAATATACTTGTACTTACCGAACACAAAATAATAAAAGCACATGTGAATGTTTGCGTGTGTTCATGTTATATGACGACTGAGTAAAAAAATAATGTTGACTCCCCGAAAGATAAAGTTCCTAGTTCGACATCAGATGCATGCAAATTTTATGGTTTGCTCTCCAAAATCTTGATTTTATGTTTGTGCTATTTGTCATACAGCAGAGGAGGAGGAGAAAGAGGGGGAGAGGAGAAGAGGGGAGAGAGAGAAAGGAGGTACTATCAGCGCCATCTATTAGCAAACAATAGAAATAAAAAAATAGGTCAAACTTTTTCAACACCCAAACATTTTAAACGTCCTCGCGTAGTAATACGATCTAGCTGAAGACGTTTAAAAGAGTACTCTTAGTCGACGAAGCTAATTGCTAGGGCCCTTATATTACTAAAATATTCTTTAATTTGCATATTTCTCATACCGCCATATGTTGTTCTAGTTGACTTCTTCCAAAAAAATGCTAATTAGCGAGAGTTAATTAAGCAAGGCAAGTAAAAGAAGCAAAATAGAACAACATATGTGCCGGCGTGAGAATATGTAAAAATTCGATTCAGAGGTGGATCGAATTAAAATTGGGGGATATTTTGCATTTTTTCCCTATAATGTACAAAACATTTACCGTACATAATCTTTTCCATTTACAACAGTATAAAATAAGAGGAATGTGTGACAATATCCATATTAATTAGGAAAGTATGTTGTATGCTAGGTTAGCTAATTGTGTCTTCTACAGCTTCACTGTATAGAGGGAAGATGGAAAAAGAGAGCTCTACGGAAACTGACGCTCTTAACAATATTGTACGCCCGTGAAAATTATATATAAATAAGACTTAAGCGTATTATCTGCTTTCATGTCAGATTTTGCCAACCTGTGAGCTGTAGTGTTTAGGTGACAAGCGACCTGCTCAAATATGATACTGTTGACAATATTGTACGCCCGTGAAAATTATATATAAATAAGACTTAAGCGTATTATCTGCTTTCATGTCAGATTTTGCCAACCTGTGAGCTGTAGTGTTTAGGTGACAAGCGACCTGCTCAAATATGATACTGTTGACAATATTGTACGCCCGTGAAAATTATATATAAATAAGACTTAAGCGTATTATCTGCTTTCATGTCAGATTTTGCCAACCTGTGAGCTGTAGTGTTTAGGTGACAAGCGACCTGCTCAAATATGATACTGTTGACAATATTGTACGTATATTGTATTGTATAGGAGACTAGAAGCATATAATTTGGCGAAAAAAAAACCCAAGTAAGGCCATAGAGAATAGTTAAAAAAAAAAGTGAACAATTATATTTTGCATTGCACAGCATTGGATATTAAATAACATACCCCCAAAAAATCTCTGCATTATGCGTTCTGTAAAAAATTGCCCTACGTGCCAAACTGCTGTGTCAAGTAAACATTTTCAAAGGCACTGTCGTACTTGTGTGCCGGGAAAACAAATATGTGCGACCAAACTGTGCTCTAAGTGTGGAAAAAATATTTCTATTGCCAACTTCAAGCGACACCAGCTTACTTGCCTCTTACACTTACTTGTAGCAAAAATAAGCTAAATAGAATTACACATGCATACAATATTTATTGTGTTTTTTCTATCTACAATCATATTTTTCTTATATATTTTTTTAAATGTTTTTATAGGGTTGACTAAAGCGCATATTTGGGGAAGACAACACCACCCATATATAAATAAACCCCCTCAAACTAACACTAATTAGAATTAGCTTACAAAATTTTTCTCATAAGGCATTTTTTCGTAAACACTCTACCACCAACAGATCACATATAAATAAACATACCCCCCAAAAAAATGCGCTCCATGAAAAGTTGCCCTGTGTGCAAAACAAGCATATCAAGCAAACATTTTGCAAGACATTGTCGCACCTGCGTGCCAGGCAAGCATTTGGCTGCCACCGAACTGTGTTCCGGATGCAATAAACGCATCACAATTGCGTATGCCAAGAAGCATAAGCTTACTTGTCTAAGCGAAAGTACATCTGGGGCTCAGCCTTCGACCTCCACCAAGAGGAAGGCAGAAGCAGCCTCCATCAATGCACCGCCCACGAAACGCGTCAAGCCTGCGATGAAAGCGAACCAATCTGCTTTCGAGCGTTTGTTGGAGGATTTTGTCCTCACTTCGGAGGGCTTATGCGACGTTCGTAGCTTTTTAGAGGAGAAGCGAGCAGAGATAATTTCCATTCTTTGTAATGCACTGGCTACGTACTCCTCCACCAAATTCTACGCATCGCTACGTTGCCAGTACAAGAAGCCGTCCGATGAAATTTACAGCTTCTGCCACAACACCAAGGCGAAGACGCTGCATCTGGTGGATGTCGACAACCTCGAGGTCATCTACAACCAGTTTGCCGAGGAGCTGGTGGCGAAACAAGAAGAACATGAAGCTGAGGGCTCGGGGGGTTCGCTGTGTGTGGGGCCTCACGAACTGTGCGTCAAACTTTGGAAGTTTACGCCTCTCTCCGCCTCCAGCTACGTCCCCTTACCACCTTCCATCGCGGCAAAGAAGGCCGTCCTGAACATTCAGAACAGTGACGCCAAGTGCTTCGTATGGTCGGTGCTTGCAGCTTTGCACCCTGTCAGCAGGAAAAACCATCCACATCGAGTTAACCACTACCTACCCTACGAGCTAGAGCTGGAAGATGCTATGGCTGGGATCGACTACCCGGTGGAGGTCCCGGATATTCGCAAGTTCGAAGCCCGTACACACAACCCTCGGTTGGCCATCAACGTTTACGGCCTCACCGACAAAAATGTGATGTACCCTATCCGGGTGAGCGATGTAGACGACGATGATGCTCGGGAAATTCATCTTCTGCTCATCAAGGACGAGACCCATCACCATTACACCCTCATTCGCTCGCTCTCTCGGCTTGTTTCGAGCCAACGGGGCAGAGACAAAACCCACATAGAAGTTTGTCGCAGGTGCTTGTCCACATTTGATAATCGAGAACAGCAGGATTACCAGCGCATCAGAGGTCCCAACATCGCTGCAGAGAAGCTCGCTCGCCACAAATTTTATTGCGATGCCAACGAGCCTGGGGTGGCAGTCTTGCCCAAACCTGGCACCGTGGAGCGTTTCCACATGCACGGTGCCATGGTGGAGCACCCCGCTATCATCATCGCGGACTTCGAGGCCTTCCTCAAACCCCTGTCCACTTGCGATCCCTATCCCGAAGTTTCCTCCACCACCCCTTACCAACTCCACGAGGCATCCAGTTTTGCCTACGTTGTGGTGCGACGAGACCAGCACATCGCCCCCG
Source organism: Lepisma saccharinum (assembly GCF_977018435.1). Taxonomy (NCBI): domain Eukaryota; kingdom Metazoa; phylum Arthropoda; class Insecta; order Zygentoma; family Lepismatidae; genus Lepisma; species Lepisma saccharinum. The sequence continues at coordinate 118,767,323 of NC_139230.1, forward strand.
AGCCCTACGTGTATCGCGGTCCCGACGCAGTTAAACACTTCCTCGAGAGGATGGTTGTCGAGGCCATCGAGATAGGGAAGGTACTGTTGGCCCCCAAGTCTATGCTCCCACTGTCCCCCGACGATCAACGTAGACACGACGAGGCCATCGCTTGCCCTGTCTGCGTCGAGGAGTACACCGCCAACAACCGTAAAGTCCAACACCACGATCACTTTAACGGTAGGTATGTTGGTCCTTGGTGCAACGATTGCAACCTAATGGCCCGGGACCCGCGCTTCATCCCTGTGTTTTTTCACAATGGCTCGGGATACGACTTCCACCATCTGGTGCCTCACTTGGGGTACGACGACATGCGAATCAACGTCCTGGCGCAGAACGAGGAGCGTTACATTAGCTTGAGCAAGTGGGTTCGAATCCCGGGATCACGCTCTACCGTCGAGCTTCGCTTCCTCGACTCCCTGAGGTTCCTCCCGGCCAGCCTCGATGCTCTCGCGGGGAAGCTCAGCGACGAGCAAACACTCATCACCTCTGCGAATTTTCCGAACTTGGACGCCGGTCTCTTCAGGCGTAAGGGGGTCTACCCCTACGAATACGTCACAGACCCTACCAAGTTCGCGGAGACGTCGCTACCTCCTCGAGCAAACTTCTATAGCAAGCTGCGAGGCTCGGACATATCTGAGGATGACTATAACCATGCTCAGTCCATGTGGCGCGAGCTGGATTGCCAAAATCTCGGGGACTACCACGATGCGTACCTCAAACTTGATGTGACGCTCCTCGCCGACGTGTTCCAGGCGTTTCGTGCAACTGCGAAGACCATCTACAAGCTGGACCCTGCATACTTCTACAGTCTTCCCGGACTGGCCTGGTCGGCCATGCTTCTTCTTACGAAAATCAGGCTTGAGCTTCTTTCGGACGTGGACATGATGCTGTTTGTAGAACGTGCCGTGCGGGGTGGAATGGTCCAGGTGTCGCAGCGATACGCACGCGCCAACAATCACCACATGGCCACCGGTTACGACCCTTCGCAACCGTCCAGCTACATCATGCACACGGACGTCAACAACCTCTACGGCCACTCCATGATGCAGCCACTCCCATTTAGAGGCTTCGAGTGGGCCGATCCCTCCAACTTCGACGTTGAAGGTTTCGACGATTCGGAACGCGGATTTTTTGCCGAGGTGGACCTCGAGTTCTCCGAGAAGGTGCAGGATTTGTTCTGCGATCTTCCGCCAGTCCCGGAATTCAAATGCCCGCCCGGCTCGAACCAAGCAAAGCTCATCATGGACTTTGTGCCCAAAGAGCGTTATGTCCTACACTACCAAAACCTCCGGTGGTTGATGAAGCGAGGGGTTACCGTCCGCACGGTACATCGAGTTTTGATGTTCGAGCATTCTCCATGGTTGAGGCCATACATCGAGCTCAACACCGAACATCGCACAGTCGCCACTTCTGATTTCGATCGCGATTTCTTCAAGTTAATGAACAATGCGGTGTTCGGGAAAACTATGGAGAATGTGCGAAATCGTGTAGATGTGAGGCTAATATCAAACAAAGCACAATGTCGCAGGCTCGTAGCAAACCCGTTATTCAAATCAAGGACCATTTACAATGAGCAGCTGGCTCTGATTCACATGAAGCGAGGTGAGGTGAAGCTCAACAAACCAATCTACGTTGGAACCGCGGTTCTGGATCTGAGCAAGCTACACATGTTCGAGACGTACTACGACATATTACGTGCACACTACGACCACAACATCTCGCTTCTCTACATAGACACGGACAGTTTAATATACCAGGTTCACACAGCCGACGCGTACGAGGATATGGCCACGGTTCCATCTTTGGTTGACCTCTTCGACACCTCGGGCTATCCCCAGCCGAACCGATACGGCATCCTGGCTCGCAACAAGATGGTGCCCGGCAAAGTCAAAGACGAGAAGAACGGTGATGTGACTCTCGAGGATGTCGGTCTTCGCTCCAAAACCTATGCTATTCGGGCAGAAGGATCCATCACGAAAAAAGCTAAGGGTGTGGACAGGAAGGTCGTCCAAGAGGACCTCGAGATAGTGGATTACGTCAAAACCCTTCAAACTGGGACGTCAATTGCAGGAGTGGAGCAGCGCATCCAGAGCGTCGACCATGTGTTGACAACCAACCAGGTGAGAGAGGTTGCCCTGGACGCACGCGACGACAAGAGGTGCGTTCTGAAATGTGGGATTCACACGCTCCCATGGGGCCACTATCATCTAGAAATTAGCTTCGAATGTGGTAAATGGCATGTAGGTATGTATGTATGAAAAAAAACAATTTATGTAACAGAAGTTCTAATTTAATATAGCCAAAATATTAGAACAATAGTGTTTATCTTCAAATGCAAAAAAAAAAAACAGGTGGAGGTTTGGGATTTTTAGCGGGACTAACTCCCTGCCGCGCCCTACGGGGTGAATATGGGGCACACGCAGGGCCAAAGGGGAAGTTCCTTTGTGCGTTCAAGTGTGATTTATTTCTAAAATGCATTAAAATTAATTTTTTTTATTATTTTTTTATTCCAGATTATTCTCACAAATGTAAGAAGGTGCTCCTCGCAGTACATCCTAAACATTGCGTTGCAGGTTAATCTAATATTTGAAACTGCGGTCAGTATAATTTTTTGAGAATTATGTGATTTTTTTTCTTGTACTTAAAACTGTTCGGTCACTCTTTCATTTTTGACATCATACACAAAAGACTTCTCTGCAATCAGGATGACGCTGCACAGAGTATCGGCAGGCAGCGCGTCGTGGAACTCGCAGACGACCTTGATGTTGGTTCGATCGTTGACCACCACCTGCTATCTCTTAGATGTGTTGATGACGAACATCGGCCTGCGTGTTTTGAATTCGCTGGGCGCGTAGTACACGTCCACGCTTCCCTCGGTCACGCGTTTGTAAGCTTTGTAAGCTTCGTAAAGTTTGAGGTAATCGTTTTTGGTCATGTCGAGGTTGTAATTCTCGCGCGGGAACTCTTCGTTCCTACCGTTCTTCAGATAAACGTTCTTGATCTTGCAGTCGTCGAACTTGCTGGAATCTTTTTCCTGATCGTTATTGCGTCCGGTCTGAAAGAGCACCACGACGAAATCTGGCATGTCGAACTGTATGTTGTTGAACTGCGTCGTCACGTCGAATTCCATGTGACTTCCCGACGCCATCTTCTGCACGCACTGGTAACCGTGAAAGTGAATCGGCACCTGCGGACTTTTCAAGATCTCCGCTTTGTACTTGAGGGCGTAGTTCGTTTCGTATTCCACCACCGGCATTCTCAATTCCATGCTCCGGATGACGCACTTGGCCGCTTCGGGTAAAGTGTTGGGCAGCGGCGTGGTGCCGTCCGGACCCAAAGTAGCGTATCGCATCAGTGCGTCGTTGTCGTTGGCCGCTCTTCGAAACGTGACGCGCAGTCCTCCCTTCCACATGATCTCCTTGTAGTCCGAGAAGAAACCGGGCAGCAGACGCATGGGAAAGAGCACCGTGTGACTTTTCGTCGATATTTTGGTTCCCGCTTCGAACCCTCCCGCTTGATAGTACGCCGCGTCCGTTTTGGATAATTTCAACGTTCCCACTGCCGTCGACGTGATGCCTGGATAATCGATTCTGTCGATGACGGTGTTGTGTTTCCTCACCTCCACCTGCGAGAACAGGTGAGGCACGAAGTTGTCCACGAGTATCAAATTTGCTGCTGCGGGGAACGCTTCTCCGCTTTCCTTCTTCACCACGTCGAATTGAAGGTAGAGGTCCGCTCTGTGAGGATGAACAAACCCGTCGCCTACGTCCACGTCGTATTCGATCTCCCTGTTCGCTTCGTTGAGATTGGCGAACGTGCGACGGTTGGGAGGGAAAGATTGCAATTCGTAACTTTCGATTTGCTCCATTTCACTATGTGTGTTATTTATTATACGTTGATCTCCACAATGGCCGTCGTAGTGGCACCTGCGAAATCCACCACGTCTCCTTTCTCGTTCGTGACCACCAACTCTATGTCGTCTATGCGGTTGCGACATACTGGAAAATAGATCGGCGAAGAGGGCGTGTAGATGATCGGTTCCATGAACTCGGAACTTGGTTTGAAAGTGGCTATGATTCCCGTCTGCTTGTGACTTCCTAATAATCCGTCCGAAGATTTCGTGATCATGCCTTCCGCCACGTTGCAGTGTACGTTCAGAGTCTCTATGGCCAAGAATTTAGGAATGTTGGTTGCTACGTGCTTGATGCCAGCTTCGAGTTTTGGGTGGTTGTTCTCGAAACCTAAAAGTTCTCCCATGGTGCCCAGGTCCACGGTCTCCGTCGCGGATAGGATTTCCACTCTGTGCGTGACCGAATTTTGAGAAAGGTACGTGCCTTTGGGTAATTGAGCTTGCAAAGTGGAAAGATTGTATTGGCCTGGCGTGACGACGATGTGTTCGCTTCCGACGCTAATTTTGTTGTTGTGCTGCGTGACGTTAGGTATGAGGTACATGCTGTAGAATGCACGCAGAGCCACGGATTTAGGATAGACGATGTCGTCGTGCAGCGTGAGTTTCAAGATTGAAGATTCGCTCGTGAGATGGAACACGCCCATCCTAGTGATGCTGTTTGAGGTTCCACAATGCTTTCTGGAAATCCTCGATCGTAGGGTTATTTATTTTAGAGAGAAACGCGAGCATGGAGAGGCAGAGATGACCGCAGTTCACGTCTTCGAAATTTTGAATGCGTTCGTCGTTGTAGTATATAGAGGTTTTGTTCGTTTTCAGATAATGAATTAAATTTGTAGGTGGAACACCTCCGAAAGAATCGAAAACGAATGCTTTATCATTATTTTTGTGGTAACATATCCAATGCGTGCCTGGATTTTCTTGACCGTCCAAGTTGACTACTCCGCATTCTCTTCTTTTAACGCTTGAAGGTAACGAGTCGGACATGTAAACTCCTCTGAAGTGTTTGATTTGTAACGGTTCGATCAGAGATTCAATATCTCGGTTGGTGAGTGCTGTTGTTTCTTTTTTTTAAACTTTTTCATCACGCCCTTGCCTCCTTTTTTCTCCATGGCCAGGTTGTGACGTTTCTGTTCTTCCAATTCCGCCTTGTTCTTCTTCGAGTCGATGACGGTTTTCGCGATGGCGGCGCTACCGCCGGCTAAACTTCCAACGGCCCCCAATGCTGCCAGGATGGCCGGGATGCTGAATATGAAACCTCCGACCTTTTGCTGTTTCCGCGAACGCTGCAAGCGTCTCAATTGAGGTGTGCTGAGAAGTAATTTCATTCCTTGTCCTTTGCTCAAGCAAGAACGTTTCTTCTCGCGTTGTTTCTTGGTGAGTAACCCATCGAGGGCACCTAGATTTTTAAGATTGGAGTATGGTATCTGGTACACGACACCCTTGGGCTTCATGTTGATGCTCTATGTGTTATTTTTACGGTATGTTATTTATATATATATTCTGAGATTTTTCTCGTGTAGTTTTTACGGTATGTTATTTATATATAAATGTTCCGAGATTTTTTTTCACGGCCTCGCAGTCGTTACACAAATTCTATTACGTGCTTCGTTTTCTTGCCAAGAAGTTCCTTTGTCCCCTTGTACACGATTCGAGTTTTGTTCTCGATTAAAATAAATAGCTTCTCGTCGGATAACATGTTAGCGTATCGATCTGGTAAAAATAGACTGTATTGTGCGTTGAGCAACAGGCGTACCTTGGGACCATACTGGGTAGAAACGATTGAACCGGAAGTTATCGTGTAAGGTTTGTCGACTTCCAATTCCTGAATTTTTACATACTCGACTGACAAATTTAGCATTTGTTTTAATGCTTGGAGATCACTCATTTTTTCAGTCGTCATATCAAAAAAATTTCAGAGTGTTAGAGAGAAATTTAATTGTTTTTCACGATGTGTGTTATTTATATATACAGAAGATTATTTTTTTATGATGTGTGTTATTTATATATCAAGTTTTTTTTTGACACGTATATATATTATTATTATTTTTAACAGAGAAAAAAAGTACGTGCTTCGGAAAACGCGATGATGTGCGTAATGATATCCTCCGTCTCCTGCTTAGACTTGCGCCTACATCCTCACAATCGCCGTTTACTGCATGTTTAAATATTTTACATAGTAGCTCTGGCGGCAAATCAGTTATGCAAGCCATGTTGTTTTTTACTCTATGTTATTTATATACCCCACCCCAATTTTTGTTTCGTGTTCATGGCGATGGTGGTACCCAGTGCGGCGACCCGTTCACCCAACGATGCGTCTCTGCTCACGAACCTTTCGAAAGCTGCATGCTCCAATTTTCTGTCTGCTTCGTGACGTGCGTCCAGATCCGTCTGCGTGGTGTTGTAGGCGATGTCGTGATCTTTGCATGCGGCGTCCAACGGATTCACACCCTTGTCTCCTCTCTCCAATCTTTTCTCGAGTTTGGTACCCGGTCCGCAGTACTGGTAGCCAGGTAGATGCATCTCGAAAGGTAACTTGTTGATGATGTCGTTCACTAGCCCCTTTCCTTCGGCCACGTTCCAAAATTTCGGAGGCAGCGTGTTGATGATTTTGATCAGGTAACCTATGCCCTTGTCGTCGTTCACAATGAAGTTGGAAAGTTTCGTGCTGATCATGTCCACGATGCCAACCTTCTCGTTGTAGAAATTACGGTTGCCTGCATTCTCTTCGCCGGATATCACCAACAATCGGTCCACGAGTTTCCTAACGTCGTCCATCCAAACGAATTCTTTGGGTAGCGTGTTGTAGCGTTTGACGCCGCTGCCTGTTTTGACCTGGTTCCAAATCGGTTTGATGAGATTCCTGTACTTCTCGCCGCTGCTCGATTTCACCCTATTCTGCGAGGAGTCGTTGTTCTGGTACAAGGCATCCGTCATGATCAGAATTTCCTTGTAACTTTGGTAATCATCGTCGGTGTAATCTTTCTTCTGCTTTTTGGCAACGAGTTCCCACAGTCCCACCGTATCCGGATACCTGGTCCAACTATCCTTCTCGCCTAAATTAACTTTAATGTCGTTGCCTTCAAAAGTCACCTTCGATTTCCCAATCTTCCACACCACACCACCGCCTTCGTTGGTTTCCATGCTGGGATACAATCCGAACACTTCATCCTTGTCGAATTTCCCCGTACTCAGGTAGTCTCGTGCCAAAGGTCCCAACTCGATTTTATCCGAAGACGACGACGTGCTACCTATGGCTCGACGTCGTGCCGGTGCATCCTTCAGTTCGAACGGCGTCGAAGGAATACTCGAAATGGGTGTGGGTACGGCGTAACTTTTAGCTGCGAGCGGTACGAGTTCGTTGATCAAATTTTTATTTTGTTCCGTGACACTTTTAATTTCTTTACCTAGACCGCTGATGGCATCGATCACAGGTTGATCCTGACGTTTCTTCTCTTCGTAGAATCCGCGATTCTCGGATTTCCAACCTTTGAAGCGTTTCGCGAGGTAATCGCGAAGCTTGAGATTTTCGTCCTCGATTTTTCGTTTCGTCATGACGTTATTTATATACGTCGTTTCTCACAACGTTGCAACGTTTAGAAAGTCGTTGATTTTGTTTCTGTATTTTCCGTCGTTGGGTTTCCTCGTCATGTCGATCGTCGCGAATCCGAAATCGTCACCGTTCCAGCAAGTAGAGCAGCAGCGTTCCGAAAATTGATTGTAGTTCATGTCTCCGCCTACGTAGTCATCGTACGCGTGCTTGAGGTTGGTGTGATCTTGACGAAACAAACATATGAAATTAGCGTTGTCGCGTACTAACTGTTTTGGAATTTTGGAAAACGTTTGAGCTAGGTAGAAGCAATCCATTCCTTTGTGACGACCTTGCGTGAAAAAGTTGCGAATTTCATTTTGATTTTCCAGGATGGCGTCGTCGAACACAACGACTGAATTTTCACGACAATCGTCGAGTGGTTTTATTTCCGAGGCGAACGTTGCAATGTCCAGACCATCGTACAGTTTCATCAGTTGCTGGTATTTGGTTTGCTCCAAACTTTTCGAGAACACGTACAGGTGCCTGTTCTTCCAATCTAACCAATTCGGTGCGAGGAGAAAATTGTCCACGAGCAGTGTCGTTTTCCCACACCCCGAAGGACCTACGATCAGACAGCGGATGCTGTCGGGAAGCAACTCACCGTTCTTTTTCTTCGTTTGACTTTCCGGATCCGGTAGACGCTTCACCACGTTCCACGTACTCACAAGATCACTTCGTTCGCATCGATCCAACTCTTTTCCGGAAGTCCCAGCCATTTGACAAACAGTTTGTCACCTTTCCTACGCAATATTTTCTCGATGAGGTACGTGTCGGGGTGTTTCGTTTTAGAGAGTTCCTCTTCATAAAATCTTCCTTTCAAAATCTCGCTGCTACTATCTTTTATTATATACGTGTGTCGGTTTCCGGGTAGAACTCGAACCACGGTAAAAAGTTCCGTGCTCCAATTTTTTGTGAATCCCTTCTCGAAGGTGCGTTTGAATTTGCTGATCCTCACCCGGTCTCCAATTTTGTATTTAGCTTTTTTTGTCGCGGGTGTGTACTTTGGACAGTAAACTGTAGAAATTAAACGCTGCTCGTCAGACTTGGTAACGTCAACTGGCTTCATGCCTATCGTTCTGTGTACCGTATCATTATAGGTGTCGACGAGTTCCGGCAGGATGTCGACCCATTTGTAATTTCCCCGAAGCGTGAATCGTTTCCACATGTGTGTTTTCAAGGTTCGATTGAATCTTTCCACGATGCTGGCTTTGATGTGACTGAAGGTCGAATAATGTCGAATGCCATGTTTTTGAATAAACTTTTGGAATACGGCGTTGTAAAATTCTTTACCGTTGTCCGTTTGCAAAAACCGAGGTCGTCTGTCGCCGCTTTCGCGAAAAATTAATTTGAATGCTTCCGTGACGCACGATCCCGTTTTCGCCTTCAAAGGTAGAGCCCATGCGAATTTCGAAAACGTGTCTATGACGGTGAGAAGGTACTTGTTGCCCTTGTTCCATTTATGTACGTTTTTCAAATTGCCGCTACTCATCTCCACGAGGTCGCTTTGCCAGAGGTCGTCGATGCCCTTGGTTACCACAGCCAAACGTTCGTAGTTGCGGCGTGCAGGTTTATGCAATTCTTCGACGATGGCTTGCCTAGACATTTTTTTGTTTAGAGATTACGTTTCAAGAGAAGCACCAGCGTGATGGGATTCAAAGAGGGTAGCACCTCGCTCGTGTTTTGAATGATCAGCTTATCGCCGGCACTCACGTCGAAAACGGTGAGATCTTCGTCTTCGTGTATTTCATATATGTTGCGCGTTTCGTTCCAACGTGCCAGAGGAATGTTTCCCGCTTTCTGGACACCACGATTCGATATTAAGGTCATGGTGGGAACGCTAGCTTTTCTGCCGTGAGACCAGTACGAAAATTCGTTTATCTGAATCGTGCCATCGAGGAGAAACTTGTAGTACGGATGATAAGGATGCAACATGTACAGTTTGTTACCTTCGACGAACGTGGAGATTCTCTGTTGATTGGGAACGCTGTTGATTTCGATGGCTTGCAAGGTGAACAATTTGGCGAATTTAGTGTCGAAGGTGACGAGATTACTGTGAACTTGTCCGAGTTTATTTTCGATGGGCAGTAAATGCTCGATTATGGTATCCGTTACGGTAGAAAACGACGGTTTGATTTTCACTTCCACGTTCAACTGCTTGTAGTTTTCGTTGAGTTCTTGCAACTTGGCACCGAAAGAGGCCAGCGTCGATTCCTACGTGGATTCCAGCACTCCAACTTGATCTCTGACGTTGACGACAATGTTCTGAAGGTTCTCGACTTGATTCAATTTCGAGCTCTTCTCGGTAAGATCGTTCACGATGCTTCGCATCTCTGTAAACTGCGTGTAAAGGTCGGCGACGCTCTGCGAAGTGGGCAGCGTCGACACCAGCGAACTAATTTCGTCTCGAATCTGTTCCACGTTCGCCGTTTCCGTTTCTAGTCGTTTCAGCATTCGAGATATGTTTCTTTTCAAAGCGTGCAATTCTTTGGAGGTGGGGAGATTGGCCACCCTACTCTCGAGATCGCTCAATGAACTTTTGATGTCGCTCGAATCGGATAGTGCCGTCACCGCCGTTTTCAATTTTTCCAAATCTTCGCTCGAAGGCACGCTCGTCCGTAACGATTCCAAGTCACCCTGTATGTTGTCGAGTACGTGATGAAAATGAGCGAGATTCGTTTCGACGTTCAAATTTTCTAAATATTCGATCTTCTGCTGAACCGTGCTCAACGTGTCTTGAATGCTCGTCAACGCTCTCGCTTCAGCGTGAATATTTTTAATTTCTTCGTTGATCAATTCCAAGGACGCCTGAAGCGTAGCGATGGTGGTTTGAATGTGTTCGAAATCTCGATACGCCTCCAATTGAATTTTTATGTTCGCGACGCTTTTACCGATGACCTGCAGTTCGTCCGACGATGGTAGGTTCGTCATGGTATCTTCCAAAGTCTGCAACTTGGATTTAATTTCTTCCAACGTGCCGGTGAATTCTTCTTGTAATTTGGAAACGACGACATGCAAGCGTTCTACATCAATATCTTTCACGACGGTTTGAAGTTCAGAGAAATTCTTTTCTATTGCGGAAGTTCGTTCTTCGATTTCGAGTTTCAATTTTTCCAAATCATCATTTTTCAATTGAAATTGCTGTAATTTAGCCAAATCATTTTGAAGCGAATCCACGCTCAACTGTATATTTTGAACGTTGTCGTAAGAAGGTACGTCGACATAATTTTTTATCGGCGTCTTCAGTTCGGAATCGATTTTCAGAATGGGGTCGAGACATTGCGTTTGGAGCGTAGCGATTTCCGACTCTAAACTTTTGTTTAAGGTCTCCTGCAAAGCAATCAAATCGCTCCTCAACTTCTTAACTCGAATGTCCAACATGAGAATCTCTTCTGCATGGTCTACACGCTTGGTGTTGCCGAAAATGTCGTTAGGCATTTTTGGTTAACGGTTATTTATAATAGGATAGACGATTCGTAATTCTACGAAGAGAGGAATAAGTTTGTCATAATCTCCGAGGAGTTCCATGTAAAGATAATCTCCTGCAGAAACATCGTACGTAATGTTAGAAACATCTTGTCGTGCTTAATTCGAAAAATATTCTTGCCGGTAGAAATTTTGATTTCGCCTGCGTTTTCCGGATTCACGGTGATTTGAAGTTTCCCGTCGATCGGAATTTCGTAGAAATGTAAATTGTTATTAAAAACATAAAACATCTTGCCCACATCGTCATCCAGTTTCGTCCAAATGATGTTGAGATGAACGATCAGTAAACCATTGAGTTTAGATAACACGGAAGGTATGAGGTTATTGAAATTTGGCGGTGCAGTCTCCATGTTGATCTGTTTGCGGAAGCCAAAAAGATTCATAATCCTTGTTAGTTATTTAAGAATACGGTCAAATTTTTTTTTATAATAACAGGCAAAGTTTTTTTTTCCACATGTATATAATGCGATTTAGGAGGAAGATCGTGGCCTACCTATTTGTTGAATTTGTGTCATTGTGTCAACGTTGATAGCACACGCAGAGAGAGGGAACAAAATTGTCGTTTTTCTAGATATCCACAGGCAAAAGCGTAATATTTTGTTTATTTGCTTGCGTCACAATACAGGCGCGCGCGCGCGCGCGCGCGCGTGTGTGTGTGTGTGTGTGTGTGTGGCACATCGTTCCCCCGAGAGAGGTTTACAAAAATCACGATATACGGAGTTGGAAAATTACGATATGGCGCATTCGCTTATTATTGTTGCCAGCCGTAGGTCTCTCTCTCTTCATCTTACAGCAACGTTGGCATCTCTATTTTTTAGTTGCAGGTGGTTTGCCAACACACTCTAGTTAATAATGCTACATATTATACACACACACGCACACACATACTGTGTTGCCATCCACCCACCTCTCTCTCTTTTACGGCAGTGCCGGCTCTCCTTGCCCAGTGTGTGTAGGTTGGCAAAAATTGCTTTATGTACTGTAAGACAAGCCTCAAGCAAAGTTGCCAGCTCCTTGCTTGAGGCTAGGTTAGACCAAGAAAAAAAAGTTGTAGGTAGGCTGTCGGTTGTTTACCTCTTCCCTCTCTCTCTCTCTCCTCTCTCTTTTTTTTTGTAAAAAGCTATGGTAAAAGCACCAGTAGGTTGGCAACCTTGCTTTATGCACTGTAAGACAAGCCTCAAGCAAGGTTGCCAGCTCCTTGCTTTAGGTTAGGTTAGACCGAAAAAAAAACCTTGGTGATTTTTTTCGAGTAAGGTGTTGGCAACACTGCGAGAAAATGAGGCTTATGCCTTACAAGAGCAAACCATTAAGAAGCCTCAAGCAAAATTGCCAGCTCCTTGCTTTAGGTTAGGTTAGACCAAAAAAAAACCTTGGTGATTTTTTTTCGAGTGAGGAGTTGGCAACACTGCGAGAAAATGGGGCTCATGCCTTACAAGAGAAATCCATTAAGGCGAGCCCCACCGAGTTCCATTTTCGGGCGCAGAACCCGGGCACTTCACCTACTCATCACCCGCATCATCGCGTTTTCCGAAGCACGGACTATCTTCCTCTAACACAGACAAAAAATCTTCGATACAAAAATCTCGTGAAAAAAAAGTATATATAAATAACACACATCGTGAATAAAAATTAAATTTCTCTAACACTCTGAAATTTTTCTCTTCGATATGAGTGAAAAAAAATGAGTGATCTCCAAGCATTAAAACATATGTTAAATTTGTCAGTCGAGTATGTAAAAATTCAGGAATTGGAAGTGGACAAACCTTACACGATAACTTCCGGTTCAATTGTTTCTACCGAGTATGGTCCCAAGGTACGGCTGTTGCTCAACGGTCAATACAGTCTATTTTTACCAGATCGATACGCTAACATGTTATCCGACGAGAAGCTTGCTATTTTAATCGAGAACAAAACTCGAATCGTGTACAAGGGGACAAAGGAACTTCTTGGTAAGAAAACAAAGCACGTAATAGAATTTGTGTAACGACTGCGCGGAGTATATATAAAATAACATACCTTGAAAAAAAATTACACGAAACAAAAAAAAATCTCAGAACATTTATATATAAATAACGTACTGTAAAAAAAAACATGAAGCCCAAGGGTGTCGTGTACCAGATACCATATTCGAATCTGAAAACTCTGGGTGCCCTCGATGGATTACTCACCAAGAAACAACGCGAGAAGAAACGTTCTTGCTTGACGAAAGGACACGGAATGAAATTACTTCTCAGCACTCCACAATTGAAAAGATTGCTGCGTTCGCGGAAACAGCAAAAGATCGGAGGTTTCATATTCAGCATCCCGGCCATCATGGCAGCATTGGGGGCCGTTGGAAGTTTGGCCGGCGGAAGTGCCGCCATCGCGAAAACCGTCATCGACTCGAAGAAGAACAAGGCGGAATTGGAAGAACAGAAACGTCACAACCTGGCCATGGAGAAGAAAGGGGGGAAGGGGGTGGGCGTAATGAAAAATTTTAAAAAAAAGAAACAGCACTCACCAACCGAGACATTGAATCTCTGATCAAACCATTACAAATCAAACACTTCAGAGGAGTTTTCATGTCCGACTCGTTACCTTCAACAGTTAAAAGAAGAGAATGCGGCGTAGTCAACTTGGACAGTCAAGAAAATCCAGGCACGCATTGGATATGTTACCACAAAAATGATAACAAAGCATTCGTTTTCGATTCTTTCGGAGATGTTCCACCTACAAATTTAGTTCATTATCTGAAAACGAACAAAACCTCTATATACTACAACGACGAACGCATTCAAAATTTCGGAGACGTGAACTGCGGTCATCTCTGTCTCTCCATGCTCGCGTTTCTCTCTAAAATAAATAAGCCACAGGTGGAAGATTTCCAGAAAGCATTGTGGAACCTCAAACAGCATCACGATGGGCGTGTTCCATCTCACGAGCGAATCTTCGATCTTGAAACTCACGCTGCACGACGACATCGTCTATCCTAAATCCGCAGCTCTGCGTGCATTCTACAGCATGTACCTCATACCTAACGTCACGCAGCACAACAACAAAATTAGCGTCGGAAGCGAACATATCGTCGTCACGCCAGGTCAATACAATCTTTCTACTTTGCAAGCTCAATTACCCAAAGGCACGTACCTTTCTCAAAATTCGGTCACGCACAGAGTGGAAATCGTGTCGGCGACGGAGACCGTGGACCTGGGCACCATGGGAGAACTTTTAGGTTTCGAGAACGACACAAAACTCGAAGCTGGCATCAAGCACGTTGCAACCAACATTCCTAAATTCTTGGCCATCGAAACTTTGAACGTTCGCTGCAACGTGGCGGAAGGCATGATCACGAAATCCTCCGACCGGGGGTTGCTGGGAAGTCACAAGCAGACGGGAATCATAGCCACTTTCAAACCAAGTTCCGAGTTCATGGAACCGATCATCTACACGCCCTCTTCGCCGATCTATTTTCCAGTATGTCGCAACCGCATAGACGACATAGAGTTGGTGGTCACGAACGAGAAAGGAGACGTGGTGGATTTTGCAGGTGCCACTACGACGGCCATCGTGGAGATCGACGTATAATAAATAACACACATAGTGAAAAAAAAATGGAACAGATCGAAAGTTACGAATTGCAATCTTTCCCTCCCAACCGTCGCACGTTCGCCAATTTGAACGAAGCGAACCGGGAGATCGAATACGACGTGGACGTAGGCGACGGATTCGTTCATCCTCACAGAGCGGACCTCTACCTTCAATTCGATGTGGTGAAGAAAGAAAGCGGAGAATCGTTTCCGCCCAATGCCAATTTGAAACTCGTGGACAACTTCGTGCCTCACCTGTTCTCGCAGGTGGTGGTGAGGAAACACAACACCGTCATCGACAGAATCGATTATCCAGGCATCACGTCGACGGCGGTGGGAACATTGAAATTATCCAAAACGGACGCGACATACTACCAGGCGGGAGGATTCGAAGCGGGGACCAAAATATCGACGAGAAGTCACACGGTGCTCTTTCCCATGCGTCTGCTTCCGGGATTCTTCTCGGACTACAAGGAGATCATGTGGAAGGGAGGACTGAGGATCACGTTTCGAATAGCGGCCAACGACAACGACGCACTGATGCGATACACCAACTTGAACACCGACGGCACGCCGATAGCCAACACATTACCCGAAGCAGCCAAGTGCGTCATCCGGAGCATGGAGTTGAGAATGCCGGTGGTGGAATACGAAACGAACTACGCCCTCAAGTACAAAGCGGAGATCTTGAAAAGTCCGCAGGTGCCGATTCACTTTCACGGTTACCAGTGCGTGCAGAAGATGGCGTCGGGAAGTCACATGGAATTCGACGTGACGACGCAGTTCAACAACATACAGTTCGACATGCCAGATTTCGTCGTTGTGCTCTTTCAGACCGGGCGCGATAAGAATCAGGAAAAAAATTCCAGCAAATTCGACGACTGCAAGATCAAGAACGTTTATCTCAAGAACGGCAGGAACGAAGTGTTCCCGCGCGAAAATTACAACCTCGACATGACCAAAGATGATTATCTCAAACTTTACGAAGCTTACACCTCTTACAAGCGCGTGACCGAGGGAAGCGTGGACATGTACTACACGCCCAGCGAATTCAAAACCCACAGACCCATGTCCGTCATCAACACGACGAAGAGGAAGCAGGTGGTGGTCAACGATCGCACCAACATCAAGGTCGTCTGCGAGTTCCACGATGCCTTGCCCGAGGATACTCTATGCAGCGTCATCCTGGTCGCAGAGAAGTCCTTCGTCCACGACGTGAAGAACGAGAGGGTCACAGAGCAGTTTTAACAGGTTTAACATCTTTTCTTGCACAATAAGGAATTTTTGTACTAGCACAATCAGTTACAATGGCACAATACGAATTTCACTAGTTCAGATCAGTTACAATGTCAATTTCACCAGTTATCAGTTACAATGTATTTTTTTTTCATCAGTTTTTGCGCTATAGCACGACAATGAATATTTTTTTTTCATTTCAGGTGCTGCAGAACAACGAGCACAAATACACATACACACTAGAAAAAAAGCATGCAACTTTATTTGTAACACACACATATTCTCCATCTTCATCAAGAAAATATTATAATAAACATAATTTTTTTATCTATCTCACAATAAAACTCTATATCCAAAAAATTACAACATCAAAATAACACTAGAGTGGTTAGTACACGTTGCATGCATTACGGAGGTCCTCTGTAGAGTTTCATGGAAGTTTGAGAGAAAAAAAAAACACGTGAAACTCTATAGAGGTGTGGTTATCTATAACCGCAGCCGTTAGAACCTTTTACTTTTTTGGTTGGGCACCACGCACCCTGGCGAGGTTATAGTGGCCAGGGATCCTAAAAAAACAACAATTATTATTTGTTTGTTTGCGTCACAATACGGAAATAATAAGAGGCACGCGCGCGCGTGTGGCACATCGTTCCCCCGAGAGGTTTACAAAGGTCACGATATATATAAACATTGGTCCCGGACTTGGAAAATTACGGTAAGGTGCATTCATCCTTCAAAGGATGAGAGGATGAGAGAGTGAATTTCACTCATCACTGCTTTTCTGCGCCGTGAAACATCGTCAGCCCAATAAATGAGGCGCGGAACGTGGAGAGAAAGTGAGTTTTTGAGGTTTTGGTGGTCGTGGGGTCAAGAAATCAGAGTTGGCCTAGAAGGCATATTTACTATCTACTCACCCGTGCAAATAAATTGCGAATATTAAATAGCGATTGACTTTATCGTATTCTTTTACTACTTATTCATTACCCTACTTCGTATCATCAGTTTGCCTTCCTTTAATTTCGGCGGGGGGATAGTTTATAATGAGTTCGCCCACATATTTTAAACATATAAATTATCTTAATATTCCTGAATGAGATTCACGAAGTTTTATGATACGTGAGTGTTTAATGTAGCTACATATGATATTTTCGGATGTATACCTACAGTATCGGCGAATAGGGGGCGAGGGGCAGCCGCCTCTTTCACTTTTTGCCACTTTTGCTCCCGTACAATGCTAAGCTTTATATACCCAGCGGAAGTAAACTGTCCTTGCTTCCCAGTTTTGACAGCTTGCCCCCTAGTTTTGGAGCCCAATCGCCGCCACTGTATACTTACATATATTTAAAAATACAATTTTCTTTATTTACCTGGTCTTGAATAGGTACTTACCGTTCCGTTTGATATCTGTACGTAAAATGAACTTGACGGGAATTTTAACACTTTTTAATTAGTAGTTACAGCAAGGGTGCCTACGGGGGAGGGGGGTGTTTATGGCGCAAGTTGCGCGATTGAAATTTTTTGTAGGGATTCTGTACACTTCGCAACATCTTATTTGACGCCGCGAAAGAATTCTAAGTCCCGAAATCGTAAACTTAGCAACATTGCACTTCAGCTCCAGCTGAGAGTAGCCAACTTTGAGTAGGTCCTTCCACTAGACGAAAAACGCTGCGGTGATAGGTTTTCAATTTAACACTTTCCATGAACTTAGAAACTATAAACCGCTATTATAATACACAATCAAACAGAAATAATAAATTGGACAAAGAACCTTGAAGGATATTTACGATTCTGCTTGCTCGGCTTGAAATTTGGGGGGTTTGTGCAAAACAGTTTTTTCTCGGAATCACAGCCCACCTCCATTGCTCCATTTTCACTTCTGCTGTTGTCTTTCCAGTGTATTTTTCTGGTTCTGACTGAAAAATGGGTTTGGGGTGTCCCAAAATTGCCTTTTCGACCTTTAAGTTCCCCCATTTGATAAGGTTTTAATCCTCCTTGACAGGAGTTCAAACCTAGGACCTCCAGCTTCATAGCGCGTTACGTTCACCACCCTCCACCCAGCGGTCTATGTAGTGTATACATGCAGTCCTATAAAACACGTACTTAGTGCATAGCGACTGTCGTCTGTCGACTGTTTGGTAAGTATAAGAACAATTATGAGCATCGGGAGGAGAGGATAGAACCGAACCGATCCATGGACCCCCCTGGAATTTGCATAGTTTATTTGAAGATAAAAGACAATTTATTATTAATAAGAGAAATAACAAAACAGTTTTATTATTAATAAGATAAATAAAGTTCAGTTAGTATTAGGACAGAATAACAAAAATAAAAGTTTCATTAGATCGAAAAAAAATAGTGTACATTAAGGAAACTAATATATATATATATATATATATATATATATATATATATATCATAATCTACCATTTAATCGAAATAATAAATGGTTCCACAGTTTTGAAATAAAATGTCCAGCGGTCTCACTTTGAAAGCTTTTATTGAACAACGAATATAAAAGATATTAACAAAAAAGAATAACTACACATGTCGTGTACTCTAACTGTATTAAATGTAAAATATACAATGTAAAACAGCTATGCTGTTCATCTGGTGGATCGAGAACGAAAGTCTCCTCACGGATATATAAATAATAATAATAATAATAATAATGATATTAATAATAATGAAAATTATGATAATAATAATAATAATGGAATTAAATTATATAAGTTTTATGGTATTTTGATTAACATTGTATAATAATATTTATTATACAATGAAAAAGAACCTTGAAGGATATTTACGATTCTGCTTGCTCGGCTTGAAATTTGGAGGGTTTGAAACACTGAATAGAGTTTTTCCCCAACTGGAAGAAATTGCCATCAAGTTTGCGCAGAAAGAAGCAAATTTGTGAGGAGTTTATGCGACATTTTATTTACAATACCTTGCATAATATCGAACAGTTCTCAAAAACATATATTTTACACGACTTGTCGAGAAAATGTGCTTGAAACACAGGAAGGTGGGAGTCTTCATAAACGTCAACATGTTTTTAAGGGTATAACGTCATTAAGTTAACGTAGAGCAGTTGGTTAGGCGCTGATATCCTTCTTTCTCATCAAGCGTGAAAGGTCGCCGGTTCAAATCCCACCCTCTCCTCTTTCTTTTTCTTTTTTTTTGTTTGCTGAACAGATACCGTTGATATTAGAATATTTAAAAAATGAATCCGATGCACACTAGAGGGACGTCCCATCTGCGTATATTTCCCCTTAGAAGTTGGAGATTTCCAGGATTTAAAGTTAAAACTTTTCTTTTTAGTTATTGTTCATATGTTGTGTTAACACACACATCATGATTAATTCACAAATCACATATATGTATTCAGGATGCAAAAATGTGTTTGTTCTGCACTGACTCCTAAAATATTGATTATTTGATTTCCATATAATAAAAAAAAAGATATACAGTTATGTTAAGTAGTGATGTAGTGCAGTACTGTAACGAAGGAGAGCGTTTAATGAGTTCAAATTGCTAAGATTGGAATTTTATGTCCGTTCCTTCGTAATGACTCTTGTCAATCCCCTCACCACCATCTTACCATGCGTCTAAAACTAATAGTAAATCGCTAATTAATGTAAGTAAATTGTTATTGCGACGAAGGCCGATTCGATAAGAAACTACTAATAAGTATTTATATAGTGAGTGACAAACAAAAATTTCAAAACCTTATAATGATCGTTAATTCATCACTGCTTTGTATCTAAAATGTTTGACTTCTTTCAACAGGAAGTACGAGTATCAGATATAACAAACTTTCCGCACTAACTTTGCAATATTCGAAACCACCATTACAGACTTAGCCCTACGTAACTTGATTCTGCGCATTCCACGTGGCATGTGACATCCTCCTATCATCGAAATAACTTTCTCTTACTATTTCCTTTCCTCTCGTGAAATACAGAGACAAACGTTAACTTCTTAGCACGGTGGATAAACTTTACACCCAACGATATACTCCTGTACTCCTGAAAACAAAATCCTACCTAGGTAGAGAATCGAACCTACGACCTCCCTCTTAAGAATCAAGCACGCTACCTCTTCTCCATGTAGCTCATGTTAAAATTTGCTACCAGTTTGAAGAAACCAATTCACACATAATGTCATATGAATAATTTCCTCATGGCAATTTTCATGAGGAAACAAATTCAGATAAAATCGAGAAACGCTGAAAGGGAAAAATGATGAACATGTCTATTGGCGTTTTGTCATATTTTGTAAATTGTGTAAAAATTCCGTGTTTTGAACAAGCAATCGTTTAGTTACGAAGTATTTTGTTGTTTGTTTAAAGTAGGAACAGGAGAGCGAAAAGGAGTCATTTGAACCAGACCCCGTTTGACAAGAAACTTCAGCTCTTTTCCAAAGACTGTATGAAAAGAGAGTGGAACGTATGAAATATAAAATATGTGTGAAATTAAAACAATGGAAACCTTGAAAGATAATACTAACGAACTTCAAACTATGAAAAACATATTTTCGTGGTGGAAAACTGCAAGTCATTTTCGAAATATGAACTTGATGTTTTTCTTTATTATGAAGTGGAGATATGGGACTATACGATCCCTCAGGAAGAAAAATTTTAAGTAAGCTACCTCCAACTTTTTCAATGGTCATAATTACTAATTAGGGTCCGGAAGTTGATGAAAAATCAACTTTTTTTCTGACCATTAAAAACAATGCTAAACCTGATATCATGTCCGTTTCCCATCAGTTATAACCAGAAAACACTTTCTATTTTACTTTTTTTTTTTCATTTTTCGGCCTTTTTTGGCTTTTAGTTTATTTGTCAGTATTTTTAACAGTTTTTGTTGCATTTTTACTTATTTTTTAGGTTTATTTTTCTTCTCTCCTGTTGTTTCGTGCATTTTAAATGCATTTACTAGTAAAACTTACATATTTAGATTTCTTGACATGGTCCTTTTAGCAAATTCACCATGAATCGAAAATACGGTCAAGGGAAAAGCATAATATTATTCTTAACTGAAATGTTTGGCAATGGATTAAAATACTTTGTGTGAAGATCTACTTTGAGGTTCTTTTTCTGGACAATATTAAAGCTTTAATCTGTAGTTTTAAAGCCAAATTAGTCACAATATTAAATGCAATTACACTCTTTTATAGTCGAAGCAGAACTGTATTTTCGGATGCTGGCCGACTACAGTATCATAGAAGGTAAACTCTGAAAGGAGATGAATTGGTTGATTTGGTGTTTTAAGTCAACTTTATGCATAGTAAGGCTAATCGGGACTGGACCTACAGTTTAAAGTGGGATCCGAACCGAGTGCATAAAATAACGTGAACCGTGTGGTGTAGGGTAATCGTTTGCTTATGGAATGGAAGGTCATGGGTTCAAACCAACTTCTTTGCAAAATCATTTTCGGGAAGTAAACGGCTTTGGACCAGAAAGCTTATCTACGTTTCTTGGATATTTCCGTTGATATTTATGCGATTTATGTCCAGCATTTCCGGATGCAGAAAGTTGACATGTAAGTTCTTAATATGTGTTAACTTATAACAGCTAAATGAAAGGAAAAGTATTTCCTAAAATCCTGCCAATTACTGAAAGATTAAAAACATTAGTAGAAGCATTACTTGAGGCATCCACAGCGGCAACGATTATGGAGTGTGGAGGGGCAGATGACCCAGCACTATGCTAAACATTATCTACCAAGGGAAATAAACTGTCCTTGCCCTCCCCCCTCCCTCCCACCTTGCCCCATCAGTTTTGAAACCCAATCGCCGCCACTGAGCATGCATCGCATAAATATTGACAGTAATATCATATAATATTATATTACGTTATTAGAACACTTCGTACTCGGTAAATAAAAAGGAAAAAATAATAAGGAAAGGGTGGGATTTGAACCTACGATGTTTCGATCTTGACGAAAACAGTAAAAAAACGAAAGTGCTGTCATCTAACCAACTACTCCAGGAGATTACTAACAAAGAGCTCATTAAATCACATTAATCTCCGTTGAAGCAATATTGCGCCGGAGTTTCGAACCATTTTTCGCCAAGAACCAAGGAAAAGACACACTTTGCAGAATCGTTTGGTGGTGTGCAAGGTATCTTTACTAAACATTTCGCAAAAAATCACCATAAATTTGCCATCTTGCATTCAAATGTGACCGCAATTCTTTCCAGGTGGATGAGAACCTGTTCAGTGTTTCACAATGCACATACATTTTCCTATTTTCAAATTCAGAACGAAGAATCTTGAAATATTTTCAACATTCGTATTTCTACTTAACATTTTTTTTGTCTACTCATATATTTTATTACTGCTTTAGGGTATCTTTACTTTATGGAATGTGAAAGAATGAAAAAAAAAAATCACGAGCGTTTTCATTGAGGAAGAAGAAATGTTGCAAAGTTGGCTACTCTTAGTTGGCTCTGAAGCGCTATGCTGCCAAATTTACGAATTCCGGACTTTGAAATTTTTCAGGGCGGTCAAATAAGATGTTGCGAAGTGTACATTTGAAAGTTCCTCTGCACTGTTATTAGTGACCGGGTCTCGTGATACCAGAGGACACGCTGAGCTTTTTCCTGATTTGTGAACATTTCCGGTTTTCTGGGCACCGACACTGCTACACTACAGCCACGTTACTCAAACCTGCAACAGTAACTTAAAAAATTTCAATCGCGCAACTTGCGCCATAAACACCCCCTCTTCCGTAGGCACCCTTGGCATGGAAATTTTTGTGGATTTCAGTAATGTGGCTGTAGTGTAGCAGTGTCAGTGACAAGGAATCCGTAATTAATGCTCTTGACATCGGGTGGCATCTTTCCATACAATGTTTCTTGGACTTGACATGATTTGGGAATGAAGATAAATTCCATTTTTTAAATACCAACATTTTGGCACCACTTTCACATCTCTACCTTGCATATAGCGGATATGAATAAAGTTTGTAATCAGGGAAAGACTTCCGGGACACCTGTTATATCGAATCCGCATTTCTAACTCCTTGTCACAGGAAAATTTTACCTATAAATTAATAGACCAATTAAAAGATATGGACAGTTTAACATGGTTTTCCATTCAAATAGACATCAATTATTACATATTTATCAAAACTATTTTGGGGAGACTATGATCAACGATTTTAAGGGCGGCCTTGAGTTATGGGCACCCCTGTATAGGGAAAAGGGGAAGTTCAAATATTGTTCAGTAAAACTCAGAAAATAATTACTTTTGGTAGAAAATACTTCGTAGGAATTACTATATGGTTTGAGGGCGCGAATAATTGGTTTTTTGGGGACGCATGACAAGATTTTGGGGGCGATGCGCTATTGGCCCGAGGGGGAGGACAGATAGAGCGTTAAAGTATTGTGTAAATGGCGGATTATTCGAGTTTACTGCTTTCCATTGATTGATTGATTGATTTGGTGTTTTAAGCACACTTTATGCACAGTAAGGCTAATCGGGACTGGACCTACAGTTTAAAGTGGGATCCGAACCACTATATGCCTCCACCATTTTACTGCTTTCGAGAGCGAGGGATTTTTGACTAATACATACGTGTATTTGACACAAATATGATCATATTGTTACTTCATTCTGTAATTCATCATAATCTTGTATTTGGATTAGTTTAACATTTGTACATTAAATTAACTCATTTTTCACTTCAGCAAAGTCAGTCAAAACGATAGGAATGCTTTACACTGTAAAACGTTCATTTTCAAATCATCAGTTAATTTAATTCTTATTTGGATTTTTCTGAAAACTGGAATTACTATCTGGGTAACACGACAACATAATCAACACTGTTTAGCAGTAAGAACGCCAAGAAAAGAAAGTGACTGGAAAAGAGCGAATTGCTAAACCTTAAAAATTGATTGCCATGGATTTTGTACCCCGCATTTGCGATTTTATTACGATTTAGGATTCTTTAGGCGCATTGCCTCGTAAGACGTTCTCTAACTTTAAAGATGTAGACAAATTTACTAGCACTGGTAAGTGCCATTTATCCTGAAATTTGCGTGTTCAACACATACATTCCTATCACGTATTTGGATCAGTGTGGTATCATTTCAGAATGTGTATACATAAGTATGCCGTGAAAGGCATTCTGGAAAAAACAATAAAACTTGAGTGCATATCTGGTGTTTACTTTAGAACTTTCGATGCAAATTTTTCATATTTTTAGCCCATATAAATCAACCTTCTAGTAATAAAATAGCAGTTTCTTACGATCAGGACATTTTTGGGAGGAGCCTGAAGGCCTATAACCGTACCTTAATTTACGACATCGTCTCACCATAACCTTATAATCGATCAGACGTAGAACCGATCAAAGTTTCCTACCAGGTAATTGGTTGGTTCATAGCACCCTATGTACAAATTTAGGATCTGCAACAGTTAGGAATCTTTTCGTAGCTCTCAGTAGGCTCAGTGTATCATTTTCATTGAAAGATGAATTTCTCTGTATGGATGTTACCGAACACTTTTTTTTAAACCTGTCTTAGCGCACACACACTTTAGTTCGTCTCTGTGCTCTAGTTATTTCATGAATTCGATGAAACTACGGCATGGTTTAAAGTTCGAATGGGAAGGGATGTTTGCTTGAATTAAAGACATTAAGGAATACGTGGGTGGGGATGTTTAATGGTTCAAAATGCTAACAGCAAGGTAAGCAGATTTCTAGCTGAAGGTTTGCGTTCTTCTCTTATAACTCCAAGAAACTTCGAGCATTGTTTCATTCGTGTTATCATAACATATTCATACAAAAATTTGGAAATCATAGCTTGAAAATAATAAAAATTAAAATCTGGAGTTTCAAAATTCTAACATGGTTCTAGAATTCGGCATTTGCTTTTTTCCTGTCTGTAGTGTGCATGAGAGAAAAACAAGAGGCATTTCTAACGTAATTTGATATATCAATACTGCATAACACTTTAGAACTCTTACCGTCACTGCATGGAAAAAAAGTGTATGAAGCTAATTATTACTTTTGGTGTCGTTCATTCAATTCACAGCTTCCCATACAATACAGAAATGTTTTTTTTCCTTATAATTCCAATATTCTCTGAGTTTTAATACATTGTTAATAATAATAACCCGTGGCGCAACAGCCCATTGAGAGCCCAGACCTACCTACCGAATGCCGGCCTCACTCCCACCTGAGGTGGGCAATCATCCAACCAGTTACGGGGTGACGTGTGGTCAGCATGAAGAACCACCCGTCGTTGTTGTAAGTTTTCATGACCGGTAACACATTAATAACTAACGTGAAAATAAGAACGATTTTCAGTATAAATATATTGAAATTATCACAGGTGTCGGATATGTATTTGCATACATGTATAATTTTATGCTGTTATCTTTCTTGAAATAACGGTAACTTATGTGAATAACAGACATTTGAACAAGTGGTATAACATACGTCACTTTTTTAATGTTATCTTACTGTAGGTATTTTCTACTCTTACGGCGGGTGCTCTATATGCTGGCAAGGGAAGTAGGGAGTGGGGAAAACGCACCACACAACAGCGGTGACGCAGAGAGTTACGACGTCGAGGGGAGGAACCAGGGCCGGCGGAAGGGGGGGGAGCGAACCGTGTAATCGCCCAGAGCTCCAAATTTTCAGGGCGGCAAAATTGAAAGAGAAGAAAAAAATAAGCCTATTGAAAACTTCAAAGTTATAATATTACATTATATAACTTGGAAGTTAATATATGCCAACCCACCGTTTCGAAGGAACATATCAGTAGTCTCACTTTAAAACCACTGAGTGCCACAAGGTGGGAAAGCAGATTCGTTGCCTTAAATCCGTTGAAATATCAATTGGGAGAGGTCTATGATGCGCTCCTTCAAGTAAGTGGAGACAATAAAACTGTCCAAATGGTCGCACATGAGGCTCAGTGTATTGCAAACCAGTTGTGTGGCTTTGCATTCCTTTGCTCTGTTATGACTGTTTACTCCAAGTAATGTAATGAGCAAATGTCTTCAAAACATTAATCTACGATGTGTTAGATGATGTCTTGCAAACATATCAGCGCTTTGAAAAAAGCAGGAGTGGTGAAAGATTTCAAAGTTTCATAGACGGCACTTGGCAGCCTGGCAGGGCCTCTCACCTACACTCGTGGAGGCTTCGGGGAGCGGAGACCTTTGAGTCCCGGTTGATGAGAAAGGTTTGGTATCGAATTTAGATATAGATAATCCAAAGATAGGCAACACTGTGCAGGTCCGAAATCGAAAGAACAAGCCGTTTCAGTATGATAAAACTCTTGAAGATCCGCAAACACTGTTCAAAGTTGATATTTTTTTTACTAGGTCCTAGACGATTATTTTAGCTCTGAGAGAAAGATTTGAGCAGCTTAAACATCATAGTGAATTTTCAATTTATTTTATGATATTGGTAAGCATAAAGACATGCCATCTGATATTTTGTCTGAAAAGTGTAGAAAACTTGCCGGAACGTTAACACAAGAAGTGTACTGAATTAAAATATAAACTAAAAGTGCTTTCGGGTATAATAAAACACACCAAAGGAGACCTTAAACTGATAAATGGTCATGATTAGGCACCTCATGTGAGTGTAGAACTTCGAATTTATTAACTTTGTCGGTAACCGTGGCAAGTGGCGAACAAAGTTTTTATTTTGAAAATTAAGGCTAATAAAAATATTATCTTCGATCAATCATGTCCGAAACACGCTTTACATGTAAAGGTAAAGATCCCTGTGCATTTAGCACCGTGTCATGAACGCACATTTAGGGGATGTGGGGGTAGGGCCACATACATTTTCGATATCGGCCATTTTGGAGGTGACGTGACCAGCACCACTCTCCGCCGCCTTTACCTCCCAGGGTTTCCCCCGGGTACCCATTAATTTGAAGCTGAGTGAACCTTAGAGCCGCTTTATGCGGGGACAACGCAGGAAAGAATTCAGACCTTAGATCAGCCACGCGTGATATCCGAGAATATTACATGTACTTCTTTTAATAATCCAATCATATATCACAGACCTACAGCGGTAAACATATGAAGTCAAGCCATTTCTTTCCTAATACATTTAAGATACGTTTAAGAGAGGGAGAGACTTTTCATAAAATAAAATTATAATATAAATTTAGTGTCGCATTTTTTAAAGTTTAACTGGTCGAGCGAGATATATTTTTGTGCTTAATAGTATTGAAATAGCGTAACAAGTCTCATTATTTATTTTATAGTTTGATGATTTACATAGGAATATATGGATTTTCAATTATAAATAATAACGGGGGGGGGGGTCGAAAGGGAGCGGCATCCGCCGCCACCGCCCAGGGCGGCAAAATGACTTGCCCCGGCACTGGGGGGAACTACTATGTTCACCTTGTTCTACAGGCTGCTGCGTTCCTTATCGCGCTGTATTGGTCAATTCCCCGCTCCCCACTCCCCTTGCCAGCATATAATGCGCCCGCCTTAAGACTGGAAAATAGCTTTACCCGGATATATTTACAAGTTCAGATGTTGCACCATAGGACATTGAAAGTTGAGAGTAGCAGACTTGCCGTCAGGATCCTGTACAGGACAAAAGCACAATGAGGAGCGATCGATGTACATTATTGCGCGTAACATGATGTCACCAACATTAAAATAAGCAGACAAGATAGTTAATTATAAGTTATGATGTTAGAGAATATTCACGATTCTACATGTTCAAATTGAAAGTAGATGAATTTTTGTGTAGTTTAAAACAGTGCACTAGGTACATAGTTGTTCGCGTTGACGAACACAGAGGGGGAATATTTGCTAATAGTTTAATCGAAATGTAATTTACAATAACTTTCAGAATACCGTACCATCCCCCCTCCCCAAACCCTTCTAAAAGATCGCAATGTGCAGCGAATATGTGATCGGTACATGGACATGTGGTTTCTTGTGCCATAATCTACATATATCCTTTAAATGGGTATTATCGAGTAATCGATTAGTGTCGGTGCGAGTGTCAGTTTACGTCATGAAAGAGCTAGAATCTGTCCATTTTATTTTTAACACATAACATTGAAATTTGCTGTGTTTCAAGCATAATTTGTTTTAGAATGTTGTAATATTTAATTTAGATTGCTTGGTTTGTGACTGATGTCATGAGTGACGTTGAATGATGTGTTATATTTCACACCTTGCTTTGTTTGGTATATTTATCACCAAGATTTCACTCAATTCAATGAAAAAGTTGTTTTAGCATTTTGAAACAAATTTGTATATTTAATACGTATTTTTTTCTTGAACATAGTATTATTTTTATTGTTCGCTTCAGTAATGCTCGTCAATATTTTTAGAGACCTATAAGAACTCTTATGAACCTGGATCGACACAATTGTTTCTGCTCTTCACCGTATTCTTAAAATACAGAGAGGTTCAAGTTCGCGAGAGTGAAGGGTGTCGCACAACTTCACCGCCTAGCTATGTTTCCATTCCTCCCTTTTCCGGCACTTGTGCAGACATATATCGGCAGACGATCTTATCTCCACCCTCCAGATAAAGCGTGACGCCAGGTTGGTGTGGTACGAAAAGGTGGTCCAATGAAAGACCAATACAATAAGGAACTGTAGTAAAGAAAAAATATCAAAGGAACGGGTTTACAAAAGAACTGAAAAAAGACATGTAAAACTCCATGTTCTTACAAAGAAAATTAGACTATGTTAGCCGAAAGGAACTGAATATTTTAAGTATTTTTTTTTTTTTTAGATTAGCAACAAAATTACTAAAACTAAATCCCTCGTACATTTCAGTAATGCAGTAGTTGAAGCCATAACCATATTTTCAGACTAAATTTTTGAAGCAGGATCTTGCAGAAGATCAATTCATAATATACCAATCCAAAAATAACATTTTCTAAATACGAAGCCTGGTTTTATTTGCATGGATACTTATGTTCACACAATAACAGCTATTACGGTTCAGTAAAAAAAAATAACGCATTTCGAATAATAAACAGCCTCAAGAAGTGAAAAGCTTTGTGTCTTGTGGCAGTTAATGGGTATAAAATTATTTTCTACGAGAGCAAAATTGAAGTCCTTGACCCATTCTTTAACTATGCAGAACGTTTGTTACTGTATTTTCAACAACATTCAGAAAATGCTCATCCAGTTGATTCATTAATGGTGGAATTACGTCATATATTCGGCAGCAGAATTATCGGTAAGAACTTGCGGTCTCACGTAGCTCGGATCTAACCTAAGTATTGTAGAAGCGCTGGAAAATGGGAACGCACGCGTCGGAAACCTATGTAATCGACGTCAAAATCTCGAGACTCGTTTTACATTCAAGACATACGGTTTTACTTCGTGTTAGGGAAAAAGTAAAATCAACCACTTTGGAAAGCCTCAATTATCAGTTTCTTAATAATTGTTATCTGAAAATGATTTTTTATTATATTTTTTATTGTAAGTTTTTTTTTAAAAAAAAGTTATTTTTTTCATTTCCAACGGGGAATATAACACCATGCATATCATAATAAACTGTAGATACAGGACGTCCAAAATACGAGAGAGACATGACACTTACTTACACTGGGTCTTAACTTTGTCTATGAAAATATTTTTGAAACATTATAGAAGATTGATTGATTGATTTGGTGATTTAAGTCCACTTTATACACAGTAAGACTAATCGGAACTGGACCTACAGTTTAAAGTAGAATCCGAACCACTATGTGCGGGTGCCTCCACCAGGTATCGAAGCCGGGTCCCCCTTGATTAACATTACACAAGAAAATCATAAGCTACATGAACGTTCATTATCCGGAAAAAAAGTACAGAGGCACGAAAAAGGTTTTGTTCGAAGAAAGTGAAAACAAACATGAATAAAAGAACAATTTTTTACGGAATGTTATGTATTGCAGACGATTCATGTTTATGATTCGTGTTTTATCACCTACGCTTCCGGTTTCTCGAAATCGACGCACTAGTCGAAAAACAGTTGATTTGTGCAGAATAGCACGAGCACGGTATTTTTCTTGTAAACCTCCTGCACATGTTCACTGGCGTATGCAGGATTTATGACTGGAATTGTACAGGTGGGTAGTACATAGCTGATTTCTATGGAGGACGGCATGCACAATATGATGTCGTATTTTTAGAACTTCCCACAGTAGATGGTATCCGACTTACCGTCGGTCGCTATTTAATATTCGCAATTTAATTTGCACGTACTTATAACTAATTTGCACGGGTTTTAATTAATTTGCACGTACTTAGAACTAATTCGCACGTATGTAGAATATTTTACATTTATGTATTTGCATGTTTATAACTTTTATGAATATATAATTATTTATTTTATGAAAAATATGTATATAGAAGGTAATTAGAGGTACTAAACGCTATGCATATGGTTTTATATTCATTACTGCAAAGTATGTAATGTTTAAAATGTTAATATTAATGTTTATAATATTGAAAATAAGTTTTCTATGGTTTATGAACCGCTATGAACGGTGGTAATGGGTGTAGGTACAGGTCCAATTACGATTGGGGACGGTCCCGGTACTCGAACCCGCGATATGTAATATTATTAATTAGTACTATGCAATAATTTCATTAAGTTATGAAACACGATGATCTCAGACGCTAGACAGAATACTGTCTCAGAATCTGAACTCCGCGCAGGTAGAGGAGAAAGGAATTTGGGGGAAGTGCGTTCAAGGTCAAATGACGTCACAACGTCAGAACAAACAAAGAACCCGATTGACCAATCAGAACCGGTTTTTTCAAGGTTAACCAGTACGCAATAACAGGGGAAAGGTATGCAATACTGTAGGGCAGGGGAGGGATTCAACCAGACAACAAAGGATGTCTGGAAATGCGCAGCAAGGGTCAAATTTTTTGAAGCTATGCGTCGCTTGTAGAACCGGTTTCCGCCGACAATTAATATTCCGCTCAGGGTTGCCCCAAGGCACAGGACGCTTTAGCGCGGGTTTGGGGCTAGAACGCTTGCATGTCAGAACAGGTTTTTGTCTAAGTAAGCCAAGTTTGCCCAGAACACAAGAAAATAGAATTTTTGGATACCGAATTAGATTGGAGCGAGAACTTTAATTTGAACAAGGAGAACGAAGCGTAAGGGTATATTATCTGTACTAGGAAGAAGGGAGAGCTATCAGGGACTGGGCCTACAGTTTTCACTATTTGCTTTTATCACGGGGTAACAAACCTAGGACCCTTTGATTATTGATTTAGGTAGTATATTTATGTTACTGTGTGCTATTTAACATAACATTGAGTTTATTTTTTTACCAAACTTTGCTTTATGTCAAATCTTTTACAAGTTTTTATGTATTTTTACCAAAATAACACTATTTATACTATTCAGGCAACATCTTTTATTAAATGTTGGACTCACAAAAACATTTTTTACCAAACTTTGACTTTATGTCAAATCTCTTACAACTTTATATTAATTTTTTACCAAAATAACACTATTTGTACTATTCAAGCAACATTTTTTATTAAATTTTGCACTCACATAAAACATTTTTCAATTTTTAACTTATTATTTTACAACTTTATGTTAATTTTTACCAAAATAACACTATTTGTACTATTCAGGCAACATTTTTTATTAAATTTTGGACTCACAAAGACATTTTTTACAACTTTTTAACTTATTATTTACAATTTTATACCTATTTTTAACCTAAATAACACTATTTATACTATTAAGGAAAGACCTTTAGTTATATTTTCGACACACAAAGTGTGTGTTCTCAACTTCTATCTGTTTATTTCACAAGTTTAGGCTTATTATTACTCAAATAACACAATTCAATCTGTTCAGGAAAGACTTTTAGTTACATTTTCGACACACTAAGTGTGTGTTCTCAACTTCTATCTGTTTATTAGGCTTATTATTACTCAAATAACATTATTTATACTATTCAGGCAACATTTTTTTATTAAATTTTGGACTCAGAAAGATATTTTTACAACTTTTTAACTTATTATTTTACAAGTTTATACCTATTTTTAACCTAAATAACACTATTTACACTATTCAGGAAATACTTTTAGTTACATTTTCGGCACACGAAGTGTGTGTTCTCAACTTCTATCTGTTTATTAGGCTTATTGTTACTCAAATAACACAATTTCAACTGTTCAGGCAACATTTTTTATTAAATTTTGGACTCACAAAGACATTTTTTCAACTTTTAACTTATTATTTTACAACTTTCTGTTAATTTTTTACCAAAATAACACTATTTGTACTATTCAGGCAATATTTTTTATTAAATTTTGGACTCACAAAGACATTTTTACAACTTTTAACTTATTATTTTACAACTTTATGTTAATTTTTTACCAAAATAACACTATTTGTACTATTCAGGCAATATTTTTTATTAAATTTTGGACTCACAAAGACATTTTTTGAATTTTTAATTTATTATTTTACATTATTTTTATGTTAATTTTTTACCAAAATAACACTATTTATACTATTCAGGCAACATTTTTATTAAATTTTGGACTCACAAAGATATTTTTACAATTTTTTAACTTATTTTACAATTTTATACATATTTTTATCTAAATAACACTATTTGTACTATTCAGGAAAGATTTTTAGTTATATATTCAACACACAAAGTGTGTGTTTTCAATTTTTATCTGTTTATTTCACAAGTTTATTCTAATATTTACTCAAATAACACGATATGAACGTGTTTTTTATTACATTTTGGACACACACACACACACACACACACACACAGAAAAAGAGAGAGAGAGAGAGAGAGAGAGAGAGAGAGAGAGATTTTTCCAAGTTTACAGGATTATTCTCCACGTTTACTCAAATAACACAATTTAAATGTGTTTTGATTTAAATCTTGTACACACGAAGTGTGTTTCGTCAAGTTTTACCATTTTTCAATTTTATGCTTATTTTACCAAAGTAAGACCTTTTAGTCTATTCAAGAAAGAGTTTTCAATTATATTTTGGATGCAAAAGTATGTTTTGGCAAGTTCTACCCTTTTATTTTACAAGTTTAGGCTTATTATTACTCAAATAACAACGAAAGTTTGTTTATTTTAGAGTTTGCTGAGTATTTTGTTACTATTGTACTAGGTAAAAGTTTTCTAAATATATCAGATAGGGCTCTGTATACTTTTGCTTTGCTATTTTGGAGATGATGCGATCAGCACCACTCTCCATCTGCTTTTTTATTTTATGTACCCTAATATTATCTTGAGGCTTAGTGAATTCTAGAGCCTATTTATGCAGGAGAGAGGGCTTGAAAATTTTGATCTCAGATAACCCACAACTATTTGTCAGAGTATTTTAAAGGATATTTTCTACTTATTATGTGCCACTAGAATATCTAAGCTTGCTTAATTTTAATGCCTGTAACGCTGTTATTGTATTTCTAGCTAAGGCTTACTGGATAAAGTACACGAAATGTTTAACATTTCGACCATTTGCCAAATTTTTAGTGTAACGAAAATTATTGTGTGTCTATAAAGACTGAAATTCTTTTACCGAGGGGTCCACAACAGGACGCTTACCAACATTGTTTTTTTTTCTTTTTTAAATATAACCATTTATCAATATATTGACAATTCACAGGACAAGACGAAGTTCACACACGACTGACTATATGAACCATAGGTCCATTTGCTAAACTTTTTTCTATGCTAGAAGAATAATTTAGCCTTATAGCCTTTTTCAAGGTATTTTTGAAGTATTACTGGTGTTTCGGGTGCATCAACAGTTGGGTTATTTCCATTTGGTTTATTTTTTACTCTAAGATCAATATATGTCTCCGAGGACTAAAATACATTTATTGAAGCTAAAAGCTTAGACTGTAACTAGGGACTTAGCATGTATATCGACAATTTATAGGACAACACGAACCTTACAAAGGATTATAGGTGACGTAGGGCCACACGCCAGAGCTTTGTTAATCTGCAAGAAGCATTAACAGCTAATATTACGAGGAAATGAGGTTGATTTTTACTGTTTCACAAGAATGCTATTTTTTATACACCCAATATTTGCTTTTTCAAGTAACTACATGTACCAGAAGCACTTACAGGCCAACTCTAACTAGACTTCGATTTATTCTATATCAGGTGCTAAATTTATAAAGAACTATGATTGTGTATATTTCTGAGGAAGTACGCAAAAGCAGATTACCCGATTAAAGTATCTGAAAAACAGATTTTTCTATGTGAGTATATTTTAATGACTGGATTATTTAACAGATCAAACAGGAAGACTGCAAAATTAATTAAATGTAGTTCTATCGTATAGGTGGTTTCAGAGATATGAAAAGAACAAATATAAGATTTCGCTTTTTTGCTTCTGAGGCTAATCGCGACGCTAAGGGTAAATGGCGAGGAAATGTAACGGAGGAGAAACAGTCCCAAAAGTTATGGGCTGCATGTAAGTTAATACCACAGAGATATTACAGTAGGTGTAGGTTCTACCACCAGAACATTTCTATCATAATAATACTGGTTATGCTGTACTGTTAGCTAAAGATGCTGATATTTGAGAAACTTAAAAGCTTATTTACGACTTACTGTTGCACAAGATCCGATGACAAAATTTAAAAATTGTAATCGCCCAGACAGGGACTCGAACCCTGGACAGATAGGTTAAAAGCCTAACGCTATACCAACTAAGCTATCTGGGCACAAGGTATTCTCTTTTTGAAAAGTTAGTTATGTTAAGAAATATATT
The DNA here is from genome assembly GCF_977018435.1 of Lepisma saccharinum. Lineage (NCBI taxonomy): Eukaryota > Metazoa > Arthropoda > Insecta > Zygentoma > Lepismatidae > Lepisma > Lepisma saccharinum. Next base: position 118,801,882 of record NC_139230.1, read on the forward strand.
GAACACTCTTGGTCTGGTTCGACAGAGGAGGAGACAACATTTCCAAATTTTTACAGACTGGGTGTAATTTTCCACTATAGAGGCCTTCACTATATGTAATTCGAAACGCTAAAGTTCAGCTAGCTTCCAAAATTGAGGTAAAGATTGTGTTTGGCGAGATTAACAAGTTACAATTATATCCAGTTACGGACAAATAAAGCTAAAACTCTCAGATTTACTGTACTAGCCAAGCTTTAGTAACATTTTCTTCACTTTAGTACAAATACCAAAGAAATAGGTATATTTTATTTATAATTTGACAAAATGTACTAGTATTTAATTCACAAAGTTAGGTAAAAAACAGTATTTTTTAAAAATATTGTTACTGCCTTCAAATTTTATGTTATTTAGCCACTAACAACTGGTTTACACTGTTTGGCATCCTTTAAATAGGAAAATAAGGAATTATTTGTTTAGTATTTTACTACTTTATATTTATTTAAGAAAACAATTCTACAGTTTAACTTAATTTTTAACAAATTGTTACTAATTTATATATCAAAGTTATGTTATTTAGAGTGTATGAAGGCGTATAAAGTTAATATTTGTACTTATCAGCGCAACTAACAATTATATTTTACACACAAAAGATAATGTTTACAGTTAAATTACTTGAATCAGAGAATAATATTTTACAGTAATTGATTCATTCAGCACTAGTCAGTACTTTTATGCATCAGAAAGTTTTCTTAATTTTCTATTACGCATGCTATTTTGGGCTATTCTTAAAATGTATTTCTAAGGCAAACTGGTTTAATTTTCTGCTTATAATGGAAAGTTGACAGTTTTCGCACAATGCATTGTACATTTGTTATATTCTCTACTTACAATCCAAATATTATGCTTATTTAATGTATAATTAACTAACTATCTAGCCTTCTTAAACCCGAATGTTCATGGCTGCAGCAACACATGCCTTTCATCTGTCCCTGTCCTGAGCAAGATCTAAATACTCCTTTCCTTCCCTACCAATTTCCTTTAGGTCCATCTCTACATTATCCCTCCATCTTTGTTTTGGTCTTCCTATTGGTCTTTTATCATCAGTTTTCCCAACAAGAATCCTGTATACTCTTCTTTCCTCTCCCATTTGTACCACATGATCTACACACCTAACTCTTCTTGATTTAATCATTCTAATAAAATCTGGACATGAATACAAATTATGTACTTCCAAATTATGTAACCTTCTCCACTCATCTGTCTCCTCATCTGTTTTAGGACCAAATATTTTCCTAAGATTTTCAAATACTCTGAATTTATGTTCCTTTTTCAATGTAAGGGACCAAGTTCATTTACTGTATTTAACTTTTATTTTTTGTAATTAACAAAAATTAAAGCGTATACTGTAGTTATTATATCTTTTTCTATCAGCTTATTTTGAAATTAATATTATTAGGTATAGTCTTTGATTTATAACTATATTGCTTTTTTTATCAATTTATCTAAGAGTACGCGTAGACAAACACATGTGTACACACTTTTATGTAAATAGATATGCTTTTTTTCAATATTTTAGTATGAAGATTGCACTTTAGCTATTTAAGCAAGGGTAGGAAAGGTAGGATTTCTGAGAATTTGTTGCAGGATTTTGTTGTCCAAGTATAGATGAGAACAGAGCTGGGAGACTGTTTTGAACCTTTTCATGAGAGTTTGCATGTGAACTGTATGCAAATTGACCACTATTGACTGTTCATGCTTCTAAGTTTTGATGTTATTTTACATCAACCCTGTGAGACTGTAGAGAGTTTTCCCATTTCAAGTAGTTTTTATTGATTGTATTTGTATATGTTGTGGGGACTTAGCAGTTTTATGTTATGAGGCACTTTGTTGTAGAATATTTTTACATGATTGTTTTGAGATATTGAGTGTCTGCTGTTTTACTTGTAATTATTTTCCTTCTTGTGTTGTGTATTTGACTATATTTTGTCCAAGTTCGTATTATTTAGAATAATTGTTATTGACTTGTAGATGTAGGGAGTAATAATCCTTTGCAAGATGCCCTATACTTTAGTCTGAACATTATTCTTAGTGTTCACTTTTGAAGCCTTAGTATTCTGGTAGTATTATTAATGTAGAGGTAAATTAGGCTGAAACGTAGGCATCTTTTCTGATAAATTATACTCACTTAGTTGTTTCAGCAGGTAGAAGTTGCATGATGGTTTACTGCTGATGATGTTAATTTGCTCTTCTTATGTACTACGTATGATGTAGCTTACTTGAGTAACTGGAATTTTCTACTGAAAAAAGGATTGCTTGTCTATTTTATTCCTATGTTGTTGAGTTTGTCCATAAGCAAGCCATGTTTTTACCCTATTCTATGCCTTGGAAGAATCTAGTTATATTGTGTTTGCAGTTTTATGTTTCTCTAAGGTTTCAGCTATGTAGTTTTTAAACTGTGCTATGGCTTAACTATTGATTTCTTTTTCTGGATGCCATGTTGGTTCTGTGTATTCCTTTTGCTGCTTGAATTTGACTTAGGTTGTTTGCTTTTTTCCTTACATCCTTATTTGTTTATTTGTTCAGTATTTTTTTATTTTTTAATATTTTTTTTACATAAAAAATTCAAAGTACATTGTTAAAGTCAAAGTGTGTTAAAATTTAATTTTTCAATGTTAAAGTTTTAAAAATACAATTTTCTAAAAATAAAAGTTATAATTGTATATTTTTGTTAGTAGAAGTTTTTATACTAGAGCAAATTATTTTGTTGTTAATTTAAAATTTGTTAGTTAATGTAAAATTAAAGTAATTAAAAATCAATTTTTCAAAGTTAAAGTTTTAAAAATAGAATTTTCTAAAATTAAAAGTTGTAATAGTACATTTTTGTTAGAAGAAGTTCTTACACAAGAGTAAATACTTTTGTTGTTAAAGTAAAATATGTTAGTTAATGTAAAATTAAAGTAATTAAAATTCAAAAAAATAAAAAATACTGAACAAATAAACAAATAAGGATGTAAGAAAAAAGCAAACAACCTAAGTCAAATTCAAGCAGCAAAAGGAATACACAGAACCAACATGGCATCCAGAAAAAGATATCAATAGTTAAGCCATAGCACAGTTTAAAAACTACATAGCTGAAACCTTAGAGAAGCATAAAACTGCAAACACAATATAACTAGATTCTTCCAAGGCATAGAATAGAGTAAAAACATGGCTTGCTTATGGACAAACTCAACAACATAGGAATAAAATAGACAAGCAATCCTTTTTTCAGTAGAAAATTCCAGTTACTCAAGTAAGCTACATCAAACGTAGTACATAAGAAGAGCAAATTAACATCATCAGCAGTAAACCATCATGCAACTTCTACCTGCTGAAACAACTAAGTGAGTATAATTTATCAGAAAAGATGCCTACGTTTCAGCCTAATTTACCTCTACATTAATAATACTACCAGAATACTAAGGCTTCAAAAGTGAACACTAAGAATAATGTTCAGACTAAAGTATAGGGCATCTTGCAAAGGATTATTACTCCCTACATCTACAAGTCAATAACAATTATTCTAAATAATACGAACTTGGACAAAATATAGTCAAATACACAACACAAGAAGGAAAATAATTACAAGTAAAACAGCAGACACTCAATATCTCAAAACAATCATGTAAAAATATTCTACAACAAAGTGCCTCATAACATAAAACTGCTAAGTCCCCACAACATATACAAATACAATCAATAAAAACTACTTGAAATGGGAAAACTGACTACAGTCTCACAAAGTTGATGTAAAATAACAGCAAAACTTAGAAGCATGCACAGTCAATAGTGCTCAATTTGCATACAGTTCACATGCAAACTCTCATGAAAAGGTTCAAAACAGTCTCCCAGCTCTGTTCTCATCTATACTTGGACAACAAAATCCTGCAACAAATTCTCAGAAATCCTACCTTTCCTACCCTTGCTTAAATAGCTAAAGTGCAATCTTCATACTAAAATATTGAAAAAAAGCATATCTATTTACATAAAAGTGTGTACACATGTGTTTGTCTACGCGTACTCTTAGATAAATTGATAAAAAAAGCAATATAGTTATAAATCAAAGACTATACCTAATAATATTAATTTCAAAATAAGCTGATAGAAAAAGATATAATAACTACAGTATACGCTTTAATTTTTGTTAATTACAAAAAATAAAAGTTAAATACAGTAAATGAACTTGGTCCCTTACATTGAAAAAGGAACATAAATTCAGAGTATTTGAAAATCTTAGGAAAATATTTGGTCCTAAAACAGATGAGGAGACAGATGAGTGGAGAAGGTTACATAATTTGGAAGTACATAATTTGTATTCATGTCCAGATTTTATTAGAATGATTAAATCAAGAAGAGTTAGGTGTGTAGATCATGTGGTACAAATGGGAGAGGAAAGAAGAGTATACAGGATTCTTGTTGGGAAAACTGATGATAAAAGACCAATAGGAAGACCAAAACAAAGATGGAGGGATAATGTAGAGATGGACCTAAAGGAAATTGGTAGGGAAGGAAAGGAGTATTTAGATCTTGCTCAGGACAGGGACAGATGAAAGGCATGTGTTGCTGCAGCCATGAACATTCGGGTTTAAGAAGGCTAGATAGTTAGTTAATTATACATTAAATAAGCATAATATTTGGATTGTAAGTAGAGAATATAACAAATGTACAATGCATTGTGCGAAAACTGTCAACTTTCCATTATAAGCAGAAAATTAAACCAGTTTGCCTTAGAAATACATTTTAAGAATAGCCCAAAATAGCATGCGTAATAGAAAATTAAGAAAACTTTCTGATGCATAAAAGTACTGACTAGTGCTGAATGAATCAATTACTGTAAAATATTATTCTCTGATTCAAGTAATTTAACTGTAAACATTATCTTTTGTGTGTAAAATATAATTGTTAGTTGCGCTGATAAGTACAAATATTAACTTTATACGCCTTCATACACTCTAAATAACATAACTTTGATATATAAATTAGTAACAATTTGTTAAAAATTAAGTTAAACTGTAGAATTGTTTTCTTAAATAAATATAAAGTAGTAAAATACTAAACAAATAATTCCTTATTTTCCTATTTAAAGGATGCCAAACAGTGTAAACCAGTTGTTAGTGGCTAAATAACATAAAATTTGAAGGCAGTAACAATATTTTTAAAAAATACTGTTTTTTACCTAACTTTGTGAATTAAATACTAGTACATTTTGTCAAATTATAAATAAAATATACCTATTTCTTTGGTATTTGTACTAAAGTGAAGAAAATGTTACTAAAGCTTGGCTAGTACAGTAAATCTGAGAGTTTTAGCTTTATTTGTCCGTAACTGGATATAATTGTAACTTGTTAATCTCGCCAAACACAATCTTTACCTCAATTTTGGAAGCTAGCTGAACTTTAGCGTTTCGAATTACATATAGTGAAGGCCTCTATAGTGGAAAATTACACCCAGTCTGTAAAAATTTGGAAATGTTGTCTCCTCCTCTGTCGAACCAGACCAAGAGTGTTCAATATATTTCTTAACATAACTAACTTTTCAAAAAGAGAATACCTTGTGCCCAGATAGCTTAGTTGGTATAGCGTTAGGCTTTTAACCTATCTGTCCAGGGTTCGAGTCCCTGTCTGGGCGATTACAATTTTTAAATTTTGTCATCGGATCTTGTGCAACAGTAAGTCGTAAATAAGCTTTTAAGTTTCTCAAATATCAGCATCTTTAGCTAACAGTACAGCATAACCAGTATTATTATGATAGAAATGTTCTGGTGGTAGAACCTACACCTACTGTAATATCTCTGTGGTATTAACTTACATGCAGCCCATAACTTTTGGGACTGTTTCTCCTCCGTTACATTTCCTCGCCATTTACCCTTAGCGTCGCGATTAGCCTCAGAAGCAAAAAAGCGAAATCTTATATTTGTACTTTTCATATCTCTGAAACCATCTATACGATAGAACTACATTTAATTAATTTTGCAGTCTTCCTGTTTGATCTGTTAAATAATCCAGTCATTAAAATATACTCACATAGAAAAATCTGTTTTTCAGATACTTTAATCGGGTAATCTGCTTTTGCGTACTTCCTCAGAAATATACACAATCATAGTTCTTTATAAATTTAGCACCTGATATAGAATAAATCGAAGTCTAGTTAGAGTTGGCCTGTAAGTGCTTCTGGTACATGTAGTTACTTGAAAAAGCAAATATTGGGTGTATAAAAAATAGCATTCTTGTGAAACAGTAAAAATCAACCTCATTTCCTCGTAATGTTAGCTGTTAATGCTTCTTGCAGATTAACAAAGCTCTGGCGTGTGGCCCTACGTCACCTATAATCCTTTGTAAGGTTCGTGTTGTCCTATAAATTGTCGATATACATGCTAAGTCCCTAGTTACAGTCTAAGCTTTTAGCTTCAATAAATGTATTTTAGTCCTCGGAGACATATATTGATCTTAGAGTAAAAAATAAACCAAATGGAAATAACCCAACTGTTGATGCACCCAAAACACCAGTAATACTTCAAAAATACCTTGAAAAAGGCTATAAGGCTAAATTATTCTTCTAGCATAGAAAAAAGTTTAGCAAATGGACCTATGGTTCATATAGTCAGTCGTGTGTGAACTTCGTCTTGTCCTGTGAATTGTCAATATATTGATAAATGGTTATATTTAAAAAAGAAAAAAACAATGTTGGTAAGCGTCCAGTTGTGGACCTCTCGGTAAAAGAATTTCAGTCTTTATAGACACACAATAATTTTCGTTACACTAAAAATTTGGCAAATGGTCGAAATGTTAAACATTTCGTGTACTTTATCCAGTAAGCCTTAGCTAGAAATACAATAACAGCGTTACAGGCATTAAAATTAAGCAAGCTTAGATATTCTAGTGGCACATAATAAGTAGAAAATATCCTTTAAAATACTCTGACAAATAGTTGTGGGTTATCTGAGATCAAAATTTTCAAGCCCTCTCTCCTGCATAAATAGGCTCTAGAATTCACTAAGCCTCAAGATAATATTAGGGTACATAAAATAAAAAAGCAGATGGAGAGTGGTGCTGATCGCATCATCTCCAAAATAGCAAAGCAAAAGTATACAGAGCCCTATCTGATATATTTAGAAAACTTTTACCTAGTACAATAGTAACAAAATACTCAGCAAACTCTAAAATAAACAAACTTTCGTTGTTATTTGAGTAATAATAAGCCTAAACTTGTAAAATAAAAGGGTAGAACTTGCCAAAACATACTTTTGCATCCAAAATATAATTGAAAACTCTTTCTTGAATAGACTAAAAGGTCTTACTTTGGTAAAATAAGCATAAAATTGAAAAATGGTAAAACTTGACGAAACACACTTCGTGTGTACAAAATTTAAATCAAAACACATTTAAATTGTGTTATTTGAGTAAACGTGGAGAATAATCCTGTAAACTTGGAAAAATCTCTCTCTCTCTCTCTCTCTCTCTCTCTCTCTCTCTCTCTCTTTTTCTGTGTGTGTGTGTGTGTGTGTGTGTCCAAAATGTAATAAAAAACACGTTCATATCGTGTTATTTGAGTAAATATTAGAATAAACTTGTGAAATAAACAGATAAAAATTGAAAACACACACTTTGTGTGTTGAATATATAACTAAAAATCTTTCCTGAATAGTACAAATAGTGTTATTTAGATAAAAATATGTATAAAATTGTAAAATAAGTTAAAAAATTGTAAAAATATCTTTGTGAGTCCAAAATTTAATAAAAATGTTGCCTGAATAGTATAAATAGTGTTATTTTGGTAAAAAATTAACATAAAAATGTAAAATAATAAATTAAAAATTCAAAAAATGTCTTTGTGAGTCCAAAATTTAATAAAAAATATTGCCTGAATAGTACAAATAGTGTTATTTTGGTAAAAAATTAACATAAAGTTGTAAAATAATAAGTTAAAAGTTGTAAAAATGTCTTTGTGAGTCCAAAATTTAATAAAAAATATTGCCTGAATAGTACAAATAGTGTTATTTTGGTAAAAAAGTAACAGAAAGTTGTAAAATAATAAGTTAAAAGTTGAAAAAATGTCTTTGTGAGTCCAAAATTTAATAAAAAATGTTGCCTGAACAGTTGAAATTGTGTTATTTGAGTAATAATAAGCCTAATAAACAGATAGAAGTTGAGAACACACACTTCGTGTGCCGAAAATGTAACTAAAAGTATTTCCTGAATAGTGTAAATAGTGTTATTTAGGTTAAAAATAGGTATAAACTTGTAAAATAATAAGTTAAAAAGTTGTAAAAATATCTTTCTGAGTCCAAAATTTAATAAAAAAATGTTGCCTGAATAGTATAAATAATGTTATTTGAGTAATAATAAGCCTAATAAACAGATAGAAGTTGAGAACACACACTTAGTGTGTCGAAAATGTAACTAAAAGTCTTTCCTGAACAGATTGAATTGTGTTATTTGAATAATAATAAGCCTAAACTTGTGAAATAAACAGATAGAAGTTGAGAACACACACTTTGTGTGTCGAAAATATAACTAAAAGTCTTTCCTTAATAGTATAAATAGTGTTATTTAGGTTAAAAATAGGTATAAAATTGTAAATAATAAGTTAAAAAGTTGTAAAAAAATGTCTTTGTGAGTCCAAAATTTAATAAAAAATGTTGCCTGAATAGTACAAATAGTGTTATTTTGGTAAAAATTAACATAAAGTTGTAAAATAATAAGTTAAAAATTGAAAAATATTTTTTGTGAGTGCAAAATTTAATAAAAATGTTGCTTGAATAGTACAAATAGTGTTATTTTGGTAAAAAATTAATATAAAGTTGTAAAAGATTTGACATAAAGTCAAAGTTTGGAAAAAAATGTTTTTGTGAGTCCAACATTTAATAAAAAATGTTGCCTGAATAGTATAAATAGTGTTATTTTGGTAAAAATACATAAAAACTTGTAAAAGATTTGACATAAAGCAAAGTTTGGTAAAAAAAATAAACTCAATGTTATGTTAAATAGCACACAGTAACATAAATATACTACCTAAATCAATAATCAAAGGGTCCTAGGTTTGTTACCCCGTGATAAAAGCAAATAGTGAAAACTGTAGGCCCAGTCCCTGATAGCTCTCCCTTCTTCCTAGTACAGATAATATACCCTTACGCTTCGTTCTCCTTGTTCAAATTAAAGTTCTCGCTCCAATCTAATTCGGTATCCAAAAATTCTATTTTCTTGTGTTCTGGGCAAACTTGGCTTACTTAGACAAGAGCTGTTCTGACGTGCAAGCGTTCTAGCCCCAAACCCGCGCTAAAGCGTCCTGTGCCTTGGGGCAACCCTGAGCGGAATATTAATTGTTGGCGGAAACCGGTTCTACAAGCGACGCATAGCTTCAAAAAATTTGACCCTTGCTGCGCATTTCCAGACATCCTTTGTTGTCTGGTTGAATCCCTCCCCTGCCCTACAGTATTGCATACCTTTCCCCTGTTATTGCGTACTGGTTAACCTTGAAAAAACCGGTTCTGATTGGTCAATCGGGTTCTTTGTTTGTTCTGACGTTGTGACGTCATTTGACCTTGAACGCACTTCCCCCAAATTCCTTTCTCCTCTACCTGCGCGGAGTTCAGATTCTGAGACAGTATTCTGTCTAGCGTCTGAGATCATCGTGTTTCATAACTTAATGAAATTATTGCATAGTACTAATTAATAATATTACATATCGCGGGTTCGAGTACCGGGACCGTCCCCAATCCTAATTAGACCTGTACCTACACCCATTACCACCGTTCATAGCGGTTCATAAACCATAGAAAACTTATTTTCAATATTATAAACATTAATATTAACATTTTATACATTACATACTTTGCAGTAATGAATATAAAACCATATGCATAGCGTTTACTACCTCTAATTACCTTCTATATACATATTTTTCATAAAATAAATAATTATATATTCATAAAAAGTTATAAACATGCAAATACATAAATGTAAAATATTCTACATACGTGCGAATTAGTTCTAAGTACGTGCAAATTAATTAAAACCCGTGCAAATTAGTTGTAAGTACGTGCAAATTAAATTGCGAATATTAAATAGCGACCGACGGTAAGTCGGATACCATCTACTTCCCACTCTCAAAAATTACTATCAGGTGGAGGTTTCAATTTATCACTCTGGTTCTCCCGAATTCTTTACTGCTTTTATTTGAAACTATTGATTTTTCAAAATTTTGGAGGGGGCTGTAGCCCTATCAGCCTCTCCCTGCATAAGCCGGTGCACATGCATGTAAGAATGAGTAGTAAATTACTTGTCAACCATGCACACGCACTGCTCAAATGAATACCCCTTACTGAATCAATTAATGAACCTGTCACAGTAACGGCGGAGAGTGGGGAAGAAAAATTCAGGGTAATCATGATCTATGATTTTTCAAATAAATATATGGCCAATATAGAAAACATGTAGCCTGCATCTGTTGAGAAAATGTCGACCTGCTAGTGTTGTTTTAGATATGTCTCTAAAATTACACTTTTTCATTTTACCCAAATAATCGCAGTCATAAATCCATCAAATGCTGCACATGATCAATATTGGTCGCAAATGACATGACATTACATCAGTCATCGGACATCTAACAATGACACTTCGATAATTTCTTATATATTATTCTTACTCAAAAGTGCATTTCTGGAAAAAAATTAACGATGCCTTCCGCCAGTTTTTAATTTATATAATGTTCTGTATAGAGTAAATTTATACTTTTAAGCATTGTGGAATATCTTAATGGATGAGGCTTTATAGTGTATAAAACCCTCTGTAAACATCTCTTAACGGTTTTCGTTCGTGATATAAATTTTCAAATTTGGGTTTCGCGACTTTTGAAACACTCTGCATTACTACGTGTCCGTTCGTAAAATGAAAATTCTCTTCCCGCGATCAGTACAACTTTGGGTCATTATATAATTCCTGCCAGAATATTTAAAATATCTCTATGGATATAAAGAATAAACGGAATTGAAGGAAGATTGAAGATGTTACGCTGCATTTTAGTCATCATCAAGATTTATCCCTCGCCCCCTCCCCTCCCTCCAAACTTACTTAAAGTGTTTAGTGCTTCAGTGTGTTTAGTTCTAAGTAAATTTACAATCACGTCAAGGAAGTTAGCGCCAGTGTGGTAAAATTATTAATATATATTAAAGATATTGCAAGGGTATGTAGTTTCATGCCAAGTGTTGTAGGCACAATCGGTTACTACAAATTGTGTAAGGTACAGTGAATTGTTATGAAATGTTATTTTCGGCAGATCAAAGCTGAATGGTTAGTGCTGGTAAGTTAATGGTGTGGCGTGCTGTGTGGAACACGATTGGTTAGTCAATTTTCCATCAACTGAACCTTAAATGCTTAAGGCTACTTGGATTTGTTAAATAAACAAGTTTTTACATCCTTGCTTATGGAAGAAGGTACTTTTTACAGAGTTCTTTCAATAGGGAGGAACACCAGAACACTATGGGAACGTTGTGAAGCAGTTTCTGTCCAAAGTTAGTTATCAGATGACAAGGGTCGCATATTCTGTTTATGAACTTCCTTATAAACATATCTAAACATTAGCCTTGTCACTGTGAAGGACTATTGATTCAATGGAACCGTCACACTGTAAATTGTTCGCGACAACAATTCATAATGCGTAGCTCTTCATGGATGTATCCGATTAAAATCGTGTGCAATGGCATGCGAACTTCTCTCCCTAGACATCACTTTGATCTCGATGCAATTTTAAGGCATTTTTCAAACACCTCGAACAGGAGCAAATTGGTACAAGAATTCAGTCATAACTTTTACTTCATCATTGCACTTCTCGTGAAATTCTAGCTTGATTTGATATATCATATCACCCCCTTCCTATTTAAAATTGTGAAGTTGAATTCAAGATGACGGACATCAAGATGGCCGCCGACCGCGCGGGTGGCGTCAATGTGGTTCTCTCTTGGCCTGATAACGATTGGTCATCACTAAAGTGCGGATCAATATGCACTAAAAAAGTGGAAAATATGCATGCATCTATGCACTAAAAACAAGTAACATATGCACTCAAATATGCAAATTATGCACTAAAGGAAAAATATATGCACAAAAAAATTCCTGGAAATACATTTATTTTTTAAAGTTCTACACGTACATAGTGACCATTCAAGGTAAAGACGAAGTAACAACAGCTTGCATGTCAAGTAAGGTTGCAAAATCTTGTATTAAATTGAATTTACTATTTCCAGTTGTTCAACACAATATAACGAAAATCGTTAAGTAGTTTTGAATTTATGTAAATTGCAGTGCACTACAACATATCTCTCTAAATTGGTTAAAGTGAAATTTTTCCGTTTATCAGTTAGTATATCCTTGTATGAAGAAAAGGTGCGCTCCACACTACAACTTGTCACTGGACAATATTTCAATGCAGCTATGTCCTCTGGCGTGCGATCTTGTATTAGTTCAGATGATTCACCTTGTAGCACATCTTTCACTTTGGACAAAAAATTCAAACCTGGGTTCTTGGAAGTCACTTTATCTGCCTTTTCTGCAATAATTCTCCCCACTGATGTTGGAACGGATACAATTTCTTTCTTGACATATTCCCAAAGAGTGAGAGCAGAACACAAAGACATTCCTTATGTCTCCAGTTGCGTCACAATCGCAGGGAGGGATGCAAAGTGTGCATTTACGAAAGCCAATTGGCTTTGCACAGTTTCTTTCTGGCATGCATCCAGCGCTTGTGGGATGTACTATGCTTCCTCTGGATCGAGTTCGAGCAGTACCTGAAATATAAAATACGTATGTATTAACACCAACAGTGTTCTACATTTGTTACAAAAGTATACACAGTTAGCATCGTCCTTAAAAGAAATTATTGGAAAAAATTACTTGCCTGTTGGACGTCCTGGAGATGTCTACTATAATACAGTGACGCCTGAATCCATGTGCCCCACCTTGTTAATATCGGTTCAGGGGGCAGGGGTGTGTAAGGTAACATTTCTTTGAAGATCCTCACTCTAGAAGGTGCTTTCAGAAATACTTTTTTCACAGCAGAAATCACATGATTTATATCTGGAAACAGTGCACGAATTTCTTCCGCAACTCTATGAAGACCATGTACAACACAAGTTACATGGGTTAACTTTGGATAAAACACTTGTAATGCTTTTCCTGCTTTAATCATGTAAGGTGCTGCATCTGTGACGAAGATTAGGAACTTGTCTTCTCTATCTCCGCTTGGCCATAAAAGTTCTGAAAATAAGACATACGCAATTTTAACTCAAGGTATCCGAATGAAGAAATGATATTGGAAAAAGAAGCAGTTGAAGTTTCACAAAACTGTGCAAAATATGTTAACTTCAGAAAATGTGTTACTTTTGCAAATAAAAAAACACAAAAAGACCCGCAAATGGGGAATCTAATTTTTTTATTAAGGAAAACACGTTTATGTGGTAATTTTATGAGAAAGAGAGAAACTAAAAATGAAAATACAATCGGAAATCATACTTACGTAGTGCATCACGAACTGCTCTTGCTATAGTTGAATGATTTGTTTGTTCCAAAGCTTTCGTCAAAATCAGGTGTGGTGTTCCTGGTTCACTTTGATTGAGCTTTCCAATGACCACATTAGCGATATAGCGACCACACGAATCTGTGGTTTCGTCTATAGACAGCCACACTGGAAAATCTGCGATATCATCCCTGACACTTTGTAAAACCTGCGAAATAAATATTTAATTTTAAATTAATAATTTAAAACATAACATTCCTTGAGCATTTTTATTATTCTATACAGCTTCAGAGTGAATTAAAAAAAATAAAAATAGATTAATTTGTTTCTTTCGTTTGTTAAATGAAACGTCGCTTGCAATTTTACCACTAAGTTCTCGAAAGCACTGCGAAAACAACTTACCTCGGAATACAGTGGATCAATATAATTCTTTCGTAGTGTTGACTCGTCTGGAACTTTTTTCTCGCAATACTTTGCGAGGAAGCTACGAAATTCAGGATTGCTCAACTTTCTTAAAGGAATGTTAGCTGCTATCAGCACTTTGCACAGGTCCCCAGCGAAACCATATTCACTTGTTTTTTGTTTATCAAGTACAGTTTCTATTGTTTGCTGTTTGCAGGTCTTGCTAGAATTTCTTAGGTGGATGGCAGTCTTCGTGTGCTGAACTACTTGATATTTTTTGTCACATGGTATCTGAAACAATACAAAATATTTTAATAACTTCTGGATTCACACTGTTGCGGTTCACTAAAAACAAAGAGACCAAGTTGAGTATAAAAAGAAAAAAATATTATACTTACTTCCTTACAGCATACTCTGCAGAAAATCGCTCTCCCGTCGGTTTGTAAAGTAGGCTCTCCTATAATCCACTGTTTCAGTAAAAGAATCTTCGATGATTTTTCCTTCGGCATCTTCACACAATGCAAACTACACTAATTCAACGGAGTACAGACTGTTTACGAGCAAACATCTCCGTTGCCTTATATAGGCCAAGGAAGAAGGCCGGGGGAGGGGATGCACGTGTTCTCTGTGTCATTGTCAGGTATGCGCGAGGGGGGGGGGGCCCGTCTGCCCTGCAGCGCCTAAATAGAGATTTTCGAACACCTGTGCTTGAAAATTTTACTCTCAGAAACACTCCACAGACGAAACATTAATCAAGTAAACAAATATATTTTAAAAAACTATCAGTTCAATGATTTTTTCACGTAATATGCATTTATATGCGCTTACGCAGTAAATATGCACGAACACCTTAAATATGCATTTATATGCACTTTAAAACCCCCCTACTTTGGTTCGGAATGCTCTGAAACAACTTTAGAACCCGGTTGAATATTAATTAGAGGACCGGAATAAAATATGCAAATATGCAAAATCCGCACTCTAGTCATCACCATTTCCATGTTGCGCGCTGCAGTGGCCTTGTACCGGGGGGTGTTAAGTGACTTTTGAGCCACCCTGTATATCAAGAAATGCAAACCTGAAAGTGGCCGCTCAGCGTATTGCGAGTGCGCTTATAAATCTTTGATGTCAGGGCCTTATTATTTTATTAACAATACTAAGTTTCACTGTTTGTCTACTGTCCACAACATTATAAATTAAAAGTCCATTCATATACAGCTGACTGGTTATGTGATAGACCAGCAAAAGCTGAACCTCGCCTAGCAATAAAGTCAATTCAATTCAATAAGAAAAATAAATAAATAAATTTCCTGTTTTGTTTACATGGTCTCATAAACCAGGGATAGCAATCATCAAATTTTATCTTTTTATGTTCACATGGTGCTGGAATCCGGGAAATCTTGTGGTTATTTGTTTAGATAAA
Source organism: Lepisma saccharinum (assembly GCF_977018435.1). Classification (NCBI taxonomy): domain Eukaryota; kingdom Metazoa; phylum Arthropoda; class Insecta; order Zygentoma; family Lepismatidae; genus Lepisma; species Lepisma saccharinum. Next base: position 118,817,234 of record NC_139230.1, read on the forward strand.
CTATTAATCTTAAGAAATTTGCTGCTAATATTAAGGTGAGAACAGATATTATAAGTGTGCAAGATGTTTGTGTTCTACGTAAGAAAGGGGCAAAGAAAAACCTGTATTTTTGATCGGGTGAGCAAGCTATTGGTTGCAGCTGTAAGGGTTTAAGGGATTAGCGAGTTAGCGATAAGTAGGTCAGTGTTACGAACATGGTTGTAACTTTGCTAATAAAGGGTGTTTCATAAAGTGCGCAGTTTTTGAAAATGCAATAACTCAGCCAAAATTGCATGAAAGTTGACATTTTGTTTTTTATTATTTTACACATTCATTACGATTTAATAATTTGAAAGTGAAAAGTGTCCGGAATATGCCCGTATGAGATTTGAGAGTGAAAAATGATGTCTGGCATATGTCCACCTCCGTTTTGTAAGCAGGCAGTAACTCGATATGTGAAGTTCACCATGACTCTTGTGCAGATGTTTCTGTCGATTGAACCAATTACCCGTTGGATTCCCATATTCAATTCGGGGATTGTTTGAGGTTTGTTCATGTACACTTGTGACTTCACATAACCCCATAAAAAGAAATCACATGGGGTGAGGTCACAAGACCTCGGAGGTTACTCCTGGTCACCACGAAGTGAGATCACACGGGCAGGAAACTTTTCTTGCAGTAAAGTTATTGTCTCGTTGGATGTGTGACAGGTAGCCCCGTCCTGCTGAAACCTCATACTCACGGTATCCAGTTCATCCAGAGCAGGCCACACAAAATTTATGATCATGTCCCGATAACGAGGACCGTTTACCGTAACTGCATTTTCGTTCCCATCTTCAAAAAAGAAGGGGCCAATCACACCTCCGGACCAAAATCTAGGTAGGTACAGTCATGTTCAAAAAATCTGTCGCATTGATTTTTTCTAAGTCCAACGTCTTACGAAATTATGTTGGTAGCTCTGAAACGAGGAAGTGTTGTGAAATATACGATCCTCCAATCAGAGTGAAATTCGATTCGGAGGAGCAGGAGGCGTGATTCACGGTCTTGTACACAGGAAGTTCAACCAATGCTCCATTTCCAAATATGAGATAACGTCCCCATTGGTTAAATATTGTTTCAATAATGCGAATCGGCAGAAAGATTTACTTTGTCGTTTTAATTGCCTTTAATCGTTTCAAATTAGTATTAAATTGTCCCAATTATAGTTCACGAGCTTAATATAATGTATTCATGTATGTGCTTGACAATCATATATCACTCATTAGAACAATTTTCACATTGTTTTCACTACGTGAGATGACATTTCATTTACATTTACGATAAAATAGTGGTTTGGGTGTAATAACAGTTTTCATTAATTAATTTAGAGATGCATTTTTATTTGTTGAGTTAATGATTAGGTTAATTCGTTATTTCTCGCGAAAAGAGGGAACCACAGCTGAAATAAAATACACAACTTGTATTATTGAGGTCAAGAGTTCGTTTTAACATCACTTTTTGCACACATAGGCTAATCACGACTCGGGATACATTTAAATTGGAATCTGAAACATTATGCGACCTGACTGGAACTCGGAAAAGGACACACTGATTACAAGACGTCGATACATTACCACTTGGTCTGGCGAACGCCAATAATAATGAGGGGTTGTGGGAGTGGGAGAGGGGTGACGGAAAGTAGAAAATAAATAGTATTTTTGGGGGCATTTAATGTTATATTTATACACATACAAACCTAAGAAAATATTTATTTTGATACATGTGTGTGGGGGTGGGGAAGGGGGAAAAGAAAGGGACAGAAAGATATTGGGAGAGATGGGACGAAGAGGTGATTGTGGAAAATGTTTTATTTGACGTTCAGTAATAAAAACAATCAAATCAATGATGATTATCTTATAAATACCATATTTAATGTAAATTTGTTTTAAAAATGGGGGCGGGGAGCTGTTTGTTTTACGTTCAGTGCATGCAGGATAACACGTGGAGACACATAGTGGTTCGTATCTTACTTTAAACTGTAGGTCCAGGCCCCATTAGCCTATCTGTGTATAACGTGGATTTAGAATTCAGTAGAAAATAACGTTGATCTAGTATTTTGGATTTTAGATGCGTTGAGACCACTAAAATTTCCAATTCTTATAATAAGAAACCTGTCCTCATATTACCATTTTGAAAGAGAGAGAGTTAATTGTACAATCTTTCGTTGTTAGTTTCAAAGAAGACTAATTCAAATAGTAACAATGGGAACGAATAAAGCTTACGAAAAGTTTTTGCCACCGTGGGGATTTGAACCTACGACCAATAGAGTGACAACCCAGTGCGATAACCACTACCCCACGAGTTCGTTCCTTCTTACGGCATGATTATGAGTTAAGACCAATTCGTTCAATATGCATTAGAAATATAATCCCCACCCGCCTCTTTATAAACAACACACCCAAACGCTCCTTTGTAGCAAATGAAATAAAGGTGGTATGAATGTCACAAAACATTTAAGCAACATCTACTATATTTACGAGGCAATCGTTTTACATGGAGAGGCTACAGCTTCGAGAATTGAGGTTGTGGTTTGACTGTAATTGTAGGAAACCCCATAGGTATCGATAAGCCAAGGCTCTAGTGTGCACTAGATTGGTTCATTTGTAGTGACGTGCTCAGGAATTTGTAAAGAGGTATGTCAATATTAAAATGTGTTAATGCTTATTTTTTAAACAGTGAACTCATTATTTAATATCTCTCTGTCCATCTCATTATCCTACTTAGGAACTAATTAGTATTGCAGGAGTCATACTGAAAAGAAATCACGTGACAATGACGAGAAATTAGATTTACGGAAGGAATAGTTTTCATATTTTAAAACCTCGAAGGGCCATGGGCTATCTCCCGACTGTCAGTCTCCCTTCCACAATCCTACCTAGAGTTATCTTCAACTGGCAACGAGGTGACGTTGGTCAGCACGTCGAACCCTCAGCCGTTATAGAAGATATCTGAAACCAGGTTACACCAGTCACTCGTAGCTGCCCAATTTCCTCACGATGGTGGGTTGCCACCGGTCATGATACTAAGAGACATGGTAGGCTCATGCGCATCCCCGGGGGTTCCCCGGGACCGCTGTGACGTCAACTGGTGAGCAAATCGAGATTTCGCCCGCTACATGTGGCAGTGAATCTTCGTCTCTCGCTAACAAATAGACGTTTCTTTCTTTAGTGAGAGTTTTCTTCAAAATGGCTTGTACTGTGTTCCGATGTAATAACTACAACCGTAAGACTAAAGAAGGAGCTGCTAGGTATTTTAGATTTCCGAGAGATGAAAATGTACGAAAACAGTGCATTTGGCTTCGTAGAAGCGTGTGTACTTCACACATATATGTATACCTAGGTAAAATGTGGAGCATGGTGAATTCCATTTTAGACGCGAATATAGAGTTTTTAATGCAAAATTTGCCTAAATAATTTTTATTTATTTATTTATTATTATTTAGCTTTTACAATTTATGACTATTTCAAAACAGGTTTCAAGACCAGATAACGATTCCAAAACATATAAAGTTCTGGAGCTTATTCTGAGCTCATTTTGAATTTAAAGGGATGGAAAATCAGGAGTTTGTAATATGAAAATTGCGAGCAAAGTTACATGTATTCATTTTAATGCAGGTTGCTATATAAAAGGGGTGAGGAGCATTCCCCCTCCTCTAACTTGATTGATTCCAAATCAGGAATAATCATTTCCCACCCACTGAATATGAAAATCACATTTTTAAATATATCGTACTTTTAGAACCCCATAGCTATATATAAAATATCATTAAACTAATTTTTGACAGATATGTACCGTATGCAGTGTCCTTTAGAAGCCATGTATGCGGTATTTTCTCAGACTTCTAGAAGGTGTTTTACATGTACTTTTCTATCAAATACGAAAACTTTGACGTATGTTAACAGCACTTTTCGAACGCTTGTTGACAGCTATAGCGTTGTCTTGCCTTTTTTTAAAAAATACTGAATCGAGATGATTCCCGATCAACTCGCAACAGATCTAACTTTGAAGTACGTATTTGTAAAACATTTGACATAGTAATTATTTGTAATGTAATTAGCTGTACCTCATGTTGTTCTTCAAACGCTGAAAGTACTATCATTGCATATGCTAAACCGAAATCCTTCATATCTCTGAGCAAGCAAAGTTAGAGGAAAACCATACGCTCGAAATATTTTTTTCAATGGTTGGTGGACAATATGAAGAGCCGGTTTAAAAGGGTAGGTTTATTTTCGGGTGTAGTCGTATTAAATGCAGATACATATGCGTGTTTTATGGTGACATGTTAATTCCTCCTTTATATCAAAAAAGTGAACTTTAATGTAAGCGAAAGCATGTACGCGTCACCAGTCGAAGATTTTCGCATCTACAAAGAAAATTCAATAGACATTCCCACCTCACAAAAAGACCTTGTGAATCCAATCCAAATTGTACCAATATCGACAGCTGAGTGTGAAAGCGGGCCAGTGCCATGAACTTTACCTTAACTGATTAGATAAGTAATTTAGAAGTTTAAACCTGCTTTTTCTTTCAATACTTGTAGACTCCCAGTGCATTGTTATAATGCAGAAAAATTTGCAACAAAATGGATCAAGTAGCAAGCATTACAGTGTCCTTGACAAGCCAACTGGCAAATCATCGAACCTGAAGTGTCTCATTAATTTCGTGCATTCAACTAAATAATGTAATTTTCTTACAGTTTGACTTTAGAATTTAACTTGAAATGGAGTTGTGTTTGTGTTGCATTCAATATCGAAATTAGATTTTAAGCAATTTATGTCCAATTCTAAGCATATCTAATTCATAGGTAATGTCTCCTTCTGATAAAATCACAAATCGAACCCTGTTTTAATGTCTAGGAAATATCGCTGATCCATTTCAACTAGGAATGGTATCGAGATGAGACAAAAATCTCTTAATAGTATATAGGTTTAAGTACAGTTTTCCGAACACTCTCTGACGAAGTTATAAAAATAATCGGTGAGGTATATTGTACCCCCGAAATTGGTCTGTCGTGTCGCGTCTCGAAAACAAGACGAGGCAGGAATTGTGGAAGTATTTCGTTTCGGAAAATTCCATTTGAAAAATTCAAAATTAAAGAAGGTCAGTCATATTCTCTTCTGATATATCTTCGAATCGACGCGATCACTTGTTTACAAAACATGTAATCCCCTTATACGAAGGGAATTCGTCTGCAGCGTGATTTTCTGAAAGTAAACTTTAGCTCACTCCATCGTTCCACACACATTTTAAATAATTTTCATCTCCTTAAAAAGATTTCCAAACACACAGATCAATGAACTAACTGTAGTAGCAAGAACAATGTAGTACATGTAGAATAAGTTTACAACAGTTTGAATTCCTGTGGTAAGGAAGATAATGCTTACAATTTACACTTTTTATATTGAGCAATCAGAAAATACTAGGTTCTTTTAACAGTAGCATCTTGTATCTGAGGGGGGGGGGGTACAAGAGGTACAACTAGAATCTATTTATGGGGTACAGTACCCCCTTCAAAAATTTAGGGGGGTACAATGTACCCCTGTAACCCCCCCCCAGTGTGGTACTGTAATGTTGTTTGTGTACTTTATAAAATTTGTGTTGAACAAAAAAAATTGCAGTACAAACTTACATTATAAATAATGTAACTAAACATTTGGCGTTTTGGAAATATCATTTACAAAAAAGAAAAAAACACTATATAAAATTTTATATTTATTTATATTCTTCATTCTTTCATTAAGGAAAATATTCAATATAGATTTTTGTTGTTTCTTTGATACTGTTTCTACCCGACGAACTGTATCTTGGATGACTACCGTGACTACCTCCCTATGTACTATATTTAACCTATTTTTTTACTACTTTTCACAAACACTGATATGGGTATATTAAACTAACTGAAATTAGTACAATGACACTGAAGGATCTTAGAATGTGTTTTAACACGTTACATTGTAGGAATTTAAATATGTAGGCTTCATTTTAAATGTACGTACCATCAGACAATATATCATTTAGTAAACGCAAGTAGTGTGTAGCGAGTTACAAAAGTTCGAATACCGGGTAAAGCATTTCTGTTACTTGCCTTTGCGAAATATAAAAGAAAAAAGCAACAGCCATGGTGAAAATGCGAAAATATTATCACATTGTCCAAACACTTACAAGGATCAATGGAACATGTGTTAACTTGAAATACAGACGAAAAAGCGACTAAATTAGCTACAGGTTTTCTTCCGTATGCTCCTCCCCTACGCTCTATTCATTCCTACTTTTACTGACTTTGTGCACAAAGAAATAGCGGTCCTTTTAAGCAGTAAATAAGGTTTTAAACCTTCCCCGGAAAACTTCATTCAATGAAAAAGAACCCCTGCTATGTATTTTCTACCCGCCGGCTACGACATTTGCTCACCAGACGACGTAATGCGCTGGAAGGGACGAAAGTCGTCCGCCGGATGAGCCAACCTACTAGTCTTAGAACCATGCCACCGGTCCTATACAGATAACAGGCCGAGAACCCAGGACGACTCGAATCCATGCCGTCCCGCTGCAGTCGGAGTCCAAAGCACAGAGTCTTAGACCGCACCGTTACGGAGGAGGAGAGTTTTCATATTTTGTTTCTTATAAATGTCGACAATACATTAAATATATTATGCACCAAAAATTATTGTCAAAAAATAGCCGGTTCTATAAGAGATTCGAACCTTCGATCTTCACTCAACTAGGCTGCTATTTGTAACAATTTCTCATTTTCTCACTCAATAATCTTCGTTGAACGTTTGTCTTAAGAGTCGTTAGCAATCTTGTAAACCTTATTAACCTATCTGCTGTCTATCACAAATGTATTTTACAACCTGGAGTGGATTTTGATGTCTGCAATTTAGAAGTTGACTTTCGTGGTAAGTAATTCTCTACCTTCTACTATAATAAATAAATCAAAGTCTACATATCTCATATTTTGTAAATGCGAAATGTCATTGTTAAATGTTACAAACTATTTCTTATTCCACCGTTAGTTCCAGATTTAGCGACGGCATTCTGGAAACCAGCGTGAAACGTGTTTCCCACATTTCCAAGTTCAGGTGAACCCTTATCAGTTGTATTGGATGCCTGTGAACATGTTACTTCATACGTCATGTTACTGTGGTGGATTTCTTCCCCTTCCCCTTTTACCTTGAACGGAAGTAATCCCCGACTGGGCACGACGAATCAATCACAAAAAAGCAGACTGTCTAGTAAATCGCATGCCATGTATTATTTCGAGCTCCTAGGTTTTGGAAAGTGAACAAGTATGTAACATTAATTCATAATGGTTGACTTCTTTGGGTATTATTTCATGACTCTTTTCTACTTACTCCAATGAAACTTTTGTCTACTGTTTTCAGTAGATAAATAGATGTTTTGAAACATCTACTGTGTTCAGATTTTCAAAAAGATATAAATACAAAAAATAATAAGGAGGTATGAAATTAATATTTACAGCCAAAATATTAAACTTAACATATTATACACTATACTGAATAAATTAATTTCACTTGCAGTTTCTCTACTGTACTGGTTTCAGTAGATCAATAGGTGTTTTTAAACATCTATGTTAAGATTTTTTAAATTTGAATTACAATTTGTGTGCCTGAAAACTTAGGGTATTTTACACCCGTCACGCTATACGGGGTCCAGCCCCTTATCATGACAAAAATAAAAGCGTGTCTGAAAACTAAAATATCCTTACCTGGGTTAAAAGCTGAGCCTGTAAAGCGACAGACAGTCAGCACAAACAAGGACAACACACACGCAGTCCTACAAAGATTATACTAACAGTAGGTCCAGTCACCAGAGCCTCGTTAGTCTGCAAAATGCAGTTCAGGGTGTACTAAATGGAAGTGAGGTTGGTTTAAATTTTAAATAGATTTAAAAACAAATTGTTAGTGAGGAGGAATAAAAAGTTATATTTACAGCTAACATGCTGAGCTAAACACACTACAAGGGTGTAAGGGATGACCTTCCACGAAGTATGTACACCCTATTGTTGCTTCCACGTAGTACACCCGGGACTTCAGTTTGCAGACGAACGAGGTTCTGGCGACTGGCCCCATGGTCAGTATAATTTTCTGTGTTGTCCTGTGTTTGGTCCTTGTGGGTGCTGAGTGCCTCTTTACAGCCTCAGCTTTTAACCGAATTCAGAATATTTTAGAATGTTAGTTACAACACTACGTTACAGTTATGTTATTTTAGTTCTGATAAGGGGCTGGACCCCGTATAAAGTGACAGGTGCAAAATAGCTTAAGTGCTGACGCACCCAAATTTTTGAATTCAAATTCAAACACACTACATGCAATATTACATGTAGTACTGAAGAGAATATTTCACTTGTAGTTCCTCAACTGTAATTACACATTAGGCCTACTGAAAGTGTTCAGTAGGAAATCATTGATTTTGAGTAGATTTCCGAGAGACATAGTAGAGTACTACAATTGATAACAGTAGATTCTGTCTACTGTAAACAGTAGAAATTACGTAGGTTTATAACGGCGATGAGAATGAAACAGAGGTAAAAACAATGATAATGAAATGCAGAAGCGACCTGGAGCAAACAGGAACGTAGAATGTCTGGCAGCGAGACACAAGAGTTGATCATGCGATTGTAGCGTCAAATTTAGCTTAGACCTCATAATTGATATTTCTACATGAGCTCAACATACCACAAGTTACATACAATGAGATAATTGAATTGAGTTTACATCTCACGTGATATGAGTCGAAACTATTGTTGCACATTGAACTGTGAAGTGAATCAATATTCAATTCGATTAACTAGTGAATGGTGATGTGCTGAGATTTTGTAACGAGATGTGCCAAATGGCTGACAGTATAATAACTTATGGACACATTGATTTAATATATTTGAACAATCTTATAACGTCCGATTTTGCATGAAATTTTATTACTTGAATCACTTCATTGCAAAGGCTACAAGGCATTTTATGGGTTGTAAAATTCTGTGTTCGATTCACCGTTCGGTTATCTCTGCGATTTTTATTTCTTATTAAACCGAAAAATTATTTATTGCATTTTACTTATTACGAAAATTCGTATATTATTTGCTTTGCGAAATGTAAAGAATATATTGTTTTTCATGCTTTTTACAACAATACAACTATGCATCGTGAACAAAAAATAATGTAAAATAAATACTATTCACAAAAGGATGTCAATAGTATTTATTTGTTTTGTTTCTCGATAATTTTCCCTAAAATAAAAATGAATAACTTTCGCTGTACATGACATTTCGTCGAATATGACACATGGATCATTTTTATGCAAATCCTAGTAAAATGATGAGAAATTCAAAAACATATTCTGAAAAATTATTTTCAAAAATAACATTGAAAAATCATTAGAAAGGAGTGTTATTTTTTAAAAAAAATATATAACATTTTTATTTCTTTAAATTATTAATTAAATACAATACTTAGTTTAACATATATAATAATAATAGGGGTAATCACACAGAAGTCAAACCTATAATCTTCGGCGTGTAATACTGATAGCCTATCACCGAACCAATTTACCATCATAAAAAAGATTTTTCTCGGAAATTACTGGCTAGTGCACGCTGGAACCTTGCCATACGAATATCTACCCTACCACTACAAGAAGCCACGTCACAACCTCAATTTTCGAAGCTGTAGCCTCTCCATGTAAAACGATTGCCTCGTAAATATAGTAGATGCCTACCATGTCTCTTAGTATCATGACCGGTGGCAACCCACCATCGTGAGGAAATTGTGCAGCTACGAGTGACTGGTGTAACCTGGTTTCAGATATCTTCTATAACGGCTGAGGGTTCGACGTGCTGACCAACGTCACCTCGTTGCCAGTTGAAGATAACTCTAGGTAGGATTGTGGAAGGGAGACTGACAGTCGGGAGATAGCCCATGGCCCTTCGAGGTTTTAAAATATGAAAACTATTCCTTCCGTAAATCTAATTTCTCGTCATTGTCACGTGATTTCTTTTCAGTATGACTCCTGCAATACTAATTAGTTCCTAAGTAGGATAATGAGATGGACAGAGAGATATTAAATAATGAGTTCACTGTTTAAAAAATAAGCATTAACACATTTTAATATTGACATACCTCTTTACAAATTCCTGAGCACGTCACTACAAATGAACCAATCTAGTGCACACTAGAGCCTTGGCTTATCGATACCTATGGGGTTTCCTACAATTACAGTCAAACCACAACCTCAATTCTCGAAGCTGTAGCCTCTCCATGTAAAACGATTGCCTCGTAAATATAGTAGATGTTGCTTAAATGTTTTGTGACATTCATACCACCTTTATTTCATTTGCTACAAAGGAGCGTTTGGGTGTGTTGTTTATAAAGAGGCGGGTGGGGATTATATTTCTAATGCATATTGAACGAATTGGTCTTAACTCATAATCATGCCGTAAGAAGGAACGAACTCGTGGGGTAGTGGTTATCGCACTGGGTTGTCACTTTATTGGTCGTAGGTTCAAATCCCCACGGTGGCAAAAACTTTTCGTAAGCTTTATTCGTTCCCATTGTTACTATTTGAATTAGTCTTCTTTGAAACTAACAACGAAAGATTGTACAATTAACTCTCTCTCTTTCAAAATGGTAATATGAGGACAGGTTTCTTATTATAAGAATTGGAAATTTTAGTGGTCTCAACGCATCTAAAATCCAAAATACTAGATCAACGTTATTTTCTACTGAATTCTAAATCCACGTTATACACAGATAGGCTAATGGGGCCTGGACCTACAGTTTAAAGTAAGATACGAACCACTATGTGTCTCCACGTGTTATCCTGCATGCACTGAACGTAAAACAAACAGCTCCCCGCCCCCATTTTTAAAACAAATTTACATTAAATATGGTATTTATAAGATAATCATCATTGATTTGATTGTTTTTATTACTGAACGTCAAATAAAACATTTTCCACAATCACCTCTTCGTCCCATCTCTCCCAATATCTTTCTGTCCCTTTCTTTTCCCCCTTCCCCACCCCCACACACATGTATCAAAATAAATATTTTCTTAGGTTTGTATGTGTATAAATATAACATTAAATGCCCCCAAAAATACTATTTATTTTCTACTTTCCGTCACCCCTCTCCCACTCCCACAACCCCTCATTATTATTGGCGTTCGCCAGACCAAGTGGTAATGTATCGACGTCTTGTAATCAGTGTGTCCTTTTCCGAGTTCCAGTCAGGTCGCATAATGTTTCAGATTCCAATTTAAATGTATCCCGAGTCGTGATTAGCCTATGTGTGCAAAAAGTGATGTTAAAACGAACTCTTGACCTCAATAATACAAGTTGTGTATTTTATTTCAGCTGTGGTTCCCTCTTTTCGCGAGAAATAACGAATTAACCTAATCATTAACTCAACAAATAAAAATGCATCTCTAAATTAATTAATGAAAACTGTTATTACACCCAAACCACTATTTTATCGTAAATGTAAATGAAATGTCATCTCACGTAGTGAAAACAATGTGAAAATTGTTCTAATGAGTGATATATGATTGTCAAACACATACATGAATACATTATATTAAGCTCGTGAACTATAATTGGGACAATTTAATACTAATTTGAAACGATTAAAGGCAATTAAAACGACAAAGTAAACTTTTGCGCAATCTTTCTGCCGATTCGCATTATTGAAACAATATTTAACCAATGGGGACGTTATCTCATATTTGGAAATGGAGCATTGGTTGAACTTCCTGTGGACAAGACCGTGAATCACGCCTCCTGCTCCTTCGAATCGAATTTCACTCTGATTGGAGGATCGTATATTTCACAACACTTCCTTGTTTCAGAGCTACCAACATAATTTCGTAAGACGTTGGACTTAGAAAAAATCAATGCGACAGATTTTTTGAACATGACTGTACCAAAAAAGTAGGTAAGAACAGAGACAAGAACAGATTAAATTTAGAGAGGAATATAGACAAAAGCAGAATGATAGATTTGATATCTTGCATCATATTAAGGAACGGGATGGAATGGAACTGATGGAGGAAAGTCAACGAACTATGCAAGCATTTGGTGACCAGTTGAAAGATGAAATTGAGAAGTTAGAAAGCAAATTTTTGTTGTTAGTGAGTGCATGTAGTTTTCAAGACCAGAACATTCTGCTCAGGCTAGACATGATGAACCAAATACGAGTTTAAGATTCCAAAAGGAGGCTTTAGAAAGTCCAGTGAAGATCAACATAAACAAGTGAGTGTATTAGAAACAATATTGCATAAAGTTCAGGATAAATTACGGATTAGGGCGCAATAAAATGAGCTGATAAATAAGGAAGACGAAAGTATTGATAAAGAACCGAGTGAGAAAAATGATGATCTGTGCTCCAATTTGAAAGAATGTGGAACTTCAGACAGAACATTTCAGGAAATGATTATGATCAGTAAGAGGATGAAAAATAGAACAAGACTTAGATAAGGTTTTGCAGAAAAAAAAGGAGAATCAAAACGTAAGAAATTGAAGGTAGCTAAGAATTTCAAGAAAACTGAAGAAGCGCCGGAGGAAGTAATGGAGAAAGGACGTGAAAGATCTAAGAAAGTCAACATACATGGATCAGATCGGGGCATATTAGTTGATAATTATATTTTCCCCTTGTACTTGTGACATTTAGAACAGATTGAGATAATATATCGCTGTCCTACTTCCCCACGGAGCATAAATGTAAATAAAGCAAATAGGTTACATGAAATAACAATGACTGGCTGTGCAAATGTACGAATCGTTATTCTTTTTATAGTAAATTTTCATTTTGGCAACTTTTCTACAGATTTTCGTTCTACATTTCCAAAACCTTGAATGCTGGAACAAAAGTACACATTTTTTTTATAGTAGTTCGTTAACTATATCGCAATAATCATAAAGATCTTCCTGTTTTTGACAGAAATAATCGACAAAGGGAAAATATAATATTCATTATTCAGTACAAAGGTAAAAGTAATCCACAATTTATATCTGAAATAGGTTATTAAAATTGAACAAGTCTTAAAGTTCTGTTGATGTACATTATATTTCATTCACGACACGTATATCATCAAGTGTTTTTTACAGCAGAGAGATAAATAAAAGATGTGGAACAAGAAAAATGCATCAAAGTAATGTATTTTTATTGATTTGAAGCACTTTGGGGGAAAAGCCGATAAAAGCCAAACCAAAAAAGACACGGACAAAACTCGTTTTTCTTTTCAATGTCGGGTTTTTCCGACTATTTCCAACTATACTCCCTCGTCAGTTTCATCACATCATCACTTAGCCTCATCGTCGTGATTAGCTAAAAGTGGCAGAAATTCGACGTAAAATAACCTAACTCAACCTAACTCAATCATTACAACAGATTGTTCCACATCGAATCTGACCCCTCCCCCTCCTCCTCAAAATATTCCTGGGTACGGGCCTGTCGTTAGTAACGCGTCGATATCATACTCACGTCTAAAGAGAGAGATAAACTAAATCAATCAATCACGTCTAGGGAGACGGTGGAGGTACTGTAGGTCCAGTTCCGATTAGCCTTACTGTGAATAAAGTGGACTTAAAACACCAAGTCAATCAATCAGTCAACGTCTAGGGAGAGAGATTCACTTGCTATTGCGCATGATTTTAATGAACGACATCCCGGAAGAGTTGAATATTGTCAATGTCTCGAACATGTGTGTTTAAGAAACAATAACCCAACTTTAAATAATTATATTTAATAATGAAAATGTGTTACTTGTACTCAACAAATTACAATAAAGTTCTCGAGTTTCAGTCACCGTATTATAAATGCCTTATGTGCTATCCACCTGCTGCAAGGATAACATCAAGAAGACAGATGAATTCGTTCCAGACGCTTCTGAGAGTGTCTTCTTCAACACAATTTCCTATAAGCTACTGCGGTGCAAGTAGTGCAAGTTTCATTTACTGGCTGTGCGTGGTTGAACAGATATACAGTTATGAAATAGGGTTATTCTCTTTGAAACACACGCTTCCCTTGGAAAAATATTTGCTCGTCACAATTCATTGTTCATGGTGAAGTTAATAAGCACAATATGTGATACTTGTGACCTGATACTCCACACTACACATATCGCAGCGGAATGGTTAGTGCTGGTAAGTGGGTGTGGGGAACGCCATTGATTGGTCCATTTGTCATTGCGATATTGTCCCAGCTGTTAGAATGCAAAATGTTCTGCGTAAGTGAAAGATACGTTTACGAGAGCATAAAGGAACACTGAAAACATATTGCGCAGTTGTAATAAGTGGAAAATATGCATTTAACATTTCACTGGTTAATGATATGTTGAAGAAAATCTTAACCACTGCATTTCTCGTGAAATTCTAGCCTGTCAGATATTAATAAATCACATCACCTACTTCCCATTGATTTTTTTTTAGGAACAAGGTGGTAATTCAATCGCCACCAATCCAAGGTCCTGGAAAATGTAGATTTATACCAGCTCTAACTTACGAAGATCAGTAGATGTGTGTGTGTGTGGGGGGGGGGGAGATTTTTAGATATGCCATTCCCGTAACTGTCCCTTCTTCAAAGAAGTATGTTTTCGCCTCTCTGTCAATCATTATTCCACACCAGATGTTAATCTTCGGAATATCCCTCAATATAGCCGACATTATCTTAACACACAATTATGGTTCGCCTTGGACCTATCCTGTTTCTATCATGACCAATCCTACCTAGTATAACTACTTTATATGTTATAGAGGGTGTCAAGGGACATCTGACTCACCCTCTGCCAAACACTGAAATATAGAAACAAGAAATTAATACATACCAACTATGGACGCTTTATGTAGCATGACCAGTAGATCTCAATGTGCATTCCATTGGTTGCATTGATGATATCTAGACGAAAATCTACTTCTATCATGTACACTGCAAGAAGTCAGACGTGCTACCTGTTGAATGGCTTCGCCAATGCATGCTCGAGTGCTCATGATTGACGTTACCTTTACCTTGTCTTTGATGAAGCTCCAAAGAAAGAATCCAAGTGTAGGTTGAAAAGGGTTGCAATTCAATCAGACAGCCACCACCAATCCATAACCCTGGAAAATGTTGGTTAAGACTAGTGTTGGGCGATATTTTGAAAAATATGGTCCAGGCGATTTCAACTAGACGATATATCGTCACGATATTTGGGATATATCTCGTGGAGACAAAATATCGCCGATATCACCATATGGAAAAAAGTATCGTATCGTCTGTGAGGATAGTTTCTTGATAACATATATCGCGATATCAAATTTTCGATATCGTCCATCCCTAATTACAACCAGCTCTAACTTGAAAAGGACTAATTCCACGTCAAATCACCCAGGCTATGACACCCACCGATTCAGATTTTAATTAAACTTGTTGTATTTGCTAATACTAGGCCTATCAAAGTATGAACACGTGCAAACATTTTCTTCTGTAGACCTCATAGCAACTGAGAATCAGGAGGCCAAATTTTCAGAATTTTGAATGGACCGGTCATTGCAGAAGCCATGCTGGCAGCCTAACGTTATATGTCAGAGTCAAATAGATATGTCACATTGATTTTCATTCTTCAAAATTTCATAGATAGATGTATATTGCAATTAAAAAGTTCTCATCAAGATTCCTTTGCACTAAGAGTCAGAAAAAAATCTTGTATTCAAAGTAATGTTGTTTTCTTGGGTCAACTTCTGACGTTACTAAAATTGCATTATCGCTAAAAGGCAAACCAGTTATCATGACAATTTTCATCAAATTGAAGCTTTACTCGGCTGATGGGTCACTGGTGACCCATTGTGCTGATTAAAAAGTTCATGTGCTTTTAGCACCTTCATACTTGTATGTGAGGTTTTAAACGCTGACAGATGTTCAAATAAAACTTTGAAATGTCATGTGGAAGAACCCCCCCAGGACCTCCCCCCGACTACAAAGTTACGTATGGAAACTGGCGCAAATTTTAAATTTGTACACTTATTTGACAAAAAATGTTATAACTCGTAGACTATTTGACCAATCTCCTTCGGGTAACCATTGTGTTTCAGCTAAAACATCAGGGCATGCAACCGTGCAGGAAAAAGCAATAAGAGGGGTTGGATGGGCCGCGGCCTCCAACTTTCAATGAAAAAAATCATGAAATGGGGAGTTTGCCCCCTCTTCCCCGCTATTTTTGGAAGGGGACGCAAAATTTAGCTTTATTTTCAAAGAATGGTCCTTTCTCAACCTAATGAAAGTCGATTCATGTTCCTGGATGCATTACAATATAGAATATTTGAAAAAACTCCCCATTTTTATGATTTTTTTCATTGAAAGTTTGGGACCGCGGCCCACCAAACCACTCTTATTGGCTTTGGCGTTTTGATTATTTCTGCACGGTTGCATGACCTGTTGTTCTAGCTGCAAAACAAAAGTTACCCAAAGTAGATTGGTCAAATCTACGAATTATAACATTTTGTGTCAAATAAGTGTATGAATTTAAAATTCGCGCCAAAAGGCCACGGCGAAACCGCAAAAATGTTATAACTCGTAGACTATTCGATCAATCTACTTCGGGTAACTTTTGTTTTACAGCTAAACATCAGGGCATGCAACCGTGTAGGAATCAAAACCCGAAGCCAATAAAAAGGGTTGGGTGGGCCGCGGCTCCCAACTTTCAATGAAAAATCATACAAATGGGAATTTGCCCCTCTTTCCCCGCTATTTTGGGAAGAAGAGGTACACTTTAGCCTTATTTTCAAAGAATGGTCCTTTCTAAACCGAATGAAAGTAATTTCATGTTCCTGGGTGCATTACATTATCGAATATGTGAAACAAACCCCCCATTTTTATGATTTTTTTCATTGAAATTTGTAGACCGCGACCCACTTAACCCCTCTTATTGGATTTGGCGTTTCTGTTCCTGCACGGTTGCATGCCCTGATGTTCTAGCTGCAAAGCAAAAGTTACCCGAAGTAGATTGCTCAAATAGTCTCCGAGATATAACGTTTTTCTGAAGTAAGTGTAAAATTTAAAAATCACGCGCAAAGGCGGCGGCCATAGAGAGGCTACTTTCGAAAACTCGCTCGGCGGTCTAAAGGTTAAAATATGTTCTAAAGGCTATAAAATAAAATTAGTGACTTCTTCACTGCTTCCATTAATACATCTTTATTAAAACAATTTGTATTTAAAGGTTTCCCCGATGGTGCAGTGGAAGCGTCGCTGTCTTGTAATCAAGGGATCCTGGGTTCGATACATAGTGGTTCGAATCCCTTCTTAAACTGTAGGCCCAGTCCCAATTAGCCGTCCTGTGCATAAAGTGGACTTAAAACACCATGCCACATCATCACAAAAAATTACCTTTTCAATCCGATCATTTCAGATTTTCATGAAATTTAATAGGATGGTAGAAAACATGAAGTATCTTACATATATAATTTTTTTGCCCTCGGTGATACATGGTATTTATACAGCAGGGTTGCCAACCATATAACAAATGTAAAATATATATGGTTTCAAGGTTAAATAAAACAATTCATAACTTTGCTTCCAATTATGGTCTAACTTTGATCTTTGGCTTGTTTTGGAGCATAGTTTTCATACAAAAATATCTTTACATGAAAATATTGAAATTTTCACTTGAAGGTTGAGATAGAGAAAGCATCTGCTTGTACTCTTGAATTTTTAGAAAGTTCGCCTTGAAAACCGGGAATTATACTTGAATTTTTTCATGGTCCTAGGTTGACCACCCAGTCGTCCGTATTACACTTCAAGTACCACTCTGACGATATTATAGGCATTATGATGTATAAAATCTGTAATTTATGTAGATAATCTTGTTTTGACAATTTGTATGTGTTGTAAACGACTCTGCCCATGGTTTATCGTTACTACGTTAACATAAAATTATTCATGCTTCATGATTTGAAAGAATCTATTTATGTATATGTGCTCACCTTCCCAATTAATCTAATTTCTCACGTGACATTTTATCATAAAAACATTTTCCCACTCATAACAAACCAGAAAACCATGGGAGTTTAAGAACATTTTGCACAACACGTCACACTAAACATAATAAACCCCTAAAAAAGACTTAAATAATAAATTCACGAATCCTAGAAGTCTTCTTCGACAGAATATCATGAAATATCTGATGATTCTAGATCAGACAAAATTAAATATTAATAATATTAAATTGAATTATTACAACAAACAAAAACTGTTTTATTCCACTTCATAGTATACACAATTCCGATAGTGCATAACTACATATACTAAGAGTGAATACCAAATTTAAAATTTGAACTACGAACTTTGGTCATCAGGAAAAAAATTAAACTCTTTATCACTTTACCAACTGCTCTCTAGTGTTAGGGAATTCAAGGTTTTTAGAAGGTGGGAATAACTGGGCAAGCAACAACTTTCCTTTCCTATTACATTTTTGCTGCATATTGTTGTACTTGTGGGTTGCTGCAGAGTATTATGTAAGGTATTATATATTACATTTCGGGTAAGTTATTTAAGCAAATTAGCTCTTTTTGGTTCAAACTTGATGAAGAGTTCTTTCAGATGAACCTCAATCCAGTGCATTGTTTATAACTTCACAAAAAAATCGCTACTTCAATTTCAACACCCATTTGTGGTTAGAAAACATTTTGGTTTTCTGACATTGATAAAACTTAAGTTTTGTATATTTTAAGTTTTTCCTCGATACAATTAGTAGTTAAATATTTGTTTCATTCTTGTCATAATAATATTTTTGGAAAAAAACCTTGCCAACTATCTTGACATTGGTAAGACTGGTTCAGATAAAATTGGCACCAATGACTGTCTCAAATTTTGGAGCCTGCCAGACTCGCTAACAGTTCTGGAAAAAAAAAAGAATATTCAATCCCATAATAATGTTCTCTGTGGTATTTGGTGCAAATGGAATCTCAATTCCGTCATTTAATAAACATGTTTAATATGTACAAAAATATGTATTGTCAATATTCATTTGAAACTGATGTTCATGTAACCTTACTTTATGCTTTCTTACTTCTAGTATTTACATCTTCGAGACCAATATTTAAAGTTCGATTCAAAGAAGACGGCATACAATATGTATACAATGCAGCACGAGTAAAGACTGAAAGTGGACAAATCTTCCCTGGTACAGATTGTTCAGTGAAGTGGAAAGATGGCAAATTCTATCCAGCAATCGTTATTGAAGTTCTTCACGGAAAGGCAGAAAACTCAAGTATGACTAATAGAATTGAAAGGAAACCTAGGAAAAGAGAGACTATTGTGACAAATAGTAAAAATGATACTAATAAGTATAATACAAACGTTCAAAGCTCGTTGAAGGCAGAGATAAATAGCAGGAATGTGATGTTAACTAATTCAAATCCTGAAACAACAGAGCATCGAAGAAAAGTAACCACGTCTTTTACACAGAAAGACGATCACCGGATGATAACTGAGACAAAGAGGAGAAAACGTATCAGCGCAGACACTCATAATTACACAAAAATAAACGCTAAAAAATCAAACTGGAAAATCAGACAAAGAAGGTTAAAGTTTCATGAATTGGCGAAATGATTCACATGTGTAAAAACCCTCTTGTAAGAAATTCCAATTCAGAAGTGCCAATCGAACGAGTTTCGGTAGAAGACACAACACAAGCATGTGAAAGAAGGGTTCCTTTCAGAAATTTAGTAGCCGAAAATGGACAAAATAAATCACATCCCCGAAGAATTGTTGATCGTATGACAAAGAAACAACAGAATGAAAAGAGGAAAAGTGAAAGAATAGATGCTTCCGTGAAGAAGAGTTCACTCATAAATACTGATTTTGCAAAGCCAAGTGGAACCATAAGAAGTAAAAAGGACAAAATAAACAAGCCTCCAGAGCAAATTGTGAAGGTTCATTTCAAAGAAGACGGCATACAATATGTGTGTAATGCAGCACGAGTAAAGACTGAAAGTGGACAAATCTTCCCTGGTACAGATTGTTCAGTGAAGTGGAAAGATGACAAATTCTATCCAGCAATCGTTATTGAAGTTCTTCACGGAAAGGCAGAAAACTCAAGTATGATTAAAAGAATTGAAAGGAAACCTAGGAAAATAGAGACTATTGTGACAAATAGTAAAAATGATACTAATAAGCCCAATGCAAACGTTCAAAGTTCCTTGAAGGCAGAGAGAAATAGCTGGAACATGATGTTCCCTGATTCAAATCCAGAAACAACAGATCACCGAAGAAATGTAACCACGTCTTTACAAAGAAAGACGATCACATGAAAGTAACTGAGACAGAGAATACAATATTTATCAACGAAGACACTCGGAATTACACAAGAAATGGCACAAAAATAGGGTTAATTCAATACTTCTGGAAGAAACGAAAGTCGAAACTAATTCACCAGTTGGAGTTATTTCGCATTTCTTTCCTGTTTGTGATGAAAATACATATACTTTTGATGAGTGTTCTAATAATGTAAAACTTGATAACCAAGAATATGTATATAAATCAGAAAATGGAGTTGCAAACAAAAGTGAAAAAAAAAATTAAGGAATACAGAAGAATGTTCCGAATTTGATAAACAGGAATACATATTTAACCCTAAAAATATTTCTTCTGCAAATTCATCGGTTAGTATATCCCATTCTGACTGTTCACAATATGTTTCGGACACAGAGCATAGCTTGTCAAGTGACAATTATGAATTTCTGGAACACTTAGAGACATACGAAGCAGAAAAGAGTGAATTAGTACAAAATAGGAACCCTACGAAAATAGAGACTATTGTGACAAATAGTAAAAATGATACTAATAAGCCCAATGCAAACGTTCAAAGTTCCTTGAAGGCAGACAGAAATATCAGGAATGTGATGTTCACTGATTCCAATCTAGAAACAACAGAGCATCGAAGAAATGTAATCACGTCTTTTACACAGGAAGATGATCACAAGAGAGTAACCGACACAAAGAATACAAAATTTATCAACGAAGACAATCGGAATTACACATGGAATGGCACAAAAAGTACAGAGAATTCAATTCTTCTAGAAGAAACGAAAGTCGAAACTAATTCACCAGTTCAAGATAATTCCCATTTCTTTCCTGTTTATGATAAAAATATATATACTTTCGATGAGTGTTCTAATAATATTAAACTTGATTACCAACAATATGAATATAAATCAGAAAATGGAGTTGCAATAAAAAGTGAAGAAAATATAAGGAACACAGAAGAATGTTCCGAATTTGATAAACATGATGATATATTTAACCCTGAAAATATTTCTTCTGCAAATTCATCCTGTAATATATCCCATTCTGACTGTTCAGAATATGTTCCGGACACCGAGCATAGCTTCTCAAGTGATAGTTATGAATCTCTGGAACACTCAGAGACACGTGAAGGAGAAAAGAGTGAATTAGGGCAAAATAGTTGTGTTGACTCATCTCATATTCCAACAGAGTTCCAAGTGGAACCTGAAACTGATAGCAGTTTGGATACCAATGATGATGATCTTCAAGTAGATAGAGTTACAATAGAAAACGGAAAAAGAAAATGGAACAAGAAACAATATTGCTTTTATTGCAAAAAAAAAAACTGATAAAGATTGCAAGGCATCTGCGTAGAAAACATATGGAGGAAATTGATGTTCAAAAAGCATTTTCTTTCCCAGCGAATTCAAGAGAGAGAAAGTTTTGGTTGGCACTTATTAGAAACAAAGGCAATTACTTCCACAATATTTCTGCTTAAAAAAAATATAAAGGAACTTTGATTGTCCAAAGAAGGCCAACAACTGTTACTCTTCAAGAAAAGTTCCTTCCTGCCAATACTGCTATGCTCTAATTTCAAAAAACTTTTTGTGGAAATAATAAGAAAACGTGTATTCATGGGGACTGGGGTAAATTTCCAAAGAAATATAGGCACCAGGGAAATGCGTCCTTAATGCTCCCAGTGTCATCCGGTGCAAGTACTGGTTTAAAGCAAAACGTACTGAACAAAATGAAACAAGACACAATAGCCTTAGCAGTTCGTAACGATGATTTAATTGTTAAAGTGGGTAGCAGATTGTACAACATGCATGGGCATCTAAAACATATGCATCATGCAATTAGTGCAAGAATGAGAGAATTAGGTAGATTTTTGATTGAGGCCAGAAAAATAAATCCTAATATCACAAATTTAAAATCGTGCATTTGTCCAAGCAAATTTAATACAGTCACCGAAGCTGTAAAACAGCTATGTGGGTACCAAGAAACTGCTAATACATACAAAACTCCAACACTTTCATTGAAATTGGGACATTCTTTAATGATGTGTGCTAATATCCTTAAAGCTGAAAGCATAATACTGGAAGACAAACTAATGCAGGAAAGCATGGAAAATTTCATTGCTCTCTACAAATCAGAGTGGAATCATGAAATTTCAAGAAATGCATTGAAAACATTAGAAGAAAAGAAATGGAACAATGAGGTGATATACCTCTACGGGAAGATCTAGTGAAATTACAGTTATATTTAAAAGAAGAAACTGACAATCTTACACAAAAACTGGAGGAACAGGCCGATGAAAAGAGTTGGACTTTGCTTGCACAGACAACCTTAGCATACATAATACTATTCAACAGAAGGAGGTCTGGGGAAGTGGAAAGATTAAATGTGAGTACATACAATGAGAAGAAATTGAATGCAATTCAGGAAGATATATTCGAATCATTAACAGAACAGGAAAAGAAATTATGTGAGAGCCTAATTAGGATTGAAACACGAGGCAGGAAAGGAAGAAGAGTTCCAATATTTCTAACCCCATCTCTCGATAAATCAATGACAGTACTATTGAATGCTAGACAACATTTGAATATACCAGAAAGTATCCAAAATTTCTTTGCCGTGTGTGGAACAGCTGATAGCTCCTTAAAAGGTCACAATTGCTTAAGAAAAGCTGCTGTAGACTGTGGTGCCGCAAACCCCAAAACACTGACGTCTACTATACTGAGGAAACACATTGCCACTATGTCACAGCTTCTGAATCTTACAGATTGTGAATTAGACCAAATTGCGAAACATATGGGCCATGACATACAAGTACACCGAGAATTCTACAGACTGCCAGAATCCACTATACAGATATCTCAAGTTAGCAAGTTGCTCCTGAAACTTGACGAAAGAGGTGGATTTGACGAATGTACAGGAAAATCATTGAGAGATATTGATGTGAAAATCCCAGGTAAGAATTAACTTTCTTTTAATATTTTCTTAATGTTTATAAATTATGCCAGATAGTTTACAGATTGTAGATTTAATATGCTATTGTGCAGCTAATTATGTCTCTTTTGAAGGCCTATTACTCTTTATTTAAAGGGTAGGTTACATATGGACATCATTTGATGAGTAAAGTACCTTTGCTACTTCAATAATATATATTCGTAACTGTGCATAAGGTTTATATATTATTATAAAATTTATTATTCTCTGCATTTCTACAGAGGATTAAACCTCCAATTAACAGAAAAGTGCGCTGTGTTTTGTGGATAAAATTTGGCTTGCATGCGAATATACAAACACTATACATGCACACAGATCATCACCATATATCACGTGTAAATCTTCTGGCGGGAAGTTTGTATATAATATATATCTATTTCACATTGTAAATGGAACATAAGAATTACATACTAACATTTTTTTAAAAAAAATATATTATTTGAAGTAGGGTTATATTTAATCTTAGAATTTACTTTACACTGATATTCTAAACTATGAAAATAGCTTTTTGATATTCGTATTCTATCAGTGTTTTCTTTCTTTTTAATACTGAGTTTATTATTCTCTTATATCTGCCAAGTCCACGATATTAGTATAATTCAAAAACGAATTCACTATTATCATTTGTTAAGTGAGAATTTGGCATCATTTTTTGTCAAGAGCAATTTAAATATAATGAGTTATCTTGTACCATGTTCGTCAAGGTTTCCTCTAGTTGCTTGATTTAATTAACATTGTCTATTCTTCCCATTTGGTTAACAACAATAATGAAGTGAGAAAAATGGAATGAAAATTAAAATGAAGTGCTCAAATATGCTTTGTTAATTTTACCAAATCCATCATTCATTTGGGAGTGACTTAAGAATAGCACAATCAATACAGTGAATTTGGAACTTGCTCATTGTTTTGATGGAAATAATGCTTGTACAGTGTCTCTCAAAACTTTTAGGACAACGACATTTTAAACAAGGCAACCCAATTTACACAAGGCGCTGGTGGGTTGCGTGTAGAGTTAGCTCAATTTCAGGGTTGACACATGCACAATAGATATTTATAAAATACGCGAAAGAAAAAAAACAAGTATTATTGTATAAAATTATTAAAAATATCACTATTATATCGCAAGTGACAAAATTTTTTCTCAAAGAAAAATTAGGTTTTCTGGTATTTCATCGCTGATGAGTCTACAGAAAGGAAAAGAGGTGAGAGAAAACTAGAGGTGACAAAGGAGAGGAGAAAGAGAAAGCGAAAGGAGGAGAGGAAAAGTAGAGGAGAGAAGAAAGAGAGGATAGACGAGGAGAGGAGAAGTAGTGAGGAGAATGGAAGAAGATTCTAGGAGAGATGATGAAAATGGAGCAAAGAAGAGGAAAGAGAAGGAAAACGAGATGAGAGAAGAGAAGACGAGAAGAGGGGAGTGGAGAGTAGAGTAAAGGAGAGAAAAAGGGAAGAACGAAAAGAAGAGGAGAAGACTGCAGTGGAGTCGGAAATCAAAGACAGGAAAGGAGATACGAGGAGTGGGGATGAGTGAGATGGAGATAAGATGCGAGAAAAGTAGGGAAGGCGATATGAGATAAAAGCAGAGCAGAAGGAGGGGAGAGAAGAAGGAGAAGGAGAAGAGAAGAACAGAAGAGACTGAAGAGAAGAGGTAGTTTCAGAAAATATCGTCTCAACGTCAAGAATTGATGCATTGGTCAAATTATAGACATGAAACATTCAATAACATTTTGAAATGTATTGGAGAATGTATTAGATCGGTTCAAAATGTCTTTTGGGTTAGTTCAGAGCAAGATAAAATCTTCCATGTAAGATCTTTGATTTTACCTGCGATTATACCACTAAAAACATGAATGTAATTTTAATAATTATAAGAATTCTCCAATTTTTGTCCACTTCTCGGTTCGTTGAAATGGAGATTTTGTAATTTAATATTTCCCCTCCCCCCCCATCGTTAATTCCAAACTGAATCATTCCGTTTCACACGGTGTGGACAATGAACACAATGGGATCGGTCATGAAAATATAACTCATGAAAATTTTCTGCCACCGGAAGGGTTTGAACCTACGACCATCAGATTGACAGTCCTGAACGGTAAACGCTACCCTACAAATGTTCGCTCCTGAAATTAAGTAGAAGGAGCTGACCAATGTGAAATGCTGATGCAACTCTCCTCCTACATGTAATGTGCAAACAATACTTGTTTATCACAAAGAAAACGAAGGTACGACGACTCGGCGAAAACATTTAATGGAGAATTGCACACGATGAGAACTTTTCATTCGATATTTGCGGAGGTATCCTTGCATTGAACTCGAGTGGGAAAAGGTGTAAAATTACTATGTCCTAAATTGCCACAAATATAAATAGTTATTTCATTAATATTTGTCAATGTGTTTGAAGAAGTACACAATTGTCGTTAGAGTATCATAATTCACGATGTTGTACATGAATATATCCTTATGAACGTGTGTCAATTCATTTATTTGTTTAGTTTTTTATAAATTCCATATGCAGAACAATGTAGCCACTATACACTGCTATTACAAATAATGTTACCATGCTCTTGTTTAATAGAAGGGGATTTAAAAAAAAGAAAAAAGGAACACCTAGTATGGAGAATCGAACCTGGGACCGCAATCAATGCTTTCAAGAACTCTAACCAATACACTACGCACTTTGTTTTCTTTGGAGCAACAGTTCTTAATTATTCTGTCGCGTCAATATTGTAAACGTTATCCTGTAAAAAGAAGTTCAATACTCTGATATAGCGCTGTATATATGTACTTCTAGAATTACTCTATACACATGCATTTGAAATTTGACTCTGAATTTATTTATTCGTTGTTAGTATATCTAAGCTTGTGAATATATTTTATTTTGTATTTTTATAACGGTTACATGAACATCTACGAAATAGTTCCTTATAATAACCTCCGGTTGACCAAGTTGCCAATACGAAACAAATGGAATAAAGATTGTTTTCGAGCTTACATTGTTAAAAAGGAGCGGATACACGTATTACTATCCCAATGCTTATTCAATAAAGTTTCTTGTTTGTCAGAAATTATCACTTAAAATATTGCATTTTGAGCTAGTGCCCAAAATGAAATGTATCATTCTTCAGATTCTCTTTAAAATTCGACTCTGGTCACTTGCAACTTGCTGGGTGCAGACGCTGTGTATCTAAGCACAGTGTTTTGCAATAAGAAGCGGCCTTGAATAGCGTGAGTGAGTGAGTCACTTTGAACGCGAGCAAGCTACGCTGCCAAGCTTGTCTACCTTTGAAAACCAAGTAATTTTTTTCACCGTTTCCGAACGTGATTGCTATTGTAGATGTATATATTCTCTCAAAAGAGCAAGAAAGGAAATTAGACCAATATTGTCCCGTCGTTTAAAACCAAATATTAACTATTAAACGAAAGGTTCACGATTGTCAATAAACCTATTTGAGCATAAGGTGGATGTAAATAATAAATTTAATAGAAAGATTCTCCAAAATTTCTCTCCCTATGTCTACGTCAGGCCAGTACCCGGAAAGGGGGGGGGTCGCATGCCTCCTCGAACCCTGAAATATTTAAATGTGAAACTGTCAATAAATACGAAAATAACATCGTCGATTTTAGAAATGTGTAAAAATTTCAATTTTGTTCTTACATAAATGAATGTGTTTCTTGCGCAAAAGTCTTCAGGCTGCAATATTAGATGGTTTATTTTTATAATCATTGATGCAAGGCTACCAGACGTCCGATTCAACGATTTAGTCAGGACAGTGCGTTACTTTCAATCCCTGTCCTGACTTTTTCGAACTCCAATCGTGATGCGAGATGTCTCTTTATTATTGTTTTTTTTCTTAACTCACAATTAGACATGTTCTTTATTGTAATAATAATTCCTAGTACGCAACATTTAATTTATAAATATATTATTTTCTAAACATAGAATTATCATGACTTTTCAATGGCGCTTGCACTATTTGATCTATTTTGTAGTGTGTGTGTGTGTGTGTGTGTGTGTGTGTGTGTGTGTGTGTGTGGGTGTGTGTGTGTGTGTGTGTGTGTGTGTGTGTATATATATATATATATATATATATATATAGCTCTCTCTCTCAAAGAAATCCTGCGTATGGGCCTCGTCTACGTCAATGACAGAAATGCAAGCAATATTTTTATTTATTTTTAACCCAATTAAAGGAATGTGGAAGAATTTAAAATACGTAAATAAGAAAGAGCGGAACGACTGTTGCTCTACTTTAAAAATTGTTGTTCTTCGAGGAAGAAAAATAAGAAGGATTTAGTCCAGCACCTTGTCTCTCTTGACTAATACTGTCAAATGTGAAGTGATTTTATGAATAAAGTTTTAAGTCTGTTTACGTCTAACGTTGCGCAGATTTGGTAGTTCGAAAACGGTGTCATTATTTCGTGATACCTTACGCAACAGCAAATACAGTTCATAAGACTGTTCTGAACACGAGACTTGCGTCAGTAAACAAGAATTTCGTCTGTTGTAGTATCACAGGAAAAGAATATCGTCCTGCAATGTTCAAGCAATGTGCATTGACATGGCTAATCACAATAATAAGTTAGAAGAAATAACTCGCATTTTCACAACTACGTACCAAATATTCTCGTTTTTCTTCATCACTTCGAAAATTATTTCTCGAAGATATCTGCTATACTACAAGAAAGCAATTCAAAATTAAGTAAAAGTTCAACTAAATGTATACGAAACGACATTTACAATATTGGAGGGACAGAATACTTAAAAAGTGTTGTTTCAATCGAAAGTAATGGTGGTGTAGTGGTTAGAGTTCTCGATTACACTGCTAGCGATCCCAGGTTCTATACTCCTTACAAGGTGTTCTTTTAATTCTCCTTTTATTATAAACAAGAGCATCGTAACATTATTTGTAATAGCAGTGTATAGTGGCTACATTGTTCTGCATATGGAATTTCTTAAAAAAATAAACAAATGAATGAATTGACACACGTTCAAAGGGATATTTTCATGTATAACATCGTGAATTATGATACTCTAACGACAATTGTGTACTTCTTCAAACACATTGACAAATATTAATGAAATAACTATTTATATTTGTGGCAATTTAGGACATAGTAATTTTACACCTTTTCCCACTCGAGTTCAATGCAAGGATACCTCCGCAAATATCGAATGAAAAGTTCTCATCGTGTGCAATTCTCCATTAAATGTTTTCGCCGAGTCGTCGTACCTTCGTTTTCTTTGTGATAAACAAGTATTGTTTGCACATTACATGTAGGAGGAGAGTTGCATCAGCATTTCACATTGGTCAGCTCCTTCTACTTAATTTCAGGAGCGAACATTTGTAGGGTAGCGTTTACCGTTCAGGACTGTCAATCTGATGGTCGAAGGTTCAAACCCTTCCGGTGGCAGAAAATTTTCATGAGTTATATTTTCATGACCTATCCCATTGTGTTCATTGTCCACACCGTGTGAAACGGAATGATTCAGTTTGGAATTAACGATGGGGGGAGGGGAAATATTAAATTACAAAATCTCCATTTCAACGAACCGAGAAGTGGACAAAAATTGGAGAATTCTTATAAATATTAAAATTACATTCATGTTTTTAGTGGTATAATCGCAGGTAAAATCAAAAATCTTAGATGGAAGATTTTATCTTGCTCTGAACTAACCCAAAAGACATTTTGAACCGATCTAATACATTCTCCAATACATTTCAAAATGTTGTTGAATATTTCATGTCGATAATTTGACCAATACATCAATTCTTGACGTTGAGACGATATTTTCTGAAACTACCTCTTCTCTTCAGTCTCTTCTGTTCTTCTCTTCTCCTTCTCCTTCTTCTCTCCCCTCCTTCTGCTCTGCTTTTATCTCATATCGCCTTCCCTACTTTTCTCGCATCTTATCTCCATCCCACTCATCCCCACTCCTCGTATCTCCTTTCCTGTCTTAGATTTCCTACTCCACTGCACTCTTCTCCTCTTCTTTTCGTTCTTCTCTTTTTCTCTCCTTTACTCTACTCTCCACTCCCCTCTTCTCGTCTTCTCTTCTCTCATCTCGTTTTCCTTCTCTTTCCTCTTCTTTGCTCCATTTTCCTAATTTCTCCGTGAATCTTCTTCCATTCTCCTCACTACTTCTCCTCTCCTCGTCTATCCTCTCTTTCTTCTCTCCTCTACTTTTCCTCTCCTCCTTTCGCTTTCTCTTTCTCCTCTCCTTTGTCACCTCTAGTTTTCTCTCACCTCTTTTCCTTTCAGTAGACTCATCAGCGATGAAATACCAGAAAACCTAATTTTTCTTTGAGAAAGAATTTTGTCACTTGCGATATAATAGTGATATTTTTAATAATTTTATACAATAATACTTGTTTTATTTCTTTCGCGTATTTTATAAATATACATTGTGCATGTGGCAACCCTGAAATTGAGCCTAACTCTACAAGCAAACCCACCAACGCCTTGTGTAAATTGGGTTGCCTAGTTTAAAATGTCGTTGTCCTAAAATTTTTGATAGACACTGTACAGTACATACATATGTTTTGGCAATTTTGGAATGAGGTTTGTTTGCGCAGCTTAATGCTATCTGATGTAAGGAAATTATTATTGTTTATGCTGAAATTAAGTTACCTATTGCAATCAATAATAATTTAGTACACTTTTTAATACATGCACTTTATTCGAACCTACTCTGGAGGTGACCTTTATGTGGTCTAATTTCCATCTCTCTACCTAAGTACAGTCTTAGAAAAAAATACCTGGGCCACGGGACGTAGAATTTCGTAACGTCTTAAAGCCTGTTGTTTATGCAACCCAAATAACAAAATATTCGCTTAAGTTTGCCTGGTGATTCTGAGTTCTCGGGAAGGATTGAGCTTTGATAGCATGAGTCACATGACTCGTGCCCCAGCCACAACAAACAGCTGGGTGCTACGATGCCTCCAGAAGAAAATTTCAGGAACTGGTTTCTTGACAAGAGCTACTCGTAAGGAAATACTATTCTATCAAGTGATATTAGAGTCATTGTCAAGAAGGTTCGCTGAAATGATGGTTCTCATCACAGACCACATGCCACACGTTAATTGTTTAAGTCCAGTTCATGCACTGGACCTACAGATTAAAATGGGATTCGAACCAAATGCCTCTCTATTTGGTATTGAATTCGGAAGCCTTTCATTACATGTCGAAGACGTTACCACTACGACATCAGAGAGGCAATGGAACCCCTTGAGAAAGAGATAAGCGAAAATTGCTACGTGACAAACCATATTTGCCCGTAAATTTTAAAAATAAGACAATATTTTGTACTGACAGTTTCGAACCGTGGGAGAGGCATATATTTTTTTGTACCATCGTCCATTTCACGAGTTTATAATTCTTCCTCACCGACACGAGTAACGCGAGTGGTAGAGGAAAAGCGAAGTAAAATAACTGAAACAGAAATAAAAGGAAAAAGCGAAATAAATTTTATTCATAATATTCTGCAGTCACTTGAGTTGTATTCACGGGATGCTATCTTTAAAGAAAGCCGTGGTCTCTTCCTTGTCTTTTTCGCTTTCTTTGTGCTCTTGCTTCCCCCGTCACGATTGGTCTAAAACTAATTAATGCGACGTTAATTAAACAATCCCAACAACGAAACAATGCACAATCAACTGCACAAAACAACATTCCAAATGTTTTCGAATCGGAAAACAATTGAGATGCTGTAAAATGACTTAAGATGCAGTAATAAAGTGGGAATTCGGTACCGTATAGAATTAAATCGGTAGAGATGTTCGATTTGATTGGATGTTTGTTATTTAGATTTGCTTTTCTTTCACTTTTGGCAAATAGCGACGATGAAGATGAGTGATGCTATGATGACATTGATGAAGGGACACTTACCAAGGACACCCACGCCCAAGTCGAGATTCTAACCAGGGACCCATGGCATCGTAGCGCGCTGTGCTAACCACTCCTCCATGGAGTGGACATTATACCATATTTTGTGTGCTCAATTGGGATCAATCAACGGAATGAATAGGCATATTATATGATTAATAAATTCATATCATAATACCACGTCATATTATTCGGCACGAAGTAACATCAGAGACATTCAATCTTGCATGTTTGCCTTTCAACTAATTCTTTGAATTCAGGTTAATCACAACAATAAGATAAATTATGAAGAAAATGATAGTGAATGTGGGATATTAACAGTTATTACGAATTACCTGACAGAAACAACATTAAGCAGGCTGGGTGGTCAAGCTCATTAAGTGATTGACATTCGATATCGTCGCCAAAGTTCTCGGGTTTGAGTACCGTCCTTGTCGGGGGTGTTTGACTATTTCGTCATCAATTTCATGTAATGGTCACTCGTCCTTATTGTCGCGATCATCGAACAGGGAATAAAAATTATAAAAATAAATACGATGCAAGAGTACTTATTTCATCTCTCACGAAATCTCCTAAAAAACCGGAATATATAAAATACATGTATATTCATTCACATACATTTTCGATTTCTATATTTAACTAATCGAGACCGAGAACGGAAGAGCAATTT
Organism: Lepisma saccharinum; assembly: GCF_977018435.1. Taxonomy (NCBI): domain Eukaryota; kingdom Metazoa; phylum Arthropoda; class Insecta; order Zygentoma; family Lepismatidae; genus Lepisma; species Lepisma saccharinum. Next base: position 118,849,075 of record NC_139230.1, read on the forward strand.
TCAGTTCGACAAACCGAGAGACGGAGAAACTGTCAAGTCTCGTTTCTTCTTGGCATCTCCGTAATCGAGTTGTTCTGTTTGTCATTGGCTTTGTATTGGCAATTATTGTCATTATTCTTCCCCTGCAGGTAAACCATAACGATGAATTATGATGAAATGAAGCAGATAAAAGGGCAATAACAAGAAAGTCATGCCTGTTCGGGACTCCAACCCAGAACCTTATGTAACGAGATTTGAAATTCTGGAGAAGGCGTCCGTGTTTCGCTTGGTTTTCTCTTTCCTCTACTTCTCTTATATTATCATACATGTATAATAAAAATGGATCTCATACGATATGTTGCGATTCATAATTTTGCTGGTTAGATGCTACAGATGTGAACTCCAACCTGCAATATATTATTCCCTTTTGTTTCGTATCTGGTTGAACATGAAATTTTCTTACAATGTGACAATTTCTTTCTTACTTTTGGTTTGGTGCACAGATATGCTAATCTGGACTCGACCTTCAGTTTAAAGTGGGATACTAACCACTATGTGCATCCATCGTGTATCAAACCCGGGATCCACTGATTACAAGGCGACGACGTTATCACTACGCCATCGAGGAGGCCCCATGACAAAATGTTATTCACTCGATCTCTACCATAATTTATTTCAGCATTTACATTTTCGTTTTCTTCTTCTTTTTTCCTTTTGTTAACTACTCTTATACAACTCTTTTTGCGTCTTCGAATTTCTTCTTGTTTCAGGAAAAAATAATACATGCAGGCTGTATAAAAATCCCCCGTTCAAATAGATAAAACGTTCACTCTCGAGAACTAATTTACATGTTTATCACTAACGTAACCATTAGAAAACTATTGAAATGTTAACTGATATAACTGCAGATGAAACAATACTTACAGCCACTAACGAAATATCTATTCTTGCGTAGTCTCACAGACAACAAGTATCTGGTGAGTCATTCACTCTTGCTGACTACGGGCGAAGGTCACTGAACTAAAGGGTGGTGGTAAGCAAGCAGGCTTCTGCTCTATCAAAGACGAGGTCACGTGTTCCAGTATTCAATGGCGTACGAAATAAGGAGGAACACAGCTATCTGACGTATGTTTTGGTCCCGTCATTGCACTAGAACACTTTATCGTCGTGGCCTTGAAGTTTCCTCAGGGCACTCCTACGTAAAGGCTTCTCAGCTAGAAGGATATCTTCCCCATTGAGTGGAGGAAAAGTGGTTGCGTATAGAGGTCCTTCAACTTTCGTATTCTTTTTCATTTCAGAACCCGTGCTGTATCGTCGACTTAATCCAATCTATCCGATGTAGGTTTTAGGTTCTGTTTCTGTTCGGTTATTTCACGTTGTCTTCCTGCTTATGTTATTCGCGACGAAGGCTCTGGATTCGATAATCTGGACAATAACGGGATTGTGTTGGTTGCTTGATTTGGTGTCTTAAGTCCACTTTATGTCCTGTTAGGCTAATCGTGAATGGACCTACAGTTTAAAGGGGGATCCGAACCACTATGTTCCTCCACCGAGTATGGAAACCCGGGATCCCTTAATTACAAGGCGCCCACGATCCCACTGCGCCATCGGGGATTGTGTTCGAAACGAGTGAATCAAATTTGAGTGATATGATATGCAACCATTGGAAGACTATTGAAAGAAAAGCTATGGGAACCTGCCAGTTTTTCTACTGCAGGCAGGAAACCATAAACATGGAAGAGAAGCTTATATTCTATGAAACCTGACGCTATGTGCTCGAATACTGGCTAAATATAATCCATAGAGGCATAGCAACGTTAAACAACCTATTATATGATAAATATAGGTTTAAGAAGGTCGAAATACAAAGATTGTGTGCGCCTCACTGATGGCGTAGTGGTAAGGCCTTGTAATCAAGGGGTCTTGGGTACGATACCAGGTGATAACACACAGTGGTTCGGATCCAACTTTAAACTGTATGCAGTTCAGATTAGTCTATCTGTGCCGGTGACTCAGTCGGTAACGCGTCTGACTACCATGCTTTAGGCCCCGGGTTCAATCCCCGGCCGGTTCAAGCCCGGTAACTTTTCTAACGTTGGAAGCGGCCCCGGCGCCCACCCAGCGTCGAATGACATGGGTACCTGGGGGAAACCCTGGGGGTAAAGGCGGTCAGGGGCGTGATGCTGATCACATCACCCCCACTCACGAACGAATCAAGAAAGTGTGGGGCGTTACCCCCACACCCCCTATACGCCTTCATGGCGTAGCGCTAAGCACAGGTGAGAACTTTACCTTTTTTTTTGCATAAAGTGGACTTACAACAAAATTTAAAATTGCGATAAAGATTATGATAAGGTATTAAAGAATTGGGTCTAACACATTTTTTTTATTGTTTACCAATGACATTGTTAACTAATATTCTTAGTTTCAGTTTCAAGATGAAATCGGCTACGAAATATAAGGAGTGGGTTCATATTTCTGTTACGAAATTCCACTTTTGTAGTAGACCTGTGCCACACTAAGATGTGACATAATAAACAAATCTGAGACACTTTCAAAGTATTAAATTGCTATCTACGTATTTGGGAACAATCTTTCAATATAATACTTTTTTTGGACGCGTCAAATCATAGTATTTAATTCCTGTTTTAGCAGCTTTAAGAAACCTGATGGGGGGGGGGGGTTACAAATGCCCTTTCTGCTCCCGTCAAGTTACGCCTATGACAAACAGGAATTCAAAGTAAAAGACTGTCCCGACTAAATCGGGAGACACGTCTGATAGATTTACAATTGGGAAAATTATAATTAAGCGTGTAGTTGAAAACAACCTATTTTCATATATTGCATGCAGCTCTACTTTTTCTGCAATGTGGATCAAGAACTGGGGACGTGGAGAAGCACAACACACCACGTAACCAATAGTCACGTGACCCTCTTTGCTTTCCTGTCATGTTGACCTTCGCGTGGAACACATTTCTCGGTGTTAAGACAGGCAAAATCACCCGATCATCGAAGGGTGCAATATGTGTTGCCTACCCTCCTGCATTACTTGCTCCTATTAAAGCCTTATGGGGAAGAACTTTTTTCCATGACTGTACACATTTCGAGTATCGGCCAGGACTTGAGTTTTATTTGTTTTTGTTAATTTGTCAATTTTATCATCATTCATGCTCATCGTACAAATTAGCCAAAAGTGGAAGAAATGCGGCTCTATATAACACACATTACATATACAAACAAATACGTAATTCGAGTTATTTTCAGTATTTTGATGAACATTTCACTCTAGTGTCAAATACTATAACCTTGGTGACAATGAAGTTCGACCAGAAAGGAATACGTGATTGAATGCACAGAGGCATAGGCGGTGGAATGGGTGACCCGCAGAAGTGACGCATGTGTGTAAGAGGAGGCCTGTGAGCAGGCAAGAATCGTGATCCCAGCATGTTGCACCCAAGGTCACGTAAAGAACGAAAACGGGGAACAATACGCGTGACATTGAACTTCGACCAGGCACCAGACACATTCGGAAAATTCCAGATAGTGGCGCATTCGACGGAAGCATGACGTCACGGACACGATAAGGGAGTCCGCCGTATATAAGCGCGTGCTGTGCACCGAAGAACCGCAGTGCATCATCACCATGGCCAGGGGCAAACCTATTGACAACACCGTGAGGAGAAGAGTAGCGGAGTTGCAACGGGATGGACTCAGTGAACGGGAAATAGTGCGCCAACTGAACTTACCCAAGTCAACCGTCCACTGCATCATCAAACACCACCAAAATACGGGTACTACAGAGCCAGGTAAGGCCCCCGGTCGAAAACGCCTGCTGAGCGTGTGTGACCTACGGATATTTAGACGCTATATCCAGACCAACAATCATGTTTCTGTGGCCGAATTACGACTGTGGACTCGAGAACGCTTTCACATTGAAGTGTCAACCAGAACCATTCGCCGTTACCTACAGCGATGCGGTTACCGAGTGTACAAGGCGAAACGTAAACCCTTCCTTTCCATGTTGAACAAAAGCAATCGACTACGGTGGGCATGAATGTACCGGGGATGGACATTTCGGCAGTGGAACAGGGTTTTGTGGACGGACGAATCCATTTTCAATATTGTGTACGGGAAAATACGGAAAACAGTCATTTGTCGGAAGGAGGAACAGAATGAAGCAAAATGTTATGCACGTCGGGTACAGAAACCTGCGTCAGTGATGGTATGGGAATGCATGACGGCATCTGGGGTTGGCCCACTACACGTCTGTGAGGGCATTGTGAATGCACACGCCTATACACGCATACTGGAGCGGCATCTTCCCACAGTGCGAAGGCACCTGTTCCACAGTCGGCGTCTCACCTTTCAACACGACAATTCCAGGCCTCATACAGCGCGGCTGACAAGAGAATGGTTGACTCGCCATCACGTGCGAACTCTCCCATGGCCACCATCGAGTCCCGACCTCTCGCCCATTGAGAATGTGTGGCGTGTTCTTAAGCGATGTGTGCAACAGAGGGGACCCACGACAGTGGCTGCTCTTCTCGCCTGCCTGCAGGAGGAATGGCACCGCATCGATGTGGAATACCTTGAACGACTCGTCCGCAGCATGCCCCGACGCATTGCCACAGTTATTCGCCGACGGGGCGGCGTCACACCATGGTAAACAGGATCCCCTCTAACAGTGGTCGAACTTCAATGTCACGTGTAGATGGGCGAAAATGTTTTATTTTGTGTGGACACCATACATTGCTGCGTTGCAGCGGAAATTTATGTTTTCCTTTGTTCCATGTAGCCTGCTGAATAAAATATGTTCAGCATATGCATATGTTCTCCTTCTTTCACAACGCACTCCTATATTTGTGACTGGTCGAACTTCATTGTCACTAAGGTTGTATTTTAAATTGATGGAATAAATAATTACAAATTTATGTTCAAAGAATTAAAATGTTCTATTTATAGTGCATTAAAACACCCTAATTTTAATAGGATTTGAAACTGTTGTCAATTGCATAATGGAAGATCATTCTAGTACCCTATAAACAAAATAGTATCTGTAATTTATGAATTAAAACCAAGTTTGCACTTGTACAAAAATATGTAAAAAAATTAACATAACAACTTATCAGTTACTCATTTGATTCATAAAAATAGTTTCCTTTGCACATCCTATGTGCATGAAAATTAAGTCTGAATCTTATAGAAATATATCGTTAAAATATACAGGGAGTGCAAAAGTAGATATATATTTGTTACTTGGAAATAATGTGTAACTGTATACCTACCTTTGCCCCCCCCCCCCCTCCCGTGTAAAACATATCTTTAAACTCTGTCGTGCACAGACACTCTTGAATTTTTATTTCTGTTAGTTCTGGAAATGACTCTTGAATTTTCAATTAAGCTTGTTCTGGAAATATTTCTCTGCCTGTATACGAGATCAAAACTTTGCTGCAAAAAGTTTAGTAACCTTTTTTGCTATTGGTTCATAATTTAATTGACACACGAAGATATTTTTTTCACAAGAATTCTTAAGATAAAAATCCAGTGTACTGGATAGCTTAGCTATGTCCAGTGTTGTAGAATTGTGCAGAGTGTTAAATAGAATATTTTCCTCACAACAAATGTATATTTACGAGAATAGCTGTCGATGATGTATTGATTTTAATTCGCTGTCAACTACAAAAGTAGCATGTAAAAACAAAATGAATATGAAGGTAATAAGAATGTATTATACGTTTTAAAGAAAAGAAAGGAAGTAGTGTAGGCTTTAATCTGTATGCTTTATGTGAGCAAGAAAATGTCCTTCTCAAAATCGGTCAGTCACAATGAAGGGGGAAAATGAAGCCAATGGGTATTCCAGACACAATATTTTCCATTTGGTACTGCGTAAGACACAAGAACATTGAGAAGGTAACATTATACATGCTCCAGACCACCTACCTTGAAATATAACTATAGGTTGGAAACGTTTAGAGCACTAAAAGTGAATAGGGTATATAGTAGTGTTTCAGTAAATGTTATTAGTTGTTCTTATTACATGATTCATTTTTTAAACAATGTGTGCATTAATTTCCTAGTAGTAACAATGTTAAGTTAGGGGAGTGTTGAATGCGACAATTTATATATTTTTGTTTCTACAGTTACACTATTTTATTTTATTTCAGATGCATATGATACTAATAGTGATGAACAACAAAATATAGTACTTCCTCAAGACAGTAATATTGATGAACAACAAAATATAATACTTCCTCAAGTCACTAAAAAGGAAAGTAACAGTACACAAAGAAAACCATTTAAAAGATCAAAGTGGTCACCCGGGGAAAGGGAAGCTGTCATAAAATTCTTTAAGGCCCATACAATTAACGGACAAGTACCAGGGAAAAGTGAATGTGATGCGTGTATATTGAAAAGTAAAGGTGTTCTTCAAAACCGAAACTGGAAAAATGTTCAACATTTTGTTTATTCTTGTATAACAAGTAAAAACAAGAACATTATTCTTGAAAGTTATTAAGCTAACATTTTAAAGTGACAAAATGATTTACTTTCTTTTGTGTTTTGTGAAAGCAGTCGATATAATACCAAACATCATTTTTTTTTTTTTTAAACAAGTAGTATCTACATTTACTACATGACAGGAAATGTTTCATGTAATTTTGGTTAGCAACAGTGAAATAATTTCCATATTGTTGTATTAAAACGAAAGTAAAAACAAAAAAAAAATAATTGTTTTGCACAATATAACACATTTTGAAGTTATGAAACATTCGATTCCTTCTTGGAAAACAACGGTAGTAAATAGTTTCGTTTTCAATTTCACATTCCACATTTATTTTTCTTTACGTAGAGTGACAATTTCATATACCTAATTTACGTATTTGGATTAAAATACGGTTCAGAGCAAAATTTTTAATTCATATTCAAGGTAATATGTCCTCCTCCGTAGTCGAGCGGGTTAAGGCGTTCACTCGTCTTGAGATCGTTCGCTGCGGGACGGCGTAGGTTCGAATCCGGCTCTGGTCGGAATTTATTCGGCCTAAGTATAGGGCCGGTGGCAACCCACCACGTGAGGAAATTGGGAAGCTCCGAGTGAGTGAGCGTAACCCGGTCAAGAAGACCTACAATAACGGCTGGGGGTTCGTCGGGCTGATCACCCGTCACCCCAATACTGGTCTGAGATCTCCATGCTATAACAGCTGACGGAGGAACAGTGTGGGAGGGAGACCAGCAGTCGGTAGGTAAGCCAAGGACCTCCAAGGGCTGCAGCGCTGTGGGTTATATGTATGTTATTCAAGGTAATATATATATATATATGATGCATTATAATACTTGAACTCATATTCTCTTAATGCCTATTTAGAGATAAGAGAAGAAGGTCCTTTGAGACTAGCTTGGCCTTGAAGGGGGAAAAGGTTAAATATTTGTTGCATGCAGGAAGGAACTTTGTTTTGTTTTTTTTAGTTTGTTTTGAACAAGTATTACAAGTTTATTATAAATTTGTAGATAATTAATTGCATTTTTAAACACTGTCAGGAAAGAATTTTGTTTCTAAGTAATATATGTGCTACATTCTTATTATAAATATTTTTTTTAGTTTAGCATGTTTCTTAGTATCATTATTGTGGTTCTTTTAATTATGAAAACAAGCCTAAAGACTTTTGTTCCATTTATATGTAATGTAAAAAGAGGAAAACATTGTAAAGTAATTAGTAGTTTCTTCTTGTATTTACTCATGTGGAATTATTAGAACGTTTTGTAATGGAAAATATTTCCTTTGTGTAACTGTGTATGGATATCACATGAAAAACTGCTTTGTGAATATAATGAAATACGTAATATATATATTATTATTATTATTATTATTATTATTATTATTATTAATACATTCATGAGGTACCAAATTGTACTAACTTGCTCAGATCGGTATTCGTATTTATATTAAAAAAAATAATTTCTACTGAGTAGAAATGGATGATATTCAACGATCAACTTCTCCACAATTCCTTGCGCCATGGCTATGAAAACATGCCGGGTAAGCATTGTGCGTATGATGTTTAACTAAGTATTGCAAGTATGGTTATCGTGATCATATGAGGAATGTGTACTTTATACCTTTTCAAAAGCCATACAGAAACCGTGAAAGATGTATGTGTAAAGTGGAGAAGTGCAAATTATTTCTTCGCAAAAGGCTTCTCGTACACCTTTATATTAATACACTTGATTATTTTTCTCGATATCTTCACAGAGTGCTCTGCGTGATGACGTCAAGCTGAATGTAAGCCATTTAATAAGTTTTTAACTTGATTGCAGATATACTCTATTTATTAACAAATTACCATCATCAGTAGAGAAAGCGTTTTGTACACATCCTGACTGCAGACATGACTCTGGATATGTGTTTTAAATATATTAATGGTACACACGGATTATTCTGTATCATGTAAAGTGTTGTGCAATGCTCCATTAGCGATTAGTCAAAACTAAGAAAAACACAAATAATTGTTTTTTAAGAATCACGTCTCGATCTTCTTACCTTTAAGCCGTTACTCTGGGATAATCACGGGGATAAAAATAAGGAAATATAAGAGGAAACTGATGAATGGATATATAGCACCCCCCCCCCCCCCGGCAGACTTTGACTCGAACTAGAAACCTTTGTTAGGAAAATATCTAACAAACTAATGTGCACACTCGGTCACCGAGGTAACTACAGAGGCAACATGCGTAGATAATGTAAAAAAGGAAAAAAATTCCGGGTCTGGATACGAGTGTTCCTTACGCACGCAAGATTTTTCTTCTTTCAATTCTACACTACATTGTATTCCTCCCACAGAAATAAGTGATTGAAAAATATTATAGTTTTGCTGATTTAAATAAACAACAATTTTATAATTTTCTTGAAAATATAAAAAAAAGCATATACAAATTTAAATTTCGAGTCAGTCTTCTAAAAAACATAAATCCCCATCATTATCATCATAGGGTCAAAACAGTACTTAAATACACCAACCATTAGAATGCAGTAACTCAGTTTTTGAGTTCGTATCTACCTTCGAATGTCATGTCTACTCAATCCCCTTTACATTTGTATTTAGCACAAAATATTTGTATTCTGGCTTTCAAGTGCATCCTGCATAACTTGAATTAATGGCTGATAAATTTGGTCCTGAAGCAAGTCTTGACGTATTTCAGTCACATAGGGTGGCTGTCAACCGTTGTAAGACCACAGCCCGGTAAAAGTCGATACCCTGCTCAAAAATGAAGGTATGCCACAGGCGCGCCTGGATTCTGATAGGGTTGCCAACTCAAATTGCCAGTTACAATATGTGCCACTTTAAACTGTAGGTCCATTCCCGATTAGCCTTTCTGTGCATAACGTAACAGTCCATGAAATCATCGCATATATGTTAAGTACAGAGAACTCTAAAATCCTGTTAGTTTAGAGTTCCTGCATACAGTAAATGTGATACATTCGTAGTCGCCTTTTTTTGTAGTTCTGAATCCGATATATTTGTAATACATGTTTTCATAAATTGTATAAAGGCGCCCCCGCGGCGGAGTAGTTAGCACATCGCGCAACAACGCCAGGGGTCCCGGGTTAGAATCAAATCATCAAACATTCCCATCTTCGCAAATTAGCCAATAGTGGCACACAAAACGAAGTTAAATACAGCAAATCAATAAATAAATTGTATAAATACAGATATAGGATAAATAATTTTAAATACGCTGTCTTTTGCTGGGTGTATAAGTAATAAAGATAGCAGAATATTACTGATTGATTGATTGATTTAGTTTATTTTACTTTGCGTTTGTGCCTCTAGGCTAATTTGCGAAGATGGGGATGAGTGCTGAAATGATGAAATTGATGAATGGACATTCACAAACAACCAAGCCCGACCGGGATTCGAACCCGGGACCCTTGGAGCTGCAGCGCGATGTGCTAACCACTTTTTTTTTTTTAATAAAGGAAATACCCCCTACACAGAGGTATTCCCCACCATTGACTCTTTCTCTCACTTTTACACTTTTCAATTCTTACATTTTTCTTTCTTTCGTATCAACTGGACGAACACAAATACCCATGCCTTACCCGGGACTCGAACCCAGAACCCCTGGCGTTGTAGCGCGCTCTGCTAACCACTTTTTTTTTTGACATAAGTGTAGTACTGCTATTACAATTCGTATTTCTATCTGGTTAACCTTTACATTTTTGTTTGACCTAAATTAAGTATAAAGCACTAATAAGAAATTTGCATACCATTTCTTCCTTGCTTGGAGAGGAATTTTTTCATATTGTTCTTGCAAGAAGATACTGAATTGTTTCTTAAAACAGCTCTCGTCATTGTGAAATATATATAATAAGTATTCTGTTATCAACCATTGTACTGCTCGTTGTTTTGTTGGTGGATAAAAATTGAAAGCAGGAAAAACTATATCTGTATCCGTAAACTTTGTTAATGAGGTGCGGCATATACGACTGAGCATTGTTCGCAATTTGTTCCACGCCGTGGAGGAGTTGCGACACTTGGTTATCCTGTGGGCTAAAGAGTCAGGCACGTTGCATGATATACAGTTAGGAGAGTCACTGATTCCATATTGGTATGTCCTATCTCTTGTCACTATAACACGATGAACCAGTTTGTACCATATTGATTGGGCAGCTTTTGAAAGGTGTTTGGCGGAGACATTTTCCCATATTTGTGGCCAATTATGTGTATTGAAATCCCTGACTATTCGTGGTACTGTGTGCTTGAAACTATTGATTTCACTATATAACTTTTTAACAGATGGTGTAATTGTCTCATGTCGTAATAACTGGTAGCATACCTGTAAAGCGATGTCCTTATAAAACGAAAACCTTTTGGGGATACTTTGGATATCGATGGGAGCTTCTAATGGAATGTCCTGTATTATCGTCTGTATACATGCTTGGGTCGTTGACTCGTGCAGTGAGAAAGCTGTTTTAAGGCCAGTCTGTACAAACAATGCTCTTGCCTCTGTGTTCACGTGTATTAGTGCCAACCCCCACCTGTCTTCTCTGATAACGTGACCTCATTTATTGCCACCCGGAAAATTGTATCGTGCCACAAAAAGCAGCCAACAGCTTTGTTGACCTTGGCTAAGTGCTGTGTTTTGAAGGGCAGGATTTTTGCTACATACCAAAGTTTAGAGAGAGCAAAAACGTTAATAAATCTTACTCGTGCTTTTAAACTCAGAGAGCGCATCTTGTTCACTCTGAGGACGTAGATTGCCCTCTCGCACGTGAGATTACTATTGGCTTCGATCGTTTCATCGATATTTGCATAGAAGTTTATACCTAAAACTTTTATTTTCTTATCTACAGGGATCTCCGTATTGTTTGTGAAAGGATTCTCCTTGCCAAGGGGCATTAGGAATGACTTTCGATTGTTTAGTTTTGCTCCTGATGTGAGCTCAAAAGTATGTATTTGGCTTTTAACACTGCACAGATCTCTTTCATCCTTGAGAAAAATCGTGATGTCGTCCATGAAACTGCCAACTTGTATTGTGGTGGAAGCCATAGAAATGCCCTGTAAATGATGCTGGATACTAAACAAAAAGGGGGCTATTGTGAGGACGTACAATGTGCTACTCAAGGGACTACCTTGTAGTACACCTCGTCGCATTTTAAAACTTGTTGTCAAGAAACCATTCATTTTGAGTTTTAGCAGCATATGATTATATAATGTTTTTATCCAATTAAGAAAAGTGTCTCCGAAGCCATATGCTTCTAAGACTTTGTACAGATATTCGTGGCTCACTCTGTCATATGCTTGAGAAAAATCTAAAGATAGAATTGCCTCTGATGCATTCTTATTTTGTTTGGTAATAATTACGTCTCTTATCGTTTGTAGCAAGTGATGTATACTTTGGGACGTATTACAAGCGAACTGTAAATTGCCAATAAGTTTAACCATATATTTTTTTTAAACGCTGATTTATGCACCTACTTATAAGTTTGATGTCACTGCTCAATATGGAAATTGGCCTAAAATCTGTGACGAACTTTGGATTTGCCTTTTTGGGAACTAACATTATAACTCCCGTGCTACTGGTCTTCCCTATGGTCCCTGTTGTCAACACTTCGTTGACCCATTCCGTTAATTCGTCTCCTATTAGATCCCAGAAACATTGATAGAATTCTGATGGTAATCCATCTTCGGCTGTAGTTTTATTCCTCGGAGCTTTGAATACTGCATCATGAACCTCCTTTTTACTAAACGGTTGTGTGAGCTCAGTTCTTTCATTTTCTGTCAGTGACGCAGGGAGGTAGTTCAAAAAATTGCATTGCGTTTCTGTTGGATTAAAGGCTTGACCAAAAAGATTTTTATAGTATTGCAAAAACCTGTGGTGTATACTATGAGGGCTGGTGACAACTTCACCGGAATCTAAAGTTAATTTATGAATAACGTGACTCCTGGCGTGTTTATGTTCTTGAAGAATGTGACTTAGTGTGGCTTGCTCGTCTGGGTCTATAGGAAGAATCTTGCTTTTTATTATTGCTGCAGATTTTCGTTTCCTATGTATAGCAAGTAATTGCGCTTTTATTTCATTTGCATAAGGACGATCGAAATTACCTTGCAATGCTAAACGATGGAGATCATTCAAGACTGCATACAAAAAATTATATTTGTTTCTTTGATCTCTACTAACCTCTGCACTGAAGAATTTACTGACCTGACGAAATTTAGGCTTAACTCGAGTTTCCCACCACTCGTTTAGGGTCTTGTGCACTGGCCGAGAGGCCTTGAGTTCGTTCCACGTTTCCCTGATTAGCTGCACATAACTACCATTGCGTAATAATGTGCTATTTAAAAGCCAGTATCCGCTACCTTGTCGGGGTTTGATCAAATCTAAATTTATTTTGAGAATTGGGACACTATGATCACTAAAGCATACTGGAAAATTTTGAAACCTAATTATATATTCCTGACATCTTGGTGCGACATAAAACCTATCGATCCTTGACGCACTATTGGAGGTGATATGTGTGTAACCTTGACTTTCGCCATTGGTGTGTATCCAAGCGTCAAGCAGTTGTAACCCCTGCGTTAATTCATAGAGCGCACGTGAGAAGTTGTATCCTGGATTTTGATCTTGTGAACGAATTACGCAGTTAAAATCTCCCACTAGTATAGTGTCTAGTGTGTGGGATGTCAACTCGGGCCCTACAACTGTTGAAAAAAAATCTTCTCTTTCCCGTCTGTTTTGGCTTCCTGACGGAGCATACACATTACAGAGAAACACTGAGCCTAATTTGGCACTGATTTGTCTGCCCGTGGGATGGGGCACAACATTACGTAAATCCAAGTGTCGCCTACATGCTATGGCAGTCCCTTGTGCAAAGGGAGTAAAATTGTTGTAAACTTTAAACATGTTCAGTACAGAAAAATCGTCTATGGCTACCTCTTGTAAGAGGGCCACATCAATAGACGATTTAATAAGAAAGTCATTGAGAGCAATTATTTTGGTCTTACTTTGCATTTGATTCAAATTTATAGATGCCAAGGTAAATGTTTGCATGATTAGAACTGTCCACAAAAGAAAACTAAACTTACTTACATTCAACATTACTAAACTCTAATTTCTGCCTAGAATGCATTAACTATGCTTTCCACTAAATAAATCTGGGGTAAGTTTGTTACTCGTCGAAGGTTTCTCTTTAATTACATTTCCTGAATGACTTGTTAAACTACCCTTTGAAACATCTTGTTTTGGGGTACCAGGTTCTACTCTAAATTCGTTATGAACTATTGTGGAACTTACGCATTCATTATTTTTCTTCTTCTTTCTACGTAGCACCATGGACTCTTCCGCCACTGACCGTAACCTTGATACAGATCTTGACCGTGATTTCCTAGGAGAGGTAACTACGGGGAATTCTGTCTCCGCGAACAAAGGACTTGGGGGTGGGGGCGGGGGTATGTGATGCATCTCCTCTGAAGTGGTCAATGTTGGCTGCTCCATCTCTTCCCTTCCTGTTGGTGCATTCTTCTCACTAACTTCCTGTCTGGTACCTGTCTCCTCGTCGGTGATTCTGGGGCTATCCGTGTTCCCTCCATTGCTATCTCCTGACGCTGGGACTTCTGCAACGAACAGAACTGAATCTCTTGGTTTAGTCCGTACGGGTAGCACAGTTGGTTCATATACCATCGGTACATTGTCAGCGGGTAGATTAACCGGACCCCTGCGGGGCTGGTTCTCTGAGGATCGACGCTTAGGGCACTGAGCAACTACATGATCCTCCCCCTAACACGCGAGACACGTACGCACCTGCCCAGGGTATGTTACCCAATAAGAGTCTCCATTCATTGTTACATATGAGGGTATGGGTTTACGTAGTATCATTTTAATCAAGGCACGTCCAGTTCGAGTAGGGTAAATGTGATCTGCAGAGTATGTCTCGTCTTCAATTTTTAACACTTCCCCATAAGACCTCATGACACGACTTATCACTTCTGCACTTAATTCAATTGGGACTACATGGATTCTGACGATTACATGCCGCTGGTGGGCCCATTCTACTTCAACTTTATGATCACCATCTACGTCACTGTAGATTACCTCAGCACCAAAATCATTTAGTAACCTTTCTCCTACCACTTTTGTCGCAAATTTCACGTACAAACACTTACGAAATTAATCTATTTCAAAACTGAGCACTTGGTTCGTAGGCACTTGGTAGACATCATGAAACCATCGATGAAAATCCAATGACGTAGGTCGCGTTTTGACCTCACGGAAAACAAATTTCAAGGTGTTTTCTCTTTGTGTATTCATCGTGAACTATTTCATCGTATCTTCACTGGCTCACGGTAATTGTAGTCAAAACCTCGCTTGCACTCCAAAGGAAAAAAGAACTAACACAACACTAGCAAACCGTATACGGCCCTAGCTAACTCGGACAGTTCGATCACTAAGCCTTCTCACGCGAAGAGCGGAGCTCGGTACGAACTGATACCTGCACGAGCTGCAGGCAGACTGACCACTTCGCCACGGAGGTCGACAACCACTCGGCCACAGGGTCGGGCAATTACTGAATATTACAACCTATTATTCTATGTTATGAAAACAGGTAATAAAATAAGAGAACACTCTATTGTAATTGCATTGTAATCGGGACTGAACTTACAGTTTAAAGTGGAGCTTCATTATTGTGTGTAGTTTTACCAATTATCTCACAAAGAAACCGTTTTGCACCATCTTACAGGGGAAACCTTGCCAACAATGACAGTGCAAATCATGTCGCTACTAACAGGGTCGGAACTAGTAATTTTGCCGCCGTGGACAGCCGCAGCAAATGACGCTCTCTTTCGAACCCCCTCCCCCGTCATAATGCAGCAATGGGAAATTGAAAACTCAATATATTCCTAACTAAAACATCAAATTATAAAATAAATCATGAGACCTGTTACACAATTGCAGATCCGTAGCCAGGATTTACTTTCGGGGGGCTCA
This sequence comes from Lepisma saccharinum, assembly GCF_977018435.1. Classification (NCBI taxonomy): domain Eukaryota; kingdom Metazoa; phylum Arthropoda; class Insecta; order Zygentoma; family Lepismatidae; genus Lepisma; species Lepisma saccharinum. Next base: position 118,864,534 of record NC_139230.1, read on the forward strand.
TCCCTTATCAGCAGACGCCATCTAATGGGGAATAAGTTGGGATGTTAGATGCCTTGACAATAAATTTCGCAGTACATTACAATTTATTATGTGTTTCAGCAGATGCTTAATCCTGCTAAGGATGTAATATGCTTGACAGAAACGCATACTCTTCCTCGTGGTACCGCTGCAAATGACTCAGACATGCAGTCATTCTGTCAATCTTTTGTCCCTCCGTCAGTTGATGCGGAACCCACTGCACGCAAATTTTTTGAACTGCAGGTCATCTTTGATAATGGCATGCACAGAGCCATGACTAATGCCAACCTGAACACGAATTTCTTTCTCTGTGATTCGTCGGTCTTCCCGGATCAGACCATCGATCCTCGCAATCACATCAGGCGTAATGGCTCGATGGGCCTGTCCCGGGCGCGGATCGTCTTGCAGTGATGTGCGTCCTTCGCGGAATCTCTTCTGCCACTCGTGCACACTTGTCAGGGACATGCAGTGTTCGCCATACACTGCAGACATGCGACGATGAATTTCACGTGTTCCAGCACCCTCAGCCACCAAGAAATGAACCACACCTCTCTGCTTTTCTTTGCTTTCCTCCATTTCCAATGCTGGACGAACACACTTTTCACTACGCTCACCTCCTGAGCAATGACGAAGCAATTGTGTGGACCTGTGCGTTTTCACTATGCATTTCTCCTACCCTACATATGACAGTATCGATACGTAACAACAGTGTTGCCAACTTTTGCGAGGAATGTGTTTTATGGTGGGTGTTCTTTTTCCATTTGACTGCCCCTCATATCAAGCACTTTCTGTCTTTCAAAAATAGTTCGTGTGCTTGTTTTCCATTATTAATGTGAAATTGAACGTGTTGAAAATATAATTCAATCGTTTGTTCGAACACAAATGTTTTAGTACCAACTTCTACCCCTTTTTGTATAATTTAAGAGGATAATAACGTCTTTGATACTACTACTACTACTTTCTTTATTTTGCTTCGCTTTTTGTGTCACTTTTGGCTAATTTGCGAAGATGGGGATGAGTGATGACATGATGAACTTGATGAATAGATACTCACAAACATCCATGCCCATGCCGGGATTCGAACCCGGGACCCCTGGCGTCGTAGTGCAATGTGCTAACAACTCCGCCAATAGGGAGAGCTACCACTACTACTTCTACTACTACTACTACTACTACTACTACTACTTCTATTACTACTACTACTAGTAGTAGTAGTAGTACTAATAATAATAATAATAATAATAATAATAATAATAATAATAATAATACTAATAATGTTGGTTCCGTGTTCGAATCGTAACTTGGGCGTGATGGATGTTTTACCATATCATCACTCATCCCCCTCTTCGCAAGTTAACCAAAAGTGCCACAAGAAGCGAAATAAAATAATGCAAACCATAATAACAATAAGAAGAATAGCTTTATGATTATTAAAATAATAATAATAATTAGCATTATTATTATTAAAATTATTATTATTGGTACATTTACCCTGCTACTTGGCCCCCCAGACAAAAAATCGTGGTTGCACCTCTGAGAGGGAGAGAGAGAGAGAAGTGTGGGGGAAGGAAAATGTTGACTTCAACACACTATTGGTATGTTTTCCTATTGTTAAAAGCGAACACGCACGTAAAATTCATCTTGTGTAGAGACACAGATTAGAACAAATTCACATAAATGATCTGCACGGCTAACCGAAACGAAAATACGTATTATCACATAATGGCTTTTAATACTGTAACGTTACTATGCTGCTTGGCAAAACTTCGAAAATGGCATTTGCTATTCGTAAAAGACATGTAATTCCATTTTACGAAAAATACTTTTGTGAAACCATTACCAAATCAAAGAACACAAAAGTCTTAAGTTATTCGCCCCTGAATACAGCATCAAAAACGGTACTACATATCGGAACGTATGCACATCGCGCTGCGACGCCAAGGGTCCCGGGTTCGAATCCCGCTCGGGCATGGTTGTGTGTGAATGTCCATATCATTTTCATCATTCCATCACTCATCCCCATCTTTGCAAATTAGCCAAGAGGAACAAAACGCGAAGTAAAATTTAAAAAAATCAAATAAAAAAAATAATCGGAACGTCTGTATGATACCAGCTATCAATAACGTTATTGCTTTGAAGCAAGGAGTATAACATTCTTACTGTGACCTCAATTAAGTTACTGGTTAATTGTAACGTTACTAACACTTTGCACACACACTAAAGTTACTAGTCAATACGTGACGAACCCCTTTCTTACCCTGTAACGTTACTGGTTACCGGCAATAAATGTAACGTTAAAGCGTGACGTAACGACCTACTCGTTTACAGATCAGTTATGGTTCGGTACCGTTATGCACACATGTAACGTAATGTTTCATATACCGGAGGTAACGTTTCTGTTAACGAAAAAAGTTACTCTGTTTCTGGTAGTAACGTTACGGAAACCGTAATTGAAATACCACTTCACTTCGTTACGTTACGAGTCCCTGGTTACCACTACCTCCACCGGGGAAACCACACTGAATACATACAATACTATAGGTATGTAAAGTTTAAATTAGAAATGCATAATTATTTATAGGAATTCAACATTTCCCCTGAGTGAAGGCTAGAATGCCGAGACTTGGTTTCCTTCGCATCTTACTCCGAATTCTACCCTCGCATACATTGCTTTCAGTGCTCTGATCATGCTCGCGGACATTTCCTTCTCATACAAGTTTTCCCACAAAATTTCCCTATGAACTTTATCAAATGCTTTTTCAAAATCAACGAAACATGCGTATAATTTCCCCCGCTTCTGTTTAATTTTCCTCTGTACTAGTGTTTGTAATATGAATATGTTGTCTACCGTGCTGTACTCTTTCCTGAAGCCCGCTTGTAGTGGTGAGATTTTGTCGAATATTTCTGTCCATTTCTGGATCCTACGGTTTAAGATGTGTGTGTAAACTTTACTCCATATAGGTAATAAAGAAATGCCCCTGAAATTGTTTGCGTCATTTCTGTCCCCTTTCCCTTTATAAATAGGACAGATTATGGAGTTTGACCAGTCCTTCGGAAAGTACCCGTCCTTAAAAATCTTGTCCATTAATTTGCTTTGTGCTTCCACCATATGAATGTCAGTTTCGTTGGCTTTGAAAAATTCCGCGCCAATGGAGTCAAGTCCTGCGGCTTTCCCCTTTTTCAGTTTCCTTATCGCTATTTTTATCTCATCGACCCCTATACCTTTGCTAAGAATCGGAATGATATCCCCTAAAAAGTATATTTCCCGCGTAACTTCTAGGCGTGGTGGCCCCCCACCTCCCCCGACGACACAATGACAGTGTGCTTCCCAAATGTAAGGTTCAATATGTGCCCAGTTGCCGTTTTGGCCCCGTAATTTCCGTAATATGCCCCACAAAGCGGTATTATTCTTTTCTGCTACGGCCTTTTTTATATCTTCAAAATTTCCCTGTTCCTATTTCTCATTTTCGGGGTGTAAGGGGTGACCTTCCACGTAGTACACCCAAATGTCATCCTCACTTCCACGTTAGTACACCCTGGACTAAAGACTAACGAGGCTCTGGCGACTGGCCCCATGGCCAGTATAATTTTGTTTGTATTGTCCTGTTCTTTTGTCCTTATGTGTGCTGAGTGCCCCTTTACAGCCTCAGCTTTTAACGAAAGTCAGAACATTTTAAGCTTTTAAGATTTTACTTATGCAACGTTCGAGTTGTTCTTTGTAAAGATAAGGGGCTGGACCCCGTATAATGTGACGGGTGCAAAATAGCCTAAGTGCTGACGCACCCACAATTTTAACATCAAATCAAATCAAATCAAATCTATTTCTCATTTTCTTCCGTTAAAATGTTATTATAAGCCTTTCTACTCGATAGGTATATAGTTGTTTCTGGTTTCCATCCTATTTACGTATCTATACACTTTTAACGCGTGATCTAGTTTCTTTTTCATCGCTTTACACTTCCCGTTGTACCACCCTGTCTCTACAGGCCTGCCCCCCTTCCCCCCTCCCTTTACCATATTTCTTCCTGCACGTTCAAAGATATGATATGTTAAATGGGTTATATTTAATCCCTTTCCTCTGTGAAGTTACTAGGTAACTTTTTTGAATTGTTACTTTCTTGCAACATTAACATCTCATCTACCATGTTGAGTTTCTTTATATTCTTTACCACAATAGTTAATACCATATTGCATTTTGTTCCGTTCCGTTTTGTTACATTTATGTAACGTTAGTTAATATCATATTGACTTTTAATGCGTTCCTGATAACATTAGTATGTACCATATTGCATTTGTGCTCCTACGTACCGTTCTTCATTACCATATTGTACACTCATGCTCATAAATTAAGGATAATACAGGTTTTGGTGCCCCACGATACATCACTGAAACAAACTAGTTGTGGTAGCACACACACATGTTGAACACACAAGAAAGACATCCACATACCCTGCTTAACCCTGTTTATTGAAGAAAACGTGAGAAAAACCAAAGAGCGCACATATGATACAAAGCAAGTGAGGTTGTAAAATGTTGTTCCACAGTTCTTTGAGCATGTGCACAGGTTTCAGTATGGAATGTGATGCCCATGCACATTGACACATGCAGTACAACGGCTTGGCATACTCTGGAGAGGGTTCTCGAGCAGCTGTTGGGGTATGGCCTCCCATTCTTGCACCAGTGTCTATCGGAACTCCTGAAGAGTCCGAGGAGGTGGAAGACGTGCGGCGACACGTCGACCTAGAGCATCCCAAGCATATTTGATTCGGTTGAGGTCAGGGGAATAGGCAGGCCACTCCATTCGTATGATGTCTTCTGTTTGAAGGTACTCCTCCACAGTAGCAGCTCGGTGTGGCTTGGCATTGTCATCCATCAGGAGGAACGTAGGACCGACTGCACCTCTGAAAAGACGGACGTAGTCTTGCAGAATAACATCCCGGTACACCTGACCTGTTACAGTACCTCTGTCGAAGATATGCAAGGGTGTACGTGAACCCAGGATAATGCCACCCACACCATGACACCACCACCTCCATACTGGTCCCTTTCGACGATGGTACCGGGTCGCTATCTGGTTCCTGGTTCACGCCAGATGGTTACACGACGAGAATCATTGTTGAGATTATACCTGGACTCATCAGTGAAGAGTACCTGAGACCATTCTTCCATTGTCCATGTCCTGTGTTCTCTACACCAGTTGTTACGGGCTACTCTGTGACCATGTGACAGTGGAATGCAAATTGCAGGCCTCCGGGCGAATAAACCGTGCCTGTTGAGTCGTCTGTACACAGTGTGTCTGAAAACAACTGTTCCAGTGGCAGGTGCAAGGTCTCGAGCAAGGTCCCCGGCAGTACTCCGTCTGTGTCTCTGGGCACTTACGGTGAGATATCTGTCTTCTCGTGCTGTTGTACACTGTGGACGTCCACTGCTATAGCGCCGAGACACGTTTCCAGTCTGTTGGAATCGTTGCCATAATCGTGAGATGACACTTTGTGGCACATGGAGCACCTGTGACACGACCTGCTGTCTTTGGCCCGCCTCTAGCCGCCCAAGTATCCTTCCCCTCATTACATCATCAATATGTGTTTGTTGAGCCATTTCACACACACACTCACAATTCGCACAACCGAACAGAACTGCACGCTTCCTATAGGCACTGTACTCTGGTCAGCAGTTTCGCTCCTGTGAGTCATTTGTCTGCTTACAGCGCCACCACACACTGGATCAAGGTCATAGTCAACACAGGTTCTTTGGTACAATACCCAGACATCATTTCAAACTGCAACGTGCACATCAAATATTTATTTGTATAAGATTCAGCATTATCCTTAATTTATGAGCATGAGTGTATTTAGTTACGTGCCATCTAAAGCTGATATATACCACATTGCATTTCGTTACTACGTTCCTTGTAACGACATATGCAAAGATGCATATTACGTTATGTTCCAATGTGCTCATTCCGTTGTGTTCCTTTGTAACGTTAATATCTACCGTAATACATTTTGCAAGGTTCCTTGTGACATCAGTCTATATCATATTGCATTTCGTTACGTTACATGGGTACCAGCAGTTGAACCATACTTTTCCTCCTACAAAATGGAACGTACCGTGTGACGTCACTTGTTTACGATACGACTCCCTGCTTTGAGGTCATCCAGGTCTTTTGGCTTTTCCGCGTACACTTCCTTCTTGCCGTATGTGGGTCCTCTGCGGCCAATTCACATGCCTCCGAATTCCTGATCCAGGAAGTTTCTGACTGCAAGAGCGAAATGGGGAGGTTCCCCGTCTTGCTGGAAGTGCACCTCATCCTTGATACCAAGTGCAACCAGCTTGGGAAGGATGAACGCCTTCAGGATGTTGAGGTAGGTAGTGTCACGGCATCTTCCTCGAAGAAGAAAGCCCAATTAGGTGACCCATGGACACAGTGTACCACACATTCACTTTTGGGCGATTCCTCTCATGGGTTTTGGAATTTGCGTGGTGCTGATTCACCTCCCCGGACACATGGAAGGTAGCCTCATCTGAGAACACAATGTACCTTCTCCCGAATTGACGTCATCTTGGAATCAACTGATCGCTCGCAGTCACGCGATCCTGTGAACGTGCATAGTTACCAGGTAAAACTTTAAAGATTCGTTACAAAGTTATACAGAGCGAATTTAAATGTGGCAAGGACTTTTGGCAAATCCTGTATATAACGGTTTTATTTGATTGATTATTTTTATTTAACCCTTCGTTCCAGAATAACGTGGTTAGTATACGCGTGAGCACATGTGGATTCATGTTTTGTTTTTTTGTTTTTCGAATATCTTATTACGTTCATCATATTAAATGTAACAAAATGATATTCTTGTATTGTAATATTACTCATTATCTAATATGAGAGCAAAATTATCAAGAAAAAGTAAGAATGTTTATACCTTTATTTGGAATTTACTTTTGATGTTAACTAATTTGTATAACATTATTTAAATAGTCCATAATTTATTACTCTTTGGCGAGAAGGATATACGTACGCTCATTCTACCTAGTAGTTTCATCCTGCCCAATATGTTGAGAAGAAAAGAGAATAGTCCCTTTTTCTATCATGATTCCTCTTCAATGACTCCTCAACAACAATATCTTCAGGGGCCTGAAAATCGAACACTCTTCCCAGGTCTTCTCTTTTCTCATCACTTGGTTCAGCAAGCACTTCTTCGTTTGCGACAAGCATCAGATTTCAAAGTTCATGTAGCCAGAAGCAGTATAGCAGAAATGGGTGAATAGCGAAATAAAATAACTACCGAAGAATAAAAACAGAAAACAGTGATACCACAGGACATCAGTGAGCACAGAAATAAAACATGTTTGCGGAAACGTGGTTGGTACACGTACGTGTGAGCGTGGTGCTCACAAGACACGGACTGTCATCAAAATGACGTGTCTGCGCACACTAAGAGCAGTGCCATAACCAGAGCTAGGAATTTTAGGTGCAAAAATTTGTCCATAATAAGGTGCAAAAAAGGTGCCAATTTTTGTACAAAAAAGGTGCTAATTTTCAGATGTAAAATTTATTGTGAGCAGTGCATACATATATGATTCAACTTGTCTGGATAAACACATAGAGTATTCTCTGGTTTTAAATCGTTTAGTATAACTAAGCAAAGAAAATTCTCTGATACATTAGAAAGCGACATAAAGGAAAACATGCTTCTTCTTACTTGCTTAGAATTAGTCATCTAGAAAACTGTTAAAATAGATTACATTCAAAATTTCTATGTTCTTCTGAGTGAGGCTACATCTGCGGTCACTAAGCAGATACTTGTAAGTTGAAATAGAACGTTCAACGTCAACAGACACAAGTGGTGCGTATTTTGTTTTCAACCGGTAATCCACATCCTTGTGGGTTGCAACTTCTTGAACATCAGGATTTTTGGCTAAACTTTGTTCTAACTTCTCTTTCCCTACCCCATGCAGCTCTCGTTGCACATCCATCAAAACAGCCCACTGTGCTTCCTTTTTAGGACACTGCTCCTCCAGTTTTGTGATTGCAGTAGTAAGGAAAGAGAAGCCATGTACAATATAGAGTTCATCTTGCCATTCCTGTTTAAGTGCAAGTTTTTTGGCTTTTTCTACAGCTGAGGGATTACTAGGCAAAGCATCTAAAAATTTCGATATTGTATGGAAATGATTGCAAATAAACACTGCAGCTTTTAACCATGTACCCCATCTAGAGGGTGGTAGTGGAAGTTTCGTAATTTCTACGTATTTCTGTATTCTAGAAGGAGCCTTTTTCAGTATTTTCTTAATGCTAGAAACAAATTCGTTCACATATGTATATTCATCTTTAAGAGCTTCACAAACTCTATGCAAAGCATGAACAATGCAGGTCACATGTTTTAAGTTAGGATACATATTCTTCAGATTAGAAAATGCAGCTAACATGTAAGATGCTTGGTCTGTAAGAACTAACCACATTCTATCATATTTTACGCCCTCCGGCCACAATACAAAACATGCATCATTGAAACTTTGCATTACACTTGCATTATCTGTTTTGCCGAGAAAATAAGTTTTTAAAAGCATGGGTTTCACTTGATGTCCATTGAGAGGTGCTACTAAAATGTTCAAAACGTACATGTTTTACCTATCTGTGGTTTCATCTAGTATGAAATAAACTGGATGGTCAGCTACTACTTGCCTGATCTGTGAGATTTTAGCTTCATAAAGAGGTTGAAGGTAAGATTTCCTTAAGGTGGTCTCATCTGAAACTGACTTCCCAGTATTTTTTTACAAATATGATTTCATGACAGGATTGTTAAGTTTCGAAAGAGGTATTCCACACACTATAAATGTCCTTGCTGTCTCACTGAAAAATTCATTTTTGTTTCTGGAACTCGAAGATGAAAGCGCCTCACTAATGAATTGCTGTCGCTTCCCATCTTTACCATCTCGTAGTTCTTTATTCCTGACGTGCTTCCCACTTTGTAGATGCTGAACAACCCGAGTGTGTTGGTGTTTGTCATCAACAGCAATAGAAACATCACACACCTCAGAACAGATCCATCACTCTGAATGCCGTCACCGCTAAACTGTTTAACAATGTCCTGCAGTTTCCCAACATTTACTTTATGTTTTGGCATGGTGAACAAGCAAATCCGATGCATCGATCAGTCGATCACAGACTGCAGTTACCTTGCTCGCTGATACGGGAGAAGGAAACGAAAACAAAACAGCTTCCCTACAACAATTCGTAAACAATATAGCATAGGAGGAAAAGAGCACAACTTCTAGCAATTGTAACGTGTCATTGTTGGCACTGTTTAAAGTCCGCGTGCTTACTACATTAACGTCCAAGAACTGAAGAAAGCCGATTCATTGTTTTGCGGTAAACAAGAATCGCGTGCCAAGAAGCCGTGCCTCGAATGTGGGTGGGGTTAAACAGCGCTCGAGTTGTATTTAAAAAAATGATAAAGATGCAAAAAGGGCGAAAAGGTGCAAAAGGTTCTGAGATTGTGAAAAAGGTGGAAAAGGTTCCGAGATTGTGAAAAAGATGCAAAAAGGTGCCACCGAAACACCATGAGTAAAGTTCAATACGTGCTTATTTTGGGGATGAGTCACTTTTTTACCCATTTACACACAAAAAAAAAAATTAAGGTGCAGCACCTAAAATTCCTAGCTCTGGCCATAACCTACAACTGGTATCATCTTGTCATAGACACTACAAATGATAGCTACAAAATACCAGAAAATGCTATCATTACCTAGGCGTCAAAAAGTTTCAGTTATATCTCAGGATGAGCGTATACCAGTAAAGGTATAACTTCGCATTTCTTCCGATTTTGGCTAATCACGATGATGGGAATGAAGGACGATAAGGTGAAATGAATGAAGGGACAATCACATACATATACGAACGATACAACTGAAGCCCCACAGAGGAAAATAATGGCCGTGGGTCCATACGCCAGATCCTTGGTGGTCTGCAAGACTGTAGTTACCGGGGTATACAGTGCGTGTCGTCCCGTTTCGCCTAATCCCCTTTCGCCTTATTGCTTATCAGCACAATTTATGACCTAACTGACATTTTAGGCGTAACGGGATATTCCATTTCGCCATACCACATTTCGCCTAAACGGGTTGAAATATAAATATTTAAAATGCAGGAAATTTAACGGTCTCTCAACAGAGGAAAGATACGTGCTGTTTTGTTGTGTTAGTCATCCTTATCTCTCCTTGATGTCATAGACCTGCTTCAGCGATCGGTCAAGCCAATAGAAAAAAGACAGGTCAGGTCCGGACCATAGGTGTCACGATGTAATAAGAGGGGGTCTGTAGCTAACGTCAGTTGTTTGCAAGGAGTGCTAGTGCGAAGAACTTGCTGAAACAATGTCAGTGTATTTTTTTTTATTTCTAGACGTGATGGAAAATTACTGTACTACAACAACTATATTCACCCTGTCGTCAGGGGCGGCTTAAGATAAAATTTTCACCCGAGTGAGGTGGATTTTTGGCGCCTGTGGAATCATTACTATAATGAAAGAGAGATAACGAATAATGACGCGGAAAGCTGGCACTTGAAGCTAAACTCGACATGTGGAAGAGATCATCCCAACATATTCAGCTTTATTGAAATGATAAAACGATAACAATCAGAAAATGAAGCGTTAAGGACGCTGCTTGAATTTGACAATCCGGATAAACGTCAGAGATTGAAGTTTAAACTTGTTAACGCTCGTCTCTGCCTACGAAAAGATAGACTAAGAAATCGAGTCGTAAGTTCATATGATTATAATGATGCTACGTCACACTGGGTTTATTTAGTAGATTTGTAATTCCTTGCCTTGCTTTTGATTCTACGTAATTTATTAGCGTTTAGTATACGACTAAGACTATTGGCTGTGATATTGCTGTTATGTCTACTTGTAGATATGTTACTTTGTGTATATTTTCTTTTTTTATAGATAATACGACAACCGCCACCGGCTGCTTGATTGTGTTACGATGCTCGTTTTTAGAGGCAAGACCTGACTATTTGGTTTCATTGGCACATGTTACGAATTGTTTTGTGTTTTTATGTTGGCCACCGTCAAAATTTTCCTCACATTATTTGCCTTCCAACCGTTTTAGGCGAAATTGGATTAAGCGAAACGGGAATCTGATTTCGTGATGGCCATCATGTTTGTAACATATCCTAACAAGTTTTCCTCTTTCCTACGTTTCATTCCTGTCTCCTTATCCTTGTTTGTTTATATGCAATGTTCTCACTCTAATGGACCACCCTGTATCTTACTTGGAAAAAAAGAAGCTTATATATTATGCATTAAGAAGCACATACTCATAAGTAGATGTGGAGGTTTCAATTTACGAGGTTGCATTAGAAATTTCATAAAATGCTATTTTGTAATATCAGAAAAAGCAGTAACCTTAGCTGAAATATGCAAACAACTAGCAGTAAGAGATTTATGGACGTTATTATGTTGTTGACTTCTCGTAAGTGGTTTGGAATGCAGACTTCATATTATTACTCCACATGCTCAGTTGCACATTCCTCGCTCGATTGTTCTGAGGATAAAACAATAGGCTCTTAGCCGATTCTAAAAACCATTAAAGAGTGGGTAATAAGTGTGCGTGACCTCGAGAAAGGAATGCTGCTGATGTAAGTGGTGCAATTGCTCAGCTGTTTTCGGGGGTACCTTTTGCTGTATGCTGTCGTGTGAAGTGGTCGGTGGCAAGTGACTGTCGAAGAAACGATGCATGATTTGATCCTCAATTCCACTACAACTGGAACTGAAGGAACAATGGGTCCTCAAAGTGAGAATTATAATTTTCTACAGATACTTTTCTTTCTTGACCTTTCCTGTTCGTCTGTTAATTTACTAATCTTGGATCTGTTTTTCTAGCATTGTAAATCGCCCCCGCACATCTTCATCTGTTCCGTGCTTATATCTCAGGAGTATTTAATGTCACATACAGAATGAAAGGACATTGATAACGAAAGGTTGTAATATTCATGAGATGACAATACAATTTCCATTGATTGGTTAATTTGGTTATTTTAAGTCTCTTTTCTGGCACCCTTGTCTAATCGTGACGAAATGGAGTCGATGCAAATTCCAGTGAGAAGGCCTCGATGATTAAGTTGATCGACACACGACCTCACCACCGATGAATCTGGATTAGAGTCCCAGTTTGAAAATGGATGTTCGTTTGTGAATGCTCCTTCATCCATTTCATCTAATTATCATTCATATTCATCTTTGCGGTTAGCATAAATCATGGGTGAACGAAGGGCGACAAGGAAGGCATCACTCCCGGGAAAGGAATATTAGCCTAAAATTACACATTTGATACATATAGTTTCATTTCAGTCGCAATAATTTGAATTCATTATTATAACGAACTAATAATTACGAGTACAGTCACGGACAATTCTGGGTTATAACAATTCCTTTAACTTTCAATGGAATCGTTACAACCCAGAAGTTTGGTTTGAGTTGGTGTTTTAAGTCCACTTTATGCACAGTAAGGCTAATCGGGACTGGACCTACGGTTTAAAGTGGGATCCGAACCACTGTGCCATGTGCCTCCACCGGGTATCGAACCCAGGACCCCTTGACTACAAGGCGACGACGCTACCACTGCGCCATCGGGGAGGCCCACAACCCAGAAGTGTCCATGACTGTACATACAAGTACGTTTGGTACATGTTGTTGAAAAAACACGACTATTATGTATTAATCCCGACCGTCGTGAATAACGAAGAGGCAGAAAAGCAAAGTAAAATAACCAAATCAATCAATCAAATTTAAATGTCGTCACTTCTCAAACAAAAAATCAAGAGGACATTTCGTTGACGGAAAATAAACTTCCTTCCAATAATTCCAACCGAAAAACATAGAACATGAAAAGTGAAAGCTGAAACAGGCTGAAATTTGATTCCCTTAATACCGTATTCGATTTCCTCCTTATCTAACTGAAGAACGAGCCTTCTTTTTCAACTTATTGCATTGATTGATTGATTTAGTTCATTTTACTTCGCGTTTTGTGCCTCTTGGCTAATTTGCAAAGATGGGGATGAGTGATGAAATGATGAAATTGATGAATGGACATTCACAAACAACCAAGCCCAAGCGGGATTCGAACCCGGGACCCTTGGCGTCGCAGCGCGATGTGCTAACCACTTTCTTTCTTTTTTTTTAAAAAAAAGAGGAAATACCACCTCACCATTAACACTTTTTCTCAATTTTACACTTTTCAATTGTTACAGTTTCTCAGTTTCTTATCATCTGGACAAACACAAATACCCATGCCTTACCCGGGACTCGAACCCGGAATCCTGACGTTGTAGCACGCTTTGCTAACGACTATTTTTTTTTTTTTTTGTAATTGGAAATACTCCCTACACGGAGGTATCCCCCACCATTCACACTTTTTCTCACTTTTACACTTTTCAATTGTTACAGTTGCTCAGTTTCTTTTTCATCTGGACAAATGCCTTACCCGGGACTCGAACCCGGAACCTCTGGCGTTGTAGCGCGCTCTGTTAATCAATCTCTCTTTTTTTTTTTAAAGGAATACCCCTACGCGGTGGTATCCCACGTCATTCATACTACTTTTTTACACCTTTCAATTTTTACAGTATTCTCAGTTTTTCACGTTTTTGGACAAACACAAATACCCATGCCTTACCAGGGACTCGAACCCGGAACCCCTGGCGTTGCAGCGCGCTCTGCTAACCGCTCCGCCATGGAGGTCGACGCCACTCGGAAACAGGGTCCGGCTATAGCTGCTTGTAACGGCAAGTCAATACAATATTGGGGTGTAAGGGGTGTTCTTCCACGTAGTGCACCCAATAGTCAACCTCACTTCCACGTAGTACACCCTGGACTGCAGACTAACGAGGCTCTGGCGACTGGCCCCATGGCCAGTATAATTTTGTTTGTGTTGTGCTGTGTTTTGTCCTTATTTGTGCTGAGTGCTCCTTTACAACCTCAGCTTTTAACGAAAGTCAGAAGATTTTAATATTTTATAATTTTAGTACTGCAACGTTAGAGTTGTTCTGTGAAACGATAAGGGGCTGGACTCCGTATAATGTGACGGGTGCAAAATAGCCTTAGTGCTGACGCACCCAAAATTTTAAATTCAAATTCAAAATTCAATACAATATTATACATTTTTAAATTACACCACAAAAAATCTAACGCGAGTTGGGTACAAACTGAACGTATGACACAGCAGTGACGGCGCCAGCCCGAAATAAGTTCGGGGGCTAAAATCTCGGGTTTCAAATTCTCGGGGACTAACTAATGAAAATATACTGGTTTAACATTTGCTGTATAATCGAGGGTTATTTATTTCCACCGAATTTTGAATGACAGTAGCAAAGATATTAATCTAAAACTTTAATTTTTGTCAACTGGATCTAACATTATTTCTTGTTATGTAATAAATATTCAATTTTTTATCTATTTGGCACTGATTTCCTTGCAGGGCAGTTGCATTAATACAAATTGTAGCGATCTTAACTACACGCTAGGTAATGAATACATGCTTTTATATCTCTATTCTTACACAATTTTTATCTATTAACGTAATAATAGCAATACAATATTAATTTATTAATTATTATTATTTGTTGTTTTAATTTAATATAATTATTTTCATTAACACGTTCATATTTATTATTATTATTATTTCTGAGGCACTAGGTTCGGACCCCGTCTGAAATAAATTTGTAAATACATTCCTGGGTCCACTATATCTATTAGATATTTGAAAATCTACGTATGAGTTATTTCGGAATGCTGACTGGACCTTCTTCAGCAGTCTCAGAAACGTAGAGGAAGCAGTAAGCCAATTTTATGATGTAGTAAATACGGTATTCGCTGCATCAATTAAAAAAAAGAAAGTTTATGCTGGTTTACGATAGAAATTGTTGAGATATTGAAGTTAAAAGAATATCACAGAAAACGTATGAAACATGCAGAGGAGATTAAATTATTGTATGAGGAAACCAGGAAAAAGTCAAAATCCTTGATATAGAAAGCAAATTTTAATTACACTAAGGATATCGAGGAGACTGTCAAACATGCTACACGCTCTTTTTGAAATTTGTTCAAAACAAAAAAGGATAAAAATAGACACAGTAATAGTGCTATGGTTTTCAATGGGAAAATTTTCGATACTAGTCAGGATATTGCAGATACCTTTGCACACTACTTTAAATGTGTTTATACGGATTCCCCTAGTTCATATAGAGTATCAGGAAATGATGAGTTACGAGTTCAACATTCATTATGCATTGAAAAATTTGCTGAATGCAAGTTTAATAATGCTATCAAGAAATTGAAACCTAAAAAAGCAGCAGGTCCAGTTGGCATACAGCCTTACGTATTAAAAGGATGTGCTGAGGTCTTCATAAAACCTTTACTGGTGATATTTAATTTAATATTGGAATTACATACCTTTCCAAATATGTGGAAATTAACACGCGTGTGCCTAATTTTGAAATCTGGAGATAGCAGTAACATGGAAAATTATAGACCAGTTGCAATCCTCAGTGCTCCAGTCAAAGTATTAGAACAAATTTTATATACTAGAATTTTTAATCACGTATAAAGTTACATAAATATTAACCAACATGGATTCTTTCCTCATAGATCCACTGTAACAAATAGTAGTAAATTCAATTCAAGATGTTCATAATGCAATTCATAATTGTTCAAGTGTTCACATTATTTACATGTGTTTCTCCAAAGCCCTTTATAAATTAAATCACGATGTATTACTATGTAAACTTGTAAACTTTGGTTTTACGAGTGACATGTTATCTCTTATTATTTCGTATCTTCACAATACCCCGGGTTCGATAGTCGGTGGAGGCACATACTGGTTCGGATCCAACTTTAAGCTGTAGGTCCAGTCCCGATTAGCCTTACTGTGCATAAAGTGGACTTAAAACACCAAATCAATCAATCAATCAATCTTCACAATAGGAAACAATATGTGACTTACAAACAATCAGATTCACATCAATACAGTGTAGATTCTGGAGTCCTCGAAGGTTCGAACCTTGGTCTACTTCTGCTCATTATATTTATAAATGATTTGCCACATATACTTCAGCATTTACAAACTTCTCATGTACGCAGACGATGTTAAACTGTATAAAGAAATTAATTTCCCTCAAGATATGTTAGATCTTTAGAATGATATAAATGTACTTTTTGATTGGAGTATGAATAACGATGTAAGGTTTAATATTTAAAAATGTAGCTTTATGGTATTTTTTATCAATAAACACCCACATGAGTATTCATACAGAATTAGTAATGAAAAGCTGGAAAAAGTGTTCTCTGTCAAAGATCTTTGTGTGGTTGTTGATTGTAATTAATCCTTTGAGGAACATATCTCGAATATTGTTAAGGATGCATATGGACAGCTAGGATTTCTCATAAGAAGCTCAAAGAGCCAAAATAATTTAAATGTCATTATGCTATTGTATAGCAGTATGATAAGAAGTAAACTCGAATATGCGTCGATTGTATGGTCTCCTGGGTATATAAGTATGTTACAAAAATAGAATATAGCAAATTCATATATATTTCTACGTTACTTATACTATAAGAAGAATCAGGTATCTGGTTACGAGATGAAATTATCTTATAATTATTTATTGAAAGAGTTTTGTTATGTAAGCCTCAGTAGTAGGAGAGAATTAGCACAACAAATATGTCTTTACAAAACAGTAAATGGAATTCTGGATAATAGTATCTTTGTTCATCAGTTTAAATTTAATGTTAGAAAATCTAATCTTCGGATGCAACAGCTTCTACTTTGTGATATCCAGAGAACAGAAAAATACAAAACCATCACCTTTATTCAGACTCTGTTCTACATATAATAATATTTCTGAAACGCATGAAAATCTGGATTTCAGTCTGCCACTTTTTTTGTATCTAAAAACATTAAAACCAATTTTTGAAACAGAATAGATATACATATATGATATCTGTGAATCCATTCTACTGTGCATTATTTTCCATTATTCTGAAATTATATTACCTTCTATTTTCCTTACTCTATTCTTGTATCTATGGTGACTATGTACGTATGTCATATATATGCTAAATATATTTTATTATTTTTTTACGTTTAATACTATGTGAAGGCTATATTCTGAAAAAAAACATATGTGTGTGTATGGGTGGATATATGTTCATTTCCTGCAGTACTTCACTTATGGGTTATTCCATGTCAAATCATCCAGAATTTTGTGAAAATGTCACCCACCATCCCCGATTTTGATGAAATTCGGTATGCTTATAGAGTTTTGATGCTGATTACAAAAATGACAACTTTTTTAAAATTGGTCAAGGGGTTCAGAAGTTACGCGCTTTTTAAGATCTCCGTGTAGGTCACAAGCGGCTCCACTTTGAATGACACGCATTAGGTTATAAACGATCGTATCTTCCCTCGGGTTTGCCATAGAAGCTTCAAGTTTGTTTTCTTTTGTTCAGAATAATATAAGCTTACATTTAAATAACGTTTCAGATGAATGCATCAATAAACATGTATTTTTATATATAGTTTTATGTATTTTTTTAGAAAAATAAATGACTAACTTCAAGAGCGAATTTCATGTAATGCCCCGCCTTCAATTTTCCCCCAATTTTATATGTTGATAGCTCAGAGTGTGTACTAATTCCTGATGAAAAAATTGCGATGGGTAGTTCAGAGACAGGGTGATAAAAAAATCATTTGCATAAAATGACATTAAAATTAAATCTTATTAAAAATGCTTATGTATTTAGCACAAAGACTGAAGTACAATATGTTTCAAGTTACAATATTCAAAATTTATGTTCACTATGTGTGAATGTAAGCATAAGCGTAACCTGGGGGGGGGGGCAAAGGGAAGCACTTGCCCCCTCTAAAATTTATAAGTTAAATATATTTTGCGATCCTCCTGGCACTTGAGGAACAAACGAATAAAGAGTAATAATTGTGATTTTCCAAATGTATTTATCAAATAATCCTAGACACTATTTTTATACGATGGAAAACTTTGTGATTATCTCAACACGAAGATAGTTTCCAAGTGATCCATTAAGATAGTATCTAAAAATTGCACTCTGTGCATTGCCAAAATTTTATGTACTATAAATTGTGCCGTTCACATTTTAGATGGATATTTTGAGCATTTCAAACACACTAAAGTATTTGACTTATCACTAAGTACATATATCCATCCATCCATTTGTGTTGTTAATGTCCTCTGGACACAGAATTCTTTGTGGCCAATAGTGGGAAGTTGATGGACCAAGTGGATGCAAGAATTTAATATCTGCTTCGCCATTTTCACGTGGACTTTTGGAGCAATCCTACAAACAAGTTTGAGTCACGCACAGACATGCTAGTACATAACTTTTTACAGTTGGAATTCGAAAGACACTTCTTCACAAAAGTCAAACCATACAGTTACAAAACATATTACATCGGCACTTACTATTTTTGCTCTGACTGTTAAACAGCTAGTGTTTCGAAGTAAATAGTTACAAAGTTACAAGTACAGTTACTTTTTATTTAGGAATTATAACTGTAACTAGCTACTTTTAAAAGTAAGTACCTGTAACGTTAACAGAGTTACTTTTTGCAGTAGGGAAATAGCTAAATTGGACAATTCTGTTCCAGACTATAAAAATAAAATATGTACCTTCTCCGGATGCTACGTGAAAGGATTTTCTTGGAATTGCTGGCGAGGAATATACTTTGTTGCATGATAAATTTAGAACATCCACGCTTTACTGTAATTCATTTCTAATTGTATGTGAAAAAGTCCATTGTTTTTGGTAGACTGCTGCGTTCGTTTGGAATGTTGTTGTCCAGCTAGGAAAAAGTCATTGTCGAGGGAGTGGATCTTTGGATATTGTTGAACTTGGAATGGAGGAGAAAGAAATAGGTGCAAGTGGAATCAATGACACCATATTTTCAAAATACCGTGGTCAGCATACAAATTATTTTTAATTATAATCGTTTAAGCAAAGCTGACTGTGTTTTCCATCATTTATTAGCAGTAATAATGTAAATATATGAATACATATTATGTACTAGAAACATAAGTAAAACATGGAAGTCTTCATGATCATTGATTGTGTGTAACTTTTACACAAATCAATGATCATTGACAGTACGTTACTGTTACAGTAACTGTAAAAGAAACTCAGTTACTTTCAAAGTACCAGTAACAATAACTGAGTAACTTTTTTAATGATTGACTCTAACTCAGTTACTTGTAAAATGTAACTTACGGAACCTGTAAGTTCAAAATAGTGCATACTTCCTGGTACTGTTGTAGTACTTTGCAATCGCTGACACATTGTACTGTGGGTTGTTGTCATTTCACCCTAGATGATTACTAAGAAATTTATGCCTTGAATACTATTTCTACATAATTGCCGTACTTGTTGCTTTATACTATAGAAGTCTTTACAAGTATTTTTACTGTTCCAACCATCCCGTCAGAAGGATATTTTCTGTGGTATGTGGCGAAAAAGATCCATTTGAAAAACCTTCAATTAGCACAAATGTGTAGCATTAATTCTTACTTCATATTACGTATCACCATGAAGAGTAGCCAAAAAAGAACTTCGATATTGAGATAAAATGCACAAAAAGAATGTTCTCGAAGATAAATTTGCTAAACTTGGGAATGTTAATAATAATTATATATATAATTATATAATATATAAAATTTAAAAAAATGAAGACTGTTGAAACTAACTTAGATACAGTGGAACCTCAATTTTACGTTATCCAGGAGACCAAGCTGAAAAAACTTAATATGCGGGAAAATGTAAAATCTTGAAAAATTTCTAACCAGACCATCAAGATTGAATGCAAAATGAAGGAAAATGTAAAATCGAGGAACTTAAATCGGGGTTAGGCTGTAATTTTAACTTGCAAATTTTAAATTAATCTATAAATTTGGGAGAGGGCAAGAGCTTTCCTTTGCCCCCGCCAGGTTACGCCTATGCTTAGTGAACATAAATTTTGAATATTGTAACTTGAAACATATTGTACTTCAGGCTTTGTGCTAAATACATAAGCATTTTTAATAAGATTTACTTTTAATGTCATTTTATGCAAATGATTTTTTTATCACCCTGTCTCTGAACCGCCCATCGCAATTTTTTCATCCGGAATTAGTACACACTCTGAGCTATCAACATATAAAATTGGGGGAAAATTGAAGGGGGGGCATTGCATGAAATTCGCTCTTGAAGTTAGACATTTATTTTTTAAAAAAATACATAAAACTATATATAAAAATACATGTTTATTGATGCATTCATCTGAAACGTTATTTAAATGAAAGCTTATACTATTCTGAACAAAAGAAAACAAACTTGAAGTTTTTATGGCAAACCCGAGGGAAGATACGATCGTTTATAACCTAATGCATGTCATTCAAAGTGGAGCCGCTTGTAGCGTACACGGAGATCTTAAAAAGCGCGTAACTTCTGAACCCCTTGACCAATTTAAAAAAAGTTGTCATTTTTGTAATCAGCATAAAAAGTTCTATAAGCATACCGAATTTCATTAAAATCGGGGATGGTGGGTGACATGGACTGGATGAATTGATGTGGAATGACCCTTATTATCTTGTGTGTACAAATTCGTTTGCGTGTGTGTGTGTTTATATGTACTCTACACTGTTATATGTTTAATATTTGAATATAATATATGCAAGCTTTCCTGTAATTGGAGATGATCTCTGTTTCAAGCAAACGAATAAATAAATAAATAAATAAATATATATGCATAGAGCCTAATCGAGACGAGTCCTACAGCATATTGTGGATTCCGAGACACTTAATAAAATGTGCCTCCACTGGGAATGAAACCCGGGAGCATCGGAGTTACACGGGAACAGTCTTACTGCTAGAAGTACCAAGGGAAGGGGGCCCAATTTAAATCTTTCCAATTCTCAGCATTAAGAATTAGATAGTTTGTGTACTGTCTGATTCCTTAAAGTCGTCGTTCTCCCTCTCGGATATTTGCAACGATAAGAATAGATGTAACGTTGCAAGCAACGAGAAAACATCGCTAACACTCATGCCATTCCCAGTTCTCGAATGAGAAACTAACAAACAGAAAATGAACTTTTTCTTTGGATATTGAACGTTCTTTTACTTATAAAAAATATCTTTTCACACACGTTAGACCTACTCCATAAAACAGTGATATGGTTTATAGAGGCTACAAATTGTACACATTTAGCTGTATATTCATACAGGGTGTATCATAAGTAATAGCGCAAAGTAAAACTGTGAAAAGTACACGATAGTGGAATCAAAAAAGTTTCAGTAAACATGGGGTTGCAAACGAACCGTTTGCGAGATAATTGCGAATGTATGGTTACGATCCGTCATCCCGTAGATTTCAATATCTTCCCTCCTCGAAACGTATGTTTAACAAACGAGAAGTGCGTTTCCACTCTCACTCCAATATATTTCGTTTTTCCATATTGCCACACTTTATTCCAAAGTACGCAAGTAACTTTATTCCCAAGAGTTCAAATTAATGTTACAAATGCAAATGAAAGAAATGGCTTCACAATTTAACAGATTTCACATTAGGTCCAACGTTATTGGCTGAAATCTATCTCGAGCACTTTCACTTCACTGCTCTGTGCACAATTCGTGATTGACATCCACCTGCGAGCGCGTCTGGGCCTGCTCCTATCATGTGCCGCTCTGTGTGCAATTCGTGGTCGGAGATTAGTGAACCCTTATCAACATTCATCTCTGGCCAGGTTTTGTGCGCAATTCGAGTTTGCCCCTTCGGATATCTCATGGTAGTATATCTTGATAGCTTAATTGTCTGTGTTGGTCTTGATTACTTTTGATGGAATGTGTTTAAATCTTTATCACTTTCACTGCCAGAGGGTATTCGGCGAAAGTTGAATATATACGGCAACATTTAGTTTCCCCATGTGTGTACGTATATTGTGATAGAAAGTGTGTTCTTACTTCGCAAATAATGTGAATATTTCACATTTGTGGTACCATGGTCTGTATGTGTACCCCATTTAAAATTATATTGATGCCCAGGTGTTTGGCACCATGGCTCCTGTGGAATAGAATTGTGTGAGTGGTCATTGTACGGTCTAACTTGACCGTGGAAAATATACATCTCAGCTTCATGGGTCTGAGTATAATTTGAATTTGACTTGATGTTTGTTATTTAGCGTCGCTCTTCTGCCACTTTTGGCCAATCGCGACGAAGAGGATGAGTGATATGATGAAACTGATGAAAGGATACCCATAAATAACACACATGCCCAGGTTGGAATCGAACCCGTGCCTGAGCATAACCTGGCAACATTGTATTCTTGGATATTATTTACATTGTAAACATTAATTAACATATACTTTTATATCACATATTCTAAGTACACAAAATTTTCAAAATTGTTCCTGGGAAAATTATATTTTCATATAAACATCTCCTAAAACCATTCAATAGGCTATAGCAGTCATGTGTAATGCCCAAAATCAAACATGTATTAAGAGGCCAATGGTGGTTTGATTTACTGCCAGGCCAGCTGCTTCAAGAGCACATAAAACTTCATCGATGTTGATGCCCATAAGCCAGGCACAGTGGATGAAGAAACAGACAAGCAAGGTGCCCATACGGTTGGCACCACGGCCTGACAGTTACCCAAACTTGTTGCCCAGCGTATGGACATCTTGGCAGTGAAAGGTTCCTTTTCTTCTTCTACTTGCAGATGGAGGTTCCTCAGACGTGCATGGGCTCGATTGGCCAGTGATTGTTGCGTTTATTATCATTACTTTGTTCGTCATAATCGCCTTACTTCTTGGTGCATGTGCTTCTGGACGTTGTATTGGCAGAAGGACGTGGAAGAAAATTATGCACATGATAAATGTAAGTTTTACTTTCATTTCATCTGTTTAATATTGCTGCTGTGAAATAAAACATTAACATAATAGGCAATGAAATTTGATTTTTCCAAACTACAACTCGATATTTATGTATCACCATTAACGTCAGTTGCATCAACCCAAGACATATTAAAGTTATTAATGCATTTATGCCTGCAAATACAATAGATTATATTAATATTCCCATTCATATTATTGATAATAATATAGGCGTTTTAAAATTATCTACATCATACATATTGTTGAATGTCCTGCATTTCATAGTTGTGCAAAAATAAATTTATTTAACCCACTGAGCCTTCCATGGAAACTTCTTGTTGCAGACGTTATAACATTTAAATTCCTTCTCTTCTGCAGCTCTCAGCCTCCTGTCATAGTGAACATGTTATATTGCTGCCGTTAGCTTTCTTAGTGTGCTGTAACTTCTAGGAAATGCCGAGAGGTTGTGGAGGTGATCAAGGCTATTCATGTGTTTTTTTAGATAATAATTACAAGAACTCAAGCCGCGGTAGCTCAGTCGTTGTCGACCTCCGTGTCGGAGTGATTAGCACAGCACGCTACGACACCAGGGGTTCCGGGTTCGAGTCCCGGGTAAGGCATGGGTATTTGTGTTTGTCCAAATGAGAAAACTGAGAGTACTGTAAAGAATTGATAAGTGTAAAAGTTGAGAAAGTGTGAATGACGGGGGATATCTCCGCGTAGGGATATTCCTTTAAAAACAAGTCGTTAAGGCGTCTGACTACCATGCGAGAGACCCGGGTTCCATCCACGGCGGGGGAGAACCGGGACTTTTCAACCTGTTCAAGCGGCTCCGGCGCCCACCCAGCGTCGTATAAAGTGGGTACCTGGAGGAAACTCTAGGGGGTAAAGGCGGCCAGGAGCGTAGTGCTGATCGCATCACCCCCAGCTCGGCAGAGATTAAGAAAGTGTGTGGCCCTAACCCCACACCCCCTATACACCTTCATGGCGTGGTGTAAAGCACAGGAAAGCACTTTACTTTACTTTACTCAATTTATTTCAATGGATGAATAATTGTAATGTTATCGAAGTTTTGTATCAGACATACATGTCATTCAAAAATAAACATCGACCATTTTATCTCAACTTTAGATTAATGACTAAATTCTGTACATATGTGTAATCTTTTCACTTGTGGATACTCATTATTAAAAAACAACATATTTAGGCATTTATTATAAAGAATGAAAGTTGTTTCTGTTACTACTGTTACTATAATCACAAATCATACCTTAGAGTAGAACGTAAACACACACATAAACACACACACACAGGGTATACAAACATTCTATAAGGTGTGTTTCGAATTGGCTACATTTATGTTTTACAATATTATTTGCTCCTTTGCTGATTTTCAGCCATGCAGTGAAGATGGTGGCTTCATTACTGTTATTGTTTGAGAAGAGGACTCAGTAGTTTGATGGAAGAATGATTGACATGAGGGAAAATCTGAGAGGCTGTTTTGCATCTGTAAGAATGCAGTGAATGTGTATTTTTGTTTGGAAGAAGATAAAATCTGTGCAGGATATTTTGCACATGAATCAATATTTCATATTTCACATTTATACTAACTGTTATGCAAATTTGGATATTTGTCAATCTTTGTGCATTTAGATGAACAAATAACAACATTTTCACTGTAAAGTCTAATCGTGTATAATGTCAACATGAATTTGTTTAAAGAAAGCCATTCAAATTTCAATTCAAAGTAATGTGTGTAGTTTGGTTTCCTGATTGGATCGTATAATTGCTCTTTTTAGTTTTAAAATTAGTAATTATTATTACTGAATTAATTGTTATCTGCCATTACGTATTTACATAATAGCCTATATCTGTAACAGTTTTGCCACTATTATTATGTGCTAGTTATTATGAAAATAAGAGATACACCGTATCTTGAATGCTAATAGGATGCCTTTTAAAGAAAAAGTTGAATAGCTATATAATATTGAAGAAATGATATTCAGAAGGATAGTTCTAATTACTGTCCAATGTTAAATTGATATGTATCATATGAGATGATACATATGCATATATAATATAATATGTCTCAAATGAAAACATACTGCTATGTATTTTTTTATTTTTGCCACTCATTATCATGTAAGTGAGTTTATAACATTTTTACTTCAAAACCTAAACTTATATGGCAATAGTATGTATTTATATAAAGGAAAGAGGAAGCTCTTAAAATTTTTAAAACATATGCAGAATTTTTTTTTGAGTTTGAACAATTTGATTGCTCTTTTTGTTATAATAGGCTCAATTATTTTTTATCAGACAGTCTATATCTATAGATATTACAATTGAAATTGGTTGAAAGTCATTTTTTATATTTGCCATCATAATCAAAGTAATATCATCATACTAATTTCACTTTAGAGTCTAATCTTGTTCAGTAATTGGTTGCATGTACTTCAAACGGCATTGACAGTATTTTAATTGTCAATATAAAATAATGCAGGGAGTTATTTTCAGATTGAATGATGTAATTACACTTTTTATTGTAATTATGAGATATTACATATATCGTACTACAGAGTGAGCAGAAAGTCTATTACTGATTTCAAATATTTTTTACACAAAAAGTGCATTAGGTAGAGACATGCGTTGTTTTAGTAATGGCACCAAAATGTTTTGATTTCTTAGGCACACAAATGTTGCCTTCTCGAAGTGCGTCCCATTCACAAGTCTTTTTGTTTTATTCACGGACTTCAACATGTGTGCCATTTGTTGAACAGAGAATGTCTAAACAATTCTCTCAATGCGTTAGACTTTATACTCACCCTTTACATATATGTAGTGCAAATTTCCTTTTGTATTATCTTAAAAGTAAAATGTGTCTAAATTCTGACTAGGTATTAGTTCATGATAATCTTTCTCTTCATTTCGTCATTTCTTATTTATTGTTCCAGTTGTATTCGAATATTTCGTTGCTATCAATGTTCTTAAAACAGATATAATAAATAATAGTTCACTTTTCTTACTCAAGCTTATAAACTAACAACTATGTGTTAAAAACTAATATATACATATTGATCGGATAGTCAAATTCATGTAAAATTTTCAAAAATACCAATTTATTACTGTACAACGAGTTTTTACTTACAATAAGTACGGTAAAGTTTTATATATTTATAACTATGCGCTTTCTAGTGGGTCATTTCATACCACTTCGATCGATTTTGAATTATTTGTCGCTTAACTATTTTTAAACAAATTAATAATTCAAACACTTATTTAGGGTCATTCGAGGAGGGTTGCCAAACATAAGAAACAATTAGCAATAAAACCTATATTCTTTAGTATACTTGTATTGTAAAATTTTAATGAACCCTAATTTAGTCTTCTTTCAATGAATCATGTTTCAACTTTTGTAAATACGACATAAAATTTGAAACATGTCTTAATATGATGCGTTTGTCCATCTCTCCTAAGAATTAAAATTGATATGCCCTACGATAAAGGGTTTTAAGTAAATTTTAAAGTAAACCGAAATAGTTTAAAATAGAGTTTCATTGTGAAAAATCATGTAAATTGACAAAATCAATCTTTCATTTAATGAAAGAAAATCAAATTATGTCATAATCATTACATGACATATAAATAACAGAAAAATTAAAAAAATTGTAGACAAATTGATTTTATAAATATAAAATAATGTGTCCGAAGTAGACTTATTCATATTCTTCCCAGATTTTTCAGTTTTTTTTATTTTCCCCTTTCTCTCACAAATATTACACTTATCACCAATAAAACTTGCATGTTACGTGCATACACTTCTAATAGTCTAAAATATGTAGGGGACTTCTTAAAAATGTTCATTAAATATGAAACTACGTATTATGCGTAGATACAGGTGAGTCAAAAGTCGTGAACCACCAGAATATCTTTAAAACGCTTCTAGTGAAAATGTTCAAAGCATGTTGGATGCTGCCTTTTCCCAGTCTTCCAAGCATTCTACACACTTGAATTCCTTTCCTAATCGTGAGTTCACGTTTTCTTCCTCAGACGAGGATTACAAAGGATAGATTCCTATGTCATAATCATCATTTTTTTGCTGAACTTGTATTATTCATTGTTCACATTTCCCCTTAATCAATAATTTCTTCCTCTTTGTCTGTCATTTCTTAGAATTTACACAAGATTTTACAAAAGATATTCATGTATTTATTGTTTAAAATTATTACAATTATTCTTTTTAAAGTAAAATAGTAATAAAAGAAGGTAGAACATCTCTTTCCACACGAAATTAATGCAGTCAATCAATCAATTGTCTGAGGAGAGATGCCGCGCTCTGTCGTGCTCTTTGAATCGACGACATAGACGTGAATAGTAGGAACCATTTGTTTGTACGTTTCTTGCTCCATTTAGCACAAAACGGGACCAAATTAATCATTATTTTAGAAGTACGTACATAACAATAACGATCGCAAAAAACATGTTTTATTTTAATGTTCATATTCGATTCTAGGTTTTTACGTATTTTACGGGTATTTACGCGTAATTTACGTGTCATGTAGAAAACGTTTCTTACACATAATTGCACAACCTGTTTATATATAATTAATATAAATGCAGGCCTGAATTAATATTTTAGAAAAGAAAGCTTTTTTCGATTGATTGAATAGGTGTTTTAAGTCCAATTTTTGCACAATAAGGATAATCAGAATTGGAACTGGACCTACAGTTTAAAGTGGTATCCCAACCGGAATCGAACCCAGTACCCTTTGATTACAAGCCGGCGACGCTACCACTTTTTTTTCCGTTTTCTTTCAAGATATTTTATTTACATAATTTTCAGGAAAGATGAAGAACAGAAAAGATATTGACTAAAAAGAAAGAAAAAGTCAATTCCGCTGCGGACAGGATTCGAACCTATGCGGGTAGAACCCATTGGATTTCAAGTCCAACTCCTTAACCACTTTTTTTTTTTTTTTTTTTTTTGCAATATTTCTTTCATAGAGTAATTTTACAGTTTTTGGATAACAATAGTTATTTGTACTTTAACATTCCATCAGCACTTTTAAAAAATGTGCGAATAATATTTTTCTTTTATCTTGAGACACTTTATGATATTCCTGTTTAACATATATTAAAAATTGGTCATGAAAATCTATACCTTTATATATGCAGACAAACAATATATAATGTCCAACCAACCATTGTACACTACGCAATTTAGTACATGGAAAATACAAAAACGTAGGTAACATTATGTTATGCACAGTAAACGCATTGGGATGGGTGCGATAATTTTTTTTCCTAATAACACACATAGATATTTTCATGTTTCACGTGTCCGTATGCATTCACTTAGCCAGTGTGAAATCGAACCATTTTGTTTACACCTACCACATAGTGGGTCTTGTAACAGTTTTAATTTATGTAATTTCTCTTCCGTCACCACTATATCCTGTACCACACAGTACCACGCAGATTTTACCAAGGACGATAAATGTAATGCTTGAACATTGTTCCATATCTTGTGCCAGGGATTGGTAGGTTGTTTAATCATTATCTTGCAGCTAGGCAGTGTTGCCAAACAACGTGACTTGTATAATTGAGATACTTTTGGTATTTCAAGAGGTTTCGCTGAAAGTAGTATATAACAAATTTCTAGCACTGATTCTTGTAAATATTTATAATGCGGTGGAACCGTTGCTATAGCGATCGGAGACTGCAATGGTATGGTGTCCAAAATCTATTTAAGTATTACACTCGTTAAAATGTCTGGGAAGTTTATTAACATTGACATATCTCCTTGTACGCGGAGAGCTTGGTTCTTTAATTCCACGTGAGTCAGGCCAAGTCCTCCGCACCGTACCGGTAGACACACATCCTCGTGACTCACCCGCAGCATTTGGTGTACCCAAACAAACCAGTTTATTGCACTCCTTATCTGTACAAAATCCAATTTCCTCATCGGAAGCACTCTTGCCACAAACCAGAGCTTTGAACTCGCACAAAGCTAAGGGTACGAAGTTTGTTTTGTTTAAGCATACTTTTCAGGCCAGCAATACATGTTGAATAATTCTGCGCAATCATTTCTTGTAAAGAGTGAGTAAAAATTATTCCAAGTATTTTCAGTGTATTTACTTTTTGAATTTTATCATTTTGATACGAGTGGTTTGTAGCATCTAAGTGCATCCAATGAGTTTTATTACAGTTAAGCTTTAGGCCCGCCACCGAGCTGTATTTTTCTATCACATTTTCAAGTATTTCCATATCTGTCGGCAATTTCACAAACACAGTGACACCATCAACATAACCTAACAATTTTATCGTTGTTGAGTGAATATTTAACCCCTGCAATTGCATTTCAAGTACCTTTAAAAATGGCATTAACGCTACACAAAAACTTATCATAGACATGGGATCACCTTGTCTGACACCCCTTTGTATAGGAAATGTCTTATTTAAAAAAACATTGATTTTTACACAAGATTTGGCATCAGTATAAACTCTTAATCGTATTTACAAATTTTGGACTACAACCCATCCTTAAGAATACAGAATATAAAATTTCGTGCTGTAAAGTATCAAAAGCATTTTGAAAATCCAATGCCACTATACCATGGTGACCTTGTATCGTCGTATGTCTATAACTAGTTATGACATCACGAATTGTTTGCAAAACAGTGAAGATCGATCTATTATTACCATAACAGTATTGATGGACACCGATCATTCTTTCCATATAAGGCAAAAGACGGGCGAAGTAAACATCGTGCAAAAATTTTATAATCCGTGCACAACAAAGATAGAGGTCTCTAGTGTTTAACTACCGTAGGGTTAGGAACTTTGGGAACCAGGACGATTACACCTGTATTGCTCGTCCTTCCCAAGCAGTGTTGATTATATACTGCATTTATCCAGTCAGTCACAATATTACCTACAAGTAACCAAAATGTTTTATAAAATTATATGGGGATACCATCTATTCCTGGCGATGAGTTATTCTTGATTCCTAGAATCGCTTCGTACACCTCAGCAGCTGTAAAGGTCTTTTCAATCCGCAAGTTGTCATTAACAGAAAAAATTCCGGAACTTGTTGTAAAAATATTTGTTCCTGAGCTGGATCATAACTTGTTCCTTGAAATCTAGAGTGATAAGCGCGGTAAAAGATTTCCTTTATGTCAGTCACATTACTATGTTCAGAATTATCTTCGTCTATTATCTTATAAATCGTTTGGCGTTTTCCACGATTACGTTCATGTAGAACATGACTAATATTGGCCATTTCAAGAGGGTCAAAAGGTAACATTTTACTACGTATTTTGCACCCACTTCTTTTTTGCGCGTGTAATTGCAACAATATTGCCTGTACTTGTTTAATGTTCTGTTGCACTTTTCCACCTCTTACCCCTTCATCAGTTAGCTCTCTCAACACTTTATAATAAAAATTGTATTTATTATTCTAATCCTGGTTCCGTTCTCTACTATATTGTCTACAAAATCGTGTGATAGCTGGTTTTAGATATTCATCCCACCACTTAATTATATTTATTTGTTTCACCCTTTATCATTCCCAATACTTTCATTTCTCTTGGAATTTGTCAACAAAAAGTGGATCATCAAATAAAGATATATTCATTTTCCAATATCCATACCCATATTGTATATTTGGCAGTTGCATTTTTACCGCCATTATAATTGCACTATGATCTGAGAAGCAAGTTGGCACCATATTCACATTAGTGATATTAGGGATAATTGATGATGATACATAAAATCTATCTAACCGTGAAGCACCCCCATCCTTTACATATGTGAAACCTGCACTTGTTGGGTGCAAAGTGTCCCATACATCTTTCCATTGAAACCCAGTTACCAACTGTTGCAGCGCATTGGATGTATTAAATCCAGGGCGCTGGTCTTTTGGCAACAAAACACAATTAAAAGCGCCTCCACAAATAATATGTTGCTTATTACCTTGAAGTTCCGTCACTACTTCAGTTGCGAAAAAATCATTGCGTTGCTGCCTTTGATTACTTCCAGAAGGCGCATACAGATTACATATCCACAGGTTTTCTACTTGTACAGTTTTAATTCTACCACTCGGATGGTATTCTGCATTTGATACAGGTATATTGTTTCGAATTAATACAGCTGTTCCTTGCGCTGAATATGTGACATTATTATAGAAGTAGTAATGCACCCCTTTTCAGTCCGATAAATCAATTGATTGGAAAAGATCGATCAAAGGTCAATTGATGACGCAGCAGTTTTTTTGTTTTTTGTTTTTGTGACGTCACAAAATGGGCGTGGCTTATTTTGTAAGGATGATTTTGATTGGTCGTGACGTCATAAATGGGCGGGGCTTAATTTGTGAGGAGCGTTTTGATTGGTTGGAGGAGGGAATTCGGGTTTTTCCCCGCGGTAGTTTCCGGCGTCTGAAAACAGATGGCGTTGATGAGTCAGAAAGTTTGGGTTGGGGAGGAGGAAAAGTATGCGACGCGGTGACGGTTGGTTTTCTCGGAATTGGAGTTCGTGTTTCCGGTGTGTGAAAACAGATGGCGTTGATGAGTCACGGGTTTTTCCAGTGACGGTTGGTCGGTAGTTTCGGTGTCTGAAAACAGATGGCGTTGATGAGTCAGAAAGTCTGGGGGTGGGGAGGAGGAAAAGTAGGTGACGCGGTGACGGTTGGTTTTCTCGGAATTGGAGTACGAGTTTTCGGGGTCTGAAAACAGATGGCGTTGATGAGTCATGGGTTTTTCCAGTGACGGTTGGTCGGTAGTTTCCGGTGTCTGAAAACAGATGGCGTTGATGAGTCAGAAAGTCTGGGTTGGGAGGAGGAAAAGTTTTTGTTATGTTATTTTGGCATGTGACATCATATATAAATTGGAGTACGTGTTTCCGGTGTTTGAAAACAGATGGCGTTGATGAGTCATTCTAGGGAATTCCAGGAATTGGGCGTGTCTGTTTTCTGTCTGAAAGGAACATGTTCGAACATGTTTTAGGTTGATGAGCCATTCTTGGAAATTCTTGGAATCGGGTGTGGTTGTTTTCTGTCTGAAAGGAACATGTTCGAACATGTTTTAGGCTCGGTCTTCTAGAGGACTATTTGAAGTGTGTTTAACGGAAATCGTGACGTAGAAAAAAAAGAAGGTATAAATAGAAGTGATACATGATAATAGCGTCATGCGAGGATGGATGTGTGCGGTACAAGACTGTCTGATAATGGCGTGAATTTCTACGAGGTTAGCTACGAGGAGTTCTGGGAACTTGTTCGATCTTGCGGCGACCTGGACAACGATCGAACGGCCCTGCATCGGGTGCTGAGTTATTTCCCGTTTATGTATGTAGCGATACCTGAATCTCCCTGGTGTGGATGTTACCTGTTCAACGGATTAGGAAAAGGAGTCCATCATCACTGCGAGACGTTGAAGGAGATAGAAGAGAGGAAAAGAAGAGCGGACGAGAGAACAGGATTTCCAAGTCACGGGTGTATGTGCGAACTACGTCGCAGGAAGGAAGAGGATAAGATCGGTGAAGCTTTGAAGGAGAGAGTGAAAGAGTGGTTGTCTTTGTTGGCGAACAGAAATTCCTTGTGGTGTTCTGGCTGTGATCGTCCTTTGTTACGTAAATTAGAAGGACATCCCTGTTTCCCTGTGGTTCCTGCAGAAGGTTTCGGTGTCCGCAGACGTCTGTTCCCCGACGATCCTCTGGCTGTTCCTTTATCGCCGATACCTGGGACGCCGTCACCTACAGTATCCGATTACTTCACCTTTTATGACGTATGAGAGTGTTTACTTATCACGTCTGCAGGACTCACGCCGAGCCGTATGTTATCAATTACTTATCAGTGAATTCGAGATACAGAACATACAGAAAGTGGCCTATAGGATTACGTCAGACTCCGGAAGAATTAGTGACTGCAGGATTTTACTATTCAGGCTTTAGCGACAGAGTATTATGTTTTCATTGTTCGTACGGACTTTGCGATTGGACATCCAAAGATTGTCCGATTCTAGGACATGACATGTTGGTACCCCAGTGTCCTTTTATACAGAGTGTTGCGGCGTTACATCGTAACTCCAAGAGCTGCAAGTATTGCGACAGTATAGAGACTCTTGAGAAAACGTCCGATAAACCTAGTGTGGATTCTGTGTGCAAAATATGTTTTGAGAATCCTAGCAGTGTTGTAATTCTCCCGTGTCGACATTTTGTTTCCTGCGGATCCTGTGCTTCCCAATTGAACAAGTGCGCCGTATGCCGGGGTAGCATTGAAGATACGTTGACAGTTTTCACCTGATGAACAAAATGAATGTCTGTTTTTTGGACGTTCAAGGTCTTCGAGGAGCAGGAGGAGAATTTGTGTGGAAAGAAGTCGGAATTTTAAAATTTCCTTTTGACAATGCGTTTGACTGTTTATTGAAATCTCCATATGGTTTACACTGTTTGAGTGAAAAGTATCGCCGAGTGAATTACTGGCTCCGTGCCAACAAACACGGTCTCAACTGGGGAGATGGATGGCTGCCGTATGAGAAATTAGGAGATCTGTTATATGTTGTGCTTGTGAATCAAATAGTGTACGTTAAAGGTACGGAGAAAGTGAAATGGTTTGAAAAATTACTTGGAAAAAAAGGTAAAACTAAAATATCCGTACGTAACATCGAAGAACTTGAATGTCCAAAATTGAATAGTGTGAAAAACACTTCAGGAAGATGCAAAGAACATAGCAAATGTGAAAATGTAAAAAAAACCTGTGCAGTTGAAAATGTCTGGAAGATGTACAGTTTCTATTGTAATAAGTACAAGAAATAAAAGAGTTTTTTAAAATATACAAATGTTTTATTTACAATCGGTAATATGGGTTTAAATACATAGCATAACAGAAATGTTGTATTTACAATTGAATATGAAAGGTTTACAATACCTGAAGGGTTATATTACAATACATAAAATAACAGCGGTTGATGTACAATACATAAAAGAACAATGATTCATTTACAATGGCTATTTACAACATCAGGTACATGAAAGTAACAGAACTTATTTACAATGTCAATGTCTGCCCAAGATTGTTCTCAAAATATATTTCAATCATCAGTTCGTTGTACCAAAGAATATAAAAATAGTTCACTAAATTGGGCACTTCTTTTTTTTCTGAAACCATATTTTTCTTGATGCAATATACAAAAGCCTCCATTTCGGTTTGCAATTTATGATAACGTTCGTTCTTTAATTTCTGCAGAGGCCAAAAAAGGTTACACAAAAATAAGTGTAGTTCAGAGGCTGTGAAAATAAAAGCATCGGATGAATGATGCTGATACATCGAGATACAACGTTTCCCGAAAAAATTTACAGCACTGACGGTGATATTTCCTGTAACCAAGTAATTGAATCGACGACCTGTTTCGACGTAATTCAGTAAGTCAGATTTCAAAGCCCACAGTTCTCTAATCTGCTTAGAATCGATGCGTACGGGTGATCTCCCCTGTTGCGAAAACTCCCACACCAAATTGAAAGGGGATTGCTTTTCGAATCCTATTGCCACGAACTTGTTTTTTTCCTTGTTCAGAAAATATGTGTTAGCAAGATAGAGATCTAAACACGCCTCTACGTTGTGTAGTCCAGGACATTCGATTGTATCTGGGGAAAAGCCGATCTCCCTACGCCGTTTCATGAAATCACAGTCAGTAGTCAAATCTATCCCCTCGTCCATCGGTTCGTTCTTGATAGGGACAGTTTCGATTTTGAGGGGCTGCACACGTTTGCGGGTTTTACGTTTGGAAGCATCATCCTGATGGGTCATGCGTTTCACTAGTTTATCGTGTTTTTCCATTGTAGAATCCTTAGTAGGCTCCATGATGTTTTCACTAGAGCTGTCTCGACGACACTGAGAGAAAGCTACAGCAGCACACATTTATATAGCTTTTTGCATAACACGACACCGGATCGTGTGGATGGAGCAACACGATTG
Source organism: Lepisma saccharinum (assembly GCF_977018435.1). Taxonomy (NCBI): domain Eukaryota; kingdom Metazoa; phylum Arthropoda; class Insecta; order Zygentoma; family Lepismatidae; genus Lepisma; species Lepisma saccharinum. Next base: position 118,899,451 of record NC_139230.1, read on the forward strand.
ATCCCCTCTCGGGCACTTGGAATGGGGTAAACATTTGAAGATCTGACGAAAACGGTGTAGGATATATCCATCTTTACTGACACCGGGCGGAAATGCTTGAATGAAATCCTTGGTCGTAACATGGCGTGCTTTGTAATAAGCATACACGCAACAGTAATGTCCGCACGTCGTGGCCAACACCCCCTGTAAGGGAATGTTGTTGTAAGTCCAGACCGAGGAATGACGATTCAGGAAAGTTACGAATTCTGGATAGAAAGGATGAAATCCGTATGAATCGAAATATTCAGCAATATTGTTTTTGCCAAAATAGAAGGCCACCCAGTGTGTACCCTGGAAGTTGGAAGTGTCGGTGTTTGCGATTATCAAGGCAGGGGTAGGAAACGTCCGAGGTAAAAGATCTCTCGAGTAAACACCGTATAAAATGTTCTTGGTGGAACAGTTTCGAGATAGAATCTCCCTGATCTGCGACGTATTCATGCTGCCTATGTTTTCGAAAACGGAAAATGAGAGTACAGCGTTCTGTTACCTCTATACTCTCAAGATGATATTCTTCTAATATTTGGGGGGACGGTTGCGTGTCAACAGGTTTGGCAGACAGTACTCCCAAAGAATCACTATTATAAATATCATCACAGGTTATCAGTTCGATGAGTTTTCCCATCTCACGTTACATATGTTTTCATATGTTTATAATAATATTTCTGTCTTTGGTCATTTCTATGCTCCCAGGGCTGCTGTCAAGTAGTTCGGGAAACGATGGTATGTTCACAGGTTTTGAAGTTGTCACTTTCGAAGAAACACTACTATGCTTAATAGTACGGGTTATCACTTTGGTAGGTTTTTCCATCACAGGTAGTATAATGTCTACGTCAGAACTGTCTCGATAACACTGCGAGCCAGAAACACGAGCACACATATTTATATACAAGTCGGTCTCACTGATGGAGGATAACACTTCTGTCTTTTGTTATATCTACTGCACATTCGAATTCAGCATACAGAAGGCATGTTATATTTTCCGACAGCTGGGGAGAAAATTGCATCTCGGCTCCGATGATACCTTGTTCCTGGAGACTGGTGTGCGTGTCGTTTCCTGAAGAGTCAGGTGTTATGTCGAAAATCAGGAAAAAGGATCCGTTCTCGAACATCTTCCTTGTTATCTGGTGTCCGTAATTGGCGTGGTGAATGCCTGTACCGGAAAATAGAGTTTGATAGGCACGTGTTATCAATCCTCCGTTTCCTCCTGTGGTGACCCGCAAGGGTTCGTAAGGTACGAGTTCTCCATTTTTCACAAGATGGAAAGAAGATAGGTTAAAACTTCTAAAGTCGAACGGATTTTTCTTACTGTCTCCGAGAAAGCTGGCGGTGGATACCATAGCAAAAAGAACAACATTCGGAAAAGGACCTTGAAAAGCATTATCGATCGAAATCTGCTGCGTTCCGGCAACGTAAGAATAAGCTTTGATGACGCTTCTGGTGAACGGATAATGGGCAGGAGCGTAAGAGAGTGCTCTGTCTATGGCCAAACTGGTGGTAGGAGTAGGAATGATGTGATATATTTCGAGAACAGCCTTTAAAATTTTTAATCTGGTGGTTGGTGAAGTTTGATCTCCCCAGATGTAAAAAGCATCACGTGACCTGGCTAGATCGATACGTACTTCAACACCGTTGATCAGGTATTTAGGCTGGTGGAAAAAATCTATGTGCAGTTTTCCCATAAGTTCGACTACGGCAGACACTTCCGTAGGATTTCCGGTTGTCGGAACGTGCTGGAAAAAGTCTTTTCTGGTGGTGAAACCTTTGTTGTCGGCTGTGATTGCATCTTGATGTCCAGGTGTGTCCAAGTACCACAAGGCATTTGTGAGATGCGTGTTCGCAGCATCGCTGCCGTAATTGATTTCTGCTTCGAAGATTGATTTATATGCGTAATTGTTATCGGCAACTGTTACAGCGATACCGTTGAGAGCCACTGTAACTTGTGAAAAAAGTGAATGGAGAGGATAATTTACGACCCCGCAGTTTTTTGTGAGAGCGTTGGAAGGTTCGGAAGCACTCATGGGAGACCCATCTTGATTGACCATCTGCGTTAGCAGACGGAGATAGGCAGATGAAAGATCTAGAAAATCTGTTCCTGCCGGCGGAACGGCAAATTGAAGTATGTTCTGATTATCGATGGAAGTGATAGGCTTGTAGGCGACCGTGTAAGTTTTTTCGACATTTTGCTGAATAGGTTTTTTGCTGAAAAGATCGAACTGTGAGATCATGCAAGTGTTATTCTCCATCATTATCCAAAAATATCTTTTCCTGCCGCCTTCTGTTTAATTTTCCTTTTGCGTGTTGTCCTAGATTTTGTGGATGTTTTTCTCCGCTTTTTGGATGCGCTTTTTTTACGGATCGTAGATGTTCTAATACGGGTGGCTGAACGTTTTAACATCGACTGAGCAATTTTTGTTGCTGGTTTTGTTCTTATACCGGAACCTACCAGAGAGTCGATTTTCCGTTGTGCTTTACTTTGAAGATTTTGACCCGCTTCACGTACACGTTGACGAACGATAGTTCTCGGAGTTTGCTGGCTTGTTGCAATGTCGGTGACAATGTTAGCGCCTGTTTTCAAAGCTTCTTTTCCGATCGCTTTTGCACCACTCCAGAGTAGAGGTTTCACCATTCTAAAGAGTCCTGCGAAGAGAGACCCCAATCCTCTCCCTTTTTGAATTCTAGTTGAACGATAGATGGGTCCAATTCCCCCACGGATCTGATTACTGTAATATTCGGTCTGCGAATTCATGGTGATTCATCAGCTTTTCGACATAGACTGAGCAAAATGATTCCTTACTGTTTTTTAAAAAGACTTTGCTTTCCTACGAAAATGTAAAACAGCTATTGTAGGTACGGAGCCGTTTCTCAAAGGCAGAAAATATCCTTTTCTATCATACATCGCAATTTCTATTGTTTCGAAAGAACCTTTATCCAGAGAAACGTAATGAATCGGATTAAATGTATGATGGGCTACGGGTACTGTGCAAGATGATTCTGTTTCCGAATACTGTTTTCGGGCAAGACGTAAAAGACGTAGCATTTCTCCTCCGACCAATTGCTGTTTCACGAGATCGGAATAAATGAATATGTAGGGGCTTCTATCCACGACGTTATTGGATACTACGTGCGTAGAATAAATAGATTTCAATACGTCATATCGAAATTTAGCGTAGTCATCAGTTTCGTCTATGGGTGTAACAGTATTTGTTGGAACACCTTCCGATTCAGGATCGGGAACCCCTATCACGGACAGATGTTTGTTCACAGCCTCTTTAAAGAAAAATCTGAGATGAGTAGGAACAACGGCGTTAGCAGGGTTTGTTTTCAGGAACTGAATGAACTCCTCTATTGTATATGTTGCTGCAGGAAAATAAAATGGCTGCTCGTTAATATAGAGTGTATTATCCGTAGAAACAGAAGATCCCGATGCGTCCCATTGCGCTTCCAACAGAAAATGCCAGAATTGCTTAAGAACGTTTCTCCGTATTTCCAGGTCGTTGGGGAGGGATTCTTCGATGGTAGAGATCAGGTCCTCAGCACTTGCATACGTCCGAACAGGAAAGGTCACCGTTCCGTAATCTGTTTCCAAAACATTGTCGTATAGAGTTGAATAATGCAGTTCTGCTAATCCGACTTCCCACAATTCTGGAGACAGATCGATCCGTTTTGCAAGTTTTACGTTGAAATGGGTCAGCGTGTTGTTCGGAAAATAATTCTCCGATGTAGATGACGGAAGGTAAACATAGAAATTATCGTCCATTCTCGTCGAACACAAAGAATTCACTGGATCGTGGTGACGATATATTTTGATATAAATATGTTTTGGAAATTATTTTTCTGATAACTGTTTTACGGAAGATGCCTTGATCCACGAATCGAAACTAGGTGGATATCCGAGCCAGCGAACCAGGTATTCCAAATTTTTACCTTTTCCCCGGCTGTTCAAAATCTTATCAATTTTATACTCTTCGTCAGGATCCGAAAAAACTTTTTGCAGTTCATGTTTGTAAAATGTACCTTTTACAGGTTCTTCATTTAAATCGTCTAATATGTATACAGGTACAGGTGATCGCTGAACAAGGGAGTGGATTTTGAAAAGTTCTCGTGACCACGATTGTTCGTATCCCTTCTCGAAATGTCCTTTGACGACAGAGATTCGTACGAAATCACCAACATTCAGATCTGAAGACGGTTGTGAAATATGTTTGTCAGGTTTGTTGAGACGTTTCCACACGATGTAAACGTTAGACTCGTTCACATCTCGAGGTGGCATTCCTATGGAACTGTGGATAGTTGTATTGTAACCTTCGAGAAGTTGCGGTAAAATGTCTACGTAACGTCTTGTTTGTTTCGATGTGAAATATTTCCACATTCGTTCTTTCAATGTTCTGTTGAAACGTTCCACTACACTTGCTTTCGCAGGATAATTTGAAGCGATCGAAAAATTTACATTTTCATTTTTTAAGAACTTCTGGAATGTAGAATTCGTGAATTCTGTTCCTTGGTCGGTCTGTAGTGTGACGGGTTTTCGTCTGCTTCGTCCGAAAATAGTTTTGAAAGCTTCGGTTACCGAATTGCTTGTTTTATTTTTTAGCGGTAATGCAAAGGCATATTTTGAGAATACATCGATCACTGTCAGAAGATATCTGTATCCATCGTTATGTTTTTGTATCGAAGTCATGTCGTTGAGATCAGCTTCCCAAAGCATGTCTATGTTCCACACATTGTAATGATTCCGGAGGAACCTTTTTCTCGCAGGTTTGTGGAGAGTGTACGTTTCCTGGTGCATCAGCCATTTTTTCACCGTATTGCGGGATATATTTTTATCCCGTACCGCGTTCCATAAACGATCTACAGATGAGAATGAAGCACGGTGTCGGGGATCGTAATATATTTTGGTGAGGATTTTATCGTGTTTTAACTTAGGGACTCCCATGACTGATCTCTCTGTCTACGGCTTTTTCTCAAAGGAACCAGCTTGTATGCGTCAGGTGTTCTCAGAAAAGGTGTAGTTTTTCTGGAAACACGGACGGCCACTTTCTTCTTCTTTTTCTGTTTCTGTCGATGAGACGGTCCAGGGCTTTCCGTTGACGACGCTGAGAAGTTCAACGTCTTCGGATCAGGAAGTGTTTTTTCCTGACGTTCGTCTATCAAATGTTGAGCCGTAGATTGGTACTCGTCGATGATATTTTGTAACTGATGACGTGTATTACGGGGTAACGTCTCTGCTAGGTTCGGAGGAAAATACGTCGATCCTGGCGAAATAGTAGAAGAACCGTCGTTATCTTGAACAATAGGAATTTGTAATGGTTCTTGGGATTTTCGACTCAGCCATAAATACTCGTCCAGTTCTTTTCTATAAAGCCGCCATTTTTGATCGTCTGTTATATTTTTCATTTTCAGAATATCATTCATTTTCTTATCCAGAACGGATAATTTTTGAGTTACAGACAAGTCGGAACCGCGAATACGTGCTAGTTGTTCCGGTGAAAGGACGATCATCTTTTTGTAAGAAGATGCCATTTTTCAATGAGGAATGAGAGTACCGAGAAGACCCGATAACAAAGACCCTAGAAGTAAGGGTAGAAATCCTCCTTTCTGCACAAGAAGTTTTCTTCTATTTTCGATGTTCACTTTCGGTTTCACGAGATTGCGTAAGACCGTCTTGTAAGGGGCCAGACGACGTTTTGTGGACGGTTTAATCTTCACGTTTCCTTTTAAAACGTTCAGGCAGCATTCGCTGATGAAACGGATTGTCTTCTTCGGAGCACTTTTCAGCAACGATTTACGGAGTTTGGTCGGTGAATTTTTCAACACGTGCAAAAAAGGGGAATTTTTCTTGAAAGAAGTCGAATTCCTGTTAGAACGTGATTTGGTACGTGTCTTCCTCGTTCTCCTCATCTCGATGTTTTAAACATTCCTGAGGAAGATATGCAGTTGAGTAATTCTGGTTAAAAATGTCTGTCTGATAACGTAAAGGATCCGGTGTTGACTGTGAAAGATCAATATACAAATAACTGAAAGGTTGAGTGGTAGCATCTATATATACTTTTTCGAGTTCCTTCATGCGGTGAGGATGAATTTGTCGTGCAAACACAGTGAATTGGTTCATATCTCGCGGATTCTTAAAAATAACGAAATGTTTTACGTTCAGCGATATGTCTCTGCAATTTTTCCCTTGATGAAAAAGATTCTGTGTTATGAACACCACCGAAATGTTTTTGTGATGACTGCCTTTCGTGAAAAGGTCAGCGACTTTTTCTCCTTGAGCAACCATCATAAGATCATCCAGGATTATAAGAGTAGGGGTTTTTCCGTTCCACGACTGCCAATCGACGATACCTTTATGATATTGCACATCTCGAAGATTTTGCGGAATACTGTTCTCCTGATCGTAACACCATATGATTTTCTTCACGGTTCCATCGACGAGATGAACGATGGAGTCGACCATATTTGTCACAAAAGTAGTTTTTCCACTTTTATACTGGAGATTTGAAGAAAAATGAAGATCTGGCACATTGTAAACACATTTTATACACTGACGGTCCGAAGAAGGGTTCAAACTCTGGACCACTAAAGCCATATTTTAGTCAGCACAGTATCCGAAGGGATACGATAAATGTTCATCGTCGAAACGTCGTTTCAACAGTACAGGCTGAAACAGCTTTTTTTCATATGTACTGATTACTTGGAACTGTTTTGTTCTTCTGATCCTGAAAATATTTTCGACCATAACTTCAGGTTTTTCATTGTTTATCATATCGCACGTGGTATCGAAATTGACCAATTCCGATGTGGAGGTATTCAATGTGATTCCTTTCACTTTACAGATATACTGCGGTTCGGAGAACGGTTTTGTTATTTTCATGCTGTAACTTTTCGGTCCCGTTGAGACAAACTGTTCACAAACTGCATCGGGTCCGAAATCTGCCAATTCATCGGTGAGTTCTCCTAGTGCGTCACCTGTCTGTGGGTGATACTCCATTTCAGAACTATCTACGTAAATTACAGAGTCTGTATCACAATAACATATCCTATCACCCAACTTTTCGAGAAGTTCGTACAGTTTCAGACGAGCATGGCATGTTGTGAAGGCTCCGATAGGAACATTTACTTTCCTGTTCAGACTGACAGCCTCTTCAACATATTTCCAGTTCACTAAAACGGTGTCCTGATTGATGAATACGACTCCTCCGATCATTATATTTGGATCAGTCATTCCTTGATGATGGTCGTCTGGGAAAGGTTGTCCCGTTGGCAGAACTTGCCCCATAAAGAATTAAGGCAAAGTTTAGCCAGAGTACGTTTACCAGGATTGACATCGATACTGTTTTCTTCCAATAGAATACCCTCCTTATCGAAATATTTCTGTATGTACTTCTTTTTATCCTCGTCGTTCTGACACCATGAAGGCCAGCCGCTCGCTTCCTGTTTTATTTTCAAGAAGGTGTTGACATAACCAGCAAAAAGTCCTCCAGTTTTTGTGACAGGGTCGTACATCGATGTTTCATACTTCCACACTTCCGACACTGACAGTACTCTGTAGCCTAAACTGTAAGCTTTACGCACCTCGGCGATGACCCAAGTCCCCGAAAGTGTGCGTTGTTCATCGGAATGGCTGCACGTACCTTCACATTTTAATCTGATAGCACATTCGTTACACAAGACAAACATCAGTTTTCCGTGCATTTTTGTAGGTAAAACAGGATGTAAAAGGGCTTTTGGTGGCAGAATAGTACATTTTATGAGCCCCTCCATCATCAAAACCTCATTCACCGAAGGAATAGAAGTTCCTAGAAATATGGTAGGATGACCGACAGGATAGGCACAGTATTTGTTGACATAAGGGTACAAACTTGTAAAATCATAGTACTGTAATTTCTCATTTTCCTTGATTTTGTAATACGTCCTGACTGTTTCAACTCTTCCTCCATATAAGGCGTCTCGTGGATTTAAAGGAATGCAGCAGACGATAGGATGCGTCGATAGATGTCTATCGAGTTCAGGATCGGCTTTCAATGTTTTGTTAAAATCACATTCCCACATTGTAACGACACGGTATCCTTCAGAACGTAGTGCCTCAAGTTTACGACATGTTGTCTCGTATCTGAATGCTGCTGTGTTCAACATGTCGTTATATTTCTGACTGTTACTATCCTGATCTGTTTCTTCTTCGTCGTCGTTTTTCGGATACATATCTCTGTTAATTGATATGCAGCGTTGACAACCATGCCAGTAGCATCCAAGCGCCTCGTACACTGTCTGCGTCTCCTCGTGATAGCCGTCCACTTTGTAACGTCCTCCTATGACATATTTTTCACGAGTACGTCCACCGTGAAGAAGTATTAGATGATTCTGTTCTTCCACGTAGGTTAACCATTTCAATGCGAACTTGGACATCTGATCTGCATGATGGTAACCTCCTTCAGGGATTATTCCAATAGTGTTAGACGGCATAAATTTCTGTCTGTAAATTAATGAACAGACAGATGCTATCGTGATGCAGTCCCTGAAAATGTCTATTTTGCATATGTCTAGAAAATTCTGTCTCAACTTTAGACATCCTTGTCTCAACAGGGTCACATCCTTGATGCAATATTGGAGAAGTTCGTTTTTGTTGTTAAAAGGTATATTTTTTTCACATTCATTGTTGTACCAGGACATGAAACGGTGTTGATCTTCAACCGTTTTCATATATTCATATCCGTATGCAGAAGGAGGAGGTGGTGGTCCTATGTAATTTCTATTCTTGTAAGTGTTCCACAAATGCGGATAATATCCTTTCTGCACAGGTAAACCAAACAGTTTTGAAAATCCTGCAAGATTTGACTGAACATAGTTGAGACTGTCTACAAAATGGAGATTTTGGTATGTTATGCAGACAATTTTGGTACCATCTAAGATAACACGAGGTTTCATTTCTCTTTCCAGCATTCTCCGTAATAGAAATGTACAATCGTAACCTCGTGCATTGTGTGCACAGATGGTTATGTTGGAAAACTTATGTTGCAATTCCAGGTAGGACAGGAATGTATCTACAGGGTCATCCCAGAATATAAACTGCCTTGTTCCACAAACAGAACATGGAGCTGTTAAATCCTCTTTTTTGTGACATGCGTGACAGGCTGTTTGCACCACGATAAGATTCGGAACATGAAGAAAAGTTTTTTCTTTCTCAGAATAAGGAATATCGGTGTAGCATTCGAAATCGTAAAACACAAATAGAAATTTTGAGTTCTGTTTAGGTTTCGGTATAGGCATGTAGCAGAAATGATTTACAGGTTTCACACAATTACACACAGTACAATATTTCATGTTGCATCTATGTACTTTCTCATATCTATTGTTTGTGAGAATAATTCTGAAACATCGGGGACACTGTTGGATTTCGCTACAGACAGTACCGTTTCGGAATGGTGTAGAAACATGATTTGTGAAACACTGTTCATTTCTGAAATTTCGGTGACATGTCTGACATGTTCTACGGACACCGGGTTCAGGTACACACGGTGGAGTTGCACGGCACATACAACATAATTGCTTACACATGTGACTATGAGGTTTACCAAATATGAGCTGGTTACACCCATGACATTCTTGTTTTGCTGCAAATGCTCCAACACGGTTCACTATCACATCATAATGTTGTCTGGTATTATCATACAGAAGGTATATAAATTTTGAAACATGTTCAACCTGTCCTTCAAACAGAACATCTTTAGCATCACGAAGATTGTTGTATACAATAATTTTATGATCTGTGAGAACTTGTTGAAATTTTCTCAGTTCAGGAATTCCGCTTCCGGCACACGCATTGTCTGTCAGATCTACATCTGCTTTCCGCATAAGTTCGAAAACAGGTTTAAGAAGATTTCTATTTTTTCGATACTGTGAATAGGACGGATCATTATCAGCATGGGCTTTTCCTATTACCAAAGCTTCAGCTAAACAGAGTGGTTTTTTCCTATTCGGCACAGCGACGATGCTCTTTTTTTGCGTGCTTAACATGTAATTAGGTAAACAATATGTTCGCTTACCCCCACCTCCGACAGGTATGTTGACATGATCAGCTCGCAAAAGTAAGCGATCTGTAGCAGTGAAGGTTTTCGCACTTTGCAATATTTTGTACATGATGTTCCACACCATATCACTTTGTAACTGGTCACACCTATGCCACCCAATGTAAATTTCTTTCACGGTGGGGTCAGATATGTTAGATAGAGTTAAACCTATCTTGTCTTCATCCTTGGTGTCTTTCTTAACGTAGGTGAGAAGATTTTCGACACCTTCACGGATCCATGTGTGAGGATCGACATTTTCTGGAGGGTGCGAGAAACTGAATTCCACACGACGTCCTTTGGAACGGAATTTGGGATATTCACGTTCTTGAATGTTATGTAATATTATGTTCCCTATTTGTTCACGAGGCACTGTATCACGTTTTCTTTTCTTACCTCTTCTATCTGATACAGAAGCATTTTGGGATAACGGTTCTGCTGAGGGTAAAGGGTCCGGTCTCCATGACGGTCCTGGTAAAGGTTCCGGGTCTGATCCGGATGCGGTGTTTCTGGAAGTTCCTGGTGATGTGACGGCTATCTGCTTCTCCTCGGCAACTCTGGATACAGGATCAGGTGTCGATGACGGGCCTGGCGACTCTTCGGAAATATCTCTCCATCCTTCTCCGGTAAGATCGGGTACGAATGATGTCACGGTCTGTAGTAGACGGTCATACTCCTCTACTAGGGAGATACTTTCTCCCGCGATGATTTTTTGCGCAATGATCGTCAACACTTCCCGCAACTGTCCATGTGTTGTGTAATATCCATCACGATAACGTGCTAACAGATCGTCAGCGGATAACTGTACATCCATGATCGTACGATGACTGTTTCACGAACACTGTGTTGTGGAGAGAACGCCTTTCTTTATATACGCAAGCATGACAAAGCGGTTATTCCCGTTCCTAACGGTTCTACTGCGGCTAGTTAACCGTCTTCACCAGATGTTTTCCTGGCAGATATGACAACTCATGTAAAATTCTCAGAAATCAGATCGCTCTAGCTCCTCCCCTAATTGACGTAGAGCGAATCTGATTATATATTCGTAATCTGCACGTCGAGACCTTTCGTTAGAGTGGTCGGAAGGTGGGTCTACGGTTGAAAATAAAGAAAGTAGGAAACCACCGGTCCTAGAACAATGAAACCTGGTTCACCGGAAAGAGAACTTCACTCCGAGTCCGACAAGCTATCGATCACCCTCCTAGCTCAATTAGGAGCCGAGCTACAGCGATTTTAAATTTTCGCAGAAAAAAAGGTAAAAAAAATCGAAATATTCAAATCGCTCAAGCTCCTCCCCTAATTGACGTAGAGCGAATCTGATTATATATTCGTAATCTGCACGTCGAGACCTTTCGTTAAAGTGGTCGGAAGGTGGGTCTACGGTTGAAAATAAAGAAAGTAGGAAACCACCGGTCCTAGAACAATGAAACCTGGTTCACCGGAAAGAGAACTTCACTCCGAGTCCGACAAGCTATCGATCACCCTCCTAGCTCAATTAGGAGCCGAGCTACAGCGATTTTAAATTTTCGCAGAAAAAAAGGTAAAAAAAATCGAAATATTCAAATCGCTCTAGCTCCTCCCCTAATTGACGTAGAGCGAATCTGATTATATATTCGTAATCTGCACGTCGAGACCTTTCGTTAGAGTGGTCGGAAGGTGGGTCTACGGTTGAAAATAAAGAAAGTAGGAAACCACCGGTCCTAGAACAATGAAACCTGGTTCACCGGAAAGAGGACTTCACTCCGAGTCCGACAAGCTATCGATCACCCTCCTAGCTCAATTAGGAGCCGAGCTGCAGCGATTTTAAAAATTTCCGAAAAAAAAAACAAAAAAAAAAACGAAATTTTTAAATCGCTCTAGCTCCTCCCCTAATTGACGTAGAGCGGATCTGATTACATATTCGTAATCTGCACGTCGAGACCTTTCGTTAGAGTGGTCGGAAGGTGGGTCTACGATTACAAATAAAGAAATTAGGAAACCGCGTTGCAAAAAATGATACCAGATGTCCGTCTCTATAAGGAAGTCTTGTTCGTAGACATGTGCTGACACGGAACAAGGAACTTCTGTGAAATCATCAAGGAACTGTTGTGCCTCACAAAAACGTCGTGATCTCATATGCAGACTTCTAACGTACGTTGCAAAAAATAATTGCAGATGTGTGTCTCTATAAGGAAGTGGATAGAATTCCTTCTGCAGCCATCCTTCCCTCCAGTTCATATCCTTTTCATCTGGGCCGCGTTGCAAAAAATGATACCAGATGTCCGTCTCTATAAGGAAGTCTTGTTCGAAGAACATGTGCTGACACGGAACAAGGAACTTCTGTGAAAATTATCAAGGAACTGTTGTGTCTCACAAAAACGTCGTGATCTCATATGCAGACTTCTAACGTACGTTGCAAAAAATAATTGCAGATGTGTGTCTCTATAAGGAAGTGGATAGAATTCCTTCTGCAGCCATCCTTCCCTCCAGTTCATCTCCTTTTCATCTGGGCAGCAACATGGATGGCCAAGATTTATTACATGTTGTAAGTACCCGTTTACATTTCACAACCATACCTGAGCAGAATCAAACATGTTTTTAGGGAACCTTAGTTAATTGCAGGATTCGAATCCTGGGTCTCCGTCGACATTCGCAACCATACCTGAGTGGGATTCGAATCCGGGTTTTCTTTATGCAAACATTGGCAATTCCAGGATTCGAACCATGTCTGGAGGGTTTCGAATCCGGTACCTCTTTTATCAAAACATAGTTAATTTCAGGATTCGTGGTACTTTTTTCATTTAACTTTTGGGGTTTTTATCCTGTCTTATTCATTCTAATATAATACTATTTATATACAAAAACAATATTGTTCTGTACAAAACCTTTTATTAACACATTGAACTTCTACAGAAAATTACAAGTTTTCTACATATACAAACTTTTTATTTCAACTCGTACTACAGGTTATTAGATATTTTTACATACTTTGTTACACTACTGGTAGATGTTAGTGTATTAGTATGTGTTTGTTACTCGTTCAGTTTTCTTTTTTTCAACATCTCCATCATTCGTTCATGTATATTTTCCCCTGTTTCCCCTGTCTTCTTATTTTCACCCTTCTCATTTCTCACACCTTTAAACACCTCCATCAATTCGAAACATATTCTTAAAGATAGATGGGAAGGTACATATTGCGCTCTTTGTATATTCTCTACAAAATCGCCAAACACTGGCGCATCTCGTTTCTTGTCAACAATGTAAGTAAATATTTTGACCAAACAGTCCACCGATACCTCGATATCTTTACATGTCTCTTCTAATTTTGCCAATAACTCTTCTGCCAGTCCATTTTCTTCACAGAAATTCACATAATTGCCGATGTGTTTTTCAACCTGTCTTGCATGTGTTTTGCTCCATAAGTTCCTTCGTTCTGTCGGACTTGCTGTCGTCTCCTTGACATCGCCGTACACCAAACTGAATCCAAGGGGGAGTGTCGACATCTGAAATTAGACAGAAAATATGTTAATTATGTTTTACACAAATTAATCACTTTCATATATTAATTCACACATATTTTCAGGAACACATAATCCATCACGGGGAGGCTCTGCGAAATGCTTATTATCGACATCAGGCAGGCACTGAAGGCGCTGCGCATTTCGCAGAGGCTACGAGGTACATTGAGCGGTACCTGGAGGAAGAGAATAGAATTGAGGAGGCCCAACAGCGTGCCTCCGCTATTTTCCGGGATCGACGTACCCGGAACAGGGAAAGGCTCCACGCCAATCTCCGTCGGTATAGAGCTAGGTAATTATTTTTCAGTTTATTTCTGATAACATCGTTTATTATAGCATGCTGTTTTTCCGATTATATATGCTACATATCTGATAACTTTTCTTTCTAGCCGATATCTACATGGAACGGAATATATTCTAATTCTTATATTTTGTTTTTCAGAATGCGTAACCGAAATGACGATATAGCCAATCGGCAGCGCCAACTGGTGCCTCCTGTTTCTCCTTCTATTTCTTCTACTGTTTCTCCTGTTTTGTCAGAGCAGGAAGAAGATGTGGTTGAAGAAGAGGAGGATGGACGCTATACGCCCCCTCTCCCACCCCCAGCAGAAGAGGACCGGGAGCCGACCCCCCCACCATCGATCACTGTTAAACGTCATCCTCTTCTGCATTAAACTGTTAATGACACAGGTACCGTTTTTTATTTTCACACCTTTCAAGCTGTCTGCTTCAAAAGAAAGATGTATTTATGTTTACGATTCTCACTGTGTGAAGGTGATAATAGTATTTGACCAGCGATTTGCATTGTTCTAGGTAGAACATTAAAACTAAATATTTGTCTCTTACCTTTTCAATTTTCTTCACTCTCACAACAGATGTGCCAGTCTCGGTTATGATCTCCGGTCGGTAGGCTTCGATCAACAGTTTTGCGGTACGTACACAATTTTTCTTTTTTATATAGTACTGTCTCCGTGACGTATTTTCGAATTATATTCGGCGCGCATTGTTTTGCGCAGAGCATCCAACGCCCACGTGCCTCTCCTATCTTCTTCCTGCCCTGGTACGCTATGCACAGTCACCCCCTCCGTGAAACCTACTTTTTTTACTCTGTTTATTTTCTTTACATCTAGACGCTCTCTCTCCTTTTTCTCTTTTTGCCGTTTCTCCATCACTCAAATTCATCAACGGCCGCCCGAGAAAAACATCTCCTCCCCAGAATGACTCATCAATCTATAACATGTTCGGGCATGTTTCAGACCACACCCAATTCCTAGAATTTCAAACTCATCAACGGTCGCCCGAGAAAAACACCTCCTCCCAACAATGACTCATGAACGCCATCTCTCTTCAAACAACGGAAACACCCAAATTCCGAGAATTTCTGACTCATCAACGCCATCTGTTTTCAGACCCCGAAAACACGTACTCCAATTCCGAGAAAACCAACCGTCACCGCGTCGCCTACTTTTCCTCCCCCCCACCCCAGACTTTCTGACTCATCAACGCCATCTGTTTTCAGACACCGGAAACTACCGACCAACCGTCACTGGAAAAACCTGTGACTCATCAACGCCATCTGTTTTCAGACACCGAAAACACGTACTCCAATTCCGAGAAAACCAACCGTCACCGCGTACTTTTCCTCCTCCCCAGACTTTCTGACTCATCAACGCCATCTGTTTTCAGACACCGGAAACTACCGCGGGAAAAACCCGAATTCCTCCAACCAATCAAAACACTCCTCACAAAATAAGCCACGCCCATTTCTGACGTCACAACCAATCAAAATCAACCTTACAAAATAAGCCCCGCCCCTTTTATGACGTCATCAAAAAAACTGCTGCGTCATCAATTGATCTTTGATCGATCTTTTCCAATCAATTGATTTATCGGACTGAAAAGGGGTGCATTACTACTATAGACAATATAACTAGAGGGTAACTTATAATTAGTTATTGCTACTTCTTGAATGAGAGCAATATCTATAGCGGACTGAACTAGAAAGTCCCCCAATGCACTTTGTTTTGTTTTGTTTTGTAGTTTGTTTATGTTTATACTAGCAAGTCTAATGGTGGTAAGCATCACTATGGATATGTAAACACATGCTTTTACAATACTGTTAAATATATACATTGTTTTACTGTTTTTAGGTCTACCTTACACACAAAGATTCTTAAAAGGAAAAAAATAGCTATACGTTATACTCTGGCTATGCATGAAATATTTCACCAATCACCTGATCAAACATCAAATACCTTTACTCATTTTACACATACTATTTCTGACTTTCATTTTTACTTGCACCCACACATTCACTAGACACACTAGGGGAAACACTGAATTTGGATCCGATCACAGGTTGTAAATCAACACTCGGGGCCAAATTTGTCACACTTTGGGATCTGGTTATACGCACTGGGGAGGGGGCTATTATCTGCTGCTTCACATTCTTCTTGTGGTAGGGATTAGGTGCCACATTTTGTTGTACTTTTTTCTTCTTCAACTGCTTCTGTTCCTGGAGTCTCTTCACATTTGATTTTCTTTTGGCATTGTCCTTCGTTCCTGTTGCGGTTTCACCAAACTGAACCTTGCTTTGTTGATCTTCCATTGTATGGGATCCTCCTGCTTCGTACGTGTCAGTCTCCATTTCACGATTACTCGTAGTGTCAGACTCGCGCATCTCTTGATCAGTTGTTTCCAGACTGTCAGTCACCAAAACGTTATCCCGTACGTCACTGCGGAGGTTGTCTAAAGATGCCACCTCTTCCGCCCACGATTTGCTGTTCATAGACACAGGTAGAGGTGTTTCCTTGGTAGGGTCCAGTTGGTGTTCTAAAACATCAGATTTTTTCGGCTCTATTTGCAGATTTTTATCGCGTTCATTGTTCACAGTTTTTTCTTGCAACTGCATTGGAGTTGGCAACACTGTAAATTGTGTGTCAGCCTTTATCTCCGTCTCATGCGCTGAACCTTGGCTAGGTGGTCTATGTACCTTTGCTGCATATGACTGCTTAGGCTGGATTTCTACAGGAGTAGAACATGCTCCAATATTATCTTGTATCATTCGCTCACCCATAGCACCACGTCGTTGGGGACAAAACCGTGCTGTGTGTTGAGTGTCTTCACATATTTTACAGGTAGGTTTCTGTCCATAATATGTTACCCAATATTGCATGCCCTGTATTGATACATAGGACGGGATTGGCTTATTCAGAATCATTCTCACCAACTTAATGCCTGTACGAGTTTTATAAATATGCTCATCCGAATATCGCTCGTCCACCGGAGGGGTCTTAATTTCACCATACTTCGCAAGCACTGTACAGATATGGTTATCGGTTATTTCCATGGGTATAACATGTAATCTCACTAGTGTAGTTGTCCTATCAGCCCAGTCTAATCTAATTTCATGTTCATCATCCTCATCACAATACACTAACTTTCCTTCAAACTTATTAATTAACTGTTCGCCTAATACACGCGTCACTAAATTAATATATACACACTTACGGTATTGGTCCAGTTCAATACTTAATACCTGGTCTTCAGTCAATGCAAGAGTATCCCGTATCCAACGATGAACCATCAGCGATGATGGGCACTTCTTCACACTTGAAATCCATAACTTTAGCGTATTTACGCGACGAATGTCCATTTTCCCTTCAATTCAACAACTTTACGTAACTTGCAAATTTACGCGTATCGCGTCGTCTAGCACGCCAGTGTCCCGATGACTCACCGGTTCACGAGCAGAGGCACGGCGATGTTGCTCTCGCGGACACTTCCGCTGAACTGACCACTGAGCCATCGGGGAGGCCCGAAAGGATGCTTGCTTTTTTTTAAACGAGTAGGCTCGCACAACTACAAGTTTCAGGGTGGGTTCGCAAAGCGTGTTAGTTACGCTACTCTGCAAAATCCTGCTTAAGTGTCTGCGGCAATGCTGTCACGTGCGTCAATGATTCGTTGCATAAGTTATTCCACATCCCGAATTTTCACTGAAGACACGATGGCCTTGATTTACTTCCATAGGTAGAAATCTAGCGAAGCAGAATTCTTTTTAGAAGGGGGGCCAAATCCGAAAATGTGGAACTAAGATTCATTATTTGGTTTCTTTTACTTAGCTTTCATGCAGTGAGCGAAATCATTGAGGACAACCCCCCACCCCATACACCGTTCGTCTAGTTCCTTGCGAGGCCGAGAGATGGGGGAGAAATGTAGCAAGCGGCGCTAGCGGAGATGTCGACATTTTCGACCAGTAATATCCCGTTCATTTTATGGATATATCTTTAGCATAACTAACTAACTAACTCTCTAGCCTTCTTAAATCCGAAGGTTCATGGCTGCAGAAACACAGGCCTTCCATCTGTCCCTATCCTGAGCAAGATCTATATACTATTTTCCATCCCTACCGATTTGTTTTAGGTCCATCTCAACGTTGTCCCTCCATCTTCGTCTTGGCCTTCCTACTGGTCTCTTACCATCAGGTATTCAACAAGAATCCTCTAAACTTCCCTTTCCTCTCCTATTCGTGCCACATGGCCTACCCACCTAAGTCTTCTTGATTTAATTATTCTAATAATATCTGGACATGAATACATATTATGTAGTTCCAAATTATGTAACCTTCTCCACTCACCTGTCTCGTCATCCCTTTTAGGTCCAAATATTTTCCTAAGGATCTTATTTTCAAACACTCTCAATTTATGTTCCTCTTTCAATGTAAGGTACCAAGTTTCACACCCATATAATGCTAATGGCAAATTTACTGTTTTGTATATTTTAACTTTTAGTTTCTTAGATATTAAACGAGAAGACAAAAGTTTATGAATAGAAAAGTAATATGCATTTCCTGAATTAAACCTCTTTTTCATTTCCTCCTTAATATCATTTTCATTTGTTAATATACTCCCAAGTATTTGAATTTGGAAACTGGTTCAAACGAGTTGTTATCAATAATTAGATTTCACCCTGTAAGCATATATTTATTTTTCTCTTTGTTAAATTCCAAACCTACCTCTTTAGCAGTTTTGAAAAATATTTTAGCATTATTCTTAATTGTATTTATATCATCCTCTAATAAGTCTACATCATCTGCATATGCTAACACAACTGAGTCTCAACATTTAATTTTAGTCCTTCCTTAGTTTGTTTTACCTTCCTAACAGCATATTCGAAGGCAAAATTTAAAGAGCAATGGAGATAATTCTTCTCCTTGTTTTAACCCATCATGAATTGTAAATTTGTCAGACACATTAATACCCACACGAATTTTACTTTCTGTTTCACTGGTGCATACTTTTATCATATTAACAAGCTTCTTAGCTATTCCAAACTCGACTAATATTAATATATATTAATAATATTATTAAGGTCATTATATAATTTATTTCTTTTGACCGAATCATATGCTTTTTTTAAATCAATGAATAGCTGATGGACATTTTGATTATATTCCCACTTCTTCTCAAGTGTCTGTCTGATGTGAAAAATTTGATCTGTAGTTGATCTGATACGTTTAAATCCACATTGATAATCACCTATAATTGCATTAGCATATGGGGTTAGTCATGTTAAAAGAATGTTAGATAATATTGTATATGTTGTTGAGAGTAGAGAAATTCCACGGTAATTATTGCACTTCATTTTATAAGCTTTTCTAAACACATTAACAATTATGGATTCTTTCCACTGTTGAGGGATTTCTTCTTTATTCCATATTAAACAAATTAATCTATGAATTTGACATATTAAGAATTTCCACCATATTCAATTAACTCAGCTGGTATTAAATAAATGCCACGTGCTTTTTTATTCTTTAGCCTTTTAATAGCATCTTTAACTTCAGTCAAGTTATGTTCTGGAACTAAAGGATTTGCTGTGTGTTCTTCATTTACTTCTGATTTATCGCCGACATGAACATTTAAAAGGTCATTAAAGTAGTTCTTCCATCTATTTTTGGACCTCCCCCATGGCGCAGTGGTAGCGTCATTGCCTTGTAATCAAGAGGTCCCGGGTTCGATACCCGGTGGAGGCACAAGTGGGTCGGATCCCACTTTAAACTGTAGGTCCAGTCTCGATTAGCCTTACTGTGCATAAAGTGGACTTAAAACAACAACTCAAACTTCCATCTATTTAAAATATCCCTTGGGTTAGCCAAAAATCACCCTCTTTTTAATTTTTTCAAGTTTACTTTAGGTTGCCACTACTTTCTAAATTCATTTACACCTTTATATAAATCCCTGATATTTTTGTGTTTGCTGTTTCTTTCAATTTCGTTAATTTTACTTTGCAAGTCATCTCATTTTTTACTTCTAAACGTACGGTTAAATTCTCGCTTTATTCTATTATAATTGCTTAGATTTGTATCATCAGAGTTATTTAACCACCTAAGTCTAGCTTGATTTCTTATTTCTATTAGATTATGACATTCATCATCAAACCATGGCTTACTTTTTCTTGGTTTATGGTATTCTATAATTTCTTTAGCTGCTGATTCTTTTGCATTACCTATGTGCTCCAAGTTCTTATTTACGTCTGTTTCATTTACATTTTCATCATCATTTAAATCCTGCTAAACATCGAATCTATTTGATAATTTAATTTGGTAATCTTTCTTAATTCTTTCATCATCAAATTTTCCTGTATTAAATTTTATAACTTTTATATTTTGTTGCTTATGATTTATTACTGCGAGTCTTTCTCTTAATTTAGCAATTACTAAATAATGGTCATTGGCACAGTCAGCACCTCTATGTGAACGAACCTCAATTATACTAGTATGCCACATATCTTTAGCATGGTTATATTTATATTAATATTGCAAAACGAGCACTAACCCGTTGTTATAAGAGTTAAGAGTTGTTCAAAGTGATGTGCACCTACATTTACAAATTCCTGGCCTCGTTTTATGAAATTTTGATTCACACGCAAAAGTTCTTCTTCCGTAATTCTTCCACGTTCTGCCCTTATATTGCCTTTTAGTATCTCGCAATTTAAGGACAAGACGTCTAACCCTTTCTCTACCTGGAAGCAGTAGCGGCTTCTGCCTATTCGCACATTCGTACGTGCACACCTAAATCTGTACTGCAAATGATTATTATTACACTTATTTATTGAATTCTATCTCCTTCGAAACATTCAAGTGTTCCCCGCCGCTTCACCAAGAGATGTGGTGTAGAAGCGTGCGATCAGTGATGTCAATACGCGTAGACTGATCCGCTCTCGGGGCGGGCACAATGCGAGTTCTGTTCTCTATGTTACGCTGTTACAGCAGTCGCGTAGAGGACGCTGATTGGGGCATTTGGCTTGGGCGCCGTGCCAGGAGAAGTTGCATCATTTAGGAAAGCCATGAACGCAGCGATCGGTGTGTTAGCAAGTCGAGGCAAACCCATACTTCATTGCAAATTGAGGGATTTTTTTTTTAGAAAAGGGAAATTTCGATGGTATTCTGTGCCGAGCACTTGAGGGGCAAGATAGAAGGGGAAGGGCACTGAAAGCGAAACGGGTGTAGTAGTAACACACCCTCGTTCGCCATGTCTTTCACACCTTTTGTTATGTGTGTTTCCTAAATTCAGTGGGCAAAATTGTTTTTTGTAACTGTGTCCTGTTGACGATTTGTGACGTCATAAAATGGGCGGGGTTTATCTTTGGTGGAGGAGTTTGATTTGTGACGTCAGAAAATTGACGGGTATTGTGTGGAGGATTGTGGTTGGTTGTTGGGAAGGAGGAAATGTGTGTAGTGGGTTTTGTGGTGACGGTTGATTTTCTAGAGTTGACGGTTGGTTTTATAGGAATTGTGCCGGTAATGGGTTTGACGAGCTAGCGTTGGTGTCTGAAATTCTCGGGGTGTGAGAGAAGAATGGTCGGTAGAGAAATTTCTTTAAGGGAAAACAGATGAGTATCTGGTTGAACTTGTTGACCTTGACGGGATAAAAGAGAAGACGCGAGAAATTATTTACCTGTGTGATGGAGGAAGAGCAAAAGAAAGAAAAGGTGTCGGAGAAGCCGGGTGTAAAGAAAGGGAATAGAGTAAAAAAAAAGTGTATTTCTCGGAAGAGACGACGGTACACAGTGTACCGGGAAAGGAAGAAGATAGGAAGGGTAGGTGGGTGTTGTGGTGCGACAGAATCCATAGAAGAGATTCGTTGAACGTGTTGACCGTGAGTGGTTATAGAGAGAATACGTAAGAAAGATGTTCCCTGTGTAGGATGTGGTGGAGGAAGACAAAAGGAAAAGAAGGTGTTCGAGAAAGAAAGGGAAAGGGGTAATGTATTTCTCGGAAGGGAAGGTGGTATACATTGTACTTGGAAAGGAAGAAGATAGGTGAGGAACGTGGGCGTTGGATGCTCTGCGTGAAAAATGCGCATAGGATATGGTGGTAACGCCAGTTAGGAGGAAGGTGTATAGAAGAAGAACATACCGTGTACGTAGCATAACTTCTACTGCTTTGCCAGCAGAAGTACCTGTTAGGTTTTGCAGATACATAAAGTCTACAGCTTTGTCAGGAGAATTCGCTGTTAGGTTTTGCAGATTCGTCAGTTGGGTTTCATCAGTTTGATCCAGGCAGGTATCTAAGTTGCAGTATTCGAAGGTGAGTAGATAATGGGTATTGTGTCCTGGGTGGTGAAATTTGTCGGCGGTATGGTCGGTATGAAATTATCCGATTCCTTGCGAGAGGCTGTAACAGCACAAGGTCACCACCGAACACTGCCGACTTATCCATGGTCACCACGATCGTCAATATTCTTAGGATTGCCAACGGAAGTAGGGGTAAAAGATAAACCGTACGTGAGTGTTCCTAAATATCTTACGGAACGCCAATTTCGCGGATGGCAGGAGAAACAATATCGACGGTAGTGGTGTTCAGAAGAACGTAAAGTGTAATCCTCTGTATGGCTATACAGAGCGTTCTCCCGGCAATACAATGTGTCTCGCATATCCTGTGACGGTTTCTGGTTCCATAAAAATGAAAGGTAGCACAACAAAAATATTGGCGAGTAATAATACAGAATTGTTCATTTTTGATAGCCCTGTAAGATCTTTTGGTTACATTTTACAATAGAGATTTTCTAGCTGAAACCTTCATGGAACTAGAAAGTAATGGTTTCCATATCAATATGCAGTTTATAAAGAACCACAGAACAGGTTTATGTGAGACACATTACCAGCTCGAGAGAGCGCCTGTATACGGTCACTTACCGTATCGTGTGTGGACCGACCGTGTAGCCGATGAAGTAGCAGCTCACAGGTATAATGCAGGACCTTTTATTGTAGTCTCAGGAATTTCTTCAACAGAATGCATATGTATGGACACAGAATCCGAATTGAATTCCGAGTATGTTGATATATCGGATCTGCATGTTCCTCCTCGTTGTGTAGTCACAAAACATAATGGCTGATGAAAAATAAACAGTTATCGTACCGGTGTCGAATTGGCTCGGTACGAAAATTTAGATCAATTGCTGGATGAGAAAATTCCACGGCTGTACAGGGTAGGATGCCATAAAAAATATATGATTGTCGAAGATTGCGATGTCGCAACATTGATGCGGATATTCCGGAAATATTATCAGGAATCCGTGTCATCATTGGGAGAAATATTCCAATAGTTTCAGAGCAGTATGAATCTGGCAGAGTCGGTAAATGAGGCATTAGGAATAAAAGGTTCTGTATTAGATTTGGAAGAATTGAATGATTATTGTGACAATCCATTACGTCTTGAGGATGTAAGAGAGAAGTATGTTTTTCTTTCCAGCATCTCCAAACTCGAAGACCAGTTTGCGAGGAACAGAGGCCCCCATCGTGAGTTTCCTTAGATAATAGAGGAAACGGATACATCAAAAGCCGAGAACGGGTCAACTTGAAAGTTGCGAAAATGAAATATTACTTGTGTTGCCATATATTTGCCTTCCCCTACCTCCTCTGCATCTAGGTCTATCACAGGAGGAGATGGAGGAGGATCTCTGTTTGCGTTCCGGAGGACATCGGGGGGCCACCAAGAGCCGCAGGCGATCGGCCCCTCCTCATTTCTACGCCGTATTCTGAAAAGATGAAAGCAGTTATAATTATAGTATATGATATTTTCAGATAATTCTGAAAATAATGATGTAAGGAATCAGTAAAATGGCAGTCTATGTTACATAAGTATAAAATTCGGAAAATAATGATGATTACCTTTTATGCTGCTCTTCAACGGCTGACAGGAACCTCCGTCGGATCTGGTTATGCCGCGTGAAAAATTCGTCCGCTCGGGCATAACCTCGACTGAGAAATTCGGCTAGCTCGTCACCGAATCCAACGAAGTAATTTCGTTGCTCCTGGTCCAACACCCTCTGTTCCTCCAGGAAATCGTTTACGATTGCCATAAATTCTCCAGAGGTTGCCTCATCTTGAACACGGACCTGGTGTTCAAGGTATGCAGTGAAAAGAGCTACCCCGTTTTGTACCAGCTGTTGCTGAAAATAAATATTTGTATGAATATATAATTACGTACAAACAATATTGTGAAATAAAACTAATATATTTTCTATTTTCAGATGGCTACACTTCCACTAGGGTTCAGTTTATTGTATGGTGACGAAAAAGAGGAGACGGACAGTGCAGGAGAGAGAAGACATTTATGGAGCAAGGTCAACAGCCGATAAGTAGAAAAGCACGTCACTAGCTACGTCTGCGAAGAAAACGGGTTCGCCGAAGATTTATTGCGGCAATTAGAAGAGACGTGTAAAGATTTTGAAGTGCAGATGGACACATTGGTCAAGATATTCAGCTTTATTATTGAGATGAAAAGAAATGCGGCAGTGTTTGGTGATTTCGTAGAAAACATACAGAGAGGGCAATATGTACCTTGGCATTTATCTTTAAGAATATGCTTGGAGTTGATGGAACTATTTAAAGATGTAAGGAGTGAGAGACCAGAAAATAAGAAAACAGGAAGAACGGGAAAGAGATGCAGGAACGGTTGGTGGAAATGTTGAAAAAAAAAAGAAAACTGAACGAATAAACTAACAATCACTAATACATTAACAGCTGTTCAGTTTTCTGTGCGAGGTAGTCACGGACATTTAAGGCTTGTAATACTGGTATAAATTTTGAATGCAATCGTTACAAGTCGGAAATGTCCGTGACTGTACATATTGCGTTTTGTATGATTATGGTGCATAACCGAAACAAGTATTGTAAATATATGTTTACCTTTTTGTAAAAATAGTTAATTGACGTGTTCACAAATTAAAATGTACTTGATTGATTTGGTGTTTATGTACACTTTATGTACTGTAAGGCTAATAAGAACTGGACCTTGAGTTTAATTTGGGATCTGGGTATCGAACCCGAGACCCCTTAATTACAAGGCTAAAATGTACTTGTTCGAAACATTGATTTTGGGTAAGATTGTGGTGGTGTATCAAAATATGTGAAGTTCCGATAATAAAATATATTATATACAGAGAAAGATGTTATGTTTTCAATATACATAGATGTGAGGTACTTACAAAATTTCCGATCTCCATTTGATGTCCACACTCTGATATATACACACACTGAGAATATCTGAGATAATTACAATGAACTGAAGAAACGATGTCCAAGTGAAATATATATATTAAACCAAGGGTTCATAAAGAGAGACATAAGTAGCTAATGCCGAGAGGAGAGTTTTCTGCAAGGACAATTCCCCAGTTCATTATAGGGTTATACCAGCTGAGTCATTGTTATGATATTTACAAAGTGTTTTCGAAGCCTGCATATGAGATCAGTTGCAGTTACAGCGGTTCCGTATTAGGAGTCTGCATACCAGAGATACGAGGCACAAGAGTTCCTTGTTACATCCTTATTTAAAGTCTGTATGTGTGTCTCCACAGTGGTGACGCTAGTCCGATTGCATGTGAAGTTTATGCAACAAAGAGAGACTGCTCGGGGCTGAACCTAAAGTCGATACCGAATCCAAAAGAGGTTGTTCATATAGAATGCTGTTCTATAGTTTTCCACAGTGATGACACCTGTCAGATTTCATGTTTGATGTAAAATTTAGACACAAAGAGACTGATCGGGATAGGGCTTTATGTACAGGGAGACTAAGTGGGACTGGACCTATCTAGTTTATTTATTTTTTATCGTAGACCCCTATGAACCATATTTTGGAAAGTTTGGAGCCCTTTGGAAAGTTTTTGAAATGGAATTTGATTAATATTGTTTCTTTTTAGATTTTTTTTCAAATGCTCATATCTCCGTTTCCAATTGGCATAGAAGGATTGTTCGAAATTTGTCGGACTCTGAAAGATGTCCTCTTTCCATTAAAAGTAAATTTCATCTTTCTAGGATCAGTGGTTCCTTAATTTCTTTATATTTAACAGTACACACCCTTCCGACGACTCTGCTGAAAGGTCGTTATGTGCAGATTCCGGCAGGGAGTCGTAACGTACCCAATTTGCGTTACACGGTAAGTTCCATTTTGTAGGAGGAAGAGTATGGTTCAACTGCTGGTACCCATGTAACGTAACGAAATGCAATATGTTATAGATTGACGTTTCAAGGAACGTAACAAAATGTATTATGGTAGATATTAACGTTTTAAAGGAACGGAACGAAATGAACACATTGGAACATAACGTAATACGTCATATGGTATATACAGGGTGAGAAATAACCTTTTGCTAGGGGTCCACAGTAAAAAGTAACAACAATTAATAAATTATGGTAATACCAAATGTTTACTACGACAATTGTGGTTACAAAAACAAAATTAAAAGTTAGTATGTCCGCCGTTTGCTTCTCTCACAGCACGAAGACGATCAGGGTAGGAGCTCAGAAGATTCGCAAACAGTCCGTATTCCATTCCATGTCACGGAGGACTTGTTCCAGATGTGCAAGGAGTGTTGGCCGGGAATAGCGGTCCGGTCCGCGTTCCACTATCATCAAGGACTCAACTGCGTCCTTCAGAATAGCCCCAAAGTGCTCCGCTGCATTCAGGTCCGGTGATGCACCCGGCCATTCAGAACTGCTGAAGAAGTCAATGCCACTTTGCCGAAGAAGGTCTTGGTTTTAGCATTTGCCTTGAAGCAAGGTGCTTTGTCGTGAACTAACTTTTAATTTTGTTTTTGTAACCACAATTGTCGTAGTAAACATTTTGTATTACCATAATTTCTTAATTGTTGATACTTTTTCCTGCAGACCCCTAGGAAAAGGTTATTTCACACCCTGTACTACCGTTACAAGGAACGTAGTAACAAAATGCAATATGTTATTTACGTACTAGCGTTACAAAAACGTAACGAAATGCAACATGGTAGTAAATAACGGTACATAGGAACGTAATGAATGAAATCCTCCGTAACGGAATGAAGTGAAAGGCAATATGGTTAATTAACGTTACATAGGAAAGTAACAAAATGTAAACCACTGTAGCGGAACGGAACAAAATGCAGTTGGGTACATACCATCTGCATAAGGGACGTAAATAAATTCAGTATGGTAGATGTTAACGTTACAAGGAAAGAACAATTCACAAATGTTAGCTAGTAACGTTATAGGCGCGTGACGAATATAATCTATTTAACATCAAGGAAGAAAAAGGAATAGCCCAAATCTCTTACCTTTCATTGGAACATTACGAAAAATAACTCAGTATATCGTATGCGATTAATGTGAAATAGCCGTTAAAAATATGGTTGTTTGTAAAAAATGAATTTCAACCAGGGTTGTTAAAGGGTCAGGAATTTTAAATCAATTCAATTCCGGTTCAGCAGGTAATATTAGCAAGCATAAATGGATCTGGACGGTAAAGAGCCTTTTTATGTTTAAAGTATTTCAATTCGTTCCAGGAACCTTTTCTCCGGATCAATTGAAATACGGCACAGGGACCTTCTTTCCGGATCAATTTAAAGACGGTCTAAGTTACATATAGAAATGAAAGAATACGCAACTTGGACCGAATATAAATTGTGCGATAAAAAAGGTTCCGGTCTTGTTGCGGAACCCAATAGAACCCATTAGAATTTATGGGTTCGTGGACGTTTAACAACCCTGATTTGATATTAAATTACATTTTTGGCTCGAAATTGAATAAAGCTTCCAACTAGTGTAGAAATGAGTAGCAATAGGCGTGCGCACGGGGTGCAAGGGGGGGCAAATGCCCCCCCCCCCTAATCATGGACATCTGTCGATATTTTAGACGCAGGGAAATATGCCATATGCATATGCATATTAACCCGATAATAGTGTTGCCCCCTCAAGAAACACCACTTGAATTCGAAACTATCGCATTCCTGCATCCCCATTATAATAATTAATGTAAATTACTATGACATCAAATTATACGTGTGAAATATATACTTTTAGCTGACATTCGTTTTCTAAAGGGGAGAGGTGGCCATCCTCGCCCCCCTTCCAGATTTCCATGCCCCTATATTATTATACTTTAATCCAGAAATTTAGGGTAGAGGAATCATATCGCCGGTTATTAAACGATATTATGCTCTTGAAGAAAATGAAGTATTTTGAAGCCGATGAGAGTTCACAAAGCCACAACGGCGGAAGAAGGTGCAGTGGCACAACCACAGGGGGCAGGGGAGATTAGCCCTCAAACTTGTACAGAAATCAATTCAAGGAGGTAAGGAAGGCAAACATTGGACTATAGAAAGAAAGGTTGCAGAATCTAAGAGTAGCAAGACAAAAGGATACTCAAGATGGATTTAGTTTTCACGTCTTTCGTGCACTATTTCTTCCAGACGTCCAAGAGCACCGGCAAGGGGGCACAAAGGGGCAATTGAACCCTCTCGATTTCTCTCTTTATACAAATTTAAATAAAGTTATATAAACTTGGACAGTTGCTGCTACTTACGGTGTAAGTTTTGCCCATGTAAGGAAATAAATTCATTTATTATTAATTTTTGAAGCCACACTATTCATTTATAAACACAATATGAGTAATTGTGAATTCGAGTCAATTTAAACATTTTTCGTTGTTGCGAGATTATCTATCAGGATAAAATTTGAACATAAATAATCTAAGTAGAGAAAATGCAACTTGTATATCAAAATTGCCATGTCCATCTGATCTCCGAAAGTAGTGTTTAGCACGTCACAGTTCAAGTATATGATTGATTGATTTGGTGTTTTGAGTCCACTTTATGCACAGTAAGGATAATCGGAACTGGACCTACAGTTTGAAGTGGAATCCGAACCACTTGTGCCTCCACCGTGTATCGAACCCGGGACCCCTTGATAACTAGGCGACGACGTAACAACCGCGCCATCGGGGAGGCCATTTCAAGTATAGTCCATGATTGTATCTAGTATATGAACGACTTGTGTCCCTCCTCTCAAACAATACGTGACTTATCCCCACCGAACAAAGTGTGTCACTTATAAATTAAGTTTCCGAAAACAGGCATTATGCATGAACAGAACAAAAAATACTCCTGAGAAATTACAAAAATTATAAGCCAGTTCGTGGCCGGGAGTTATTGACGGTCTTCCCCCCAACCTATCCGCTTTAGGTTCCGGGTTCGAGTCCTGGTCTGTAAATATATTTTTTAGGTGTCTCTTCATCAATTTACTCTATTTATCATCCATCTTCATAGTTTCGATTAATTATAAAGGTGATATAAAAGCAAAGCAAAATAAGAACAAATAAAAATAATTGCAAAATTACTACAATGTCAGAACTACATTTGAAAAATAAAATGCGAGCAGAAGATTCATTTTCAAAGAGGTATTTGGGTAGAATTGTGTAGACAGACAGCATGCTCCCGAAAATTGCCAATCCACGTGTAGCATGACCTTCGTTACTGGGGTTGCGCTTTTTCAGGAAAGTTTTCTCGACCCTCCTCAAGCGTCTTATCACAAATGCCTCGGTGGTCGCAGTATTGCCAACTCATTTTCGTCGAGAAAATCTTTTTTCTTCTAATTCATTTGCTGTTGATTGTACAATACAGCATATTAAACAAGATACAACAACTGAATTACGGCGAAGTAGGTTAGAAACCCTGCGTGCTCAAGAGCAGCTTCGATAAGGCACCTGAATTGTTTCGACCTGAACCAGGAAATGGGCGATCTTTATTCCCCAAGGCCATTCCGTAAAACTAATGCCACAAGAAATTTTCTGTGGGGATTTGAGAGCATGAAATTGTTATTTGATGATACAGGGTGTCCCACGAACGGCGCAACTGGGAATTAAGAGTGGCGTTACTTTGTAACCGAAACCTGTACATACATAAGTCATACACCAAATGTTAGCCCTGTCCAAGTAGATATTTTTAAACATAGAAACAACAAACGGGGTGCAGTTTTGTTCATGCAGTGTTGCCAAATGTAAGTGAAAGTGTAAATTTATTTTTCCACAAAGCATGGAAAATTGCATGTCAAACATTCGTACGGAAATTTGGACGTCAATTTCCACCTTGGGTAGGTGGCCTATTTCGCCATCTATAGTTCAGAGAAGAAAACCGATCGTTTTCGCGTATAGCCAATCCTGAAATGCCTCGTAAAGGCGTACCGGTCCAAATGGGTGTTTTTTAAAAAAATATGAGGTACAGTGGCAACACTGTTGATGTTTTGAAGGCAACAAAAGGTGTGTTTAGTGATGGTCTATGACATGGAAATACTGGAAACAGGAAAAAAAGAAAATGAAAATTATGGTGAAAAAAGTGTTACTTACCTACTCCTGGCAACCATGCAATGCGCGTAACAGGCAGTGTAGCTTTACAAAAGATGTTGAAAATGACAACCATTTTCCCTGAGGCATTCATCAACACGTTTTATCATGTTGGAAGCAACTTTATGCAAGGTTGATTGGTTTATATTGTTAATGGCTGTGCAAATGTTTATTTTTAGATCATCAAGTGTTCTTGGGTTATTAATGTTAACTGTTTGTTTCAAATAACCCTACAGAAAAAAATCTGGAGACGTCAGATCCGGGGAGCGACTGGGCCATACGTTTTTGCTTATAATGTGATCGCCAAAAAACGCTGCCAACATGTCTAAAGTTTCATTAGACGTGTGACATCTTGTGGAGTCTTGTTGAAACCAACAATCACGTTCATCACGTTCCAACAGAGAAATAAACTGTGTGATAAGGTCACGATAAACTGTTCCGTAAACTGTTGTGTTGAAAAAGAATGGACCGATTATTTTTCTCCGCGAAATCGCGCACCACACACCGATCTTTTGTGGATGAAGTGATTGTTCATGTAACAAATGGGGATTGTTACTTGACCAGTGTCGAGAATTTTACCTGTTGACATATCCATTTAAGGGGAACCATGCTTCATCCATGAAAAAAACCTTGTCCAAAATATTCACACCATTGTCTCTAATAAAATTTCTAAACCACTGGCAGTATCTTACACGTGCACCTTTGTCTGCTTCCTTCAGTTCTTACACAGCCTGTACCTTATATGCACGTAGGTGCAATTGTTTTAACGCTCGGTGAATTGTTGTTTTTGATACACCTGACTGTGCAGCAAGTTTACTAACAGATTTCCTGGGAGATTGTGATATTCTCTGCTCCACATCCTGCAGCACACCTTTTGTCAAAACTGGTGGTTGTCTGTGGTAGGGTTTGTCAATAACTGATCCTGTTTCACGAAATCTGGAAACAAGTCGATATATCGTCGAATTTTCTGGAACACTGTTATTCGGATATTTCTTCGGAAACACAGTTTTTACACTAGCGTACGATTTTGAACAAAACTAATGTTCCACAATGAACACCCTCTCTTCCAAAGAGTACTTCATTTCACAGAACAATTCTAATCTTCCCCTACGAACAATGCGAAATGCACGGCTCAAACAGTTCTGAGTACACAACTAACTGATTCTTTTCTTCTCGTTCGGTGGGAAATTTTCGCATTGCATGGTTGCCAGGAGTAGGTAAGTAACACTTTTTCACCATAATTTTCATTTTATTTTTTTTCCTGTTTCCAGTATTTCCATGTCATAGACCATCACTAAACACACCTTTTGTTGCTTTCAAACATCAACAGTGTTGCCACTGTACCTCATATTTTTTTAAAACACCCATTTGGACCGGTACGCCTTTACGAGGCATTTCAGGATTGGCTATACGCGAAAACGATCGGTTTTCTTCTCTGAACTATAGATGGCGAAATAGTCCACCTACCCAAGGTGGAAATTGACGTCCAAATTTCCGTACGAATGTTTGACATGCAATTTTCCATGCTTTGTGGAAAAATAAATTTACACTTTCACTTACATTTGGCAACACTGCATCAACAACACTGCACCCCGTTTGTTGTTTCTATGTTTAAAAATATCTACTTGAACAGCGCTAACATTTGTGTATGACTTGTATGTACAGGTTTCGGTTAAAAAGTAACGCCACTCTTAATTCCCAGTTGCGCCGTTTGTGGGACACCCTGTAGTACTACAAGACGTCAAGTGGATTTCTTTTTCTGTTTCGTTATTTTATATAACTTTGCTACCTATATAGTTTGAATAACTAATGAATCATTTGATGAGCAGACAAACACGAAGATGCCGATCCCGTGGCAAATTAGTTAGCGTAATACACTGCGAAGTCTAATGTTGGATTAGAAAATGTGGATGGGTCATTTGTCTTTATACCACTTCCATCACCTATCACATTTTTTATCATCGCGATTAACCGAAGGTGGTACAAGCGAAATAAAAATAGAATCTTTGCATGAATGTCCGAAAGAAAGGCAAGGGCACGACCCACCTGGAAAATGAAAGTTAACCAAAAATTACATATATCGCGCAATTGCATTTTAGCTACAATAATATATGTTAATTATTGCATGATCATGATAACTTCAAATTAAAGCAATGGTTTTTGAGGACACAACACTGTTATGGGAGAACATGCACCTTGTTTGCCCGCCTCCTGAAAAAAAATACCTTGCTTGCCCCTCCCTGGAAAAAAATCCTGAAGACATCCATGAACCTTTGGTATCGACTTCGGAGTGTAAAGCATTGTTTCTTCAATGTATAGACCGGCAATAGACCGCGACAGCCTCTTATTTGCAAGGAAATATCAACACGAGAACAGGGATAGGAATTCCTCTTATTTTAGATTTTCTCAAACTAATTTCAAGTATGTGGTAAAAATGTCTTCTATTTAGTATGAAATTCGTGGTTTTAGTTTGAATGTTTTTTCCTAGAGACGATATGAGGCATTGCGGATACGAAGGGCGAACTCAACAAAGGTACATGGTGAGGGAAATGCGTTTCAAGGTGTCAGGCACAGTTCGAGCTCCACAAAAACTTGGTAACAGTAAATCGGAATGTTTCATGGGTGATTTTCAAAGTTTTTTACGGAGTTCGCACTGTGTCAGGCAACTTGAAACGCATTTCCCTCACAATGCACTTTGTTGAGTTCGCTCTTCGTATCCGCAACGCCTCATATTTTAAATTACTTTGAAGCATTTTGGACCATTTTTATTTTTATAAGCAACTGCATTAATTATACATATGATAGAATTATCTTAAACATGAAACTCATTGTTTCATCCAATGATTAACTGTTTTCTTGACATGTCTTTTTACAGTGCAGAGTTGTCAGCTCTACGCCTAAAGTAGTTAAAAAGGGGGCACGAGCGGCCACCCCCCAAAATCTAACAATTTCATAGTGAGCTCTCTTAGTGTAATTTAACTGAAAATCATGATTTTAGCTGATTTTCCAAGTGTAAAAAACTGAAAATTTGTTTTACGCAAGAGCTTAAATTTCAATTTTATTGTATAAAAATTCTAAGATTTAGATAATTTCCCCTATGACACCAAATTTTTAAAATTTTACTTTTTTCAAATAACTAAAGCGAAATCTATTACTTTTTTAACTGTAAAAAATAATTGACTCATGTGAGTTAATTTTAAAAATTTTTGCAAAATACCCCAGTATACATTCGGTTCATTTATATCTGAACCGAAGATACCGTACTTGCATATTCTCATATCTTCCAAGTGTTAAAATTTAAAAAAAGATTTTTGATCAAAGTAAACAGAGAAAAGGTTTGTTAATTACCAAAAAGTATATAGATTTGTATACTAACATATAAAAAGACAAATATTTATTACAGTATATAGTATATTTTTATATTTTTTGTTTTTTAAATAACATATTTTTTAATTATTTTAATTAAAAATATGTCATCTTAAAAAAAATGTTTTTGTGTATATATATACACAATCTCAAATTTTATAAATTTTTAAAATTAATTTAAGAAACCAAAAGAAAAAATGTATATTTAAAACTAATTCCAAAACTTAATTATAAAAAAATGAATAATCAAAATTTTTTAAATCATATTATATATGATACAACTGATATAAATAATGAAGCATTAGATGTTCCCCATTTTCTAACTAAACTTAAACCCCAAATTATAAATAAAATAAATAGTAAACTTACAGTATTCTCTCTGAAAATAAATTTTATTTTATCATCAAACTATAGAAATTCTTCTAATAATCAAGAAGACATTTTTTTATCATTATACTCTTACAAAAATTCTACACTATAGTAACAAACATCAATTAGAGTGATATTTATGATAGCTTTTGTGAAGAACTTAAGTTAAAACATGAACATTTTGAAAAAATAAATTCAGGATGGTCACTTTGTGATACAGACCATAAACTTGAATTGAAAATAGCAAAATATCACCCCCTTGGAGGGGGAAGTGGATCTAGTTATTTTAGATTACCAGAACAGATCAGAAACAAAAAAGGTGTATTGAATATTCAAAATGATGACAATAAATGCTTTCTTTGGTGTATCATAGCACATTTTCATCTAGCTAAAGATCATGAATATCGTGTTTCTCAATATAAAAAATTTGAAATAGAATTTAAAAAAGCTATGAAAGGAATAAAATATCCAGTAGACATCAATGCTATCGAGCAATTTGAAAAACAGTACAAATAACACAATAATAAATTGATAGCTGTTCATGTTTATGGTTATAATGAAAAAAATTATGATATTTATGTACTCAAACAGAATTATTCATCACCACATGATAAACATACTATAAATTTATTATATGTTAAAAAATAACAAAAAACACTACTGTCTGATACAGGATCTCCAAAAATTGACAAAAAGTCAAGTAACACCACATCATGGTAAAATTACTATATGTGATAGATGTCTGAAAACATTTTATGGAAGGGGTAAAATATCAAGCGAACAACAATTAGAGCAACATATTAGAAATTGTAATACTCCACCTCATGTAACTTACAATTTTCCAAAGAAAAGTATAAATTTTTTTATGTTTAAGACACTGCTAAAACATCCATTTATAATCTCTGCTGATTTGGAAACAATACAAAAGCTAATTGCAAACAACTTTAACCAAGATTCAAGTACATACAAGACATATAGCTAAGCATGAAGCTTGTAGTTTTGGACTAAAATTAATAAATACTTATGGGATCCAGATACCAGATAACTTAAGAGAACCGTTTATATATCGAGGTGACGATGCAGCCAAAAAATTTATTGAAACACTTCGAAAGTGGGTAAAAATTCTTACATACAGAAAAACCAATGAAGGATCTTACACCAGAACAACAACGGGAATATAATAATGCCATACAATGTGTGTACTGTAAAAGTAATTTTGATTTAGATAATGAAAAAAATCTACACCACAACCATTTTAATGGAGAATATATCCATACGATTTGTAATTCATGTAACTTGAAAATACAAAAACCATTTTTTTTCCAGTAATTATTCACAATTCAAAAAAAATTGATACACATTTATTTATTAAAGAATTAGATTATGATGCAGACAATATTTATGTTATATCACAGACTAAAGAAAAATATATTATTATTTAGAGAAAACTATCAGATTAGAAAATAAAAGAACAGGTGTTCTTAAATTTTTGGATTCATATCAGTTTCTTTCCAGCAGTTTAGCTACTCTGGTCAAACAATTAACCGTAGACAAATTTATTGATACCAAAAAAGAATTTGGGCAATATGATATAAATTTGCTAATGAGAAAAGGAGTCTACCCTTATCAATACATGGATGATATTGAAAAATTTGAAGAGAGAGAGTTACCACCGAGAGAAGCATTTTATAACCATCTTCAAGATAAAGAATGTAGCGAGGAGGATTATCAACTTGCACACACAATTTGGGACATGCTAGGTTGCGAAGCAATGGGAGATTATCATGATTATTATTTGAAATTAGATGTTCTCTTGTTGGCTGATGTGTTCGTTACTTTTCGAAAAAATTGTTTTGAAATATATAATTTGGATCCTGTTTTTATGTGTACAACATCTGGTTTATCTTGGCAAGCTATGCCTTTAAATACTGGATTTGAAATTGGTCTTCTCGAAGATAGTAAACAGTTTACATTTGTTGAATCTGCTATACGTGGTGGTATAGTACAGTGTCCTTTGAGATATATAAAAGCAAACAATAAATATTTATCTGATTATGATGCTAATAAAAAATCTAAATATATTCACTATATTGATATGAACAATTTATATGGGTGTGTTATGACACAATCACTACCCATTGGTAATTCGAATGGATGACCCAGGAAGAACTTGAAAGCAGGGATTTTCTTAAATGGCCTGAAGATCATCCAAAAGGTTGTCTATTGGAAAGTGATATGCTATACCCACCATGGTGTCATGAGAAACACAACGGATTAGCTATGGCACCAGTATCTCAAAAGGTTCCAGGTACAGAAGAAACAAGATTAATGTTAACATTCGAAAACAAAAATAATTATGTACTTCATTATCGAATGTTACAATATTATGAAAAGCAAAGTATAATATTTACATAAATCCATAGGGGTTTAAAATTTGATCAAACAAAATGGTTAGCTCAATATATTGTGAAAAATACAAACAATCGAATACAAACAAATTCTAAAGTTTTGAAAGATCTTTATAAATTAATAATGAATGCCATATATGGAAAATTTTTAGAAAACAAAAAAAATCGATGGAGGTGTAGTTTGGTGACCCATTGGAAAAAAACTTTTGAAACTTATTGCTGATCCTACATACAAAAGTTTTATAGAAATTACTGAAAATATGACTCTTATTGAAAGAAGTAACATCGATGTAGTGTGTGATGTGCCAATAGCTGTGGGTGTTACAATTCTTGAATTATCTAAATTAGAAATGTATAAATTTCATTATGATGTGATGGAAGCTAGATACGAAAACATAAAAGTAGCATACATGGATACAGATAGTTTTATATATGAACTAGAAACAGAGGATTTGTACAAAGATTTACTAGATATGAAAGAACATTTTGATTTTGGTAACTATCCAAAAGATTGTTCATTATATAATTTATTATACAGTGTTGATAACAAGATGATCCCTGGGAAAATGAAAGATGAAGCAGCAGGATCTATAATATCAGAATTTGCTGGACTCAGAGCAAAAATGTATTGTATCAAAATAGATGAAAAAGAAGAAGAAATTAAAAAAGCTAAGGGTATAAAACAACCGAATATAGTAAGACTGACAATGGATGATTTTTAAAAATTGTTTTTTTGAAAATAATAAAGAAAAAATAATGTCTGCATATTATCTTACCAACAAAAATAATACTATTTATAATACAATTAAAAATAAAATAGCCCTCGATGGCCATGATAATAAATTAGAAATATTAGATTGTAACATCCATACTAGAGAATATGGACACTATGAAAATGTTGACACAAAACATTGTAATAAACGTAAATTAAAAAGTTGATAAAAATATTTATATTTAATTTTTTAATGTTATATATAATTATTCATATATTTTTATCGAGCCTAAGGCTCTGAAGTAAATAATAAAATAATAAAATTTTATATTCTATTCTATTCTAATTAAAATTGTTCTATCACTCTCTCATTCTTTACATCATATACATGTGACTTCTCTACTATTAATATAGCACATGTAGTATTTTCCGGTAGAGTTTAAAAAACTCACATATCAATTTTATATTAGTTCGATCATGTATAACTACCAATTTTCTTTTTGACTCATTTATTAAAAAACATTGGTCTGTGAATTATGAACTCATGTGGATTATAATACATGTCTATGTTTCCTTCAGTTATTCGTTTAAAGACACTATTTGCTTCATATAACTTCAAATAATCTTGTTCTGCAATGTTTAAATTGTAATTTTCACGAGGGAACACCTCATTTCTGCCATTCTTCAGATACACATTTTAAATTTTAGTTATCAAACTGGCTGCTATCTCTTTCCTGATTGTCATCTCTCCCTGTTTGAAACAACACAGCTACAAACTCAGGCATGCCATATTGCAAGATTGGAACTGATTAGTATTGTCAAATTCAAAAAATTTACCTTCCATAGGCTTCTGAATGCATTGATAAGTATAAAATTGAATCGGAATAAGAGGATTTTTCAAAATGTTGGCCTTGTATTTGAGAGCATAATTGGACTCATATTC
The DNA here is from genome assembly GCF_977018435.1 of Lepisma saccharinum. NCBI lineage: Eukaryota > Metazoa > Arthropoda > Insecta > Zygentoma > Lepismatidae > Lepisma > Lepisma saccharinum. The sequence goes on from NC_139230.1 coordinate 118,937,497, forward strand.
AACTATAGGCATTCGTAACTTCATAGACGGTATCACAGATTTCGCAGCTTTGGGTAAACTAGCCTCATTAGCTGTTCCATCTGCATTCAAAGTTTTGTATCTCATGATGGCATTATGATCATTGGGTGCTCTGCGAAATATGACACTCAAACCACCTTTCCACATAATTTCTTTATAATCAGAGAAAAATCCAAATAGCAATCTCATGGGGAACAGTACTGTGTTACCTTTTGCTTGAATTTTTGTTCCAGCTTCGAACCCACCAATTTTATAATATGCACTCTCTGATTTGGACAGTTTCAATGTCCCCACTGTAGTGGATATAATTCCAGGGCAATCAAACCTGTCAATGACTGTACCATGCTTCCTAATTTCAATTTGAGATAATAAGAATGGAAAAAACTATCTATAAGTTTTACATTAGCCCCGGGTGGGGGATATTCTTCACCATTACTTTGTTTTACAATATCAAATTTTATATACAGATCTGATCTATGTGGATGAATAAACTCATCCCCTACGGTGATGTCATACTGTATCTCTTTGTTGGGCTGATTCAAATTTGCAAATGTTCTTCTGTTTGGTGGGAAGGGCTGTAATTCATAACTTTCGATATTTTCCATTTGGTATTTATTTATATATTTTAAAAATTAGTTTCTATTATTGCAGTGCTATTATCACAAGCAAAATCGATGATTTCATTTTTCTCATTTGTAATTGTTATCTCTATGTAATTAACTTTGTCAATAGAAACAGGGAAATAGACTGGTGATATTGGGGAATAGAAGATGGGTTCCATAAATTCTGAATTTGGTTTAAATGTAGCAATGATACCTGTTTGCTTGTGGCTACCAATCGAATTTTCTTTTGCTTTGATAATCATACCTTTGGCAATGTTGCAGTGAATATTCAATGTCTCAATACCTAAGAATTTTGGTATAAATTTACCTAAGTGCCTAATACCTGGTTCTAATTTGCTATTGTTCTCAAATCCTAAAAGTTATCCCATGGTAGATAAGTCCACTGTTTCATTGGTAGTTACAATCTCTACTTTGTGTGTTACAGAATTTTGAGAAAGCAAGACAGTGGTTGGAAGTTCAAGTTGTAAAGTAGATAAGTTATACTGTCCAGGAGGAATAATTATTTTTTCATTACCTACTAATATAGTATTGTTGTAGGTAATTACATTCGGAATCAGATATATACTGTAGAAGGCTCTTAGAGCTATGTATTTTGAATAGATAATATCATCGTGAAGATGTAGTTTCAAAACCGAAGTCTCGCTGGAGAGATTAAAAATTCCCATATTTAATATATATTTTTGAAAATCTTTTAATTTGAAGTTTGGTATTTTATTTAAAATTCTGAGCATCGTAATACAAACATGGCCACATATAATTTGATCGAAATCTTGAATACGATCGTCGTTGTAATAAATTTTAACATGTTTCAAGTAACAAATTAATTCTGTAGGGGGTACTCCTCCGAAAGAATCGAAAATAAAAGCATTGTCATTTTGTTTATAATAGCATATCCAATGAGTACCAACGTTTTCGGACTTGTCCAAATTCACCACGCCACATTCTCGAGAGTGAGGACTATCTTTAGGAAGAGAATCAGACATGAAAACCCCCCTGAAGTGTTTAATTTTACATATTTTAATTAAAGATCCAATATCTTGGTTGGTAAGAGCCTCTTCTTTTCTTTTAATTTTCTGAGTGCTCTGGACTTCACACCTTTGCCTATTTTTTCTCCATGGCAAGATTATGACGTTTTTGCTCTTCTAGTTCTACCTTATTTTTTTCGAATCAATTACAGTTTTGGCTATAGCAGCACTGCCACCAGCTAAGCTCCCAACTGCCCTCAAAGCTGCCAGGATAGCTGGAATGCTGAATATAAATCCATCACTATGTGTTTTCTTTCTTGTATTTTGCAATCGTTTCAATTGTGGCGTACTGAGTAATAATTTCATTCCATTTCCTTTGGCTATACATTGCCTCTTTTTTTGTTGTTGTTTTTTAGTTAAAATCGAATTAAGTTTTAAATTTTTAAGATCGTGATATGGTATTTAGTATACAATTCCTTTTGGTTTCATGTTGTATTATTATTATTATTATTATTTATATTACAAACCCCACCCTAATTTTTGTTTTGTATTCATAGCAATTGTTGTACCCAATGCTGTTATTTTTTCACCCAGTGATGCATCTCTGCTTGTTAATCTTCCAAAAGCTGCCTCTTCCATTTTTTGATCAGCCACATGACGGTCATTCAGATCTTTGTGCGTGTTGTATGCAATATCAAGTTCTTTACAAGCTGCATCCAGAGGATTAATATCCCTGTCCCCTCTTTCTATTCATTTCTCAAGTTTTGTACCAGGACCACAAGATTGGTAACCAGGTACGTGTAACTCGAACGGAAGTTTATTAATAATATCATTTAACAAACCTCGACCCTCTGATATATTCCAGAATTTAGGAGGTAAAGTATTGATAATTTTAATTAAGTATCCTATACCTTTAGGATCGTTTACAATAAAATTAGCTAATTTGTCAATAATCATGTTTACAATACCCATTTTCTCATTATAGAAATTATTGTTCCCTGCATTTTCCTCCCCTGCTATAACAATCAACCTATCTATAAGTTTTCTCACATCGTTTACCCATACAAATTCCTTAGGTAGATTATTGTATTGTTTTATACCACTACCGGTTTTTAGTTGATATCAGATAGGTTTAATGAGATTTTTGTATTTATCCCCGCTGCTCGATTTCACAAGCTTTTGACTGGCATCGTTATTTTGGTACAAAGCATCAGAGAGTGTCAAAATTTCAGAGTAACTTTGATAATCATCTTCTGTAATTTTTTTTCGTTGTTTTTTGGTAATGAGCTCCCATAGTCCTACGTTATTAGGATATCTGGACCAGCTGTTTCTCCCACCCAAATTAATTTTTATGTTGTCCCTTCGAATGTTACTTTAGATTTGCCAATTTTCCATACTACACCTTCATTACCCTCCATAGTTGGATATAATTCCAATACTTCATCTTTTTCGTATTTTCCAGTACTCAAATAATCCCTTGCCAGGGGACCCAACTCGATTTTCTCTGATTCTTCTATAGCTGCTTTAGTAGGTGTTTCCTTAAGTACCAGAGGAGTGTGGATACTAGATAATGGCGTAGGGGGGAAATCTGCATAATTTTTAGCAGTATGAGGTACCAATTCATTGATGAGGTTTTTATATTGTTCTGTAACACTCTTAATCTCTTTACCGAGACCACTGATTGCATCGATAATAGGTTGGTCTTGACGCTTGTGTTGTTCGTATAAACCTCGATTCTCTGATTTCCAACCTTTGAAACGTTTGGACAAGCACTCTCGTAATTTCGAATTATCTTCAATTTTATGTTTCGTCATATTCTTTTTTTGATTAATGGTTATTTTATATCGTTTCAACGTTTAAATGTCGTTGATTTTATTTCTAAACTTCCCATTGTTTGGTTTACGAGTCATGTCGATAGTGACAAATCCAAAATCGCCGCTGTTCCAACAAGATGAACAGAATTTTGAAAATTGGTATTAATTTAAGTTTCCTCCCACATAATCATCGTATACATGTTTCAAATTAGAATGATCTTGATGAAACAAACAGATTAATTTGTATTATCTCGTAGTAATTGTTTGGGAATTTTTGAATAAGTTTGAGCTAAATAAAAGCAGTCTATTTCTTTGTGACTACCCTGTGTAAAAACATTTCTAATTTCATTCTGATTTTCCAGAATAACATCATCAAACACCACAACAGAATTTTTCAAACATTGGTCGAGAGGTTTTATTGTTGATGCAAATGTAGCTATGCCCAGTCCCTCGTACAACTTCATGAGTTGTTGGTATTTCGGTTGTTCTAAACTTTTTGAGAATACATACAAGTGTCTATTTATCCAAACTAGCCAATTGGGGGCAAGCAAGAAATTATCAACCAGCAAAGTGGTTTTTTCCACAACCTGATGGGCCTTCAATGAGACATCTTATGTTATCAGGTAACAACTCTCCATTTTTTTATTAGCTTCCACTACATCTGGTAAACGCTGTACCACATTCCATGTTGGTGTCAAGGAATCACCTGGTTTGCTTCTATCCAACTTTTGTCTGGCAGACCTAACCATTTCACATACAATTTATTATTTTTCTTCTTTAATATTTTCTCGATTAGATATGTATCTCGATATTTTGTTTTACTACGTTCTTCTTCATAAAATCTCCCTTTCAATATTTTGTTATGATTATCTTTTATTATATATGTTTTTCTATTCCCTGTTAAAACTTGAACCACTGAAAATAACTCCGTACTCCAATTTTTAGTAAAACCCTTCTCCCCTTACCTGATCCCCTATTTTAAACTTTGGCTTTTAGGTAGCGTATGTATACTTTTTACAATAAACAGTAGAAATCAATCTTTGCTCATCAGATTTGGTTACCTCAGCAGGTTTCATGTGAATAGTATTTTGTACTGTATTGTTATAATCATGAACTAGCTCGGGTAAAATGTGTACCCATTTATAATTGATTGTAGAGTAAATTGTCTCTACATGCGATTTTTTAATGTTCTGTTGAATCGTTCCACTATACTAGCTTTCAGATCACTGTATGTAGAATAATGTTTAATATTATGTTGTTGCATTAACTTAGCAAATGTAGAATTGTAAAATTCTTTCCTTCTATCTGTCTGTAAATATTTTGGTATCCTTCCTCACTAAATATCGACTTAAAAGCCTCGGTAACACAAGTACCAGTCTTGGATTTTAAGGGAACAGCCCATGCATATTTGCTAAAGTATCAATAACTGTAAGCATATATTTGTAACCATGATTTATCTTATCCAAATTTTTTAAAGTCCCTGTAGCTATCTCAATCAGATCAGCCTGAAACAAATCATTCACACCTTTCGTTACCACACTCAGTCGTTTGTAGTTACGACGAGCTGGTCTGTGTAATTCATTAACTATATCTTGTCTTGACATCGGATTCTGTAAGAAAATATGACATAAAATGGATTATCCTCGGGGTATAATTGCTTCACTTCAAATAATAATTTGTCATTAGCTTGCACAGGGAAAGCAGATAATTCTTGATCCTCATTTATTTTATATTTATTTCCAGATTCGTCCCAATCTGTAGTGCTCTGCAGATGCCATCTTTTCTCTGTATGGTGAAATTTGGTACTTCCACATGCTTTCCCTTCTTCACATAGCTAAATTTAAAAAAAAATAATTTCGCCATCAAGGAAAAATTCATGAGACTGACTGTGAGGGTACATTTTGTAAACGTTTCCTGCATTAACATAAGTCTTGTGCCCTCGTACATTTGGTACACTCTCAAGCCTAACTATCTCAACAGTGAAAAATTGACGTAATTCGAGATCGTATAATCTGCTTAATACCGTTTCTTGATATTCGTTTATGGTGCGTACCACTTCATCGTAGCTGGATTTGATTTTCACATCGACATACAATTGTTTAAATTGTTCTTTGAGATCGTGAAGTTCTGATGTGAAACTTGATAAAGCAGATTCCTGGCTTGTTTCGAGGGTAGCAATTTGTTCTCTAATGTTGGATGTAATCTCCAGTAAACTTTCTACAAGTTTCAATTTAGTGCTCTGGTTTGTAAGATCGAATACCTGCCTTCTGATTTCTACAAACAATGCATGTAATTCATTCACAATCTGATTGGTAGGCAAAGTAGCAATAGTAACTTGAATTATGGAATTTTCCGCTTGAATATTCTTAATGTCCTCCGACTTCATTATTCTATTTACTGCTCTTTTTACAGATCTCATCTCCTGGGAAGTGGGTAAATTGGATACTGATTTTTGAAGTGAGGTTAAAGCTTGCTTAACTACATCTAATTCTGTAGCAGATGCTACACTGGTTAAGGCATTTTTAAGTTGCTGTGTGTCATCTTGAGTCGGGGTAGAATGTTGCATTATTTGCAATTTGTTCTGTCTGTCGTCTATGAGATGGTGAAAATAAGATAGTTCACATTCAGTGTTGAGATTCTCTAATTTTGTGATCTGTCGTTGAATTACATTTAAAGATTCGGTTATGCTTGGCAACTTAAAATTCCAGAGTTGCCTGTACATTCGTCAATTCGTTTCTCATGGTTGCCAAAGTATCTTCAATATGAGCTATGGTACCCTGTATCTTTCCAAAATCTTCGTAAATTTCTAATCGCATTTTGGTGCTTGCAACACTGCGAGCAATGGCATTTAATTCGGAAGATGAAGGTAATTATTGATAAAATCTTCTAATATTTGTAGTTTGGATTGAACTTCTGTTATAGCTGCATGTAATTGGTCTGTTTGCAGTTCGGATTTAATATATTCTAATGAGGGAATTTCAAAAGATAAAAATTGCTCCCGTAATTCAAGAATACTTGCATTAAGCAGTTCATATTGATCTTGAGTCTTGATAGTTTCAATTATGTAAAGTAGTTCGGTACGAATAGTATTCGCTTGGTTATTTAGTTCTCGCTTTAGATGTTCCGAGGTAGTTGTGTGAATTTGACGAAATTTCTCAAGATCATTTTTTAATTTAGCTAAATTCTCTTTTAAATTTTCAACATTATCGAGAGACGGTAAATTAGTATATTTTTGAAGTAAAGATTTGAGTTTCCATCAATTTTTACTATTGGATTAATTAATTCAGACTGTAGATTGGTAATTTCAGCATGTAAGCTAACATTCAAAAAATTTTGTAATATTAATAAATCTGATTTAAGTTTCTTTAGACGTGCATCTAAACTAGCAATCTCGTTGGAATTATCTGGAATCTCCTGTCGTCTTCTCTTTCCAAATATGTCCATTTTGTTTTGTTTTATTTATTTATTTATTTTTATTTTTATTTTTTATTCATTATTTTTTTTTGTTTCGGTATTTATATATTCATAAGAGGATAAATTATTCTTATTTCGATAAAAAGAGGAATTAGTTTATCATAATCGCAAATTATTTCAGCATAGAGGAAATCACCTGCTTCCACATCATATATTGTATTGGGAATCATATTATTGTGTTTAATCCTGTACAAAATTCGACTTATGTGAACAACTGCTGAAATGGGTGGAGAGATACTTATTTGAATCTTTCCTGTCACAGGGATTTCATATGATGGATGGTTGTTGTTAAAAACGTATAGTTGCTTTCCGGTATTCTTATCAACTCGTACCACATAATATTAAGTTGAATAATGACCAACCCTCTCAATTTACGATGAAGATCGGAAATCACTTGCATGCTGCTGTCTGAACTTCTCTCTATTTGGGGAATATGTTGCTTCTTATAGCCAAATACATTCATTGGCATTTTTTCTTTTGGGATATTTTTATTTTTTTAATATATTATATTTTTACTAATTCTTAAAATATAAACTATTTTTTATGATAAGCTATGTCGACTTTGGTCTTTGGACTTTAAAAGAGTACGTTGAGACGAACCGAATAAAAGAAACCGCACGATTCTACGTTGTATGGTTTTCGAGATATGAGTGTTTTAATAATTTGCAAGTGAAGACTGGGTTAAGAAAACTGTAAGACAAAATCTATTACTTATTATCTTTCTTTATTACACGCAAAGAAACAGATAACAATCTTTATTCCAAGTTGAATCTCTTTAGCGTGTCATGTCACGAACTGTCATCGATCCCCTCTTCGCACACCACATATGGCAGTGTTACAGGCTAATATTGATTTCTCTTCGCACAATGTGACCTCGCCATTCATGCATTTCATTCAGCTTTTATGTCTCTGATTTTTTAGAAGGAGAAAAGAGAGAGAGAGAGGGACGGGTTAACATTCCCCCCAAGACAATATTTATTAACATAACTTTCCCTAACTAGCCAATATCTTTGCCTTGCAATAAATCATGTAACCTTAAGCAACCTGTACAAACAAAAACATGCTAACCTCGGGAACCTTCGGATTTTCCGAACAACACTGTTTTGCAAATCAATAATATTTATAACAGAGCATTGCTTGTTGATACCTGCATATTACAGAGCCTCCGAAGAGAAAAAGGTTATTTTTTACACAGTATTGCCATCTAGTAGCAAATAATTGTACTTGGAGAAACATGAAAACAGAATAGAAGCATGCGTGTGCGTGTGTGTATATACATATGACAGCGCTCGCCATCTAGTTGCAATAGAGAGTACTAATATAGCTTTCATAACTGGGCATGCGTAACTTTCTCCGAGCTAGTAACATTTAGCAATGCCTCAATGTTTGTACACTTCACAACATCTTATTTGACCGCCCTGAAAGAATTCTAAGTCCCGAAATCGTAAACTTAGCAACATTGCACTACAGCTCCAGGTGAGAGTAGCCAACTTTGAGTAGGTCCTTCCACTAGCCGAAAAACGCTGCGGTGATACGTTTTCAATTTAACACTTTCCATGAACTTAGAAACTATAAACCTCTATAATAATACGCAATCAAACAGAAATAATAAATTGGAAAAAATAACCTTGAAGGATATTTACGATTCTGCTTGCTCGACTTGAAATTTGAGGGGTTTGAAACACTGAATAGAGTTTTTCTCCACCAGGAGGAAATTGCCATCAAGTTTGTGCAGAAAGAAGCCCCAGCCGTTGTAGGTCTTCTCGGCCGGGTTACCGCTCATTCGGAGCTCCCCAATTTCCTCACGATGGTGGGTTGCCACCGGCCCTATACGTAGGCCGAATAAATTCCGACCAGAGCCGAATTCGAACCTACGCCGTCCCGCAGCGAACGATCTCAAGACGAGTGAACGCCTTAACCCGCTTTTTTTTTCATTTTTTTTAACAAAATTTTATTTTATCAGCATATATACAAAATATGTCTGTTTTCTTACATACATTCTGTTAAAGTATTGTATAGAATTTTTAACATAGTAGGTATTATAGTAAGAGTCCCATTTTTGGCTATCTGATACAATATTTCTGGCATAAATATGCATTTGTACCTGTAATATAAATATACATTTCTTCATATATTTAATACCTGTTTACACTTTCACACCACAAGTACATAATTATTGTTTTCTAAACAACACTGAGGTAGTTTCCAAAATACTCATACATTTTTGGATATTATAACATTTTCCATCTAGTTCTTTTTAAATACTGTGTGAACAAAATGCTATTGCTCTCATACTTTTTACAAAATACATAATATATTGTATTAGCTATTAACCAAATTACTGCATTGTTTTTCTTTTCTGGAAAATATTTGAAATCTGGTTTTGTACACATCGACGGTTGAAAGTATTGGGGTGATGTTCGACATATTTGTCCTAGATATGTCGTTAGGCATTTCCAAATTTCCTGTACTCCATTACATGTTACTATTCTATGCTCAGTGGTGTCTATCTCTCCACATATGTGGCACTTATTAGTTGTTTGTCTCTTGATATTATGTAAGCGTTCATTAGTTGGTATAATATCATGTATTACATTGTACCAAACACTATACACTGATGTATCCAAAAATTTCTTATTTAAATTTTTCCAAATATTTTGCCATCTGTTATTGGGAAAATATTTTTCAATGCGGTGAGTCGGTATCTGCAACTGTTTGTGAAACAGTGTATATAAGTATTGAGAGAGTTTTACATCTTCACCTTTTGGCGGAAGCACCACATAACTGAATTCTTGCATCAAACTTCGTAGATATATCGGTCCGTTTTGCAATCTGCGTAGATCTGGCGGATTTTGGGGTGGAAATTCCTCCGTCCATAACTGTATCCATAATGATGTAATGGAATCTTCAATGCCATAGAGCGTATAGGATCTTGCCAGGAATAGGGATTTGCATTTGATCTCAATATTTGTGAGCTCCAATCCTCCTTTTAGTTTCATTTGCCATAGATTTGGTAGTGGTATTCGAAAAAAATGGCCATACCACATAAACCAACCAATTGCTGAATTCATTATTCTGAGGTATTTTTGATTGATTGGGATCACTTGGGCCGTATAGTTTAATTTACTAAACATATATGTTTGCAAAAACCACACTCGTTGTATCATGTTCAACTGTCTGCTTCGCATTTTATAACATTGTATGCGAATGTCTCTCGCTATTTTTTGCCAATTGGATTCTAACATTTGTTCCTCGTCCCTGTGAAAAATTATTCCTAAGATTTTAATTTCCTGTACATATGGGATCCCTATATCTGGATATTTTTGATCCCATGTGCCAAAGGGTAGCGCCTTTGATTTTTCCATATTTATTTTGGCTCCACTAGCACGGCAGTATATATGTATCGCTGCCATCATTTTTTCCATTTGCTCGTTTGTGGTGATACAAGCAGATAAATCATCTGCAAAAGCAAACACTTGGTTTCCTTTAAAGGCGTGTATCGCGTCGGGAGTAGTTTTCCTGATATATTGCAGCAAAGGATCCAGGGTTAAAGCAAACAAGAGCATACTTAGTGGACATCCTTGCCGAATTGATCTTGTTATATTTATTGGGGACGACAGGAATCCATTGACCATTATCCGAGATGTTGCCTGTTGATAGAAACCTTTCAAAATATTAATAAATTTATCACTGAATCTATATGCCTTTAGCACCTCAAACAGGTAGTCATGCGACACTAAATCAAACGCTTTTTTGAAATCAAAAGCAAGCACACATGCATCAAGTTTCTGCACCAGATAATAGGATATCAGATCGCGAATCCCTCCAACTGCACTGAATATGTTATGCTTTTTGCCAATGCATGTTTGTTTCTCGCTGAGTATCCGTGGTAAAATTAACTTTAACCTATTTGCTAAGATCTTTGCCATTATTTTATAGTCACAATTTAGTAATGTTATTGGTCTGTAGTCGTCTACTTGTTTTGCATGTGTTTTTTTCGGTATCAATATGATGATGCCTTCATTTTGTAAAACTTTCCCATTTTTAAAGGCATCTTGTATGATTTTGATTAGTTCATATTTTATAATCTCAAAAAACTGCAAATAAAACTTGTAACCAATACCATCTTTTCCTGGTGCTCCTTTAAGATTGCATGCTTGTAACGCTTCATATACTTCTTCTATTGTTACTTCAGTATCTAAAAGTTGTCTATCCTCTTCTTGCAAACCATTAGTTAAAGAATTCAGTATTGTCTCTCTTGCTTCTGATTTCCCCTCCCCGGTTTGATAAAGCTCCCCATAATAGTCATAAAATGTTTGCATGATTCCTGGCTGACTCGAATGCGATTCTCCACCTGAATCCACAAGATTGTTTATCATGAGTGTTTTTTGTTGTTTTTGCATCTGTACATAGTGATACATCGAAGTTCTTTCATCTTGAATTAAATTCTTGGAATTGGTTCTTATTGTTATGCCTTCCATTTGTTGCCTCTGGAGTGTTAAGATTTTGGCTTTATACTGCTGTATGGCTTGGTAATTTTTGGTGACATCTCTCCCTTGACATGCCTCGTGTAAACACTGGTAATAAAAGTTGATCAATCCGTTTCTGTCTTTTGCATTTTCTTTTCCATACCAGCAGAAAAATGTTTTTAATTTTGGTTTTACATATCGAACCCACCAGTCATTATGATTACTGTAATGCTTTTGTTGTTTACACCAGTCGGCCCATTTTTGTGCAAATATTTCATTGATATGTGGAAGCTCTAATAACTGTATATTTAGCTTCCAATATGAAGACTAGTTTTGTTTCTTCCAGGTTTATTGCCATTTTTACTGCCATATCATCAGTAAAGGGCGCTGGCAATGCTTCTATGGATGTTATATTTTTTATTTGATCTGTATTTGTATATAACCTATCGATTCTCGATCCAGATTTATCATTAAAATATGTAAATATTATAACCTGTCTCTTCTGTAACCAAATATCTTTCAAATGCAATTCTTCAATTAATGTTGCAAGAGCTGGACTCTTTAGATAAAGCTCCTAAACAATCGCTGGGATTTAATACCTGATTAAAATCACCCCCAAATATTATTTTAGATTCATTTAACGGTAGCAAATATAAAATGTCCTGATTATAAAATTGTTCACGTAACTGTCTATTTTGATTGCCTGATGGGGCATAAATATTCACAAAAGTATAGTTCTTACTTTGAAAGCTAATGCCTCTCCCATCTACTAACTTTTTTACATTAGTAATGGTTAGGCCGTTTCTAACAAGTGTTGCTGTCCCACGGCCATTGATACCAGTATTAACTATCGCTTCGTAACCATATATTGATGGAAAGTCACACATACAAACTTCCTGCAAAAACAATAGGTCTATGGAGTGTACCCGTACAAATTCTTCTAACATTTTACATTTTACAGGCGAAAAGATTCCATTAATATTAATAGTACATATTCTAGTGGTATATACCAATAATAAATTAATAATATAGCACACAGTTAATAGTACTTTCCGATCGTCCCTCATAACGTTGAAAAAAAAATGCAAACAACAAATGAAATATCAAATTAAATTTCCCTTTTTAGGGTTTACTTCTTCTGTTCATTACTCTATTCATCTATTCATACCTCCTACCTCTCTCACTGATCTCCTCTTCGGTACTGTGTTCTCGCTACCTTTCGAGGTATTTTTCGTCCGTTTTTTTGCACCCACCTGCTGAGATTTTTTCCACTTTGACACTGAAGTCACACTTTCGTCACTTTCTTCTTCTGTATTCAATTCACTTTCCAGCTCACAGTCTTTTGATGGTCCCTTGTCCTCCTCTTTTGGGACGTTGTCCTTTGCAGCTGGGATGGGAGGAAGATCAACTGAGTTTCCTTCGTCCTGCATCTGGTCATCCTGCATTTCTTCACTTCCTTTTTCCTCTTGTTTGTCTAGGTGGGAAGTTCCCGGTTGTTTTGTGTCCATCGGTAATATTTTCTGGTTGTGTTCTTCCTTTGTAGTCTCCGTATTTACCGGTGGGAACATTTCCACCGGGCGGGTGTCACTTGGCACATTCTTTATCCCCTTATCTTTCATTTGTTCTTTTATCACATTTTGTAGACCTTCCGACCTGTTTTGATTATTATCTGATTGGAACTGATTTTTCACGTTCGAGGAACTCCCCCTTTCCACTACTATATCACTATAATTTCTCTCTCGGTTTTTATTCACACGAAGCGTTGTTATCTGACGACTATCACATTGCCAGCTATCGTGTCCTTCTTTTCCACACACCCTGCACGTTCTCGGCTGTCCGTCGTATATCACATGGCATTGATGAGATTTTACTGTAATGAACGACGGAATCGGTTTTTTCAGTTCCAATTTTACTATTCTCACCCCGTTGTAAACTTGATATTTAAAGTTTTCAGACCACGTTTCTTTGTCTATACATTCCACCTTCCCAAATTCCGTCATTTTTTCTTTCACACAGTCATCATCTAGTTCTAGTGGTAAGTTAAACACTCTTACCGCTTTTCTTTCCCTCCCCGCATCACTCAAAAGCACTTTTACAGTTTCACCATTATCATAACAAAAGTTTGTTTCCGGACCACATTTCTCTAATATTCGCGTCATTATAACTTCTCTGATACATTTTACGAAAACACATCGAAAATGCGTAGGTATTTGTATTCCCAAGATCTCATCTACGTGGAGTTGAAATTGTCCATGAATAAAGTCATGAATTTCTCGCGCCGACGGCTTCGGTGCCCCGAACGGAAAACGTATCTGGATGGTATTTTGTCTAATAATATTCATCTTTTTACTATTCTAAAGTACTTTTCCAATTCTACTTACTCGCCAGCCAACTGCACCAAACGCCACAAGCAACACGCACACGGCACTCCCGCTCGTTGTTTCCTGAAGGCAACTTTTCACTGACCTTCATGGAGCAACTAGTTTCCGCGTCCGCTCTCTCTGAAGGCTTCCACGGAACTCACCCCGCTCGGCTACGAAGGAGGACTATTATTTACAATACCTTGAATAATATCGAACAGTTCTCAAAAACATATATTTTATACGACTTGTCGAGAAAATGTGCTTGAAACACAAAAAGGTGGGAATGTTCATAAACGTCAACATGTTTTTTAAGCGCATAACGTTATTACATTAACGTAGAGCAGTTGGTTAGACAGTGCTATCCTTATTTTCCATCAAATCGTCGCGGTTTAAAATCCCACACTCTCCTCTTTCTTTTTTTTCTTTTTCTTTTTTGTTTGCTGAACAGTTGCCGCTGATATTAGAATATTTAAAAAATGAATCCGATGCACACTTGAGGGGCGTCCCTTCTGCGCATATTTTCCCTTAGAAGTTTGAGATTTCCAGGTTTTAAAGTTAAAACTTTTCTTTTTAGTTATTGTTCATAACATAATAACCCCACAGCGCTACAGCCCATGGCGGGCCTTGGCTTACCTACCGACTGCTGGTCTCCTCCCACACTATTCCTCCGTCACCTGTAATAGCGTGGAGGTCTTAGTATTGGGGTGACGGGTGATCAGCCCGACGAACCCCAAGCCGTTGTTGTAGGTCTTCTTGACCGGGTTACGCTCACTCACTCGGAGCTTCCTAATTTCCTCACGATGGTGGGTTGCCACCGGCCCTATACGTAGGCCGAATAAATTCCGACCAGAGCCGGATTCGAACCTACGCCGTCCCGCAGCGAACGATATTAAGACGAGTGAACGCCTTAACCCGCTTTTTTTTTATTGTCTCATTCAGATATACAAGTTATGGAATTACATTGTTCTTGACATAAGTGTATTACTGCTATTACAATTTGTATTTCTATCTGGTTATCCTTTACATTTTTGTTTCACCTAAATTAAGTATAAAGCACTAATAAGAAATTTGCATACCATTACTTCCTTGCTTGGAGAGGAATTTTTTCATATTGTTCTTGCAAGAATATACTGAATTATTTCTGAAAACTGCTCTCGTCATTGTGAAATATATATAATAAGTATTCTGTTATCAGCCATTGTACTGCTCGTTGTTTGTTCCATGCCGTGGAGGAGTTGCGACACTTTGTTATCTTGTGGGCTAAAGAGTCAGGCACGTTGCATGATATACAGTTAGGAGAGTCACTGATTCCATATTGGTATGTCCTATCTCTATATCTCATTGGTATGTCCTATAACACGATGAACCACTTTATACCATATTGATTGGCCAGTTTTTGAAAGGTGTTTGGCGGAGACATTTTCCCATATTTGTGGCCAATTATGTGTATTGAAATCCCTGACTATTCGTGGTACTGTGTGCTTGAAACTATTGATTTCACTATATAACATTTTAACAGATGGTGTAATTGTCTCATGTCGTAATAACTGGTAGCATGCCTGTAAAGCGATGTCCTTATAAAAAAAAAAACCTTTGGGGATACTGTGGATATCGATGGGAGCTTCTAATGGAATGTTCCGTATTATCGTCTGTATACATGCTTGGGTCGTTGACTCGTGCAGTGAGAAAGCTGTTTGAAGGCCAGTCTGTACAAACAATGCTCTTGCCTGTGTGTTCGCGTGTATTAGTGCCAACCCCCACCTGTCTTCTCTGGTAACGTGACCTCATCTATTGCCACCCGGAAAATTGTATCGTGCCACAAGAAGCAGCCAACAGCTTTGTTGACCTTGGCTAAGTGCTGTGTTTTGAAGGGCAAGATTTTTGCTACATACCAAAGTTTAGAGAGAGCAAAAACGTTGATAAATCCTACTCGTGCTTTTAAACTCAGAGAGCGCATCTTGTTCACTCTGAGGACGTAGATTGCCCTCTCGCACGTGAGTTTACTATTGGCTTCGATCGTTTCATCGATATTTGCATAGAAGTTTATACCTAAAACTTTTATTTTCTTATCTACAGGGATCTCCGTATTGTTTGTGAAAGGATTCTCCTTGCCAAGGGGCATTAGGAATGACTTTCGATTGTTTAGTTTTGCTCCTGATGTGAGCTCAAAAGTATGTATTTGGCTTTTAACACTGCACAGATCTCTTTCATCCTTGAGAAAAATCGTGACGTCGTCCATGAAACTGCCAACTTGTATTGTGGTGGAAGCCATAGAAATGCCCTGTAAATGATGCTGGATACTAAACAAAAAGGGGGCTATTGTGAGGACGTACAATGTGCTACTCAAGGGACTACCTTGTAGTACACCTCGTCGCATTTTAAAACTTGTTGTCAAGAAACCATTCATTTTGAGTTTTAGCAGCATATGATTATATAATGTTTTTATCCAATTAAGAAAAGTGTCTCCGAAGCCATATGCTTCTAAGACTTTGTACAGATATTCGTGGCTCACTCTGTCAAATGCTTGAGAAAAATCTAAAGATAGAATTGCCTCTGATGCATTCTTATTTTGTTTGGTAATAATTACGTCTCTTATCGTTTGTAGCAAGTGATGTATACTTTGGGACGTATTACAAGCGAACTGTAAATTGCCAATAAGTTTAACCATATATTTTTTTTAAACGCTGATTTATGCACCTACTTATAAGTTTGATGTCACTGCTCAATATGGAAATTGGCCTAAAATCTGTGACGAACTTTGGATTTGCCTTTTTGGGAACTAACACTATAACTCCCGTGCTACTGGTCTTCCCTATGGTCCCTGTTGTCAACACTTCGTTGACCCATTCCGTTAATTCGTCTCCTATTAGATCCCAGAAACATTGATAGAATTCTGATGGTAATCCATCTTCGGCTGTAGTTTTATTCCTCGGAGCTTTGAATACTGCATCATGAACCTCCTTTTTACTAAACGGTTGTGTGAGCTCAGTTCTTTCATTTTCTGTCAGTGACGCAGGGAGGTAGTTCAAAAAATTGCATTGCGTTTCTGTTGGATTAAAGGCTTGACCAAGAAGATTTTTATAGTATTGCAAAAACCTGTGGTGTATACTATGAGCGCTGGTGACAACTTCACCGGAATCTAAAGTTAATTTATGAATAACGTGACTCCTGGCGTGTTTATGTTCTTGAAGAATGTGACTTATTGTGGCTTGCTCGTCTGGGTCTATAGGAAGAATCTTGCTCTTTATTATTGCTGCAGATTTTCGTTTCCTATGTATAGCAAGTAATTGCGCTTTTATTTCATTTGCATAGGGACGATCGAAATTACCTTGCAGTGTTAAACGATGGAGATCATTCAAGACTGCATACAAAAAATTATATTTGTTTCTTTGATCTCTACTAACCTCTGCACTGAAGAATTTACTGACCTGACGAAATTAGGCTTAGCTCGAGTTTCCCACCACTCGATTAGGGTCTTTTGCACTGGCCGAGAGGCCTTGAGTTCGTTCCACGTTTCCCTGATTAGCTGGACATAACTACCATTGCGTAATAATGTGTTATTTAAAAGCCAGTATCCGCTACCTTGTCGGGGTTTGATCAAATCTAAATTTATTTTGAGAATTGGGACACTATGATCACTAAAGCATACTGGAAAATTTTGAAACCTAATTATATATTCCTGACATCTTGGTGCGACATAAAACCTATCGATCCTTGACGCACTATTGGAGGTGATATGTGTGTAACCTTGACTTTCGCCATTGGTGTGTATCCAAGCGTCACGCAGTTGTAACCCCTGCGTTAATTCATAGAGCGCACGTGAGAAGTTGTATCCTGGATTTTGATCTTGTGAACGAATTACGCAGTTAAAATCTCCCACTAGTATAGTGTCTAGTGTGTGGGATGTCAACTCGTTCCCTACAACTGTTGAAAAAAAATCTTCTCTTTCCCGTCTGTTTTGGTTTCCTGACGGAGCATACACATTACAGAGAAACACTGAGCCTAATTTGGCACTTATTTGTCTGCCCGTGGGATGGGGCACTACATTACGTAAATCCAAGTGTCGCCTACATGCTATGGCAGTCCCTTGTGCAAAGGGAGTAAAATTGTTGTATACTTTAAACATGCTCAGTACAGAAAAATCGTCTATGGCTACATCTTGTAAGAGGGCCACATCAATAGACGATTTAATGAGAAAGTCATTGAGAGCAATTATTTTGGTCTTACTTTGCATTTGATTCAAATTTATAGATGCCAAGGTATATGTTTGCATGATTATAACTGTCCACAAAAGAAAACTAAACTTACTTACATTCTTCAACATTACTAAACTCTGATTTCTGCCTAGAATGCATTAACTATGCTTTCCACTAAATAAATCTGGGGTAAGTTTGTTACTCGTCGAAGGTTTCTCTTTAGTTGCATTCCCTGAATTACTTGTTAAACTAACCTTTGAAACATCTTGTTTTGGGGTACCAGGTTCTACTCTAAATTCGTTATGAACTATTGTGGAACTTACGCATTCATTATTTTTCTTCTTCTTTCTACGTAGCACCATGAACTCTTCCGCCACTGACCGTAACCTTGATACAGATCTTGACCGTGATTTCCTAGGAGAGGTAACTTGGGGGTGGGGGCGGGGGTATGTGATGCATCTCCTCCGAAGTGGTCAATGTTGGCTGCTCCATCTCTTCCCTTCCTGTTGGTGCATTCTTCACACTAACTTCCTGTCTGGTACCTGTCTCCTCGTCGATGATTCTGGGGCTATCCGTGTTCTCTCCGTTGTTATCTCCTGACGCAGGGACTTCTGCAACTGGTGGAACTGAATCTCTTGGTTTAGTCCGTAAGGGTAGCACAGTTGGTTCATATACCATCGGTACATTGTCAGCGGGTATATTAACCGGCCCCTTGCGGGGCTGGTTTCCAGAGGATCGACGCTTAGGACACTGAGCGACTACGTGACTCTCTTAGGAGCACGCTATGCAGGTACGAACCTGCAGGTAAAAACTGAGGAGAGCGGTAAATAAAATGTTAGATCAGCTGCATATACCAGCGGTGGAAAAAAAAATTTGCACACACTTTTTCATCACGAGAGGAAACAACATACAAAGAGCTATAAATTGATAAACTATTTCTTCATTTTTATATACTGTACACATACACAAGTACTTAGCCGTCCAACCAAACTAAAACATCAACAGAAAATCACTTCATTTCTGAAATGCATATTCGGGGGAAGAGAGGAATGCAGCTTGACAGGGAGCGAAGTTTTCGAACTGAGATTATGTGCATGGGAAATCCCAATTTGCAGCGTCTTCCTGATGTGATCGAAGATAAAACGTTCTTCAGCAGCAAGTGGTAAGAAACTTTAGGCAAACGTTTCGTTATAAATCGACAGTTTGCGCGCAACCTCGATTGCCGGTTTTTGCATGATTTCTACTTAACTTGATGATATTTCACGGTTATTTCGCGAAAAAGCTTTCATTTCGTGGAAAGCACACATTTCGCATTACTTCGCGAATAAAACTCATGCATATTTCATCATTGGGGGTGTAGTTACGTGCAGAATGTTCAAAATTGCATCTTTTTTTCACATTTCGCTCTTCGCGAAAATTCCATGTCCCTACTAATAAGTATTTATATAGTGAGTGACAAACAAAAAATACAAAACCTCATTATGATCGTTAATTCGTCACTGCTTTGTATCTAAATTGTTTGTCTTCTTTGAACAGAAAGTACGAGTATCAGATATAACAAACTTTCCGCACTAACTTTGCAATATTCGAAACCACCATTACAGACTTAGCTCTATGTAACTTGATTCTGCGCATTCCACTTGTAATGTGACTTCCTCCTATCATCGAAATAACTTTCTCTTACTATTTCCTTTCTTCTCGTGAAATACAGAGACCAATGTTAATTTCTTAGCACGGTGGATAAATTTTACACCCAACGATATACTCCTGTACTCCGGAAAAAAATCCTGCCTAGGTGGAGAATCGAACCTACGACCTCCGTCGTAAGAATCAAGCACGCTACCTCTTTTCCAGGTAGGTCATGTTAAAATTTGCTACCAGTTTGAAGAAACCAATTCACACATAATGTCATATCTATATTTTCCTCATGGCAATATTCATGAGGAAAGGAATACAGAAAAAATCGAGAAACGCTCAAAGGGAAAAATGATGAACATGTCTATTGGCGTTTTGTCATATTTTGTAAATTGTGTAAAAATTCCGTGTTTTGAACAAGCAATCGTTTAGTTACGAAGTATTATGTTGTTTTTTTAAAGTAGGAACAGGAGATCGAAAAGGAGTCATTTGAACCAGACCCCGTTTGACAAGAAACTTCAGCTTTTTTCCAAAGACTCTATGAAAAGAGAGAGGAACATTTGATATATAAAATATGTGTGAAATTAAAACAATAGAAACCTTGAAAGATAATACTAACGAACTTCAAACTATGCAAAACATATTTTCGTGGTGGAAAACTCCAAGTCATTTTCAAAATATGAACTTGATGTTTTTCTTTATTATGAAATGGAGATATGGGACGATACGATCCCTCAGCAAGAAAATTTTAAGTAAGCTACCTCCAACTCTTTCAATGGTCATAAATACTAATTAGGGTCCGGAAGTTGATGAAAAATCAACATTTCTTCTGACCCTTAAAAACAATGCTAAACCTCATATCATGTCCGTTTCCCTTCAGTTAGAGCCGGAAAACACTTTATATTTTACATTTTTTTTTTTTTGCATTTTCCGGGCTTTTTTTGCTTTTTATTTTATTTGTCGGTATTGTTAACAGTTTTTGTTGCATTTTTACTTATTTTTGAGGTTTGTTTTTCTCCTCCCCTGTTGTTTCGTGAATTTTAAATGCATTTACTAGTAAAATTTACATATTTAGATTTCTTGACATGGTCCTTTTAGCAAATTCACTATGAATCGAAAATACGGTGAATGGAAAAGCATAATATTATTCTTAACTGAAATGTTTGGCAATGGATTAAAATACTTTGTGTGAAGATCTACTTTGAGGTTCTTTTCTGGACACT
This sequence comes from Lepisma saccharinum, assembly GCF_977018435.1. NCBI lineage: Eukaryota > Metazoa > Arthropoda > Insecta > Zygentoma > Lepismatidae > Lepisma > Lepisma saccharinum. The sequence goes on from NC_139230.1 coordinate 118,958,277, forward strand.
ATTATCGCTTTAATCTGTAGTTTTAAAGTCAAATTTAGTCACAATATTAAATGCAATTACACTCTGGTATATGCGAAGCTGAACTGTATTTTCGGATGCTGGCCGACTACAGTATCATAGAAGCCCACTCTGAAAGGAGACTAATTGGTTGATTTGGTGTTTTAAGTGAACTTTATACATAGTAAGGCTAATCGGGACTGGACCTACAGTTTAAAGTGGGATCCGAACCGAGTGCATAAAATAACGTGAACCGTGTGGTGTAGGGTAATCGTTTGCTTATGGAATGAAAGGTCATGGGTTCAAACTTACTTCTTTGCAAAATCTTTTTCGGGAAGTAAACGGCTTTGGACGAGAATGCTTATCTACGTTTCTTGGATATTTCCGTGGATATTTTTGCGATTTATGTCCAGCATTTCCGTATGGAGAAAGTTGACATGTAAGTTCTTAATATGTGTTAACTTATAACAGCTGAATGAAAGGAAAAGTATTTTTTTAAATCCTGCCAATCACTGAAAGATTAAAAACATTAGTAGAGCATTACTTGAGGCATGCACAGTGGTGACGATTATGAAGTGTGGAGGGGCAGATGACCCAGCACTATGCTAAACATTATCTACCAAGGAAAGAAACTGTCCTTGCCCTCCCTCTCCCCCTCCCCCACCTTGCCCCGTCTGTTTTGAAACCCAATCGCCGCCACTGAGCATGCATCGCATAAATATTTACAGTAATATCATATAATATTATATTCCGTTATTAGAACACTTCGTACTCGGTAAATAAAAAGGAAAAAATAATAAGGAAAGGGTGGGATTTGAACCTACGATGTTTCGATCTTGATGAAAACAGTAAAGAAAAGAGAAAGCTCAGTAAAACACGTTAATCTCAGTTGAAGCAACATTGTGCCGGAGTTTCGAACCATTTTTCGCAAAGAACCAAGAAAAAAATACACTTTGGAGAATCGTTTGGTGTTGTGCAAGCTATCTTTACTAAAAATTTGGTAATAGTTTACTATCCTTCGGACAGATTTCTTCATTTCTACAGAAGAAACTACTTACCGTAATAAGTTCCTGTAGTATTGTCTAACATCTGGAAGGTGTTTTGTGTGATGTGGGAATGTTTCATAGCGGAAATTCAACCATTGACGCATAGCCCCACGAACCATTGGTACATAGCCCCACGAACCATTTCCGGTAAAGTTAGGTTAGGTAGGGTCACAATAGGTTACAATAGTTAAAAATTGGTTTCGAAAAAAAAATATGCGTAGCCCCACACACGATTCTCGCATAGCCCCACACACCATTCACGCATAGCCCCACACACCATTCTCGCATAGCCCCACGAACTATTGACATAGCCCCACAAACCATTTGCGGAAACGTACGTTTCTTCAGTTACAATAACACTTTTTTTTAAAAAAAATGATAAAAAAAAACGTGAATACACGTTAAAAAATGATCCGCGAAGCAGATAGGTAAGTACAAATGTCAAAAATTGACGAAACTCAGAAGTTATAGGTGTCCGAAAGATAGTAAACATTTACCGAAATATTTTCAACATTCGTATTTCTACTTAACATTTTTTTGTCTACTCATATATTTTATAACTGCTTTAGGGTATCTTTACTTTATGGAATGTGAAAGAATGAAAAAAAAATCACAAGCGTTTTCATTTAGGAAGAAGAAATGTTGGAAAGTTGGCTACTCTTAGTTGGCTCTGAAGCGCTATGCTGCCAAATTTACGAATTCTGGACTTTGAAATTTTTGAGGGCGGTCAAATAAGATGTTGCGAAGTGTACATACACTTGCATATTACACTTTTCGAGAAGAGGGAGAGAAGAAAAAAAGGGGGGTTACTAACAAATAGAAGTATGTATGTGTAAATACTCGCCATCTAGTTGCAAAAAAAAGTACTTGTCAGACACCAGTTTCATTACCTAATGTTTTATAACATGTTCAAGCAGTAACGGGATTTAGCTGAAGACCTAGTTCGCTGCCAGCACTGGCACGCATGTCTGTCAACCTGTAGTAGCACCATTTTGAATTCAAAAAATTCCTATGCCATGATGATCTATGGGTTTTGTATAGTTTTGAACAACCCTTAAAAAGTTTTGAATCCGATTCAGTTTTTCGTAATAACGAATTCAAAAATGCTACTACAGGTTGACGCCTCAGTAGCACTTTCACCAAATTCAACGGAAACGATGCCATTTCGTAGTCTAGGTTATGTATCGTTTTGAACAACCTTCAGAAAGTTTTGAATCCGAAGGACAACTTCAAAAATTCAAATTCAAAAATGCTACTATAGCAGCACTTGTTTTGAATTCGAAAAATTCCTATGCCAGGATGATCTATGGGTTTTGTATAGTTTTGAACAACCTTTAAAAAGTTTTGAATCCGATTCAGTTTTTCGTAATAACGAATTCAAAAATGCTACTACAGGTTGACGCCTCAGTAGCACTTTCACCAAATTCAACGGAAACGATGCCATTTCGTAGTCTAGGTTATGTATCGTTTTGAACAATCTTCAGAAAGTTTTGAATCCGAAGGACAACTTCAAAAATTCAAATTCAAAAATGCTACTATAGCAGCACTTGTTTTGAATTCGAAAAATTCCTATGCCAGGATGATCTATGGGTTTTGTATAGTTTTGAACAACCTTTAAAAAGTTTTGAATCCGATTCAGTTTTTCGTAATAACGAATTCAAAATTGCTACTACAGGTTCACGCCTCAGTAGCACTTTCACCAAATTCAACGGAAACGATGCCATTCGTAGTCTAGGTTATGTATCGTTTTGAACAACCTTCAGAAAGTTTTGAATCCGAAGGACAACTTCAAAAATTCAAATTCAAAAATGCTACTATAGCAGCACTTGTTTTGAATTCGAAAAATTCCTATGCCAGGATGATCTATGGGTTTTGTATAGTTTTGAACAACCTTGAAAAAGTTTTGAATCCGATTCAGTTTTTCGTAATAACGAATTCAAAAATGCTACTACAGGTTGACGCCTCAGTAGCACTTTCACCAAATTCAACGGAAACGATGCCATTTCGTAGTGTAGGATATGTATCGTTTTGAACAACCTTCAGAAAGTTTTGAATCCGAAGGACTACTTCAACAAATTCAAATTCAAAAATGCTACTATAGCAGCACTTGTTTTGAATTCGAAAAATTCCTATGCCAGGATGATCTATGGGTTTTGTATAGTTTTGAACAACCTTTAAAAAGTTTTGAATCCGATTCAGTTTTTCGTAATAACGAATTCAAAAATGCTACTACAGGTTGACGCCTCAGTAGCACTTTCACCAAATTCAACGGAAACGATGCCAAGTTTTGAATCCGATTCAGTTTTTCGTAATAACGAATTCAAAAATGCTACTACAGGTTCACGCCTCAGTAGCACTTTCACCAAATTCAACGGAAACGATGCCATTTCGTAGTCTAGGTTAGGTATCGTTTTGAACAACCTTCAGAAAGTTTTGAATCCGAAGGACAACTTCAAAAATTCAAATTCAAAAATGCTACTATAGCAGCACTTGTTTTGAATTCGAAAAATTCCTATGCCAGGATGATCTATGGGTTTTGTATAGTTTTGAACAACCTTGAAAAAGTTTTGAATCCGATTCAGTTTTTCGTAATAACGAATTCAAAAATGCTACTACAGGTTGACGCCTCAGTAGCACTTTCACCAAATTCAACGGAAACGATGCCATTTCGTAGTCTAGGTTATGTATCGTTTTCAACAACCTTCAGAAAGTTTTGAATCCGAAGGACAACTTCAAAAATTCAAATTCAAAAATGCTACTATAGCAGCACTTGTTTTGAATTCGAAAAATTCCTATGCCAGGATGATCTATGGGTTTTGTATAGTTTTGAACAACCTTTAAAAAGTTTTGAATCCGATTCAGTTTTTCGTAATAACGAATTCAAAAATGCTACTACAGGTTGACGCCTCAGTAGCACTTTCACCAAATTCAACGGAAACGATGCCATTTCGTAGTCTAGGTTATGTATCGTTTTCAACAACCTTCAGAAAGTTTTGAATCCGAAGGACAACTTCAAAAATTCAAATTCAAAAATGCTACTATAGCAGCACTTGTTTTGAATTCGAAAAATTCCTATGCCAGGATGATCTATGGGTTTTGTATAGTTTTGAACAACCTTTAAAAAGTTTTGAATCCGATTCAGTTTTTCGTAATAACGAATTCAAAAATGCTACTACAGGTTGACGCCTCAGTAGCACTTTCACCAAATTCAACGGAAACGATGCCATTTCGTAGTCTAGGTTATGTATCGTTTTCAACAACCTTCAGAAAGTTTTGAATCCGAAGGACAACTTCAAAAATTCAAATTCAAAAATGCTACTATAGCAGCACTTGTTTTGAATTCGAAAAATTCCTATGCCAGGATGATCTATGGGTTTTGTATAGTTTTGAACAACCTTTAAAAAGTTTTGAATCCGATTCAGTTTTTCGTAATAACGAATTCAAAAATGCTACTACAGGTTGACGCCTCAGTAGCACTTTCACCAAATTCAACGGAAACGATGCCATTTCGTAGTCAAGGTTATGTATCGTTTTCAACAACCTTCAGAAAGTTTTGAATCCGAAGGACTACTTCAACAAATTCAAATTCAAAAATGCTACTATAGCAGCACTTGTTTTGAATTCGAAAAATTCCTATGCCAGGATGATCTATGGGTTTTGTATAGTTTTGAACAACCTTTAAAAAGTTTTGAATCCGATTCAGTTTTTCGTAATAACGAATTCAAAAATGCTACTACAGGTTGACGCCTCAGTAGCACTTTCACCAAATTCAACGGAAACGATGCCATTTCGTAGTCTAGGTTATGTATCGTTTTGAACAACCTTCAGAAAGTTTTGAATCCGAAGGACAACTTCAAAAATTCAAATTCAAAAATGCTACTATACCAGCACTTGTTTTGAATTCGAAAAATTCCTATGCCAGGATGATCTATGGGTTTTGTATAGTTTTGAACAACCTTTAAAAAGTTTTGAATCCGATTCAGTTTTTCGTAATAACGAATTCAAAAATGCTACTACAGGTTGACGCCTCAGTAGCACTTTCACCAAATTCAACGGAAACGATGCCATTTCGTAGTCTAGGTTATGTATCGTTTTGAACAACCTTCAGAAAGTTTTGAATCCGAAGGACTACTTCAACAAATTCAAATTCAAAAATGCTACTATAGCAGCACTTGTTTTGAATTCGAAAAATTCCTATGCCAGGATGATCTATGGGTTTTGTATAGTTTTGAACAACCTTGAAAAAGTTTTGAATCCGATTCAGTTTTTCGTAATAACGAATTCAAAAATGCTACTACAGGTTGACGCCTCAGTAGCACTTTCACCAAATTCAACGGAAACGATGCCATTTCGTAGTGTAGGATATGTATCGTTTTGAACAACCTTCAGAAAGTTTTGAATCCGAAGGACTACTTCAACAAATTCAAATTCAAAAATGCTACTATAGCAGCACTTGTTTTGAATTCGAAAAATTCCTATGCCAGGATGATCTATGGGTTTTGTATAGTTTTGAACAACCTTTAAAAAGTTTTGAATCCGATTCAGTTTTTCGTAATAACGAATTCAAAAATGCTACTACAGGTTGACGCCTCAGTAGCACTTTCACCAAATTCAACGGAAACGATGCCAAGTTTTGAATCCGATTCAGTTTTTCGTAATAACGAATTCAAAAATGCTACTACAGGTTCACGCCTCAGTAGCACTTTCACCAAATTCAACGGAAACGATGCCATTTCGTAGTCTAGGTTAGGTATCGTTTTGAACAACCTTCAGAAAGTTTTGAATCCGAAGGACAACTTCAAAAATTCAAATTCAAAAATGCTACTATAGCAGCACTTGTTTTGAATTCGAAAAATTCCTATGCCAGGATGATCTATGGGTTTTGTATAGTTTTGAACAACCTTGAAAAAGTTTTGAATCCGATTCAGTTTTTCGTAATAACGAATTCAAAAATGCTACTACAGGTTGACGCCTCAGTAGCACTTTCACCAAATTCAACGGAAACGATGCCATTTCGTAGTCTAGGTTATGTATCGTTTTCAACAACCTTCAGAAAGTTTTGAATCCGAAGGACAACTTCAAAAATTCAAATTCAAAAATGCTACTATAGCAGCACTTGTTTTGAATTCGAAAAATTCCTATGCCAGGATGATCTATGGGTTTTGTATAGTTTTGAACAACCTTTAAAAAGTTTTGAATCCGATTCAGTTTTTCGTAATAACGAATTCAAAAATGCTACTACAGGTTGACGCCTCAGTAGCACTTTCACCAAATTCAACGGAAACGATGCCATTTCGTAGTCTAGGTTATGTATCGTTTTCAACAACCTTCAGAAAGTTTTGAATCCGAAGGACAACTTCAAAAATTCAAATTCAAAAATGCTACTATAGCAGCACTTGTTTTGAATTCGAAAAATTCCTATGCCAGGATGATCTATGGGTTTTGTATAGTTTTGAACAACCTTTAAAAAGTTTTGAATCCGATTCAGTTTTTCGTAATAACGAATTCAAAAATGCTACTACAGGTTGACGCCTCAGTAGCACTTTCACCAAATTCAACGGAAACGATGCCATTTCGTAGTCTAGGTTATGTATCGTTTTCAACAACCTTCAGAAAGTTTTGAATCCGAAGGACAACTTCAAAAATTCAAATTCAAAAATGCTACTATAGCAGCACTTGTTTTGAATTCGAAAAATTCCTATGCCAGGATGATCTATGGGTTTTGTATAGTTTTGAACAACCTTTAAAAAGTTTTGAATCCGATTCAGTTTTTCGTAATAACGAATTCAAAAATGCTACTACAGGTTGACGCCTCAGTAGCACTTTCACCAAATTCAACGGAAACGATGCCATTTCGTAGTCAAGGTTATGTATCGTTTTCAACAACCTTCAGAAAGTTTTGAATCCGAAGGACTACTTCAACAAATTCAAATTCAAAAATGCTACTATAGCAGCACTTGTTTTGAATTCGAAAAATTCCTATGCCAGGATGATCTATGGGTTTTGTATAGTTTTGAACAACCTTTAAAAAGTTTTGAATCCGATTCAGTTTTTCGTAATAACGAATTCAAAAATGCTACTACAGGTTGACGCCTCAGTAGCACTTTCACCAAATTCAACGGAAACGATGCCATTTCGTAGTCTAGGTTATGTATCGTTTTGAACAACCTTCAGAAAGTTTTGAATCCGAAGGACAACTTCAAAAATTCAAATTCAAAAATGCTACTATACCAGCACTTGTTTTGAATTCGAAAAATTCCTATGCCAGGATGATCTATGGGTTTTGTATAGTTTTGAACAACCTTTAAAAAGTTTTGAATCCGATTCAGTTTTTCGTAATAACGAATTCAAAAATGCTACTACAGGTTGACGCCTCAGTAGCACTTTCACCAAATTCAACGGAAACGATGCCATTTCGTAGTCTAGGTTATGTATCGTTTTGAACAACCTTCAGAAAGTTTTGAATCCGAAGGACTACTTCAACAAATTCAAATTCAAAAATGCTACTATAGCAGCACTTGTTTTGAATTCGAAAAATTCCTATGCCAGGATGATCTATGGGTTTTGTATAGTTTTGAACAACCTTTAAAAAGTTTTGAATCCGATTCAGTTTTTCGTAATAACGAATTCAAAAATGCTACTACAGGTTGACGCCTCAGTAGCACTTTCACCAAATTCAACGGAAACGATGCCATTTCGTAGTCTAGGTTATGTATCGTTTTGAACAACCTTCAGAAAGTTTTGAATCCGAAGGACAACTTCAAAAATTCAAATTCAAAAATGCTACTATAGCAGCACTTGTTTTGAATTCGAAAAATTCCTATGCCAGGATGATCTATGGGTTTTGTATAGTTTTGAACAACCTTTAAAAAGTTTTGAATCCGATTCAGTTTTTCGTAATAACGAATTCAAAAATGCTACTACAGGTTGACGCCTCAGTAGCACTTTCACCAAATTCAACGGAAACGATGCCATTTCGTAGTCTAGGTTATGTATCGTTTTGAACAACCTTCAGAAAGTTTTGAATCCGAAGGACAACTTCAAAAATTCAAATTCAAAAATGCTACTATAGCAGCACTTGTTTTGAATTCGAAAAATTCCTATGCCAGGATGATCTATGGGTTTTGTATAGTTTTGAACAACCTTTAAAAAGTTTTGAATCCGATTCAGTTTTTCGTAATAACGAATTCAAAATTGCTACTACAGGTTCACGCCTCAGTAGCACTTTCACCAAATTCAACGGAAACGATGCCATTCGTAGTCTAGGTTATGTATCGTTTTGAACAACCTTCAGAAAGTTTTGAATCCGAAGGACAACTTCAAAAATTCAAATTCAAAAATGCTACTATAGCAGCACTTGTTTTGAATTCGAAAAATTCCTATGCCAGGATGATCTATGGGTTTTGTATAGTTTTGAACAACCTTGAAAAAGTTTTGAATCCGATTCAGTTTTTCGTAATAACGAATTCAAAAATGCTACTACAGGTTGACGCCTCAGTAGCACTTTCACCAAATTCAACGGAAACGATGCCATTTCGTAGTGTAGGATATGTATCGTTTTGAACAACCTTCAGAAAGTTTTGAATCCGAAGGACTACTTCAACAAATTCAAATTCAAAAATGCTACTATAGCAGCACTTGTTTTGAATTCGAAAAATTCCTATGCCAGGATGATCTATGGGTTTTGTATAGTTTTGAACAACCTTTAAAAAGTTTTGAATCCGATTCAGTTTTTCGTAATAACGAATTCAAAAATGCTACTACAGGTTGACGCCTCAGTAGCACTTTCACCAAATTCAACGGAAACGATGCCAAGTTTTGAATCCGATTCAGTTTTTCGTAATAACGAATTCAAAAATGCTACTACAGGTTCACGCCTCAGTAGCACTTTCACCAAATTCAACGGAAACGATGCCATTTCGTAGTCTAGGTTAGGTATCGTTTTGAACAACCTTCAGAAAGTTTTGAATCCGAAGGACAACTTCAAAAATTCAAATTCAAAAATGCTACTATAGCAGCACTTGTTTTGAATTCGAAAAATTCCTATGCCAGGATGATCTATGGGTTTTGTATAGTTTTGAACAACCTTGAAAAAGTTTTGAATCCGATTCAGTTTTTCGTAATAACGAATTCAAAAATGCTACTACAGGTTGACGCCTCAGTAGCACTTTCACCAAATTCAACGGAAACGATGCCATTTCGTAGTCTAGGTTATGTATCGTTTTCAACAACCTTCAGAAAGTTTTGAATCCGAAGGACAACTTCAAAAATTCAAATTCAAAAATGCTACTATAGCAGCACTTGTTTTGAATTCGAAAAATTCCTATGCCAGGATGATCTATGGGTTTTGTATAGTTTTGAACAACCTTTAAAAAGTTTTGAATCCGATTCAGTTTTTCGTAATAACGAATTCAAAAATGCTACTACAGGTTGACGCCTCAGTAGCACTTTCACCAAATTCAACGGAAACGATGCCATTTCGTAGTCTAGGTTATGTATCGTTTTCAACAACCTTCAGAAAGTTTTGAATCCGAAGGACAACTTCAAAAATTCAAATTCAAAAATGCTACTATAGCAGCACTTGTTTTGAATTCGAAAAATTCCTATGCCAGGATGATCTATGGGTTTTGTATAGTTTTGAACAACCTTTAAAAAGTTTTGAATCCGATTCAGTTTTTCGTAATAACGAATTCAAAAATGCTACTACAGGTTGACGCCTCAGTAGCACTTTCACCAAATTCAACGGAAACGATGCCATTTCGTAGTCTAGGTTATGTATCGTTTTCAACAACCTTCAGAAAGTTTTGAATCCGAAGGACAACTTCAAAAATTCAAATTCAAAAATGCTACTATAGCAGCACTTGTTTTGAATTCGAAAAATTCCTATGCCAGGATGATCTATGGGTTTTGTATAGTTTTGAACAACCTTTAAAAAGTTTTGAATCCGATTCAGTTTTTCGTAATAACGAATTCAAAAATGCTACTACAGGTTGACGCCTCAGTAGCACTTTCACCAAATTCAACGGAAACGATGCCATTTCGTAGTCAAGGTTATGTATCGTTTTCAACAACCTTCAGAAAGTTTTGAATCCGAAGGACTACTTCAACAAATTCAAATTCAAAAATGCTACTATAGCAGCACTTGTTTTGAATTCGAAAAATTCCTATGCCAGGATGATCTATGGGTTTTGTATAGTTTTGAACAACCTTTAAAAAGTTTTGAATCCGATTCAGTTTTTCGTAATAACGAATTCAAAAATGCTACTACAGGTTGACGCCTCAGTAGCACTTTCACCAAATTCAACGGAAACGATGCCATTTCGTAGTCTAGGTTATGTATCGTTTTGAACAACCTTCAGAAAGTTTTGAATCCGAAGGACAACTTCAAAAATTCAAATTCAAAAATGCTACTATACCAGCACTTGTTTTGAATTCGAAAAATTCCTATGCCAGGATGATCTATGGGTTTTGTATAGTTTTGAACAACCTTTAAAAAGTTTTGAATCCGATTCAGTTTTTCGTAATAACGAATTCAAAAATGCTACTACAGGTTGACGCCTCAGTAGCACTTTCACCAAATTCAACGGAAACGATGCCATTTCGTAGTCTAGGTTATGTATCGTTTTGAACAACCTTCAGAAAGTTTTGAATCCGAAGGACTACTTCAACAAATTCAAATTCAAAAATGCTACTATAGCAGCACTTGTTTTGAATTCGAAAAATTCCTATGCCAGGATGATCTATGGGTTTTGTATAGTTTTGAACAACCTTTAATCGGTGTTTCAAAATGACGAGTTCAAAAACGCTTCTTCAAATTTGCAACTCAGGATAAGTTTCAACAAATTCTACCGTTGAATTTTCCATTTCTTAATACACTCAGGACTGTGCACATTACAGTAGAAATTGTTTCATCTTAACACGTAATATTGATGTTGATAGTTCCTTAGAAAAGGGGCACGCCTTGTAATTTTGTCCGGATTGCAGGAGCGAAATACTCATAAAATAGTGTGGTCAGATATAATGTTTATGAGTAGAGCCGGGAAGTTTGGCAAAATGCCTCTTTTTATCTACTGCATATATTGATAAAATTTTTCCGGATATACGTTTCTCATGTTGTTTCGAATGTTTTAGAAGCCTTTTCATTTTGCCTATTTTGACTATTTGGGACCCCACTGCCTATTTTTAATTATAATGCCTTTTTTTTGCCTTTTTCAATTAAATTTGACCATTTTTTTTTAAAAAAAAATGTGTATATAAATTATTTTTCTCCCAAAAAACGTTGTTGGCATTTATTTTTCTTTCGTTTATTATGTGAATAATTTTCGCCTTATTTAAGTAATATTGAACTCATGAATGTTGCAACATTGCTGAAGGAGAAAAGTGTGAGAAAAATGTATTTCATGCTCAGTTAGGATATTGCCTTTCGGTTAACATTTCCTTGTGCTGCTGAAGTGCTGAAGTGGACAGATTGATTTCGAACACAAAGAAGATATTTCTGAAATCTCCCTCTCGAACCCGAAAATTTAAGGAAGTTGCATTTGAGCTTAGCTTACCTCCGCAACCAGTCTTAACCAGATGGGGAACCTGGATATCAGCAGTTACATATTATGCTAACAACCTTGAAAAAATCAGTGAGGTGATAGATGCTCTTCCAGAAAATGAAGCGGCTTCAATTCGTGAAGTGAAAAAACTCCTGTGCTATTCAAGTTTATTTTTGCACATTATGGTGCATTCCCAGAGACAATTACAATTACAGAACTTAAAAAAAATACCTTGTAGCATCCATGAAAATGTACGAGGAATCTATGCAGCAGATGATGGAAGTGCCAGGAGAAAAGGGGTCAGCTGTTGCGGAAAGGTGCAAGCGGGTAGTGAGTGCAAATGAGGACTTGAAACAATTGAAAACAATTTGTGATATTCTAAAAGGTGAAAATGCTGTTACCGAAATGCGTCCAGCTACATTGGCTTGTTTTATGTATGCTCCAATAACTTCTGTCGAAGTAGAAATATCATTTTCTATTATGAAAAACATTCTCTCTGACAGACTACTATCAATGAATGTTGAGTAATTAAAAAAACACCTTGTAGTTATGTGCAATCAAGACGGAGAAAATTGAAATGCTCTTCCCAATGTAGATTTTAACATTTTGCCAGAAATTATAGATAAAAGTAAGCGACTTCCAAATGTGCCTTTTTTCGGTTTATTTTGCCTTTTTTCATTTTTAGTGCCTATTTTCCACATTATAAATGCCTTTTTGCCTGCCTATTTTAACGAAAATAAATGCCTGAACTTCCGGGCTCTATTTATGAGTTTTACAAGCACGTATTCTCTGGCCCTCTTACTTTCATTCTCTCTTCTATTTTTTTGTTTTTCTTTCGCCTTTTCTCTTTGCTGCTGCATCACTTCTTATTTACCCTTTTCCACCATTGTCCTCTGCTTGTAATCCAACCACATCGCGCTAAGACGCCAGGTGTACCAGGTTCGAATCCTGGTCTGGGCATGCATGTTTGGAGTGTCCATTCATCAATTTCATCACATCATCACTCATCCCCATCTTCGCAAGTTAGCCAAAAGTGGCACAAATAGCGAAGCAAAATAAAGCAAATCAATCAATCAATCAATTGTATTACAGCCCTCTCTTCCGCTTTCGCCGTTTTTCTAATGTTCTTGTTAACTGTCTCATTTTTAGTATCTCTATCCATTCCAATCTAGAAAGAAGTAGGGAAGGGACTCGATGTTGTCACCTGTTGTTCCTATCTCTCCTGTTTCAATCTTCACATAATCTTCCTATTTCTCTCCCTCTTGAGTTTCCCTAGCTCCGGTCTCCGTGGCGGAATGAATAGCGCGTTTCTCGGTTTTGAATCCCGGCCTTGGAATAGGTGTCCCTTCAATCAATTTCATCTTAGCATCTTCATCTTCGCGATTAGCCATAAGTGGCAGAAAACCGAAACAAAATAAAATAAATCAAATGAAAGTTTCCTAGCCTTCATTGTATCCCTGTCCATGTATTTCAGTTGCTCGCAGTGGACTTTTCTCTTTAAGTTATACTAGTATATTAGGTGAACCAAGCAAATTACATTAATTGATATGAATGATTTGTATCATTTAGATTATTATACTGGCTTTGAGTCTAGATGTCAAAGGTTTGTTAGTCCTCAAAATGCAGTCTAGAGTGTACTTAGTTAGCATTTAGGGAACAGATTAGAGTATATTGTTTAATTCATGCGACAATTATGAAAAATATGGAAAATTTTCTTTACAAGTGCAAGTGACACCCAAGTTATACTATAGCCGTCCGTAGGAGAGGAGCAAGGTTTCACACTTCATGGATGGAAGCAAACGAGCAGCAAAACTTTTTGAAATGTAATTTTTGCGTTTAGAATCTATTTTGTATGTATGCAACCCACCACAGGAAACGACCTTTCTTACTTAACTTCCAGGGGAGCGCGGCAGAGTTGCCACTAGCGTCACTTGGCCGTCTTACTTGAGTTAAATACAAAAGAGTAATGATATTTGCGATCTTGTAAGAATTACATATTTACAGTACTTATTAGAATCAACACTCTTGAATTTCAGTCCTCATTTATTTGAAATCCTTTGGATTTGGTAAGTTTGTAAGTACTCTAAATACAACATCACAAATAACATTATTCTTTTGAATTTAGTTCAGGTAAGACCGCCAAGTGACACTAGTGGCAACCCTGCCGCGTTCCCCTGGGAGTTATGTCAGAGCGATTGTTTCCTGTGTTGGGTTGCATACACACAGGATAGATTTTAAGCGCTTGTAGCGCAGAAACTAAGCGCTTTCGAGGAAAAGTATATTAGGAAAAGTTACTTGTTTTTATGATATCTACCAGCACCCAAGCGTTGTTGAAGTTGTTTTGCGACACCCTGTAAATTAAATATAAATTGATTTAACTTCTGATTTTCCTGTGTTCAGTACTGTCCTTCACTTCTCAAAGTTCTCTCGATCCATCCAAATAGGAGTAGCTACGTCTGTCCATCTTGAAGTGCTTCTGAGTTCTAATTTGAAGAAATCCTGCTTTCAAGAAGAATTACAAAACAACCCTTTTTCTAGCTCCACCTTTTAGTCTACAAGGAACGGACATGTTTCCATTTTCATACTGGTGCTAATGCAGGCCCAGACCTGCCCACCGGGACACCCGCCAAAATCCTGGTAAGCCTTCTCAATGCCTTTCCGAAAACACATTTTTGTCCCCACGTTTTTGTCAACTCCTGGCAATCGGCGCCCTGTTGAGAAAAATTGCCTCCGACCTCTTGGCAGCCCCAGTCCCGGCGCAGTGCTAATGCACGTGTTTCTGGAGAACAATTAACAACACCTTGCAGTCACGGTAGCACGTAACACATTAACAGAATAACGACTTACCTTCTTCCGTTTGGAAACTGTTTTTGGGGGAATGTTTACTGGAATGTTTTCGATTCTGTATGATTGTATTGTCTGTCTCAAAACTATAAGTAACTATCGATCTAACAATACATCGCTGTTAACAATTGGGTCGTAATTTGAGACGGAGTGGTGGACTATTGCGGTAGTGGTTTAGATTTGTCATCATTGGATATACTATATGCGTCAATAAGTTGAATTGTTCTACAACTCACACCTAGTATCAAAATATAAAAGAGAAGTTTAACGCGGCAGAGTTGAAACCTTTCAACGCCTTTACATAAATGGCAATCACACTGTATTTTTGTCTCCAGGTCTGACACTTCTATTTTAGGAATTTCTTTGTATTGCTATGTGCGCCCGCTCGTGTTCGTATTTTACCGTATATCTTCCTGCACTCTATGGAAATACAAAAATATCGTCCTGTTAATATTTACTACAATTGGTCCACTTTGCATGTCAAATGTACGCCTAAAAGTATATCTGACTGTACTAAAGGAACGTGGAAAAATTCTATAGGCTGAATTGAATTAAGTAAATGTATCGAACAGAATGCAGTGGTCATTATTCAGCTGATTAGAAAGTACTTTCGTTTTTTGTTTTTCAAATTGCCTCGATACACTTATCGCCTTTAAAGAATGGTATCGAAGGTGTCGTTATTGAGATTGAACCCAAGATAAATATGTTCTTAGTCTTAGGAATGTTAGGAATGTTTCTGTTAAGTTTTCTTTAAAACGTATTGTTGAATTTAAAGAACATCCTCTGTGGGATTTTAAAAACATTATTTTAGAAATTTCAGATTCTCGCCCGCAATAGCAGAATAAAAAGTTCGGTAGGGGAGACTGTTGTCCTATGGAACACATCTAATTTACATTTAAAGTGTATATTGTTTACAAACATTACCTTCTTCTTTAAAATAATTCAAACCACTGTGAACATATTCTACAATATAGTGGTAGTTAGTTCACTTTATCTGTGCTCTTGTAAACATTTTTTAAAGAGATGAAAATTGTTTAAAATGGGTGTGTAATGGTGTAACTTGAAGAAGTGTAGTTACAGGATATTACGTCGATTCAGTGCCGGATCTACAAGCCGCAAAACCCCGCAGTGCAAGGGGGGGGGGGCGGAGACAAGCAAGCCTTTAGGGGGCCCTCAGCCATTGTCATAGTGGAGGGTTAATATATGCATAGGCTATGGAAAAAATACAAAGTTAGTTACTCAGGGGTACAGAAACAAATACAATATATACAGATAAAAGAAAAGTTATATTCCCTGTGTATATAGCACCGTGCTATGAAGGCACATTTAGGGAATGTGGCCTCACAGATTTTTTATATCAGCCATCTTGGAGATGATGTGATCAGCACCACGTTGCGGTTGCCTTTACCCCCCGGTCAGATTCCATTTGATTTGAGGTTGGGTGGGCCCTAGAGTCGCTTTATAC
The DNA here is from genome assembly GCF_977018435.1 of Lepisma saccharinum. Classification (NCBI taxonomy): domain Eukaryota; kingdom Metazoa; phylum Arthropoda; class Insecta; order Zygentoma; family Lepismatidae; genus Lepisma; species Lepisma saccharinum. The sequence goes on from NC_139230.1 coordinate 118,974,170, forward strand.
GGGGACAAAGCCGGAAAAATTACGACCTTAGATCACCCACCCTGGGTCTCCCGCGTGGCAGTCAGACTAGAATCAAATCAGGCTAGAATTTTACGAGAAATGCAGAGGTGAAGGTTTCTTCAACCTATCTTTAATCAGGAAAAAAATATGACTGCATGATTGTAACAAATGCATCATTTTCCAGGTGTGAGAAAACAGTGTACTATATATATATATATCACATAACCCCCTTTCCATTTAAAAAAAAATTGAGTTGGGTGGGTGTGTGTAGGTGGGTGGAGGTAGGGGTGTAACCTTTGGTAATATTTTGCGGGAGGGGGGGGGCAAGACTTGTAGATACCGCACTGCGTCGATTGCTTGATAAGATGTAAATTTGTTTCAGAAGACTATGCTGCACGCCTTCTTTCTATCAGATTTTTTTAAAAATAATTTTCCGAAAGTAAATACCGTACTTACACAATTCACACAAAAGATATTGTAGGAATTTTTACTACCTATGAAATTATATATATTGTAACTTTTTGTATTCCATCACTAAGAAGAATTGATATTTTCCTCATTGTATGCATATATAAATGAATTAAAAAGGTCACATACTTTTATCAGATAAATTATTTACAGATAGGTATTTCTATTTCAATTTAATCGCCTGGTTCAGTCCCGATTAGATTGTTTTAACAAACTTCTGAGTATAGACTCAGACGAGAACAAACACACACAAGGAGAAGGGCCTCACCATACACAAGACGAAACGAGATTGTGACAAATCTCGACTCGTCTCATCTCGATAATATTTCGAATAGGTTGTGAGTTTACTATCTGAGTAAGCTTGTAGGTGTGTGCCAGTAGTTTCCAAGACACACAGGTTTCTATTAATTGAAACCTCGCATGCACTATCTCTTTTATCTATAAATTAAGTGTGCTTTAATTCCATGTTAATTGCTTAAAATCTAGTTTTGTTATCACATGGGACACAAATTAACATAATTTATAGTTAAATTCTAAAATCAAACTATAAACATTCAAAGTTAAATTCTAAAATCAAACTATAGGAAAAATCATATAAATCTGCTGATTAGACAAATGAATGGGACTGTTCCTGCAGGTCTGATGGATAACCAGTTGCTGTGTGAAGGGCACTGAGATCCTTGGACTTGATAAAAACAAACGGTTCTATTGATTTCTCTCATCTGATAAAGCTAGATTCATAGCATTGAACCCGCTTTCACATTCAGCTGTAGATATTGTTACAATTTCGATTGGATTCACAAAGTCTTTGAGTGTGTTGGCAGTGTGATTTAGATTTTCTTTGTAAATGCGATAATATATAACATGCTTTCGCTTACATTAAACTTCACATTTTCACATAAACGAGGTACTAACATGTCGCTATAAACACACACGTTGACGCTCATCTGAATGTTATGTATCTGCATTCAACACAAATATATCCAGAATATTATATATATTTATTTTGTTCAGCGTCTTTAAAACATATATTACATAGTTTGTTACATATTTGCTGTTATTTATGTCACAAACCAACTTTTACTGTAGTCGGCCCCCTTGGGGGAGTAGTTAGCAAATTGCACTACGACGTCTGAGGTCCAGGGGTCCCGGGTTCGAATCCTGGACTGGGCATGGATGTTTATGAATGTCCATTCATCAATTTCATCATATGATCTTTCATCTTCGCAATTAGCCAAAAACTGGCACAAAATGAAGTAAAATAAGTCAAATAAAGAAATCAACTTTTACTCTAATTCCCAAATTAAAGTAAATAATTGGAGCTTTCTAATTCAATTAAGATATAAGATAACTTTATCAAACAAAAACCATAAGTTATCAAATGGTCTGCTCTTTAATTTTGGTTATCTTCAGTTTTAGTGCACAATTCACCGTTTTCGAGATATTCTTTTTTTTTTTTAAATTTTCAACGTTAAATCTTGGCGCCCTTTTTCAAGATGTCGTCGAAGTTACAGATTAGAGAGTTGTAAACTCTTCAAAATCGGATTCGTCACATTTTTTTACTATGGAGGCAGTTAGTTTCATTTCTGTTGCAATTAGTTGCCCAGACGACATTACTAGACTAAGTTCTAAGGTGTTTCACTCAATGTAGCATATACTACTGTCAGATTTGTTTTATACCTGTTCTCAAATCAACCCCTAAATGAAACGTACACCAAACAGACATTACACTTAACTGCATAACATACCTTATTCCCACCAAAATTGAAGATCCGCTTTGCTAGGTATTCGAAGTCAAAGGTCACATCATGTGAGCTTGTAAAGAAACTTAATTTTTTTTATGTAAGACTATTTTTTACGAAACTTATGCTCCCTTAGTTCCAAAACAAGCCCAAGATGAAAGTTACACCATAATTAGAAGAAAAGTCATGATATCTTTTGTTGGCCTTGTAAGAATAAATTTGACATTTTTTATGAAGTTGGCATCCCTGCTGCAGGAACACCGTGTATCATTGAGGGCTAAAATTTTACACATGTAAGATATTTCATGTCCTCTACCATTCTACCAAATTTTATGAAAATCTTAGATGCTAGGGTAGGGAGCTGTGATGATTTCACACGCAAGAACCCTATTGTCAATATCTGTCTCTTTGTCATCATCCTTGAAAATATACGGCACACACAACATTGTTTTGTATAGCAAGAAAAAAACAAGGCATTTCCTTTTGAAAAGTGCGTTAGTAGTAGTAACTAAGGGTGCAACTGTAAATTTCGAATTTTGGCATAAGTTGCTTTCAGAATAAAAAAAGCTAAAATTACATTTCAAAAAGTTTTGCTGCTCGTTTGCTTCCATCCATGAAGTGTGAAACCTTGCTCCTCTCCTACGGACGGCTATAGTATAACTTGGGTGTCACTTGCACTTGTAAAGAAAATTTTCCATATTTTTCATAATTGTCGCATGAATTAAACAATATACTCTAATCTGTTCCCTAAATGCTAACTAAGTACACTCTAGACTGCATTTTGAGGACTAACAAACCTTTGACATCTGGACTCAAAGCCAGTATAATAATCTAAATGATACAAATCATTCATATCAATTAATGTAATTTGCTTGGTTCACCTAATATACTAGTATAACTTAAAGAGAAAAGTCCACTGCGAGCAACTGAAATACATGGACAGGGATACAATGAAGGCTAGGAAACTTTCATTTGATTTATTTTATTTTGTTTCGGTTTTCTGCCACTTATGGCTAATCGCGAAGATGAAGATGCTAAGATGAAATTGATTGAAGGGACACCTATTCCAAGGCCGGGATTCAAAACCGAGAAACGCGCTATTCATTCCGCCACGGAGACCGGAGCTAGGGAAACTCAAGAGGGAGAGAAATAGGAAGATTATGTGAAGATTGAAACAGGAGAGATAGGAACAACAGGTGACAACATCGAGTCCCTTCCCTACTTCTTTCTAGATTGGAATGGATAGAGATACTAAAAATGAGACAGTTAACAAGAACATTAGAAAAACGGCGAAAGCGGAAGAGAGGGCTGTAATACAATTGATTGATTGATTGATTTGCTTTATTTTGCTTCGCTATTTGTGCCACTTTTGGCTAACTTGCGAAGATGGGGATGAGTGATGATGTGATGAAATTGATGAATGGACACTCCAAACATGCATGCCCAGACCAGGATTCGAACCTGGTACACCTGGCGTCTTAGCGCGATGTGGTTGGATTACAAGCAGAGGACAATGGTGGAAAAGGGTAAATAAGAAGTGATGCAGCAGCAAAGAGAAAAGGCGAAAGAAAAACAAAAAAATAGAAGAGAGAATGAAAGTAAGAGGGCCAGAGAATACGTGCTTGTAAAACTCATAAATAGAGCCCGGAAGTTCAGGCATTTATTTTCGTTAAAATAGGCAGGCAAAAAGGCATTTATAATGTGGAAAATAGGCACTAAAAATGAAAAAAGGCAAAATAAACCGAAAAAAGGCACATTTGGAAGTCGCTTACTTTTATCTATAATTTCTGGCAAAATGTTAAAATCTACATTGGGAAGAGCATTTCAATTTTCTCCGTCTTGATTGCACATAACTACAAGGTGTTTTTTTAATTACTCAACATTCATTGATAGTAGTCTGTCAGAGAGAATGTTTTTCATAATAGAAAATGATATTTCTACTTCGACAGAAGTTATTGGAGCATACATAAAACAAGCCAATGTAGCTGGACGCATTTCGGTAACAGCATTTTCACCTTTTAGAATATCACAAATTGTTTTCAATTGTTTCAAGTCCTCATTTGCACTCACTACCCGCTTGCACCTTTCCGCAACAGCTGACCCCTTTTCTCCTGGCACTTCCATCATCTGCTGCATAGATTCCTCGTACATTTTCATGGATGCTACAAGGTATTTTTTTTAAGTTCTGTAATTGTAATTGTCTCTGGGAATGCACCATAATGTGCAAAAATAAACTTGAATAGCACAGGAGTTTTTTCACTTCACGAATTGAAGCCGCTTCATTTTCTGGAAGAGCATCTATCACCTCACTGATTTTTTCAAGGTTGTTAGCATAATATGTAACTGCTGATATCCAGGTTCCCCATCTGGTTAAGACTGGTTGCGGAGGTAAGCTAAGCTCAAATGCAACTTCCTTAAATTTTCGGGTTCGAGAGGGAGATTTCAGAAATATCTTCTTTGTGTTCGAAATCAATCTGTCCACTTCAGCACTTCAGCAGCACAAGGAAATGTTAACCGAAAGGCAATATCCTAACTGAGCATGAAATACATTTTTCTCACACTTTTCTCCTTCAGCAATGTTGCAACATTCATGAGTTCAATATTACTTAAATAAGGCGAAAATTATTCACATAATAAACGAAAGAAAAATAAATGCCAACAACGTTTTTTGGGAGAAAAATAATTTATATACACATTTTTTTTTAAAAAAAAAATGGTCAAATTTAATTGAAAAAGGCAAAAAAAGGCATTATAATTAAAAATAGGCAGTGGGGTCCCAAATAGTCAAAATAGGCAAAATGAAAAGGCTTCTAAAACATTCGAAACAACAAGAGAAACGTATATCCGGAAAAATTTTATCAATATATGCAGTAGATAAAAAGAGGCATTTTGCCAAACTTCCCGGCTCTACTCATAAACATTATATCTGACCACACTATTTTATGAGTATTTCGCTCCTGCAATCCGGACAAAATTACAAGGCGTGCCCCTTTTCTAAGGAACTATCAACATCAATATTACGTGTTAAGATGAAACAATTTCTACTGTAATGTGCACAGTCCTGAGTGTATTAAGAAATGGAAAATTCAACGGTAGAATTTGTTGAAACTTATCCTGAGTTGCAAATTTGAAGAAGCGTTTTTGAACTCGTCATTTTGAAACACCGATTAAAGGTTGTTCAAAACTATACAAAACCCATAGATCATCCTGGCATAGGAATTTTTCGAATTCAAAACAAGTGCTGCTATAGTAGCATTTTTGAATTTGAATTTGTTGAAGTAGTCCTTCGGATTCAAAACTTTCTGAAGGTTGTTCAAAACGATACATAACCTAGACTACGAAATGGCATCGTTTCCGTTGAATTTGGTGAAAGTGCTACTGAGGCGTCAACCTGTAGTAGCATTTTTGAATTCGTTATTACGAAAAACTGAATCGGATTCAAAACTTTTTAAAGGTTGTTCAAAACTATACAAAACCCATAGATCATCCTGGCATAGGAATTTTTCGAATTCAAAACAAGTGCTGCTATAGTAGCATTTTTGAATTTGAATTTTTGAAGTTGTCCTTCGGATTCAAAACTTTCTGAAGGTTGTTCAAAACGATACATAACCTAGACTACGAAATGGCATCGTTTCCGTTGAATTTGGTGAAAGTGCTACTGAGGCGTCAACCTGTAGTAACATTTTTGAATTCGTTATTACGAAAAACTGAATCGGATTCAAAACTTTTTAAAGGTTGTTCAAAACTATACAAAACCCATAGATCATCCTGGCATAGGAATTTTTCGAATTCAAAACAAGTGCTGGTATAGTAGCATTTTTGAATTTGAATTTTTGAAGTTGTCCTTCGGATTCAAAACTTTCTGAAGGTTGTTCAAAACGATACATAACCTAGACTACGAAATGGCATCGTTTCCGTTGAATTTGGTGAAAGTGCTACTGAGGCGTCAACCTGTAGTAGCATTTTTGAATTCGTTATTACGAAAAACTGAATCGGATTCAAAACTTTTTCAAGGTTGTTCAAAACTATACAAAACCCATAAATCATCCTGGCATAGGAATTTTTCGAATTCAAAACAAGTGCTGCTATAGTAGCATTTTTGAATTTGAGTTTTTGAAGTTGTCCTTCGGATTCAAAACTTTCTGAAGGTTGTTCAAAACGATACATAACCTAGACTACGAAATGGCGTCGTTTCCGTTGAATTTGGTGAAATTGCTACTGAGGCGTCAACCTGTAGTAGCATTTTTGAATTCGTTATTACGAAAAACTGAATCGGATTCAAAACTTTTTAAAGGTTGTTCAAAACTATACAAAACCCATAGATCATCCTGGCATACGAATTTTTGGAATTCAAAACAAGTGCTGCTATAGTAGCATTTTTGAATTTGAATTTTTGAAGTTGTCCTTCGGATTCAAAACTTTCTGAAGGTTGTTCAAAACGATACATAACCTAGACTACGAAATGGCATCGTTTCCGTTGAATTTGGTGAAAGTGCTACTGAGGCGTCAACCTGTAGTAGCATTTTTGAATTCGTTATTACGAAAAACTGAATCGGATTCAAAACTTTTTAAAGGTTTGTTCAAAACTATGCAAAACCCATTGATCATCCTGGCATAGGAATTTTTCGAATTCAAAACAAGTGCTGCTATAGTAGCATTTTTGAATTTGAATTTTTGAAGTTGTCCTTCGGATTCAAAACTTTCTGAAGGTTGTTCAAAACGATACATAACCTAGACTACGAAATGGCATCGTTTCCGTTGAATTTGGTGAAAGTGCTACTGAGGCGTCAACCTGTAGTAACATTTTTGAATTCGTTATTACGAAAAACTGAATCGGATTGAAAACTTTTTAAAGGTTGTTCAAAACTATACATAACCCATAGATCATCCTGGCATAGGAATTTTTCGAATTCAAAACAAGTGCTGCTATAGTAGCATTTTTGAATTTGAATTTTTGAAGTTGTCCTTCGGATTCAAAACTTTCTGAAGGTTGTTCAAAACGATACATAACCTAGACTACGAAATGGCATCGTTTCCGTTGAATTTGGTGAAAGTGCTACTGAGGCGTCAACCTGTAGTAGCATTTTTGAATTCGTTATTACGAAAAACTGAATCGGATTCAAAACTTTTTAAAGTTTGTTCAAAACTATACAAAACCCATAGATCATCCTGGCATAGGAATTTTTCGAATTCAAAACAAGTGCTGCTATAGTAGCATTTTTGAATTTGAATTTTTGAAGTTGTCCTTCGGATTCAAAACTTTCTGAAGGTTGTTCAAAACGATACATAACCTAGACTACGAAATGGCATCGTTTCCGTTGAATTTGGTGAAAATGCTACTGAGGCGTCAACCTGTAGTAACATTTTTGAATTCGTTATTACGAAAAACTTAATCGGATTCAAAACTTTTTCAAGGTTGTTCAAAACTATACAAAACCCATAGATCATCCTGGCATAGGAATTTTTCGAATTCAAAACAAGTGCTGCTATAGTAGCATTTTTGAATTTGAATCTTTGAAGTAGTCCTTCGGATTCAAAACTATCTGAAGGTTGTTGAAAACGATACATAACCTAGACTACGAAATGGCATCGTTTCCGTTGAATTTGGTGAAAGTGCTACTGAGGCGTCAACCTGTAGTAGCATTTTTGAATTCGTTATTACGAAAAACTGAATCGGATTCAAAACTTTTTAAAGGTTGTTCAAAACTATACAAAACCCATAGATTATCCTGGCATAGGAATTTTTCGAATTCAAAACAAGTGCTGCTATAGTAGCATTTTTGAATTTGAATTTGTTGAAGTAGTCCTTCGGATTCAAAACTTTCTGAAGGTTGTTCAAAACGATACATAACCAAGACTACGAAATGGCATCGTTTCCGTTGAATTTGGTGAAAGTTCTACTGAGGCGTCAACCTGTAGTATCATTTTTGAATTCGTTATTACGAAAAACTGAATCGGATTCAAAACTTTTTAAAGGTTGTTCAAAACTATACAAAACCCATAGATCATCCTGGCATAGGAATTTTTCGAATTCAAAACAAGTGCTGCTATAGTAGCATTTTTGAATTTGAATTTTTGAAGTTGTCCTTCGGATTCAAAACTTTCTGAAGGTTGTTGAAAACGATACATAACCTAGACTACGAAATGGCATCGTTTCCGTTGAATTTGGTGAAAGTGCTACTGAGGCGTCAACCTGTAGTAGCATTTTTGAATTCGTTATTACGAAAAACTGAATCGGATTCAAAACTTTTTAAAGGTTGTTCAAAACTATACAAACCCATAGATCATCCTGGCATAGGAATTTTTCGAATTCAAAACAAGTGCTGCTATAGTAGCATTTTTGAATTTGAATTTTTGAAGTTGTCCTTCGGATTCAAAACTTTCTGAAGGTTGTTCAAAACGATACATAACCTAGACTACGAAATGGCATCGTTTCCGTTGAATTTGGTGAAAGTGCTACTGAGGCGTCAACCTGTAGTAGCATTTTTGAATTCGTTATTACGAAAAACTGAATCGGATTCAAAACTTTTTAAAGGTTGTTCAAAACTATACAAACCCATAGATCATCCTGGCATAGGAATTTTTCGAATTCAAAACAAGTGCTGCTATAGTAGCATTTTTGAATTTGAATTTTTGAAGTTGTCCTTCGGATTCAAAACTTTCTGAAGGTTGTTCAAAACGATACATAACCTAGACTACGAAATGGCATCGTTTCCGTTGAATTTGGTGAAAGTGCTACTGAGGCGTCAACCTGTAGTAGCATTTTTGAATTCGTTATTACGAAAAACTGAATCGGATTCAAAACTTTTTAAAGGTTGTTCAAAACTATACAAAACCCATAGATCATCCTGGCATAGGAATTTTTCGAATTCAAAACAAGTGCTGCTATAGTAGCATTTTTGAATTTGAATTTTTGAAGTTGTCCTTCGGATTCAAAACTTTCTGAAGGTTGTTCAAAACGATACATAACCTAGACTACGAAATGGCATCGTTTCCGTTGAATTTGGTGAAAGTGCTACTGAGGCGTCAACCTGTAGTAGCATTTTTGAATTCGTTATTACGAAAAACTGAATCGGATTCAAAACTTTTTCAAGGTTGTTCAAAACTATACAAAACCCATAGATCATCCTGGCATAGGAATTTTTCGAATTCAAAACAAGTGCTGCTATAGTAGCATTTTTGAATTTGAATTTTTGAAGTTGTCCTTCGGATTCAAAATTTTCTGAAGGTTGTTCAAAACGAAACATAACCTAGACTACGAAATGGCATCGTTTTCGTTGAATTTGGTGAAAGTGCTACTGAGGCGTCAACCTGTAGTAGCATTTTTGAATTCGTTATTACGAAAAACTGAATCGGATTCAAAACTTTTTAAAGGTTGTTCAAAACTATACAAAACCCATAGATCATCCTGGCATAGGAATTTTTCGAATTCAAAACAAGTGCTGCTATAGTAGCATTTTTGAATTTGAATTTTTGAAGTTGTCCTTCGGATTCAAAACTTTCTGAAGGTTGTTCAAAACGATACATAACCTAGACTACGAAATGGCATCGTTTCCGTTGAATTTGGTGAAAGTGCTACTGAGGCGTCAACCTGTAGTAGCATTTTTGAATTCGTTATTACGAAAAACTGAATCGGATTGAAAACTTTTTAAAGGTTGTTCAAAACTATACAAAACCCATAGATCATCCTGGCATAGGAATTTTTCGAATTCAAAACAAGTGCTGCTATAGTAGCATTTTTGAATTTGAATTTGTTGAAGTAGTCCTTCGGATTCAAAACTTTCTGAAGGTTGTTCAAAACGATACATAACCTAGACTACGAAATGGCATCGTTTCCGTTGAATTTGGTGAAAGTGCTACTGAGGCGTCAACCTGTAGTAGCATTTTTGAATTCGTTATTACGAAAAACTGAATCGGATTCAAAACTTTTTAAAGGTTGTTCAAAACTATACAAAACCCATAGATCATCCGGGCATAGGAATTTTTCGAATTCAAAACAAGTGCTGCTATAGTAGCATTTTTGAATTTGAATTTTTGAAGTTGTCCTTCGGATTCAAAACTTTCTGAAGGTTGTTCAAAACGATACATAACCTAGACTACGAAATGGCATCGTTTCCGTTGAATTTGGTGAAAGTGCTACTGAGGCGTCAACCTGTAGTAGCATTTTTGAATTCGTTATTACGAAAAACTGAATCGGATTCAAAACTTTTTCAAGGTTGTTCAAAACTATACAAAACCCATAGATCATCCTGGCATAGGAATTTTTCGAATTCAAAACAAGTGCTGCTATAGTAGCATTTTTGAATTTTAATTTTTGAAGTTGTCCTTCTGATTCAAAACTTTCTGAAGGTTGTTCAAAACGATACATAACCTAGACTACGAAATGGCATCGTTTCCGTTGAATTTGGTGAAAGTGCTACTGAGGCGTCAACCTGTAGTAGCATTTTTGAATTCGTTATTACGAAAAACTGAATCGGATTCAAAACTTTTTAAAGGTTGTTCAAAACTATGCAAAACCCATAGATCATCCTGGCATAGGAATTTTTCGAATTCAAAACAAGTGCTGCTATAGTAGCATTTTTGAATTTGAATTTTTGAAGTTGTCCTTCGGATTCAAAACTTTCTGAAGGTTGTTCTAAACGATACATAACCTAGACTACGAAATGGCATCGTTTCCGTTGAATTTGGTGAAAGTGCTACTGAGGCGTCAACCTGTAGTAGCATTTTTGAATTCGTTATTACGAAAAACTGAATCGGATTCAAAACTTTTTCAAGGTTGTTCAAAACTATACAAAACCCATAGATCATCCTGGCATAGGAATTTTTCGAATTCAAAACAAGTGCTGCTATAGTAGCATTTTTGAATTTGAATTTGTTGAAGTAGTCCTTCGGATTCAAAACTTTCTGAAGGTTGTTCAAAACGATACATAACCTAGACTACGAAATGGCATCGTTTCCGTTGAATTTGGTGAAAGTGCTACTGAGGCGTCAACCTGTAGTAGCATTTTTGAATTCGTTATTACGAAAAACTGAATCGGATTCAAAACTTTTTCAAGGTTGTTCAAAACTATACAAAACCCATAGATCATCCTGGCATAGGAATTTTTCGAATTCAAAACAAGTGCTGCTATAGTAGCATTTTTGAATTTGAATTTTTGAAGTTGTCCTTCGGATTCAAAACTTTCTGAAGGTTGTTCAAAACGATACATAACCTAGACTACGAAATGGCATCGTTTCCGTTGAATTTGGTGAAAGTGCTACTGAGGCGTCAACCTGTAGTAGCATTTTTGAATTCGTTATTACGAAAAACTGAATCGGATTGAAAACTTTTTAAAGGTTGTTCAAACCTATACAAAACCCATAGATCATCATGGCATAGGAATTTTTCGAATTCAAAATGGTGCTACTACAGGTTGACAGACATTTGGTACGCGGTGCATCGTCTCTACGTGCGGTCCGTGTTGAGCATTTACGTGTAAGCGAGTGAAATTCCGGTTAAGTCTACCATCTGTGTTCTGAACCATGTCTGTACGGCGAGTGAATACTGTGATTTTGGTCTTCACGAATGTGCGACAAAAACCGACATCGATACAACTGCTTCGGTGGATTCAGCAGAATTTGTCACTAACAGAAGATCAAGTGCTTAGTATTGAAATCGATCAATATCGTAAGTGTGTGTTTATAAAGTTAATATCGCGAGTGTTAGGCGAGCAGATATTATTAAGATCGGGAGGTACATTAGTATACACTGATGACAATGGGGAGCATGAGGTAAAACTGGAATGGGCGGATCAAAATAGTGTAATTGTGAATGTACATGTAGTTCCTATGGAACTTCCAATGGACGTTCTACAACAGACACTGACAACATATGGTGATGTGAAATATGTTGATGATGAAAAGTACACGGATGAACATATATACCCTACGCGTACCGGTACAAAGCGAATTCGCATGACGCTTAAAAAACCAATTCCATCGTAAATCACTATCAAAGGTGATCGATATTGGGTAACGTACTATGGTCAAAAGATTACGTGCAGGATATGTGAATCTATAGAACATCTCTCAAATTGTTGTGATAAGCGTAGAAAACCAGGAAGAAGGACAGCCTCAACATATGCGGAAGCCATCCACCGTTCACCAATCAATATTGATGCAGCAGAACAACCACTGCCATACCAGCCTACAAGTTTTCAAGTACCCAAGACAACCCTGGACATAGAAATGAAAGAATCTCCACAGAACCCAGATGTAAAAGAACCCGAAGGTGCCGGACAGACGCTACTGGATCCTCCGACGAACAAAGTTTCATCAGAGAGAGCAGCAAAGGAAACTTCCCATTTGTTAACAACAGAAGGTCAAACTTCGTCATGGGTCCCAGAAGTTGAACGCGAAGAACTTTCGAGTAACTACCAGGTCACGCCTGAAGCCTCGATTAGTGATAAGATGGCCCCTCCCCTCCCCGCGAACAGCTGTGTATCGGAAGGTGAAAAGAGCCAAGCATGTGATGAGCTTTCCCTGCCAGGCGCATCCTCGCCCACAACGACCTTGAAACTAGCAGAAGGAAAGGTGAGTGAACAACATGACCAACCTAAAATTGCTCCCCCCTTCCCTCGTCACAATCGCAAGGAATGGTATCAGGAGATGACTCCCAAACCGAAGAGGAATCCACAGATGATAAGCAAGTTATGGACAAAGGTCAACGAAATAGAAAAAAACGCACCAGTTCACGACTGAAAGCGGTAACAGAAGGTAAGAAAAAGAAATGTACAAGGATGTCTATAAGCCAGCAGTCCGTCATACACAGCAGGAAGACCCAACAAAAGTGAAATGTTAATTAGATGTGGGTTCAGATTGCCTTTCCCTCCCCCTCCATTAGGTAGTTAGTGTAAGGAGAAATGTTTGTTTATGTTTTGAGATGAGAGTGATTTACGGGTGTAGTGCGCGACATAAATTTGTGTACTTTCCTAGTGTATACAGTGTGATGTTATATATTACATGTTAGAGAGTTACAAGATGAATATCGATATAAAAACAGGTAGAAAAATAGTGTAAATTGTGTCATGCACATGAACGATTATCATCATTCTGAAAATACTTAGGACTAATACTTACTTTAGTGTAATTGAGCTCCAAAAATGCACATTTACGTGGTATTCTTATATACAGTTTTTTATAATATCTTATTGTGCATGAATTACAGCACTCGTCTTTGTACCCTTAATATCAATGGGATCTTGACGCCAGTGAAATGCAAATTGCTTGCGGACTTTGTCCGAATCCACTCGATTGACATTTTATACTTGCAGGAAGTTTGTATTGTAGATTTTAACTTCCTGTATGGGTACGAGGCTATTGTAGACTTGGGGACAAGCGGGAGAGAGACGGCAATTTTAATCAAAAGTGGTATAGAAATAAAAAATGTAAAGAAATTAGTCGATGGGAGGGGAATTAGTTTTCAAAGTCAACGTTATACTTTTGTTAATATCTACGCCCCCTCCGGACAGCAAAACAGATGGAAAAGAGAACAATTTTACCAGGCTGAGATAGTATACTTACTTCCAAATAATGATTCGTGTATCATCCTAGGTGGTGATTTTAATCAAGTCCTGCGATCATGTGATTGTATAGGAAAGTGTCAAAATAGTTTAGCATTAACGACCTTAATCAGCGATTTACATAACATATTTCAATAACAAGCAGGTTCTAGACTGGACAGATTCTATACACTTGGTCATACTATAAGATATGTGACGACAATAGATGCTTTGCCGGTACCTTCTTCAGATCATATAGCAATCAGAATGAGTATTAATCTACAAGAATCTAAATTAGTTTGGGGTCCGTCCTATTGGAAAATGAACTCTGCCCTACTTGAACAGCCTAATGTTAATGATATGTTTGAAGAAAAATGGAAGTATTGGTGCCGGTGTAACGGGGAATTTGGACTCCGTAGAAAAGTGACTGTACAGTCAATTTTCTAGGGAGTCCAAATTCCCCGTTTTCGTGACGGGGAATTTGCACTCCGTAGAAAAATGACTGTACAGTCAATTCTCTACAGAGAAAAATGACTGCCCTTTTCAGTTCCCGTCAATTAAGCAGGGGGTAAAATATCCCCGATGAAAAATGACTGCCTGTCAATTCTCACTTAAAAGAGGGGGTACAAATTCCCCGTAGAAAAGTGACTGCCCAATTAAATCCTGCTTATATTAGGAGGGGGTACAATTTCCCCGTAGAAAAGTGATTGCCCCCTTAAATACTGCTTATATTAGGAGGGGGTACAATTTCCCCGTAGAAAAGTGACTGCCCCCTTATATCCTGCTTATATTAGGAGGGGGTATAATTTCCCCGTAGAAAAGTGACTGCCCCTTTAAATCCTGCTTATATTAGGAGGGGGTATAATTTCCCCGTAGAAAAGTGACTGCCCTATTAAATCCTGCTTATATTAGGAGGGGGTACAAATTCCCCGTAGAAAAGTGACTGCCCCCTTAAATCCTGCTTATATTAGGAGGGGGTATAATTTCCCCGTAGAAAAGTGACCGCCCCTTTAAATCCTGCTTATATTAGGAGGGGGTATAATTTCCCCGTAGAAAAGTGACTGCCCTATTAAATCCTGCTTATATTAGGAGGGGGTACAAATTCCCCGTAGAAAAGTGACTGCCCCCTTAAATCCTGCTTATATTAGGAGGGGGTATAATTTCCCCGTAGAAAAGTGACTGCCCCTTTAAATCCTGCTTATATTAGGAGGGGGTATAATTTCCCCGTAGAAAAGTGACTGCCCTATTATATCCTGCTAATATGAGAAGGGGGTACAATTTCCCCGTAGAAAAGTGACTGCCCCTTATATCCTACTTATATTAGGAGGGGGTACAAATTCCCCGTAGAAAAGTGACTGCCCCTTAAATCCTGCTTATATTAGGAAGGGGTACAATTTCCCCGTAGAAAAGTGACTGCCCCTTTAAATCCTGCTTATATTAGCAGGGGGTACAATTTCCCCGTAGAAAAGTGACTGCCCTCTTATATCCTGCTTATATTAGGAGGGGGTACAAATTCCCCGTAGAAAAGTGACTGCCCCCTTAAATCCTGCTTATATTAGGAGGGGGTATAATTTCCCCGTAGAAAAGTGACTGCCCCTTTAAATCCTGCTTACATTAGGAGGGGGTATAATTTCCACGTAGAAAAGTGACTGCCCTATTAAATCCTGCTAATATGAGAAGGGGGTACAATTTGCCCGTAGAAAAGTGACTGCCCTATTAAATCCTGCTAATATGAGAAGGGGGTACAATTTCCCCGTAGAAAAGTGACTTCCCCCTTATAAACTGCTTATGTTAGGAGGGGGTACAAATTCCCCGTAGAAAACTGACTGCCCCCTTAAATCCTGCTTATATTAGGAGGGGGTATAATTTCCCCGTAGAAAAGTGACTGCCCCTTTAAATCCTTCTTATATTAGGAGGAGGTATAATTTCCCCGTAGAAAAGTGACTGCCCCTTTAAATCCTGCTTATATTAGGAGGGGGTATAATTTCCCCGTAGAAAAGTGACTGCCCTATTAAATCCTGCTTATATTAGGAGGGGGTACAAATTCCCCGTAGAAAAGTGACTGCCCCCTTAAATCCTGCTTATATTAGGGGGGGTATAATTTCCCCGTAGAAAAGTGACTGCCCCCTTAAATCCTTCTTATATTAGGAGGGGGTATAATTTCCCCGTATAAAAGTGACTGCCCCTTTAAATCCTGCTTATATTAGGAGGTGGTATAATTTCCCCGTAGAAAAGTGACTGCCCTATTCTATCCTGCTTATATTAGGAGGGGGTACAAATTCCCCGTAGAAAAGTGAATGCCCCCTTAAATCCTGGTTATATTAAGAGGGGGTATAATTTCCCCGTAGAAAAGTGACTGCCCCTTTAAATCCTGCTTATATTAGGAGGGGGTACAATTTCCCCGTAGAAAAGTGACTGCCCTATTAAATCCTGCTAATATGAGAAGGGGGTACAATTTCCCCGTAGAAAAGTGACTGCCCCTTATATCCTGCTTATATTAGGAGGGGGTACAAATTCCCCGTAGAAAAGTGACTGCCCCTTAAATCCTGTTTATATTAGGAGGGGGTACAATTTCCCCGTAGAAAAGTGACTGCCCCTTTAAATCCTGCTTATATTAGGAGGGATACAATTTCCCCGTAGAAAAGTCACTGCCCCAATAAATCCTGCAAATATGAGAAGGGTGTACAATTTCCCCGTAGAAAAGTGACTGCCCTCTTATATCCTGCTTATATTAGGAGGGGGTACAAATTCCCCGTAGAAAAGTGAGTGCCCCCTTAAATCCTGCTTATATTAGGAGGGGGTATAATTTCCCCGTAGAAAAGTGACTGCCCCTTTAAATCCTGCTTATATTAGGAGGGGGTATAATTTCCCCGTAGAAAAGTGACTGCCCTATTAAATCCTGCTAATATGAGAAGGAGGTACAATTTCCCCGTAGAAAAGTGACTGCCCTATTAAATCCTGCTAATATGAGAAGGGGGTACAAATTCCCCGTAGAAAAGTGACTGCCCCCTTATAAACTGCTTATATTAGGAGGGGGTATAATTTCCCCGTACAAAAGTGACTGCCCCTTTAAATCCTGCTTATATTAGGAGGGGGTATAATTTCCCCGTAGATAAGTGACTGCCCCTTTAAATCCTGCTAATATGAGAAGGGGGTACAATTTCCCCGTAGAAAAGTGACAGCCCTATTAAATCCTGCTAATATTAGGAGGGGGTAGAAATTCCCCGTAGAAAAGTGACTGCCCCCTTAAATCCTGCTTATATTAGGAGGGGGTATAATTTCCCCGTAGAAAAGTGACTGCCCCTTTAAATCCTGCTTATATTAGGAGGGGGTATAATTTCCCCGTAGAAAAGTGACTGCCCTATTAAATCCTGCTAATATGAGAAGGAGGTACAATTTCCCCGTAGAAAAGTGACTGCCCTATTAAATCCTGCTAATATGAGAAGGGGATACAAATTCCCCGTAGAAAAGTGACTGCCCCCTTATAAACTGCTTATATTAGGAGGGGGTATAATTTCCCCGTAGAAAAGTGACTGCCCCTTTAAATCCTGCTTATATTAGGAGGGGGTATAATTTCCCCGTAGAACAGTGACTGCCCTATTAAATCCTGCTTATATTAGGAGGGGGTATAATTTCCCCGTAGAAAGTGACTGCCCTATTAAATCCTGCTTATATTAGGAGGGGGTACAAACTCCCCGTAAAGAGTGACTGCCCCCTTAAATCCTGCTTATATTAGGAGGGGATACAATTTCCCCGTAGAAAAGTGACTGCCCCATTAAATCCTGCAAATATGAGAAGGGGGTACAATTTCCCCGTAGAAAAGTGACTGCCCTATTAAATCCTGCTAATATGAGAAGGGGGTACAATTTCCCCGTAGAAAAGTGACTGCCCCCTTATAAACTGCTTATATTAGGAGGGGGTACAAATTCCCCGTAGAAAAGTGACTGCCCCCTTAAATCCTGCTTATATTAGGAGGGGGTATAATTTCCTCGTAGAAAAGTGACTGCCCTAATAAATCCTGCTAATATGAGGAGGGGGTACAATTTCCCCGTAGAAAAGTGACTGCCCTATTAAATCCTGCTAATATGAGAAGGGGGTACAATTTCCCCGCAGAAAAGTGAGTGAACTATTAAATCCTGCTAATATGAGAAGGTGGTACAATTTCCCCGTAGAAAAGTGACTGCCCTATTAAATCCTGCTAATATGAGAAGGGGGTACAAATTCCCCGTAGAAAAGTGACTGCCCCCTTATAAACTGCTTATATTAGGAGGGGGTACAAATTCCCCGTAGAAAAGTGACTGCCCCCTTTAATCCTGCTTATATTAGGAGGGGGTATAATTTCCCCGTAGAAAAGTGACTGCCCCTTTAAATCCTGCTTATATTAGGAGGGGGTATAATTTCCCCGTAGAAAAGTGACTGCCCTATTAAATCCTGCTTATATTAGGAGGGGGTATAATTTCCCCGTTGAAAAGTGACTGCCCCTTTAAATCCTGCTTATATTAGGAGGGGATACAATTTCCCCGTAGAAAAGTGACTGCCCCATTAAATCCTGCAAATATGAGAAGGGGGTACAATTTCCCCGTAGAAAAGTGACTGCCCTCTTATATCCTGCTTATATTAGGAGGGGGTACAAATTCCCCGTAGAAAAGTGACTGCCTCCTTAAATCCTGCTTATATTAGGAGGGGGTATAATTTCCCCGTAGAAAAGTGACTGCCCCTTTAAATCCTGCTTATATTAGGAGGGGGTATAATTTCCCCGTAGAAAAGTGACTGTCCCTTTAAATAATGCTAATATGAGAAGGGGGTACAATTTCCCCATAGAAAAGTGACTGCCCCCTTATAAACTTCTTATATTAGGAGGGGGTACAAATTCCCCGTAGAAAAGTGACTGCCCCCTTAAATCCTGCTTATATGAGGAGGGGGTATAATTTCCCCGTAGAAAAGTGACTGCCCTTTAAATCCTGCTTATATTAGGAGGGGGTATAATTTCTTCGTAGAAAAGTGACTGCCCTATTAAATTATGCTAATATGAGGAGGGGGTAATATTTCCCAGTAGAAAAGTGACTGCCCTATTAAATCCTGCAAATATTAGGAGGGGGTACAATTTCCCCGTAGAAAACTGACTGCCCCCTTATATCCTGCTTATATTAGGAGGGGGTATAATTTCCCCGTAGAAAAGTGACTGCCCCTTTAAATCCTGCTTATATTAGCAGGGGGTATAATTTCCCCGTAGAAAAGTGACTGCCCTATTAAATCCTGCTTATATTAGGAGGGGGTACAAATTCCCGGTAGAAAAGTGACTGCCCCCTTAAATCCTGCTTATATTAGGAGGGGGTATAATTTCCTCGTAGAAAAGTGACTGCCCCTTTAAATCCTGCTTATATTAGGAGGGGGTACAATTTCCCCGTAGAAAAGTGACTGCCCTATTAAATCCTGCTAATATGAGAATGGGGTACAATTTCCCCGTAGAAAAGTGACTGCCCCTTATATCCTGCATATATTAGGAGGGGGTACAAATTCCCCGTAGAAAACTGACTGCCCCTTAAATCCTGCTTATATTAGGAGGGTGTACAATTTCCCCGTAGAAAAGTGACTGCCCCTTTAAATCCTGCTTATATTAGGAGGGGGTACAATTTCCCCGTAGAAAATTGACTGCCCCCTTAAATCCTGCTTATATTAGGAGGGGGTATAATTTATCTGTAGAAAAGTGACTGCTCCTTTAAATCCTGCTTATATTAGGAGGGGGTATAATTTCCCCGTAGAAAAGTGACTGCCCTATTAAATCCTGCTAATATGAAAAGGGGGTACAAATTCCCCGTAGAAAAGTGACTGCCCCCTTATATTCTGCTTATATTAGGAGGGGGTACAAATTCCCCGTAGAAAAAGTGATTGCCCCTATAAATCCTGCTTATATAAGGAGGGGGTATAATTTCCCCGTAGAAAAGTGACTGCCCCTTTAAATCCTGCTTATATTAGGAGGGGGTATAATTTCCCCGTAGAAAAGTGACTGCCCTATTAAATCCTGCTAATATGAGAAGGAGGTACAATTTCTCCGTAGAAAAGTGACTGCCCTATTAAATCCTGCTAATATGAAAAGGGGGTACAATTTCCCCGTAGAAAAGTGACTGCCCCCTTAAATCCTGCTTATATTAGCAGGGGGTACAAATTCCCCGTACAAAATTCATTGCCCCCTTAAATCCTGCTTATATTAGGAGGGGTTATAATTTCCCCGTAGAAAAGCGACTACCCCCTTAAATCCTGCTTATATTAGGAGGGGGTATAATTTCCCCGTAGAAAAGTGACTGCCCCTTTAAATCCTGCTTATATTAGGAGGGGGTATAATTTCCCCGTAGAAAAGTGACTGCCCTATTAAATCCTGCTAATATGAGAAGGGGGTACAAATTCCCCGTAGAAAAGTGACTGCCCCCTTATATCCTGCTTATATTAGGAGGGGGTACAAATTCCCCGTAGAAAAGTGACTGCCCTTTAAATCTAGCTTATATTAGGAGGGGGTACAATTTCCCCGTAGAAAAGTGACTGCCCCTCTAAATCCTGCTTATATTAGGGGGGGGGTATAATTTCCCCGTAGAAAAGTGACTGCCCTATTAAATCCTGCTAATATGAGAAGGGGGTACAATTTCCCCGTAGAAAAGTGACTGCCCCTTATATCCTGCTTATATTAGGAGGGGGTACAAATTCCCCGTAGAAAAGTGACTGCCCCTTAAATCCTGTTTATATTAGGAGGGGGTACAATTTCCCCGTAGAAAAGTGACTGCCCCTTTAAATCCTGCTTATATTAGGAGGGATACAATTTCCCCGTAGAAAAGTCACTGCCCCATTAAATCCTGCAAATATGAGAAGGGGGTACAATTTCCCCGTAGAAAAGTGACTGCCCTCTTATATCCTGCTTATATTAGGAGGGGGTACAAATTCCCCGTAGAAAAGTGAGTGCCCCCTTAAATCCTGCTTATATTAGGAGGGGGTATAATTTCCCCGTAGAAAAGTGACTGCCCCTTTAAATCCTGCTTATATTAGGAGGGGGTATAATTTCCCCGTAGAAAAGTGACTGCCCTATTAAATCCTGCTAATATGAGAAGGAGGTACAATTTCCCCGTAGAAAAGTGACTGCCCTATTAAATCCTGCTAATATGAGAAGGGGGTACAAATTCCCCGTAGAAAAGTGACTGCCCCCTTATAAACTGCTTATATTAGGAGGGGGTATAATTTCCCCGTACAAAAGTGACTGCCCCTTTAAATCCTGCTTATATTAGGAGGGGGTATAATTTCCCCGTAGATAAGTGACTGCCCCTTTAAATCCTGCTAATATGAGAAGGGGGTACAATTTCCCCGTAGAAAAGTGACAGCCCTATTAAATCCTGCTAATATTAGGAGGGGGTAGAAATTCCCCGTAGAAAAGTGACTGCCCCCTTAAATCCTGCTTATATTAGGAGGGGGTATAATTTCCCCATAGAAAAGTGACTGCCCCTTTAAATCCTGCTTATATTAGGAGGGGGTATAATTTCCCCGTAGAAAAGTGACTGCCCTATTAAATCCTGCTAATATGAGAAGGAGGTACAATTTCCCCGTAGAAAAGTGACTGCCCTATTAAATCCTGCTAATATGAGAAGGGGGTAGAAATTCCCCGTAGAAAAGTGACTGCCCCCTTATAAACTGCTTATATTAGGAGGGGGTATAATTTCCCCGTAGAAAAGTGACTGCCCCTTTAAATCCTGCTTATATTAGGAGGGGGTATAATTTCCCCGTAGAAAAGTGACTGCCCTATTAAATCCTGCTTATATTAGGAGGGGGTATAATTTCCCCGTAGAAAGTGACTGCCCTATTAAATCTTGCTTATATTAGGAGGGGGTACAAACTCCCCGTAAAGAGTGACTGCCCCCTTAAATCCTGCTTATATTAGGAGGGGATACAATTTCCCCGTAGAAAAGTGACTGCCCCATTAAATCCTGCAAATATGAGAAGGGGGTACAATTTCCCCGTAGAAAAGTGACTGCCCCATAAAATCCTGCAAATATGAGAAGGGGGTACAATTTCCCCGTAGAAAAGTGACTGCCCTCTTATATCCTGCTTATATTAGGAGGGGGTACAATTTCCCCGTAGAAAAGTGACTGCCTCCTTAAATCCTGCTTATATTAGGAGGGGGTATAATTTCCCCGTAGAAAAGTGACTGCCCCTTTAAATCCTGCTTATATTAGGAGGGGGTATAATTTCCCCGTAGAAAAGTGACTGTCCCTTTAAATAATGCTAATATGAGAAGGGGGTACAATTTCCCCGTAGAAAAGTGACTGCCCTATTAAATCCTGCTAATATGAGAAGGGGGGGCAATTTCCCCATAGAAAAGTGACTGCCCCCTTATAAACTTCTTATATTAGGAGGGGGTACAAATTCCCCGTAGAAAAGTGACTGCCCCTTAAATCCTGCTTATATTAGGAGGGGGTATAATTTCCCCGTAGAAAAGTGACTGCCCTTTAAATCCTGCTTATATTAGGAGGGGGTATAATTTCTTCGTAGAAAAGTGACTGCCCTATTAAATCCTGCTAATATGAGGAGGGGGTAATATTTCCCAGTAGAAAAGTGACTGCCCTATTAAATCCTGCAAATATTAGGAGGGGGTACAATTTCCACGTAGAAAACTGACTGCCCCCTTATATCCTGCTTATATTAGGAGGGGGTATAATTTCCCCGTAGAAAAGTGACTGCCCCTTTAAATCCTGCTTATATTAGCAGGGGGTATAATTTCCCCGTAGAAAAGTGACTGCCCTATTAAATCCTGCTTATATTAGGAGGGGGTACAAATTCCCGGTAGAAAAGTGACTGCACCCTTAAATCCTGCTTATATTAGGAGGGGGTATAATTTCCTCGTAGAAAAGTGACTGCCCCTTTAAATCCTGCTTATATTAGGAGGGGGTACAATTTCCCCGTAGAAAAGTGACTGCCCTATTAAATCCTGCTAATATGAGAAGGGGGTACAATTTCCCCGTAGAAAAGTGACTGCCCCTTATATCCTGCATATATTAGGAAGGGGTACAAATTCCCCGTAGAAAAGTGACTGCCCCTTAAATCCTGCTTATATTAGGAGGGGGTACAATTTCCCCGTAGAAAAGTGACTGCCCCTTTAAATCCTGCTTATATTAGGAGGGGGTACAATTTCCCCGTAGAAAAGTGACTGCCCCCTTAAATCCTGCTTATATTAGGAGGGGGTATAATTTTCCGTAGAAAAGTGACTGCCCCTTTAAATCCTGCTTATATTAGGAGGGGGTATAATTTCCCCGTAGAAAAGTGACTGCCCTATTAAATCCTGCTAATATGAAAAGGGGGTACAAATTCCCCGTAGAAAAGTGACTGCCCCCTTATATCCTGCTTATATTAGGAGGGGGTACAAATTCCCCGTAGAAAAAGTGATTGCCCCTATAAATCCTGCTTATATTAGGAGGGGGTATAATTTCCCCGTAGAGAAGTGACTGCCCCTTTAAATCCTGCTTATATTAGGAGGGGGTATAATTTCCCCGTAGAAAAGTGACTGCCCTATTAAATCCTGCTAATATGAGAAGGAGGTACAATTTCTCCGTAGAAAAGTGACTGCCCTATTAAATCCTGCTAATATGAAAAGGGGGTACAATTTCCCCGTAGAAAAGTGACTGCCCCCTTAAATCCTGCTTATATTAGCAGGGGGTACAAATTCCTCGTACAAAATTCACTGCCCCCTTAAATCCTGCTTATATTAGGAGGGGTTATAATTTCCCCGTAGAAAAGTGACTACCCCCTTAAATCCTGCTTATATTAGGAGGGGGTATAATTTCCCCGTAGAAAAGTGACTGCCCCTTTAAATCCTGCTTATATTAGGAGGGGGTATAATTTCCCCGTAGAAAAGTGACTGCCCTATTAAATCCTGCTAATATGAGAAGGGGGTACAAATTCCCCGTAGAAAAGTGACTGCCCCCTTATATCCTGCTTATATTAGGAGGGGGTACAAATTCCCCGTAGAAAAGTGACTGCCCCTTAAATCCTGCTTATATTAGGAGGGGGTACAATTTCCCCGTAGAAAAGTGACTGCCCCTTTAAATCCTGCTTATATTAGGAGGGGGTATAATTTCCCCGTAGAAAAGTGACTGCCCTATTAAATCCTGCTAATATGAGAAGGGGGTACAAATTCCCCGTAGAAAAGTGACTGCCCCCTTATATCCTGCATATATTAGGAGGGGGTACAAATTCCCCGTAGAAAAAAGTGACTGCCCCTATAAATCCTGGTTATATTAGGAGGGGGTATAATTTCCCCGTAGAAAAGTGACTACCCCTTAAATCCTGCTTATATTAGGAGGGGGTATAATTTCCCCGTAGAAAAGTGACTGCCCCTTTAAATCCTGCTTATATTAGGAGGGGGTATAATTTCCCCGTAGAAAAGTGACTGCCCTATTAAATCCTGCTAATATGAGAAGGGGGTACAATTTCCCCGTAGAAAAGTGACTGCCCCTTATATCCTGCTTATATTAGGAGGGGGTACAAATTCCCCGTAGAAAAGTGACTGCCCCTTAAATCCTGCTTATATTAGGAGGGGGTACAATTTCCCCGTAGAAAAGTGACTGGCCCTTATATCCTGCTTATATTAGGAGGTGGTACAAATTCAACGTAGAAAAGTGACTGCCCCTTAAATCCTGCTTATATTAGGAGGGGGTACAATTTCCCCGTAGGAAAGTGACTGCCCCTATAAATCCTGGTTATATTAGGAGGGGGTATAATTTCCCCGTAGAAAAGTGACTGCCCTTTTAAATCCTGCTTATATTAGGAGGGGGTATAATTACCTCGTAGAAAAGTGACTGCCCTATTAAATCCTGCTAATATGAGGAGGGGGTACAATTTCCCCGTAGAAAAGTGACTGCCCTATTAAATCCTGCAAATGTTAGGAGGGGGTACAATTTCCCCGTAGAAAAGTGACTGCCTATTTAAATCCTGCTTATATTAGGAGGGGGTATAATTTCCCCGTAGAAAAGTGACTGCCTTATTAAATCCTGCTAATATGAGAAGGGGGTACAATTTCCCCGCAGAAAAGTGAGTGAACTATTAAATCCTGCTAATATGAAAAGGGGGTACAATTTCCCCGTAGAAAAGTGACTGCCCTATTAAATCCTGCTAATATGAGAAGGGGGTACAATTTCTCCGTAGAAAAGTGACTGCCCCCTTATAAACTGCTTATATTAGGAGGGGGTACAAATTCCCGGTAGAAAAGTGACTGCCCCCTTAAATCCTGCTTATATTAGGAGGGGGTATAATTTCCCCGTAGAAAAGTGACTGCCCCTTTAAATCCTGCTTATATTAGGAAGGGGTATAATTTCCCCGTAGAAAAGTGACTGCCCTATTAAATCCTGCTTATATTAGGAGGGGGTATAATTTCCCCGTAGAAAAGTGACTGCCCCTTTAAATCCTGCTTATATTAGGAGGGGATACAATTTCCCCGTAGAAAAGTGACTGCCCCATTAAATCCTGCAAATATGAGAAGGGGGTACAATTTCCCCGTAGAAAAGTGACTGCCCTCTTATATCCTGCTTATATTAGGAGGGGGTACAAATTCCCCGTAGAAAAGTGACTGCCTCCTTAAATCCTGCTTATATTAGGAGGGGGTATAATTTCCCCGTAGAAAAGTGACTGCCCCTTTAAATCCTGCTTATATTAGGAGGGGGTATAATTTCCCCGTAGAAAAGTGACTGCCCCTTTAAATAATGCTAATATGAGAAGGGGGTACAATTTCCCCGTACAAAAGTGACTGCCCTATTAAATCCTGCTAATATGAGAAGGGGGTACAATTTCCCCGTAGAAAAGTGACTGCCCCCTTATAAACTTCTTATATTAGGAGGGGGTACAAATTCCCCGTAGAAAAGTGACTGCCCCCTTAAATCCTGCTTATATTAGGAGGGGGTATAATTTCCCCGTAGAAAAGTGACTGCCCTTTAAATCCTGCTTATATTAGGAGGGGGTATAATTTCTTCGTAGAAAAGTGACTGCATTATTAAATCCTGCTAATATGAGGAGAGGGTAATATTTCCCAGTAGAAAAGTGACTGCCCTATTAAATCCTGCAAATATTAGGAGGGGGTACAATTTCCCCGTAGAAAACTGACTGCCCCCTTATATCCTGCTTATATTAGGAGGGGGTATAATTTCCCCGTAGAAAAGTGACTGCCCCTTTAAATCCTGCTTATATTAGGAGGGGGTATAATTTCCCCGTAGAAAAGTGACTGCCCTATTAAATCCTGCTTATATTAGGAGGGGGTACAAATTCCCGGTAGAAAAGTGACTGCCCCCTTAAATCCTGCTTATATTAGGAGGGGGTATAATTTCCGCGTAGAAAAGTGACTGCCCCTTTAAATCCTGCTTATATTAGGAGGGGGTACAATTTCCCCGTAGAAAAGTGACTGCTCCTTAAATCCTGCTTATATTAGGAGGGGGTACAATTTCCCCGTAGAAAAGTGACTGCCCCTTTAAATCCTGCTTATATTAGGAGGGGGTTTAATTTCCCCGTAGAAAAGTGACTGCCCTATTAAATCCTGCTAATATGAGAAGGAGGTACAATTTCCCCGTAGAAAAGTGACTGCCCTATTAAATCCTGCTAATATGAGAAGGGGGTACAAATTCCCCGTAGAAAAGTGACTGCCCCCTTATAAACTGCTTATATTAGGAGGGGGTATAATTTCCCGGTACAAAAGTGACTGCCCCTTTAAATCCTGCTTATATTAGAAGGGGGTATAATTTCCCCGTAGATAAGTGACTGCCCCTTTAAATCCTGCTTATATTAGGAGGGGGTAGAAATTCCCCGTAGAAAAGTGACTGCCCCCTTAAATCCTGCTTATATTAGGAGGGGGTATAAAATCCCCGTAGAAAAGTGACTGCCCCTTTAAATCCTGCTTATATTAGGAGGGGGTATAATTTCCCCGTAGAAAAGTGACTGCCCTATTAAATCCTGCTAATATGAGAAGGAGGTACAATTTCCCCGTAGAAAAGTGACTGCCCTATTAAATCCTGCTAATATGAGAAGGGGGTACAAATTCCCCGTAGAAAAGTGACTGCCCCCTTATAAACTGCTTATATTAGGAGGGGGTATAATTTCCCCGTAGAAAGTGACTGCCCCTTTAAATCCTGCTTATATTAGGAGGTGGTATAATTTCCCAGTAGAAAAGTGACTGCCCTATTAAATCCTGCTTATATTAGGAGGGGGTATAATTTCCCCGTAGAAAGTGACTGCCCTATTAAATCCTGCTTATATTAGAAGGGGGTACAAACTCCCCGTAAAGAGTGACTGCCCCCTTAAATCCTGCTTATATTAGGAGGGGATACAATTTCCCCGTAGAAAAGTGACTGCCCCATTAAATCCTGCAAATATGAGAAGGGGGTACAATTTCCCCGTAGAAAAGTGGCTGCCCTATTAAATCCTGCTAATATGAGAAGGGGGTACAATTTCCCCGTAGAAAAGTGACTGCCCCCTTATAAACTGCTTATATTAGGAGGGGGTACAAATTCCCCGTAGAAAAGTGACTGCCCCCTTAAATCCTGCTTATATTAGGAGGGGGTATAATTTCCCCGTAGAAAAGTGACTGCCCCTTTAAATCCTGCTTATATTAGGAGGGGGTATAATTTCCTCGTAGAAAAGTGACTGCCCTAATAAATCCTGCTAATATGAGGAGGGGGTACAATTTCCCCGTAGAAAAGTGACTGCCCTATTAAATCCTGCTAATATGAGAAGGGGGTACAATTTCCCCGCAGAAAAGTGAATGAACTATTAAATCCTGCTAATATGAGAAGGTGGTACAATTTCCCCGTAGAAAAGTGACTGCCCTATTAAATCCTGCTAATATGAGAAGGGGGTACAATTTCCCCGTAGAAAAGTGACTGCCCCCTTATAAACTGCTTATATTAGGAGGGGGTACAAATTCCCCGTAGAAAAGTGACTGCCCCCTTAAATCCTGCTTATATTAGGAGGGGGTATAATTTCCCCGTAGAAAAGTGACTGCCCCTTTAAATCCTGCTTATATTAGGAGGGGGTATAATTTCCCCGTAGAAAAGTGACTGCCCTATTAAATCCTGCTTATATTAGTAGGGGGTATAATTTCCCCGTTGAAAAGTGACTGCCCCTTTAAATCCTGCTTATATTAGGAGGGGATACAATTTCCCCGTAGAAAAGTGACTGCCCCATAAAATCCTGCAAATATGAGAAGGGGGTACAATTTCCCCGTAGAAAAGTGACTGCCCTCTTATATCCTGCTTATATTAGGAGGGGGTACAATTTCCCCGTAGAAAAGTGACTGCCTCCTTAAATCCTGCTTATATTAGGAGGGGGTATAATTTCCCCGTAGAAAAGTGACTGCCCCTTTAAATCCTGCTTATATTAGGAGGGGGTATAATTTCCCCGTAGAAAAGTGACTGCCCCATTAAATCCTGCAAATATGAGAAGGGGGTACAATTTCCCCGTAGAAAAGTGACTGCCCTCTTATATCCTGCTTATATTAGGAGGGGGTACAAATTCCCCGTAGAAAAGTGACTGCCTCCTTAAATCCTGCTTATATTAGGAGGGGGTATAATTTCCCCGTAGAAAAGTGACTGCCCCTTTAAATCCTGCTTATATTAGGAGGGGGTATAATTTCCCCGTAGAAAAGTGACTGCCCCTTTAAATAATGCTAATATGAGAAGGGGGTACAATTTCCCCGTACAAAAGTGACTGCCCTATTAAATCCTGCTAATATGAGAAGGGGGTACAATTTCCCCGTAGAAAAGTGACTGCCCCCTTATAAACTTCTTATATTAGGAGGGGGTACAAATTCCCCGTAGAAAAGTGACTGCCCCCTTAAATCCTGCTTATATTAGGAGGGGGTATAATTTCCCCGTAGAAAAGTGACTGCCCTTTAAATCCTGCTTATATTAGGAGGGGGTATAATTTCTTCGTAGAAAAGTGACTGCATTATTAAATCCTGCTAATATGAGGAGAGGGTAATATTTCCCAGTAGAAAAGTGACTGCCCTATTAAATCCTGCAAATATTAGGAGGGGGTACAATTTCCCCGTAGAAAACTGACTGCCCCCTTATATCCTGCTTATATTAGGAGGGGGTATAATTTCCCCGTAGAAAAGTGACTGCCCCTTTAAATCCTGCTTATATTAGGAGGGGGTATAATTTCCCCGTAGAAAAGTGACTGCCCTATTAAATCCTGCTTATATTAGGAGGGGGTACAAATTCCCGGTAGAAAAGTGACTGCCCCCTTAAATCCTGCTTATATATAGGAGGGGGTATAATTTCCGCGTAGAAAAGTGACTGCCCCTTTAAATCCTGCTTATATTAGGAGGGGGTACAATTTCCCCGTAGAAAAGTGACTGCTCCTTAAATCCTGCTTATATTAGGAGGGGGTACAATTTCCCCGTAGAAAAGTGACTGCCCCTTTAAATCCTGCTTATATTAGGAGGGGGTTTAATTTCCCCGTAGAAAAGTGACTGCCCTATTAAATCCTGCTAATATGAGAAGGAGGTACAATTTCCCCGTAGAAAAGTGACTGCCCTATTAAATCCTGCTAATATGAGAAGGGGGTACAAATTCCCCGTAGAAAAGTGACTGCCCCCTTATAAACTGCTTATATTAGGAGGGGGTATAATTTCCCGGTACAAAAGTGACTGCCCCTTTAAATCCTGCTTATATTAGAAGGGGGTATAATTTCCCCGTAGATAAGTGACTGCCCCTTTAAATCCTGCTTATATTAGGAGGGGGTAGAAATTCCCCGTAGAAAAGTGACTGCCCCCTTAAATCCTGCTTATATTAGGAGGGGGTATAAAATCCCCGTAGAAAAGTGACTGCCCCTTTAAATCCTGCTTATATTAGGAGGGGGTATAATTTCCCCGTAGAAAAGTGACTGCCCTATTAAATCCTGCTAATATGAGAAGGAGGTACAATTTCCCCGTAGAAAAGTGACTGCCCTATTAAATCCTGCTAATATGAGAAGGGGGTACAAATTCCCCGTAGAAAAGTGACTGCCCCCTTATAAACTGCTTATATTAGGAGGGGGTATAATTTCCCCGTAGAAAGTGACTGCCCCTTTAAATCCTGCTTATATTAGGAGGTGGTATAATTTCCCAGTAGAAAAGTGACTGCCCTATTAAATCCTGCTTATATTAGGAGGGGGTATAATTTCCCCGTAGAAAGTGACTGCCCTATTAAATCCTGCTTATATTAGAAGGGGGTACAAACTCCCCGTAAAGAGTGACTGCCCCCTTAAATCCTGCTTATATTAGGAGGGGATACAATTTCCCCGTAGAAAAGTGACTGCCCCATTAAATCCTGCAAATATGAGAAGGGGGTACAATTTCCCCGTAGAAAAGTGGCTGCCCTATTAAATCCTGCTAATATGAGAAGGGGGTACAATTTCCCCGTAGAAAAGTGACTGCCCCCTTATAAACTGCTTATATTAGGAGGGGGTACAAATTCCCCGTAGAAAAGTGACTGCCCCCTTAAATCCTGCTTATATTAGGAGGGGGTATAATTTCCCCGTAGAAAAGTGACTGCCCCTTTAAATCCTGCTTATATTAGGAGGGGGTATAATTTCCTCGTAGAAAAGTGACTGCCCTAATAAATCCTGCTAATATGAGGAGGGGGTACAATTTCCCCGTAGAAAAGTGACTGCCCTATTAAATCCTGCTAATATGAGAAGGGGGTACAATTTCCCCGCAGAAAAGTGAATGAACTATTAAATCCTGCTAATATGAGAAGGTGGTACAATTTCCCCGTAGAAAAGTGACTGCCCTATTAAATCCTGCTAATATGAGAAGGGGGTACAATTTCCCCGTAGAAAAGTGACTGCCCCCTTATAAACTGCTTATATTAGGAGGGGGTACAAATTCCCCGTAGAAAAGTGACTGCCCCCTTAAATCCTGCTTATATTAGGAGGGGGTATAATTTCCCCGTAGAAAAGTGACTGCCCCTTTAAATCCTGCTTATATTAGGAGGGGGTATAATTTCCCCGTAGAAAAGTGACTGCCCTATTAAATCCTGCTTATATTAGTAGGGGGTATAATTTCCCCGTTGAAAAGTGACTGCCCCTTTAAATCCTGCTTATATTAGGAGGGGATACAATTTCCCCGTAGAAAAGTGACTGCCCCATAAAATCCTGCAAATATGAGAAGGGGGTACAATTTCCCCGTAGAAAAGTGACTGCCCTCTTATATCCTGCTTATATTAGGAGGGGGTACAATTTCCCCGTAGAAAAGTGACTGCCTCCTTAAATCCTGCTTATATTAGGAGGGGGTATAATTTCCCCGTAGAAAAGTGACTGCCCCTTTAAATCCTGCTTATATTAGGAGGGGGTATAATTTCCCCGTAGAAAAGTGACTGTCCCTTTAAATAATGCTAATATGAGAAGGGGGTACAATTTCCCCGTAGAAAAGTGACTGCCCTATTAAATCCTGCTAATATGAGAAGGGGGGGCAATTTCCCCATAGAAAAGTGACTGCCCCCTTATAAACTTCTTATATTAGGAGGGGGTACAAATTCCCCGTAGAAAAGTGACTGCCCCTTAAATCCTGCTTATATTAGGAGGGGGTATAATTTCCCCGTAGAAAAGTGACTGCCCTTTAAATCCTGCTTATATTAGGAGGGGGTATAATTTCTTCGTAGAAAAGTGACTGCCCTATTAAATCCTGCTAATATGAGGAGGGGGTAATATTTCCCAGTAGAAAAGTGACTGCCCTATTAAATCCTGCAAATATTAGGAGGGGGTACAATTTCCACGTAGAAAACTGACTGCCCCCTTATATCCTGCTTATATTAGGAGGGGGTATAATTTCCCCGTAGAAAAGTGACTGCCCCTTTAAATCCTGCTTATATTAGCAGGGGGTATAATTTCCCCGTAGAAAAGTGACTGCCCTATTAAATCCTGCTTATATTAGGAGGGGGTACAAATTCCCGGTAGAAAAGTGACTGCACCCTTAAATCCTGCTTATATTAGGAGGGGGTATAATTTCCTCGTAGAAAAGTGACTGCCCCTTTAAATCCTGCTTATATTAGGAGGGGGTACAATTTCCCCGTAGAAAAGTGACTGCCCTATTAAATCCTGCTAATATGAGAAGGGGGTACAATTTCCCCGTAGAAAAGTGACTGCCCCTTATATCCTGCATATATTAGGAAGGGGTACAAATTCCCCGTAGAAAAGTGACTGCCCCTTAAATCCTGCTTATATTAGGAGGGGGTACAATTTCCCCGTAGAAAAGTGACTGCCCCTTTAAATCCTGCTTATATTAGGAGGGGGTACAATTTCACCGTAGAAAAGTGACTGCCTCCTTAAATCCTGCTTATATTAGGAGGGGGTATAATTTTCCGTAGAAAAGTGACTGCCCCTTTAAATCCTGCTTATATTAGGAGGGGGTATAATTTCCCCGTAGAAAAGTGACTGCCCTATTAAATCCTGCTAATATGAAAAGGGGGTACAAATTCCCCGTAGAAAAGTGACTGCCCCCTTATATCCTGCTTATATTAGGAGGGGGTACAAATTCCCCGTAGAAAAAGTGATTGCCCCTATAAATCCTGCTTATATTAGGAGGGGGTATAATTTCCCCGTAGAGAAGTGACTGCCCCTTTAAATCCTGCTTATATTAGGAGGGGGTATAATTTCCCCGTAGAAAAGTGACTGCCCTATTAAATCCTGCTAATATGAGAAGGAGGTACAATTTCTCCGTAGAAAAGTGACTGCCCTATTAAATCCTGCTAATATGAAAAGGGGGTACAATTTCCCCGTAGAAAAGTGACTGCCCCCTTAAATCCTGCTTATATTAGCAGGGGGTACAAATTCCTCGTACAAAATTCATTGCCCCCTTAAATCCTGCTTATATTAGGAGGGGTTATAATTTCCCCGTAGAAAAGTGACTGCCCTATTAAATCCTGCTTATATTAGGAGGGGGTATAATTTCCCCGTAGAAAGTGACTGCCCTATTAAATCCTGCTTATATTAGAAGGGGGTACAAACTCCCCGTAAAGAGTGACTGCCCCCTTAAATCCTGCTTATATTAGGAGGGGATACAATTTCCCCGTAGAAAAGTGACTGCCCCATAAAATCCTGCAAATATGAGAAGGGGGTACAATTTCCCCGTAGAAAAGTGACTGCCCTCTTATATCCTGCTTATATTAGGAGGGGGTACAATTTCCCCGTAGAAAAGTGACTGCCTCCTTAAATCCTGCTTATATTAGGAGGGGGTATAATTTCCCCGTAGAAAAGTGACTGCCCCTTTAAATCCTGCTTATATTAGGAGGGGGTATAATTTCCCCGTAGAAAAGTGACTGCCCCATTAAATCCTGCAAATATGAGAAGGGGGTACAATTTCCCCGTAGAAAAGTGACTGCCCTCTTATATCCTGCTTATATTAGGAGGGGGTACAAATTCCCCGTAGAAAAGTGACTGCCTCCTTAAATCCTGCTTATATTAGGAGGGGGTATAATTTCCCCGTAGAAAAGTGACTGCCCCTTTAAATCCTGCTTATATTAGGAGGGGGTATAATTTCCCCGTAGAAAAGTGACTGCCCCTTTAAATAATGCTAATATGAGAAGGGGGTACAATTTCCCCGTACAAAAGTGACTGCCCTATTAAATCCTGCTAATATGAGAAGGGGGTACAATTTCCCCGTAGAAAAGTGACTGCCCCCTTATAAACTGCTTATATTAGGAGGGGGTATAATTTCCCCGTAGAAAGTGACTGCCCCTTTAAATCCTGCTTATATTAGGAGGTGGTATAATTTCCCAGTAGAAAAGTGACTGCCCTATTAAATCCTGCTTATATTAGGAGGGGGTATAATTTCCCCGTAGAAAGTGACTGCCCTATTAAATCCTGCTTATATTAGAAGGGGGTACAAACTCCCCGTAAAGAGTGACTGCCCCCTTAAATCCTGCTTATATTAGGAGGGGATACAATTTCCCCGTAGAAAAGTGACTGCCCCATTAAATCCTGCAAATATGAGAAGGGGGTACAATTTCCCCGTAGAAAAGTGGCTGCCCTATTAAATCCTGCTAATATGAGAAGGGGGTACAATTTCCCCGTAGAAAAGTGACTGCC
This sequence comes from Lepisma saccharinum, assembly GCF_977018435.1. Lineage (NCBI taxonomy): Eukaryota > Metazoa > Arthropoda > Insecta > Zygentoma > Lepismatidae > Lepisma > Lepisma saccharinum. The sequence goes on from NC_139230.1 coordinate 119,008,002, forward strand.
CCCTTATAAACTGCTTATATTAGGAGGGGGTACAAATTCCCCGTAGAAAAGTGACTGCCCCCTTAAATCCTGCTTATATTAGGAGGGGGTATAATTTCCCCGTAGAAAAGTGACTGCCCCTTTAAATCCTGCTTATATTAGGAGGGGGTATAATTTCCTCGTAGAAAAGTGACTGCCCTAATAAATCCTGCTAATATGAGGAGGGGGTACAATTTCCCCGTAGAAAAGTGACTGCCCTATTAAATCCTGCTAATATGAGAAGGGGGTACAATTTCCCCGCAGAAAAGTGAATGAACTATTAAATCCTGCTAATATGAGAAGGTGGTACAATTTCCCCGTAGAAAAGTGACTGCCCTATTAAATCCTGCTAATATGAGAAGGGGGTACAATTTCCCCGTAGAAAAGTGACTGCCCCCTTATAAACTGCTTATATTAGGAGGGGGTACAAATTCCCCGTAGAAAAGTGACTGCCCCCTTAAATCCTGCTTATATTAGGAGGGGGTATAATTTCCCCGTAGAAAAGTGACTGCCCCTTTAAATCCTGCTTATATTAGGAGGGGGTATAATTTCCCCGTAGAAAAGTGACTGCCCTATTAAATCCTGCTTATATTAGTAGGGGGTATAATTTCCCCGTTGAAAAGTGACTGCCCCTTTAAATCCTGCTTATATTAGGAGGGGATACAATTTCCCCGTAGAAAAGTGACTGCCCCATAAAATCCTGCAAATATGAGAAGGGGGTACAATTTCCCCGTAGAAAAGTGACTGCCCTCTTATATCCTGCTTATATTAGGAGGGGGTACAATTTCCCCGTAGAAAAGTGACTGCCTCCTTAAATCCTGCTTATATTAGGAGGGGGTATAATTTCCCCGTAGAAAAGTGACTGCCCCTTTAAATCCTGCTTATATTAGGAGGGGGTATAATTTCCCCGTAGAAAAGTGACTGTCCCTTTAAATAATGCTAATATGAGAAGGGGGTACAATTTCCCCGTAGAAAAGTGACTGCCCTATTAAATCCTGCTAATATGAGAAGGGGGGGCAATTTCCCCATAGAAAAGTGACTGCCCCCTTATAAACTTCTTATATTAGGAGGGGGTACAAATTCCCCGTAGAAAAGTGACTGCCCCTTAAATCCTGCTTATATTAGGAGGGGGTATAATTTCCCCGTAGAAAAGTGACTGCCCTTTAAATCCTGCTTATATTAGGAGGGGGTATAATTTCTTCGTAGAAAAGTGACTGCCCTATTAAATCCTGCTAATATGAGGAGGGGGTAATATTTCCCAGTAGAAAAGTGACTGCCCTATTAAATCCTGCAAATATTAGGAGGGGGTACAATTTCCACGTAGAAAACTGACTGCCCCCTTATATCCTGCTTATATTAGGAGGGGGTATAATTTCCCCGTAGAAAAGTGACTGCCCCTTTAAATCCTGCTTATATTAGCAGGGGGTATAATTTCCCCGTAGAAAAGTGACTGCCCTATTAAATCCTGCTTATATTAGGAGGGGGTACAAATTCCCGGTAGAAAAGTGACTGCACCCTTAAATCCTGCTTATATTAGGAGGGGGTATAATTTCCTCGTAGAAAAGTGACTGCCCCTTTAAATCCTGCTTATATTAGGAGGGGGTACAATTTCCCCGTAGAAAAGTGACTGCCCTATTAAATCCTGCTAATATGAGAAGGGGGTACAATTTCCCCGTAGAAAAGTGACTGCCCCTTATATCCTGCATATATTAGGAAGGGGTACAAATTCCCCGTAGAAAAGTGACTGCCCCTTAAATCCTGCTTATATTAGGAGGGGGTACAATTTCCCCGTAGAAAAGTGACTGCCCCTTTAAATCCTGCTTATATTAGGAGGGGGTACAATTTCACCGTAGAAAAGTGACTGCCCCCTTAAATCCTGCTTATATTAGGAGGGGGTATAATTTTCCGTAGAAAAGTGACTGCCCCTTTAAATCCTGCTTATATTAGGAGGGGGTATAATTTCCCCGTAGAAAAGTGACTGCCCTATTAAATCCTGCTAATATGAAAAGGGGGTACAAATTCCCCGTAGAAAAGTGACTGCCCCCTTATATCCTGCTTATATTAGGAGGGGGTACAAATTCCCCGTAGAAAAAGTGATTGCCCCTATAAATCCTGCTTATATTAGGAGGGGGTATAATTTCCCCGTAGAGAAGTGACTGCCCCTTTAAATCCTGCTTATATTAGGAGGGGGTATAATTTCCCCGTAGAAAAGTGACTGCCCTATTAAATCCTGCTAATATGAGAAGGAGGTACAATTTCTCCGTAGAAAAGTGACTGCCCTATTAAATCCTGCTAATATGAAAAGGGGGTACAATTTCCCCGTAGAAAAGTGACTGCCCCCTTAAATCCTGCTTATATTAGCAGGGGGTACAAATTCCTCGTACAAAATTCATTGCCCCCTTAAATCCTGCTTATATTAGGAGGGGTTATAATTTCCCCGTAGAAAAGTGACTGCCCTATTAAATCCTGCTTATATTAGGAGGGGGTATAATTTCCCCGTAGAAAGTGACTGCCCTATTAAATCCTGCTTATATTAGAAGGGGGTACAAACTCCCCGTAAAGAGTGACTGCCCCCTTAAATCCTGCTTATATTAGGAGGGGATACAATTTCCCCGTAGAAAAGTGACTGCCCCATAAAATCCTGCAAATATGAGAAGGGGGTACAATTTCCCCGTAGAAAAGTGACTGCCCTCTTATATCCTGCTTATATTAGGAGGGGGTACAATTTCCCCGTAGAAAAGTGACTGCCTCCTTAAATCCTGCTTATATTAGGAGGGGGTATAATTTCCCCGTAGAAAAGTGACTGCCCCTTTAAATCCTGCTTATATTAGGAGGGGGTATAATTTCCCCGTAGAAAAGTGACTGCCCCATTAAATCCTGCAAATATGAGAAGGGGGTACAATTTCCCCGTAGAAAAGTGACTGCCCTCTTATATCCTGCTTATATTAGGAGGGGGTACAAATTCCCCGTAGAAAAGTGACTGCCTCCTTAAATCCTGCTTATATTAGGAGGGGGTATAATTTCCCCGTAGAAAAGTGACTGCCCCTTTAAATCCTGCTTATATTAGGAGGGGGTATAATTTCCCCGTAGAAAAGTGACTGCCCCTTTAAATAATGCTAATATGAGAAGGGGGTACAATTTCCCCGTACAAAAGTGACTGCCCTATTAAATCCTGCTAATATGAGAAGGGGGTACAATTTCCCCGTAGAAAAGTGACTGCCCCCTTATAAACTTCTTATATTAGGAGGGGGTACAAATTCCCCGTAGAAAAGTGACTGCCCCCTTAAATCCTGCTTATATTAGGAGGGGGTATAATTTCCCCGTAGAAAAGTGACTGCCCTTTAAATCCTGCTTATATTAGGAGGGGGTATAATTTCTTCGTAGAAAAGTGACTGCATTATTAAATCCTGCTAATATGAGGAGAGGGTAATATTTCCCAGTAGAAAAGTGACTGCCCTATTAAATCCTGCAAATATTAGGAGGGGGTACAATTTCCCCGTAGAAAACTGACTGCCCCCTTATATCCTGCTTATATTAGGAGGGGGTATAATTTCCCCGTAGAAAAGTGACTGCCCCTTTAAATCCTGCTTATATTAGGAGGGGGTATAATTTCCCCGTAGAAAAGTGACTGCCCTATTAAATCCTGCTTATATTAGGAGGGGGTACAAATTCCCGGTAGAAAAGTGACTGCCCCCTTAAATCCTGCTTATATTAGGAGGGGGTATAATTTCCGCGTAGAAAAGTGACTGCCCCTTTAAATCCTGCTTATATTAGGAGGGGGTACAATTTCCCCGTAGAAAAGTGACTGCTCCTTAAATCCTGCTTATATTAGGAGGGGGTACAATTTCCCCGTAGAAAAGTGACTGCCCCTTTAAATCCTGCTTATATTAGGAGGGGGTTTAATTTCCCCGTAGAAAAGTGACTGCCCTATTAAATCCTGCTAATATGAGAAGGAGGTACAATTTCCCCGTAGAAAAGTGACTGCCCTATTAAATCCTGCTAATATGAGAAGGGGGTACAAATTCCCCGTAGAAAAGTGACTGCCCCCTTATAAACTGCTTATATTAGGAGGGGGTAAAATTTCCCGGTACAAAAGTGACTGCCCCTTTAAATCCTGCTTATATTAGAAGGGGGTATAATTTCCCCGTAGATAAGTGACTGCCCCTTTAAATCCTGCTTATATTAGGAGGGGGTAGAAATTCCCCGTAGAAAAGTGACTGCCCCCTTAAATCCTGCTTATATTAGGAGGGGGTATAAAATCCCCGTAGAAAAGTGACTGCCCCTTTAAATCCTGCTTATATTAGGAGGGGGTATAATTTCCCCGTAGAAAAGTGACTGCCCTATTAAATCCTGCTAATATGAGAAGGAGGTACAATTTCCCCGTAGAAAAGTGACTGCCCTATTAAATCCTGCTAATATGAGAATGGGGTACAAATTCCCCGTAGAAAAGTGACTGCCCCCTTATAAACTGCTTATATTAGGAGGGGGTATAATTTCCCCGTAGAAAGTGACTGCCCCTTTAAATCCTGCTTATATTAGGAGGTGGTATAATTTCCCAGTAGAAAAGTGACTGCCCTATTAAATCCTGCTTATATTAGGAGGGGGTATAATTTCCCCGTAGAAAGTGACTGCCCTATTAAATCCTGCTTATATTAGAAGGGGGTACAAACTCCCCGTAAAGAGTGACTGCCCCCTTAAATCCTGCTTATATTAGGAGGGGATACAATTTCCCCGTAGAAAAGTGACTGCCCCATTAAATCCTGCAAATATGAGAAGGGGGTACAATTTCCCCGTAGAAAAGTGGCTGCCCTATTAAATCCTGCTAATATGAGAAGGGGGTACAATTTCCCCGTAGAAAAGTGACTGCCCCCTTATAAACTGCTTATATTAGGAGGGGGTACAAATTCCCCGTAGAAAAGTGACTGCCCCCTTAAATCCTGCTTATATTAGGAGGGGGTATAATTTCCCCGTAGAAAAGTGACTGCCCCTTTAAATCCTGCTTATATTAGGAGGGGGTATAATTTCCTCGTAGAAAAGTGACTGCCCTAATAAATCCTGCTAATATGAGGAGGGGGTACAATTTCCCCGTAGAAAAGTGACTGCCCTATTAAATCCTGCTAATATGAGAAGGGGGTACAATTTCCCCGCAGAAAAGTGAATGAACTATTAAATCCTGCTAATATGAGAAGGTGGTACAATTTCCCCGTAGAAAAGTGACTGCCCTATTAAATCCTGCTAATATGAGAAGGGGGTACAATTTCCCCGTAGAAAAGTGACTGCCCCCTTATAAACTGCTTATATTAGGAGGGGGTACAAATTCCCCGTAGAAAAGTGACTGCCCCCTTAAATCCTGCTTATATTAGGAGGGGGTATAATTTCCCCGTAGAAAAGTGACTGCCCCTTTAAATCCTGCTTATATTAGGAGGGGGTATAATTTCCCCGTAGAAAAGTGACTGCCCTATTAAATCCTGCTTATATTAGTAGGGGGTATAATTTCCCCGTTGAAAAGTGACTGCCCCTTTAAATCCTGCTTATATTAGGAGGGGATACAATTTCCCCGTAGAAAAGTGACTGCCCCATAAAATCCTGCAAATATGAGAAGGGGGTACAATTTCCCCGTAGAAAAGTGACTGCCCTCTTATATCCTGCTTATATTAGGAGGGGGTACAATTTCCCCGTAGAAAAGTGACTGCCTCCTTAAATCCTGCTTATATTAGGAGGGGGTATAATTTCCCCGTAGAAAAGTGACTGCCCCTTTAAATCCTGCTTATATTAGGAGGGGGTATAATTTCCCCGTAGAAAAGTGACTGTCCCTTTAAATAATGCTAATATGAGAAGGGGGTACAATTTCCCCGTAGAAAAGTGACTGCCCTATTAAATCCTGCTAATATGAGAAGGGGGGGCAATTTACCCATAGAAAAGTGACTGCCCCCTTATAAACTTCTTATATTAGGAGGGGGTACAAATTCCCCGTAGAAAAGTGACTGCCCCTTAAATCCTGCTTATATTAGGAGGGGGTATAATTTCCCCGTAGAAAAGTGACTGCCCTTTAAATCCTGCTTATATTAGGAGGGGGTATAATTTCTTCGTAGAAAAGTGACTGCCCTATTAAATCCTGCTAATATGAGGAGGGGGTAATATTTCCCAGTAGAAAAGTGACTGCCCTATTAAATCCTGCAAATATTAGGAGGGGGTACAATTTCCACGTAGAAAACTGACTGCCCCCTTATATCCTGCTTATATTAGGAGGGGGTATAATTTCCCCGTAGAAAAGTGACTGCCCCTTTAAATCCTGCTTATATTAGCAGGGGGTATAATTTCCCCGTAGAAAAGTGACTGCCCTATTAAATCCTGCTTATATTAGGAGGGGGTACAAATTCCCGGTAGAAAAGTGACTGCACCCTTAAATCCTGCTTATATTAGGAGGGGGTACAATTTCCCCGTAGAAAAGTGACTGCCCCTTTAAATCCTGCTTATATTAGGAGGGGGTACAATTTCACCGTAGAAAAGTGACTGCCCCCTTAAATCCTGCTTATATTAGGAGGGGGTATAATTTTCCGTAGAAAAGTGACTGCCCCTTTAAATCCTGCTTATATTAGGAGGGGGTATAATTTCCCCGTAGAAAAGTGACTGCCCTATTAAATCCTGCTAATATGAAAAGGGGGTACAAATTCCCCGTAGAAAAGTGACTGCCCCCTTATATCCTGCTTATATTAGGAGGGGGTACAAATTCCCCGTAGAAAAAGTGATTGCCCCTATAAATCCTGCTTATATTAGGAGGGGGTATAATTTCCCCGTAGAGAAGTGACTGCCCCTTTAAATCCTGCTTACATTAGGAGGGGGTATAATTTCCCCGTAGAAAAGTGACTGCCCTATTAAATCCTGCTAATATGAGAAGGAGGTACAATTTCTCCGTAGAAAAGTGACTGCCCTATTAAATCCTGCTAATATGAAAAGGGGGTACAATTTCCCCGTAGAAAAGTGACTGCCCCCTTAAATCCTGCTTATATTAGCAGGGGGTACAAATTCCTCGTACAAAATTCATTGCCCCCTTAAATCCTGCTTATATTAGGAGGGGTTATAATTTCCCCGTAGAAAAGTGACTGCCCTATTAAATCCTGCTTATATTAGGAGGGGGTATAATTTCCCCGTAGAAAGTGACTGCCCTATTAAATCCTGCTTATATTAGAAGGGGGTACAAACTCCCCGTAAAGAGTGACTGCCCCCTTAAATCCTGCTTATATTAGGAGGGGATACAATTTCCCCGTAGAAAAGTGACTGCCCCATTAAATCCTGCAAATATGAGAAGGGGGTACAATTTCCCCGTAGAAAGTGACTGCCCTATTAAATCCTGCTTATATTAGAAGGGGGTACAAACTCCCCGTAAAGAGTGACTGCCCCCTTAAATCCTGCTTATATTAGGAGGGGGTATAATTTCCCCGTAGAGAAGTGACTGCCCCTTTAAATCCTGCTTATATTAGGAGGGGGTATAATTTCCCCGTAGAAAAGTGACTGCCCCTTTAAATCCTGCTTATATTAGGAGGGGGTATAATTTCCCCGTAGAAAGTGACTGCCCTATTAAATCCTGCTTATATTAGGAGGGGGTACAAATTCCCCGTAGAAAAAGTGATTGCCCCTATAAATCCTGCTTATATTAGGAGGGGGTATAATTTCCCCGTAGAAAAGTGACTGCCCTATTAAATCCTGCTTATATTAGGAGGGGGTATAATTTCCCCGTAGAAAGTGACTGCCATATTAAATCCTGCTTATATTAGAAGGGGGTACAAACTCCCCGTAAAGAGTGACTGCCCCCTTAAATCCTGCTTATATTAGGAGGGGGTATAATTTCCCCGTAGAGAAGTGACTGCCCCTTTAAATCCTGCTTATATTAGGAGGGGGTATAATTTCCCCGTAGAAAAGTGACTGCCCTATTAAATCCTGCTAATATGAGAAGGAGGTACAATTTCCCCGTAGAAAAGTGACTGCCCTATTAAATCCTGCTAATATGAGAAGGGGGTACAAATTCCCCGTAGAAAAGTGACTGCCCCCTTATAAACTGCTTATATTAGGAGGGGGTATAATTTCCCCGTAGAAAGTGACTGCCCCTTTAAATCCTGCTTATATTAGGAGGTGGTATAATTTCCCCGTAGAAAAGTGACTGCCCTATTAAATCCTGCTTATATTAGGAGGGGGTATAATTTCCCCGTAGAAAGTGACTGCCCTATTAAATCCTGCTTATATTAGAAGGGGGTACAAACTCCCCGTAAAGAGTGACTGCCCCCTTAAATCCTGCTTATATTAGGAGGGGATACAATTTCCCCGTAGAAAAGTGACTGCCCCATTAAATCCTGCAAATATGAGATGGGGGTACAATTTCCCCGTAGAAAAGTGGCTGCCCTATTAAATCCTGCTAATATGAGAAGGGGGTACAATTTCCCCGTAGAAAAGTGACTGCCCCCTTATAAACTGCCTATATTAGGAGGGGGTACAAATTCCCCGTAGAAAAGTGACTGCCCCCTTAAATCCTGCTTATATTAGGAGGGGGTATAATTTCCCCGTAGAAAAGTGACTGCCCCTTTAAATCCTGCTTATATTAGGAGGGGGTATAATTTCCTCGTAGAAAAGTGACTGCCCTAATAAATCCTGCTAATATGAGGAGGGGGTACAATTTCCCCGTAGAAAAGTGACTGCCCTATTAAATCCTGCTAATATGAGAAGGGGGTACAATTTCCCCGCAGAAAAGTGAGTGAACTATTAAATCCTGCTAATATGAGAAGGTGGTACAATTTCCCCGTAGAAAAGTGACTGCCCTATTAAATCCTGCTAATATGAGAAGGGGGTACAATTTCCCCGTAGAAAAGTGACTGCCCCCTTATAAACTGCTTATATTAGGAGGGGGTACAAATTCCCCGTAGAAAAGTGACTGCCCCCTTAAATCCTGCTTATATTAGGAGGGGGTATAATTTCCCCGTAGAAAAGTGACTGCCCCTTTAAATCCTGCTTATATTAGGAGGGGGTATAATTTCCCCGTAGAAAAGTGACTGCCCTATTAAATCCTGCTTATATTAGGAGGGGGTATAATTTCCCCGTTGAAAAGTGACTGCCCCTTTAAATCCTGCTTATATTAGGAGGGGATACAATTTCCCCGTAGAAAAGTGACTGCCCCATAAAATCCTGCAAATATGAGAAGGGGGTACAATTTCCCCGTAGAAAAGTGACTGCCCTCTTATATCCTGCTTATATTAGGAGGGGGTACAATTTCCCCGTAGAAAAGTGACTGCCTCCTTAAATCCTGCTTATATTAGGAGGGGGTATAATTTCCCCGTAGAAAAGTGACTGCCCCTTTAAATCCTGCTTATATTAGGAGGGGGTATAATTTCCCCGTAGAAAAGTGACTGTCCCTTTAAATAATGCTAATATGAGAAGGGGGTACAATTTCCCCGTAGAAAAGTGACTGCCCTATTAAATCCTGCTAATATGAGAAGGGGGGGCAATTTCCCCATAGAAAAGTGACTGCCCCCTTATAAACTTCTTATATTAGGAGGGGGTACAAATTCCCCGTAGAAAAGTGACTGCCCCTTAAATCCTGCTTATATTAGGAGGGGGTATAATTTCCCCGTAGAAAAGTGACTGCCCTTTAAATCCTGCTTATATTAGGAGGGGGTACAAATTCCCGGTAGAAAAGTGACTGCACCCTTAAATCCTGCTTATATTAGGAGGGGGTATAATTTCCTCGTAGAAAAGTGACTGCCCTCTTATATCCTGCTTATATTAGGAGGGGGTACAATTTCCCCGTAGAAAAGTGACTGCCTCCTTAAATCCTGCTTATATTAGGAGGGGGTATAATTTCCCCGTAGAAAAGTGACTGCCCCTTTAAATCCTGCTTATATTAGGAGGGGGTACAAATTCCCGGTAGAAAAGTGACTGCACCCTTAAATCCTGCTTATATTAGGAGGGGGTATAATTTCCTCGTAGAAAAGTGACTGCCCCTTTAAATCCTGCTTATATTAGGAGGGGGTACAATTTCCCCGTAGAAAAGTGACTGCCCTATTAAATCCTGCTAATATGAGAAGGGGGTACAATTTCCCCGTAGAAAAGTGACTGCCCCTTATATCCTGCATATATTAGGAAGGGGTACAAATTCCCCGTAGAAAAGTGACTGCCCCTTAAATCCTGCTTATATTAGGAGGGGGTACAATTTCCCCGTAGAAAAGTGACTGCCCCTTTAAATCCTGCTTATATTAGGAGGGGGTACAATTTCCCCGTAGAAAAGTGACTGCCCCCTTAAATCCTGCTTATATTAGGAGGGGGTATAATTTTCCGTAGAAAAGTGACAGCCCCTTTAAATCCTGCTTATATTAGGAGGGGGTATAATTTCCCCGTAGAAAAGTGACTGCCCTATTAAATCCTGCTAATATGAAAAGGGGGTACAAATTCCCCGTAGAAAAGTGACTGCCCCCTTATATCCTGCTTATATTAGGAGGGGGTACAAATTCCCCGTAGAAAAAGTGATTGCCCCTATAAATCCTGCTTATATTAGGAGGGGGTATAATTTCCCCGTAGAGAAGTGACTGCCCCTTTAAATCCTGCTTATATTAGGAGGGGGTATAATTTCCCCGTAGAAAAGTGACTGCCCTATTAAATCCTGCTAATATGAGAAGGAGGTACAATTTCTCCGTAGAAAAGTGACTGCCCTATTAAATCCTGCTAATATGAAAAGGGGGTACAATTTCCCCGTAGAAAAGTGACTGCCCCCTTAAATCCTGCTTATATTAGCAGGGGGTACAAATTCCTCGTACAAAATTCATTGCCCCCTTAAATCCTGCTTATATTAGGAGGGGTTATAATTTCCCCGTAGAAAAGTGACTGCCCTATTAAATCCTGCTTATATTAGGAGGGGGTATAATTTCCCCGTAGAAAGTGACTGCCCTATTAAATCCTGCTTATATTAGAAGGGGGTACAAACTCCCCGTAAAGAGTGACTGCCCCCTTAAATCCTGCTTATATTAGGAGGGGATACAATTTCCCCGTTGAAAAGTGACTGCCCCATTAAATCCTGCAAATATGAGAAGGGGGTACAATTTCCCCGTAGAAAGTGACTGCCCTATTAAATCCTGCTTATATTAGAAGGGGGTACAAACTCCCCGTAAAGAGTGACTGCCCCCTTAAATCCTGCTTATATTAGGAGGGGGTATAATTTCCCCGTAGAGAAGTGACTGCCCCTTTAAATCCTGCTTATATTAGGAGGGGGTATAATTTCCCCGTAGAAAAGTGACTGCCCCTTTAAATCCTGCTTATATTAGGAGGGGGTATAATTTCCCCGTAGAAAGTGACTGCCCTATTAAATCCTGCTTATATTAGGAGGGGGTACAAATTCCCCGTAGAAAAAGTGATTGCCCCTATAAATCCTGCTTATATTAGGAGGGGGTATAATTTCCCCGTAGAAAAGTGACTGCCCTATTAAATCCTGCTTATATTAGGAGGGGGTATAATTTCCCCGTAGAAAGTGACTGCCCTATTAAATCCTGCTTATATTAGAAGGGGGTACAAACTCCCCGTAAAGAGTGACTGCCCCCTTAAATCCTGCTTATATTAGGAGGGGGTATAATTTCCCCGTAGAGAAGTGACTGCCCCTTTAAATCCTGCTTATATTAGGAGGGGGTATAATTTCCCCGTAGAAAAGTGACTGCCCTATTAAATCCTGCTAATATGAGAAGGAGGTACAATTTCCCCGTAGAAAAGTGACTGCCCTATTAAATCCTGCTAATATGAGAAGGGGGTACAAATTCCCCGTAGAAAAGTGACTGCCCCCTTATAAACTGCTTATATTAGGAGGGGGTATAATTTCCCCGTAGAAAGTGACTGCCCCTTTAAATCCTGCTTATATTAGGAGGTGGTATAATTTCCCCGTAGAAAAGTGACTGCCCTATTAAATCCTGCTTATATTAGGAGGGGGTATAATTTCCCCGTAGAAAGTGACTGCCCTATTAAATCCTGCTTATATTAGAAGGGGGTACAAACTCCCCGTAAAGAGTGACTGCCCCCTTAAATCCTGCTTATATTAGGAGGGGATACAATTTCCCCGTAGAAAAGTGACTGCCCCATTAAATCCTGCAAATATGAGAAGGGGGTACAATTTCCCCGTAGAAAAGTGGCTGCCCTATTAAATCCTGCTAATATGAGAAGGGGGTACAATTTCCCCGTAGAAAAGTGACTGCCCCCTTATAAACTGCCTATATTAGGAGGGGGTACAAATTCCCCGTAGAAAAGTGACTGCCCCCTTAAATCCTGCTTATATTAGGAGGGGGTATAATTTCCCCGTAGAAAAGTGACTGCCCCTTTAAATCCTGCTTATATTAGGAGGGGGTATAATTTCCTCGTAGAAAAGTGACTGCCCTAATAAATCCTGCTAATATGAGGAGGGGGTACAATTTCCCCGTAGAAAAGTGACTGCCCTATTAAATCCTGCTAATATGAGAAGGGGGTACAATTTCCCCGCAGAAAAGTGAGTGAACTATTAAATCCTGCTAATATGAGAAGGTGGTACAATTTCCCCGTAGAAAAGTGACTGCCCTATTAAATCCTGCTAATATGAGAAGGGGGTACAATTTCCCCGTAGAAAAGTGACTGCCCCTTATAAACTGCTTATATTAGGAGGGGGTACAAATTCCCCGTAGAAAAGTGACTGCCCCCTTAAATCCTGCTTATATTAGGAGGGGGTATAATTTCCCCGTAGAAAAGTGACTGCCCCTTTAAATCCTGCTTATATTAGGAGGGGGTATAATTTCCCCGTAGAAAAGTGACTGCCCTATTAAATCCTGCTTATATTAGGAGGGGGTATAATTTCCCCGTTGAAAAGTGACTGCCCCTTTAAATCCTGCTTATATTAGGAGGGGATACAATTTCCCCGTAGAAAAGTGACTGCCCCATAAAATCCTGCAAATATGAGAAGGGGGTACAATTTCCCCGTAGAAAAGTGACTGCCCTCTTATATCCTGCTTATATTAGGAGGGGGTACAATTTCCCCGTAGAAAAGTGACTGCCTCCTTAAATCCTGCTTATATTAGGAGGGGGTATAATTTCCCCGTAGAAAAGTGACTGCCCCTTTAAATCCTGCTTATATTAGGAGGGGGTATAATTTCCCCGTAGAAAAGTGACTGTCCCTTTAAATAATGCTAATATGAGAAGGGGGTACAATTTCCCCGTAGAAAAGTGACTGCCCTATTAAATCCTGCTAATATGAGAAGGGGGGGCAATTTCCCCATAGAAAAGTGACTGCCCCCTTATAAACTTCTTATATTAGGAGGGGGTACAAATTCCCCGTAGAAAAGTGACTGCCCCTTAAATCCTGCTTATATTAGGAGGGGGTATAATTTCCCCGTAGAAAAGTGACTGCCCTTTAAATCCTGCTTATATTAGGAGGGGGTATAATTTCTTCGTAGAAAAGTGACTGCCCTATTAAATCCTGCTAATATGAGGAGGGGGTAATATTTCCCAGTAGAAAAGTGACTGCCCTATTAAATCCTGCAAATATTAGGAGGGGGTACAATTTCCACGTAGAAAACTGACTGCCCCCTTATATCCTGCTTATATTAGGAGGGGGTATAATTTCCCCGTAGAAAAGTGACTGCCCCTTTAAATCCTGCTTATATTAGCAGGGGGTATAATTTCCCCGTAGAAAAGTGACTGCCCTATTAAATCCTGCTTATATTAGGAGGGGGTACAAATTCCCGGTAGAAAAGTGACTGCACCCTTAAATCCTGCTTATATTAGGAGGGGGTATAATTTCCTCGTAGAAAAGTGACTGCCCCTTTAAATCCTGCTTATATTAGGAGGGGGTACAATTTCCCCGTAGAAAAGTGACTGCCCTATTAAATCCTGCTAATATGAGAAGAGGGTACAATTTCCCCGTAGAAAAGTGACTGCCCCTTATATCCTGCATATATTAGGAAGGGGTACAAATTCCCCGTAGAAAAGTGACTGCCCCTTAAATCCTGCTTATATTAGGAGGGGGTACAATTTCCCCGTAGAAAAGTGACTGCCCCTTTAAATCCTGCTTATATTAGGAGGGGGTACAATTTCCCCGTAGAAAAGTGACTGCCCCCTTAAATCCTGCTTATATTAGGAGGGGGTATAATTTTCCGTAAAAAAGTGACTGCCCCTTTAAATCCTGCTTATATTAGGAGGGGGTATAATTTCCCCGTAGAAAAGTGACTGCCCTATTAAATCCTGCTAATATGAAAAGGGGGTACAAATTCCCCGTAGAAAAGTGACTGCCCCCTTATATCCTGCTTATATTAGGAGGGGGTACAAATTCCCCGTAGAAAAAGTGATTGCCCCTATAAATCCTGCTTATATTAGGAGGGGGTATAATTTCCCCGTAGAGAAGTGACTGCCCCTTTAAATCCTGCTTATATTAGGAGGGGGTATAATTTCCCCGTAGAAAAGTGACTGCCCTATTAAATCCTGCTAATATGAGAAGGAGGTACAATTTCTCCGTAGAAAAGTGACTGCCCTATTAAATCCTGCTAATATGAAAAGGGGGTACAATTTCCCCGTAGAAAAGTGACTGCCCCCTTAAATCCTGCTTATATTAGCAGGGGGTACAAATTCCTCGTACAAAATTCACTGCCCCCTTAAATCCTGCTTATATTAGGAGGGGTTATAATTTCCCCGTAGAAAAGTGACTACCCCCTTAAATCCTGCTTATATTAGGAGGGGGTATAATTTCCCCGTAGAAAAGTGACTGCCCCTTTAAATCCTGCTTATATTAGGAGGGGGTATAATTTCCCCGTAGAAAAGTGACTGCCCTATTAAATCCTGCTAATATGAGAAGGGGGTACAAATTCCCCGTAGAAAAGTGACTGCCCCCTTATATCCTGCTTATATTAGGAGGGGGTACAAATTCCCCGTAGAAAAGTGACTGCCCCTTAAATCCTGCTTATATTAGGAGGGGGTACAATTTCCCCGTAGAAAAGTGACTGCCCCTTTAAATCCTGCTTATATTAGGAGGGGGTATAATTTCCCCGTAGAAAAGTGACTGCCCTATTAAATCCTGCTAATATGAGAAGGGGGTACAAATTCCCCGTAGAAAAGTGACTGCCCCCTTATATCCTGCATATATTAGGAGGGGGTACAAATTCCCCGTAGAAAAAAGTGACTGCCCCTATAAATCCTGGTTATATTAGGAGGGGGTATAATTTCCCCGTAGAAAAGTGACTGCCCCTTTAAATCCTGCTTATATTAGGAAGGGGTATAATTTCCCCGTAGAAAAGTGACTGCCCTATTAAATCCTGCTAATATGAGAAGGAGGTACAATTTCCCCGTAGAAAAGTGACTGCCCTATTAAATCCTGCTAATATGAGAAGGGGGTACAAAT
This sequence comes from Lepisma saccharinum, assembly GCF_977018435.1. Taxonomy (NCBI): domain Eukaryota; kingdom Metazoa; phylum Arthropoda; class Insecta; order Zygentoma; family Lepismatidae; genus Lepisma; species Lepisma saccharinum. Next base: position 119,023,399 of record NC_139230.1, read on the forward strand.
TCCCCGTACAAAATTCACTGCCCCCTTAAATCCTGCTTATATTAGGAGGGGGTATAATTTCCCCGTAGAAAAGTGACTACCCCTTAAATCCTGCTTATATTAGGAGGGGGTATAATTTCCCCGTAGAAAAGTGACTGCCCCTTTAAATCCTGCTTATATTAGGAGGGGGTATAATTTCCCCGTAGAAAAGTGACTGCCCTATTAAATCCTGCTAATATGAGAAGGGGGTACAATTTCCCCGCAGAAAAGTGACTGCCCCTTATATCCTGCTTATATTAGGAGGGGGTACAAATTCCCCGTAGAAAAGTGACTGCCCCTTAAATCCTGCTTATATTAGGAGGGGGTACAATTTCCCCGTAGAAAAGTGACTGGCCCTTATATCCTGCTTATATTAGGAGGTGGTACAAATTCAACGTAGAAAAGTGACTGCCCCTTAAATCCTGTTTATATTAGGAGGGGGTACAATTTCCCCGTAGGAAAGTGACTGCCCCTATAAATCCTGGTTATATTAGGAGGGGGTATAATTTCCCCGTAGAAAAGTGACTGCCCTTTTAAATCCTGCTTATATTAGGAGGGGGTATAATTACCTCGTAGAAAAGTGACTGCCCTATTAAATCCTGCTAATATGAGGAGGGGGTACAATTTCCCCGTAGAAAAGTGACTGCCCTATTAAATCCTGCAAATATTAGGAGGGGGTACAATTTCCCCGTAGAAAAGTGACTGCCCTATTAAATCCTGCTTATATTAGGAGGGGGTATAATTTCCCCGTTGAAAAGTGACTGCCCCTTTAAATCCTGCTTATATTAGGAGGGGATACAATTTCCCCGTAGAAAAGTGACTGCCCCATAAAATCCTGCAAATATGAGAAGGGGGTACAATTTCCCCGTAGAAAAGTGACTGCCCTCTTATATCCTGCTTATATTAGGAGGGGGTACAATTTCCCCGTAGAAAAGTGACTGCCTCCTTAAATCCTGCTTATATTAGGAGGGGGTATAATTTCCCCGTAGAAAAGTGACTGCCCCTTTAAATCCTGCTTATATTAGGAGGGGGTATAATATCCCCGTAGAAAAGTGACTGTCCCTTTAAATAATGCTAATATGAGAAGGGGGTACAATTTCCCCGTAGAAAAGTGACTGCCCTATTAAATCCTGCTAATATGAGAAGGGGGGGCAATTTCCCCATAGAAAAGTGACTGCCCCCTTATAAACTTCTTATATTAGGAGGGGGTACAAATTCCCCGTAGAAAAGTGACTGCCCCTTAAATCCTGCTTATATTAGGAGGGGGTATAATTTCCCCGTAGAAAAGTGACTGCCCTTTAAATCCTGCTTATATTAGGAGGGGGTACAAATTCCCGGTAGAAAAGTGACTGCACCCTTAAATCCTGCTTATATTAGGAGGGGGTATAATTTCCTCGTAGAAAAGTGACTGCCCTCTTATATCCTGCTTATATTAGGAGGGGGTACAATTTCCCCGTAGAAAAGTGACTGCCTCCTTAAATCCTGCTTATATTAGGAGGGGGTATAATTTCCCCGTAGAAAAGTGACTGCCCCTTTAAATCCTGCTTATATTAGGAGGGGGTACAAATTCCCGGTAGAAAAGTGACTGCACCCTTAAATCCTGCTTATATTAGGAGGGGGTATAATTTCCTCGTAGAAAAGTGACTGCCCCTTTAAATCCTGCTTATATTAGGAGGGGGTACAATTTCCCCGTAGAAAAGTGACTGCCCTATTAAATCCTGCTAATATGAGAAGGGGGTACAATTTCCCCGTAGAAAAGTGACTGCCCCTTATATCCTGCATATATTAGGAAGGGGTACAAATTCCCCGTAGAAAAGTGACTGCCCCTTAAATCCTGCTTATATTAGGAGGGGGTACAATTTCCCCGTAGAAAAGTGACTGCCCCTTTAAATCCTGCTTATATTAGGAGGGGGTACAATTTCCCCGTAGAAAAGTGACTGCCCCCTTAAATCCTGCTTATATTAGGAGGGGGTATAATTTTCCGTAGAAAAGTGACTGCCCCTTTAAATCCTGCTTATATTAGGAGGGGGTATAATTTCCCCGTAGAAAAGTGACTGCCCTATTAAATCCTGCTAATATGAGAAGGGGGTACAATTTCCCCGTAGAAAAGTGACTGCCCCCTTATAAACTGCTTATATTAGGAGGGGGTACAAATTCCCCGTAGAAAAGTGACTGCCCCCTTAAATCCTGCTTATATTAGGAGGGGGTATAATTTCCCCGTAGAAAAGTGACTGCCCCTTTAAATCCTGCTTATATTAGGAGGGGGTATAATTTCCCCGTAGAAAAGTGACTGCCCTATTAAATCCTGCTTATATTAGGAGGGGGTATAATTTCCCCGTTGAAAAGTGACTGCCCCTTTAAATCCTGCTTATATTAGGAGGGGATACAATTTCCCCGTAGAAAAGTGACTGCCCCATAAAATCCTGCAAATATGAGAAGGGGGTACAATTTCCCCGTAGAAAAGTGACTGCCCTCTTATATCCTGCTTATATTAGGAGGGGGTACAATTTCCCCGTAGAAAAGTGACTGCCTCCTTAAATCCTGCTTATATTAGGAGGGGGTATAATTTCCCCGTAGAAAAGTGACTGCCCCTTTAAATCCTGCTTATATTAGGAGGGGGTATAATTTCCCCGTAGAAAAGTGACTGTCCCTTTAAATGATGCTAATATGAGAAGGGGGTACAATTTCCCCGTAGAAAAGTGACTGCCCTATTAAATCCTGCTAATATGAGAAGGGGGGGCAATTTCCCCATAGAAAAGTGACTGCCCCCTTATAAACTTCTTATATTAGGAGGGGGTACAAATTCCCCGTAGAAAAGTGACTGCCCCTTAAATCCTGCTTATATTAGGAGGGGGTATAATTTCCCCGTAGAAAAGTGACTGCCCTTTAAATCCTGCTTATATTAGGAGGGGGTACAAATTCCCGGTAGAAAAGTGACTGCACCCTTAAATCCTGCTTATATTAGGAGGGGGTATAATTTCCTCGTAGAAAAGTGACTGCCCTCTTATATCCTGCTTATATTAGGAGGGGGTACAATTTCCCCGTAGAAACGTGACTGCCTCCTTAAATCCTGCTTATATTAGGAGGGGGTATAATTTCCCCGTAGAAAAGTGACTGCCCCTTTAAATCCTGCTTATATTAGGAGGGGGTACAAATTCCCGGTAGAAAAGTGACTGCACCCTTAAATCCTGCTTATATTAGGAGGGGGTATAATTTCCTCGTAGAAAAGTGACTGCCCCTTTAAATCCTGCTTATATTAGGAGGGGGTACAATTTCCCCGTAGAAAAGTGACTGCCCTATTAAATCCTGCTAATATGAGAAGGGGGTACAATTTCCCCGTAGAAAAGTGACTGCCCCTTATATCCTGCATATATTAGGAAGGGGTACAAATTCCCCGTAGAAAAGTGACTGCCCCTTAAATCCTGCTTATATTAGGAGGGGGTACAATTTCCCCGTAGAAAAGTGACTGCCCCTTTAAATCCTGCTTATATTAGGAGGGGGTACAATTTCCCCGTAGAAAAGTGACTGCCCCCTTAAATCCTGCTTATATTAGGAGGGGGTATAATTTTCCGTAGAAAAGTGACTGCCCCTTTAAATCCTGCTTATATTAGGAGGGGGTATAATTTCCCCGTAGAAAAGTGACTGCCCTATTAAATCCTGCTAATATGAAAAGGGGGTACAAATTCCCCGTAGAAAAGTGACTGCCCCCTTATATCCTGCTTATATTAGGAGGGGGTACAAATTCCCCGTAGAAAAAGTGATTGCCCCTATAAATCCTGCTTATATTAGGAGGGGGTATAATTTCCCCGTAGAGAAGTGACTGCCCCTTTAAATCCTGCTTATATTAGGAGGGGGTATAATTTCCCCGTAGAAAAGTGACTGCCCTATTAAATCCTGCTAATATGAGAAGGAGGTACAATTTCTCCGTAGAAAAGTGACTGCCCTATTAAATCCTGCTAATATGAAAAGGGGGTACAATTTCCCCGTAGAAAAGTGACTGCCCCCTTAAATCCTGCTTATATTAGCAGGGGGTACAAATTCCTCGTACAAAATTCATTGCCCCCTTAAATCCTGCTTATATTAGGAGGGGTTATAATTTCCCCGTAGAAAAGTGACTGCCCTATTAAATCCTGCTTATATTAGGAGGGGGTATAATTTCCCCGTAGAAAGTGACTGCCCTATTAAATCCTGCTTATATTAGAAGGGGGTACAAACTCCCCGTAAAGAGTGACTGCCCCCTTAAATCCTGCTTATATTAGGAGGGGATACAATTTCCCCGTAGAAAAGTGACTGCCCCATTAAATCCTGCAAATATGAGAAGGGGGTACAATTTCCCCGTAGAAAGTGACTGCCCTATTAAATCCTGCTTATATTAGAAGGGGGTACAAACTCCCCGTAAAGAGTGACTGCCCCCTTAAATCCTGCTTATATTAGGAGGGGGTATAATTTCCCCGTAGAGAAGTGACTGCCCCTTTAAATCCTGCTTATATTAGGAGGGGGTATAATTTCCCCGTAGAAAAGTGACTGCCCCTTTAAATCCTGCTTATATTAGGAGGGGGTATAATTTCCCCGTAGAAAGTGACTGCCCTATTAAATCCTGCTTATATTAGGAGGGGGTACAAATTCCCCGTAGAAAAAGTGATTGCCCCTATAAATCCTGCTTATATTAGGAGGGGGTATAATTTCCCCGTAGAAAAGTGACTGCCCTATTAAATCCTGCTTATATTAGGAGGGGGTATAATTTCCCCGTAGAAAGTGACTGCCCTATTAAATCCTGCTTATATTAGAAGGGGGTACAAACTCCCCGTAAAGAGTGACTGCCCCCTTAAATCCTGCTTATATTAGGAGGGGGTATAATTTCCCCGTAGAGAAGTGACTGCCCCTTTAAATCCTGCTTATATTAGGAGGGGGTATAATTTCCCCGTAGAAAAGTGACTGCCCTATTAAATCCTGCTAATATGAGAAGGAGGTACAATTTCCCCGTAGAAAAGTGACTGCCCTATTAAATCCTGCTAATATGAGAAGGGGGTACAAATTCCCCGTAGAAAAGTGACTGCCCCCTTATAAACTGCTTATATTAGGAGGGGGTATAATTTCCCCGTAGAAAGTGACTGCCCCTTTAAATCCTGCTTATATTAGGAGGTGGTATAATTTCCCCGTAGAAAAGTGACTGCCCTATTAAATCCTGCTTATATTAGGAGGGGGTATAATTTCCCCGTAGAAAGTGACTGCCCTATTAAATCCTGCTTATATTAGAAGGGGGTACAAACTCCCCGTAAAGAGTGACTGCCCCCTTAAATCCTGCTTATATTAGGAGGGGATACAATTTCCCCGTAGAAAAGTGACTGCCCCATTAAATCCTGCAAATATGAGAAGGGGGTACAATTTCCCCGTAGAAAAGTGGCTGCCCTATTAAATCCTGCTAATATGAGAAGGGGGTACAATTTCCCCGTAGAAAAGTGACTGCCCCCTTATAAACTGCCTATATTAGGAGGGGGTACAAATTCCCCGTAGAAAAGTGACTGCCCCCTTAAATCCTGCTTATATTAGGAGGGGGTATAATTTCCCCGTAGAAAAGTGACTGCCCCTTTAAATCCTGCTTATATTAGGAGGGGGTATAATTTCCTCGTAGAAAAGTGACTGCCCTAATAAATCCTGCTAATATGAGGAGGGGGTACAATTTCCCCGTAGAAAAGTGACTGCCCTATTAAATCCTGCTAATATGAGAAGGGGGTACAATTTCCCCGCAGAAAAGTGAGTGAACTATTAAATCCTGCTAATATGAGAAGGTGGTACAATTTCCCCGTAGAAAAGTGACTGCCCTATTAAATCCTGCTAATATGAGAAGGGGGTACAATTTCCCCGTAGAAAAGTGACTGCCCCTTATAAACTGCTTATATTAGGAGGGGGTACAAATTCCCCGTAGAAAAGTGACTGCCCCCTTAAATCCTGCTTATATTAGGAGGGGGTATAATTTCCCCGTAGAAAAGTGACTGCCCCTTTAAATCCTGCTTATATTAGGAGGGGGTATAATTTCCCCGTAGAAAAGTGACTGCCCTATTAAATCCTGCTTATATTAGGAGGGGGTATAATTTCCCCGTTGAAAAGTGACTGCCCCTTTAAATCCTGCTTATATTAGGAGGGGATACAATTTCCCCGTAGAAAAGTGACTGCCCCATAAAATCCTGCAAATATGAGAAGGGGGTACAATTTCCCCGTAGAAAAGTGACTGCCCTCTTATATCCTGCTTATATTAGGAGGGGGTACAATTTCCCCGTAGAAAAGTGACTGCCTCCTTAAATCCTGCTTATATTAGGAGGGGGTATAATTTCCCCGTAGAAAAGTGACTGCCCCTTTAAATCCTGCTTATATTAGGAGGGGGTATAATTTCCCCGTAGAAAAGTGACTGTCCCTTTAAATAATGCTAATATGAGAAGGGGGTACAATTTCCCCGTAGAAAAGTGACTGCCCTATTAAATCCTGCTAATATGAGAAGGGGGGGCAATTTCCCCATAGAAAAGTGACTGCCCCCTTATAAACTTCTTATATTAGGAGGGGGTACAAATTCCCCGTAGAAAAGTGACTGCCCCTTAAATCCTGCTTATATTAGGAGGGGGTATAATTTCCCCGTAGAAAAGTGACTGCCCTTTAAATCCTGCTTATATTAGGAGGGGGTATAATTTCTTCGTAGAAAAGTGACTGCCCTATTAAATCCTGCTAATATGAGGAGGGGGTAATATTTCCCAGTAGAAAAGTGACTGCCCTATTAAATCCTGCAAATATTAGGAGGGGGTACAATTTCCACGTAGAAAACTGACTGCCCCCTTATATCCTGCTTATATTAGGAGGGGGTATAATTTCCCCGTAGAAAAGTGACTGCCCTATTAAATCCTGCTAATATGAGAAGGGGGTACAATTTCCCCGTAGAAAAGTGACTGCCCCTTATATCCTGCATATATTAGGAAGGGGTACAAATTCCCCGTAGAAAAGTGACTGCCCCTTAAATCCTGCTTATATTAGGAGGGGGTACAATTTCCCCGTAGAAAAGTGACTGCCCCTTTAAATCCTGCTTATATTAGGAGGGGGTACAATTTCCCCGTAGAAAAGTGACTGCCCCCTTAAATCCTGCTTATATTAGGAGGGGGTATAATTTTCCGTAGAAAAGTGACTGCCCCTTTAAATCCTGCTTATATTAGGAGGGGGTATAATTTCCCCGTAGAAAAGTGACTGCCCTATTAAATCCTGCTAATATGAAAAGGGGGTACAAATTCCCCGTAGAAAAGTGACTGCCCCCTTATATCCTGCTTATATTAGGAGGGGGTACAAATTCCCCGTAGAAAAAGTGATTGCCCCTATAAATCCTGCTTATATTAGGAGGGGGTATAATTTCCCCGTAGAGAAGTGACTGCCCCTTTAAATCCTGCTTATATTAGGAGGGGGTATAATTTCCCCGTAGAAAAGTGACTGCCCTATTAAATCCTGCTAATATGAGAAGGAGGTACAATTTCTCCGTAGAAAAGTGACTGCCCTATTAAATCCTGCTAATATGAAAAGGGGGTACAATTTCCCCGTAGAAAAGTGACTGCCCCCTTAAATCCTGCTTATATTAGCAGGGGGTACAAATTCCTCGTACAAAATTCACTGCCCCCTTAAATCCTGCTTATATTAGGAGGGGTTATAATTTCCCCGTAGAAAAGTGACTACCCCCTTAAATCCTGCTTATATTAGGAGGGGGTATAATTTCCCCGTAGAAAAGTGACTGCCCCTTTAAATCCTGCTTATATTAGGAGGGGGTATAATTTCCCCGTAGAAAAGTGACTGCCCTATTAAATCCTGCTAATATGAGAAGGGGGTACAAATTCCCCGTAGAAAAGTGACTGCCCCCTTATATCCTGCTTATATTAGGAGGGGGTACAAATTCCCCGTAGAAAAGTGACTGCCCCTTAAATCCTGCTTATATTAGGAGGGGGTACAATTTCCCCGTAGAAAAGTGACTGCCCCTTTAAATCCTGCTTATATTAGGAGGGGGTATAATTTCCCCGTAGAAAAGTGACTGCCCTATTAAATCCTGCTAATATGAGAAGGGGGTACAAATTCCCCGTAGAAAAGTGACTGCCCCCTTATATCCTGCATATATTAGGAGGGGGTACAAATTCCCCGTAGAAAAAAGTGACTGCCCCTATAAATCCTGGTTATATTAGGAGGGGGTATAATTTCCCCGTAGAAAAGTGACTGCCCCTTTAAATCCTGCTTATATTAGGAAGGGGTATAATTTCCCCGTAGAAAAGTGACTGCCCTATTAAATCCTGCTAATATGAGAAGGAGGTACAATTTCCCCGTAGAAAAGTGACTGCCCTATTAAATCCTGCTAATATGAGAAGGGGGTACAAATTCCCCGTACAAAATTCACTGCCCCCTTAAATCCTGCTTATATTAGGAGGGGGTATAATTTCCCCGTAGAAAAGTGACTACCCCTTAAATCCTGCTTATATTAGGAGGGGGTATAATTTCCCCGTAGAAAAGTGACTGCCCCTTTAAATCCTGCTTATATTAGGAGGGGGTATAATTTCCCCGTAGAAAAGTGACTGCCCTATTAAATCCTGCTAATATGAGAAGGGGGTACAATTTCCCCGCAGAAAAGTGACTGCCCCTTATATCCTGCTTATATTAGGAGGGGGTACAAATTCCCCGTAGAAAAGTGACTGCCCCTTAAATCCTGCTTATATTAGGAGGGGGTACAATTTCCCCGTAGAAAAGTGACTGGCCCTTATATCCTGCTTATATTAGGAGGTGGTACAAATTCAACGTAGAAAAGTGACTGCCCCTTAAATCCTGTTTATATTAGGAGGGGGTACAATTTCCCCGTAGGAAAGTGACTGCCCCTATAAATCCTGGTTATATTAGGAGGGGGTATAATTTCCCCGTAGAAAAGTGACTGCCCTTTTAAATCCTGCTTATATTAGGAGGGGGTATAATTACCTCGTAGAAAAGTGACTGCCCTATTAAATCCTGCTAATATGAGGAGGGGGTACAATTTCCCCGTAGAAAAGTGACTGCCCTATTAAATCCTGCAAATATTAGGAGGGGGTACAATTTCCCCGTAGAAAAGTGACTGCCCCTTTAAATCCTGCTTATATTAGGAGGGGGTATAATTTCCCCGTAGAAAAGTGACTGCCTTATTAAATCCTGCTAATATGAGAAGGGGGTACAATTTCCCCGCAGAAAAGTGAGTGAACTATTAAATCCTGCTAATATGAAAAGGGGGTACAATTTCCCCGTAGAAAAGTGACTGCCCTATTAAATCCTGCTAATATGAGAAGGGGGTACAATTTCTCCGTAGAAAAGTGACTGCCCCCTTATAAACTGCTTATATTAGGAGGGGGTACAAATTCCCGGTAGAAAAGTGACTGCCCCCTTAAATCCTGCTTATATTAGGAGGGGGTATAATTTCCCCGTAGAAAAGTGACTGCCCCTTTAAATCCTGCTTATATTAGGAGGGGGTATAATTTCCCCGTAGAAAAGTGACTGCCCTATTAAATCCTGCTTATATTAGGAGGGGGTATAATTTCCCCGTAGAAAAGTGACTGCCCCTTTAAATCCTGCTTATATTAGGAGGGGATACAATTTCCCCGTAGAAAAGTGACTGCCCCATTAAATCCTGCAAATATGAGAAGGTGGTACAATTTCCCCGTAGAAAAGTGACTGCCCTCTTATATCCTGCTTATATTAGGAGGGGGTACAAATTCCCCGTAGAAAAGTGACTGCCTCCTTAAATCCTGCTTATATTAGGAGGGGGTATAATTTCCCCGTAGAAAAGTGACTGCCCCTTTAAATCCTGCTTATATTAGGAGGGGGTATAATTTCCCCGTAGAAAAGTGACTGCCCCTTTAAATAATGCTAATATGAGAAGGGGGTACAATTTCCCCGTACAAAAGTGACTGCCCTATTAAATCCTGCTAATATGAGAAGGGGGTACAATTTCCCCGTAGAAAAGTGACTGCCCCCTTATAAACTTCTTATATTAGGAGGGGGTACAAATTCCCCGTAGAAAAGTGACTGCCCCCTTAAATCCTGCTTATATTAGGAGGGGGTATAATTTCCCCGTAGAAAAGTGACTGCCCTTTAAATCCTGCTTATATTAGGAGGGGGTATAATTTCTTCGTAGAAAAGTGACTGCATTATTAAATCCTGCTAATATGAGGAGAGGGTAATATTTCCCAGTAGAAAAGTGACTGCCCTATTAAATCCTGCAAATATTAGGAGGGGGTACAATTTCCCCGTAGAAAACTGACTGCCCCCTTATAAACTGCTTATATTAGGAGGGGGTATAATTTCCCCGTAGAAAAGTGACTGCCCCTTTAAATCCTGCTTATATTAGGAGGGGGTATAATTTCCCAGTAGAAAAGTGACTGCCCTATTAAATCCTGCTTATATTAGGAGGGGGTACAAATTCCCGGTAGAAAAGTGACTGCCCCCTTAAATCCTGCTTATATTAGGAGGGGGTATAATTTCCGCGTAGAAAAGTGACTGCCCCTTTAAATCCTGCTTATATTAGGAGGGGGTACAATTTCCCCGTAGAAAAGTGACTGCCCTATTAAATCCTGCTAATATGAGAAGGGGGTACAATTTCCCCGTATAAAAGTGACTGCCCCTTATATCCTGCATGTATTAGGAGGGGGTACAAAATCCCCGTAGAAAAGTGACTGCCCCTTAAATCCTGCTTATATTAGGAGGGGGTACAATTTCCCCGTAGAAAAGTGACTGCCCCTTTAAATCCTGCTTATATTAGGAGGGGGTACATTTTCCCCGTAGAAAAGTGACTGCCCCCTTAAATCCTGCTTATATTAGGAGGGGGTATAATTTCCCCGTAGAAAAGTGACTGCCCCTTTAAATCCTGCTTATATTAGGAGGGGGTATAATTTCCCCGTAGAAATGTGACTGCCCTATTAAATCCTGCTAATATGAGAAGGGGGTACAAATTCCCCGTGGAAAAGTGACTGCCCCCTTATATCCTGCTTATATTAGGAGGGGGTACAAATTCCCCGTAGAAAAAGTGATTGCCCCTATAAATTCTGCTTATATTAGGAGGGGGTATAATTTCCCCGTAGAAAAGTGACTGCCCCATTAAATCCTGCTTATATTAGGAGGGGGTATAATTTCCCCGTAGAAAAGTGACTGCCCTATTAAATCCTGCTAATATGAGAAGGAGGTACAATTTCCCCGTAGAAAAGTGACTGCCCTATTAAATCCTGCTAATATGAAAAGGGGATACAATTTCCCCGTAGAAAAGTGATTGCCCCCTTAAATCCTGCTTATATTAGCAGGGGGTACAAATTCCCCGTACAAAATTCACTGCCCCCTTAAATCCTGCTTATATTAGGAGGGGTTATAATTTCCCCGTAGAAAAGTGACTACCCCCTTAAATCCTGCTTATATTAGGAGGGGGTATAATTTCCCCGTAGAAAAGTGACTGCCCTTTAAATCCTGCTTATATTAGGAGGGGGTACAAATTCCCCGTAGAAAAGTGACTGCCCTATTAAATCCTGCTTATATTAGGAGGGGGTATAATTTCCCCGTAGAAAAGTGACTGCCCTATTAAGTCCTGCTAATATGAGAAGGAGGTACAATTTCCCCGTAGAAAAGTGACTGCCCTATTAAATCCTGCTAATATGAGAAGGGGGTACAAATTCCCCGTAGAAAAGTGACTGCCCCCTTATAAACTGCTTATATTAGGAGGGGGTATAATTTCCCCGTACAAAAGTGACTGCCCTTTTAAATCCTGCTTATATTAGGAGGGGGTATAATTTCCCCGTAGAAAAGTGACTGCCCCTTTAAATCCTGCTTATATTAGGAGGGGGTACAATTTCCCCGTAGAAAAGTGACTGCCCCTTAAATCCTGCTTATATTAGGAGGGGGTACAATTTCCCCGTAGAAAAGTGACTGCCCCTTTAAATCCTGCTTATATTAGGAGGGGGTACATTTTCCCCGTAGAAAAGTGACTGCCCCCTTAAATCCTGCTTATATTAGGAGGGGGTATAATTTCCCCGTAGAAAAGTGACTGCCCCTTTAAATCCTGCTTATATTAGGAGGGGGTATAATTTCCCCGTAGAAATGTGACTGCCCTATTAAATCCTGCTAATATGAGAAGGGGGTACAAATTCCCCGTGGAAAAGTGACTGCCCCCTTATATCCTGCTTATATTAGGAGGGGGTACAAATTCCCCGTAGAAAAAGTGATTGCCCCTATAAATTCTGCTTATATTAGGAGGGGGTATAATTTCCCCGTAGAAAAGTGACTGCCCCATTAAATCCTGCTTATATTAGGAGGGGGTATAATTTCCCCGTAGAAAAGTGACTGCCCTATTAAATCCTGCTAATATGAGAAGGAGGTACAATTTCCCCGTAGAAAAGTGAATGCCCTATTAAATCCTGCTAATATGAAAAGGGGGTACAATTTCCCCGTAGAAAAGTGATTGCCCCCTTAAATCCTGCTTATATTAGCAGGGGGTACAAATTCCCCGTACAAAATTCACTGCCCCCTTAAATCCTGCTTATATTAGGAGGGGTTATAATTTCCCCGTAGAAAAGTGACTACCCCCTTAAATCCTGCTTATATTAGGAGGGGGTATAATTTCCCCGTAGAAAAGTGACTGCCCCATTAAATCCTGCTTATATTAGGAGGGGGTATAATTTCCCCGTAGAAAAGTGACTGCCCTATTAAATCCTACTAATATGAGAAGGAGGTACAATTTCCCTGTAGAAAAGTGACTGCCCTATTAAATCCTGCTAATATGAGAAGGGGGTACAATTTCCCCGTAGAAAAGTGACTGCCAGTATTAAATCCTGCTTATATTAGGAGGGGGTACAAATTCCCCGTAGAAAAGTGACTGCCCTATTAAATCCTGCTTATATTAGGAGGGGGTACAAACTCCCCGTAAAGAGTGACTGCCCCCTTAAATCCTGCTTATATTAGGAGGGGGTATAATTTCCCCGTAGAAAAGTGACTACCCCTTTAAATCCTGCTTATATTAGGAGGGGATACAATTTCCCCGTAGAAAAGTGACTGCCCCATTAAATCCTGCAAATATGAGAAGGGGGTACAATTTCCCCGTAGAAAAGTGACTGCCCTCTTATATCCTGCTTATATTAGGAGATGGTACAAATTCCCCGTAGAAAAGTGACTGCCCCTTAAATCCTGCTTATATTAGGAGGGGGTATAATTTCCCCGTAGAAAAGTGACTACCCCTTTAAATCCTGCTTATGTTAGGAGGGGATACAATTTCCCCGTAGAAAAGTGACTGCCCCATTAAATCCTGCAAATATGAGAAGGGGGTACAATTTCCCCGTAGAAAAGTGATTGCCCTCTTATATCCTGCTTATATTAGGAGATGGTACAAATTCCCCGTAGAAAAGTGACTGCCCCCTTAAATCCTGCTTATATTAGGAGGGGTATAATTTCCCCGTAGAAAAGTGACTGCCCCTTTAAATACTGCTTATATTAGGAGGGGGTATAATTTCCCCGTAGAAAACTGACTGCCCCTTTAAATCCTGCTTATATTAGGAGGGGGTACAAATTCCCCGTAGAAAAGTGACTGCCCTATTAAATCCTGCTTATATTAGGAGGGGGTACAAACTCCCCGTAAAGAGTGACTGCCCCCTTAAATCCTGCTTATATTAGGAGGGGGTATAATTTCCCCGTAGAAAAGTGACTACCCCTTTAAATCCTGCTTATATTAGGAGGGGATACAATTTCCCCGTAGAAAAGTGACTGCCCCATTAAATCCTGCAAATATGAGAAGGGGGTACAATTTCCCCGTAGAAAAGTGACTGCCCTCTTATATCCTGCTTATATTAGGAGATGGTACAAATTCCCCGTAGAAAAGTGACTGCCCCCTTAAATCCTGCTTATATTAGGAGGGGTATAATTTCCCCGTAGAAGAGTGACTGCCCCTTTAAATACTGCTTATATTAGGAGGGGGTATAATTTCCCCGTAGAAAAGTGACTGCCCCTTTAAATCCTGCTAATATGAGAAGGGGGTACAATTTCCCCGTAGAAAAGTGACAGCCCTATTAAATCCTGCTAATATGAGAAGGGGGTGCAATTTCCCCGTAGAAAAGTGACTGCCCCCTTATAAACTGCTTATATTAGGAGGGGGTACAAATTCCCCGTAGAAAAGTGACTGCCCCCTTAAATCCTGCTTATATTAGGAGGGGGTATAATTTCCCCGTAGAAAAGTGACTGCCCCTTTAAATCCTGCTTATATTAGTAGGGGGTATAATTTCCCCGTAGAAAAGTGACTGCCCTATTAAATCCTGCTAATATGAGAAGGGGGTACAAATTCCCCGTAGAAAAGTGACTGCCTCTTTTTATCCTGCTTATATTAGGAGGGGGTACAAATTCCCCGTAGAAAAGTGACTGCCCCTTAAATCCTGCTTATATTAGGAGGGGGTACAATTTCCCCGTAGAAAAGTGACTGCCCCTTTAAATCCTGCTTATATTAGGAGGGGGTATAATTTCCCCGTAGAAAAGTGACTGCCCTATTAAATCCTGCTAATATGAGAAGGGGGTACAAATTCCCCGTAGAAAAGTGACTGCCCCCTTATATCCTGCTTATATTAGGAGGGGGTACAAATTCCCCGTAGAAAAAAGTAACTGCCCCTATAAATCCTGGTTATATTAGGAGGGGGTATAATTTCCCCGTAGAAAAGTGACTGCCCCTTTAAATCCTGCTTATATTAGGAGGGGGTATAATTTCCCCGTAGAAAAGTGACTGCCCTATTAAATCCTGCTAATATGAGAAGGAGGTACAATTTCCCCGTAGAAAAGTGACTGCCCTATTAAATCCTGCTAATATGAGAAGGGGGTACAAATTCCTCGTACAAAATTCACTGCCCCCTTAAATCCTGCTTATATTAGGAGGGGGTATAATTTCCCCGTAGAAAAGTGACTACCCCCTTAAATCCTGCTTATATTAGGAGGGGGTATAATTTCCCCGTAGAAAAGTGACTGCCCCTTTAAATCCTGCTTATATTAGGAGGGGGTATAATTTCCCCGTAGAAAAGTGACTGCCCTATTAAATCCTGCTAATATGAGAAGGGGGTACAATTTCCCCGTAGAAAAGTGACTGCCCCTTATATCCTGCTTATATTAGGAGGGGGTACAAATTCCCCGTAGAAAAGTGACTGCCCCTTAAATCCTGCTTATATTAGGAGGGGGTACAATTTCCCCGTAGAAAAGTGACTGGCCCTTATATCCTGCTTATATTAGGAGGTGGTACAAATTCAACGTAGAAAAGTGACTGCCCCTTAAATCCTGCTTATATTAGGAGGGGGTACAATTTCCCCGTAGAAAAGTGACTGCCCCTATAAATCCTGGTTATATTAGGAGGGGGTATAATTTCCCCGTAGAAAAGTGACTGCCCCTTTAAATCCTGCTTATATTAGAAGGGGGTATAATTACCTCGTAGAAAAGTGACTGCCCTATTAAATCCTGCTAATATGAGGAGGGGGTACAATTTCCCCGTAGAAAAGTGACTGCCCTATTAAATCCTGCAAATATTAGGAGGGGGTACAATTTCCCCGTAGAAAACTGACTGCCCCCTTATATCCTGCTTATATTAGGAGGGGGTATAATTTCCCCGTAGAAAAGTGACTGCCCTATTAAATCCTGCAAATATTAGGAGGGGGTACAATTTCCCCATAGAAAAGTGACTGCCCCCTTATAAACTTCTTATATTAGGAGGGGGTACAAATTCCCCGTAGAAAAGTGACTGCCCCCTTAAATCCTGCTTATATTAGGAGGGGGTATAATTTCCCCGTAGAAAAGTGACTGCCCTTTAAATCCTGCTTATATTAGGAGGGGGTATAATTTCTTCGTAGAAAAGTGACTGCCCTATTAAATCCTGCTAATATGAGGAGGGGGTAATATTTCCCAGTAGAAAAGTGACTGCCCTATTAAATCCTGCAAATATTAGGAGGGGGTACAATTTCCACGTAGAAAACTGACTGCCCCCTTATATCCTGCTTATATTAGGAGGGGGTATAATTTCCCCGTAGAAAAGTGACTGCCCCTTTAAATCCTGCTTATATTAGCAGGGTGTATAATTTCCTCGTAGAAAAGTGACTGCCCCTTTAAATCCTGCTTATATTAGGAGGGGGTACAATTTCCCCGTAGAAAAGTGACTGCCCTATTAAATCCTGCTAATATGAGAAGGGGGTACAATTTCCCCGTAGAAAAGTGACTGCCCCTTATATCCTGCATATATTAGGAAGGGGTACAAATTCCCCGTAGAAAAGTGACTGCCCCTTAAATCCTGCTTATATTAGGAGGGGGTA
This sequence comes from Lepisma saccharinum, assembly GCF_977018435.1. NCBI lineage: Eukaryota > Metazoa > Arthropoda > Insecta > Zygentoma > Lepismatidae > Lepisma > Lepisma saccharinum. Next base: position 119,039,751 of record NC_139230.1, read on the forward strand.
CAATTTCCCCGTACAAAAGTGACTGCCCCTTTAAATCCTGCTTATATTAGGAGGGGGTACAATTTCCCCGTAGAAAAGTGACTGCCCCCTTAAATCCTGCTTATATTAGGAGGGGGTATAATTTTCCGTAGAAAAGTGACTGCCCCTTTAAATCCTGCTTATATTAGGAGGGGGTATAATTTCCCCGTAGAAAAGTGACTGCCCTATTAAATCCTGCTAATATGAAAAGGGGGTACAAATTCCCCGTAGAAAAGTGACTGCCCCCTTATATCCTGCTTATATTAGGAGGGGGTACAAATTCCCCGTAGAAAAAGTGATTGCCCCTATAAATCCTGCTTATATTAGGAGGGGGTATAATTTCCCCGTAGAAAAGTGACTGCCCCTTTAAATCCTGCTTATATTAGGAGGGGGTATAATTTCCCCGTAGAAAAGTGACTGCCCTATTAAATCCTGCTAATATGAGAAGGAGGTACAATTTCTCCGTAGAAAAGTGACTGCCCTATTAAATCCTGCTAATATGAAAAGGGGGTACAATTTCCCCGTAGAAAAGTGACTGCCCCCTTAAATCCTGCTTATATTAGCAGGGGGTACAAATTCCCCGTACAAAATTCACTGCCCCCTTAAATCCTGCTTATATTAGGAGGGGTTATAATTTCCCCGTAGAAAAGTGACTACCCCCTTAAATCCTGCTTATATTAGGAGGGGGTATAATTTCCTCGTAGAAAAGTGACTGCCCCTTTAAATCCTGCTTATATTAGGAGGGGGTATAATTTCCCCGTAGAAAAGTGACTGCCCTATTAAATCCTGCTAATATGAGAAGGGGGTACAAATTCCCCGTAGAAAAGTGACTGCCCCCTTATATCCTGCTTATATTAGGAGGGGGTACAAATTCCCCGTAGAAAAGTGACTGCCCCTTAAATCCTACTTATATTAGGAGGGGGTACAATTTCCCCGTAGAAAAGTGACTGCCCCTTTAAATCCTGCTTATATTAGGAGGGGGTATAATTTCCCCGTTGAAAAGTGACTGCCCTATTAAATCCTGCTAATATGAGAAGGGGGTACAAATTCCCCGTAGAAAAGTGACTGCCCCCTTATATCCTGCTTATATTAGGAGGGGGTACAAATTCCCCGTAGAAAAAAGTGACTGCCCCTATAAATCCTGGTTATATTAGGAGGGGGTATAATTTCCCCGTAGAAAAGTGACTGCCCCTTTAAATCCTGCTTATATTAGGAGGGGGTATAATTTCCCCGTAGAAAAGTGACTGCCCTATTAAATCCTGCTAATATGAGAAGGAGGTACAATTTCCCCGTAGAAAAGTGACTGCCCTATTAAATCCTGCTAATATGAGAAGGGGGTACAAATTCCCCGTACAAAATTCACTGCCCCTTATATCCTGCTTATGTTAGGAGGGGGTACAAATTCCCCGTAGAAAAGTGACTGCCCCTTAAATCCTGCTTATATTAGGAGGGGGTACAATTTCCCCGTAGAAAAGTGACTGGCCCTTATATCCTGCTTATATTAGGAGGGGGTATAATTTCCCCGTAGAAAAGTGACTGCCCTTTTAAATCCTGCTTATATTAGGAGGGGGTATAATTACCTCGTAGAAAAGTGACTGCCCTATTAAATCCTGCTAATATGAGGAGGGGGTACAATTTCCCCGTAGAAAAGTGACTGCCCTATTAAATCCTGCAAATATTAGGAGGGGGTACAATTTCCCCGTAGAAAAGTGACTGCCCCTTTAAATCCTGCTTATATTAGGAGGGGGTATAATTTCCCCGTAGAAAAGTGACTGCCCTATTAAATCCTGCTAATATGAGAAGGGGGTACAATTTCCCCGCAGAAAACTGAGTGAACTATTAAATCCTGCTAATATGAAAAGGGGGTACAATTTCCCCGTAGAAAAGTGACTGCCCTATTAAATCCTGCTAATATGAGAAGGGGGTACAATTTCCCCGTAGAAAAGTGACTGCCCCCTTATAAACTGCTTATATTAGGAGGGGGTACAAATTCCCGGTAGAAAAGTGACTGCCCCCTTAAATCCTGCTTATATTAGGAGGGGGTATAATTTCCCCGTAGAAAAGTGACTGCCCCTTTAAATCCTGCTTATATTAGGAGGGGGTATAATTTCCCCGTAGAAAAGTGACTGCCCTATTAAATCCTGCTTATATTAGGAGGGGGTATAATTTCCCCGTAGAAAAGTGACTGCCCCTTTAAATCCTGCTTATATTAGGAGGGGATACAATTTCCCCGTAGAAAAGTGACTGCCCCATTAAATCCTGCAAATATGAGAAGGGGGTACAATTTCCCCGTAGAAAAGTGACTGCCCTCTTATATCCTGCTTATATTAGGAGGGGGTACAAATTCCCCGTAGAAAAGTGACTGCATCCTTAAATCCTGCTTATATTAGGAGGGGGTATAATTTCCCCGTAGAAAAGTGACTGCCCCTTTAAATCCTGCTTATATTAGGAGGGGGTATAATTTCCCCGTTGAAAAGTGACTGCCCCTTTAAATAATGCTAATATGAGAAGGGGGTACAGTTTCCCCGTACAAAAGTGACTGCCCTATTAAATCCTGCTAATATGAGAAGGGGGTACAATTTCCCCGTAGAAAAGTGACTGCCCCCTTATAAACTTCTTATATTAGGAGGGGGTACAAATTCCCCGTAGAAAAGTGACTGCCCCCTTAAATCCTGCTTATATTAGGAGGGGGTATAATTTCCCCGTAGAAAAGTGACTGCCCTTTAAATCCTGCTTATATTAGGAGGGGGTATAATTTCTTCGTAGAAAAGTGACTGCATTATTAAATCCTGCTAATATGAGGAGGGGGTAATATTTCCCAGTAGAAAAGTGACTGCCCTATTAAATCCTGCAAATATTAGGAGGGGGTACAATTTCCCCGTAGAAAACTGACTGCCCCCTTATATCCTGCTTATATTAGGAGGGGGTATAATTTCCCCGTAGAAAAGTGAATGCCCCTTTAAATCCTGCTTATATTAGGAGGGGGTATAATTTCCCCGTAGAAAAGTGACTGCCCTATTAAATCCTGCTTATATTAGGAGGGGGTACAAATTCCCGGTAGAAAAGTGACTGCCCCCTTAAATCCTGCTTATATTAGGAGGGGGTATAATTTCCGCGTAGAAAAGTGACTGCCACTTTAAATCCTGCTTATATTAGGAGGGGGTACAATTTCCCCGTAGAAAAGTGACTGCCCTATTAAATCCTGCTAATATGAGAAGGGGGTACAATTTCCCCGTATAAAAGTGACTGCCCCTTATATCCTGCATGTATTAGGAGGGGGTACAAATTCCCCGTAGAAAAGTGACTGCCCCTTAAATCCTGCTTATATTAGGAGGGGGTACAATTTCCCCGTAGAAAAGTGACTGCCCCTTTAAATCCTGCTTATATTAGGAGGGGGTACATTTTAACCGTAGAAAAGTGACTGCCCCCTTAAATCCTGCTTATATTAGGAGGGGGTATAATTTCCCCGTAGAAAATTGACTGCCCCTTTAAATCCTGCTTATATTAGGAGGGGGTATAATTTCCCCGTAGAAATGTGACTGCCCTATTAAATCCTGCTAATATGAGAAGGGGGTACAAATTCCCCGTGGAAAAGTGACTGCCCCCTTATATCCTGCTTATATTAGGAGGGGGTACAAATTCATCGTAGAAAAAGTGATTGCCCCTATAAATCCTGCTTATATTAGAAGGGGGTACATTTTAACCGTAGAAAAGTGACTGCCCCCTTAAATCCTGCTTATATTAGGAGGGGGTATAATTTCCCCGTAGAAAATTGACTGCCCCATTAAATCCTGCTTATATTAGGAGGGGGTATAATTTCCCCGTAGAAAAGTGACTGCCCTATTAAATCCTGCTAATATGAGAAGGAGGAACAATTTCCCCGTAGAAAAGTGACTGCCCTATTAAATCCTGCTTATATTAGGAGGGGGTACAATTTCCCCGTAGAAAAGTGACTGCCCCTTTAAATCCTGCTTATATTAGGAGGGGGTACAATTTCCCCGTAGAAAAGTGACTGCCCCTTTAAATCCTGCTTATATTAGGAGGGGGTACATTTTAACCGTAGAAAAGTGACTGCCCCCTTAAATCCTGCTTATATTAGGAGGGGGTATAATTTCCCCGTAGAAAATTGACTGCCCCATTAAATCCTGCTTATATTAGGAGGGGGTATAATTTCCCCGTAGAAAAGTGACTGCCCTATTAAATCCTGCTAATATGAGAAGGAGGAACAATTTCCCCGTAGAAAAGTGACTGCCCTATTAAATCCTGCTAATATGAAAAGGGGGTACAATTTCCCCGTAGAAAAGTGATTGCCCCCTTAAATCCTGCTTATATTAGCAGGGGGTAGAAATTCCCCGTACAAAATTCACTGCCCCCTTAAATCCTGCTTATATTAGGAGGGGTTATAATTTCCCCGTAGAAAAGTGACTACCCCCTTAAATCCTGCTTATATTAGGAGGGGGTATAATTTCCCCGTAGAAAAGTGACTGCCCCTTTAAATCCTGCTTATATTAGGAGGGGGTATAATTTCCCCGTAGAAAAGTGACTGCCCTATTAAATCCTGCTAATATGAGAAGGGGGTACAAATTCGCCGTAGAAAAGTGACTGCCCCCTTATATCCTGCTTATATTAGGAGGGGGTACAAATTCCCCGTAGAAAAGTGACTGCCCCTTAAATCCTACTTATATTAGGAGGGGGTACAATTTCCCCGTAGAAAAGTGACTGCCCCTTTAAATCCTGCTTATATTAGGAGGGGGTATAATTTCCCCGTAGAAAAGTGACTGCCCTATTAAATCCTGCTAATATGAGAAGGGGGTACAAATTCCCCGTAGAAAAGTGACTGCCCCCTTATATCCTGCTTATATTAGGAGGGGGTACAAATTCCCCGTAGAAAAAAGTGACTGCCCCTATAAATCCTGGTTATATTAGGAGGGGGTATAATTTCCCCGTAGAAAAGTGACTGCCCCTTTAAATCCTGCTTATATTAGGAGGGGGTATAATTTCCCCGTAGAAAAGTGACTGCCCTATTAAATCCTGCTAATATGAGAAGGAGGTACAATTTCCCCGTAGAAAAGTGACTGCCCTATTAAATCCTGCTAATATGAGAAGGGGGTACAAATTCCCCGTACAAAATTCACTGCCCCCTTAAATCCTGCTTATATTAGGAGGGGGTATAATTTCCCCGTAGAAAAGTGACTACCCCTTAAATCCTGCTTATATTAGGATGGGGTATAATTTCCCCGTAGAAAAGTGACTGCCCCTTTAAATCCTGCTTATATTAGGAGGGGGTATAATTTCCCCGTAGAAAAGTGACTGCCCTATTAAATCCTGCTAATATGAGAAGGGGGTACAATTTCCCCGTAGAAAAGTGACTGCCCCTTATATCCTGCTTATATTAGGAGGGGGTACAAATTCCCCGTAGAAAAGTGACTGCCCCTTAAATCCTGCTTATATTAGGAGGGGGTACAATTTCCCCGTAGAAAAGTGACTGGCCCTTATATCCTGCTTATATTAGGAGGTGGTACAAATTCAACGTAGAAAAGTGACTGCCCCTTAAATCCTGCTTATATTAGGAGGGGGTACAATTTCCCCGTAGAAAAGTGACTGCCCCTATAAATCCTGGTTATATTAGGAGGGGGTATAATTTCCCCGTAGAAAAGTGACTGCCCTTTTAAATCCTGCTTATATTAGGAGGGGGTATAATTACCTCGTAGAAAAGTGACTGCCCTATTAAATCCTGCTAATATGAGGAGGGGGTACAATTTCCCCGTAGAAAAGTGACTGCCTATTAAATCCTGCAAATATTAGGAGGGGGTACAATTTCCCCGTAGAAAAGTGACTGCCCCTTTAAATCCTGCTTATATTAGGAGGGGGTATAATTTCCCCGTAGAAAAGTGACTGCCCTATTAAATCCTGCTAATATGAGAAGGGGGTACAATTTCCCCGCAGAAAAGTGAGTGAACTATTAAATCCTGCTAATATGAAAAGGGGGTACAATTTCCCCGTAGAAAAGTGACTGCCCTATTAAATCCTGCTAATATGAGAAGGGGGTACAATTTCTCCGTAGAAAAGTGACTGCCCCCTTATAAACTGCTTATATTAGGAGGGGGTACAAATTCCCGGTAGAAAAGTGACTGCCCTATTAAATCCTGCTTATATTAGGAGGGGGTATAATTTCCCCGTAGAAAAGTGACTGCCCCTTTAAATCCTGCTTATATTAGGAGGGGATACAATTTCCCCGTAGAAAAGTGACTGCCCCATTAAATCCTGCAAATATGAGAAGGGGGTACAATTTCCCCGTAGAAAAGTGACTGCCCTCTTATATCCTGCTTATATTAGGAGGGGGTACAAATTCCCCGTAGAAAAGTGACTGCCTCCTTAAATCCTGCTTATATTAGGAGGGGGTATAATTTCCCCGTAGAAAAGTGACTGCCCCTTTAAATCCTGCTTATATTAGGAGGGGGTACAATTTCCCCGTAGAAAAGTGACTGCCCTTTAAATCCTGCTTATATTAGGAGGGGGTATAATTTCTTCGTAGAAAAGTGAATGCATTATTAAATCCTGCTAATATGAGGAGGGGGTAATATTTCCCAGTAGAAAAGTGACTGCCCTATTAAATCCTGCAAATATTAGGAGGGGGTACAATTTCCCCGTAGAAAACTGACTGCCCCCTTATATCCTGCTTATATTAGGAGGGGGTATAATTTCCCCGTAGAAAAGTGACTGCCCCTTTAAATCCTGCTTATATTAGGAGGGGGTATAATTTCCCCGTAGAAAAGTGACTGCCCTATTAAATCCTGCTTATATTAGAAGGGGGTACAAATTCCCGGTAGAAAAGTGACTGCCCCCTTAAATCCTGCTTATATTAGGAGGGGGTATAATTTCCCCGTAGAAAAGTGACTGCCCCTTTAAATCCTGCTTATATTAGGAGGGGGTACAATTTCCCCGTAGAAAAGTGACTGCCCTATTAAATCCTGCTAATATGAGAAGGGGGTACAATTTCCCCGTATAAAAGTGACTGCCCCTTATATCCTGCATGTATTAGGAGGGGGTACAAATTCCCCGTAGAAAAGTGACTGCCCCTTAAATCCTGCTTATATTAGGAGGGGGTACAATTTCCCCGTAGAAAAGTGACTGCCCCTTTAAATCCTGCTTATATTAGGAGGGGGTACATTTTCCCCGTAGAAAAGTGACTGCCCCCCTAAATCCTGCTTATATTAGGAGGGGGTATAATTTCCCCGTAGAAAAGTGACTGCCCTTTAAATCCTGCTTATATTAGGAGGGGGTACAATTTCCCCGTAGAAAAGTGACTGCCCCTTTAAATCCTGCTTATATTAGGAGGAGGTACAATTTCCCCGTAGAAAAGTGACTGCCCTATTAAATCCTGCTAATATGAAAAGGGGGTACAATTTCCCCGTAGAAAAGTGATTGCCCCCTTAAATCCTGCTTATATTAGCAGGGGGTACAAATTCCCCGTACAAAATTCACTGCCCCCTTAAATCCTGCTTATATTAGGAGGGGTTATAATTTCCCCGTAGAAAAGTGACTACCCCCTTAAATCCTGCTTATATTAGGAGGGGGTATAATTTCCCCGTAGAAAAGTGACTGCCCTTTAAATCCTGCTTATATTAGGAGGGGGTACAAATTCCCCGTAGAAAAGTGACTGCCCTATTAAATCCTGCTTATATTAGGAGGGGGTATAATTTCCCCGTAGAAAAGTGACTGCCCTATTAAATCCTGCTAATATGAGAAGGAGGTACAATTTCCCCGTAGAAAAGTGACTGCCCTATTAAATCCTGCTAATATGAGAAGGGGGTACAAATTCCCCGTAGAAAAGTGACTGCCCCCTTATAAACTGCTTATATTAGGAGGGGGTATAATTTCCCCGTACAAAAGTGACTGCCCTTTTAAATCCTGCTTATATTAGGAGGGGGTATAATTTCCCCGTAGATAAGTGACTGCCCCTTTAAATCCTGCTAATATGAGAAGGGGGTACAATTTCCCCGTAGAAAAGTGACTGCCAGTATTAAATCCTGCTTATATTAGGAGGGGGTACAAATTCCCCGTAGAAAAGTGACTGCCCTATTAAATCCTGCTTATATTAGGAGGGGGTACAAACTCCCCGTAAAGAGTGACTGCCCCCTTAAATCCTGCTTATATTAGGAGGGGGTATAATTTCCCCGTAGAAAAGTGACTACCCCTTTAAATCCTGCTTATATTAGGAGGGGATACAATTTCCCCGTAGAAAAGTGACTGCCCCATTAAATCCTGCAAATATGAGAAGGGGGTACAATTTCCCCGTAGAAAAGTGACTGCCCTCTTATATCCTGCTTATATTAGGAGATGGTACAAATTCCCCGTAGAAAAGTGACTGCCCCCTTAAATCCTGCTTATATTAGGAGGGGTATAATTTCCCCGTAGAAAAGTGACTGCCCCTTTAAATACTGCTTATATTAGGAGGGGGTATAATTTCCCCGTAGAAAAGTGACTGCCCCTTTAAATCCTGCTAATATGAGAAGGGGGTACAATTTCCCCGTAGAAAAGTGACTGCCCTATTAAATCCTGCTAATATGAGAAGGGGGTGCAATTTCCCCGTAGAAAAGTGACTGCCCCCTTATAAACTGCTTATGTTAGGAGGGGGTACAAATTCCCCGTAGAAAAGTGACTGCCCCCTTAAATCCTGCTTATATTAGGAGGGGGTATAATTTCCCCGTAGAAAAGTGACTGCCCCTTTAAATCCTGCTTATATTAGTAGGGGGTATAATTTCCCCGTAGAAAAGTGACTGCCCTATTAAATCCTGCTAATATGAGAAGGGGGTACAAATTCCCCGTAGAAAAGTGACTGCCCCCTTATATCCTGCTTATATTAGGAGGGGGTACAAATTCCCCGTAGAAAAGTGACTGCCCCTTAAATCCTGCTTATATTAGGAGGGGGTACAATTTCCCCGTAGAAAAGTGACTGCCCCTTTAAATCCTGCTTATATTAGGAGGGGGTATAATTTCCCCGTAGAAAAGTGACTGCCCTATTAAATCCTGCTAATATGAGAAGGGGGTACAAATTCCCCGTAGAAAAGTGACTGCCCCCTTATATCCTGCTTATATTAGGAGGGGGTACAAATTCCCCGTAGAAAAAAGTGACTGCCCCTATAAATCCTGGTTATATTAGGAGGGGGTATAATTTCCCCGTAGAAAAGTGACTGCCCCTTTAAATCCTGCTTATATTAGGAGGGGATACAATTTCCCCGTAGAAAAGTGACTGCCCCATTAAATCCTGCAAATATGAGAAGGGGGTACAATTTCCCCGTAGAAAAGTGACTGCCCTCTTATATCCTGCTTATATTAGGAGGGGGTACAAATTCCCCGTAGAAAAGTGACTGCCTCCTTAAATCCTGCTTATATTAGGAGGGGGTATAATTTCCCCGTAGAAAAGTGACTGCCCCTTTAAATCCTGCTTATATTAGGAGGGGGTATAATTTCCCCGTAGAAAAGTGACTGCCCCTTTAAATAATGCTAATATGAGAAGGGGGTACAATTTCCCCGTACAAAAGTGACTGCCCTATTAAATCCTGCTAATATGAGAAGGGGGTACAAATTCCCCGTACAAAATTCACTGCCCCTTATATCCTGCTTATGTTAGGAGGGGGTACAAATTCCCCGTAGAAAAGTGACTGCCCCTTAAATCCTGCTTATATTAGGAGGGGGTACAATTTCCCCGTAGAAAAGTGACTGGCCCTTATATCCTGCTTATATTAGGAGGGGGTATAATTTCCCCGTAGAAAAGTGACTGCCCTTTTAAATCCTGCTTATATTAGGAGGGGGTATAATTACCTCGTAGAAAAGTGACTGCTCTATTAAATCCTGCTAATATGAGGAGGGGGTACAATTTCCCCGTAGAAAAGTGACTGCCCTATTAAATCCTGCAAATATTAGGAGGGGGTACAATTTCCCCGTAGAAAAGTGACTGCCCCTTTAAATCCTGCTTATATTAGGAGGGGGTATAATTTCCCCGTAGAAAAGTGACTGCCCTATTAAATCCTGCTAATATGAGAAGGGGGTACAATTTCCCCGCAGAAAAGTGAGTGAACTATTAAATCCTGCTAATATGAAAAGGGGGTACAATTTCCCCGTAGAAAAGTGACTGCCCTATTAAATCCTGCTAATATGAGAAGGGGGTACAATTTCCCCGTAGAAAAGTGACTGCCCCCTTATAAACTGCTTATATTAGGAGGGGGTACAAATTCCCGGTAGAAAAGTGACTGCCCCCTTAAATCCTGCTTATATTAGGAGGGGGTATAATTTCCCCGTAGAAAAGTGACTGCCCCTTTAAATCCTGCTTATATTAGGAGGGGGTATAATTTCCCCGTAGAAAAGTGACTGCCCTATTAAATCCTGCTTATATTAGGAGGGGGTATAATTTCCCCGTAGAAAAGTGACTGCCCCTTTAAATCCTGCTTATATTAGGAGGGGATACAATTTCCCCGTAGAAAAGTGACTGCCCCATTAAATCCTGCAAATATGAGAAGGGGGTACAATTTCCCCGTAGAAAAGTGACTGCCCTCTTATATCCTGCTTATATTAGGAGGGGGTACAAATTCCCCGTAGAAAAGTGACTGCATCCTTAAATCCTGCTTATATTAGGAGGGGGTATAATTTCCCCGTAGAAAAGTGACTGCCCCTTTAAATCCTGCTTATATTAGGAGGGGGTATAATTTCCCCGTAGAAAAGTGACTGCCCCTTTAAATAATGCTAATATGAGAAGGGGGTACAGTTTCCCCGTAGAAAAGTGACTGCCCTATTAAATCCTGCTAATATGAGAAGGGGGTACAATTTCCCCGTAGAAAAGTGACTGCCCCCTTATAAACTTCTTATATTAGGAGGGGGTACAAATTCCCCGTAGAAAAGTGACTGCCCCCTTAAATCTTGCTTATATTAGGAGGGGGTATAATTTCCCCGTAGAAAAGTGACTGCCCTTTAAATCCTGCTTATATTAGGAGGGGGTATAATTTCTTCGTAGAAAAGTGACTGCATTATTAAATCCTGCTAATATGAGGAGGGGGTAATATTTCCCAGTAGAAAAGTGACTGCCCTATTAAATCCTGCAAATATTAGGAGGGGGTACAATTTCCCCGTAGAAAACTGACTGCCCCCTTATATCCTGCTTATATTAGGAGGGGGTATAATTTCCCCGTAGAAAAGTGACTGCCCCTTTAAATCCTGCTTATATTAGGAGGGGGTATAATTTCCCCGTAGAAAAGTGACTGCCCTATTAAATCCTGCTTATATTAGGAGGGGGTACAAATTCCCGGTAGAAAAGTGACTGCCCCCTTAAATCCTGCTTATATTAGGAGGGGGTATAATTTCCGCGTAGAAAAGTGACTGCCACTTTAAATCCTGCTTATATTAGGAGGGGGTACAATTTCCCCGTAGAAAAGTGACTGCCCTATTAAATCCTGCTAATATGAGAAGGGGGTACAATTTCCCCGTATAAAAGTGACTGCCCCTTATATCCTGCATGTATTAGGAGGGGGTACAAATTCCCCGTAGAAAAGTGACTGCCCCTTAAATCCTGCTTATATTAGGAGGGGGTACAATTTCCCCGTAGAAAAGTGACTGCCCCTTTAAATCCTGCTTATATTAGGAGGGGGTACATTTTCCCCGTAGAAAAGTGACTGCCCCCTTAAATCGTGCTTATATTAGGAGGGGGTATAATTTCCCCGTAGAAAAGTGACTGCCCCTTTAAATCCTGCTTATATTAGAAGGGGGTATAATTTCCCCGTAGAAATGTGACTGCCCTATTAAATCCTGCTAATATGAGAAGGGGGTACAAATTCCCCGTGGAAAAGTGACTGCCCCCTTATATCCTGCTTATATTAGGAGGGGGTACAAATTCATCGTAGAAAAAGTGATTGCCCCTATAAATCCTGCTTATATTAGGAGGGGGTATAATTTCCCCGTAGAAAAGTGACTGCCCTATTAAATCCTGCTAATATGAGAAGGAGGTACAATTTCTCCGTAGAAAAGTGACTGCCCTATTAAATCCTGCTAATATGAAAAGGGGGTACAATTTCCCCGTAGAAAAGTGACTGCCCCCTTAAATCCTGCTTATATTAGCAGAGGGTACAAATTCCCCGTACAAAATACACTGCCCCCTTAAATCCTGCTTATATTAGGAGGGGTTATAATTTCCCCGTAGAAAAGTGACTACCCCCTTAAATCCTGCTTATATTAGGAGGGGGTATAATTTCCCCGTAGAAAAGTGACTGCCCCTTTAAATCCTGCTTATATTAGGAGGGGGTATAATTTCCCCGTAGAAAAGTGACTGCCCTATTAAATCCTGCTAATATGAGAAGGGGGTACAAATTCCCCGTAGAAAAGTGACTGCCCCCTTATATCCTGCTTATATTAGGAGGGGGTACAAATTCCCCGTAGAAAAGTGACTGCCCCTTAAATCCTACTTATATTAGGAGGGGGTACAATTTCCCCGTAGAAAAGTGACTGCCCCTTTAAATCCTGCTTATATTAGGAGGGGGTATAATTTCCCCGTAGAAAAGTGACTGCCCTATTAAATCCTGCTAATATGAGAAGGGGGTACAAATTCCCCGTAGAAAAGTGACTGCCCCCTTATATCCTGCTTATATTAGGAGGGGGTACAAATTCCCCGTAGAAAAAAGTGACTGCCCCTATAAATCCTGGTTATATTAGGAGGGGGTATAATTTCCCCGTAGAAAAGTGACTGCCCCTTTAAATCCTGCTTATATTAGGAGGGGGTATAATTTCCCCGTAGAAAAGTGACTGCCCTATTAAATCCTGCTAATATGAGAAGGAGGTACAATTTCCCCGTAGAAAAGTGACTGCCCTATTAAATCCTGCTAATATGAGAAGGGGGTACAAATTCCCCGTACAAAATTCACTGCCCCTTATATCCTGCTTATGTTAGGAGGGGGTACAAATTCCCCGTAGAAAAGTGACTGCCCCTTAAATCCTGCTTATATTAGGAGGGGGTACAATTTCCCCGTAGAAAAGTGACTGGCCCTTATATCCTGCTTATATTAGGAGGGGGTATAATTTCCCCGTAGAAAAGTGACTGCCCTTTTAAATCCTGCTTATATTAGGAGGGGGTATAATTACCTCGTAGAAAAGTGACTGCCCTATTAAATCCTGCTAATATGAGGAGGGGGTACAATTTCCCCGTAGAAAAGTGACTGCCCTATTAAATCCTGCAAATATTAGGAGGGGGTACAATTTCCCCGTAGAAAAGTGACTGCCCCTTTAAATCCTGCTTATATTAGGAGGGGGTATAATTTCCCCGTAGAAAAGTGACTGCCCTATTAAATCCTGCTAATATGAGAAGGGGGTACAATTTCCCCGCAGAAAAGTGAGTGAACTATTAAATCCTGCTAATATGAAAAGGGGGTACAATTTCCCAGTAGAAAAGTGACTGCCCTATTAAATCCTGCTAATATGAGAAGGGGGTACAATTTCCCCGTAGAAAAGTGACTGCCCCCTTATAAACTGCTTATATTAGGAGGGGGTACAAATTCCCGGTAGAAAAGTGACTGCCCCCTTAAATCCTGCTTATATTAGGAGGGGGTATAATTTCCCCGTAGAAAAGTGACTGCCCCTTTAAATCCTGCTTATATTAGGAGGGGGTATAATTTCCCCGTAGAAAAGTGACTGCCCTATTAAATCCTGCTTATATTAGGAGGGGGTATAATTTCCCCGTAGAAAAGTGACTGCCCCTTTAAATCCTGCTTATATTAGGAGGGGATACAATTTCCCCGTAGAAAAGTGACTGCCCCATTAAATCCTGCAAATATGAGAAGGGGGTACAATTTCCCCGTAGAAAAGTGACTGCCCTCTTATATCCTGCTTATATTAGGAGGGGGTACAAATTCCCCGTAGAAAAGTGACTGCATCCTTAAATCCTGCTTATATTAGGAGGGGGTATAATTTCCCCGTAGAAAAGTGACTGCCCCTTTAAATCCTGCTTATATTAGGAGGGGGTATAATTTCCCCGTAGAAAATTGACTGCCCCTTTAAATAATGCTAATATGAGAAGGGGGTACAGTTTCCCCGTACAAAAGTGACTGCCCTATTAAATCCTGCTAATATGAGAAGGGGGTACAATTTCCCCGTAGAAAAGTGACTGCCCCCTTATAAACTTCTTATATTAGGAGGGGGTACAAATTCCCCGTAGAAAAGTGACTGCCCCCTTAAATCCTGCTTATATTAGGAGGGGGTATAATTTCCCCGTAGAAAAGTGACTGCCCTTTAAATCCTGCTTATATTAGGAGGGGGTATAATTTCTTCGTAGAAAAGTGACTGCATTATTAAATCCTGCTAATATGAGGAGGGGGTAATATTTCCCAGTAGAAAAGTGACTGCCCTATTAAATCCTGCAAATATTAGGAGGGGGTACAATTTCCCCGTAGAAAACTGACTGCCCCCTTATATCCTGCTTATATTAGGAGGGGGTATAATTTCCCCGTAGAAAAGTGACTGCCCCTTTAAATCCTGCTTATATTAGGAGGGGGTATAATTTCCCCGTAGAAAAGTGACTGCCCTATTAAATCCTGCTTATATTAGGAGGGGGTACAAATTCCCGGTAGAAAAGTGACTGCCCCCTTAAATCCTGCTTATATTAGGAGGGGGTATAATTTCCTCGTAGAAAAGTGACTGCCACTTTAAATCCTGCTTATATTAGGAGGGGGTACAATTTCCCCGTAGAAAAGTGACTGCCCTATTAAATCCTGCTAATATGAGAAGGGGGTACAATTTCCCCGTATAAAAGTGACTGCCCCTTATATCCTGCATGTATTAGGAGGGGGTACAAATTCCCCGTAGAAAAGTGACTGCCCCTTAAATCCTGCTTATATTAGGAGGGGGTACAATTTCCCCGTAGAAAAGTGACTGCCCCTTTAAATCCTGCTTATATTAGGAGGGGGTACATTTTCCCCGTAGAAAAGTGACTGCCCCCTTAAATCCTGCTTATATTAGGAGGGGGTATAATTTCCCCGTAGAAAAGTGACTGCCCCTTTAAATCCTGCTTATATTAGGAGGGGGTATAATTTCCCCGTAGAAATGTGACTGCCCTATTAAATCCTGCTAATATGAGAAGGGGGTACAAATTCCCCGTGGAAAAGTGACTGCCCCCTTATATCCTGCTTATATTAGGAGGGGGTACAAATTCATCGTAGAAAAAGTGGTTGTCCCTATAAATCCTGCTTATATTAGGAGGGGGTATAATTTCCCCGTAGAAAATTGACTGCCCCATTAAATCCTGCTTATATTAGGAGGGGGTATAATTTCCCCGTAGAAAAGTGACTGCCCTATTAAATCCTGCTAATATGAGAAGGAGGAACAATTTCCCCGTAGAAAAGTGACTGCCCTATTAAATCCTGCTAATATGAAAAGGGGGTACAATTTCCCCGTAGAAAAGTGATTGCCCCCTTAAATCCTGCTTATATTAGCAGTGGGTAGAAATTCCCCGTACAAAATTCACTGCCCCCTTAAATCCTGCTTATATTAGGAGGGGTTATAATTTCCCCGTAGAAAAGTGACTACCCCCTTAAATCCTGCTTATATTAGGAGGGGGTATAATTTCCCCGTAGAAAAGTGACTGCCCCTTTAAATCCTGCTTATATTAGGAGGGGGTATAATTTCCCCGTAGAAAAGTGACTGCCCTATTAAATCCTGCTAATATGAGAAGGGGGTACAAATTCGCCGTAGAAAAGTGACTGCCCCCTTATATCCTGCTTATATTAGGAGGGGGTACAAATTCCCCGTAGAAAAGTGACTGCCCCTTAAATCCTACTTATATTAGGAGGGGGTACAATTTCCCCGTAGAAAAGTGACTGCCCCTTTAAATCCTGCTTATATTAGGAGGGGGTATAATTTCCCCGTAGAAAAGTGACTGCCCTATTAAATCCTGCTAATATGAGAAGGGGGTACAAATTCCCCGTAGAAAAGTGACTGCCCCCTTATATCCTGCTTATATTAGGAGGGGGTACAAATTCCCCGTAGAAAAAAGTGACTGCCCCTATAAATCCTGGTTATATTAGGAGGGGGTATAATTTCCCCGTTGAAAAGTGACTGCCCCTTTAAATCCTGCTTATATTAGGAGGGGGTATAATTTCCCCGTAGAAAAGTGACTGCCCTATTAAATCCTGCTAATATGAGAAGGAGGTACAATTTCCCCGTAGAAAAGTGACTGCCCTATTAAATCCTGCTAATATGAGAAGGGGGTACAAATTCCCCGTACAAAATTCACTGCCCCCATTAAATCCTGCTTATATTAGGAGGGGGTATAATTTCCCCGTAGAAAAGTGACTACCCCTTAAATCCTGCTTATATTAGGAGGGGGTATAATTTCCCCGTAGAAAAGTGACTGCCCCTTTAAATCCTGCTTATATTAGGAGGGGGTATAATTTCCCCGTAGAAAAGTGACTGCCCTATTAAATCCTGCTAATATGAGAAGGGGGTACAATTTCCCCGTAGAAAAGTGACTGCCCCTTATATCCTGCTTATATTAGGAGGGGGTACAAATTCCCCGTAGAAAAGTGACTGCCCCTTAAATCCTGCTTATATTAGGAGGGGGTACAATTTCCCCGTAGAAAAGTGACTGGCCCTTATATCCTGCTTATATTAGGAGGTGGTACAAATTCAACGTAGAAAAGTGACTGCCCCTTAAATCCTGCTTATATTAGGAGGGGGTACAATTTCCCCGTAGAAAAGTGACTGCCCCTATAAATCCTGGTTATATTAGGAGGGGGTATAATTTCCCCGTAGAAAAGTGACTGCCCTTTTAAATCCTGCTTATATTAGGAGGGGGTATAATTACCTCGTAGAAAAGTGACTGCCCTATTAAATCCTGCTAATATGAGGAGGGGGTACAATTTCCCCGTAGAAAAGTGACTGCCCTATTAAATCCTGCAAATATTAGGAGGGGGTACAATTTCCCCGTAGAAAAGTGACTGCCCCTTTAAATCCTGCTTATATTAGGAGGTGGTATAATTTCCCCGTAGAAAAGTGACTGCCCTATTAAATCCTGCTAATATGAGAAGGGGGTACAATTTCCCCGCAGAAAAGTGAGTGAACTATTAAATCCTGCTAATATGAAAAGGGGGTACAATTTCCCCGTAGAAAAGTGACTGCCCTATTAAATCCTGCTAATATGAGAAGGGGGTACAATTTCTCCGTAGAAAAGTGACTGCCCCCTTATAAACTGCTTATATTAGGAGGGGGTACAAATTCCCGGTAGAAAAGTGACTGCCCTATTAAATCCTGCTTATATTAGGAGGGGGTATAATTTCCCCGTAGAAAAGTGACTGCCCCTTTAAATCCTGCTTATATTAGGAGGGGATACAATTTCCCCGTAGAAAAGTGACTGCCCCATTAAATCCTGCAAATATGAGAAGGGGGTACAATTTCCCCGTAGAAAAGTGACTGCCCTCTTATATCCTGCTTATATTAGGAGGGGGTACAAATTCCCGGTAGAAAAGTGACTGCCTCCTTAAATCCTGCTTATATTAGGAGGGGGTATAATTTCCCCGTAGAAAAGTGACTGCCCCTTTAAATCCTGCTTATATTAGGAGGGGGTACAATTTCCCCGTAGAAAAGTGACTGCCCTTTAAATCCTGCTTATATTAGGAGGGGGTATAATTTCTTCGTAGAAAAGTGACTGCATTATTAAATCCTGCTAATATGAGGAGGGGGTAATATTTCCCAGTAGAAAAGTGACTGCCCTATTAAATCCTGCAAATATTAGGAGGGGGTACAATTTCCCCGTAGAAAACTGACTGCCCCCTTATATCCTGCTTATATTAGGAGGGGGTATAATTTCCCCGTAGAAAAGTGACTGCCCCTTTAAATCCTGCTTATATTAGGAGGGGGTATAATTTCCCCGTAGAAAAGTGACTGCCCTATTAAATCCTGCTTATATTAGGAGGGGGTACAAATTCCCGGTAGAAAAGTGACTGCCCCCTTAAATCCTGCTTATATTAGGAGGGGGTATAATTTCCGCGTAGAAAAGTGACTGCCCCTTTAAATCCTGCTTATATTAGGAGGGGGTACAATTTCCCCGTAGAAAAGTGACTGCCCTATTAAATCCTGCTAATATGAGAAGGGGGTACAATTTCCCCGTATAAAAGTGACTGCCCCTTATATCCTGCATGTATTAGGAGGGGGTACAAATTCCCCGTAGAAAAGTGACTGCCCCTTAAATCCTGCTTATATTAGGAGGGGGTACAATTTCCCCGTAGAAAAGTGACTGCCCCTTTAAATCCTGCTTATATTAGGAGGGGGTACATTTTCCCCGTAGAAAAGTGACTGCCCCCTTAAATCCTGCTTATATTAGGAGGGGGTATAATTTCCCCGTAGAAAAGTGACTGCCCTTTAAATCCTGCTTATATTAGTAGGGGGTACAATTTCCCCGTAGAAAAGTGACTGCCCCTTTAAATCCTGCTTATATTAGGAGGAGGTACAATTTCCCCGTAGAAAAGTGACTGCCCTATTAAATCCTGCTAATATGAAAAGGGGGTACAATTTCCCCGTAGAAAAGTGATTGCCCCCTTAAATCCTGCTTATATTAGCAGGGGGTACAAATTCCCCGTACAAAATTCACTGCCCCCTTAAATCCTGCTTATATTAGGAGGGGTTATAATTTCCCCGTAGAAAAGTGACTACCCCCTTAAATCCTGCTTATATTAGGAGGGGGTATAATTTCCCCGTAGAAAAGTGACTGCCCTTTAAATCCTGCTTATATTAGGAGGGGGTACAAATTCCCCGTAGAAAAGTGACTGCCCTATTAAATCCTGCTTATATTAGGAGGGGGTATAATTTCCCCGTAGAAAAGTGACTGCCCTATTAAATCCTGCTAATATGAGAAGGAGGTACAATTTCCCCGTAGAAAAGTGACTGCCCTATTAAATCCTGCTAATATGAGAAGGGGGTACAAATTCCCCGTAGAAAAGTGACTGCCCCCTTATAAACTGCTTATATTAGGAGGGGGTATAATTTCCCCGTACAAAAGTGACTGCCCTTTTAAATCCTGCTTATATTAGGAGGGGGTATAATTTCCCCGTAGATAAGTGACTGCCCCTTTAAATCCTGCTAATATGAGAAGGGGGTACAATTTCCCCGTAGAAAAGTGACTGCCAGTATTAAACCCTGCTTATATTAGGAGGGGGTACAAATTCCCCGTAGAAAAGTGACTGCCCTATTAAATCCTGCTTATATTAGGAGGGGGTACAAACTCCCCGTAAAGAGTGACTGCCCCCTTAAATCCTGCTTATATTAGGAGGGGGTATAATTTCCCCGTAGAAAAGTGACTACCCCTTTAAATCCTGCTTATATTAGGAGGGGATACAATTTCCCCGTAGAAAAGTGACTGCCCCATTAAATCCTGCAAATATGAGAAGGGGGTACAATTTCCCCGTAGAAAAGTGACTGCCCTCTTATATCCTGCTTATATTAGGAGATGGTACAAATTCCCCGTAGAAAAGTGACTGCCCCCTTAAATCCTGCTTATATTAGGAGGGGTATAATTTCCCCGTAGAAAAGTGACTGCCCCTTTAAATACTGCTTATATTAGGAGGGGGTATAATTTCCCCGTAGAAAAGTGACTGCCCCTTTAAATCCTGCTAATATGAGAAGGGGGTACAATTTCCCCGTAGAAAAGTGACTGCCCTATTAAATCCTGCTAATATGAGAAGGGGGTGCAATTTCCCCGTAGAAAAGTGACTGCCCCCTTATAAACTGCTTATATTAGGAGGGGGTACAAATTCCCCGTAGAAAAGTGACTGCCCCCTTAAATCCTGCTTATATTAGGAGCTGGTATAATTTCCCCGTAGAAAAGTGACTGCCCCTTTAAATCCTGCTTATATTAGTAGGGGGTATAATTTCCCCGTAGAAAAGTGACTGCCCTATTAAATCCTGCTAATATGAGAAGGGGGTACAAATTCCCCGTAGAAAAGTGACTGCCCCCTTATATCCTGCTTATATTAGGAGGGGGTACAAATTCCCCGTAGAAAAGTGACTGCCCCTTAAATCCTGCTTATATTAGGAGGGGGTACAATTTCCCCGTAGAAAAGTGACTGCCCCTTTAAATCCTGCTTATATTAGGAGGGGGTATAATTTCCCCGTAGAAAAGTGACTGCCCTATTAAATCCTGCTAATATGAGAAGGGGGTACAAATTCCCCGTAGAAAAGTGACTGCCCCCTTATATCCTGCTTATATTAGAAGGGGGTACAAATTCCCCGTAGAAAAAAGTGACTGCCCCTATAAATCCTGGTTATATTAGGAGGGGGTATAATTTCCCCGTAGAAAAGTGACTGCCCCTTTAAATCCTGCTTATATTAGGAGGGGATACAATTTCCCCGTAGAAAAGTGACTGCCCCATTAAATCCTGCAAATATGAGAAGGGGGTACAATTTCCCCGTAGAAAAGTGACTGCCCTCTTATATCCTGCTTATATTAGGAGGGGGTACAAATTCCCCGTAGAAAAGTGACTGCCTCCTTAAATCCTGCTTATATTAGGAGGGGGTATAATTTCCCCGTAGAAAAGTGACTGCCCCTTTAAATCCTGCTTATATTAGGAGGGGGTATAATTTCCCCGTAGAAAAGTGACTGCCCCTTTAAATAATGCTAATATGAGAAGGGGGTACAATTTCCCCGTACAAAAGTGACTGCCCTATTAAATCCTGCTAATATGAGAAGGGGGTACAATTTCCCCGTAGAAAAGTGACTGCCCCCTTATAAACTTCTTATATTAGGAGGGGGTACAAATTCCCCGTAGAAAAGTGACTGCCCCCTTAAATCCTGCTTATATTAGGAGGGGGTATAATTTCCCCGTAGAAAAGTGACTGCCCTTTAAATCCTGCTTATATTAGGAGGGGGTATAATTTCTTCGTAGAAAAGTGACTGCATTATTAAATCCTGCTAATATGAGGAGGGGGTAATATTTCCCAGTAGAAAAGTGACTGCCCTATTAAATCCTGCAAATATTAGGAGGGGGTACAATTTCCCCGTAGAAAACTGACTGCCCCCTTATATCCTGCTTATATTAGGAGGGGGTATAATTTCCCCGTAGAAAAGTGACTGCCCCTTTAAATCCTGCTTATATTAGGAGGGGGTATAATTTCCCCGTAGAAAAGTGACTGCCCTATTAAATCCTGCTTATATTAGGAGGGGGTACAAATTCCCGGTAGAAAAGTGACTGCCCCCTTAAATCCTGCTTATATTAGGAGGGGGTATAATTTCCGCGTAGAAAAGTGACTGCCCCTTTAAATCCTGCTTATATTAGGAGGGGGTACAATTTCCCCGTAGAAAAGTGACTGCCCTATTAAATCCTGCTAATATGAGAAGGGGGTACAATTTCCCCGTATAAAAGTGACTGCCCCTTATATCCTGCATGTATTAGGAGGGGGTACAAATTCCCCGTAGAAAAGTGACTGCCCCTTAAATCCTGCTTATATTAGGAGGGGGTACAATTTCCCCGTAGAAAAGTGACTGCCCCTTTAAATCCTGCTTATATTAGGAGGGGGTACATTTTCCCCGTAGAAAAGTGACTGCCCCCTTAAATCCTGCTTATATTAGGAGGGGGTATAATTTCCCCGTAGAAAAGTGACTGCCCCTTTAAATCCTGCTTATATTAGGAGGGGGTATAATTTCCCCGTAGAAATGTGACTGCCCTATTAAATCCTGCTAATATGAGAAGGGGGTACAAATTCCCCGTGGAAAAGTGACTGCCCCCTTATATCCTGCTTATATTAGGAGGGGGTACAATTTCCCCGTAGAAAAGTGATTGCCCCCTTAAATCCTGCTTATATTAGCAGGGGGTACAAATTCCCCGTACAAAATTCACTGCCCCCTTAAATCCTGCTTATATTAGGAGGGGTTATAATTTCCCCGTAGAAAAGTGACTACCCCCTTAAATCCTGCTTATATTAGGAGGGGGTATAATTTCCCCGTAGAAAAGTGACTGCCCTTTAAATCCTGCTTATATTAGGAGGGGGTACAAATTCCCCGTAGAAAAGTGACTGCCCTATTAAATCCTGCTTATATTAGGAGGGGGTATAATTTCCCCGTAGAAAAGTGACTGCCCTATTAAATCCTGCTAATATGAGAAGGAGGTACAATTTCCCCGTAGAAAAGTGACTGCCCTATTAAATCCTGCTAATATGAGAAGGGGGTACAAATTCCCCGTAGAAAAGTGACTGCCCCCTTATAAACTGCTTATATTAGGAGGGGGTATAATTTCCCCGTACAAAAGTGACTGCCCTTTTAAATCCTGCTTATATTAGGAGGGGGTATAATTTCCCCGTAGATAAGTGACTGCCCCTTTAAATCCTGCTAATATGAGAAGGGGGTACAATTTCCCCGTAGAAAAGTGACTGCCAGTATTAAACCCTGCTTATATTAGGAGGGGGTA
This sequence comes from Lepisma saccharinum, assembly GCF_977018435.1. Taxonomy (NCBI): domain Eukaryota; kingdom Metazoa; phylum Arthropoda; class Insecta; order Zygentoma; family Lepismatidae; genus Lepisma; species Lepisma saccharinum. The sequence goes on from NC_139230.1 coordinate 119,062,196, forward strand.
CAAATTCCCCGTAGAAAAGTGACTGCCCTATTAAATCCTGCTTATATTAGGAGGGGGTACAAACTCCCCGTAAAGAGTGACTGCCCCATTAAATCCTGCTTATATTAGGAGGGGGTATAATTTCCCCGTAGAAAAGTGACTACCCCTTTAAATCCTGCTTATATTAGGAGGGGATACAATTTCCCCGTAGAAAAGTGACTGCCCCATTAAATCCTGCAAATATGAGAAGGGGGTACAATTTCCCCGTAGAAAAGTGACTGCCCTCTTATATCCTGCTTATATTAGGAGATGGTACAAATTCCCCGTAGAAAAGTGACTGCCCCCTTAAATCCTGCTTATATTAGGAGGGGTATAATTTCCCCGTAGAAAAGTGACTGCCCCTTTAAATACTGCTTATATTAGGAGGGGGTATAATTTTCCCGTAGAAAAGTGACTGCCCCTTTAAATCCTGCTAATATGAGAAGGGGGTACAATTTCCCCGTAGAAAAGTGACTGCCCTATTAAATCCTGCTAATATGAGAAGGGGGTGCAATTTCCCCGTAGAAAAGTGACTGCCCCCTTATAAACTGCTTATATTAGGAGGGGGTACAAATTCCCCGTAGAAAAGTGACTGCCCCCTTAAATCCTGCTTATATTAGGAGCTGGTATAATTTCCCCGTAGAAAAGTGACTGCCCCTTTAAATCCTGCTTATATTAGTAGGGGGTATAATTTCCCCGTAGAAAAGTGACTGCCCTATTAAATCCTGCTAATATGAGAAGGGGGTACAAATTCCCCGTAGAAAAGTGACTGCCCCCTTATATCCTGCTTATATTAGGAGGGGGTACAAATTCCCCGTAGAAAAGTGACTGCCCCTTAAATCCTGCTTATATTAGGAGGGGGTACAATTTCCCCGTAGAAAAGTGACTGCCCCTTTAAATCCTGCTTATATTAGGAGGGGGTATAATTTCCCCGTAGAAAAGTGACTGCCCTATTAAATCCTGCTAATATGAGAAGGGGGTACAAATTCCCCGTAGAAAAGTGACTGCCCCCTTATATCCTGCTTATATTAGAAGGGGGTACAAATTCCCCGTAGAAAAAAGTGACTGCCCCTATAAATCCTGGTTATATTAGGAGGGGGTATAATTTCCCCGTAGAAAAGTGACTGCCCCTTTAAATCCTGCTTATATTAGGAGGGGATACAATTTCCCCGTAGAAAAGTGACTGCCCCATTAAATCCTGCAAATATGAGAAGGGGGTACAATTTCCCCGTAGAAAAGTGACTGCCCTCTTATATCCTGCTTATATTAGGAGGGGGTACAAATTCCCCGTAGAAAAGTGACTGCCTCCTTAAATCCTGCTTATATTAGGAGGGGGTATAATTTCCCCGTAGAAAAGTGACTGCCCCTTTAAATCCTGCTTATATTAGGAGGGGGTATAATTTCCCCGTAGAAAAGTGACTGCCCCTTTAAATAATGCTAATATGAGAAGGGGGTACAATTTCCCCGTACAAAAGTGACTGCCCTATTAAATCCTGCTAATATGAGAAGGGGGTACAATTTCCCCGTAGAAAAGTGACTGCCCCCTTATAAACTTCTTATATTAGGAGGGGGTACAAATTCCCCGTAGAAAAGTGACTGCCCCCTTAAATCCTGCTTATATTAGGAGGGGGTATAATTTCCCCGTAGAAAAGTGACTGCCCTTTAAATCCTGCTTATATTAGGAGGGGGTATAATTTCTTCGTAGAAAAGTGACTGCATTATTAAATCCTGCTAATATGAGGAGGGGGTAATATTTCCCAGTAGAAAAGTGACTGCCCTATTAAATCCTGCAAATATTAGGAGGGGGTACAATTTCCCCGTAGAAAACTGACTGCCCCCTTATATCCTGCTTATATTAGGAGGGGGTATAATTTCCCCGTAGAAAAGTGACTGCCCCTTTAAATCCTGCTTATATTAGGAGGGGGTATAATTTCCCCGTAGAAAAGTGACTGCCCTATTAAATCCTGCTTATATTAGGAGGGGGTACAAATTCCCGGTAGAAAAGTGACTGCCCCCTTAAATCCTGCTTATATTAGGAGGGGGTATAATTTCCGCGTAGAAAAGTGACTGCCCCTTTAAATCCTGCTTATATTAGGAGGGGGTACAATTTCCCCGTAGAAAAGTGACTGCCCTATTAAATCCTGCTAATATGAGAAGGGGGTACAATTTCCCCGTATAAAAGTGACTGCCCCTTATATCCTGCATGTATTAGGAGGGGGTACAAATTCCCCGTAGAAAAGTGACTGCCCCTTAAATCCTGCTTATATTAGGAGGGGGTACAATTTCCCCGTAGAAAAGTGACTGCCCCTTTAAATCCTGCTTATATTAGGAGGGGGTACATTTTCCCCGTAGAAAAGTGACTGCCCCCTTAAATCCTGCTTATATTAGGAGGGGGTATAATTTCCCCGTAGAAAAGTGACTGCCCCTTTAAATCCTGCTTATATTAGGAGGGGGTATAATTTCCCCGTAGAAATGTGACTGCCCTATTAAATCCTGCTAATATGAGAAGGGGGTACAAATTCCCCGTGGAAAAGTGACTGCCCCCTTATATCCTGCTTATATTAGGAGGGGGTACAAATTCCCCGTAGAAAAAGTGATTGCTCCTATAAATCCTGCTTATATTAGGAGGGGGTATAATTTCCCCGTAGAAAAGTGACTGCCCCATTAAATCCTGCTTATATTAGGAGGGGGTATAATTTCCCCGTAGAAAAGTGACTGCCCTATTAAATCCTGCTAATATGAGAAGGAGGTACAATTTCCCCGTAGAAAAGTGACTGCCCTATTAAATCCTGCTAATATGAAAAGGGGGTACAATTTCCCCGTAGAAAAGTGATTGCCCCCTTAAATCCTGCTTATATTAGCAGGGGGTAGAAATTCCCCGTACAAAATTCACTGCCCCCTTAAATCCTGCTTATATTAGGAGGGGTTATAATTTCCCCGTAGAAAAGTGACTACCCCCTTAAATCCTGCTTATATTAGGAGGGGGTATAATTTCCCCGTAGAAAAGTGACTGCCCCTTTAAATCCTGCTTATATTAGGAGGGGGTATAATTTCCCCGTAGAAAAGTGACTGCCCTATTAAATCCTGCTAATATGAGAAGGGGGTACAAATTCGCCGTAGAAAAGTGACTGCCCCCTTATATCCTGCTTATATTAGGAGGGGGTACAAATTCCCCGTAGAAAAGTGACTGCCCCTTAAATCCTACTTATATTAGGAGGGGGTACAATTTCCCCGTAGAAAAGTGACTGCCCCTTTAAATCCTGCTTATATTAGGAGGGGGTATAATTTCCCCGTAGAAAAGTGACTGCCCTATTAAATCCTGCTAATATGAGAAGGGGGTACAAATTCCCCGTAGAAAAGTGACTGCCCCCTTATATCCTGCTTATATTAGGAGGGGGTACAAATTCCCCGTAGAAAAAAGTGACTGCCCCTATAAATCCTGGTTATATTAGGAGGGGGAATAATTTCCCCGTAGAAAAGTGACTACCCCTTTAAATCCTGCTTATATTAGGAGGGGGTATAATTTCCCCGTAGAAAAGTGACTGCCCTATTAAATCCTGCTAATATGAGAAGGAGGTACAATTTCCCCGTAGAAAAGTGACTGCCCTATTAAATCCTGCTAATATGAGAAGGGGGTACAAATTCCCCGTACAAAATTCACTGCCCCCTTAAATCCTGCTTATATTAGGAGGGGGTATAATTTCCCCGTAGAAAAGTGACTACCCCTTAAATCCTGCTTATATTAGGAGGGGGTATAATTTCCCCGTAGAAAAGTGACTGCCCCTTTAAATCCTGCTTATATTAGGAGAGGGTATAATTTCCCCGTAGAAAAGTGACTGCCCTATTAAATCCTGCTAATATGAGAAGGGGGTACAATTTCCCCGTAGAAAAGTGACTGCCCCTTATATCCTGCTTATATTAGGAGGGGGTACAAATTCCCCGTAGAAAAGTGACTGCCCCTTAAATCCTGCTTATATTAGGAGGGGGTACAATTTCCCCGTAGAAAAGTGACTGGCCCTTATATCCTGCTTATATTAGGAGGTGGTACAAATTCAACGTAGAAAAGTGACTGCCCCTTAAATCCTGCTTATATTAGGAGGGGGTACAATTTCCCCGTAGAAAAGTGACTGCCCCTATGAATCCTGGTTATATTAGGAGGGGGTATAATTTCCCCGTAGAAAAGTGACTGCCCTTTTAAATCCTGCTTATATTAGGAGGGGGTATAATTACCTCGTAGAAAAGTGACTGCCCTATTAAATCCTGCTAATATGAGGAGGGGGTACAATTTCCCCGTAGAAAAGTGACTGCCCTATTAAATCCTGCAAATATTAGGAGGGGGTACAATTTCCCCGTAGAAAAGTGACTGCCCCTTTAAATCCTGCTTATATTAGGAGGGGGTATAATTTCCCCGTAGAAAAGTGACTGCCCTATTAAATCCTGCTAATATGAGAAGGGGGTACAATTTCCCCGCAGAAAAGTGAGTGAACTATTAAATCCTGCTAATATGAAAAGGGGGTACAATTTCCCCGTAGAAAAGTGACTGCCCTATTAAATCCTGCTAATATGAGAAGGGGGTACAATTTCTCCGTAGAAAAGTGACTGCCCCTTTATAAACTGCTTATATTAGGAGGGGGTACAAATTCCCGGTAGAAAAGTGACTGCCGCCTTAAATCCTGCTTATATTAGGAGGGGGTATAATTTCCCCGTAGAAAAGTGACTGCCCCTTTAAATCCTGCTTATATTAGGAGGGGGTATAATTTCCCCGTAGAAAAGTGACTGCCCTATTAAATCCTGCTTATATTAGGAGGGGGTATAATTTCCCCGTAGAAAAGTGACTGCCCCTTTAAATCCTGCTTATATTAGGAGGGGATACAATTTCCCCGTAGAAAAGTGACTGCCCCATTAAATCCTGCAAATATGAGAAGGGGGTACAATTTCCCCGTAGAAAAGTGACTGCCCTCTTATATCCTGCTTATATTAGGAGGGGGTACAAATTCCCCGTAGAAAAGTGACTGCCTCCTTAAATCCTGCTTATATTAGGAGGGGGTATAATTTCCCCGTAGAAAAGTGACTGCCCCTTTAAATCCTGCTTATATTAGGAGGGGGTATAATTTCCCCGTAGAAAAGTGACAGCCCCTTTAAATAATGCTAATATGAGAAGGGGGTACAATTTCCCCGTACAAAAGTGACTGCCCTATTAAATCCTGCTAATATGAGAAGGGGGTACAATTTCCCCGTAGAAAAGAGACTGCCCCCTTATAAACTTCTTATATTAGGAGGGGGTACAAATTCCCCGTAGAAAAGTGACTGCCCCCTTAAATCCTGCTTATATTAGGAGGGGGTATAATTTCCCCGTAGAAAAGTGACTGCCCTTTAAATCCTGCTTATATTAGGAGGGGGTATAATTTCTTCGTAGAAAAGTGACTGCATTATTAAATCCTGCTAATATGAGGAGGGGGTAATATTTCCCAGTAGAAAAGTGACTGCCCTATTAAATCCTGCAAATATTAGGAGGGGGTACAATTTCCCCGTAGAAAACTGACTGCCCCCTTATATCCTGCTTATATTAGGAGGGGGTATAATTTCCCCGTAGAAAAGTGACTGCCCCTTTAAATCCTGCTTATATTAGGAGGGGGTATAATTTCCCCGTAGAAAAGTGACTGCCCTATTAAATCCTGCTTATATTAGGAGGGGGTACAAATTCCCGGTAGAAAAGTGACTGCCCCCTTAAATCCTGCTTATATTAGGAGGGGGTATAATTTCCGCGTAGAAAAGTGACTGCCCCTTTAAATCCTGCTTATATTAGGAGGGGGTATAATTTCCCCGTAGAAAAGTGACTGCCCTTTTAAATCCTGCTTATATTAGGAGGGGGTATAATTACCTCGTAGAAAAGTGACTGCCCTATTAAATCCTGCTAATATGAGGAGGGGGTACAATTTCCCCGTAGAAAAGTGACTGCCCTATTAAATCCTGCAAATATTAGGAGGGGGTACAATTTCCCCGTAGAAAAGTGACTGCCCCTTTAAATCCTGCTTATATTAGGAGGTGGTATAATTTCCCCGTAGAAAAGTGACTGCCCTATTAAATCCTGCTAATATGAGAAGGGGGTACAATTTCCCCGCAGAAAAGTGAGTGAACTATTAAATCCTGCTAATATGAAAAGGGGGTACAATTTCCCCGTAGAAAAGTGACTGCCCTATTAAATCCTGCTAATATGAGAAGGGGGTACAATTTCTCCGTAGAAAAGTGACTGCCCCCTTATAAACTGCTTATATTAGGAGGGGGTACAAATTCCCGGTAGAAAAGTGACTGCCCTATTAAATCCTGCTTATATTAGGAGGGGGTATAATTTCCCCGTAGAAAAGTGACTGCCCCTTTAAATCCTGCTTATATTAGGAGGGGATACAATTTCCCCGTAGAAAAGTGACTGCCCCATTAAATCCTGCAAATATGAGAAGGGGGTACAATTTCCCCATAGAAAAGTGACTGCCCTCTTATATCCTGCTTATATTAGGAGGGGGTACAAATTCCCCGTAGAAAAGTGACTGCCTCCTTAAATCCTGCTTATATTAGGAGGGGGTATAATTTCCCCGTAGAAAAGTGACTGCCCCTTTAAATCCTGCTTATATTAGGAGGGGGTACAATTTCCCCGTAGAAAAGTGACTGCCCTTTAAATCCTGCTTATATTAGGAGGGGGTATAATTTCTTCGTAGAAAAGTGACTGCATTATTAAATCCTGCTAATATGAGGAGGGGGTAATATTTCCCAGTAGAAAAGTGACTGCCCTATTAAATCCTGCAAATATTAGGAGGGGGTACAATTTCCCCGTAGAAAACTGACTGCCCCCTTATATCCTGCTTATATTAGGAGGGGGTATAATTTCCCCGTAGAAAAGTGACTGCCCCTTTAAATCCTGCTTATATTAGGAGGGGGTATAATTTCCCCGTAGAAAAGTGACTGCCCTATTAAATCCTGCTTATATTAGGAGGGGGTACAAATTCCCGGTAGAAAAGTGACTGCCCCCTTAAATCCTGCTTATATTAGGAGGGGGTATAATTTCCGCGTAGAAAAGTGACTGCCCCTTTAAATCCTGCTTATATTAGGAGGGGGTACAATTTCCCCGTAGAAAAGTGACTGCCCTATTAAATCCTGCTAATATGAGAAGGGGGTACAATTTCCCCGTATAAAAGTGACTGCCCCTTATATCCTGCATGTATTAGGAGGGGGTACAAATTCCCCGTAGAAAAGTGACTGCCCCTTAAATCCTGCTTATATTAGGAGGGGGTACAATTTCCCCGTAGAAAAGTGACTGCCCCTTTAAATCCTGCTTATATTAGGAGGGGGTACATTTTCCCCGTAGAAAAGTGACTGCCCCCTTAAATCCTGCTTATATTAGGAGGGGGTATAATTTCCCCGTAGAAAAGTGACTGCCCTTTAAATCCTGCTTATGTTAGGAGGGGGTACAATTTCCCCGTAGAAAAGTGACTGCCCCTTTAAATCCTGCTTATATTAGGAGGAGGTACAATTTCCCCGTAGAAAAGTGACTGCCCTATTAAATCCTGCTAATATGAAAAGGGGGTACAATTTCCCCGTAGAAAAGTGATTGCCCCCTTAAATCCTGCTTATATTAGCAGGGGGTACAAATTCCCCGTACAAAATTCACTGCCCCCTTAAATCCTGCTTATATTAGGAGGGGTTATAATTTCCCCGTAGAAAAGTGACTACCCCCTTAAATCCTGCTTATATTAGGAGGGGGTATAATTTCCCCGTAGAAAAGTGACTGCCCTTTAAATCCTGCTTATATTAGGAGGGGGTACAAATTCCCCGTAGAAAAGTGACTGCCCTATTAAATCCTGCTTATATTAGGAGGGGGTATAATTTCCCCGTAGAAAAGTGACTGCCCTATTAAATCCTGCTAATATGAGGAGGAGGTACAATTTCCCCGTAGAAAAGTGACTGCCCTATTAAATCCTGCTAATATGAGAAGGGGGTACAAATTCCCCGTAGAAAAGTGACTGCCCCCTTATAAACTGCTTATATTAGGAGGGGGTATAATTTCCCCGTACAAAAGTGACTGCGCTTTTAAATCCTGCTTATATTAGGAGGGGGTATAATTTCCCCGTAGATAAGTGACTGCCCCTTTAAATCCTGCTAATATGAGAAGGGGGTACAATTTCCCCGTAGAAAAGTGACTGCCAGTATTAAATCCTGCTTATATTAGGAGGGGGTACAAATTCCCCGTAGAAAAGTGACTGCCCTATTAAATCCTGCTTATATTAGGAGGGGGTACAAACTCCCCGTAAAGAGTGACTGCCCCCTTAAATCCTGCTTATATTAGGAGGGGGTATAATTTCCCCGTAGAAAAGTGACTACCCCTTTAAATCCTGCTTATATTAGGAGGGGATACAATTTCCCCGTAGAAAAGTGACTGCCCCATTAAATCCTGCAAATATGAGAAGGGGGTACAATTTCCCCGTAGAAAAGTGACTGCCCTCTTATATCCTGCTTATATTAGGAGATGGTACAAATTCCCCGTAGAAAAGTGACTGCCCCCTTAAATCCTGCTTATATTAGGAGGGGTATAATTTCCCCGTAGAAAAGTGACTGCCCCTTTAAATACTGCTTATATTAGGAGGGGGTATAATTTCCCCGTAGAAAAGTGACTGCCCCTTTAAATCCTGCTAATATGAGAAGGGGGTACAATTTCCCCGTAGAAAAGTGACTGCCCTATTAAATCCTGCTAATATGAGAAGGGGGTGCAATTTCCCCGTAGAAAAGTGACTGCCCCCTTATAAACTGCTTATATTAGGAGGGGGTACAAATTCCCCGTAGAAAAGTGACTGCTCCCTTAAATCCTGCTTATATTAGGAGCTGGTATAATTTCCCCGTTGAAAAGTGACTGCCCCTTTAAATCCTGCTTATATTAGTAGGGGGTATAATTTCCCCGTAGAAAAGTGACTGCCCTATTAAATCCTGCTAATATGAGAAGGGGGTACAAATTCCCCGTAGAAAAGTGACTGCCCCCTTATATCCTGCTTATATTAGGAGGGGGTACAAATTCCCCGTAGAAAAGTGACTGCCCCTTAAATCCTGCTTATATTAGGAGGGGGTACAATTTCCCCGTAGAAAAGTGACTGCCCCTTTAAATCCTGCTTATATTAGGAGGGGGTATAATTTCCCCGTAGAAAAGTGACTGCCCTATTAAATCCTGCTAATATGAGAAGGGGGTACAAATTCCCCGTAGAAAAGTGACTGCCCCCTTATATCCTGCTTATATTAGGAGGGGGTACAAATTCCCCGTAGAAAAAAGTGACTGCCCCTATAAATCCTGGTTATATTAGGAGGGGGTATAATTTCCCCGTAGAAAAGTGACTGCCCCTTTAAATCCTGCTTATATTAGGAGGGGATACAATTTCCCCGTAGAAAAGTGACTGCCCCATTAAATCCTGCAAATATGAGAAGGGGGTACAATTTCCCCGTAGAAAAGTGACTGCCCTCTTATATCCTGCTTATATTAGGAGGGGGTACAAATTCCCCGTAGAAAAGTGACTGCCTCCTTAAATCCTGCTTCTATTAGGAGGGGGTATAATTTCCCCGTAGAAAAGTGACTGCCCCTTTAAATCCTGCTTATATTAGGAGGGGGTATAATTTCCCCGTAGAAAAGTGACTGCCCCTTTAAATAATGCTAATATGAGAAGGGGGTACAATTTCCCCGTACAAAAGTGACTGCCCTATTAAATCCTGCTAATATGAGAAGGGGGTACAATTTCCCCGTAGAAAAGTGACTGCCCCCTTATAAACTTCTTATATTAGGAGGGGGTACAAATTCCCCGTAGAAAAGTGACTGCCCCCTTAAATCCTGCTTATATTAGGAGGGGGTATAATTTCCCCGTAGAAAAGTGACTGCCCTTTAAATCCTGCTTATATTAGGAGGGGGTATAATTTCTTCGTAGAAAAGTGACTGCATTATTAAATCCTGCTAATATGAGGAGGGGGTAATATTTCCCAGTAGAAAAGTGACTGCCCTATTAAATCCTGCAAATATTAGGAGGGGGTACAATTTCCCCGTAGAAAACTGACTGCCCCCTTATATCCTGCTTATATTAGGAGGGGGTATAATTTCCCCGTAGAAAAGTGACTGCCCCTTTAAATCCTGCTTATATTAGGAGGGGGTATAATTTCCCCGTAGAAAAGTGACTGCCCTATTAAATCCTGCTTATATTAGGAGGGGGTACAAATTCCCGGTAGAAAAGTGACTGCCCCCTTAAATCCTGCTTATATTAGGAGGGGGTATAATTTCCGCGTAGAAAAGTGACTGCCCCTTTAAATCCTGCTTATATTAGGAGGGGGTACAATTTCCCCGTAGAAAAGTGACTGCCCTATTAAATCCTGCTAATATGAGAAGGGGGTACAATTTCCCCGTATAAAAGTGACTGCCCCTTATATCCTGCATGTATTAGGAGGGGGTACAAATTCCCCGTAGAAAAGTGACTGCCCCTTAAATCCTGCTTATATTAGGAGGGGGTACAATTTCCCCGTAGAAAAGTGACTGCCCCTTTAAATCCTGCTTATATTAGGAGGGGGTACATTTTCCCCGTAGAAAAGTGACTGCCCCCTTAAATCCTGCTTATATTAGGAGGGGGTATAATTTCCCCGTAGAAAAGTGACTGCCCCTTTAAATCCTGCTTATATTAGGAGGGGGTATAATTTCCCCGTAGAAATGTGACTGCCCTATTAAATCCTGCTAATATGAGAAGGGGGTACAAATTCCCCGTGGAAAAGTGACTGCCCCCTTATATCCTGCTTATATTAGGAGGGGGTACAAATTCCCCGTAGAAAAAGTGATTGCTCCTATAAATCCTGCTTATATTAGGAGGGGGTATAATTTCCCCGTAGAAAAGTGACTGCCCCATTAAATCCTGCTTATATTAGGAGGGGGTATAATTTCCCCGTAGAAAAGTGACTGCCCTATTAAATCCTGCTAATATGAGAAGGAGGTACAATTTCCCCGTAGAAAAGTGACTGCCCTATTAAATCCTGCTAATATGAAAAGGGGGTACAATTTCCCCGTAGAAAAGTGATTGCCCCCTGAAATCCTGCTTATATTAGCAGGGGGTAGAAATTCCCCGTACAAAATTCACTGCCCCCTTAAATCCTGCTTATATTAGGAGGGGTTATAATTTCCCCGTAGAAAAGTGACTACCCCCTTAAATCCTGCTTATATTAGGAGGGGGTATAATTTCCCCGTAGAAAAGTGACTGCCCCTTTAAATCCTGCTTATATTAGGAGGGGGTATAATTTCCCCGTAGAAAAGTGACTGCCCTATTAAATCCTGCTAATATGAGAAGGGGGTACAAATTCGCCGTAGAAAAGTGACTGCCCCCTTATATCCTGCTTATATTAGGAGGGGGTACAAATTCCCCGTAGAAAAGTGACTGCCCCTTAAATCCTACTTATATTAGGAGGGGGTACAATTTCCCCGTAGAAAAGTGACTGCCCCTTTAAATCCTGCTTATATTAGTAGGGGGTATAATTTCCCCGTAGAAAAGTGACTGCCCTATTAAATCCTGCTAATATGAGAAGGGGGTACAAATTCCCCGTAGAAAAGTGACTGCCCCCTTATATCCTGCTTATATTAGGAGGGGGTACAAATTCCCCGTAGAAAAAAGTGACTGCCCCTATAAATCCTGGTTATATTAGGAGGGGGAATAATTTCCCCGTAGAAAAGTGACTGCCCCTTTAAATCCTGCTTATATTAGGAGGGGGTATAATTTCCCCGTAGAAAAGTGACTGCCCTATTAAATCCTGCTAATATGAGAAGGAGGTACAATTTCCCCGTAGAAAAGTGACTGCCCTATTAAATCCTGCTAATATGAGAAGGGGGTACAAATTCCCCGTACAAAATTCACTGCCCCCTTAAATCCTGCTTATATTAGGAGGGGGTATAATTTCCCCGTAGAAAAGTGACTACCCCTTAAATCCTGCTTATATTAGGAGGGGGTATAATTTCCCCGTAGAAAAGTGACTGCCCCTTTAAATCCTGCTTATATTAGGAGAGGGTATAATTTCCCCGTAGAAAAGTGACTGCCCTATTAAATCCTGCTAATATGAGAAGGGGGTACAATTTCCCCGTAGAAAAGTGACTGCCCCTTATATCCTGCTTATATTAGGAGGGGGTACAAATTCCCCGTAGAAAAGTGACTGCCCCTTAAATCCTGCTTATATTAGGAGGGGGTACAATTTCCCCGTAGAAAAGTGACTGGCCCTTATATCCTGCTTATATTAGGAGGTGGTACAAATTCAACGTAGAAAAGTGACTGCCCCTTAAATCCTGCTTATATTAGGAGGGGGTACAATTTCCCCGTAGAAAAGTGACTGCCCCTATGAATCCTGGTTATATTAGGAGGGGGTATAATTTCCCCGTAGAAAAGTGACTGCCCTTTTAAATCCTGCTTATATTAGGAGGGGGTATAATTACCTCGTAGAAAAGTGACTGCCCTATTAAATCCTGCTAATATGAGGAGGGGGTACAATTTCCCCGTAGAAAAGTGACTGCCCTATTAAATCCTGCAAATATTAGGAGGGGGTACAATTTCCCCGTAGAAAAGTGACTGCCCCTTTAAATCCTGCTTATATTAGGAGGGGGTATAATTTCCCCGTAGAAAAGTGACTGCCCTATTAAATCCTGCTAATATGAGAAGGGGGTACAATTTCCCCGCAGAAAAGTGAGTGAACTATTAAATCCTGCTAATATGAAAAGGGGGTACAATTTCCCCGTAGAAAAGTGACTGCCCTATTAAATCCTGCTAATATGAGAAGGGGGTACAATTTCTCCGTAGAAAAGTGACTGCCCCTTTATAAACTGCTTATATTAGGAGGGGGTACAAATTCCCGGTAGAAAAGTGACTGCCCCCTTAAATCCTGCTTATATTAGGAGGGGGTATAATTTCCCCGTAGAAAAGTGACTGCCCCTTTAAATCCTGCTTATATTAGGAGGGGGTATAATTTCCCCGTAGAAAAGTGACTGCCCTATTAAATCCTGCTTATATTAGGAGGGGGTATAATTTCCCCGTAGAAAAGTGACTGCCCCTTTAAATCCTGCTTATATTAGGAGGGGATACAATTTCCCCGTAGAAAAGTGACTGCCCCATTAAATCCTGCAAATATGAGAAGGGGGTACAATTTCCCCGTAGAAAAGTGACTGCCCTCTTATATCCTGCTTATATTAGGAGGGGGTACAAATTCCCCGTAGAAAAGTGACTGCCTCCTTAAATCCTGCTTATATTAGGAGGGGGTATAATTTCCCCGTAGAAAAGTGACTGCCCCTTTAAATCCTGCTTATATTAGGAGGGGGTATAATTTCCCCGTAGAAAAGTGACAGCCCCTTTAAATAATGCTAATATGAGAAGGGGGTACAATTTCCCCGTACAAAAGTGACTGCCCTATTAAATCCTGCTAATATGAGAAGGGGGTACAATTTCCCCGTAGAAAAGAGACTGCCCCCTTATAAACTTCTTATATTAGGAGGGGGTACAAATTCCCCGTAGAAAAGTGACTGCCCCCTTAAATCCTGCTTATATTAGGAGGGGGTATAATTTCCCCGTAGAAAAGTGACTGCCCTTTAAATCCTGCTTATATTAGGAGGGGGTATAATTTCTTCGTAGAAAAGTGACTGCATTATTAAATCCTGCTAATATGAGGAGGGGGTAATATTTCCCAGTAGAAAAGTGACTGCCCTATTAAATCCTGCAAATATTAGGAGGGGGTACAATTTCCCCGTAGAAAACTGACTGCCCCCTTATATCCTGCTTATATTAGGAGGGGGTATAATTTCCCCGTAGAAAAGTGACTGCCCCTTTAAATCCTGCTTATATTAGGAGGGGGTATAATTTCCCCGTAGAAAAGTGACTGCCCTATTAAATCCTGCTTATATTAGGAGGGGGTACAAATTCCCGGTAGAAAAGTGACTGCCCCCTTAAATCCTGCTTATATTAGGAGGGGGTATAATTTCCGCGTAGAAAAGTGACTGCCCCTTTAAATCCTGCTTATATTAGGAGGGGGTACAATTTCCCCGTAGAAAAGTGACTGCCCTATTAAATCCTGCTAATATGAGAAGGGGGTACAATTTCCCCGTATAAAAGTGACTGCCCCTTATATCCTGCATGTATTAGGAGGGGGTACAAATTCCCCGTAGAAAAGTGACTGCCCCTTAAATCCTGCTTATATTAGGAGGGGGTACAATTTCCCCGTAGAAAAGTGACTGCCCCTTTAAATCCTGCTTATATTAGGAGGGGGTACATTTTCCCCGTAGAAAAGTGACTGCCCCCTTAAATCCTGCTTATATTAGGAGGGGGTATAATTTCCCCGTAGAAAAGTGACTGCCCCTTTAAATCCTGCTTATATTAGGAGGGGGTATAATTTCCCCGTAGAAATGTGACTGCCCTATTAAATCCTGCTAATATGAGAAGGGGGTACAAATTCCCCGTGGAAAAGTGACTGCCCCCTTATATCCTGCTTATATTAGGAGGGGGTACAAATTCCCCGTAGAAAAAGTGATTGCCCCTATAAATTCTGCTTATATTAGGAGGGGGTATAATTTCCCCGTAGAAAAGTGACTGCCCAATTAAATCCTGCTTATATTAGGAGGGGGTATAATTTCCCCGTAGAAAAGTGACTGCCCTATTAAATCCTGCTAATATGAGAAGGAGGTACAATTTCCCCGTAGAAAAGTGACTGCCCTATTAAATCCTGCTAATATGAAAAGGGGGTACAATTTCCCCGTAGAAAAGTGATTGCCCCCTTAAATCCTGCTTATATTAGCAGGGGGTACAAATTCCTCGTACAAAATTCACTGCCCCCTTAAATCCTGCTTATATTAGGAGGGGTTATAATTTCCCCGTAGAAAAGTGACTACCCCCTTAAATCCTGCTTATATTAGGAGGGGGTATAATTTCCCCGTAGAAAAGTGACTGCCCTTTAAATCCTGCTTATATTAGGAGGGGGTACAAATTCCCCGTAGAAAAGTGACTGCCCTATTAAATCCTGCTTATATTAGGAGGGGGTATAATTTCCCCGTAGAAAAGTGACTGCCCTATTAAATCCTGCTAATATGAGAAGGAGGTACAATTTCCCCGTAGAAAAGTGACTGCCCTATTAAATCCTGCTAATATGAGAAGGGGGTACAAATTCCCCGTAGAAAAGTGACTGCCCCCTTATAAACTGCTTATATTAGGAGGGGGTATAATTTCCCCGTACAAAAGTGACTGCCCTTTTAAATCCTGCTTATATTAGGAGGGGGTATAATTTCCCCGTAGATAAGTGACTGCCCCTTTAAATCCTGCTAATATGAGAAGGGGGTACAATTTCCCCGTAGAAAAGTGACTGCCAGTATTAAATCCTGCTTATATTAGGAGGGGGACAAATTCCCCGTAGAAAAGTGACTGCCCTATTAAATCCTGCTTATATTAGGAGGGGGTACAAACTCCCCGTAAAGAGTGACTGCCCCCTTAAATCCTGCTTATATTAGGAGGGGATACAATTTCCCCGTAGAAAAGTGACTGCCCCATTAAATCCTGCAAATATGAGAAGGGGGTACAATTTCCCCGTAGAAAAGTGACTGCCCTCTTATATCCTGCTTATATTAGGAGATGGTACAAATTCCCCGTAGAAAAGTGACTGCCCCCTTAAATCCTGCTTATATTAGGAGGGGTATAATTTCCCCGTAGAAAAGTGACTGCCCCTTTAAATACTGCTTATATTAGGAGGGGGTACAATTTCCCCGTAGAAAAGTGACTGCCCCTTTAAATCCTGCTTATATTAGGAGGGGGTACATTTTCCCCGTAGAAAAGTGACTGCCCCCTTAAATCCTGCTTATATTAGGAGGGGGTATAATTTCCCCGTAGAAAAGTGACTGCCCCTTTAAATCCTGCTTATATTAGGAGGGGGTATAATTTCCCCGTAGAAATGTGACTGCCCTATTAAATCCTGCTAATATGAGAAGGGGGTACAAATTCCCCGTGGAAAAGTGACTGCCCCCTTATATCCTGCTTATATTAGGAGGGGGTACAAATTCCCCGTAGAAAAAGTGATTGCCCCTATAAATTCTGCTTATATTAGGAGGGGGTATAATTTCCCCGTAGAAAAGTGACTGCCCCATTAAATCCTGCTTATATTAGGAGGGGGTATAATTTCCCCGTAGAAAAGTGACTGCCCTATTAAATCCTGCTAATATGAGAAGGAGGTACAATTTCCCCGTAGAAAAGTGACTGCCCTATTAAATCCTGCTAATATGAAAAGGGGGTACAATTTCCCCGTAGAAAAGTGATTGCCCCCTTAAATCCTGCTTATATTAGCAGGGGGTACAAATTCCCCGTACAAAATTCACTGCCCCCTTAAATCCTGCTTATATTAGGAGGGGGTATAATTTCCCCGTAGAAAAGTGACTGCCCTTTAAATCCTGCTTATATTAGGAGGGGGTACAAATTCCCCGTAGAAAAGTGACTGCCCTATTAAATCCTGCTTATATTAGGAGGGGGTATAATTTCCCCGTAGAAAAGTGACTGCCCTATTAAATCCTGCTAATATGAGAAGGAGGTACAATTTCCCCGTAGAAAAGTGATTGCCCTATTAAATCCTGCTAATATGAGAAGGGGGTACAAATTCCCCGTAGAAAAGTGACTGCCCCCTTATAAACTGCTTATATTAGGAGGGGGTATAATTTCCCCGTACAAAAGTGACTGCCCTTTTAAATCCTGCTTATATTAGGAGGGGGTATAATTTCCCCGTAGATAAGTGACTGCCCCTTTAAATCCTGCTAATATGAGAAGGGGGTACAATTTCCCCGTAGAAAAGTGACTGCCAGTATTAAATCCTGCTTATATTAGGAGGGGGACAAATTCCCCGTAGAAAAGTGACTGCCCTATTAAATCCTGCTTATATTAGGAGGGGGTACAAACTCCCCGTAAAGAGTGACTGCCCCCTTAAATCCTGCTTATATTAGGAGGGGATACAATTTCCCCGTAGAAAAGTGACTGCCCCATTAAATCCTGCAAATATGAGAAGGGGGTACAATTTCCCCGTAGAAAAGTGACTGCCCTCTTATATCCTGCTTATATTAGGAGATGGTACAAATTCCCCGTAGAAAAGTGACTGCCCCCTTAAATCCTGCTTATATTAGGAGGGGTATAATTTCCCCGTAGAAAAGTGACTGCCCCTTTAAATACTGCTTATATTAGGAGGGGGTACAATTTCCCCGTAGAAAAGTGACTGCCCTATTAAATCCTACTAATATGAGAAGGGGGTGCAATTTCCCCGTAGAAAAGTGACTGCCCCCTTATAAACTGCTTATATTAGGAGGGGGTACAAATTCCCCGTAGAAAAGTGACTGCCCCCTTAAATCCTGCTTATATTAGGAGGGGGTATAATTTCCCCGTAGAAAAGTGACTGCCCCTTTAAATCCTGCTTATATTAGTAGGAGGTATAATTTCCCCGTAGAAAAGTGACTGCCCTATTAAATCCTGCTAATATGAGAAGGGGGTACAAATTCCCCGTAGAAAAGTGACTGCCCCCTTATATCCTGCTTATATTAGGAGGGGGTACAAATTCCCCGTAGAAAAGTGACTGCCCCTTAAATCCTGCTTATATTAGGAGGGGGTACAATTTCCCCGTAGAAAAGTGACTGCCCCTTTAAATCCTGCTTATATTAGGAGGGGGTATAATTTCCCCGTAGAAAAGTGACTGCCCTATTAAATCCTGCTAATATGAGAAGGGGGTACAAATTCCCCGTAGAAAAGTGACTGCCCCCTTATATCCTGCTTATATTAGGAGGGGGTACAAATTCCCCGTAGAAAAAAGTGACTGCCCCTATAAATCCTGGTTATATTAGGAGGGGGTATAATTTCCCCGTAGAAAAGTGACTGCCCCTTTAAATCCTGCTTATATTAGGAGGGGGTATAATTTCCCCGTAGAAAAGTGACTGCCCTATTAAATCCTGCTAATATGAGAAGGAGGTACAATTTCCCCGTAGAAAAGTGAGTGCCCTATTAAATCCTGCTAATATGAGAAGGGGGTACAAATTCCCCGTACAAAATTCACTGCCCCCTTAAATCCTGCTTATATTAGGAGGGGGTATAATTTCCCCGTAGAAAAGTGACTACCCCCTTAAATCCTGCTTATATTAGGAGGGGGTATAATTTCCCCGTAGAAAAGTGACTGCCCCTTTAAATCCTGCTTATATTAGGAGGGGGTATAATTTCCCCGTAGAAAAGTGACTGCCCTATTAAATCCTGCTAATATGAGAAGGGGGTACAATTTCCCCGTAGAAAAGTGACTGCCCCTTATATCCTGCTTATATTAGGAGGGGGTACAAATTCCCCGTAGAAAAGTGACTGCCCCTTAAATCCTGCTTATATTAGGAGGGGGTACAAATTCCCCGTAGAAAAGTGACTGGCCCTTATATCCTGCTTATATTAGGAGGTGGTACAAATTCAACGTAGAAAAGTGACTGCCCCTTAAATCCTGCTTATATTAGGAGGGGGTACAATTTCCCCGTAGAAAAGTGACTGCCCCTATAAATCCTGGTTATATTAGGAGGGGGTATAATTTCCCCGTAGAAAAGTGACTGCCCCTTTAAATCCTGCTTATATTAGGAGGGGGTATAATTACCTCGTAGAAAAGTGACTGCCCTATTAAATCCTGCTAATATGAGGAGGTGGTACAATTTCCCCATAGAAAAGTGACTGCCCTATTAAATCCTGCAAATATTAGGAGGGGGTACAATTTCCCCGTAGAAAACTGACTGCCCCCTTATATCCTGCTTATATTAGGAGGGGGTATAATTTCCCCGTAGAAAAGTGACTGCCCTATTAAATCCTGCTAATATGAGAAGGGGGGCAATTTCCCCATAGAAAAGTGACTGCCCCCTTATAAACTTCTTATATTAGGAGGGGGTACAAATTCCCCGTAGAAAAGTGACTGCCCCCTTAAATCCTGCTTATATTAGGAGGGGGTATAATTTCCCCGTAGAAAAGTGACTGCCCTTTAAATCCTGGTAATATGAGAAGGAGGTACAATTTCCCCGTAGAAAAGTGACTGCCTTATTAAATCCTGCTAATATTAAAAGGGGGTACAATTTCCCCGTAGAAAAGTGATTGCCCCCTTAAATCCTGCTTATATTAGCAGGGGGTACAAATTCCCCGTACAAAATTCACTGCCCCCTTAAATCCTGCTTATATTAGGAGGGGTTATAATTTCCCCGTAGAAAAGTGACTACCCCCTTAAATCCTGCTTATATTAGGAGGGGGTATAATTTCCCCGTAGAAAAGTGACTGCCCTTTAAATCCTGCTTATATTAGGAGGGGGTACAAATTCCCCGTAGAAAAGTGACTGCCCTATTAAATCCTGCTTATATTAGGAGGGGGTATAATTTTCCCGTAGAAAAGTGACTGCCCTATTAAATCCTGCTAATATGAGAAGGAGGTACAATTTCCCCGTAGAAAAGTGACTGCCCTATTAAATCCTGCTAATATGAGAAGGGGGTACAAATTCCCCGTAGAAAAGTGACTGCCCCCTTATAAACTGCTTATATTAGGAGGGGTTATAATTTCCCCGTACAAAAGTGACTGCCCTTTTAAATCCTGCTTATATTAGGAGGGGGTATAATTTCCCCGTAGATAAGTGACTGCCCCTTTAAATCCTGCTAATATGAGAAGGGGGTACAATTTCCCCGTAGAAAAGTGACTGCCAGTATTAAATCCTGCTTATATTAGGAGGGGGTACAAATTCCCCGTAGAAAAGTGACTGCCCTATTAAATCCTGCTTATATTAGGAGGGGGTACAAACTCCCCGTAAAGAGTGACTGCCCCCTTAAATCCTGCTTATATTAGGAGGGGGTATAATTTCCCCGTAGAAAAGTGACTACCCCTTTAAATCCTGCTTATATTAGGAGGGGATACAATTTCCCCGTAGAAAAGTGACTGCCCCATTAAATCCTGCAAATATGAGAAGGGGGTACAATTTCCCCGTAGAAAAGTGACTGCCCTCTTATATCCTGCTTATATTAGGAGATGGTACAAATTCCCCGTAGAAAAGTGACTGCCCCCTTAAATCCTGCTTATATTAGGAGGGGTATAATTTCCCCGTAGAAAAGTGACTGCCCCTTTAAATACTGCTTATATTAGGAGGGGGTATAATTTCCCCGTAGAAAAGTGACTGCCCCTTTAAATCCTGCTAATATGAGAAGGGGGTACAATTTCCCCGTAGAAAAGTGACTGCCGTATTAAATCCTGCTAATATGAGAAGGGGGTGCAATTTCCCCGTAGAAAAGTGACTGCCCCCTTATAAACTGCTTATATTAGGAGGGGGTACAAATTCCCCGTAGAAAAGTGACTGCCCCCTTAAATCCTGCTTATATTAGGAGGGGGTATAATTTCCCCGTAGAAAAGTGACTGCCCCTTTAAATCCTGCTTATATTAGTAGGGGGTATAATTTCCCGTAGAAAAGTGACTGCCCTATTAAATCCTGCTAATATGAGAAGGGGGTACAAATTCCCCGTAGAAAAGTGACTGCCCCCTTATATCGTGCTTATATTAGGAGGGGGTACAAATTCCCCGTAGAAAAGTGACTGCCCCTTAAATCCTGCTTATATTAGGAGGGGGTACAATTTCCCCGTAGAAAAGTGACTGCCCCTTTAAATCCTGCTTATATTAGGAGGGGGTTTAATTTCCCCGTAGAAAAGTGACTTCCCTATTAAATCCTGCTAATATGAGAAGGGGGTACAAATTCCCCGTAGAAAAGTGACTGCCCCCTTATATCCTGCTTATATTAGGAGGGGGTACAAATTCCCCGTAGAAAAAAGTGACTGCCCCTATAAATCCTGGTTATATTAGGAGGGGGTATAATTTCCCCGTAGAAAAGTGACTGCCCCTTTAAATCCTGCTTATATTAGGAGGGGGTATAATTTCCCCGTAGAAAAGTGACTGCCCTATTAAATCCTGCTAATATGAGAAGGAGGTACAATTTCCCCGTAGAAAAGTGACTGCCCTATTAAATCCTGCTAATATGAGAAGGGGGTACAAATTCCCCGTACAAAATTCACTGCCCCCTTAAATCCTGCTTATATTAGGAGGGGGTATAATTTCCCCGTAGAAAAGTGACTACCCCCTTAAATCCTGCTTATATTAGGAGGGGGTATAATTTCCCCGTAGAAAAGTGACTGCCCCTTTAAATCCTGCTTATATTAGGAGGGGGTATAATTT
Source organism: Lepisma saccharinum (assembly GCF_977018435.1). Taxonomy (NCBI): domain Eukaryota; kingdom Metazoa; phylum Arthropoda; class Insecta; order Zygentoma; family Lepismatidae; genus Lepisma; species Lepisma saccharinum. Next base: position 119,083,468 of record NC_139230.1, read on the forward strand.
CCCCGTAGAAAAGTGACTGCCCTATTAAATCCTGCTAATATGAGAAGGGGGTACAATTTCCCCGTAGAAAAGTGACTGCCCCTTATATCCTGCTTATATTAGGAGGGGGTACAAATTCCCCGTAGAAAAGTGACTGCCCCTTAAATCCTGCTTATATTAGGAGGGGGTACAATTTCCCCGTAGAAAAGTGACTGGCCCTTATATCCTGCTTATATTAGGAGGTGGTACAAATTCAACGTAGAAAAGTGACTGCCCCTTAAATCCTGCTTATATTAGGAGGGGGTACAATTTCCCCGTAGAAAAGTGACTGCCCCTATAAATCCTGGTTATATTAGGAGGGGGTATAATTTCCCCGTAGAAAAGTAGGTAGGTGAAACCCAACGTTCTGGAGCGGTCTTTTGACCTACTTTTCGCCTTACGACATTTTACTATAAGGCTGTCTCCCCTTACGATATTTTTCTGTAAGGCTAGACCGGTCCTTTGACCTACTTTTCGCCTTACGACATTTTACTATAAGGCTGTCTCCCCTTACGATATTTTTCTGTAAGCTCAGTTCTAGAGCGGTTCTTTGACCTACTTTTCGTGTAGACCCAAATGGAGAATTCAACGCCCGAAAATGGAGCTCGGTGGAGCTCGCCTTAATGGTTTGCTCTTGTAAGGCATGAGCTCCATTTTCTCGCAGTGTTACCAACTCCTCACTCGAAAAAATCACCAGGGTTTTTGTTTTTGGGTATAACCTAACCTAAAGCAAGGAGGTGGCAACCTTGCTTGAGGTATTTTCTCGCAGTGTTGCCAACTCCTCACTCGAAAAAAATCACCAAGGTTTTTTTTCTTGGTCTAACGTAACCTAAAGCAAGGAGGTGGCAATTTTGCTTGAGGCTTGCCTTACAGTGCATAAAGCAAGGTTGCCAACCCACTGGTACTTTTGCCATAGCCTTTTACAAGAAAAAAAAAGAGAAAGGGAAGAGTTAAACAACCGACAGCTTACCCACAGCCTTTTTTGCTCTAACCTAACCTAAAGCAAGGAGCTGGCAACTTTGCTTGTGCAATCAACCCGGTCGACCGCCCTCAAGTGGAGATAAGCGTTGCCAACTCCTCACTCGAAAAAAAAAATCACCAAGGTTTTTTTGGTCTAACCTAACCTAAAGCAAGGAGGTGGCAATTTTGCTTGTGCAATCAACCCGGTTGACCGCCCTCAAGTAAAGATCAGCGTTGCCAACCTACATATACTAAACAAGGAGAGCCGGCACTGCCGTAAAAGAGAGAGAGAGATGGGTGGATGGTAATATAGTATGTGTGTGCGTGTGTGCGTATAATATGTAGCATTATTAACTAGAGTGTGTTGGCAATTTACTTGCAACTAAAAAAATAGAGATGCCAACGTTGGTGTAAGATGAAGAGAGAGAGAGAGAGAGAGAGAGAGATTTATGGCTGGCAACAGTAACGAGCGAATGCGCCATATCGTAATTTTCCAACTCCGTATATCGTGATTTTTGTAAACCTCTCTCTCGGGGGAAACACGATGTGTTATACACACGCGCGCGCGCGCCTGTATTGTGACGCAAACAAACAAACAAAATAATAAATGTTGTCTTTTAGGATACCTGGCCCCCTATAACCTCGCGAGGGTGCGTGGTGCCCAACGCAGTTCTAATGGCCGCGGCTAACAAAGCCATGCCTTTGTATAGTTTCATGGGTTCTTTTTTTTTTTCCTCCCACCCCCTCAATTTGTTTAAGAAATTCGATTTGATCCTAAAAAACACTCTGCATCCTATTGGAGTGCTTTGGATGTGTTTTTAGATTAAAAATTTTGTAATTGGGGAATGTAGAAAAGCTATTCTTGCTTGTTGGCGATATTTTTTAAAACTGCTCTGTGACCCTCTCGTTTTTCACGTCGTAGGCGAAGGACTTCTCTGCAATCAGGATGACACTGCATAGGGTATCCTCGGGCAAGGCATCGTGGAACTCGCAGACGACCTTGATGTTGGTTCGATCGTTGACCACAACCTTCTTTCTCTTAGATGTGTTGATGACGGTCATGGGTCTCCGTGCTTTGAACTCGCTGGGCGTGTAGTACATGTCCACGCTCCCCTCGGTCACGCGTTTGTAAGCCGAAAACGCTTCGTAAAGTTTGAGGTAATCGTTTTTGGTCACGTCGAGGTTGTAATTCTCGCGCGGGAACACTTCGTTGCGTCCATTTTTGAGATAAACATTCTTGATCTTGCAGTCGTCGAATTTACTGGAATCTTTTTCCTGATTGTTATTGCGCCCGGTCTGAAAGAGCACTACGACGAAATCTGGCATGTCGAACTGTATGTTGTTGAACTGCGTCGTCACGTCGAATTCCATGTGACTTCCCGATGCCACCTTCTGCACGCACTGGTAACCGTGAAAGTGAATCGCCACCTGCGGACTTTTCAAGATCTCCGCTTTGTACTTGAGGGCGTAGTTCGTTTCGTATTCCACCACCGGCATTCTCAATTCCATGCTCCGGATGACGCATTTCGCTGCTTCGGGTAGAGTGTTGGCTATCGGCGTGGTGCCGTCCGGACCCAAAGTAGCGTATCGCATTAGTGCGTCGTTGTCGTTGGCCGCTCTTCGAAACGTAACGCGCAGTCCTCCCTTCCACATGATCTCCTTGTAGTCCGAGAAGAAACCAGGCAGCAGACGCATGGGAAAGAGCACCGTGTGACTTTTCGTCGATATTTTGGTCCCGGCTTCGAATCCTCCCGCTTGATAGTACGCTGCGTCCGTTTTGGATAATTTCAACGTTCCCACTGCCGTCGACGTGATGCCTGGATAGTCTATTCTGTCGATGACGGTGTTGTGTTTCCTCACCTCCACCTGCGAGAACAGGTGAGGCACGAAGTTGTCCACGAGTATCAAGTTTGCTGCTGCAGGAAACGCGTCTCCGCTTTCTTTCTTCACCACGTCGAATTGAAGGTAGAGGTCCGCTCTGTGAGGATGAATGAACCCGTCGCCTACGTCCACGTCGTATTCGATCTCCCTGTTCGCCTCGTTCAGATTGGCAAACGTGCGACGGTTGGGAGGGAAAGATTGCAATTCGTAACTTTCGATTTGCTCCATTTTACATGTATGGTTATTTATTATACGTTGATCTCCACGATGGCCGTCGTAGTGGCACCTGCGAAATCCACCACGTCTCCTTTCTCGTTCGTCACCACCAACTCTATGTCGTCTATGCGGTTGCGACATACCGGAAAATAGATCGGCGAAGAGGGCGTGTAGATGATCGGTTCCATGAACTCGGAACTTGGTTTGAAAGTGGCTATGATTCCCGTCTGCTTATGACTTCCTAACAATCCGTCCGAAGATTTCGTGATCATACCTTCGGCCACGTTACAGTGTACGTTCAGAGTCTCTATGGCCAAGAATTTAGGAATGTTGGTTGCTACGTGCTTGATACCAGCTTCGAGTTTGGTGTTGTTCTCGAAACCTAAAAGTTCTCCCATGGTGCCCAGGTCCACGGTCTCCGTCGCGGATAGGATTTCCACTCTGTGCGTGACCGAATTTTGAGAAAGGTATGTGCCTTTGGGTAATTGAGCTTGCAAAGTGGAAAGATTGTATTGGCCTGGCGTGACGACGATGTGTTCGCTTCCGACGCTAATTTTGTTGTTGTGCTGGGTGACGTTAGGTATGAGGTACATGCTGTAGAATGCACGCAGAGCCACGGATTTAGGATAGACGATGTCGTCGTGCAGCGTGAGTTTCAAGATTGAAGATTCGCTCGTGAGATGGAACACACCCATCCTAGTGATGCTGTTTGAGGTTCCACAATGCTTTCTGGAAATCCTCGATCGTAGGGTTATTTATTTTAGAGAGAAACGCGAGCACGGAGAGGCAGAGATGACCGCAGTTCACGTCTCCGAAATTTTGAATGCGTTCGTCGTTGTAGTATATGGAGGTTTTGTTCGTTTTCAGATAATGAATTAAATTTGTAGGTGGAACACCTCCGAAAGAATCGAAAACGAATGCTTTATCATAATTTTTGTGGTAACATATCCAATGCGTGCCTGGATTTTCTTGACCGTCCAAGTTGACTACTCCGCATTCTCTTCTTTTGACGGTTGAAGGTAACGAGTCGGACATGAAAACTCCTCTGAAGTGTTTGATTTGTAACGGTTCGATCAGAGATTCAATGTCTCGGTTGGTGAGTGCTTCTGTTTCTTTTTTTTAAACTTTTTCATCACGCCCTTCCCCTTCTTCTCCATGGCCAGGTTGTGACGTTTCTGTTCTTCCAATTCCGCCTTGTTCTTCTTCGAGTCGATGACGGTTTTCGCGATGGCGGCACTTCCGCCGGCCAAACTTCCCACGGCCCCCAATGCTGCCAGGATGGCCGGGATGCTGAATATGAAACCTCCGATCTTTTGCTGTTTCCGCGAACGTTGCAATCTTTTCAATTGAGGTGTGCTGAGCAGCAATTTCATTCCGTGTCCTTTTGACAAGCAAGAACGTTTCTTCTCGCGTTGTTTCTTGGTGAGTAACCCATCGAGAGCACCTAGATTTTTTAGATTGGAGTATGGTATCTGGTACACGACACCCTTGGGCTTCATGTTGATGCTCTATGTGTTATTTTCACGGTATGTTATTTATATATATATTCTGATATTTTTTCTTGTGTAGTTTTTTACGGTATGTTATTTATATATTTTCAAGGCCTCGCTGTCGTTACACAAATTCTATTACGTGCTTCGTTTTCTTGCCAAGAAGTTCCTTTGTCCCCTTGTACACGATTCGAGTTTTGTTCTCGATTAAAATAGATAGCTTCTCGTCGGATAACATGTTAGCGTATCGATCTGGTAAAAATAGACTGTATTGTGCGTTGAGCAACAGGCGTACCTTGGGACCATACTGGGTAGAAACAATTGAACCGGAAGTTATCGTGTAAGGTTTGTCGACTTCCAATTCCTGAATTTTTACATACTCGACTGACAAATTTAGCATTTGTTTTAATGCTTGGAGATCACTTATTTTTTCGGTCGTCATATCAAAGAAAAATTTCAAAGTGTTAGAGAGAAATTTAATTGTTTTTCACGATGTGTGTTATTTATATATACCGAAGATTATTTTTTTTTCACGATGTGTGTTATTTATATATCAAGTTTTTTTTGACACGTATATATATTATTATTTTTTAACAGAGGAAGAAAGTTCGTGCTTCGGAAAACGCGAGGATGTGCGTAGTGATATCTTCCGTCTCCTGCATAGACTTGTACCAATCATCAGTATACTGTCTTCTTCCCTGCCTTGCCTCGTACAGTTCGTCCGACCTATCGTCCAATTTTTGCCCTGCAGCCAAAAGCAGAATGTTGAGATCACCGCACCTCAGGCCGCTGATCTCCCGAAGAAGGTCCTTGAGAACCATTTCACAAGGGATGCGAAATTCCGGCATTGTTCTTGCTATGTTTACAAGTTTATTAACATCTCCGTTAACTACCTTTTTGAATATTTTAGATAGTAGCTCGGGTGGCAAATTAGTTATGCAATCCATGTTGTTTTTTTACTGTATGTTATTTATATACCCCACCCCAATTTTTGTTTCGTGTTCATGGCGATGGTGGTGCCTAGTGCGGCGACCCGTTCACCCAACGATGCGTCTCTACTCACGAATCTTTCGAAAGCTGCGTGCTCTAACTTTCTGTCTGCTTCGTGACGTGCATCCAGATCCGTCTGTGTGGTGTTGTAGGCGATGTCGTGATCTTTGCATGCGGCGTCCAACGGATTCACACCCTTGTCTCCTCTCTCCAATCTTTTCTCGAGTTTGGTACCCGGTCCGCAGTACTGGTAGCCAGGTAAATGCATCTCGAAAGGTAACTTGTTGATGATGTCGTTCACGAGTCCCTTTCCTTCGGCAACGTTCCAGAATTTCGGAGGCAGCGTGTTGATGATTTTGATCAGGTAACCTATGCCCTTGTCGTCGTTCACGATGAAGTTGGAAAGTTTCGTGCTGATCATGTCCACGATGCCAACCTTCTCGTTGTAGAAATTACGGTTGCCTGCATTCTCTTCGCCGGCTATCACCAACAATCGGTCCACGAGTTTCCTAACGTCGTCCACCCAAACGAATTCTTTGGGTAACGTGTTGTAGCGTTTGACGCCGCTGCCTGTTTTGACCTGGTTCCAAATCGGTTTGATGAGATTCCTGTACTTTTCGCCGCTGCTCGATTTCACCCTATTCTGCGAGGCGTCGTTGTTCTGGTACAAGGCATCCGTCATGATCAGAATTTCCTTGTAACTCTGGTAATCTTCGTCGGTGTAATCTTTCGGCTGCTTTTTGGCGACGAGTTCCCACAGTCCAACCGTACCCGGATACCTGTTCCAACTATCCTTGTCGCCTAAATTGACTTTAATGTCGTTGCCTTCGAAGGTCACCTTCGATTTCCCAATCTTCCACACCACACCGCCGCCTTCGCTGGTTTCCATGCTGGGATACAATCCGAACACTTCATCCTTGTCGAATTTCCCCGTGCTCAGGTAGTCTCGTGCCAAAGGTCCCAACTCGATCTTATCCGAAGACGTGCTGCCTATGGCTCGACGTCGTGCAGGTGCATCCTTCAGTTCGAACGGCGTCGAAGGAATGCTCGAAATGGGTGTGGGTACGGTGTAACTTTTAGCTGCGAGCGGTACGAGTTTATTAATCAAATTTTTATTTTGTTCCGTGACACTTTTAATTTCTTTACCTAGACCGCTGATGGCATCGATCACGGGTTGATCCTGACGTTTCTTCTCTTCGTAGAATCCGCCATTCTCGGATTTCCAACCTTTGAAGCGTTTCGCGAGGTAATCGCGAAGCTTGAGATTTTCGTCTTCGATTTTTCGTTTCGTCATGACGTTATTTATATACGTCGTTTCTCACAACGTTGCAACGTTTAGAAAGTTGTTGATTTTGTTTCTGTATTTTCCATCGTTGGGTTTCCTCGTCATGTCGATCGTCGCGAATCCGAAATCGTCACCGTTCCAGCAAGTAGAGCAGCAGCGTTCCGAAAATTGATTGTAGTTCATGTCTCCGCCTACGTAGTCATCGTACGCGTGCTTGAGGTTGGTGTGATCTTGACGAAACAAACATATGAAATTAGCGTTGTCGCGTACTAACTGTTTTGGAATTTTGGAAAACGTTTGAGCTAGGTAGAAGCAATCCATTCCTTTGTGACGACCTTGCGTGAAAAAGTTGCGAATTTCATTTTGATTTTCCAGGATGGCGTCGTCGAACACGACGACTGAATTTTCACGACAATCGTCGAGTGGTTTTATTTCCGAGGCGAACGTTGCAATGTCCAGACCATCGTACAGTTTCATCAGTTGCTGGTATTTGGATTGCTCCAAACTTTTCGAGAACACGTACAGGTGCCTGTTCTTCCAATCTAACCAATTCGGTGCGAGGAGAAAATTGTCCACGAGCAGTGTCGTTTTCCCACACCCCGAAGGACCTACGATCAGACAGCGGATGCTGTCGGGAAGCAACTTGCCGTTCTTTTTCTTCGTTTGACTTTCCGGATCCGGTAGACGCTTCACCACGTTCCACGTACTCACAAGATCACTTCGTTCGCGTCGATCCAACTCTTTTCTGGAAGTCCCAGCCATTTGACAAACAGTTTGTCACCTTTCCTACGCAATACTTTCTCGATGAGGTACGTGTCGGGGTGTTTCGTTTTAGAGAGTTCCTCTTCGTAAAATCTTCCTTTCAAAATCTCGCCGCTACTATCTTTTATTATATACGTGTGTCGGTTTCCGGGTAGAACTCGAACCACCGTAAAAAGTTCCGTGCTCCAATTTTTTGTGAATCCCTTCTCGAAGGTGCGTTTGAATTTGCTGATCCTCACCTGGTCTCCAATTTTGTATTTAGCTTTTTTTGTCGTGGGTGTGTACTTTGGACAGTAAACGGTAGAAATTAAACGCTGCTCGTCGGACTTGGTAACGTCGGCTGGCTTCATGCCTATCGTTCTGTGTACCGTATCATTATAGGTGTCGACGAGTTCCGGCAGGATGTCGACCCATTTGTAATTTCCCCGAAGCGTGAATCGTTTCCACATGTGTGTTTTCAAGGTTCGATTGAATCTTTCCACGATGCTGGCTTTGATGTGGCTGAAGCTCGAATAATGTCGAATCTTGTGTTTTTGAATAAACTTTTGGAATACGGCGTTGTAAAATTCTTTACCGTTGTCCGTTTGCAGAAACCGTGGTCGTCTGCCGCCGCTTTCGCGAAAAATTGTCTTGAATGCTTCCGTGACGCACGTTCCCGTTTTTGCCTTCAAAGGTAGAGCCCATGCGAATTTCGAAAACGTGTCTATGACGGTGAGGAGGTACTTGTTGCCCTTGTTCAATTTATGCACGTTTTTCAAATTGCCGCTACTCATCTCCACGAGGTCACTTTGCCAGAGGTCGTCGATGCCCTTGGTTACCACGGCCAAACGTTCGTAGTTACGGCGTGCAGGTTTATGCAATTCTTGGACGATGGCTTGCCTTGACATTTTTTCTTAGAGATTACGTTTCAAGAGAAGCACAAGCGTGATGGGATTCAAAGAGGGTGGCACTTCGCTCGTGTTTTGAACGATCAGCTTATCGCCGGCACTCACGTCGAAAACAGTAAGATCTTCGTCTTCGTGTATTTCATATATGTTGCGCGTTTCGTTCCAACGCGCCAGAGGAATATTTCCTGCTTTCTGGACACCACGATTCGATATCAAAGTCATGGTGGGAACGCTAGCTTTTCTGCCGTGAGACCAGTACGAAAATTCGTTTATCTGAATCGTGCCATCGAGGAGAAACTTGTAGTACGGATGATAAGGATGTAGCATGTACAGTTTGTTACCTTCGACGAAGGTGGAGATTCTCTGTTGATTGGGTACGCTGTTGATTTCGATGGCTTGCAGAGAATGCAGTTTAGCGAATTTAGTGTCGACGCTAACGAGGTTGCTGTGAAGCTGACCCAGTGTGTTTTGTATGGGCAACAAATGTTCGACTATGGTATCCGTTACGGTAGAAAACGACGGTTTGATTTTCACTTCCACGTTCAACTGCTTGTAGCTTTCGTTGAGTTCTTGCAACTTGGCACCGAAAGAGGCCAGCGTCGATTCCTGTGTTGATTCCAGCACTCCAACTTGATCTCTGATGTTGACGACAATGTTCTGAAGGTTCTCGATTTGATTCAATTTCGAGCTCTTCTCGGTAAGATCGTTCACGATGATTCGCATGTCTGTAAACTGCATGTGAAGGTCGGCGACGCTCTGCGAAGTGGGCAGCGTCGACACCAGCGAGGCAAGTTCGTCTCGAATCTGTTCCACGTTCGCCGTTTCCGTTTCCAGTCGTTTCAGCATGCGTGATATGTTCCTTTTCAAAGCGTGTAATTCTTTGGAGGTAGGGAGATTGCCCACTTTACTCTCGAGATCGCTCAACGAACTTTTGATGTCACTCGAATCTGATAGTGCCGTCACCGCCGTTTTCAATTTTTTCAAATCTTCGCTCGAAGGCACGCTCGTTCGTAACGATTCCAAGTCACCCTGTATGTTGTCCAGTACGTGATGAAAATGAGCGAGATTCGTTTCGACGTTTAAATTTTCTAAATATTCGATCTTCTGCTGAACCGTGCTTAACGTGTCTTGAATGCTCGTCAACGCTCTCGCTTCAGCGTGAATATTTTTAATTTCTTCGTTGATCAATTCCAAGGACGCCTGAAGCGTGGCGATGGTGGTTTGAATGTGTTCGAAATCTTGATAGGCCTCCAATTGAATTTTTATGTTCGCGACGCTTTTACCGATGACCTGCAGTTCGTCCGACGATGGTAGGTTCGTCATTGTATCTTCCAAAGTCTGCAACTTGGATTTAATTTCTTCCAACGTGCTGGTGAATTCTTCTTGTAATTTGGAAACGACGACGTGCAAGCGTTCTACATCAATATCGTTCACGACGGTTTGAAGTTCAGAGAAATTCTTTTCTATTGCGGAAGTTCGTTCTTCGATTTCGAGTTTCAATTTTTCCAAATCTTCATTTTTCGCTTGAAATTGCTGTAATTTGGCCAAATCATTTTGAAGCGAATCCACGCTCAACTGTATATTTTGAACGTTGTCGTAAGAAGGTACGTCGACATAATTTTTTATCAGCGTTTTCAGTTCGGAATCGATTTTCAGAATGGGGTCGAGACATTGCGTTTGGAGCGTAGCGATTTCCGACTCTAAACTTTTGTTTAAGGTTTCCTGCAAAGCAATCAAATCGGTCCTCAACTTCTTAACTCGAATGTCCAACATGAGAATCTCTTCTGCGTGGTCTACACGCTTGGTGTTGCCGAAAATGTCGTTAGGCATTTTTGGTTAACGGTTATTTATAATAGGATAGACGATTCGTAATTCTACGAAGAGAGGAATAAGTTTATCGTAATCTCCGAGGAGTTCCACGTAAAGATAATCTCCTGCAGACACATCGTACGTAATGTTAGAAAGCATCTTGTCGTGCTTGATTCGAAAAATGTTCTTGCCGGTAGAAATTTTGATTTCGCCTGCGTTTTCCGGATTCACGGTGATTTGAAGTTTCCCGTCGATCGGAATTTCGTAGAAATGTAAATTGTTATTAAAAACATAAAACATCTTGCCCACGTCCTCATCCAATTTCGTCCAAATGCTGTTGAGGTGAATGATCAACAGACCGTTGAGTTTAGTTAATACGGAAGGTAGAAATTCATGATCTGTCGTCGTGCGGTGTACAGTCTCCATTGTTTGCTTTCGGAAACCAAAGAGATTCATGTTGGTTATTTAAGAAAAAATTGAGAACGTATCTAATATAAATAACACCACAAAAAAAAATGTGTGCAATTTAGTAACCATCTTTTTTTCTTAGCAAAAGAATGGAGAAGAAGGAAGCAAAACGTGCATGCGACCAATGTGGGAAATATATATCCATTTCTAACTTGAGAAGACATCGGAAGGATGTGCATGGCAAAGGATCAAGTAAGAGAGAGCTCGATGTTGACGATCAAGCGCCACGAAAGAAGCAGAAGAGTGCCGGCGAAAGTATTCGAAATATTTTAACCGAGGAGACTTTCCGATCTGAAGAAACATCTGATCTAAACAACTTTTTTCGCTCGGTCAAAAGCAAGTTAATTTCGTCTATCACCGAAGCTTTGTTGCAATGCTCGTTGAAAATCCACCTCATCGTTTCCGCCATTTACGAAAACGTAAAAAAAGAGCGAGAAACTTTCCATCATTACACTGGTGTAAAGAGCCTCCACGCCGCCGACGTCGATGAGGTGGATGCCATTTGCAACCAGATGATTGACGCTTTGTTGAACAAGCACGAGACTTTCCAAAAACGTGGATCGGGTTGGACACTTTGCGGTTCGTCTCACACTTTAACTTTGAAGGTGGCACGATACAACCCGATGGGAGCATCCAGCTACATCAATTTGCCCCCGGAAATAGCCAGTAAGAAAGCCATCATCAACATTCAAAATGAGGATAACAGATGCTTTTTGTGGTGCATCATTGCCGATCATCACCCAGCCAATGATGACAAACATCGTTTATACCACTACAACAAGCCGGAATATCTCTCAGAATTTGAAAAACCTATGGCTGGCATTAATTACCCCGTAAATCTACGAGACATTAGTAAATTTGAGGCACAGTACAAGACAGATAAAAACGAAAATATAGCAGTACACATCTTCGGATTAGACAAAAACAACACCATCTACGTTCTCAGACACAGCAACATTAAAAGTAATCGTGTCATCAGATTACTCCTGATCGAAGATGATGATAATTATCATTACTGTCTAATTCAGAATCTTCCAAAATTAACAAGAAGTCAAATTACCACAGATCACCATAAAATTGGAGTATGCGACAGATGCCTGAGTATATTCTACGGTCAAGGAAAAAAGAATGCTGATGAAGAACTCCGAGATCATCATGAAATGTGTAGTAAACATTCGGCTACGACTATCAAAATGCCTTCTCGAGACATGACATTTTCCAACTACACCGCATTACTCTGGCATCCCGTGGTGATATGCGCCGACTTTGAAAGTTTCCAACTTCCACTCGCCACATGCGAACCGAATCCCAGCGTATCGAGCACCACCGAAATTCTACATCACGAAGCCTGCGCTTTTGGATTGATGGTCAACAACACAGGCGATGTTATTTTACATCGTGGCAATGATGCTCCACAAATATTCCTTCAAACCTTGAAGCAGATGGCCATACAATTCGCTCCTCCACTAAGAGAAGACAAAGCAATGGAGCCTCTTACCCAGGAAGAGAAGAAAGCATACGACCTTGCCTCTCAGTGTGATGTGTGCGAAAGTAACTTCACCCTCGAAAATGTCAAAGTTCGCCACCACAATCATCACACGGGAAAATATGTGGCCCCCCTGTGTAACAACTGTAATCTACAAATCAAAAAACCGAATTTTATTCCAGTATTCATTCACAATTTGGAGGGCTACGACGCCAAAATCTTCATAAAGGAGATGGGATGCGACGCTCAACCCATTAGCGTCATAGCTCGCACCAACGAGAAATTCATTTCATTCAGCAAGAAGGTGGACGTTGGAAATGGCAATCGCGTAGAAATTCGCTTCTTGGACTCCTACAACTTTCTGTCTTCGAGTTTGGCGACACTCGCGTCTCAACTCACCGACGATGATTTGATCGCCACCAGGAAATGTTTCGGCGACCAACATTTAGCACTGTTGAGACGCAAGGGTGTTTACCCGTACGAATACATGACGGATGCTTCCAAATTCTCAGAAACATCATTACCACCAAGAGAAGCATTCTACAGTCGTCTTAGCGACACCTGTTGCAGCGAAGAGGACTACCATCATGCTCACCTCGTGTGGTCTACATTCTCTTGTCAAACCATGGGTGACTATCACGATCTGTATCTGAAGCTGGATGTTACGCTATTGAGCGACCGTTTTCATCTCCATCGCTCGAGAGGAATGGCAGCATATGGTTTGGACCCCGCTTTCAGCTACACCACACCGGGTTATTCTTGGCAGGCGATGTTAAAATCCACGAAGGTGAAGATAGAACTCATCAAAAACGTCAATCAACTTTTGTTTGTCGAAGAGGCAAAACGTGGTGGAATCGTCCAGTGTCCCCTTCGATACGTCAAGGCCAACAATCCATATGTTGCCGATTTCGATGCAGGGAAACCGACAAACTTCTTGGCATACTGGGACATGAACAATCTGTATGGTTATGCCATGTCCGAGACTCTGCCTATCGGAGAATACGAATGGATGAGCGAGCAGGAACTTCAAGATTGTTTGGAATGGAGTGAAGATCATAAAAATGGATGTTTCCTGAAAGTAGATTTGGAATATCCTGCATCGCTTCATCGAGAACACCATGGATTTGCGATGGCACCTGTGATGGAATCGACTCCGGAGAAGAAGCTGATGCTCACCTTCAAGAGCAAAAAGAATTACGTGGTGCATTATCGCCTCCTACAATTCTACCTCCAGCATGGATTGGTTTTGAAGCGCGTGCACTCGGGATTGAAGTTTAGACAGACCAGGTGGCTAGCACCCTATATCGACGGCAACACTCAACGTCGAGCATCAGCTTCTTCTTCCGCAGACAAAGACCTATACAAGTTGATGAATAACAGCATCTACGGCAAGAGCATGGAAGATGCGAGGAAAAGAAGAAATATCAACTTGGTCTCCGACCCGAAGAAAATAAACAAGCTCGTCGCTCAGCCCACGTACAAGAACTTCACGATACTGAGCGACACGTTGGTATTGATCGAACGTGCTCTCCGCCACATAACATTCGACAAACCAATCGCCGTGGGAGTCGCAATCCTCGAGTTGTCAAAGCTGGCCATGTACAAGTTTCACTACGACATCATGAAACCGCGCTATGGAGAGGCAATCGAGGTGGCGTACACCGACACGGACAGCTTCGTGTACAACATCCACACCAATGATCTATACGAAGATCTAAAAAGCATAAGCCACCATTTCGACTTCTCGAACTATCCAAAAGATCACGCGCTCTTCGACGACAGCCAGAAAATGACGATCGGGAAGATGAAGGATGAAGTCAACGGCCGCATCATCACAGAGTTTGCGGGTCTTCGAGCGAAAATGTATGCCGTGAAAATCCAGGACGAGACCGAAATAAAAAAAGCAAAAGGGGTGGGGCGTTCGAGCACAAACAAACTGACCGTAGAAGATTACAAGTCGTGCTTGTTCGACAAAAAAATCAAACGCATGACCGAACATCGGATCACGAGCACCATCGACCAGTTGCATACATCCACGATCAACAAAGTGGCGCTTGATCCCCACGACACCAAATTGAGGCTACTCGACTGCAACATCCACACCCGAGAATGGGGATGTCATGACGAGGAAGAAACCTGCTCGCACCATTAGACTTCTGCATCAAAAAAGTACGTATTATTTCTTGCACCACTTTTTTTTAAAAAAAAACAATCATTCAGACTAATTTTTGCATTCACACTTTTTTTTTATATTTTTCTATCATTTTTTTTAAAGAAAAATAATCATTCACACTTTTTTTTATATTTTTCTATCGTTTTTTTTTAAAAAAAACAATCATTCACACTAATTTTTGCATTTACATTTTTTTTATATTTTTCTATCATATTATGTACACTATTTTGAGGATATTTTTTTTTCTTTCAGATGCAGCACCCTACGGAAACTTTTTTACTTCTTACACTTTCTATTCTTAACCAAAATATTTTTCTTCTCTTCAATCATAAAACACACACATTACACACGGAGGTCCTCTGTAGGGAGTTATGGGGGGGTTAAAAAAGAACCCATGAAACTCTACAAAGGCATGGCTTTGTTAGCCGCGGCCATTAGAACTGCGTTGGGCACCACGCACCCTCGCGAGGTTATAGGGGGCCAGGTATCCTAAAAGACAACATTTATTATTTTGTTTGTTTGTTTGCGTCACAATACAGGCGCGCGCGCGCGTGTGTATAACACATCGTGTTTCCCCCGAGAGAGAGGTTTACAAAAATCACGATATACGGAGTTGGAAAATTACGATATGGCGCATTCGCTCGTTACTGTTGCCAGCCATAAATCTCTCTCTCTCTCTCTCTCTTCATCTTACACCAACGTTGGCATCTCTATTTTTTTAGTTGCAAGTAAATTGCCAACACACTCTAGTTAATAATGCTACATATTATACGCACACACGCACACACATACTTATTACCATCCACCCATCTCTCTCTCTCTTTTACGGCAGTGCCGGCTCTCCTTGTTTAGTATATGTAGGTTGGCAACGCTGATCTTTACTTGAGGGCGGTCAACCGGGTTGATTGCACAAGCAAAATTGCCACCTCCTTGCTTTAGGTTAGGTTAGACCAAAAAAACCTTGGTGATTTTTTTTTTCGAGTGAGGAGTTGGCAACGCTTATCTCCACTTGAGGGCGGTCGACCGGGTTGATTGCACAAGCAAAGTTGCCAGCTCCTTGCTTTAGGTTAGGTTAGAGCAAAAAAGGCTGTGGGTAAGCTGTCGGTTGTTTAACTCTTCCGTTTCTCTTTTTTTTTTCTTGTAAAAGGCTATGGCAAAAGTACCAGTGGGTTGGCAACCTTGCTTTATGCACTGTAAGGCAAGCCTCAAGCAAAATTGCCACCTCCTTGCTTTAGGTTACGTTAGACCAAGAAAAAAAACCTTGGTGATTTTTTTCGAGTGAGGAGTTGGCAACACTGCGAGAAAATACCTCAAGCAAGGTTGCCACCTCCTTGCTTTAGGTTAGGTTATACCCAAAAACAAAAACCCTGGTGTTTTTTTCGAGTGAGGAGTTGGTAACACTGCGAGAAAATGGAGCTCATGCCTTACAAGAGCAAACCATTAAGGCGAGCTCCACCGAGCTCCATTTTCGGGCGTTGAATTCTCCATTTGGGTCTACACGAAAAGTAGGTCAAAGAACCGCTCTAGAACTGAGCTTACAGAAAAATATCGTAAGGGGAGACAGCCTTATAGTAAAATGTCGTAAGGCGAAAAGTAGGTCAAAGGACCGGTCTAGCCTTACAGAAAAATATCGTAAGGGGAGACAGCCTTATAGTAAAATGTCGTAAGGCGAAAAGTAGGTCAAAAGACCGCTCCAGAACGTTGGGTTTCACCTACTAAAAGTGACTGCCCCTTTAAATCCTGCTTATATTAGGAGGGGGTATAATTACCTCGTAGAAAAGTGACTGCCCTATTAAATCCTGCTAATATGAGGAGGGGGTACAATTTCCCCGTAGAAAACTGACTGCCCCCTTATATCCTGCTTATATTAGGAGGGGGTATAATTTCCCCGTAGAAAAGTGACTGCCCTATTAAATCCTGCTAATATGAGAAGGGGGGGCAATTTCCCCATAGAAAAGTGACTGCCCCCTTATAAACTTCTTATATTAGGAGGGGGTACAAATTCCCCGTAGAAAAGTGACTGCCCCCTTAAATCCTGCTTATATTAGGAGGGGGTATAATTTCCCCGTAGAAAAGTGACTGCCCTTTAAATCCTGCTTATATTAGGAGGGGGTATAATTTCTTCGTAGAAAAGTGACTGCCCTATTAAATCCTGCTAATATGAGGAGGGGGTAATATTTCCCAGTAGAAAAGTGACTGCCCTATTAAATCCTGCAAATATTAGGAGGGGGTACAATTTCCACGTAGAAAACTGACTGCCCCCTTATATCCTGCTTATATTAGGAGGGGGTATAATTTCCCCGTAGAAAAGTGACTGCCCCTTTAAATCCTGCTTATATTAGCAGGGGGTATAATTTCCCCGTAGAAAAGTGACTGCCCTATTAAATCCTGCTTATATTAGGAGGGGGTACAAATTCCCGGTAGAAAAGTGACTGCACCCTTAAATCCTGCTTATATTAGGAGGGGGTATAATTTCCTCGTAGAAAAGTGACTGCCCCTTTAAATCCTGCTTATATTAGGAGGGGGTACAATTTCCCCGTAGAAAAGTGACTGCCCTATTAAATCCTGCTAATATGAGAAGGGGGTACAATTTCCCCGTAGAAAAGTGACTGCCCATTATATCCTGCATATATTAGGAAGGGGTACAAATTCCCCGTAGAAAAGTGACTGCCCCTTAAATCCTACTTATATTAGGAGGGGGTACAATTTCCCCGTAGAAAAGTGACTGCCCCTTTAAATCCTGCTTATATTAGGAGGGGGTACAATTTCCCCGTAGAAAAGTGACTGCCCCCTTAAATCCTGCTTATATTAGGAGGGGGTATAATTTTCCGTAGAAAAGTGACTGCCCCTTTAAATCCTGCTTATATTAGGAGGGGGTATAATTTCCCCGTAGAAAAGTGACTGCCCTATTAAATCCTGCAAATATGAAAAGGGGGTACAAATTCCCCGTAGAAAAGTGACTGCCCCCTTATATCCTGCTTATATTAGGAGGGGGTACAAATTCCCCGTAGAAAAAGTGATTGCCCCTATAAATCCTGCTTATATTAGGAGGGGGTATAATTTCCCCGTAGAAAAGTGACTGCCCCTTTAAATCCTGCTTATATTAGGAGGGGGTATAATTTCCCCGTAGAAAAGTGACTGCCCTATTAAATCCTGCTAATATGAGATGGAGGTACAATTTCTCCGTAGAAAAGTGACTGCCCTATTAAATCCTGCTAATATGAAAAGGGGGTACAATTTCCCCGTAGAAAAGTGACTGCCCCCTTAAATCCTGCTTATATTAGCAGGGGGTACAAATTCCCCGTACAAAATTCACTGCCCCCTTAAATCCTGCTTATATTAGGAGGAGTTATAATTTCCCCGTAGAAAAGTGACTACCCCCTTAAATCCTGCTTATATTAGGAGGGGGTATAATTTCCCCGTAGAAAAGTGACTGCCCCTTTAAATCCTGCTTATATTAGGAGGGGGTATAATTTCCCCGTAGAAAAGTGACTGCCCTATTAAATCCTGCTAATATGAGAAGGGGGTACAAATTCCCCGTAGAAAAGTGACTGCCCCCTTATATCCTGCTTATATTAGGAGGGGGTATAATTTCCCCGTAGAAAAGTGACTGCCCTATTAAATCCTGCTAATATGAGAAGGGGGTACAAATTCCCCGTAGAAAAGTGACTGCCCCCTTATATCCTGCTTATATTAGGAGGGGGTACAAATTCCCCGTAGAAAAAAGTGACTGCCCCTATAAATCCTGGTTATATTAGGAGGGGGTATAATTTCCCCGTAGAAAAGTGACTGCCCCTTTAAATCCTGCTTATATTAGGAGGGGGTATAATTTCCCCGTAGAAAAGTGACTGCCCTATTAAATCCTGCTAATATGAGAAGGAGGTACAATTTCCCCGTAGAAAAGTGACTGCCCTATTAAATCCTGCTAATATGAGAAGGGGGTACAAATTCCCCGTACAAAATTCACTGCCCCCTTAAATCCTGCTTATATTAGGAGGGGGTATAATTTCCCCGTAGAAAAGTGACTACCCCTTAAATCCTGCTTATATTAGGAGGGGGTATAATTTCCCCGTAGAAAAGTGACTGCCCCTTTAAATCCTGCTTATATTAGGAGGGGGTATAATTTCCCCGTAGAAAAGTGACTGCCCTATTAAATCCTGCTAATATGAGAAGGGGGTACAATTTCCCCGTAGAAAAGTGACTGCCCCTTATATCCTGCTTATATTAGGAGGGGGTACAAATTCCCCGTAGAAAAGTGACTGCCCCTTAAATCCTGCTTATATTAGGAGGGGGTACAATTTCCCCGTAGAAAAGTGACTAGCCCTTATATCCTGCTTATATTAGGAGGTGGTACAAATTCAACGTAGAAAAGTGACTGCCCCTTAAATCCTGCTTATATTAGGAGGGGGTACAATTTCCCCGTAGAAAAGTGACTGCCCCTATAAATCCTGGTTATATTAGGAGGGGGTATAATTTCCCCGTAGAAAAGTGACTGCCCTTTTAAATCCTGCTTATATTAGGAGGGGGTATAATTACCTCGTAGAAAAGTGACTGCCCTATTAAATCCTGCTAATATGAGGAGGGGGTACAATTTCCCCGTAGAAAAGTGACTGCCCTATTAAATCCTGCAAATATTAGGAGGGGGTACAATTTCCCCGTAGAAAAGTGACTGCCCCTTTAAATCCTGCTTATATTAGGAGGGGGTACAATTTCCCCGTAGAAAAGTGACTGCCCCTTTAAATCCTGCTTATATTAGGAGGGGGTACAATTTCCCCGTAGAAAAGTGACTGCCCCCTTAAATCCTGCTTATATTAGGAGGGGGTATAATTTTCCGTAGAAAAGTGACTGCCCCTTTAAATCCTGCTTATATTAGGAGGGGGTATAATTTCCCCGTAGAAAAGTGACTGCCCTATTAAATCCTGCAAATATGAAAAGGGGGTACAAATTCCCCGTAGAAAAGTGACTGCCCCCTTATATCCTGCTTATATTAGGAGGGGGTACAAATTCCCCGTAGAAAAAGTGATTGCCCCTATAAATCCTGCTTATATTAGGAGGGGGTATAATTTCCCCGTAGAAAAGTGACTGCCCCTTTAAATCCTGCTTATATTAGGAGGGGGTATAATTTCCCCGTAGAAAAGTGACTGCCCTATTAAATCCTGCTAATATGAGATGGAGGTACAATTTCTCCGTAGAAAAGTGACTGCCCTATTAAATCCTGCTAATATGAAAAGGGGGTACAATTTCCCCGTAGAAAAGTGACTGCCCCCTTAAATCCTGCTTATATTAGCAGGGGGTACAAATTCCCCGTACAAAATTCACTGCCCCCTTAAATCCTGCTTATATTAGGAGGAGTTATAATTTCCCCGTAGAAAAGTGACTACCCCCTTAAATCCTGCTTATATTAGGAGGGGGTATAATTTCCCCGTAGAAAAGTGACTGCCCCTTTAAATCCTGCTTATATTAGGAGGGGGTATAATTTCCCCGTAGAAAAGTGACTGCCCTATTAAATCCTTCTAATATGAGAAGGGGGTACAAATTCCCCGTAGAAAAGTGACTGCCCCCTTATATCCTGCTTATATTAGGAGGGGGTATAATTTCCCCGTAGAAAAGTGACTGCCCTATTAAATCCTGCTAATATGAGAAGGGGGTACAAATTCCCCGTAGAAAAGTGACTGCCCCCTTATATCCTGCTTATATTAGGAGGGGGTACAAATTCCCCGTAGAAAAAAGTGACTGCCCCTATAAATCCTGGTTATATTAGGAGGGGGTATAATTTCCCCGTAGAAAAGTGACTGCCCCTTTAAATCCTGCTTATATTAGGAGGGGGTATAATTTCCCCGTAGAAAAGTGACTGCCCTATTAAATCCTGCTAATATGAGAAGGAGGTACAATTTCCCCGTAGAAAAGTGACTGCCCTATTAAATCCTGCTAATATGAGAAGGGGGTACAAATTCCCCGTACAAAATTCACTGCCCCCTTAAATCCTGCTTATATTAGGAGGGGGTATAATTTCCCCGTAGAAAAGTGACTACCCCTTAAATCCTGCTTATATTAGGAGGGGGTATAATTTCCCCGTAGAAAAGTGACTGCCCCTTTAAATCCTGCTTATATTAGGAGGGGGTATAATTTCCCCGTAGAAAAGTGACTGCCCTATTAAATCCTGCTAATATGAGAAGGGGGTACAATTTCCCCGTAGAAAAGTGACTGCCCCTTATATCCTGCTTATATTAGGAGGGGGTACAAATTCCCCGTAGAAAAGTGACTGCCCCTTAAATCCTGCTTATATTAGGAGGGGGTACAATTTCCCCGTAGAAAAGTGACTGGCCCTTATATCCTGCTTATATTAGGAGGTGGTACAAATTCAACGTAGAAAAGTGACTGCCCCTTAAATCCTGCTTATATTAGGAGGGGGTACAATTTCCCCGTAGAAAAGTGACTGCCCCTATAAATCCTGGTTATATTAGGAGGGGGTATAATTTCCCCGTAGAAAAGTGACTGCCCTTTTAAATCCTGCTTATATTAGGAGGGGGTATAATTACCTCGTAGAAAAGTGACTGCCCTATTAAATCCTGCTAATATGAGGAGGGGGTACAATTTCCCCGTAGAAAAGTGACTGCCCTATTAAATCCTGCAAATATTAGGAGGGGGTACAATTTCCCCGTAGAAAAGTGACTGCCCCTTTAAATCCTGCTTATATTAGGAGGGGGTATAATTTCCCCGTAGAAAAGTGACTGCCCTATTAAATCCTGCTAATATGAGAAGGGGGTACAATTTCCCCGCAGAAAAGTGAGTGAACTATTAAATCCTGCTAATATGAAAAGGGGGTACAATTTCCCGGTAGAAAAGTGACTGCCCTATTAAATCCTGCTAATATGAGAAGGGTGTACAATTTCCCCGTAGAAAAGTGACTGCCCCCTTATAAACGGCTTATATTAGGAGGGGGTACAAATTCCCGGTAGAAAAGTGACTGCCCCCTTAAATCCAGCTTATATTAGGAGGGGGTATAATTTCCCCGTAGAAAAGTGACTGCCCATTTAAATCCTGCTTATATTAGGAGGGGGTATAATTTCCCCGTAGAAAAGTGACTGCCCTATTAAATCCTGCTTATATTAGGAGGGGGTATAATTTCCCCGTAGAAAAGTGACTGCCCCTTTAAATCCTGCTTATATTAGGAGGGGATACAATTTCCCCGTAGAAAAGTGACTGCCCCATTAAATCCTGCAAATATGAAAAGGGGGTACAATTTCCCCGTAGAAAAGTGACTGCCCTCTTATATCCTGCTTATATTAGGAGGGGGTACAAATTCCCCGTAGAAAAGTGACTGCCTCCTTAAATCCTGCTTATATTAGGAGGGGGTATAATTTCCCCGTAGAAAAGTGACTGCCCCTTTAAATCCTGCTTATATTAGGAGGGGGTATAATTTCCCCGTAGAAAAGTGACTGCCCCTTTAAATAATGCTAATATGAGAAGGGGGTACAATTTCCCCGTACAAAATTGACTGCCCTATTAAATCCTGCTAATATGAGAAGGGGGTACAATTTCCCCGTAGAAAAGTGACTGCCCCCTTATAAACTTCTTATATTAGGAGGGGGTACAAATTCCCCGTAGAAAAGTGACTGCCCCCTTAAATCCTGCTTACATTAGGAGGGGGTATAATTTCCCCGTAGAAAAGTGACTGCCCTTTAAATCCTGCTTATATTAGGAGGGGGTATAATTTCTTCGTAGAAAAGTGACTGCATTATTAAATCCTGCTAATATGAGGAGGGGGTAATATTTCCCAGTAGAAAAGTGACTGCAGTAGTGGTATTGATACTACGGACAGTGCCCGAAAATAAGAGCACCTCTCCAGCAGTTTTGGCTATACTTAAAACAGGCTCAACATGGCCATATGAGCTTTTTGCTCTAGTGTGGAAACCCCATCTAATCCAAGATTTTTGTAAAAATGCCCTCGGGAATTTTTCAGAAAGGAAGAGAATTTTTCAGAAAGGAAGAGAATTTTTCAGAAAGGAAGAGCTCCCCTCAGATTGATTTGTCTATACTTACAAAAGGCACTTCTGTGAGATTGTTGTCCATAAACTTGTCAAAAATATGCCCCTCTTCATATTTTTTTTGCCCACACTTAAAATTAAGCCAAGATGCTTATAAAACCCACACCCATACACACACACATACACCCACACCCACCCACACCCACCCACACATATTTACTTCCGGTCCACTTCCGGTCCACTTCCGGTCCACTTCCGGTTTACTTCCGGTCCACTTCCGGTCCACTTCCGGTTTACTTCCGGTCCACTTCCGGTCTACTTCCGGTCTACTTCCGGTTTGAGTTCAATTGGGCACCAGGCTCAACTTGTATATCTAGCATTAAGATAATGTAATTCTTCTAGAATTGCTCTGTGACCCTCTCATTTCTTACATCATAAACATATGATTTTTCACCTATGAGAATGACACTACATATGGTGTCATCGGGTAATGCCTCGTGGAATTCACAGATAATTTTAATGTTTGTCCTGTCATTCACCACAACCTGTTTTCTTTTTGAAGTGTTGATTACAAACATGGGTCTCCGTGTTTTGAATTCATCTGGTGTGTAATACATATCCGTATTGCCTGTAGTGACCCTTTTGAAAGCCGAAAATGCCTCATATAATTTAAGAAAATCACCCTTGGACATGTCTAAATTATAATTTTCTCTAAGAAATACCTCATTTCTGCCATTTTTAAGATATATGTTTTTGATGTTGCAGCTATCGAATTTACTTGAATTTTTTTCCTGATTATTGTGTCTTCCAGTCTGAAACAATACCACTACAAAATCCGGCATGTCATATTGTATGCTGGAGAATGAATTTGTAGCATCAAATTCATAATAAATACCAGTGGCAACCTTCTGTACGCATTGATATGTATAAAATTGCAGAGGAACCTGTGGATTTTTTAGGATATCAGCTTTGTATTTAAGAGCATAGCTGGCCTCATATTCAACAACCGGGATTCTTAACTCCATAGTCTGAATAATGCACTTGCCTTCATCAGGTAGGGTATTAGGCAGAGCTTCCCCTGTAGAGTTTATTGCACTGTACCTCATCAAAGCATTATTATCATTTGCAGCTCTTCTAAATGTAATTCTTAACCCACCCTTCCACATGATATCTTTGTAATCTGAGAAGAATCCTGGCAACAGGCGCATCGGGAACAGCACAGTGTGGTTCTTGGTTAATATTTTATCACCAGCTTCAAATCCACCTATTTTGTAGTTTGAAGCCTCTGTTTTGGATAATTTTAATGTGGCCAAAGCTGTGGAGGTAATGCCGGGATAATCTATTCTGTTTATAACAACACCATGCTTTCTGATCTCAATTTCAGAGAACAGATGCGGCACAAAATTATCCACCAATCTTATATTTGAATTTGCCGGATAATCTGTTCCATCGAGCTTTACAACATCAAATTTGATGTATAGATCTGCTCTGTGGGGGAGTATAAAGCCGTCCCCTACATCAAGATCAACCTCGATTTCTGTGTTGGGTTGATTTAAATTTGCAAATGTCCTCCTGTTTGGAGGGAATGATTGTAGCTCATAACTCTCAATATTTTCCATTGTATGTATTTTTATTTAAATGTTAATCTCTATGATAGCAGTTGTTGTGGCTCCAGCAAAATCAACTAATTCTTCTTTTTCATTAGTGACCATCAATTCAATATAATCTATTCTATTATGGCACACAGGAAAATATAATGTTGGGGATGGATTGTAGATGATGGGCTCCATGAATTCGGAATTAGGTTTGAATGTTGCAATGATGCCGGTTTGTTTGTGAGTGCCTATGCCATTTGATTTGGTGATCATACCCTCAGCCACATTACAGTGAATATTCAGAGTCTCTATGGCTAAGAATTTAGGTATATTCATAGCAGTGTGTTTGATGGCCGCTTCAAGTTTTGTGTTGTTCTCAAAGCCTAACAGCTCTCCTATAGTACCCAGATCCACTGTTTCTGTAGCAGATACAATCTCTACTCTGTGAGTGACAGAATTTTGAGTTAACACTATACCTCTGGGTAATTGTGCATTTAGAGTGGACAGATTATATTGCCCTGGAGTGATGACAATTTTTTGATCCCCAACTGCAATTGTGTTGTTGTGGTGCGTAATATTAGGGATCAGGTACATGCCGTAAAATGCTCTGAGAGCTATTGTTTTGGGATACACTATGTCATCATGTAATTTGAGTTTCAATATTGAATTTTGGCTGGTGAGATGGAATACCCCCATGATGTTTCAGATACCACAAGGCTTTTTGAAAATTTTCAATTGATGGTTTATTTATTTGAGACAGATATCTGAGAACAGATAAACACAAATGTCCACAATTAACATCTTTGAAGTTTTGAACACGGGCATTATTGTAATAAAGATTAGCTGAGTTTAGATATTTTATTAAATTTTCAGGTGGAACACCTCCAAATGAATCAAACACAAATGCCTCATTGTTTAAATATTTAAGATAACAGATCCAGTGAGTGCCCTGATTTTTGTACTCATCCAAATTAACAATGCCACACTCTTTGTTGAGTGGTTGTTCTGGTAAAGAATCAGACATGTACACACCTCTAAAATTTTTGATGCCCAGTGGCTTGATTAAAGCTTCAATATCTTGGTTTGTAAGCGGCTCTTGTTTTTTTTAAACTTATTCATGGCTCTCTTAACACCTTTGCCTTTTTTCTCCATGGCGAGGTTATGGCGCCTCTGCTCATCTAATTCTGCCCTATTTTTCTTGGCATCTATTACTGTTTTTGCTATGGCAGCTGATCCCCCGGCCAAGCTCCCAACAGCCCCGAGAGCAGCTAAGATGGCAGGGATGGTAAATATGAAACCCCCTACATGTGATTTTTTCCTGGATTGCTGTAATTTTTTTAATTGGGGGGTACTAAGCAACAATTTCATACCATGGCCTTTTGCAAGACAAGAGCTTTTTTTCTTGCGCTGCTTTTTGGTTAAAAGACTGTCAATAGTTTTAAGAGATTTGAGACCTGCATAAGGTATTTGATACATAACACCCTTGGCCTTCATTGTAGGTTTATTATATACATATTCACAGCCCCCACCCCAGTTTTTGCTTGGTGTTCATAGCTATGGTGGTCCCCAATGCTGCTATTTTTCACTCAAAGAAGCATCTTTGCTTACAAATCTGCCAAATGCAGCCTCTTCTAATTTCTTGTCTGCAACATGTCTCTTGTCAAGATCAGAATGTGTGTTGTATGCTATGTCATGGTCTCTACAAGCAGCATCTAGGGGATTTACACCAGGATCACCTCTGTTTAATCTATGATCCAATTTTGTACCGGGACCACAATACTGATAGCCTGGAATGTGTAGTTCAAATGGCAACTTGTTTATAATATCATTAACCAACCCCCGACCCTCAGAAATATTCCAAAATTTAGGTGGTAGAGTATTAATAATTTTTATGAGATATCCAATCCCCTTAGTGTCATTCACTATAAAATTAGACAATTTGGTGCTTATCATGTCCATAATTCCAACCTTTTCATTGTAAAAATTGTGGTTGCCAGCATTTTCCTCCCCAGCTATCACCAATAACCTATCTACAAGTTTCCTGACATCATCAACCCACACAAATTCTTTAGGCAGGGTGTTGTATTGTTTGATCCCACTGCCAGTCTTGATCTGTGACCATATGGGCTTGATTAAATTATTGTATTTTGCTCCACTGCTCGACTTAACCCTTTTTTGTGTGGGATCATTGTTCTCGTATAGAGCATCTGATTTTATTAATATTTCTTTGTAATGTTCATAATCTTGATCTGTATAGCTGCCAGGCCTTTTCCTAGTCATCAGTTCCCACAACCCAGGTGTTCCGGGGTACTTAACAAAAGCACCTTTTTCTCCGAGACGAGATTCCGAATAAACAATCAGATCATCCCCCATAAAAGTTACTCTGAAATTGCCAATTCTATGTATGATACTGCCATCAAGCTCTGTGTCAGCATATAAGCCAAACACCTCATCTTTCTTGTCTTTAGGTGTGGTTAAATATTTTTGAGCAAGAAGACCCAATTCAATAGGATCCTGACTAGCCTCAATTCTTCTAGGAGCAATAGGACTAGGTGTATGAATACTTGAAAATGGGGTGAATGGATAATCTAATATGTTCCTTGCAGCTACAGGTACAAGCTCTGTGATCAAATTTTGATTCTGCTCTGTAACAGTTTTGATATTCTTACCTAAATTATTAATAGCATCAATTACAGGCTGTTCTGTTTGTTTGTGTTTTTCATAAATTCCACGGTTCTCTGATTTCCATCCCTTAAATCTTTTTACAAGATAATCTCTTAACTTAAGATCATCAATGATTGGTCGTTTCATGGTTATTTATTTATGTCTCAACGTCTAGAAAATCGTTGATTTTATTTCTGTATTTGCCACTATTGGGTGTTCTTGTCATATCAATTGTGACAAACCCATAACTGTCCTGGCTCCAGCACTTGCTGCAAAACTTGGAAAAATCATTGTAGCTCAAGTCCCCACCTACATATTCATCATGTATGTGTTTGAGGTTGGTATGATCTTGATGAAACACACATATAAAATTGCTGTTGTCTCGGATCAGTTGCTTCGGTATTTTAGAAAAAGTCTGTGCCAGGTAGAAACAATCAATGTTTTTGTGTCGGCCCTGTGTAAAAAAATTTCTAACCTTGTTTTGATTATCCAGTATAATGTCATCAAACACAACAACAGAATTATCGAGACATTCATGAAGTGGCTTAACATCTGGTTCAAAAGTGGCTATATCCAGTCCATCATATAGCTTCATCAGCTGCTGATATTTTAATTGTTCCAAGCTCTTAGAGAAAACATACAAGTGCCTGTTTTTCCAGTCTAACCAGTTGGGTGCCAATAAAAAATTATCAACCATTAGTGTAGTTTTACCACAAGCAGATGGCCCAACAATAAGACATCTAATATTATCAGGCAGCAAGTTGCCATTTCTCTTATTCTGCTGTTCAGGTTCTGGCAGCCTTTTTATAACATCCCAGGTGCTCATATTATCACTTTGTCTGCATCGATCCAGCTGTTTTCCGGATGACCCAGCCATTTGACAAATAACTTGTTGCCTTTTCTGCGGATGATTTTTTCTATGAGATATGTGTCAGGCTGTTTAGTTTTGCTGAGCTCTTGTTCATAGAATCTGCCTTTGAGAATTTCTCCTCGATGATCTTTTATTATATATGTGTTAAGGGTCCCAGGTTTAATTTGAACCACTGTAAATAATTCAGTGCTCCAGTTTCTCGTAAAGCCTCTCTTGAATAAGTGCTTATATTTGCTGATTCTTACTTGATCGCCCACCCTGTATTTGGCCTTTCTTGTTGTTGGCTGGTATCTAGGATAATAAACAGTCCTGATCAATTTTTGCTCATCAGATGAAGTTACTTCAGAGGGTTTCATGTTGATTGTGGAATGGACCGAGTTGTTATATTTATGTAGAAGTTCTGGAAGAATATTAATCCATTTATAATTACCTTGGAGGGTAAATTGTTTATACATAAGATTTTTTAGGGTTTTGTTGAATCTCTCTACAATTGAGGCCTTGAGGTCACTGTAACTCGAATAATGTTTTATTGCCTGGCTTTTAATAAATTGTTGAAACACTGAATTATAAAATTCTTTGCCATTATCTGTTTGCAAATAGCGCGGGGATCTTCCACTCTGATTAATGATTGTCCTGATGGCTTCTGTAACACATTTTCCAGTCTTGGATTTGAGTGGCACAGCCCAGGCAAATTTTGAAAATGTGTCTATTACAGTGAGTAGATACTTGTAGCCCTTGTTGATTTTGTCTAAGTTCTTCAACTGTCCACTTGACAACTCAATCAAGTCGCTCTGCCATAAATCATCTATGCCTTTTGTGACTACTGCCAGTCTCTTATAATTATGTCTGGCCTGTCTGTGTAATTCATCAACAATAATTTGTCTACACATAATATGTAAACAAGAATATTGCAACTATGGGGTGTTCAGCAGCTGATACTGCAGGATTTTCTAAATATAATTTGTTCCCTATTTGTATTTTAAATTCCAAAGTGCCATCATCTTCAGTATAGGCTGTTTCTAATGTATTGGGATCTGTAAAATCCTCTAACTCTACACTGGTGATTTTTGGTTTGTTGTCAGCATTTGTTATTGATAAGATGGGGTAGTGGTGTGCCTGTGGTTGAAGCCAATATTTGATCTTGATTGGTCTCAGTGTGCCTCCAACAAAAAACTGGTAATAAAATTGTGCGGGGGACAGCATATATATTTTGCCACCTGGTGTAAATGGTGAATCATATTCTTTGTTGGGGATGCTGTACAATTCAAGAATTACTGTATGTTTTGGATTCTCGATTATGCCTGTTATTTCTTTTTCCGCTGTAAGCAATCTGCTTGTTACAGATTCAAGGTGCTCATTGATGGTCCTAACAACATCATCATGGCCTGGCTTGATTTTTATGTCCACAGCAAGTCTCTTGTATTGTTGCACAATCTCTTGAAGCTGGGTGGCAAAAACAGACAGAGCATTTGCTTGATTGGATTCCATGGTCCCTAGCTGTTGCTTGATATTAGCTACAATTTGTTGCAAATTTTCAACAACTGCCAATTTTCAATTTTGAGCAGTAAGATCATGGACCTGTCTTCTGATATCCTCAAACAGGGCATGCAGTTCATTAATATGTTGATTGGTTGGTAGAGTGGCCACTGTCTGAGTGAGATGTTTGATCTCTGCTTGGATATTCTTGATATCTTCTGATTTCAATATGCGATTCACAGCTCTCTTAATATTTTTAAGTTCCTGTGATGTGGGAAGATTTGATACTGTATTTTGCAAAGATTCAAGTGCCAATTTCACATTGTTTAATTCAGAAGCATCAGCCACATTTTACATAGCATTTTGGAGCAGGGCTATATCTGCCTGAGTGGGTGTTGATTGTTGTAAAATTTCAAGTTTTGTTTGGATATCATCGATCAAGTGATGAAAATGAGATAGCTCAGATTCAGTGTTGAGGTTTTCAAGCTTTGTGATCTGTTCCTGGACACTGACAAGAGTATCTACAATACCGGGCAGGCGAGATTCTAGTACATTTGCCAAATCACTTTGCACTGCTGCTATTGTACCCTCAAGATGGGTTATGGAACTTTAAATTTTTCCAAAATCTTCATATGTTTCAAGTTGCAGCTTAATATTTGCTACACTCCGAGTTATTGCACTCAAAGCATCAGAAGATGGCAAATTGTTCATGAAATTTTCAAGTATCTCAATTTTTTCTTTAACCTCGGCTATGGCATTGTTCAGAGGGTCCAGGTTAGGTATCTGGAGTGATTGAATCTGTTCTTTTAGAGTGGAAATCACTAGATCAAAATCTTCTTGTGATTTTATGCTTTTGACAATTGTTTGGAGCTTTGTCTGGACATTATTTATTTGCTCTTCCAATTGTTGTTTCAATTGCTCAGAATTGGTGGCCTGGGTCTTAAATTTGGCTTGAAGAGCTGCTACAGCCTCTTCTAAACTTTGAAAATTATCCAATGTTGCCAGATCAGTATATTTCTGAAGCAGCACTTTGAGTTCAGAATCAATTTTAAGAAGAGGGTCCATGCATTGTGATTGCAAATTTGTAATTTCTAGTTGAAGACTGGCATTGAGTGTGGTCTGTAAAGCTTGTAAATCACTTCTTAATTTTTTAACTCTGACATCAAGCATCAGAATCTCATCACTGTGATCTTCATGTCTTGTATGGCCAAATATATCATTAGGCATTTTTGTTTTAGTGGTTATTTATTATAGAGTATCTGATTCTTAATTCTATAAAAAAGGGTATAAGCTTGTCATATGATCCAGGGACCTCAATATATAAGCAGTCACCAGCAGAAACAGTATAAACAGTGCCAGAAACCATGTTTGAGTGCTTGATTCTATAAATATTTCTCCCTACTGAAATTTTGACATCACCCTCAGGGGTTGTAATAAATTGCAATTGACCACCTACAGGTAATTGGTAATGATTTAAATTATTGTTAAATATGTACAATGTTTTACCTGTTTCTTCATTATTATGTGTAAGTATGCTGTTCAGATGAATAATTAACAAGCCACTCAGTTTAGACAGCATATCAGAAGAGGGTTGTGGTGTTGGCAGCTCCATAATAGCCTGTTTTTTGAACCCAAATAAGTTCATAGGCATGTTTATTTATTTCAAATCATGCTCTGTCATTGGGCATTGTTTGCCATTTTTCAAATCACAATGCCCCCATGGTAAAGTATGTATGCCACATGATAAAATGTATCTCTTATCATCATGTGGGTCCAGGGCCACTTTTCTTACAATATTTGAAGTCAGCAAGTGATCCACACTCTGAATTCTGGATTCTGATGTTTTGATTAAATTCTGAGATTTGATGCAATTTTTATAATCTTCAAATACAAGCTCTTTTTCCACAGCTACTTTGCCAATACCCTTGGCCTTTTTCACAACAGCACTACATGTTTTAAAACTATACACCTTGGCACTTAACCCAGCAAATTCCACAATAGCATCACCACATGTCTCATCTTTTAACTTGCCAGGCACCTTTTTGTTGTGGGGTTGAATTATTGTATGTTCACTGGTATCAAAATATTGAAACAATTCAGGCTGTGACATATCTTGATAAACATCTTCTGTTTGAATATCAAGAATAAAACTATCCGTATCCATGTACATCAGTTTTACACGATCACCATAAAAAGGTTTCAACACATCATAATACAATGTTAACATATGTAATTTGGACGATTCCAATATTGCAGCCCCTTCATAAATAGGTTTACCAAACTTGATCTTTGTTTTCTTCATGTTGAAAAGTGCCATATTTTCATCTTAAATTCTTCTATAATTGAAGTTGGGCTTTGCAACCAATTTTTTGCTCAGGCTGGGGTCAGTAATTATTTTAACATCGGTATGTTTTCTGACATTTTCAATAGTTTTGCCATATACTGAATTCACCATCAATTTAAACAAGGCCTTATCAAATTGGCTCTTTGCAGATGTTCGAAGCTCTGTGTTTGTATCAATGTATGGCTTCAACCATCTTCAGTGCCTGAACCTTAAGACTTTGCCAACTTTGGTCACTTGAACACCATGTTTCATCAGGAACTGGAGGTTTTTGTAATATATGACATAACCCTGTTTCGGCTCTAGAGTCATCATGAGCTTCTTCTGTTTAGAGCCAGGTGAGCACTGAACCTCGGAAATTGGGGGCAGATCAGAAAATTTATTGTGCAAATCATCAGGAATTATCAGATCAACCTCTAAGAATAGGCCATATTCACTGTCATCAAAATTCTGAAGATCCTCAATATTGAAATCTTCAACCCACTCAAGCCCTGCATATGGCAGTTTTTGCATCATGGCATGACCATAGAGGCTGTTTGCATCTACATACAGTATAAAATTTGATGGCCGTGCTGGATCATAATCAGGCATATATTTGTTATTTGCTCTGGCATATCTCTGGGAACATTGCACCATGCCTCCTCTTATACATTTCTCCATAAACAGATACATATCTTGATCGTGGATCAGATCCAATTGCATTTTAGTGTTCAAAAACGTTGCGGCCCATGCTAGGCCCGGGGCACTGTAAAAATATACTGGGTCCAGTTTATAATTTTGCATCGAAGATTTTCTGAATGCCTGCATTATATCAGCTGAGAGGGTGACATCAAGTTTCAAATATGCCATGTGATAATCACCAAATGTCTGGCATTTTAAATTGTTCCATACCAAGTGGGCATGGTGATAATCTTCATCAGTGATTCCAGATCCTCTGATTCTGCTGTAAAACTCTTCTTGTGGTGGCAGAGAACACTCATCAAATTTAGAAAAATCTGTAACATAGTCATATGGATATACACCCTTCCGCCTAATTAATTTCAGGTCCAGATTTGGAAACGAGGCACGTGTGATTTTGAATTGATCATCAGGTAATTGATTTGCCAGTGTAGCCAGGCTAGCAGGTAAAAATCTGTAAGAATCAAGAAATCTTATGTGAATAGGAACACCATTAACTTTAATTATCTTGCTAATAGATATATATTTCTCATCATTTTCAGCTAAAATATTTAAATTCTGTTTCTCAAACCCCTCGTATCTGATCATATGATGGAAATCATAATTGGATGCTCCGTGGCAAAATATGGGGATAAATCTTGGTCTCTTGATCTGAATATTACAGCTATTACACAGGGCCTGTTTATATCGACCATCTGTATGAGAATGGTGATGTACCTTGATATTTGTATCTGAAAATTCACAATCACATACCGGGCATTTTTCTGCATTGTTGAAATCTTCAATCTGTTCCTCTGTTAAAGGCAACATAGGCTTTGATATTAATAAGATGTTAGATGCTATGTCACGGCACACATTTTCTATTCTATGTGCAAATATTTTGATGGCATTTGGTCCCTTGTATGAATATTCTTTAATAACAACACCATCCCGTATAACCATAAAACAAAAGCTGGAAGGTTCGTGTTGCTGGTATGGTGTAATTGCAGATTCTTCTGGATCTGGGCTACAGAATGCAAGAGGTTTGAGGTTCGATTCAAAATCACAGACAATATATGCTGGGTGTTCCAACAAGGCTTCAAACTTTTTGAATTTGCAATTTTCACTTGGATTGGGCATCACCATATGAACAGGTTTATGGTTCCCACAGTATTTCAGATGCTCAATTAGCTTGTTTTTGGCAATTTCCGCATTTTTTTCACGAACCCCATTTACCATTTTTTGACCATCAAATACAGTTAAACATCTTCTGCACAACTTGAATATTGTATGAGTTTTGTCTAGTTGTGTTCTCACCAAAGCTTCAAGATTATGTATCAGAGTATAATGATATGTGCCATCCCCTTCAATTAAGAGCAAATCAATTGGAATATCAGATTCATCATCAAGTGTACTGATTCTGAGAGGTGCTATCGGGCAATTGCCAGTGGAACAAATAAATACATTAATAGATAATTGCTTGCCATTGATATGCCTAGCCCTTTTTTCAAATTTATCAATATTCTCTACAGACATTGGATATTCTAAACCCTCCATTGCCTCGTCAAAATCATGTTCATGCTGTTTGTAATAAGTTATTCTCTCAGGATTCCTTGAAACTGGAAACAAAGCAGCTAATATACACCACAAAAAGCATTTCGCGTCATTATTTTTTATATTGACCACAGCTCTTTTGTTTTTGATATTGGCAGGTAATGGCACATAAGTGGAACCTTGTAATGGGCTGAATTCAGAAATGTTAACATATAACTTGTGCGGAGAGCCGCATAGGCTCCATCCGGACTCTTTTGCCGCAAATTCAGAGTGTTTCATATTCAATTGATCTATCAACCTGCTTATTATTCTGTCCGAATTTGTATTTGAATATACCGGTACAGTTTCTGTTAAGTGGGGATGTATAAATTTTGTGCCGTTTGGCTTCTTATATTGTGTAAACAATTTGAGGGACAGCTTATAAGAGCCATTTTGTGCATTTAGAATTGCCTGTATATCAGGTTTTTTACTGTTCAAAAAATTCTTAATGCCACATCTTGGCTCTGATACAAACCGGTGATATCTTAATTGGCCGTTAAAACTGCTACGGATGGGTTCATAGCGTGGCTGTTTTGCTGCTCTGGCATTAAGAGGTGCTTCGTGCTTCCTTTTCAGACCAGATGTAGATGGTTGTGCTGATGACTGTACAGAGCAAGTATCTTTATGTATATATGTGAAGTATCGCATGTTATATTTTCTATTGCATTTGGGGCAAATTTTTGTGGGAGTTTTGTATTTGTCCGGGTTACAAATTTTTTGGTGTCTGGCCCAATTAGAGCTAAATATATTTTTATTGCATTGATTACAATATTTTTGATTTGGCATTTTTGCTGTTGTTTATTATATACAATTTCCTGGGATTCAATTCAAAACTTTATACTGGATAAAAATATCAGTTGGGTTCAGCTGTGTGATTTGTATGTGTGTGTATGTATGTATGTGTGTATACACTTAATATTTTTGGCTTTGGTATTTATATAAAATTTCTTGGGATTCAATTCAAAACTTTATGCTGGATAAAAATATCAGATGGGTTCAACTCTGTGCTGTGTGTGTGTGTGTACGTGTGTATGTGTGTGTGTGTATGTGTGTGTGTGTATGTGTGTATGTGTATGTGTGTGTATGTGTGTTGATATTTTTGGCATTGGTATTTATATACAATTTCTTGGGGTTCAAATCAAAACTCTATGCTGGATAAAAAAAAGCAGAAATAGGCCACAACTTGGCTACAAGTAGACCGGAAGTAGGCAAACCGGAAGTGGACCGGAAGTAAACCGGAAGTGGACCGGAAGTAAACCGGAAGTGAACCGGAAGTGGACCGGAAGTGGACCGGAAGTGGACCGGAAGTAAATATGTGTGGGTGGGTGTGGGTGGGTGTGGGTGTATGTGTGTGTGTATGGGTGTGGGTTTTATAAGCATCTTGGCTTAATTTTAAGTGTGGGCAAAAAAAATATGAAGAGGGGCATATTTTTGACAAGTTTATGGACAACAATCTCACAGAAGTGCCTTTTGTAAGTATAGACAAATCAATCTGAGGGGAGCTCTTCCTTTCTGAAAAATTCTCTTCCTTTCTGAAAAATTCTCTTCCTTTCTGAAAAATTCCCGAGGGCATTTTTACAAAAATCTTGGATTAGATGGGGTTTCCACACTAGAGCAAAAAGCTCATATGGCCATGTTGAGCCTGTTTTAAGTATAGCCAAAACTGCTGGAGAGGTGCTCTTCCTTTCGGGCACTGTCCGTAGTATCAATACCACTACTGACTGCCCTATTAAATCCTGCAAATATTAGGAGGGGGTACAATTTCCCCGTAGAAAACTGACTGCCCCCTTATATCCTGCTTATATTAGGAGGGGGTATAATTTCCCCGTAGAAAAGTGACTGCCCCTTTAAATCCTGCTTATATTAGGAGGGGGTATAATTTCCCCGTAGAAAAGTGACTGCCCTATTAAATCCTGCTTATATTAGGAGGGGGTACAAATTCCCGGTAGAAAAGTGACTGCCCCCTTAAATCCTGCTTATATTAGGAGGGGGTATAATTTCCGCGTAGAAAAGTGACTGCCCCTTTAAATCCTGCTTATATTAGGAGGGGGTACAATTTCCCCGTAGAAAAGTGACTGCCCTATTAAATCCTGCTAATATGAGAAGGGGGTACAATTTCCCCGTATAAAAGTGACTGCCCCTTATATCCTGCATGTATTAGGAGGGGGTACAAATTCCCCGTAGAAAAGTGACTGCCCCTTAAATCCTGCTTATATTAGGAGGGGGTACAATTTCCCCGTAGAAAAGTGACTGCCCCTTTAAATCCTGCTTATATTAGGAGGGGGTACATTTTCCCCGTAGAAAAGTGACTGCCCCCTTAAATCCTGCTTATATTAGGAGGGGGTATAATTTCCCCGTAGAAAAGTGACTGCCCCTTTAAATCCTGCTTACATTAGGAGGGGGTATAATTTCCCCGTAGAAATGTGACTGCCCTATTAAATCCTGCTAATATGAGAAGGGGGTACAAATTCCCCGTGGAAAAGTGACTGCCCCCTTATATCCTGCTTATATTAGGAGGGGGTACAAATTCCCCGTAGAAAAAGTGATTGCCCCTATAAATCCTGCTTATATTAGGAGGGGGTATAATTTCCCCGTAGAAAAGTGACTGCCCCATTAAATCCTGCTTATATTAGGAGGGGGTATAATTTCCCCGTAGAAAAGTGACTGTCCTATTAAATCCTGCTAATATGAGAAGGAGGTACAATTTCCCCGTAGAAAAGTGACTGCCCTATTAAATCCTGCTAATATGAAAAGGGGGTACAATTTCCCCGTAGAAAAGTGATTGCCCCCTTAAATCCTGCTTATATTAGCAGGGGGTACAAATTCCCCGTACAAAATTCACTGCCCCCTTAAATCCTGCTTATATTAGGAGGGGTTATAATTTCCCCGTAGAAAAGTGACTACCCCCTTAAATCCTGCTTATATTAGGAGGGGGTATAATTTCCCCGTAGAAAAGTGACTGCCCTTTAAATCCTGCTTATATTAGGAGGGGGTACAAATTCCCCGTAGAAAAGTGACTGCCCTATTAAATCCTGCTTATATTAGGAGGGGGTATAATTTCCCCGTAGAAAAGTGACTGCCCTATTAAATCCTGCTAATATGAGAAGGAGGTACAATTTCCCCGTAGAAAAGTGACTGCCCTATTAAATCCTGCTAATATGAGAAGGGGGTACAAATTCCCCGTAGAAAAGTGACTGCCCCCTTATAAACTGCTTATATTAGGAGGGGGTATAATTTCCCCGTACAAAAGTGACTGCCCTTTTAAATCCTGCTTATATTAGGAGGGGGTATAATTTCCCCGTAGATAAGTGACTGCCCCTTTAAATCCTGCTAATATGAGAAGGGGGTACAATTTCCCCGTAGAAAAGTGACTGCCAGTATTAAATCCTGCTTATATTAGGAGGGGGTACAAATTCCCCGTAGAAAAGTGACTGCCCTATTAAATCCTGCTTATATTAGGAGGGGGTACAAACTCCCCGTAAAGAGTGACTGCCCCCTTAAATCCTGCTTATAGTAGGAGGGGGTATAATTTCCCCGTAGAAAAGTGACTACCCCTTTAAATCCTGCTTATATTAGGAAGGGATAAAATTTCCCCGTAGAAAAGTGACTGAGCCATTAAATACTGCAAATATGAGAAGGGGGTACAATTTCCCCGTAGAAAAGTGACTGCCCTCTTATATCCTGCTTATATTAGGAGATGGTACAAATTCCCCGTAGAAAAGTGACTGCCCCCTTAAATCCTGCTTATATTAGGAGGGGTATAATTTCCCCGTAGAAAAGTGACTGCCCCTTTAAATACTGCTTATATTAGGAGGGGGTATAATTTCCCCGTAGAAAAGTGATTGCCCCTTTAAATCCTGCTTATATGAGAAGGGGGTACAATTTCCCCGTAGAAAAGTGACTGCCCTATTAAATCCTGCTAATATGAGAAGGGGGTGCAATTTCCCCGTAGAAAAGTGACTGCCCCCTTATAAACTGCTTATATTAGGAGGGGGTACAAATTCCCCGTAGAAAAGTGACTGCCCCCTTAAATCCTGCTTATATTAGGAGGGGGTATAATTTCAGCGTAGAAAAGTGACTGCCCCTTTAAATCCTGCTTATATTAGTAGGGGGTATAATTTCCCCGTAGAAAAGTGACTGCCCTATTAAATCCTGCTAATATGAGAAGGGGGTACAAATTCCCCGTAGAAAAGTGACTGCCCCCTTATATCCTGCTTATATTAGGAGGGGGTACAAATTCCCCGTAGAAAAGTGACTGCCCCTTAAATCCTGCTTATATTAGGAGGGGGTACAATTTCCCCGTAGAAAAGTGACTGCCCCTTTAAATCCTGCTTATATTAGGAGGGGGTATAATTTCCCCGTAGAAAAGTGACTGCCCTATTAAATCCTGCTAATATGAGAAGGGGGTACAAATTCCCCGTATAAAACTGACTGCCCCCTTATATCCTGCTTATATTAGGAGGGGGTACAAATTCCCCGTAGAAAAAAGTGACTGCCCCTATAAATCCTGGTTATATTAGGAGGGGGTATAATTTCCCCGTAGAAAAGTGACTGCCCCTTTAAATCCTGCTTATATTAGGAGGGGGT
Source organism: Lepisma saccharinum (assembly GCF_977018435.1). Lineage (NCBI taxonomy): Eukaryota > Metazoa > Arthropoda > Insecta > Zygentoma > Lepismatidae > Lepisma > Lepisma saccharinum. The sequence goes on from NC_139230.1 coordinate 119,121,665, forward strand.
ATAATTTCCCCGTAGAAAAGTGACTGCCCTATTAAATCCTGCTAATATGAGAAGGAGGTACAATTTCCCCGTAGAAAAGTGACTGCCCTATTAAATCCTGCTAATATGAGAAAGGGGTACAAATTCCCCGTACAAAATTCACTGCCCCCTTAAATCCTGCTTATATTAGGAGGGGGTATAATTTCCCCGTAGAAAAGTGACTACCCCCTTAAATCCTGTTTATATTAGGAGGGGGTATAATTTCCCCGTAGAAAAGTGACTGCCCCTTTAAATCCTGCTTATATTAGGAGGGGGTATAATTTCCCCGTAGAAAAGTGACTGCCCTATTAAATCCTGCTAATATGAGAAGGGGGTACAATTTCCCCGTAGAAAAGTGACTGCCCCTTATATCCTGCTTATATTAGGAGGGGGTATAAATTCCCCGTAGAAAAGTGACTGCCCCTTAAATCCTGCTTATATTAGGAGGGGGTACAATTTCCCCGTAGAAAAGTGACTGGCCCTTATATCCTGCTTATATTAGGAGGTGGTACAAATTCAACGTAGAAAAGTGACTGCCCCTTAAATCCTGCTTATATTAGGAGGGGGTACAATTTCCCCGTAGAAAAGTGACTGCCCCTATAAATCCTGGTTATATTAGGAGGGGGTATAATTTCCCCGTAGAAAAGTGACTGCCCCTTTAAATCCTGCTTATATTAGGAGGGGGTATAATTACCTCGTAGAAAAGTGACTGCCCTATTAAATCCTGCTAATATGAGGAGGGGGTACAATTTCCCCGTAGAAAAGTGACTGCCCTATTAAATCCTGCAAATATTAGGAGGGGGTACAATTTCCCCGTAGAAAACTGACTGCCCCCTTATATCCTGCTTATATTAGGAGGGGGTATAATTTCCCCGTAGAAAAGTGACTGCCCTATTAAATCCTGCTAATATGAGAAGGGGGTACAATTTCCCCGCAATAAAGTGAGTGAACTATTAAATCCTGCTAATATGAGAAGGGGGTACAATTTCCCCGTAGAAAAGTGACTGCCCTATTAAATCCTGCTAATATGAGAAGGGGGTACAATTTCCCCGTAGAAAAGTGACTGCCCTCTTATAAACTGCTTATATTAGGAGGGGGTACAAATTCCCGGTAGAAAAGTGACTGCCCCCTTAAATCCTGCTTATGTTAGGAGGGGGTATAATTTCCCCGTAGAAGAGTGACTGCCCCTTTAAATCCTGCTTATATTAGGAGGGGGTATAATTTCCCCGTAGAAAAGTGACTGCCCTATTAAATCCTGCTTATATTAGGAGGGGGTATAATTTCCCCGTAGAAAAGTGACTGCCCAATTAAATCCTGCTTATATTAGGAGGGGATACAATTTCCCCGTAGAAAAGTGACTGCCCCATTAAATCCTGCAAATATGAGAAGGGGGTACAATTTCCCCGTAGAAAAGTGACTGCCCTCTTATATCCTGCTTATATTAGGAGGGGGTACAAATTCCCCGTAGAAAAGTGACTGCCTCCTTAAATCCTGCTTATATTAGGAGGGGGTATAATTTCCCCGTAGAAAAGTGACTGCCCCTTTAAATCCTGCTTATATTAGGAGGGGGTATAATTTCCCCGTAGAAAAGTGACTGCCCCTTTAAATAATGCTAATATGAGAAGGGGGTACAATTTCCCCGTACAAAAGTGACTGCCCTATTAAATCCTGCTAATATGAGAAGGGGGTACAATTTCCCCGTAGAAAAGTGACTGCCCTCTTATAAACTTCTTATATTAGGAGAGGGTACAAATTTCCCGTAGAAAAGTGACTGCCCCCTTAAATCCTGCTTATATTAGGAGGGGGTATAATTTCCCCGTAGAAAAGTGACTGCCCTTTAAATCCTGCTTATATTAGGAGGGGGTATAATTTCTTCGTAGAAAAGTGACTGCCCTATTAAATCCTGCTAATATGAGGAGGGGGTAATATTTCCCAGTAGAAAAGTGACTGCCCTATTAAATCCTGCAAATATTAGGAGGGGGTACAATTTCCCCGTAGAAAACTGACTGCCCCCTTATATCCTGCTTATATTAGGAGGGGGTATAATTTCCCCGTAGAAAAGTGACTGCCCCTTTAAAACCTGCTTATATTAGGAGGGGGTATAATTTCCCCGTAGAAAAGTGACTGCCCTATTAAATCCTGCTTATATTAGGAGGGGGTACAAATTCCCGGTAGAAAAGTGACTGCCCCCTTAAATCCTGCTTATATTAGGAGGGGGTATAATTTCCGCGTAGAAAAGTGACTGCCCCTTTAAATCCTGCTTATATTAGGAGGGGGTACAATTTCCCCGTAGAAAAGTGACTGCCCTATTAAATCCTGCTAATATGAGAAGGGGGTACAATTTCCCCGTAGAAAAGTGACTGCCCCTTATATCCTGCTTATATTAGGAGGGGGTACAAATTCCCCGTAGAAAAGTGACTGCCCCTTAAATCCTGCTTATATTAGGAGGGGGTACAATTTCCCCGTAGAAAAGTGACTGGCCCTTATATCCTGCTTATATTAGGAGGTGGTACAAATTCAACGTAGAAAAGTGACTGCCCCTTAAATCCTGCTTATATTAGGAGGGGGTACAATTTCCCCGTAGAAAAGTGACTGCCCCTATAAATCCTGGTTATATTAGGAGGGGGTATAATTTCCCCGTAGAAAAGTGACTGCCCCTTTAAATCCTGCTTATATTAGGAGGGGGTATAATTACCTCGTAGAAAAGTGACTGCCCTATTAAATCCTGCTAATATGAGGAGGGGGTACAATTTCCCCGTAGAAAAGTGACTGCCCTATTAAATCCTGCAAATATTAGGAGGGGGTACAATTTCCCCGTAGAAAACTGACTGCCCCCTTATATCCTGCTTATATTAGGAGGGGGTATAATTTCCCCGTAGAAAAGTGACTGCCCTATTAAATCCTGCTAATAAGAGAAGGGGGTACAATTTCCCCGCAGAAAAGTGAGTGAACTATTAAATCCTGCTAATATGAGAAGGGGGTACAATTTCCCCGTAGAAAAGTGACTGCCCTATTAAATCCTGCTAATATGAGAGGGGGGTACAATTTCCCCGTAGAAAAGTGACTGCCCCTTTAAATACTGCTTATATTAGGAGGGGGTACAAATTCCCGGTAGAAAAGTGACTGCCCCCTTAAATCCTGCTTATATTAGGAGGGGGTATAATTTCCCCGTAGAAAAGTGACTGCCCCTTTAAATCCTGCTTATATTAGGAGGGGGTATAATTTCCCCGTAGAAAAGTGACTACCCCCTTAAATCCTGTTTATATTAGGAGGGGGTATATTTTCCCCGTAGAAAAGTGACAGCCCCTTTAAATCCTGCTTATATTAGGAGGGGGTATAATTTCCCCGTAGAAAAGTGACTGCCCTATTAAATCCTGCTAATATGAGAAGGGGGTACAATTTCCCCGTAGAAAAGTGACTGCCCCTTATATCCTGCTTATATTAGGAGGGGGTATAAATTCCCCGTAGAAAAGTGACTGCCCCTTAAATCCTGCTTATATTAGGAGGGGGTACAATTTCCCCGTAGAAAAGTGACTGGCCCTTATATCCTGCTTATATTAGGAGGTGGTACAAATTCAACGTAGAAAAGTGACTGCCCCTTAAATCCTGCTTATATTAGGAGGGGGTACAATTTCCCCGTAGAAAAGTGACTGCCCCTATAAATCCTGGTTATATTAGGAGGGGGTATAATTTCCCCGTAGAAAAGTGACTGCCCCTTTAAATCCTGCTTATATTAGGAGGGGGTATAATTACCTCGTAGAAAAGTGACTGCCCTATTAAATCCTGCTAATATGAGGAGGGGGTACAATTTCCCCGTAGAAAAGTGACTGCCCTATTAAATCCTGCAAATATTAGGAGGGGGTACAATTTCCCCGTAGAAAACTGACTGCCCCCTTATATCCTGCTTATATTAGGAGGGGGTATAATTTCCCCGTAGAAAAGTGACTGCCCTATTAAATCCTGCTAATATGAGAAGGGGGTACAATTTCCCCGCAATAAAGTGAGTGAACTATTAAATCCTGCTAATATGAGAAGGGGGTACAATTTCCCCGTAGAAAAGTGACTGCCCTATTAAATCCTGCTAATATGAGAAGGGGGTACAATTTCCCCGTAGAAAAGTGACTGCCCCCTTATAAACTGCTTATATTAGGAGGGGGTACAAATTCCCGGTAGAAAAGTGACTGCCCTATTAAATCCTGCTTATATTAGGAGGGGGTATAATTTCCCCGTAGAAAAGTGACTGCCCCTTTAAATCCTGCTTATATTAGGAGGGGATACAATTTCCCCGTAGAAAAGTGACTGCCCCATTAAATCCTGCAAATATGAGAAGGGGGTACAATTTCCCCGTAGAAAAGTGACTGCCCTCTTATATCCTGCTTATATTAGGAGGGGGTACAAATTCCCCGTAGAAAAGTGACTGCCTCCTTAAATCCTGCTTATATTAGGAGGGGGTATAATTTCCCCGTAGAAAAGTGACTGCCCCTTTAAATCCTGCTTATATTAGGAGGGGGTATAATTTCCCCGTAGAAAAGTGACTGCCCCTTTAAATAATGCTAATATGAGAAGGGGGTACAATTTCCCCGTACAAAAGTGACTGCCCTATTAAATCCTGCTAATATGAGAAGGGGGTACAATTTCCCCGTAGAAAAGTGACTGCCCCCTTATAAACTTCTTATATTAGGAGGGGGTACAAATTCCCCGTAGAAAAGTGACTGCCCCCTTAAATCCTGCTTATATTAGGAGGGGGTATAATTTCCCCGTAGAAAAGTGACTGCCCTTTAAATCCTGCTTATATTAGGAGGGGGTATAATTTCTTCGTAGAAAAGTGACTGCCCTATTAAATCCTGCTAATATGAGGAGGGGGTAATATTTCCCAGTAGAAAAGTGACTGCCCTATTAAATCCTGCAAATATTAGGAGGGGGTACAATTTCCCCGTAGAAAACTGACTGCCCCCTTATATCCTGCTTATATTAGGAGGGGGTATAATTTCCCCGTAGAAAAGTGACTGCCCCTTTAAAACCTGCTTATATTAGGAGGGGGTATAATTTCCCCGTAGAAAAGTGACTGCCCTATTAAATCCTGCTTATATTAGGAGGGGGTACAAATTCCCGGTAGAAAAGTGACTGCCCCCTTAAATCCTGCTTATATTAGGAGGGGGTATAATTTCCGCGTAGAAAAGTGACTGCCCCTTTAAATCCTGCTTATATTAGGAGGGGGTACAATTTTCCCGTAGAAAAGTGACTGCCCTATTAAATCCTGCTAATATGAGAAGGGGGTACAATTTCCCCGTAGAAAAGTGACTGCCCCTTATATCCTGCTTATATTAGGAGGGGGTACAAATTCCCCGTAGAAAAGTGACTGCCCCTTAAATCCTGCTTATATTAGGAGGGGGTACAATTTCCCCGTAGAAAAGTGACTGGCCCTTATATCCTGCTTATATTAGGAGGTGGTACAAATTCAACGTAGAAAAGTGACTGCCCCTTAAATCCTGCTTATATTAGGAGGGGGTACAATTTCCCCGTAGAAAAGTGACTGCCCCTATAAATCCTGGTTATATTAGGAGGGGGTATAATTTCCCCGTAGAAAAGTGACTGCCCCTTTAAATCCTGCTTATATTAGGAGGGGGTATAATTACCTCGTAGAAAAGTGACTGCCCTATTAAATCCTGCTAATATGAGGAGGGGGTACAATTTCCCCGTAGAAAAGTGACTGCCCTATTAAATCCTGCAAATATTAGGAGGGGGTACAATTTCCCCGTAGAAAACTGACTGCCCCCTTATATCCTGCTTATATTAGGAGGGGGTATAATTTCCCCGTAGAAAAGTGACTGCCCTATTAAATCCTGCTAATAAGAGAAGGGGGTACAATTTCCCCGCAGAAAAGTGAGTGAACTATTAAATCCTGCTAATATGAGAAGGGGGTACAATTTCCCCGTAGAAAAGTGACTGCCCTATTAAATCCTGCTAATATGAGAGGGGGGTACAATTTCCCCGTAGAAAAGTGACTGCCCCTTTAAATACTGCTTATATTAGGAGGGGGTACAAATTCCCGGTAGAAAAGTGACTGCCCCCTTAAATCCTGCTTATATTAGGAGGGTGTATAATTTCCCCGTAGAAAAGTGACTGCCCCTTTAAATCCTGCTTATATTAGGAGGGGGTATAATTTCCCCGTAGAAAAGTGACTGCCCTATTAAATCCTGCTTATATTAGGAGGGGGTATAATTTCCCCGTAGAAAAGTGACTGCCCCTTTAAATCCTGCTTATATTAGGAGGGGATACAATTTCCCCGTAGAAAAGTGACTGCCCCATTAAATCCTGCAAATATGAGAAGAGGGTACAATTTCCCCGTAGAAAAGTGACTGCCCTCTTATATCCTGCTTATATTAGGAGGGGGTACAAATTCCCCGTAGAAAAGTGACTGCCTCCTTAAATCCTGCTTATATTAGGAGGGGGTATAATTTCCCCGTAGAAAAGTGACTGCCCCTTTAAATCCTGCTTATATTAGGAGGGGGTATAATTTCCCCGTAGAAAAGTGACTGCCCCTTTAAATAATGCTAATATGAGAAGGGGGTACAATTTCCCCGTAGAAAAGTGACTGCCCTATTAAATCCTGCTAATATGAGAAGGGGGTACAATTTCCCCGTAGAAAAGTGACTGCCCCCTTATAAACTTCTTATATTAGGAGGGGGTACAAATTCCCCGTAGAAAAGTGACTGCCCCCTTAAATCCTGCTTATATTAGGAGGGGGTATAATTTCCCCGTAGAAAAGTGACTGCCCTTTAAATCCTGCTTATATTAGGAGGGGGTATAATTTCTTCGTAGAAAAGTGACTGCCCTATTAAATCCTGCTAATATGAGGAGGGGGTAATATTTCCCAGTAGAAAAGTGACTGCCCTATTAAATCCTGCAAATATTAGGAGGGGGTACAATTTCCCCGTAGAAAACTGACTGCCCCCTTATATCCTGCTTATATTAGGAGGGGGTATAATTTCCCCGTAGAAAAGTGACTGCCCCTTTAAAACCTGCTTATATTAGGAGGGGGTATAATTTCCCCGTAGAAAAGTGACTGCCCTATTAAATCCTGCTTATATTAGGAGGGGGTACAAATTCCCGGTAGAAAAGTGACTGCCCCCTTAAATCCTGCTTATATTAGGAGGGGGTATAATTTCCGCGTAGAAAAGTGACTGCCCCTTTAAATCCTGCTTATATTAGGAGGGGGTACAATTTCCCCGTAGAAAAGTGACTGCCCTATTAAATCCTGCTAATATGAGAAGGGGGTACAATTTCCCCGTATAAAAGTGACTGCCCCTTATATCCTGCATGTATTAGGAGGGGGTACAAATTCCCCGTAGAAAAGTGACTGCCCCTTAAATCCTGCTTATATTAGGAGGGGGTACAATTTCCCCGTAGAAAAGTGACTGCCCCTTTAAATCCTGCTTATATTAGGAGGGGGTACATTTTCCCCGTAGAAAAGTGACTGCCCCCTTAAATCCTGCTTATATTAGGAGGGGGTATTATTTCCCCGTAGAAAAGTGACTGCCCCTTTAAATCCTGCTTATATTAGGAGGGGGTATAATTTCCCCGTAGAAAAGTGACTGCCCCTTTAAATCCTGCTTATATTAGGAGGGGGTACAATTTCCCCGTAGAAAAGTGACTGCCCTCTTATATCCTGCTTATATTAGGAGATGGTACAAATTCCCCGTAGAAAAGTGACTGCCCCCTTAAATCCTGCTTATATTAGGAGGGGGTATAATTTCCCCGTAGAAAAGTGACTGCCCCTTTAAATACTGCTTATATTAGGAGGGGGTATAATTTCCCCGTAGAAAAGTGACTGCCCTATTAAATCCTACTTATATTAGGAGGGGGTACAAATTCCCGGTAGAAAAGTGACTGCCCCCTTAAATCCTGCTTTTATTAGGAAGGGGGTATAATTTCCGCGTAGAAAAGTGACTGCCCCTTTAAATCCTGCTTATATTAGGAGGGGGTACAATTTCCCCGTAGAAAAGTGACTGCCCTATTAAATCCTGCTAATATGAGAAGGGGGTACAATTTCCCCGTATAAAAGTGACTGCCCCTTATATCCTGCATGTATTAGGAGGGGGTACAAATTCCCCGTAGAAAAGTGACTGCCCCTTAAATCCTGCTTATATTAGGAGGGGGTACAATTTCCCCGTAGAAAAGTGACTGCCTCTTTAAATCCTGCTTATATTAGGAGGGGGTACATTTTCCCCGTAGAAAAGTGACTGCCCCCTTAAATCCTGCTTATATTAGGAGGGGGTATAATTTCCCCGTAGAAAAGTGACTGCCCCTTTAAATCCTGCTTATATTAGGAGGGGGTATAATTTCCCCGTAGAAATGTGACTGCCCTATTAAATCCTGCTAATATGAGAAGGGGGTACAAATTCCCCGTAGAAAAGTGACTGCCCTCTTATATCCTGCTTATATTAGGAGGGGGTACAAATTCCCCGTAGAAAAAGTGATTGCCCCTATAAATCCTGCTTATATTAGGAGGGGGTATAATTTCCCCGTAGAAAAGTGACTGCCCCATTAAATCCTGCTTATATTAGGAGGGGGTATAATTTCCCCGTAGAAAAGTGACTGCCCTATTAAATCCTGCTAATATGAGAAGGAGGTACAATTTCCCCGTAGAAAAGTGACTGCCCTATTATATCCTGCAAATATTAGGAGGGGGTACAATTTCCCCGTAGAAAACTGACTGCCCCCTTATATCCTGCTTATATTAGGAGGGGGTATAATTTCCCCGTAGAAAAGTGACTGCCCCTTTAAAACCTGCTTATATTAGGAGGGGGTATAATTTCCCCGTAGAAAAGTGACTGCCCTATTAAATCCTGCTTATATTAGGAGGGGGTACAAATTCCCGGTAGAAAAATGACTGCCCCCTTAAATCCTGCTTATATTAGGAGGGGGTATAATTTCCGCGTAGAAAAGTGACTGCCCCTTTAAATCCTGCTTATATTAGGAGGGGGTACAATTTCCCCGTAGAAAAGTGACTGCCCTATTAAATCCTGCTAATATGAGAAGGGGGTACAATTTCCCCGTATAAAAGTGACTGCCCCTTATATCCTGCATGTATTAGGAGGGGGTACAAATTCCCCGTAGAAAAGTGACTGCCCCTTAAATCCTGCTTATATTAGGAGGGGGTACAATTTCCCCGTAGAAAAGTGACTGCCCCTTTAAATCCTGCTTATATTAGGAGGGGGTATAATTTCCCCGTAGAAAAGTGACTGCCCCCTTAAATCCTGCTTATATTAGGAGGGGGTATTATTTACCCGTAGAAAAGTGACTGCCCCTTTAAATCCTGCTTATATTAGGAGGGGGTATAATTTCCCCGTAGAAAAGTGACTGCCCTATTAAATCCTGCTAATATGAGAAGGGGGTACAATTTCCCCGTAGAAAAGTGACTGCCCCCTTATAAACTGCTTATATTAGGAGGGGGTACAAATTCCCGGTAGAAAAGTGACTGCCCCCTTAAATCCTGCTTATATTAGGAGGGGGTATAATTTCCCCGTAGAAAAGTGACTGCCCCTTTAAATCCTGCTTATATTAGGAGGGGGTATAATTTCCCCGTAGAAAAGTGACTGCCCTATTAAATCCTGCTAATATGAGAAGGGGGTACAATTTCCCCGTATAAAAGTGACTGCCCCTTATATCCTGCATGTATTAGGAGGGGGTACAAATTCCCCGTAGAAAAGTGACTGCCCCTTAAATCCTGCTTATATTAGGAGGGGGTACAATTTCCCCGTAGAAAAGTGACTGCCCCATTAAATCCTGCAAATATGAGAAGGGGGTACAATTTCCCCGTAGAAAAATGACTGCCCTCTTATATCCTGCTTATATTAGGAGGGGGTACAAATTCCCCGTAGAAAAGTGACTGCCTCCTTAAATCCTGCTTATATTAGGAGGGGGTATAATTTCCCCGTAGAAAAGTGACTGCCCCTTTAAATCCTGCTTATATTAGGAGGGGGTATAATTTCCCCGTAGAAAAGTGACTGCCCCTTTAAATAATGCTAATATGAGAAGGGGGTACAATTTCCCCGTACAAAAGTGACTGCCCTATTAAATCCTGCTAATATGAGAAGGGGGTACAATTTCCCCGTAGAAAAGTGACTGCCCCCTTATAAACTGCTTATATTAGGAGGGGGTACAAATTCCCGGTAGAAAAGTGACTGCCCCCTTAAATCCTGCTTATATTAGGAGGGGGTATAATTTCCCCGTAGAAAAGTGACTGCCCCTTTAAATCCTGCTTATATTAGGAGGGGGTATAATTTCCCCGTAGAAAAGTGACTGCCCTATTAAATCCTGCTTATATTAGGAGGGGGTATAATTTCCCCGTAGAAAAGTGACTGCCCCTTTAAATCCTGCTTATATTAGGAGGGGATACAATTTCCCCGTAGAAAAGTGACTGCCCCATTAAATCCTGCAAATATGAGAAGGGGGTACAATTTCCCCGTAGAAAAATGACTGCCCTCTTATATCCTGCTTATATTAGGAGGGGGTACAAATTCCCCGTAGAAAAGTGACTGCCTCCTTAAATCCTGCTTATATTAGGAGGGGGTATAATTTCCCCGTAGAAAAGTGACTGCCCCTTTAAATCCTGCTTATATTAGGAGGGGGTATAATTTCCCCGTAGAAAAGTGACTGCCTCCTTAAATCCTGCTTATATTAGGAGGGGGTACAAATTCCCCGTAGAAAAGTGACTGCCACCTTAAATCCTGCTTATATTAGGAGGGGGTATAATTTCCCCGTAGAAAAGTGACTGCCCTTTAAATCCTGCTTATATTAGGAGGGGGTATAATTTCTTCGTAGAAAAGTGACTGCCCTATTAAATCCTGCTAATATGAGGAGGGGGTAATATTTCCCAGTAGAAAAGTGACTGCCCTATTAAATCCTGCAAATATTAGGAGGGGGTACAATTTCCCCGTAGAAAACTGACTGCCCCCTTATATCCTGCTTATATTAGGAGGGGGTATAATTTCCCCGTAGAAAAGTGACTGCCCCTTTAAAACCTGCTTATATTAGGAGGGGGTATAATTTCCCCGTAGAAAAGTGACTGCCCTATTAAATCCTGCTTATATTAGGAGGGGGTACAAATTCCCGGTAGAAAAGTGACTGCCCCCTTAAATCCTGCTTATATTAGAAGGGGGTATAATTTCCGCGTAGAAAAGTGACTGCCCCTTTAAATCCTGCTTATATTAGGAGGGGGTACAATTTCCCCGTAGAAAAGTGACTGCCCTATTAAATCCTGCTAATATGAGAAGGGGGTACAATTTCCCCGTATAAAAGTGACTGCCCCTTATATCCTGCATGTATTAGGAGGGGGTACAAATTCCCCGTAGAAAAGTGACTGCCCCTTAAATCCTGCTTATATTAGGAGGGGGTACAATTTCCCCGTAGAAAAGTGACTGCCCCTTTAAATCCTGCTTATATTAGGAGGGGGTACATTTTCCCCGTAGAAAAGTGACTGCCCCCTTAAATCCTGCTTATATTAGGAGGGGGTATTATTTCCCCGTAGAAAAGTGACTGCCCCTTTAAATCCTGCTTATATTAGGAGGGGGTATAATTTCCCCGTAGAAAAGTGACTGCCCTATTAAATCCTGCTAATATGAGAAGGGGGTACAATTTCCCCGTAGAAAAGTGACTGCCCTCTTATATCCTGCTTATATTAGGAGATGGTACAAATTCCCCGTAGAAAAGTGACTGCCCCCTTAAATCCTGCTTATATTAGGAGGGGGTATAATTTCCCCGTAGAAAATTGACTGCCCCTTTAAATACTGCTTATATTAGGAGGGGGTATAATTTCCCCGTAGAAAAGTGACTGCCCTATTAAATCCTGCTTATATTAGGAGGGGGTACAAATTCCCGGTAGAAAAGTGACTGCCCCCTTAAATCCTGCTTATATTAGGAGGGGGTATAATTTCCGCGTAGAAAAGTGACTGCCCCTTTAAATCCTGCTTATATTAGGAGGGGGTACAATTTCCCCGTAGAAAAGTGACTGCCCTATTAAATCCTGCTAATATGAGAAGGGGGTACAATTTCCCCGTATAAAAGTGACTGCCCCTTATATCCTGCATGTATTAGGAGGGGGTACAAATTCCCCGTAGAAAAGTGACTGCCCCTTAAATCCTGCTTATATTAGGAGGGGGTACAATTTCCCCGTAGAAAAGTGACTGCCTCTTTAAATCCTGCTTATATTAGGAGGGGGTACATTTTCCCCGTAGAAAAGTGACTGCACCCTTAAATCCTGCTTATATTAGGAGGGGGTATAATTTCCCCGTAGAAAAGTGACTGCCCCTTTAAATCCTGCTTATATTAGGAGGGGGTATAATTTCCCCGTAGAAATGTGACTGCCCTATTAAATCCTGCTAATATGAGAAGGGGGTACAAATTCCCCGTTGAAAAGTGACTGCCCCCTTATATCCTGCTTATATTAGGAGGGGGTACAAATTCCCCGTAGAAAAAGTGATTGCCCCTATAAATCCTGCTTATATTAGGAGGGGGTATAATTTCCCCGTAGAAAAGTGACTGCCCCATTAAATCCTGCTTATATTAGGAGGGGGTATAATTTCCCCGTAGAAAAGTGACTGCCCTATTAAATCCTGCTAATATGAGAAGGAGGTACAATTTCCCCGTAGAAAAGTGACTGCCCTATTAAATCCTGCTAATATGAAAAGGGGGTACAATTTCCCCGTAGAAAAGTGATTGCCCCCTTAAATCCTGCTTATATTAGCAGGGGGTACAAATTCCCCGTACAAAATTCACTGCCCCCTTAAATCCTGCTTATATTAGGAGGGGTTATAATTTCCCCGTAGAAAAGTGACTGCCCCTTTAAATCCTGCTTATATTAGGAGGGGGTATAATTTCCCCGTAGAAATGTGACTGCCCTATTAAATCCTGCTAATATGAGAAGGGGGTACAAATTCCCCGTAGAAAAGTGACTGCCCTCTTATATCCTGCTTATATTAGGAGGGGGTACAAATTCCCCGTAGAAAAAGTGATTGCCCCTATAAATCCTGCTTATATTAGGAGGGGGTATAATTTCCCCGTAGAAAAGTGACTGCCCCATTAAATCCTGCTTATATTAGGAGGGGGTATAATTTCCCCGTAGAAAAGTGACTGCCCTATTAAATCCTGCTTATATTAGGAGGGGGTACAATTTCCCGGTAGAAAAGTGACTGCCCCCTTAAATCCTGCTTATATTAGGAGGGGGTATAATTTCCGCGTAGAAAAGTGACTGCCCCTTTAAATCCTGCTTATATTAGGAGGGGGTACAATTTCCCCGTAGAAAAGTGACTGCCCTATTAAATCCTGCTAATATGAGAAGGGGGTACAATTTCCCCGTATAAAAGTGACTGCCCCTTATATCCTGCATGTATTAGGAGGGGGTACAAATTCCCCGTAGAAAAGTGACTGCCCCTTAAATCCTGCTTATATTAGGAGGGGGTACAATTTCCCCGTAGAAAAGTGACTGCCCCTTTAAATCCTGCTTATATTAGGAGGGGGTACATTTTCCCCGTAGAAAAGTGACTGCCCCCTTAAATCCTGCTTATATTAGGAGGGGGTATTATTTCCCCGTAGAAAAGTGACTGCCCCTTTAAATCCTGCTTATATTAGGAGGGGGTATAATTTCCCCGTAGAAAAGTGACTGCCCCTTTAAATCCTGCTTATATTAGGAGGGGGTACAATTTCCCCGTAGAAAAGTGACTGCCCTCTTATATCCTGCTTATATTAGGAGATGGTACAAATTCCCCGTAGAAAAGTGACTGCCCCCTTAAATCCTGCTTATATTAGGAGGGGGTATAATTTCCCCGTAGAAAAGTGACTGCCCTATTAAATCCTGCTAATATGAGGAGGGGGTAATATTTCCCAGTAGAAAAGTGACTGCCCTATTAAATCCTGCAAATATTAGGAGGGGGTACAATTTCCCCGTAGAAAACTGACTGCCCCCTTATATCCTGCTTATATTAGGAGGGGGTATAATTTCCCCGTAGAAAAGTGACTGCCCCTTTAAAACCTGCTTATATTAGGAGGGGGTATAATTTCCCCGTAGAAAAGTGACTGCCCTATTAAATCCTGCTTATATTAGGAGGGGGTACAAATTCCCGGTAGAAAAGTGACTGCCCCCTTAAATCCTGCTTATATTAGGAGGGGGTATAATTTCCGCGTAGAAAAGTGACTGCCCCTTTAAATCCTGCTTATATTAGGAGGGGGTACAATTTCCCCGTAGAAAAGTGACTGCCCTATTAAATCCTGCTAATATGAGAAGGGGGTACAATTTCCCCGTATAAAAGTGACTGCCCCTTATATCCTGCATGTATTAGGAGGGGGTACAAATTCCCCGTAGAAAAGTGACTGCCCCTTAAATCCTGCTTATATTAGGAGGGGGTACAATTTCCCCGTAGAAAAGTGACTGCCCCTTTAAATCCTGCTTATATTAGGAGGGGGTACATTTTCCCCGTAGAAAAGTGACTGCCCCCTTAAATCCTGCTTATATTAGGAGGGGGTATTATTTCCCCGTAGAAAAGTGACTGCCCCTTTAAATCCTGCTTATATTAGGAGGGGGTATAATTTCCCCGTAGAAAAGTGACTGCCCCTTTAAATCCTGCTTATATTAGGAGGGGGTACAATTTCCCCGTAGAAAAGTGACTGCCCTCTTATATCCTGCTTATATTAGGAGATGGTACAAATTCCCCGTAGAAAAGTGACTGCCCCCTTAAATCCTGCTTATATTAGGAGGGGGTATAATTTCCCCGTAGAAAAGTGACTGCCCCTTTAAATACTGCTTATATTAGGAGGGGGTATAATTTCCCCGTAGAAAAGTGACTGCCCTATTAAATCCTGCTTATATTAGGAGGGGGTACAAATTCCCGGTAGAAAAGTGACTGCCCCCTTAAATCCTGCTTTTATTAGGAGGGGGTATAATTTCCGCGTAGAAAAGTGACTGCCCCTTTAAATCCTGCTTATATTAGGAGGGGGTACAATTTCCCCGTAGAAAAGTGACTGCCCCTTTAAATCCTGCTTATATTAGGAGGGGGTACAAATTCCCCGTAGAAAAGTGACTGCCACCTTAAATCCTGCTTATATTAGGAGGGGGTATAATTTCCCCGTAGAAAAGTGACTGCCCTTTAAATCCTGCTTATATTAGGAGGGGGTATAATTTCTTCGTAGAAAAGTGACTGCCCTATTAAATCCTGCTAATATGAGGAGGGGGTAATATTTCCCAGTAGAAAAGTGACTGCCCTATTAAATCCTGCAAATATTAGGAGGGGGTACAATTTCCCCGTAGAAAACTGACTGCCCCCTTATATCCTGCTTATATTAGGAGGGGGTATAATTTCCCCGTAGAAAAGTGACTGCCCCTTTAAAACCTGCTTATATTAGGAGGGGGTATAATTTCCCCGTAGAAAAGTGACTGCCCTATTAAATCCTGCTTATATTAGGAGGGGGTACAAATTCCCGGTAGAAAAGTGACTGCCCCCTTAAATCCTGCTTATATTAGGAGGGGGTATAATTTCCGCGTAGAAAAGTGACTGCCCCTTTAAATCCTGCTTATATTAGGAGGGGGTACAATTTCCCCGTAGAAAAGTGACTGCCCTATTAAATCCTGCTAATATGAGAAGGGGGTACAATTTCCCCGTATAAAAGTGACTGCCCCTTATATCCTGCATGTATTAGGAGGGGGTACAAATTCCCCGTAGAAAAGTGACTGCCCCTTAAATCCTGCTTATATTAGGAGGGGGTACAATTTCCCCGTAGAAAAGTGACTGCCCCTTTAAATCCTGCTTATATTAGGAGGGGGTACATTTTCCCCGTAGAAAAGTGACTGCCCCCTTAAATCCTGCTTATATTAGGAGGGGGTACTATTTCCCCGTAGAAAAGTGACTGCCCCTTTAAATCCTGCTTATATTAGGAGGGGGTATAATTTCCCCGTAGAAAAGTGACTGCCCTATTAAATCCTGCTAATATGAGAAGGGGGTACAATTTCCCCGTAGAAAAGTGACTGCCCTCTTATATCCTGCTTATATTAGGAGATGGTACAAATTCCCCGTAGAAAAGTGACTGCCCCCTTAAATCCTGCTTATATTAGGAGGGGGTATAATTTCCCCGTAGAAAATTGACTGCCCCTTTAAATACTGCTTATATTAGGAGGGGGTATAATTTCCCCGTAGAAAAGTGACTGCCCTATTAAATCCTGCTTATATTAGGAGGGGGTACAAATTCCCGGTAGAAAAGTGACTGCCCCCTTAAATCCTGCTTATATTAGGAGGGGGTATAATTTCCGCGTAGAAAAGTGACTGCCCCTTTAAATCCTGCTTATATTAGGAGGGGGTACAATTTCCCCGTAGAAAAGTGACTGCCCTATTAAATCCTGCTAATATGAGAAGGGGGTACAATTTCCCCGTATAAAAGTGACTGCCCCTTATATCCTGCATGTATTAGGAGGGGGTACAAATTCCCCGTAGAAAAGTGACTGCCCCTTAAATCCTGCTTATATTAGGAGGGGGTACAATTTCCCCGTAGAAAAGTGACTGCCTCTTTAAATCCTGCTTATATTAGGAGGGGGTACATTTTCCCCGTAGAAAAGTGACTGCACCCTTAAATCCTGCTTATATTAGGAGGGGGTATAATTTCCCCGTAGAAAAGTGACTGCCCCTTTAAATCCTGCTTATATTAGGAGGGGGTATAATTTCCCCGTAGAAATGTGACTGCCCTATTAAATCCTGCTAATATGAGAAGGGGGTACAAATTCCCCGTAGAAAAGTGACTGCCCCCTTATATCCTGCTTATATTAGGAGGGGGTACAAATTCCCCGTAGAAAAAGTGATTGCCCCTATAAATCCTGATTATATTAGGAGGGGGTATAATTTCCCCGTAGAAAAGTGACTGCCCCATTAAATCCTGCTTATATTAGGAGGGGGTATAATTTCCCCGTAGAAAAGTGACTGCCCTATTAAATCCTGCTAATATGAGAAGGAGGTACAATTTCCCCGTGGAAAAGTGACTGCCCTATTAAATCCTGCTAATATGAAAAGGGGGTACAATTTCCCCGTAGAAAAGTGATTGCCCCCTTAAATCCTGCTTATATTAGCAGGGGGTACAAATTCCCCGTACAAAATTCACTGCCCCCTTAAATCCTGCTTATATTAGGAGGGGTTATAATTTCCCCGTAGAAAAGTGACTGCCCCTTTAAATCCTGCTTATATTAGGAGGGGGTATAATTTCCCCGTAGAAATGTGACTGCCCTATTAAATCCTGCTAATATGAGAAGGGGGTACAAATTCCCCGTAGAAAAGTGACTGCCCTCTTATATCCTGCTTATATTAGGAGGGGGTACAAATTCCCCGTAGAAAAAGTGATTGCCCCTATAAATCCTGCTTATATTAGGAGGGGGTATAATTTCCCCGTAGAAAAGTGACTGCCCCATTAAATCCTGCTTATATTAGGAGGGGGTATAATTTCCCCGTAGAAAAGTGACTGCCCTATTAAATCCTGCTAATATGAGAAGGAGGTACAATTTCCCCGTAGAAAAGTGACTGCCCTATTAAATCCTGCAAATATTAGGAGGGGGTACAATTTCCCCGTAGAAAACTGACTGCCCCCTTATATCCTGCTTATATTAGGAGGGGGTATAATTTCCCCGTAGAAAAGTGACTGCACTTTTAAAACCTGCTTATATTAGGAGGGGGTATAATTTCCCCGTAGAAAAGTGACTGCCCTATTAAATCCTGCTTATATTAGGAGGGGGTACAAACTCCCCGTAAAGAGTGACTGCCCCCTTAAATCCTGCTTATATTAGGAGGGGGTATAATTTCCCCGTAGAAAAGTGACTGCCCCTTTAAATCCTGCTTATATTAGGAGGGGATACAATTTCCCCGTAGAAAAGTGACTGCCCCATTAAATCCTGCAAATATGAGAAGGGGGTACAATTTCCCCGTAGAAAAGTGACTGCCCTCTTATATCCTGCTTATATTAGGAGATGGTACAAATTCCCCGTAGAAAAGTGACTGCCCCCTTAAATCCTGCTTATATTAGGAGGGGTATAATTTCCCCGTAGAAAAGTGACTGCCCCTTTAAATACTGCTTATATTAGGAGGGGGTATAATTTCCCCGTAGAAAAGTGACTGCCCCTTTAAATCCTGCTAATATGAGAAGGGGGTACAATTTCCCCGTAGAAAAGTGACTGCCCTATTAAATCCTGCTAATATGAGAAGGGGGTACAATTTCCCCGTATAAAAGTGACTGCCCCTTATATCCTGCATGTATTAGGAGGGGGTACAAATTCCCCGTAGAAAAGTGACTGCCCCTTAAATCCTGCTTATATTAGGAGGGGGTACAATTTCCCCGTAGAAAATTGACTGCCTCTTTAAATCCTGCTTATATTAGGAAGGGGTACATTTTCCCCGTAGAAAAGTGACTGCCCCCTTAAATCCTGCTTATATTAGGAGGGGGTATAATGTCCCCGTAGAAAAGTGACTGCCCCTTTAAATCCTGCTTATATTAGGAGGGGGTATAATTTCCCCGTAGAAATGTGACTGCCCTATTAAATCCTGCTAATATGAGAAGGGGGTACAAATTCCCCGTAGAAAAGTGACTGCCCCCTTATATCCTGCTTATATTAGGAGGGGGTACAAATTCCCCGTAGAAAAAGTGATTGCCCCTATAAATCCTGCTTATATTAGGAGGGGGTATAATTTCCCCGTAGAAAAGTGACTGCCCCATTAAATCCTGCTTATATTAGGAGGGGGTATAATTTCCCCGTAGAAAAGTGACTGCCCTATTAAATCCTGCTAATATGAGAAGGAGGTACAATTTCCCCGTAGAAAAGTGACTGCCCTATTAAATCCTGCTAATATGAAAAGGGGGTACAATTTCCCCGTAGAAAAGTGATTGACCCCTTAAATCCTGCTTATATTAGCAGGGGGTACAAATTCCCCGTACAAAATTCACTGCCCCCTTAAATCCTGCTTATATTAGGAGGGGTTATAATTTCCCCGTAGAAAAGTGACTACCCCCTTAAATCCTGCTTGTATTAGGAGGGGGTATAATTTCCCCGTAGATAAGTGACTGCCCCTTTAAATCCTGCTAATATGAGAAGGGGGTACAATTTCCCCGTAGAAAAGTGACTGCCCTATTAAATCCTGCTTATATTAGGAGGGGGTACAAATTCCCCGTAGAAAAGTGACTGCCCCTTTAAATCCTGCTTATATTAGGAGGGGGTATAATTTCCCCGTAGAAAAGTGACTGCCCTATTAAATCCTGCTTATATTAGGAGGGGGTATAATTTCCCCGTAGAAAAGTGACTGCCCTATTAAATCCTGCTTATATTAGGAGGGAGTACAAACTCCCCGTAAAGAGTGACTGCCCCCTTAAATCCTGCTTATATTAGGAGGGGGTATAATTTCCCCGTAGAAAAGTGACTGCCCTTTTAAATCCTGCTTATATTAGGAGGGGATACAATTTCCCCGTAGAAAAGTGACTGCCCCATTAAATCCTGCAAATATGAGAAGGGGGTACAATTTCCCCGTAGAAAAGTGACTGCCCTCTTATATCCTGCTTATATTAGGAGATGGTACAAATTCCCCGTAGAAAAGTGACTGCCCCCTTAAATCCTGCTTATATTAGGAGGGGGTATAATTTCCCCGTAGAAAAGTGACTGCCCCTTTAAATACTGCTTATATTAGGAGGGGGTATAATTTCCCCGTAGAAAAGTGAATGCCCCTTTAAATCCTGCTAATATGAGAAGGGGGTACAATTTCCCCGTAGAAAAGTGACTGCCCTATTAAATCCTGCTAATATGAGAAGGGGGTGCAATTTCCCCGTAGAAAAGTGACTGCCCCCTTATAAACTGCTTATATTAGGAGGGGGTACAAATTCCCCGTAGAAAAGTGACTGCCCCCTTAAATCCTGCTTATATTAGGAGGGGGTATAATTTCCCCGTAGAAAAGTGACTGCCCCTTTAAATCCTGCTTATATTAGGAGGGGGTATAATTTCCCCGTAGAAAAGTGACTGCCCTATTAAATCCTGCTAGTATGAGAAGGGGGTACAAATTCCCCGTAGAAAAGTGACTGCCCCCTTATATCCTGCTTATATTAGGAGGGGGTACAAATTCCCCGTAGAAAAGTGACTGCCCCTTAAATCCTGCTTATATTAGGAGGGGGTACAATTTCCCCGTAGAAAAGTGTCTGCCCCTTTAAATCCTGCTTATATTAGGAGGGGGTATAATTTCCCCGTAGAAAAGTGACTGCCCTATTAAATCCTGCTAATATGAGAAGGGGGTACAAATTCCCCGTAGAAAAGTGACTGCCCCCTTATATCCTGCTTATATTAGGAGGGGGTACAAATTCCCCGTAGAAAAAAGTGACTGCCCCTATGAATCCTGGTTATATTAGGAGGGGGTATAATTTCCCCGTAGAAAAGTGACTGCCCCTTTAAATCCTGCTTATATTAGGAGGGGGTATAATTTCCCCGTAGAAAAGTGACTGCCCTATTAAATCCTGCTAATATGAGAAGGAGGTACAATTTCCCCGTAGAAAAGTGACTGCCCCCTTAAATCCTGCTTATATTAGGAGGGGTATAATTTCCCCGTAGAAAAGTGACTGCCCCTTTAAATACTGCTTATATTAGGAGGGGGTATAATTTCCCCGTAGAAAAGTGACTGCCCCTTTAAATCCTGCTAATATGAGAAGGGGGTACAATTTCCCCGTAGAAAAGTGACTGCCCTATTAAATCCTGCTAATATGAGAAGGGGGTACAATTTCCCCGTATAAAAGTGACTGCCCCTTATATCCTGCATGTATTAGGAGGGGGTATAATTTCCCCGTAGAAAAGTGACTGCCCCTTTAAATCCTGCTTATATTAGGAGGGGATACAATTTCCCCGTAGAAAAGTGACTGCCCCATTAAATCCTGCAAATATGAGAAGGGGGTACAATTTCCCCGTAGAAAAGTGACTGCCCTCTTATATCCTGCTTATATTAGGAGATGGTACAAATTCCCCGTAGAAAAGTGACTGCCCCCTTAAATCCTGCTTATATTAGGAGGGGTATAATTTCCCCGTAGAAAAGTGACTGCCCCTTTAAATACTGCTTATATTAGGAGGGGGTATAATTTCCCCGTAGAAAAGTGACTGCCCCTTTAAATCCTGCTAATATGAGAAGGGGGTACAATTTCCCCGTAGAAAAGTGACTGCCCTATTAAACCCTGCTAATATGAGAAGGGGGTGCAATTTCCCCGTAGAAAAGTGACTGCCCCCTTATAAACTGCTTATATTAGGAGGGGGTACAAATTCCCCGTAGAAAAGTGACTGCCCCCTTAAATCCTGCTTATATTAGGAGGGGGTATAATTTCCCCGTAGAAAAGTGACTGCCCCTTTAAATCCTGCTTATATTAGGAGGGGGTATAATTTCCCCGTAGAAAAGTGACTGCCCTATTAAATCCTGCTAATATGAGAAGGGGGTACAAATTCCCCGTAGAAAAGTGACTGCCCCCTTATATCCTGCTTATATTAGGAGGGGGTACAAATTCCCCGTAGAAAAGTGACTGCCCCTTAAATCCTGCTTATATTAGGAGGGGGTACAATTTCCCCGTAGAAAAGTGTCTGCCCCTTTAAATCCTGCTTATATTAGGAGGGATTATAATTTCCACGTAGAAAAGTGACTGCCCTATTAAATCCTGCTAATATGAGAAGGGGGTACAAATTCCCCGTAGAAAAGTGACTGCCCCCTTATATCCTGCTTATATTAGGAGGGGGTACAAATTCCCCGTAGAAAAAAGTGACTGCCCCTATGAATCCTGGTTATATTAGGAGGGGGTATAATTTCCCCGTAGAAAAGTGACTGCCCCTTTAAATCCTGCTTATATTAGGAGGGGGTATAATTTCCCCGTAGAAAAGTGACTGCCCTATTAAATCCTGCTAATATGAGAAGGAGGTACAATTTCCCCGTAGAAAAGTGACTGCCCCCTTAAATCCAGCTTATATTATAAGGGGTATAATTTCCCCGTAGAAAAGTGACTGCCCCTTATATCCTGCATGTATTAGGAGGGGGTACAAATTCCCCGTAGAAAAGTGACTGCCCCTTAAATCCTGCTTATATTAGGAGGGGGTACAATTTCCCCGTAGAAAAGTGACTGCCTCTTTAAATCCTGCTTATATTAGGAGGGGGTACATTTTCCCCGTAGAAAAGTGACTGCCCCCTTAAATCCTGCTTATATTAGGAGGGGGTATAATTTCCCCGTAGAAAAGTGACTGCCCCTTTAAATCCTGCTTATATTAGGAGGGGGTATAATTTCCCCGTAGAAATGTGACTGCCCTATTAAATCCTGCTAATATGAGAAGGGGGTACAAATTCCCCGTAGAAAAGTGACTGCCCCCTTATATCCTGCTTATATTAGGAGGGGGTACAAATTCCCCGTAGAAAAAGTGATTGCCCCTATAAATCCTGCTTATATTAGGAGGGGGTATAATTTCCCCGTAGAAAAGTGACTGCCCCATTAAATCCTGCTTATATTAGGAGGGGGTATAATTTCCCCGTAGAAAAGTGACTGCCCTATTAAATCCTGCTAATATGAGAACGAGGTACAATTTCCCCGTAGAAAAGTGACTGCCCTATTAAATCCTGCTAATATGAAAAGGGGGTACAATTTCCCCGTAGAAAAGTGATTGCCCCCTTAAATCCTGCTTATATTAGCAGGGGGTACAAATTCCCCGTACAAAATTCACTGCCCCCTTAAATCCTGCTTATATTAGGAAGGGTTATAATTTCCTCGTAGAAAAGTGACTACCCCCTTAAATCCTGCTTGTATTAGGAGGGGGTATAATTTCCCCGTAGAAAAGTGACTGCCCTTTAAATCCTGCTTATATTAGGAGGGGTATAATTTCTTCGTAGAAAAGTGACTGCCCTATTAAATCCTGCTAATATGAGAAGGGGGTACAAATTCCCCGTAGAAAAGTGACTGCCCCCTTATAAACTGCTTATATTAGGAGGGGGTATAATTTCCCCGTACAAAAGTGACTGCCCTTTTAAATCCTGCTTATATTAGGAGGGGGTATAATTTCCCCGTAGATAAGTGACTGCCCCTTTAAATCCTGCTAATATGAGAAGGGGGTACAATTTCCACGTAGAAAAGTGACTGCCCTATTAAATCCTGCTTATATTAGGAGGGGGTACAAATTCCCCGTAGAAAAGTGACTGCCCCTTTAAATCCTGCTTATATTAGGAGGGGGTATAATTTCCCCGTAGAAAAGTGACTGCCCTATTAAATCCTGCTTATATTAGGAGGGGGTATAATTTCCCCGTAGAAAAGTGACTGCCCTATTAAATCCTGCTTATATTAGGAGGGGGTACAAACTCCCCGTAAAGAGTGACTGCCCCCTTAAATCCTGCTTATATTAGGAGGGGGTATAATTTCCCCGTAGAAAAGTGACTGCCCCTTTAAATCCTGCTTATATTAGGAGGGGATACAATTTCCCCGTAGAAAAGTGACTGCCCCATTAAATCCTGCAAATATGAGAAGGGGGTACAATTTCCCCGTAGAAAAGTGACTGCCCTCTTATATCCTGCTTATATTAGGAGATGGTACAAATTCCCCGTAGAAAAGTGACTGCCCCCTTAAATCCTGCTTATATTAGGAGGGGTATAATTTCCCCGTAGAAAAGTGACTGCCCCTTTAAATACTGCTTATATTAAGAGGGGGTATAATTTCCCCGTAGAAAAGTGACTGCCCCTTTAAATCCTGCTAATATGAGAAGGGGGTACAATTTCCCCGTAGAAAAGTGACTGCCCTATTAAATCCTGCTAATATGAGAAGGGGGTGCAATTTCCCCGTAGAAAAGTGACTGCCCCCTTATAAACTGCTTATATTAGGAGGGGGTACAAATTCCCCGTAGAAAAGTGACTGCCCCCTTAAATCCTGCTTATATTAGGAGGGGGTATAATTTCCCCGTAGAAATGTGACTGCCCTATTAAATCCTGCTAATATGAGAAGGGGGTACAAATTCCCCGTAGAAAAGTGACTGCCCCCTTATATCCTGCTTATATTAGGAGGGGGTACAAATTCCCCGTAGAAAAAGTGATTGCCCCTATAAATCCTGCTTATATTAGGAGGGGGTATAATTTCCCCGTAGAAAAGTGACTGCCCCTTTAAATCCTGCTTATATTAGGAGGGGGTATAATTTCCCCGTAGAAAAGTGACTGCCCTATTAAATCCTGCTAATATGAGAACGAGGTACAATTTCCCCGTAGAAAAGTGACTGCCCTATTAAATCCTGCTAATATGAAAAGGGGGTACAATTTCCCCGTAGAAAAGTGATTGCCCCCTTAAATCCTGCTTATATTAGCAGGGGGTACAAATTCCCCGTACAAAATTCACTGCCCCCTTAAATCCTGCTTATATTAGGAAGGGTTATAATTTCCTCGTAGAAAAGTGACTACCCCCTTAAATCCTGCTTGTATTAGGAGGGGGTATAATTTCCCCGTAGAAAAGTGACTGCCCTTTAAATCCTGCTTATATTAGGAGGGGTATAATTTCTTCGTAGAAAAGTGACTGCCCTATTAAATCCTGCTAATATGAGAAGGGGGTACAAATTCCCCGTAGAAAAGTGACTGCCCCCTTATAAACTGCTTATATTAGGAGGGGGTAAAATTTCCCCGTACAAAAGTGACTGCCCTTTTAAATCCTGCTTATATTAGGAGGGGGTATAATTTCCCCGTAGATAAGTGACTGCCCCTTTAAATCCTGCTAATATGAGAAGGGGGTACAATTTCCACGTAGAAAAGTGACTGCCCTATTAAATCCTGCTTATATTAGGAGGGGGTACAAATTCCCCGTAGAAAAGTGACTGCCCCTTTAAATCCTGCTTATATTAGGAGGGGGTATAATTTCCCCGTAGAAAAGTGACTGCCCTATTAAATCCTGCTTATATTAGGAGGGGGTACAAATTCCCCGTAGAAAAGTGACTGCCCCCTTAAATCCTGCTTATATTAGGAGGGGGTATAATTTCCCCGTAGAAAAGTCACTGCCCCTTTAAATCCTGCTTATATTAGGAGGGGGTATAATTTCCCCGTAGAAAAGTGACTGCCCTATTAAATCCTGCTAATATGAGAAGGGGGTACAAATTCCCCGTAGAAAAGTGACTGCCCCCTTATATCCTGCTTATATTAGGAGGGGGTAAAATTCCCCGTAGAAAAGTGACTGCCCCTTAAATCCTGCTTATATTAGGGGGGGTACAATTTCCCCGTAGAAAAGTGTCTGCCCCTTTAAATCCTGCTTATATTAGGAGGGGGTATAATTTCCCCGTAGAAAAGTGACTGCCCTATTAAATCCTACTAATATGAGAAGGGGGTACAAATTCCCCGTAGAAAAGTGACTGCCCCCTTATATCCTGCTTATATTAGGAGGGGGTACAAATTCCCCGTAGAAAAAAGTGACTGCCCCTATGAATCCTGGTTATATTAGGAGGGGGTATAATTTCCCCGTAGAAAAGTGACTGCCCCTTTAAATCCTGCTTATATTAGGAGGGGGTATAATTTCCCCGTAGAAAAGTGACTGCCCTATTAAATCCTGCTAATATGAGAAGGAGGTACAATTTCCCCGTAGAAAAGTGACTGCCCTATTAAATCCTGCTAATATGAGAAGGGGGTACAAATTCCCCGTACAAAATTCACTGCCCCCTTAAATCCTGCTTATATTAGGAGGGGGTATAATTTCCCCGTAGAAAAGTGACTACCCCCATAAATCCTGCTTATATTAGGAGGGGGTATAATTTCCCCGTAGAAAAGTGACTGCCCCTTTAAATCCTGCTTATATTAGGAGGGGGTATAATTTCCCCGTAGAAAAGTGACTGCCCTATTAAATCCTGCTAATATGAGAAGGGGGTACAATTTCCCCGTAGAAAAGTGACTGCCCCTTATATCCTGCTTATATTAGGAGGGGGTACAAATTCCCCGTAGAAAAGTGACTGCCCCTTAAATCCTGCTTATATTAGGAGGGGGTCCAATTTCCCTGCAGAAAAGTGACTGGCCCTTATATCCTGCTTATATTAGGAGGTGGTACAAATTCAACGTAGAAAAGTGATTGCCCCTTAAATCCTGCTTATATTAGGAGGGGGTACAATTTCCCCGTAGAAAAGTGACTGCCCCTATAAATCCTGGTTATATTAGGAGGGGGTATAATTTCCCCGTAGAAAAGTGACTGCCCCTTTAAATCCTGCTTATATTAGGAGGGGGTATAATTACCTCGTTGAAAAGTGACTGCCCTATTAAATCCTGCTAATATGAGGAGGGGGTACAATTTCCCCGTAGAAAAGTGACTGCCCTATTAAATCCTGCAAATATTAGGAGGGGGTACAATTTCCCCGTAGAAAACTGACTGCCCCCTTATATCCTGATTATATTAGGAGGGGGTATAATTTCCCCGTAGAAAAGTGACTGCCCTATTAAATCCTGCTAATATGAGAAGGGGGTACAATTTCCCCGCTGAAAAGTGAGTGAACTATTAAATCCTGCTAATATGAGAAGGGGGTACAATTTCCCCGTAGAAAAGTGACTGCCCTATTAAATCCTGCTAATATGAGAAGGGGGTACAATTTCCCCGTAGAAAAGTGACTGCCCCCTTATAAACTGCTTATATTAGGAGGGGGTACAAATTCCCGGTAGAAAAGTGACTGCCCCCTTAAATCCTGCTTATATTAGGAGGGGGTATAATTTCCCCGTAGAAAAGTGACTGCCCCTTTAAATCCTGCTTATATTAGGAGGGGGTATAATTTCCCCGTAGAAAAGTGACTGCCCTATTAAATCCTGCTTATATTAGTAGGGGGTATAATTTCCCCGTAGAAAAGTGACTGCCCCTTTAAATCCTGCTTATATTAGGAGGGGATACAATTTCCCCGTAGAAAAGTGACTGCCCCATTAAATCCTGCAAATATGAGAAGGGGGTACAATTTCCCCGTAGAAAAGTGACTGCCCTCTTATATCCTGCTTATATTAGGAGGGGGTACAAATTCCCCGTAGAAAAGTGACTGCCTCCTTAAATCCTGCTTATATTAGGAGGGGGTATAATTTCCCCGTAGAAAAGTGACTGCCCCTTTAAATCCTGCTTATATTAGGAGGGGGTATAATTTCCCCGTAGAAAAGTGACTGCCCCTTTAAATAAAGCTAATATGAGAAGGGGGTACAATTTCCCCGTAGAAAAGTGACTGCCCTATTAAATCCTGCTAATATGAGAAGGGGGTGCAATTTCCCCGTAGAAAAGTGACTGCCCCCTTATAAACTGCTTATATTAGGAGGGGGTACAAATTCCCCGTAGAAAAGTGACTGCCCCCTTAAATCCTGCTTATATTAGGAGGGGGTATAATTTCCCCGTAGAAAAGTGACTGCCCCTTTAAATCCTGCTTATATTAGGAGGGGGTATAATTTCCCCGTAGAAAAGTGACTGCCCCTTTAAATCCTGCTTATATTAGGAGGGGGTATAATTACCTCGTTGAAAAGTGACTGCCCTATTAAATCCTGCTAATATGAGGAGGGGGTACAATTTCCCCGTAGAAAAGTGACTGCCCTATTAAATCCTGCAAATATTAGGAGGGGGTACAATTTCCCCGTAGAAAACTGACTGCCCCCTTATATCCTGCTTATATTAGGAGGGGGTATAATTTCCCCGTAGAAAAGTGACTGCCCTATTAAATCCTCCTAATATGAGAAGGGGGTACAATTTCCCCGCAGAAAAGTGAGTGAACTATTAAATCCTGCTAATATGAGAAGGGGGTACAATTTCCCCGTAGAAAAGTGACTGCCCTATTAAATCCTGCTAATATGAGAAGGGGGTACAATTTCCCCGTAGAAAATTGACTGCCCCCTTATAAACTGCTTATATTAGGAGGGGGTACAAATTCCCGGTAGAAAAGTGACTGCCCCCTTAAATCCTGCTTATATTAGGAGGGGGTATAATTTCCCCGTAGAAAAGTGACTGCCCCTTTAAATCCTGCTTATATTAGGAGGGGTATAATTTCCCCGTAGAAAAGTGACTGCCCTATTAAATCCTGCTTATATTAGTAGGGGGTATAATTTCCCCGTAGAAAAGTGACTGCCCCTTTAAATCCTGCTTATATTAGGAGGGGATACAATTTCCCCGTAGAAAAGTGACTGCCCCATTAAATCCTGCAAATATGAGAAGGGGGTACAATTTCCCCGTAGAAAAGTGACTGCCCTCTTATATCCTGCTTATATTAGGAGGGGGTACAAATTCCCCGTAGAAAAGTGACTGCCTCCTTAAATCCTGCTTATATTAGGAGGGGGTATAATTTCCCCGTAGAAAAGTGACTGCCCCTTTAAATCCTGCTTATATTAGGAGGGGGTATAATTTCCCTGTAGAAAAGTGACTGCCCCTTTAAATAAAGCTAATATGAGAAGGGGGTACAATTTCCCCGTAGAAAAGTGACTGCCCTATTAAATCCTGCTAATATGAGAAGGGGGTGCAATTTCCCCGTAGAAAAGTGACTGCCCCCTTATAAACTGCTTATATTAGGAGGGGGTACAAATTCCCCGTAGAAAAGTGAGTGCCCCCTTAAATCCTGCTTATATTAGGAGGGGGTATAATTTCCCCGTAGAAAAGTGACTGCCCCTTTAAATCCTGCTTATATTAGGAGGGGGTATAATTTCCCCGTAGAAAAGTGACAGCCCTATTAAATCCTGCTAATATGAGAAGGGGGTACAAATTCCCCGTAGAAAAGTGACTGCCCCCTTATATCCTGCTTATATTAGGAGGGGGTAAAATTCCCCGTAGAAAAGTGACTGCCCCTTAAATCCTGCTTATATTAGGAGGGGGTATAATTTCCCCGTAGAAAAGTGACTGCCCCTTTAAATCCTGCTAATATGAGAAGGGGGTACAATTTCCCCGTAGAAAAGTGACTGCCCTATTAAATCCTGCTAATATGAGAAGGGGGTGCAATTTCCCCGTAGAAAAGTGACTGCCCCCTTATAAACTGCTTATATTAGGAGGGGGTACAAATTCCCCGTAGAAAAGTGACTGCCCCCTTAAATCCTGCTTATATTAGGAGGGGGTATAATTTCCCCGTAGAAAAGTGACTGCCCCTTTAAATCCTGCTTATATTAGGAGGGGGTATAATTTCCCCGTAGAAAAGTGACTGCCCTATTAAATCCTGCTAATATGAGAAGGGGGTACAAATTCCCCGTAGAAAAGTGACTGCCCCCTTATATCCTGCTTATATTAGGAGGGGGTAAAATTCCCCGTAGAAAAGTGACTGCCCCTTAAATCCTGCTTATATTAGGGGGGGGTACAATTTCCCCGTAGAAAAGTGTCTGCCCCTTTAAATCCTGCTTATATTAGGAGGGGGTATAATTTCCCCGTAGAAAAGTGACTGCCCTATTAAATTCTACTAATATGAGAAGGGGGTACAAATTACCCGTAGAAAAGTGACTGCCCCCTTATATCCTGCTTATATTAGGAGGGGGTACAAATTCCCCGTAGAAAAAAGTGACTGCCCCTATGAATCCTGGTTATATTAGGAGGTGGTATAATTTCCCCGTAGAAAAGTGACTGCCCCTTTAAATCCTGCTTATATTAGGAGGGGGTATAATTTCCCCGTAGAAAAGTGACTGCCCTATTAAATCCTGCTAATATGAGAAGGAGGTACAATTTCCCCGTAGAAAAGTGACTGCCCTATTAAATCCTGCTAATATGAGAAGGGGGTACAAATTCCCCGTACAAAATTCACTGCCCCCTTAAATCCTGCTTATATTAGGAGGGGGTATAATTTCCCCGTAGAAAAGTGACTACCCCCATAAATCCTGCTTATATTAGGAGGGGGTATAATTTCCCCGTAGAAAAGTGACTGCCCCTTTAAATCCTGCTTATATTAGGAGGGGGTATAATTTCCCCGTAGAAAAGTGACTGCCCTATTAAATCCTGCTAATATGAGAAGGGGGTACAATTTCCCCGTAGAAAAGTGACTGCCCCTTATATCCTGCTTATATTAGGAGGGGGTACAAATTCCCCGTAGAAAAGTGACTGCCCCTTAAATCCTGCTTATATTAGGAGGGGGTCCAATTTCCCTGCAGAAAAGTGACTGGCCCTTATATCCTGCTTATATTAGGAGGTGGTACAAATTCAACGTAGAAAAGTGACTGCCCCTTAAATCCTGCTTATATTAGGAGGGGGTACAATTTCCCCGTAGAAAAGTGACTGCCCCTATAAATCCTGGTTATATTAGGAGGGGGTATAATTTCCCCGTAGAAAAGTGACTGCCCCTTTAAATCCTGCTTATATTAGGAGGGGGTATAATTACCTCGTTGAAAAGTGACTGCCCTATTAAATCCTGCTAATATGAGGAGGGGGTACAATTTCCCCGTAGAAAAGTGACTGCCCTATTAAATCCTGCAAATATTAGGAGGGGGTACAATTTCCCCGTAGAAAACTGACTGCCCCCTTATATCCTGCTTATATTAGGAGGGGGTATAATTTCCCCGTAGAAAAGTGACTGCCCTATTAAATCCTGCTAATATGAGAAGGTTGTACAATTTCCCCGCAGAAAAGTGAGTGAACTATTAAATCCTGCTAATATGAGAAGGGGGTACAATTTCCCCGTAGAAAAGTGACTGCCCTATTAAATCCTGCTAATATGAGAAGGGGGTACAATTTCCCCGTAGAAAAGTGACTGCCCCCTTATAAACTGCTTATATTAGGAGGGGGTACAAATTCCCGGTAGAAAAGTGACTGCCCCCTTAAATCCTGCTTATATTAGGAGGGGGTATAATTTCCCGTAGAAAAGTGACTGCCCCTTTAAATCCTGCTTATATTAGGAGGGGGTATAATTTCCCCGTAGAAAAGTGACTGCCCTATTAAATCCTGCTTATATTAGTAGGGGGTATTATTTCCCCGTAGAAAAGTGACTGTTCCTTTAAATCCTGCTTATATTAGGAGGGGATACAATTTCCCCGTAGAAAAGTGACTGCCCCATTAAATCCTGCAAATATGAGAAGGGGGTACAATTTCCCCGTAGAAAAGTGACTGCCCTCTTATATCCTGCTTATATTAGGAGGGGGTATAATTTCCCCGTAGAAAAGTGACTGCCCCTTTAAATCCTGCTTATATTAGGAGGGGGTATAATTTCCCCGTAGAAAAGTGACTGCCCCTTTAAATAAAGCTAATATGAGAAGGGGGTACAATTTCCCCTAGAAAAGTGACTGCCCTATTAAATCCTGCTAATATGAGAAGGGGGTGCAATTTCCCCGTAGAAAAGTGACTGCCCCCTTATAAACTGCTTATATTAGGAGGGGGTACAAATTCCCCGTAGAAAAGTGACTGCCCCCTTAAATCCTGCTTATATTAGGAGGGGGTATAATTTCCCCGTAGAAAAGTGACTGCCCCCTTATAAACTGCTTATATTAGGAGGGGGTACAAATTCCCGGTAGAAAAGTGACTGCCCCCTTAAATCCTGCTTATATTAGGAGGGGGTATAATTTCCCATAGAAAAGTGACTGCCCCTTTAAATCCTGCTTATATTAGGAGGGGATACAATTTCCCCGTAGAAAAGTGACTGCCCCATTAAATCCTGCAAATATGAGAAGGGGGTACAATTTCCCCGTAGAAAAGTGACTGCCCTCTTATATCCTGCTTATATTAGGAGGGGGTACAAATTCCCCGTAGAAAAGTGACTGCCTCCTTAAATCCTGCTTATATTAGGAGGGGGTATAATTTCCCCTTAGAAAAGTGACTGCCCCTTTAAATCCTGCTTATATTAGGAGGGGGTATAATTTCCCCGTAGAAAAGTGACTGCCCCTTTAAATAAAGCTAATATGAGAAGGGTGTACAATTTCCCCGTAGAAAAGTGACTGCCCTATTAAATCCTGCTAATATGAGAAGGGGGTGCAATTTCCCCGTAGAAAAGTGACTGCCCCCTTATAAACTGCTTATATTAGGAGGGGGTACAAATTCCCCGTAGAAAAGTGACTGCCCCCTTAAATCCTGCTTATATTAGGAGGGGGTATAATTTCCCCGTAGAAAAGTGACTGCCCCTTTAAATCCTGCTTATATTAGGAGGGGGTATAATTTCCCCGTAGAAAAGTGACAGCCCTATTAAATCCTGCTAATATGAGAAGGGGGTACAAATTCCCCGTAGAAAAGTGACTGCCCCCTTATATCCTGCTTATATTAGGAGGGGGTAAAATTCCCCGTAGAAAAGTGACTGCTCCTTAAATCCTGCTTATATTAGGAGGGGGTATAATTTCCCCGTAGAAAAGTGACTGCCCCTTTAAATCCTGCTAATATGAGAAGGGGGTACAATTTCCCCGTAGAAAAGTGACTGCCCTATTAAATCCTGCTAATATGAGAAGGGGGTGCAATTTCCCCGTAGAAAAGTGACTGCCCCCTTATAAACTGCTTATATTAGGAGGGGGTACAAATTCCCCGTAGAAAAGTGACTGCCCCCTTAAATCCTGCTTATATTAGGAGGGGGTATAATTTGCCCGTAGAAAAGTGACTGCCCCTTTAAATCCTGCTTATATTAGGAGGGGGTATAATTTCCCCGTAGAAAAGTGACTGCCCTATTAAATCCTGCTAATATGAGAAGGGGGTACAAATTCCCCGTAGAAAAGTGACTGCCCCCTTATATCCTGCTTATATTAGGAGGGGGTAAAATTCCACGTAGAAAAGTGACTGCCCCTTAAATCCTGCTTATATTAGGGGGGGTACAATTTCCCCGTAGAAAAGTGTCTGCCCCTTTAAATCCTGCTTATATTAGGAGGGGGTATAATTTCCCCGTAGAAAAGTGACTGCCCTCTTAAATCCTACTAATATGAGAAGGGGGTACAAATTCCCCGTAGAAAAGTGACTGCCCCCTTATATCCTGCTTATATTAGGAGGGGGTACAAATTCCCCGTAGAAAAAAGTGACTGCCCCTATGAATCCTGGTTATATTAGGAGGGGGTATAATTTCCCCGTAGAAAAGTGACTGCCCCTTTAAATCCTGCTTATATTAGGAGGGGGTATAATTTCCCCGTAGAAAAGTGACTGCCCTATTAAATCCTGCTAATATGAGAAGGAGGTACAATTTCCCCGTAGAAAAGTGACTGCCCTATTAAATCCTGCTAATATGAGAAGGGGGTACAAATTCCCCGTACAAAATTCACTGCCCCCTTAAATCCTGCTTATATTAGGAGGGGGTATAATTTCCCCGTAGAAAAGTGACTACCCCCATAAATCCTGCTTATATTAGGAGGGGGTATAATTTCCCCGTAGAAAAGTGACTGCCCCTTTAAATCCTTCTTATATTAGGAGGGGGTATAATTTCCCCGTAGAAAAGTGACTGCCCTATTAAATCCTGCTAATATGAGAAGGGGGTACAATTTCCCCGTAGAAAAGTGACTGCCCCTTATATCCTGCTTATATTAGGAGGGGGTACAAATTCCCCGTAGAAAAGTGACTGCCCCTTAAATCCTGCTTATATTAGGAGGGGGTCCAATTTGCCTGCAGAAAAGTGACTGGCCCTTATATCCTGCTTATATTAGGAGGTGGTACAAATTCAACGTAGAAAAGTGACGGCCCCTTAAATCCTGCTTATATTAGGAGGGGGTACAATTTTACCGTAGAAAAGTGACTGCCCCTATAAATCCTGGTTATATTAGGAGGGGGTATAATTTCCCCGTAGAAAAGTGACTGCCCCTTTAAATCCTGCTTATATTAGGAGGGGGTATAATTACCTCGTTGAAAAGTGACTGCCCTATTAAATCCTGCTAATATGAGGAGGGGGTACAATTTCCCCGTAGAAAAGTGACTGCCCTATTAAATCCTGCAAATATTAGGAGGGGGTACAATTTCCCCGTAGAAAACTGACTGCCCCCTTATATCCTGCTTATATTAGGAGGGGGTATAATTTCCCCGTAGAAAAGTGACTGCCCTATTAAATCCTGCTAATATGAGAAGGTTGTACAATTTCCCCGCAGAAAAGTGAGTGAACTATTAAATCCTGCTAATATGAGAAGGGGGTACAATTTCCCCGTAGAAAAGTGACTGCCCTATTAAATCCTGCTAATATGAGAAGGGGGTACAATTTCCCCGTAGAAAAGTGACTGCCCCCTTATAAACTGCTTATATTAGGAGGGGGTACAAATTCCCCGTAGAAAAGTGACTGCCCCCTTAAATCCTGCTTATATTAGGAGGGGGTATAATTTCCCGTAGAAAAGTGACTGCCCCTTTAAATCCTGCTTATATTAGGAGGGGGTATAATTTCCCCGTAGAAAAGTGACTGCCCTATTAAATCCTGCTTATATTAGTAGGGGGTATAATTTCCCCGTAGAAAAGTGACTGCCCTCTTATATCCTGCTTATATTAGGAGGGGGTACAAATTCCCCGTAGAAAAGTGACTGCCTCCTTAAATCCTGCTTATATTAGGAGGGGGTATAATTTCCCCGTAGAAAAGTGACTGCCCCTTTAAATCCTGCTTATATTAGGAGGGGGTATAATTTCCCCGTAGAAAAGTGACTGCCCCTTTAAATAAAGCTAATATGAGAAGGGGGTACAATTTCCCCGTACAAAAGTGACTGCCCTATTAAATCCTGCTAATATGAGAAGGGGGTACAATTTCCCCGTAGAAAAGTGACTGCCCCCTTATAAACTTCTTATATTAGGAGGGGGTACAAATTCCCCGTAGAAAAGTGACTGCCCCCTTAAATCCTGCTTATATTAGGAGGGGTATAATTTCCCCGTAGAAAAGTGACTGCCCTTTAAATACTGCTTATATTAGGAGGGGGTATAATTTCCCCGTAGAAAAGTGACTGCCCCTTTAAATCCTGCTAATATGAGAAGGGGGTACAATTTCCCCGTAGAAAAGTGACTGCCCTATTAAATCCTGCTAATATGAGAAGGGGTGCAATTTCCCCGTAGAAAAGTGACTGCCCCCTTATAAACTGCTTATATTAGGAGGGGCTACAAATTCCCCGTAGAAAAGTGACTGCCCCCTTAAATCCTGCTTATATTAGGAGGGGGTATAATTTCCCCGTAGAAAAGTGACTGCCCCTTTAAATCCTGCTTATATTAGGAGGGGGTATAATTTCCCCGTAGAAAAGTGACAGCCCTATTAAATCCTGCTAATATGAGAAGGGGGTACAAATTCCCCGTAGAAAAGTGACTGCCCCCTTATATCCTGCTTATATTAGGAGGGGGTAAAATTCCCCGTAGAAAAGTGACTGCCCCTTAAATCCTGCTTATATTAGGAGGGGGTACAATTTCCCCGTAGAAAAGTGTCTGCCCCTTTAAATCCTGCTTATATTAGGAGGGGGTATAATTTCCCCGTAGAAAAGTGACTGCCCTATTAAATCCTGCTAATATGAGAAGGGGGTACAAATTCCCCGTAGAAAAGTGACTGCCCCCTTATATCCTGCTTATATTAGGAGGGGGTACAAATTCCCCGTAGAAAAAAGTGACTGCCCCTATGAATCCTGGTTATATTAGGAGGGGGTATAATTTCCCCGTAGAAAAGTGACTGCCCCTTTAAATCCTGCTTATATTAGGAGGGGGTATAATTTCCCCGTAGAAAAGTGACTGCCCTATTAAATCCTGCTAATATGAGAAGGAGGTACAATTTCCCCGTAGAAAAGTGACTGCCCTATTAAATCCTGCTAATATGAGAAGGGGGTACAAATTCCCCGTACAAAATTCACTGCCCCCTTAAATCCTGCTTATATTAGGAGGGGGTATAATTTCCCCGTAGAAAAGTGACTACCCCCATAAATCCTGCTTATATTAGGAGGGGGTATAATTTCCCCGTAGAAAAGTGACTGCCCCTTTAAATCCTGCTTATATTAGGAGGGGGTATAATTTCCCCGTAGAAAAGTGACTGCCCTATTAAATCCTGCTAATATGAGAAGGGGGTACAATTTCCCCGTAGAAAAGTGACTGCCCCTTATATCCTGCTTATATTAGGAGGGGGTACAAATTCCCCGTAGAAGAGTGACTGCCCCTTAAATCCTGCTTATATTAGGAGGGGGTCCAATTTCCCTGCAGAAAAGTGACTGGCCCTTATATCCTGCTTATATTAGGAGGTGGTACAAATTCAACGTAGAAAAGTGACTGCCCCTTAAATCCTGCTTATATTAGGAGGAGGTACAATTTCCCCGTAGAAAAGTGACTGATCCTATAAATCCTGGTTATATTAGGAGGGGGTATAATTTCCCCGTAGAAAAGTGACTGCCCCTTTAAATCCTGCTTATATTAGGAGGGGGTATAATTACCTCGTTGAAAAGTGACTGCCCTATTAAATCCTGCTAATATGAGGAGGGGGTACAATTTCCCCGTAGAAAAGTGACTGCCCTATTAAATCCTGCAAATATTAGGAGGGGGTACAATTTCCCCGTAGAAAACTGACTGCCCCCTTATATCCTGCTTATATTAGGAGGGGGTATAATTTCCCCGTAGAAAAGTGACTGCCCTATTAAATCCTGCTAATATGAGAAGGGGGTAAAATTTCCCCGCAGAAAAGTGAGTGAACTATTAAATCCTGCTAATATGAGAAAGGGGTACAATTTCCCCGTAGAAAAGTGACTGCCCTATTAAATCCTGCTAATATGAGAAGGGGGTACAATTTCCCCGTAGAAAAGTGACTGCCCCCTTATAAACTGCTTATATTAGGAGGGGGTACAAATTCCCGGTAGAAAAGTGACTGCCCCCTTAAATCCTGCTTATATTAGGAGGGGGTATAATTTCCCCGTAGAAAAGTGACTGCCCCTTTAAATCCTGCTTATATTAGGAGGGGGTATAATTTCCCCGTAGAAAAGTGACTGCCCTATTAAATACTGCTTATATTAGTAGAGGGTATAATTTCCCCGTAGAAAAGTGACTGCCCCTTTAAATCCTGCTTATATTAGGAGGGGATACAATTTCCCCGTAGGAAAGTGACTGCCCCATTAAATCCTGCAAATATGAGAAGGGGGTACAATTTCCCCGTAGAAAAGTGACTGCCCTCTTATATCCTGCTTATATTAGGAGGGGGTACAAATTCCCCGTAGAAAAGTGACTGCCTCCTTAAATCCTGCTTATATTAGGAGGGGGTATAATTTCCCCGTAGAAAAGTGACTGCCCCTTTAAATCCTGCTTATATTAGGAGGGGGTATAATTTCCCCGTAGAAAAGTGACTGCCCCTTTAAATAAAGCTAATATGAGAAGGGGGTACAATTTCCCCGTACAAAAGTGACTGCCCTATTAAATCCTGCTAATATGAGAAGGGGGTACAATTTCCCCGTAGAAAAGTGACTGCCCGCTTATAAACTTCTTATATTAGGAGGGGGTACAAATTCCCCGTAGAAAAGTGACTGCCCCCTTAAATCCTGCTTATATTAGGAGGGGGTATAATTTCCCCGTAGAAAAGTGACTGCCCTTTAAATCCTGCTTATATTAGGAGGGGGTATAATTTCTTCGTAGAAAAGTGACTGCCCTATTAAATCCTGCTAATATGAGGAGGGGGTAATATTTCCCAGTAGAAAAGTGACTGCCCTATTAAATCCTGCAAATATTAGGAGGGGGTACAATTTCCCCGTAGAAAACTGACTGCCCCCTTATATCCTGCTTATATTAGGAGGGGGTATAATTTCCCCGTAGAAAAGTGACTGCCCCTTTAAAACCTGCTTATATTAGGAGGGGGTATAATTTCCCCGTAGAAAAGTGACTGCCCTATTAAATCCTGCTTATATTAGGAGGGGGTACAAATTCCCGGTAGAAAAGTGACTGCCCCCTTAAATCCTGCTTATATTAGGAGGGGGTATAATTTCCGCGTAGAAAAGTGACTGCCCCTTTAAATCCTGCTTATATTAGGAGGGGGTACAATTTCCCCGTAGAAAAGTGACTGCCCCTTATATCCTGCTTATATTAGGAGGGGGTACAAATTCCCCGTAGAAAAGTGACTGCCCCTTAAATCCTGCTTATATTAGGAGGGGGTCCAATTTGCCTGCAGAAAAGTGACTGGCCCTTATATCCTGCTTATATTAGGAGGTGGTACAAATTCAACGTAGAAAAGTGACGGCCCCTTAAATCCTGCTTATATTAGGAGGGGGTACAATTTTACCGTAGAAAAGTGACTGCCCCTATAAATCCTGGTTATATTAGGAGGGGGTATAATTTCCCCGTAGAAAAGTGACTGCCCCTTTAAATCCTGCTTATATTAGGAGGGGGTATAATTACCTCGTTGAAAAGTGACTGCCCTATTAAATCCTGCTAATATGAGGAGGGGGTACAATTTCCCCGTAGAAAAGTGACTGCCCTATTAAATCCTGCAAATATTAGGAGGGGGTACAATTTCCCCGTAGAAAACTGACTGCCCCCTTATATCCTGCTTATATTAGGAGGGGGTATAATTTCCCCGTAGAAAAGTGACTGCCCTATTAAATCCTGCTAATATGAGAAGGTTGTACAATTTCCCCGCAGAAAAGTGAGTGAACTATTAAATCCTGCTAATATGAGAAGGGGGTACAATTTCCCCGTAGAAAAGTGACTGCCCTATTAAATCCTGCTAATATGAGAAGGGGGTACAATTTCCCCGTAGAAAAGTGACTGCCCCCTTATAAACTGCTTATATTAGGAGGGGGTACAAATTCCCCGTAGAAAA
The DNA here is from genome assembly GCF_977018435.1 of Lepisma saccharinum. Lineage (NCBI taxonomy): Eukaryota > Metazoa > Arthropoda > Insecta > Zygentoma > Lepismatidae > Lepisma > Lepisma saccharinum. The sequence continues at coordinate 119,160,306 of NC_139230.1, forward strand.
GTGACTGCCCCCTTAAATCCTGCTTATATTAGGAGGGGGTATAATTTCCCGTAGAAAAGTGACTGCCCCTTTAAATCCTGCTTATATTAGGAGGGGGTATAATTTCCCCGTAGAAAAGTGACTGCCCTATTAAATCCTGCTTATATTAGTAGGGGGTATAATTTCCCCGTAGAAAAGTGACTGCCCTCTTATATCCTGCTTATATTAGGAGGGGGTACAAATTCCCCGTAGAAAAGTGACTGCCTCCTTAAATCCTGCTTATATTAGGAGGGGGTATAATTTCCCCGTAGAAAAGTGACTGCCCCTTTAAATCCTGCTTATATTAGGAGGGGGTATAATTTCCCCGTAGAAAAGTGACTGCCCCTTTAAATAAAGCTAATATGAGAAGGGGGTACAATTTCCCCGTACAAAAGTGACTGCCCTATTAAATCCTGCTAATATGAGAAGGGGGTACAATTTCCCCGTAGAAAAGTGACTGCCCCCTTATAAACTTCTTATATTAGGAGGGGGTACAAATTCCCCGTAGAAAAGTGACTGCCCCCTTAAATCCTGCTTATATTAGGAGGGGTATAATTTCCCCGTAGAAAAGTGACTGCCCTTTAAATACTGCTTATATTAGGAGGGGGTATAATTTCCCCGTAGAAAAGTGACTGCCCCTTTAAATCCTGCTAATATGAGAAGGGGGTACAATTTCCCCGTAGAAAAGTGACTGCCCTATTAAATCCTGCTAATATGAGAAGGGGTGCAATTTCCCCGTAGAAAAGTGACTGCCCCCTTATAAACTGCTTATATTAGGAGGGGCTACAAATTCCCCGTAGAAAAGTGACTGCCCCCTTAAATCCTGCTTATATTAGGAGGGGGTATAATTTCCCCGTAGAAAAGTGACTGCCCCTTTAAATCCTGCTTATATTAGGAGGGGGTATAATTTCCCCGTAGAAAAGTGACAGCCCTATTAAATCCTGCTAATATGAGAAGGGGGTACAAATTCCCCGTAGAAAAGTGACTGCCCCCTTATATCCTGCTTATATTAGGAGGGGGTAAAATTCCCCGTAGAAAAGTGACTGCCCCTTAAATCCTGCTTATATTAGGAGGGGGTACAATTTCCCCGTAGAAAAGTGTCTGCCCCTTTAAATCCTGCTTATATTAGGAGGGGGTATAATTTCCCCGTAGAAAAGTGACTGCCCTATTAAATCCTGCTAATATGAGAAGGGGGTACAAATTCCCCGTAGAAAAGTGACTGCCCCCTTATATCCTGCTTATATTAGGAGGGGGTACAAATTCCCCGTAGAAAAAAGTGACTGCCCCTATGAATCCTGGTTATATTAGGAGGGGGTATAATTTCCCCGTAGAAAAGTGACTGCCCCTTTAAATCCTGCTTATATTAGGAGGGGGTATAATTTCCCCGTAGAAAAGTGACTGCCCTATTAAATCCTGCTAATATGAGAAGGAGGTACAATTTCCCCGTAGAAAAGTGACTGCCCTATTAAATCCTGCTAATATGAGAAGGGGGTACAAATTCCCCGTACAAAATTCACTGCCCCCTTAAATCCTGCTTATATTAGGAGGGGGTATAATTTCCCCGTAGAAAAGTGACTACCCCCATAAATCCTGCTTATATTAGGAGGGGGTATAATTTCCCCGTAGAAAAGTGACTGCCCCTTTAAATCCTGCTTATATTAGGAGGGGGTATAATTTCCCCGTAGAAAAGTGACTGCCCTATTAAATCCTGCTAATATGAGAAGGGGGTACAATTTCCCCGTAGAAAAGTGACTGCCCCTTATATCCTGCTTATATTAGGAGGGGGTACAAATTCCCCGTAGAAGAGTGACTGCCCCTTAAATCCTGCTTATATTAGGAGGGGGTCCAATTTCCCTGCAGAAAAGTGACTGGCCCTTATATCCTGCTTATATTAGGAGGTGGTACAAATTCAACGTAGAAAAGTGACTGCCCCTTAAATCCTGCTTATATTAGGAGGAGGTACAATTTCCCCGTAGAAAAGTGACTGATCCTATAAATCCTGGTTATATTAGGAGGGGGTATAATTTCCCCGTAGAAAAGTGACTGCCCCTTTAAATCCTGCTTATATTAGGAGGGGGTATAATTACCTCGTTGAAAAGTGACTGCCCTATTAAATCCTGCTAATATGAGGAGGGGGTACAATTTCCCCGTAGAAAAGTGACTGCCCTATTAAATCCTGCAAATATTAGGAGGGGGTACAATTTCCCCGTAGAAAACTGACTGCCCCCTTATATCCTGCTTATATTAGGAGGGGGTATAATTTCCCCGTAGAAAAGTGACTGCCCTATTAAATCCTGCTAATATGAGAAGGGGGTAAAATTTCCCCGCAGAAAAGTGAGTGAACTATTAAATCCTGCTAATATGAGAAAGGGGTACAATTTCCCCGTAGAAAAGTGACTGCCCTATTAAATCCTGCTAATATGAGAAGGGGGTACAATTTCCCCGTAGAAAAGTGACTGCCCCCTTATAAACTGCTTATATTAGGAGGGGGTACAAATTCCCGGTAGAAAAGTGACTGCCCCCTTAAATCCTGCTTATATTAGGAGGGGGTATAATTTCCCCGTAGAAAAGTGACTGCCCCTTTAAATCCTGCTTATATTAGGAGGGGGTATAATTTCCCCGTAGAAAAGTGACTGCCCTATTAAATACTGCTTATATTAGTAGAGGGTATAATTTCCCCGTAGAAAAGTGACTGCCCCTTTAAATCCTGCTTATATTAGGAGGGGATACAATTTCCCCGTAGAAAAGTGACTGCCCCATTAAATCCTGCAAATATGAGAAGGGGGTACAATTTCCCCGTAGAAAAGTGACTGCCCTCTTATATCCTGCTTATATTAGGAGGGGGTACAAATTCCCCGTAGAAAAGTGACTGCCTCCTTAAATCCTGCTTATATTAGGAGGGGGTATAATTTCCCCGTAGAAAAGTGACTGCCCCTTTAAATCCTGCTTATATTAGGAGGGGGTATAATTTCCCCGTAGAAAAGTGACTGCCCCTTTAAATAAAGCTAATATGAGAAGGGGGTACAATTTCCCCGTACAAAAGTGACTGCCCTATTAAATCCTGCTAATATGAGAAGGGGGTACAATTTCCCCGTAGAAAAGTGACTGCCCGCTTATAAACTTCTTATATTAGGAGGGGGTACAAATTCCCCGTAGAAAAGTGACTGCCCCCTTAAATCCTGCTTATATTAGGAGGGGGTATAATTTCCCCGTAGAAAAGTGACTGCCCTTTAAATCCTGCTTATATTAGGAGGGGGTATAATTTCTTCGTAGAAAAGTGACTGCCCTATTAAATCCTGCTAATATGAGGAGGGGGTAATATTTCCCAGTAGAAAAGTGACTGCCCTATTAAATCCTGCAAATATTAGGAGGGGGTACAATTTCCCCGTAGAAAACTGACTGCCCCCTTATATCCTGCTTATATTAGGAGGGGGTATAATTTCCCCGTAGAAAAGTGACTGCCCCTTTAAAACCTGCTTATATTAGGAGGGGGTATAATTTCCCCGTAGAAAAGTGACTGCCCTATTAAATCCTGCTTATATTAGGAGGGGGTACAAATTCCCGGTAGAAAAGTGACTGCCCCCTTAAATCCTGCTTATATTAGGAGGGGGTATAATTTCCGCGTAGAAAAGTGACTGCCCCTTTAAATCCTGCTTATATTAGGAGGGGGTACAATTTCCCCGTAGAAAAGTGACTGCCCTATTAAATCCTGCTAATATGAGAAGGGGGTACAATTTCCCCGTATAAAAGTGACTGCCCCTTATATCCTGCATGTATTAGGAGGGGGCATTATTTCCCCGTAGAAAAGTGACTGCCCCTTTAAATCCTGCTTATATTAGGAGGGGGTATAATTTCCCCGTAGAAAAGTGACTGCCCTATTAAATCCTGCTTATATTAGGAGGGGGTATAATTTCCCCGTAGAAAAGTGACTGCCCCTTTAAATCCTGCTTATATTAGGAGGGGGTATAATTTCCCCGTAGAAAAGTGACTGCCCTATTAAATCCTGCTAATATGAGAAGGGGGTACAATTTCCCCGTAGAAAAGTGACTGCCCCTTATATCCTGCTTATATTAGGAGGGGGTACAAATTCCCCGTAGAAAAGTGACTGCCCCTTAAATCCTGCTTATATTAGGAGGGGGTACAATTTCCCTGTAGAAAATTGACTGGCCCTTATATCCTGCTTATATTAGGAGGTGGTACAAATTCAACGTAGAAAAGTGACTGCCCCTTAAATCCTGCTTATATTAGGAGGGGGGACAATTTCCCCGTAGAAAAGTGACTGCCCCTATAAATCCTGGTTATATTAGGAGGGGGTATAATTTCCCCGTAGAAAAGTGACTGCCCCTTTAAATCCTGCTTATATTAGAAGGGGGTATAATTACCTCGTAGAAAAGTGACTGCCCTATTAAATCCTGCTAATATGAGGAGGGGGTACAATTTCCCCGTAGAAAAGTGACTGCCCTATTAAATCCTGCAAATATTAGGAGGGGGTACAATTTCCCCGTAGAAAACTGACTGCCCCCTTATATCCTGCTTATATTAGGAGGGGGTATAATTTCCCCGTAGAAAAGTGACTGCCCTATTAAATCCTGCTAATATGAGAAGGGGGTACAATTTCCCCGTAGAAAAGTGACTGCCCCCTTATAAACTGCTTATATTAGGAGGGGGTACAAATTCCCCGTAGAAAAGTGACTGCCCCCTTAAATCCTGCTTATATTAGGAGGGGGTATAATTTCCCCGTAGAAAAGTGACTGCCCCTTTAAATCCTGCTTAAAATTAGGAGGGGGTATAATTTCCCCGTAGAAAAGTGACTGCCCTATTAAATCCTGCTTATATTAGGAGGGGGTATAATTTCCCCGTAGAAAAGTGACTGCCCCTTTAAATCCTGCTTATATTAGGAGGGGATACAATTTCCCCGTAGGAAAGTGACTGCCCCATTAAATCCTGCAAATATGAGAAGGAGGTACAATTTCCCCGTAGAAAAGTGACTGCCCTCTTATATCCTGCTTATATTAGGAGGGGGTACAAATTCCCCGTAGAAAAGTGACTGCCTCCTTAAATCCTGCTTATATTAGGAGGGGGTATAATTTCCCCGTAGAAAAGTGACTGCCCCTTTAAATCCTGCTTATATTAGGAGGGGGTATAATTTCCCGGTAGGAAAGTGACTGCCCCTTTAAATAATGCTAATATGAGAAGGGTGTACAATTTCCCCGTAGAAAAGTGACTGCCCTATTAAATCCTGCTAATAAGAGAAGGGGGTACAATTTCCCCGTAGAAAAGTGACTGCCCCCTTTAAAACTTCTTATATTAGGAGGGGGTACAAATTCCCCGTAGAAAAGTGACTGCCCCCTTAAATCCTGCTTATATTAGGAGGGGGTATAATTTCCCCGTAGAAACGTGACTGCCCTTTAAATCCTGCTTATATTAGGAGGGGGTATAATTTCTTCGTAGAAAAGTGACTGCCCTATTAAATCCTGCTAATATGAGGAGGGGGTAATATTTCCCAGTAGAAAAGTGACTGCCCTATTAAATCCTGCAAATATTGGGAGGGGGTACAATTTCCCCGTAGAAAACTGACTGCCCCCTTATATCCTGCTTATATTAGGAGGGGGTATAATTTCCCCGTAGAAAAGTGACTGCCCCTTTAAATCCTGCTTATATTAGGAGGGGGTATAATTTCCCCGTAGAAAAGTGACTGCCCTATTAAATCCTGCTTATATTAGGAGGGGGTACAAATTCCCGGTAGAAAAGTGACTGCCCCCTTAAATCCTGCTTATATTAGGAGGGGGTATAATTTCCGCGTAGAAAAGTGACTGCCCCTTTAAATCCTGCTTATATTAGGAGGGGGTACAATTTCCCCGTAGAAAAGTGACTGCCCCTTTAAATCCTGCTTATATTAGGAGGGGGTACAATTTCCCCGTAGAAAAGTGACTGCCCCCTTAAATCCTGCTTATATTAGGAGGGGGTATAATTTCCCCGTAGAAAAGTGACTGCCCCTTTAAATCCTGCTTATATTAGGAGGGGGTATAATTTCCCCGTAGAAAAGTGACTGCCCTATTAAATCCTGCTAATATGAGAAGGGGGTACAAATTCCCCGTAGAAAAGTGACTGCCCCCTTATATATCCTGCTTATTTTAGGAGGGGGTACAAATTCCCCGTAGAAAAAGTGATTGCCCCTATAAATCCTGCTTATATTAGGAGGGGGTATAATTTCCCCGTAGAAAAGTGACTGCCCCTTTAAATCCTGCTTATATTAGGAGGGGGTATAATTTCCACGTAGAAAAGTGACTGCCCTATTAAATCCTGCTAATATGAGAAGGAGGTACAATTTCCCCGTAGAAAAGTGACTGCCCTATTAAATCCTGCTAATATGAAAAGGGGGTACAATTTCCCCGTAGAAAAGTGACTGCCCCCTTAAATCCTGCTTATATTAGCAGGGGGTACAAATTCCCCGTACAAAATTCACTGCCCCCTTAAATCCTGCTTATATTAGGAGGGGTTATAATTTCCCCGTAGAAAAGTGACTACCCCCTTAAATCCTGCTTATATTAGGAGGGGGTATAATTTCCCCGTAGAAAAGTGACTGCCCCTTTAAATCCTGCTTATATTAGGAGGGGGTATAATTTCCCCGTAGAAAAGTGACTGCCCTATTAAATCCTGCTAATATGAGAAGGGGGTACAATTTCCCCGTAGAAAAGTGACTGCCCCTTATATCCTGCTTATATTAGGAGGGGGTACAAATTCCCCGTAGAAAAGTGACTGCCCCTTAAATCCTGCTTATATTAGGAGGGGGTACAATTTCCCCGTAGAAAAGTGACTGCCCCTTTAAATCCTGCTTATATTAGGAGGGGGTATAATTTCCCCGTAGAAAAGTGACTGCCCTATTAAATCCTGCTAATATGAGAAGGGGATACAAATTCCCCGTAGAAAATTGACTGCCCCCTTATATCCTGCTTATATTAGGAGGGGGTACAAATTCCCCGTAGAAAAAGTGACTGCCCCTATAAATCCTGGTTATATTAGGAGGGGGTATAATTTCCCCGTAGAAAAGTGACTGCCCCTTTAAATCCTGCTTATATTAGGAGGGGTATAATTTCCCCGTAGAAAAGTGACTGCCCTATTAAATCCTGCTAATATGAGAAGGAGGTACAATTTCCCCGTAGAAAAGTGACTGCCCTATTAAATCCTGCTAATATGAGAAGGGGGTACAAATTCCCCGTACAAAATTCACTGCCCCCTTAAATCCTGCTTATATTAGGAGGGGGTATAATTTCCCCGTAGTAAAGTGACTACCCCCTTAAATCCTGCTTATATTAGGAGGGGGTATAATTTCCCCGTAGAAAAGTGACTGCCCCTTTAAATCCTGCTTATATTAGGAGGGGGTACAATTTCCCCGTAGAAAAGTGACTGCCCTATTAAATCCTGCTAATATGAGAAGGGGGTACAAATTCCCCGTACAAAATTCACTGCCCCTTAAATCCTGCTTATATTAGGAGGGGGTACAATTTCCCCGTAGAAAAGTGACTGCCCCTTATATCCTGCTTATATTAGGAGGGGCTACAAATTCCCCGTAGAAAAGTGACTGCCCCTTAAATCCTGCTTATATTAGGAGGGGGTACAATTTCCCCGTAGAAAAGTGACTGCCCCTATAAATCCTGGTTATATTAGGAGGGGGTATAATTTCCCCGTAGAAAAGTGACTGCCCCTTTAAATCCTGCTTATATTAGGAGGGGGTATAATTTCCTCGTAGAAAAGTGACTGCCCTATTAAATCCTGCTAATATGAGGAGGGGGTACAATTTCCCCGTAGAAAAGTGACTGCCCTATTAAATCCTGCAAATATTAGAAGGGGTTACAATTTCCCCGTAGAAAACTGACTGCCCCCTTATATCCTGCTTATATTAGGAGGGGGTATAATTTCCCCGTAGAAAAGTGACTGCCCTATTAAATCCTGCTAATATGAGAAGTGGGTACAATTTCCCCGCAGAAAAGTGAGTGAACTATTAAATCCTGCTAATATGAGAAGGGGGTACAATTTCCCCGTAGAAAAGTGACTGCCCTATTAAATCCTGCTAATATGAGAAGGGGGTACAATTTCCCCGTAGAAAAGTGACTGCCCCCTTATAAACTGCTTATATTAGGAGGGGGTACAAATTCCCCGTAGAAAAGTGACTGCCCCCTTAAATCCTGCTTATATTTGGAAGGGGTATAATTTCCCCGTAGAAAAGTGACTGCCCCTTTAAATCCTGCATACATTAGGAGGGGGTATAATTTCCCCGTAGAAAAGTGACTGCCCTATTAAATCCTGCTTATATTAGGAGGGGGTATAATTTCCCCGTAGAAAAGTGACTGCCCCTTTAAATCCTGCTTATATTAGGAGGGGATACAATTTCCCCGTAGAAAAGTGACTGCCCCATTAAATCCTGCAAATATGAGAAGGGGGTACAATTTCCCCGTAGAAAAGTGACTGCCCTCTTATATCCTGCTTATATTAGGAGGGGTACAAATTCCCCGTAGAAAAGTGACTGCCTCCTTAAATCCTGCTTATATTAGGAGGGGGTATAATTTCCCCGTAGAAAAGTGACTGCCCCTTTAAATCCTGCTTATATTAGGAGGGGGTATAATTTCCCCGTAGAAAAGTGACTGCCCCTTTAAATAATGCTAATATGAGAAGGGGGTACAATTTCCCCGTAGAAAAGTGACTGCCCTATTAAATCCTGCTAATATGAGAAGGTGGTACAATTTCCCCGTAGAAAAGTGACTGCCCCCTTATAAACTTCTTATATTAGGAGGGGGTACAAATTCCCCGTAGAAAATTGACTGCCCCCTTAAATCCTGCTTATATTAGGAGGGGGTATAATTTCCCCGTAGAAAAGTGACTGCCCTTTAAATCCTGCTTATATTAGGAGGGGGTATAATTTCTTCGTAGAAAAGTGACTGCCCTATTAAATCCTGCTATAATGAGGAGGGGGTAATATTTCCCAGTAGAAAAGTGACTGCCCTATTAAATCCTGCAAATATTAGGAGGGGGTATAATTTCACCGTAGAAAAGTGACTGCCCTATTAAATCCTGCTAATATGAGAAGGAGGTACAATTTCCCCGTAGAAAAGTGACTGCCCTATTAAATCCTGCTAATATGAAAAGGGGGTACAATTTCCCCGTAGAAAAGTGACTGCCCCCTTAAATCCTGCTTATATTAGCAGGGGGTACAAATTCCCCGTACAAAATTCACTGCCCCCTTAAATCCTGCTTATATTAGGAGGGGTTATAATTTCCCCGTAGAAAAGTGACTACCCCCTTAAATCCTGCTTATATTGGGAGTGGGTATAATTTCCCCGTAGAAAAGTGACTGCCCCTTTAAATCCTGCTTATATTAGGAGGGGGTATAATTTCCCCGTACAAAAGTGACTGCTCTATTAAATCCTGCTAATATGAGAAGGGGGTACAATTTCCCCGTAGAAAAGTGACTGCCCCTTATATCCTGCTTATATTAGGAGGGGGTACAAATTCCCCGTAGAAAAGTGACTGCCCCTTAAATCCTGCATATATTAGGAGGGGGTACAATTTCCCCGTAGAAAAGTGACTGCCCCTTTAAATCCTGCTTATATTAGGAGGGGGTATAATTTCCCCGTAGAAAAGTGACTGCCCCTTTAAATCCTGCTTATATTAGGAGGGGGTATAATTTCCCCGTAGAAAAGTGACTGCTCTATTAAATCCTGCTAATATGAGAAGGGGGTACAATTTCCCCGTAGAAAAGTGACTGCCCCTTATATCCTGCTTATATTAGGAGGGGGTACAAATTCCCCGTAGAAAAGTGACTGCCCCTTAAATCCTGCTTATATTAGGAGGGGGTACAATTTCCCCGTAGAAAAGTGACTGCCCCTTTAAATCCTGCTTATATTAGGAGGGGGTATAATTTCCCCGAAGAAAAGTGACTGCCCCTTTAAATCCTGCTTATATTAGGAGGGGGTATAATTTCCCCGTAGAAAAGTGACTGCCCTATTAAATCCTGCTAATATGAGAAGGGGGTACAAATTCCCCGTACAAAATTCACTGCCCCCTTCAATCCTGCTTATATTAGGAGGGGGTATAATTTCCCCGTAGAAAAGTGACTACCCCCTTAAATCCTGCTTATATTAGGAGGGGGTATAATTTCCCCGTAGAAAAGTGACTGCCCCTTTAAATCCTGCTTATATTAGGAGGGGGTATAATTTCCCCGTAGAAAGGTGACTGCCCTATTAAATCCTGCTAATATGAGAAGGAGGTACAATTTCCCCGTAGAAAAGTGACTGCCCCTTATATCCTGCTTATATTAGGAGGGGGTACAAATTCCCCGTAGAAAAGTGACTGCCTCTTAAATCCTACTTATATTAGGAGGGGGTACAATTTCCCCGTAGAAAAGTGACTGCCCCTTATATCCTGCTTATATTAGGAGGGGCTACAAATTCCCCGTAGAAAAGTGACTGCCCCTTAAATCCTGCTTATATTAGGAGGGGGTACAATTTCCCCGAAGAAAAGTGACTGCCCCTATAAATCCTGGTTATATTAGGAGGGGGTATAATTTCCCCGTAGAAAAGTGACTGCCCCTTTAAATCCTGCTTATATTAGGAGGGGGTATATTTTCCCCGTAGAAAAGTGACTGCCCTATTAAATCCTGCTAATATGAGAAGTGGGTACAATTTCCCCGCAGAAAAGTGAGTGAACTATTAAATCCTGCTAATATGAGAAGGGGGTACAATTTCCCCGTAGAAAAGTGACTGCCCTATTAAATCCTGCTAATATGAGAAGGGGGTACAATTTCCCCGTAGAAAAGTGACTGCCCCCTTATAAACTGCTTATATTAGGAGGGGGTACAAATTCCCCGTAGAAAAGTGACTGCCCCCTTAAATCCTGCTTATATTTGGAAGGGGTAAAATTTCCCCGTAGAAAAGTGACTGCCCCTTTAAATCCTGCTTATATTAGGAGGGGGTATAATTTCCCCGTAGAAAAGTGACTGCCCTATTAAATCCTGCTTATATTAGGAGGGGGTATAATTTCCCCGTAGAAAAGTGACGGCCCCTTTAAATCCTGCTTATATTAGGAGGGGATACAATTTCCCCGTAGAAAAGTGACTGCCCCATTAAATCCTGCAAATATGAGAAGGGGGTACAATTTCCCCGTAGAAAAGTGACTGCCCTCTTATATCCTGCTTATATTAGGAGGGGGTACAAATTCCCCGTAGAAAAGTGACTGCCTCCTTAAATCCTGCTTATATTAGGAGGGGGTATAATTTCCCCGTAGAAAAGTGACTGCCCCTTTAAATCCTGCTTATATTAGGAGGGGGTATAATTTCCCCGTAGAAAAGGGACTGCCCCTTTAAATAATGCTAATATGAGAAGGGGGTACAATTTCCCCGTAGAAAAGTGACTGCCCTATTAAATCCTGCTAATATGAGAAGGTGGTACAATTTCCCCGTAGAAAAGTGACTGCCCCCTTATAAACTTCTTATATTAGGAGGGGGTACAAATTCCCCGTAGAAAAGTGACTGCCCCCTTAAATCCTGCTCATATTAGGAGGGGGTATAATTTCCCCGTAGAAAAGTGACTGCCCTTTAAATCCTGCTTATATTAGGAGGGGGTATAATTTCTTCGTAGAAAAGTGACTGCCCTATTAAATCCTGCTAATATGAGGAGGGGGTAATATTTCCCAGTAGAAAAGTGACTGCCCTATTAAATCCTGCTTATATTAGGAGGGGGTATAATTTCCCCGTAGAAAAGTGACTGCCCTATTAAATCCTGCTAATATGAGAAGGAGGTACAATTTCCCCGTAGAAAAGTGACTGCCCTATTAAATCCTGCTAATATGAAAAGGGGGTACAATTTCCCCGTAGAAAAGTGACTGCCCCCTTAAATCCTGCTTATATTAACAGGGGGTACAAATTCCCCGTACAAAATTCACTGCCCCCTTAAATCCTGCTTATATTAGGAGGGGTTATAATTTCCCCGTAGAAAAGTGACTACCCCCTTAAATCCTGCTTATATTAGGAGTGGGTATAATTTCCCCGTAGAAAAGTGACTGCCCCTTTAAATCCTGCTTATATTAGGAGGGGGTATAATTTCCCCGTAGAAAAGTGACTGCTCTATTAAATCCTGCTAATATGAGAAGGGGGTACAATTTCCCCGTAGAAAAGTGACATCCCCCTTAAATCCTGCTTATATTAGCAGGGGGTACAAATTCCCCGTACAAGATTCACTGCCCCCTTAAATCCTGCTTATATTAGGAGGGGTTATAATTTCCCCGTAGAAAAGTGACTACCCCCTTAAATCCTGCTTATATTAGGAGTGGGTATAATTTCCCCGTAGAAAAGTGACTGCCCCTTTAAATCCTGCTTATATTAGGAGGGGGTATAATTTCCCCGTAGAAAAGTGACTGCTCTATTAAATCCTGCTAATATGAGAAGGGGGTACAATTTCCCCGTAGAAAAGTGACTGCCCCTTACATCCTGCTTATATTAGGAGGGGGTACAAATTCCCCGTAGAAAAGTGACTGCCCCTTAAATCCTGCATATATTAGGAGGGGGTACAATTTCCCCGTAGAAAAGTGACTGCCCCTTTAAATCCTGCTTATATTAGGAGGGGGTATAATTTCCCCGTAGAAAAGTGACTGCCCTATTAAATCCTTCTAATATGAGAAGGGGGTACAAATTCCCCGTAGAAAATTGACTGCCCCCTTATATCCTGCTTATATTAGGAGGGGGTACAAATTCCCCGTAGAAAAAGTGACTGCCCTATAAATCCTGGTTATATTAGGAGGGGGTATAATTTCCCCGTAGAAAAGTGACTGCCCCTTTAAATCCTGCTTATATTAGGAGGGGGTATAATTTCCACGTGGAAAAGTGACTGCCCTATTAAATCCTGCTAATATGAGAAGGAGGTACAATTTCCCCGTAGAAAAGTGACTGCCCTATTAAATCCTGCTAATATGAGAAGGGGGTACAAATTCCCCGTACAAAATTCACTGCCCCCTTAAATCCTGCTTATATTAGGAGGGGGTATAATTTCCCCGTAGAAAAGTGACTACCCCCTTAAATCCTGCTTATATTAGGAGGGGGTATAATTTCCCCGTAGAAAAGTGACTGCCCCCTTAAATCCTGCTTATATTAGCAGGGGGTACAAATTCCCCGTACAAAATTCACTGCCCCCTTAAATCCTGCTTATATTAGGAGGGGTTATAATTTCCCCGTAGAAAAGTGACTACCCCCTTAAATCCTGCTTATATTAGGAGGGGGTATAATTTCCCCGTAGAAAAGTGACTGCCCCTTTAAATCCTGCTTATATTAGGAGGGGGTATAATTTCCCCGTAGAAAAGTGACTGCCCTATTAAATCCTGCTAATATGAGAAGGGGGTACAATTTCCCCGTAGAAAAGTGACTGCCCCTTATATCCTGCTTATATTAGGAGGGGGTACAAATTCCCCGTAGAAAAGTGACTGCCCCTTAAATCCTGCTTATATTAGGAGGGGGTACAATTTCCCCGTAGAAAAGTGACTGCCCCTTTAAATCCTGCTTATATTAGGAGGGGGTATAATTTCCCCGTAGAAAAGTGACTGCCCTATTAAATCCTGCTAATATGAGAAGGGGGTACAAATTCCCCGTAGAAAATTGACTGCCCCCTTATATCCTGCTTATATTAGGAGGGGGTACAAATTCCCCGTAGAAGAAGTGACTGCCCCTATAAATCCTGGTTATATTAGGAGGGGGTATAATTTCCCCGTAGAAAAGTGACTGCCCATTTAAATCCTGCTTATATTAGGAGGGGGTATAATTTCCCCGTAGAAAAGTGACTGCCCTATTAAATCCTGCTAATATGAGAAGGAGGTACAATTTCCCCGTAGAAAAGTGACTGCCCTATTAAATCCTGCTAATATGAGAAGGGGGTACAAATTCCCCGTACAAAATTCACTGCCCCCTTAAATCCTGCTTATATTAGGAGGGGGTATAATTTCCCCGTAGAAAAGTGACTACCCCCTTAAATCCTGCTTATATTAGGAGGGGGTATAATTTCCCCGTAGAAAAGTGACTGCCCCTTTAAATCCTGCTTATATTAGGAGGGGGTATAATTTCCCCGTAGAAAAGTGACTGCCCTATTAAATCCTGCTAATATGAGAAGGAGGTACAATTTCCCCGTAGAAAAGTGACTGCCCCTTATATCCTGCTTATATTAGGAGGGGGTACAAATTCCCCGTAGAAAAGTGACTGCCCCTTAAATCCTGCTTATATTAGGAGGGTGTACAATTTCCCCGTAGAAAAGTGACTGCCCGTTATATCCTGCTTATATTAGGAGGGGCTACAAATTCCCCGTAGAAAAGTGACAGCCTTTTAAATCCTGCTTATATTAGGAGGGGGTACAATTTCCCCGAAGAAAAGTGACTGCCCCTATAAATCCTGGTTATATTAGGAGGGGGTATAATTTCCCCGTAGAAAAGTGACTGCCCCTTTAAATCCTGCTTATATTAGGAGGGGGTATAATTTCCTCGTAGAAAAGTGACTGCCCTATTAAATCCTGCTAATATGAGGAGGGGGTACAATTTCCCCGTAGAAAAGTGACTGCCCTATTAAATCCTGCAAATATTAGAAGGGGGTACAATTTCCCCGTAGAAAACTGACTGCCCCCTTATATCCTGCTTATATTAGGAGGGGGTATAATTTCCCCGTAGAAAAGTGACTGCCCTATTAAATCCTGCTAATATGAGAAGTGGGTACAATTTCCCCGCAAAAAAGTGAGTGAACTATTAAATCCTGCTAATATGAGAAGGGGGTACAATTTCCCCGTAGAAAAGTGACTGCCCTATTAAATCCTGCTAATATGAGAAGGGGGTACAATTTCCCCGTAGAAAAGTGACTGCCCCCTTATAAACTGCTTATATTAGGAGGGGGTACAAATTCCCCGTAGAAAAGTGACTGCCCCCTTAAATCCTGCTTATATTTGGAAGGGGTATAATTTCCCCGTAGAAAAGTGACTGCCCCTTTAAATCCTGCTTATATTAGGAGGGGATACAATTTCCCCGTAGAAAAGTGACTGCCCCATTAAATCCTGCAAATATGAGAAGGGGGTACAATTTCCCCGTAGAAAAGTGACTGCCCTCTTATATCCTGCTTATATTAGGAGGGGGTACAAATTCCCCGTAGAAAAGTGACTGCCTCCTTAAATCCTGCTTATATTAGGAGGGGGTATAATTTCCCCGTAGAAAAGTGACTGCCCCTTTAAATCCTGCTTATATTAGGAGGGGGTATAATTTCCCCGTAGAAAAGTGACTGCCCCTTTAAATAATGCTAATATGAGAAGGGGGTACAATTTCCCCGTAGAAAAGTGACTGCCCTATTAAATCCTGCTAATATGAGAAGGTGGTAAAATTTCCCCGTAGAAAAGTGACTGCCCCTTTAAATAATGCTAATATGAGAAGGGGGTACAATTTCCCCGTAGAAAAGTGACTGCCCTATTAAATCCTGCTAATATGAGAAGGTGGTACAATTTCCCCGTAGAAAAGTGACTGCCCCCTTATAAACTTCTTATATTAGGAGGGGGTACAAATTCCCCGTAGAAAAGTGACTGCCCCTTAAATCCTGCTTATATTAGGAGGGGGTACAATTTCCCCGTAGAAAAGTGACTGCCCCTTATATCCTGCTTATATTAGGAGGGGCTACAAATTCCCCGTAGAAAAGTGACTGCCCCTTAAATCCTGCTTATATTAGGAGGGGGTACAATTTCCTCGTAGAAAAGTGACTGCCCTATTAAATCCTGCTAATATGAGGAGGGGGTACAATTTCCCCGTAGAAAAGTGACTGCCCTATTAAATCCTGCAAATATTAGAAGGGGGTACAATTTCCCCGTAGAAAACTGACTGCCCCCTTATATCCTGCTTATATTAGGAGGGGGTATAATTTCCCCGTAGAAGAGTGACTGCCCTATTAAATCCTGCTAATATGAGAAGTGGGTACAATTTCCCCGCAGAAAAGTGAGTGAACTATTAAATCCTGCTAATATGAGAAGGGGGTACAATTTCCCCGTAGAAAAGTGACTGCCCTATTAAATCCTGCTAATATGAGAAGGGGGTACAATTTCCCCGTAGAAAAGTGACTGCCCCCTTATAAACTGCTTATATTAGGAGGGGGTACAAATTCCCCGTAGAAAAGTGACTGCCCCCTTAAATCCTGCTTATATTTGGAAGGGGTATAATTTCCCCGTAGAAAAGTGACTGCCCCTTTAAATCCTGCTTATATTAGGAGAGGGTATAATTTCCCCGTAGAAAAGTGACTGCCCTATTAAATCCTGCTTATATTAGGAGGGGGTATAATTTCCCCGTAGAAAAGTGACTGCCCCTTTAAATCCTGCTTATATTAGGAGGGGATACAATTTCCCCGTAGAAAAGTGACTGCCCCATTAAATCCTGCAAATATGAGAAGGGGGTACAATTTCCCCGTAGAAAAGTGACTGCCCTCTTATATCCCGCTTATATTAGGAGGGGGTACAAATTCCCCGTAGAAAAGTGACTGCCTCCTTAAATCCTGCTTATATTAGGAGGGGGTATAATTTCCCCGTAGAAAAGTGACTGCCCTATTAAATCCTGCTTATATTAGGAGGGGGTATAATTTCTTCGTAGAAAAGTGACTGCCCTATTAAATCCTGCTAATATGAGGAGGGGGTAATATTTCCCAGTAGAAAAGTGACTGCCCTATTAAATCCTGCAAATATTAGGAGGGGGTACAATTTCCCCGTAGAAAACTGACTGCCCCCTTATATCCTGCTTATATTAGGAGGGGGTATAATTTCCCCGTAGAAAACTGACTGCCCCTTTAAATCCTGCTTATATTAGGAGGGGGTATAATTTCCCCGTAGAAAAGTGACTGCCCTATTAAATCCTGCTTATATTAGGAGGGGGTACAAATTCCCGGTAGAAAAGTGACTGCCCCCTTAAATCCTGCTTATATTAGGAGGGGGTATAATTTCCCCGTAGAAAAGTGACTGCCCCTTTAAATCCTGCTTATATTAGGAGGGGGTATAATTTCCCCGTAGAAAAGTGACTGCCCTATTAAATCCTGCTAATATGAGAAGGGGGTACAAATTCCCCGTAGAAAAGTGACTGCCCCCTTATATCCTGCTTATATTAGGAGGGGGTACAAATTCCCCGTAGAAAAAGTGATTGCCCCTATAAATCCTGCTTATATTAGGAGGGGGTATAATTTCCCCGTAGAAAAGTGACTGCCCCTTTAAATCCTGCTTATATTAGGAGGGGGTATAATTTCCCCGTAGAAAAGTGACTGCCCTATTAAATCCTGCTAATATGAGAAGGAGGTACAATTTCCCCGTAGAAAAGTGACTGCCCTATTAAATCCTGTTAATATGAAAAGGGGGTACAATTTCCCCGTAGAAAAGTGACTGCCCCCTTAAATCCTGCTTATATTAGCAGGGGTACAAATTCCCCGTACAAAATTCACTCCCCCTTAAATCCTGCTTATATTAGGAGGGGTTATAATTTCCCCGTAGAAAAGTGACTACCCCCTTAAATCCTGCTTATATTAGGAGTGGGTATAATTTCCCCGTAGAAAAGTGACTGCCCCTTTAAATCCTGCTTATATTAGGAGGGGGTATAATTTCCCCGTAGAAAAGTGACTGCTCTATTAAATCCTGCTAATATGAGAAGGGGGTACAATTTCCCCGTAGAAAAGTGACTGCCCCTTATATCCTGCTTATATTAGGAGGGGGTACAAATTCCCCGTAGAAAAGTGACTGCCCCTTAAATCCTGCATATATTAGGAGGGGGTACAATTTCCCCGTAGAAAAGTGACTGCCCCTTTAAATCCTGCTTATATTAGGAGGGGGTATAATTTCCCCGTAGAAATGTGACTGCCCTATTAAATCCTTCTAATATGAGAAGGGGGTACAAATTCCCCGTAGAAAAGTGACTGCCCCCTTATATCCTGCTTATATTAGGAGGGGGTACAAATTCCCCGTAGAAAAAATGACTGCCCCTATAAATCCTGGTTATATTAGGAGGGGGTATAATTTCCCCGTAGAAAAGTGACTGCCCCTTTAAATCCTGCTTATATTAGGAGGGGGTATAATTTCCCCGTGGAAAAGTGACTGCCCTATTAAATCCTGCTAATATGAGAAGGAGGTACAATTTCCCCGTAGAAAAGTGACTGCCCTATTAAATCCTGCTAATATGAGAAGGGGGTACAAATTCCCCGTACAAAATTCACTGCCCCCTTAAATCCTGCTTATATTAGGAGGGGGTATAATTTCCCCGTAGAAAAGTGACTACCCCCTTAAATCCTGCTTATATTAGGAGGGGGTATAATTTCCCCGTAGAAAAGTGACTGCCGCTTTAAATCCTGCTTATATTAGGAGGGGGGTATAATTTCCCCGTAGAAAAGTGACTGCCCTATTAAATCCTGCTAATATGAGAAGGGGGTACAATTTCCCCGTAGAAAAGTGACTGCCCCTTATATCCTGCTTATATTAGGAGGGGGTACAAATTCCCCGTAGAAAAGTGACTGCCCCTTAAATCCTGCTTATATTAGGAGGGGGTACAATTTCCCCGTAGAAAAGTGACTGCCCCTTTAAATCCTGCTTATATTAGGAGGGGGTACAATTTCCCCGTAGAAAAGTGACTGCCCCATTAAATCCTGCAAATATGAGAAGGGGGTACAATTTCCCCGTAGAAAAGTGACTGCCCTCTTATATCCTGCTTATATTAGGAGGGGGTACAATTTCCCCGTAGAAAAGTGACTGCCCCATTAAATCCTGCTTATGTTAGAAGGGGATACTATTTCCCCTAGAAAACTGACTGCCCCTTTTATCTTTAATATATATGGAGGGGGTACAAATTTCCCCGTAGAAAAGTTACTGTCATAATAATTAGTTCTTACATGAGAAATTTGCATACAAAATGCTACGGAGAAAAGTTGCTGCTTAGTTAATATACTTCACAAAACAGTAGGGAAATTAGATGTACTATATTGTCGTATAAAGCCTTTATAACTCTGGTATCTGGCTCATCATTGACTTAATTATTACGTACAACTTTCTCATTTGAATGTTCATCAAAACATTTGAATGAGTCTACCATTTGAGTATGGTGATAAAGGTGTCCTGGGTTCAATACCCGGTGGAGGCACATAGTAATTCGGATCCAACTTTAAACTGTGGGTCCATTCTTGATTAGACTTAGTGTGCATAAATTAAAACGCTAACTCAATCAATCCATCAATCAAGACATTTGAATTGCATTTTCTTGAAACATTTTGGACAACAAATTTGTACACAATGTGTGTGTGTACTGTCACAAATAAATAGGTTTCTCATCATAAAAATACTTCTTATATAATCTATGCATAACTAACAAAAAGTAAAACACTTTGTCCCTTGTGGTAATTATATTTATTTGAAAAGCACGACGAGAGCCCGTAGAAGCGATATTTTAACATGGAAATATTTTATAACTTGTAAAATATAATTGAAAGTGGTTGCTTCCACATATCCGTAGTAACTCTCGAATTTAAAAATTACATTGATGCATTTTAGGATAGAATCTTTGATCAATTTTTAAAATAATCGAATACACACGTTATTCGTGTTATGAGGTTGATAAATCATAATTTTGTTACACAGAAACATATATTACATATAAACATACTTACACACACCAACATATTTATGTACACACTAATCATATTTTCATAGGAACAAATAACAAGATACATCTACACACAGACTATAGTTTTAATTGTAACATTTTGATCAGAATCAATACGATTCAGAAACACCAGGAGTATACAAGTTAATAAAACAATTGTTTTAACTTCAAAAAAATTGAACAAAAAAATAATATACAATGCATATAGCATGAGAATTATGATTTATCACTTTTCACTAAATATGTATTTCAATAATGCTGTAGTGCATTTTAATATAATATGTGATGTATTTCAATTTATACAAAAACTTTATCAAATACAGACATTTATAATTTCGTTGTGGTTTGCAACTAACCTATTACATATTATTCACCATGTTTAACACATGAAGGAGTCAGTGGATGATATTCTTAAGCCACATGTTTGATTTTTATGTTGTTGTTGTTGAACATACCATCATGCACAATAAGCAACTCACTGTCCAAAAAGTGCGAGACATTGTCATTTTTCTTTTCGAATGGCAGTATAATATGTACATCACTGAAGTTTTTGGCTCTCCAACCAGGTGGTCATCTGTGTAGTGATATAGTCATAAGCCACACTTTCCCGCTACGTAGGCTGTACATGCACCGTTAGAAAACATGGATTTTGGAGACAATAATGAAGGAAGTGACGAGTCACATCTTTTTGATAGTAATAGTGGAAATTTCTGGCACCCGTCAGCTAGCAGTTCAGTGTGGAACTCATCCTTCTGTACGTGTAATTATGAAATAGAGTTGTGGTTATGTTCGCTGTGGCTTGTGACTATCCGTTGAAAGTTTATATGCTGCATAAAACATTGATTACTACAATCCTCTGATCACATTAACTAAATATAAAGTATATTTTCTTTCAAGCTAGTAAATATCTATGTCAAACGTGATTAATTAAGGCAGACGTCCCATTAACTTGAGCCGACCAGCTGAAGCATTGCCACAAAAATCCACACTTTCAAGGAAAAGGCAGCTGAATCGCCCACGATAGAACAGAGAGAAAGCAAAATGGAGACGTAATAGCGGATGCCAATAAGTACCCGATAAAACAAAGAGTACGGGACATGCTGTTAGTTTAAGACATTCCTTCGCTTGTTCCAAGAAATGTACGACAAAATGCTGAGAGAGTATGTAATATCTGCATTCATCTTGAGACCTGGGTGATTTTAATGAACAGAATGCTAAGCTTATGGCTGCCTGGAAATGATGCCAAAGAAAAGCAAGTGTCACAGAAAGATGGAGAACAAACAATCAACAAGATCAGTAAACTTTTCGTATTATCTACAAGTTCATGACCTTAAACTTTTCAATCCGTAAAGAGGTTATTTTGACTGTCCATGATTTGCAGAACTATGCGCAAGAGATAAATTTTCAACACCAAATGAAGGAAAGTTTAACAATACCAAAACAGGAAGAGAGGGATATACTTGTTAATCATGGACATAAATTCCCCGAAAAAGCTGTACATGATTTATTAATGCCATCTCAAAATACACGTGTAATTCAGAACTGTCCCCAGAAGAAATACCTGAAAAAAGAGCAAGGAATTACATTGAAAAGGCTGACTTTGGCCTAAAGTGAATCATGGATTTAACCACTTCGCCAAAGGAAAATCCACACCATAGCAATAGATATGCAGAACGCATTTCCAAATCCAAAATCAAGTGCTCCTTCTGCATTTTACGAAAGAACACTTTGGACATACAACTAGGGCATACATGACTGCGGATTGACTGTCGTAGAACTGCCTTGAAAGAAGTTTGCAACAAGCTAGTTCCATGTGTAATGTTTGTAAGTTACTTGTATATATCGTGCATCATTCTACACATGATACATAAACAACTTGTAAAGAATGCATGGTACCAACGTGCTCATCTTTCGAGAAAATTTATGTAACCCTTACTGTACCTCCCTATCATATCGCACAGCTTTTCTGTAGAATATAGTCATAAGCCAAATTCGAGGTTTTCTCTAAGTTATTAGGTTAGAAACTACATGAAGACATGGGCAATCAGGTTTACTGATTTTATGCATCATTAATAACATATTAAGGTTTACATTCACCTCAATCCCGTGTCCATAAATTACGATGCTGATTTACAGGATAACGCAAAACATTCAATCGCCTGTATCTCAAAACTATCTACATTTGCCTTACGACTATCTATCACTGACCCCTGCATATAATACAACAATGACTATATTTTAAATAGAACATTATACAAATACATTCAAAGTAGTTCGCTCACCTGTATGATTACATCGAAGTGATTTCTGCAGTTTACAATGTATAAACTCCTCTTCAAATCGTGTTCATCTGGTTTGCCTTTAAGAAATGTGTGTCGGTGTCTGTTCCATCTTTTAGAAGCTTGCCCATTTACAGATTCAGTGGTAGTGTAAACATATATGTCCGTATCAAGGTAAGATGCTGCAGACAGAATTTCACAGTCTGTCGCCCACTCTCCGTCTTGTGCCATTTTACTTACCTGAATGTAGTCCCTTGTTCCTGTGTATGCTTCAATTTTGTCTGTGATTGAATACATATAACTTATAACTTTCTCCCTTACTATTTGGTGATTATCTTCATTTCCAGTGATAAGGTAAGAAATTGCACGGAAAAAGCAGTTCCCATCACCCTTTACTTTCACGAATCTGTGGGGAGCTCCCAGGTTTCTTGCCTTCTTATTGATAACAATATGTTTCTTTGGATGTTGTAGGCTCATTAATTTGCACTTTTCCACCTGCCATTTTCTGTTTATTGGATAGAAATAAAACTGTATAGTTTGTTCCTTTATGATAGCAATATCTGAGATATCACGTATGTCATTTTTGATTAACTTTGAGTCTTGATTTGCAGAAGCATCCTTGTCGCAAACATTTTCAAGGAGGGGATCTAATGCTGAAGTTAAGACCTCTTCATCATGCCTTTGTGCTTCGGTCGTGTTAGAGATTACCTTAAATATGTTTGATGATCCTTCAATACCCACTGATTCCTCTCTTTCAAAATACTTTTTCAAATTGGATATGTTTTGTTTCCTTTTCATCGTAACACCTTTCCTATTTATCAGTGTAACGGTTTGATTGTTGAAAATTTCCACAATTTCGTATGGCCCTTCATAACGTGGTAAGGTCTTGCCTCCTTTCCTGTCATCACGTCTCAGGTTCTTAACAAGTACCAGATCACATACTTGAAAACATGAAACTTTGTTTCGTCTCCTATCGTAACTTTCTTTTTGCTTTTCTTGAGCTTTGTCTATGTTTATTTTCACCCTCATATTTACAGCTTCCTTGATATGAACAAGCCTACTTACATACGTTTCGAAGTTTTCATCCAAGTCATCATCAGAGCGTTCGGATTGTAATTCAGGTACCAGGCACAAATTTTCCTCTTCGTCTTTGTCTTCAAATAAAAGATCGATGGGAAGGACAGGTTGTCTGTTGTACAACACACAGAAAGGCGAAAACCCTGTTGATTGATGTTTGGCAGTCCTGATTGCAAACAGTACACCTTCAATCACATATGGCCATCGATCAATTCTTGAGTCGAGCACTTTCAGCACAGTATTTTTTATATGTCTGTTCTGTCTTTCTACCAAGCCATTGGCTTGAGGATGATATGCACTTGTGACTTTTTGCTGCACTCCACACAACCTGTGTAGCTCTTGTGAGATGCTGTTAACAAACTCTCTCCCTTGATCATTTATCTGTACTGAAAAACACCCATGCCGGCAAATTACTTCGTACAGAAAATCTGCTATGGCTGTAGCAGTCTTATTCTTTAGGCACTTAGCCTCTGTCCATTTCGAGAAATAATCTACAAGAACTACAAGATACCTGTAACCATCTACTTCTGGAAATTCACATATGTCTACTCCTACTTGTGACATAACCTTTTTATTGATTTGTATAGGGTGCAGAGGAGCCTGAACTTTAATTGATGCAGAATTTATTCTTTGGCAAACATCACATGTTTGAACAAATTTCTGGACATCAGAGTAACAATGTGGCCAATAGTGTCTTTTGACTATGATGTCATATGTAACATTACGACCTCTATGTCCACATAGTGCTGTGGATTCCAAACTGCTTCCTTTACCTTCATGAGCCATTTTAATTATTTCATATTGTTCTCGTTTGCTGGTTGCGCACTTAACAAGCACTGTTTCTTTCTTCAGTGTAACATCATTTTTTATATTCTTCTTATAAAATAAACAATTTTCCATTACAGCAAATTTTCTACATTGTCTTCTAAAATTTGTTTTTTCATTTTTTGTTGTCATATGAAGAGGGTATTTCCCAGATGTCAAATACACAAAAACAAATTCCATATTCAGTCTTCCAAGTTCAACATGCACGTCTTCGTCCTTTGTTTGAAATTTACTTTCTTGTGCATAATCTAGAAAAGAAAATTAGAATATAAGTAATGAATTTCTTCTGGAATTGAAGAACACTTAAAATGAAAGTGAAAAAGTGTCAGTTTGGGGATATATCTCCGAGCTGGCAACACTAACAAGTCGAAAATTTTTCAACAGACGCACACAACATGTACTTAATTATTGAAACTACATTTTCATGAAAAACTAAACTCATAATTTTGCACCGAAATTTGACTTTAAAGTGTAAATTTCTATGCAGATGGCAACCCTGCCATTCCAACACTAGGGATGGCCAAAAAATCCGGAATCCGAATTCCGGAAAATTTGAAATCCGGATTCGGAAAATATACTATCCGGATTTCGGAGGCAATCCGGAATTCGGAACGAGAAGAATTACGGAGGCAAGACAGGTTCTGGAAGGATAACGGATTACAGAGGGAAAGCGAATTTTGGAGGAAAAACGGATATCGATCCATATTTTCAATAATTGTCTCATGAATTTAAAAATATACTATAATCTACCAACCCAATGTCAGACTGTCTTCCACGTAGTACACCCTGAACTGCATTTAGCAGGCTAACGAGACTATGGCGTCTGGACTCACAGCCAGTACACTCCTACGTGTAGCTTTTTTGTGTGCTTGTGATTATCCCTTCGTCTGCTTTATCTTATCACAATTCATTTTCATCTTCGCGATTAGCCAAAAGTGGAAGAAAACCGAAGTTAAATACAACAAATAAATCAAATCAATTAATGTAATATGTCGTTCAACTAATAAAGTATGGGCTATAGTAAATTGAAGATTAAAATTGGTAAACGCTGTAAGTGCCACAATACTTGAAAGACCGTTTTCCACGTTAAACTATGAAATGTGCCATGCTTTATAATGTGCTAAACGTGAAATGTGGCTGGTAGCCGTCTACGTAGTTCAAAGGACGTGTAAAGAGGTCACCAGTGTGCACGTTCTTACGGGCTGATGTGCAGAACGATGCGATTTCCCAACACTTTCGCTTTTGACACTTACAACGTTTACCACTTTTAGTCCTCAATTTCTTCTTAATTTATAGGGATAAGATAAAATATACCCTGTGCAGTCACGGACTCTTCTGGGTTATAACAATTCCAGTAACTTTCAGTGGAATCGTTACAACCCAGAAGTGTCCATGACTGTATAAAGTGAAGTACATACCGAGCAATTGAAGGACATCAGGGAAGGGACCCATAAATGAGAGAAGTAGGGAGGTCATATCAAGATTCACAAGAAAGATAGATTGATTGAGTTGATGTTTTAAGTCCACTTTACGCACAATAAGGCTAATCGGGACAGGACCTACAGTTGAAAGTGGGATCTAACAGGAAAGATAGAAATGATAGCCAAGAGGCTTTACAACAGGTGACGACATCGGTTACATTCGCTACTTCTATCAACACTGGAGTGGATAGAGAAATTCTTAATCAGAATATTTGGTGAACGTATTACCCGCAAGCAGATGTGACTTTTACAACACAGAAAGAGGGGGAGGGGGTAATACAAGCAGAGATAAATGGTGGAAGGGAAAAATAAGACGTACAACAGCAATGAGAAAAGGTGAAAGAAATACAAAGTAATTCGGGAGAGGGCGAGGGAATATCTGTGTGTGAAACTCAAACTTAATATCTGCCAACCTAATTTATCAGTGTTTGGTTCCTCCCCAGTCGGTCAAAATTTTCTGGCGCTGCGCATGAAAGAAGCCGACTGCGCTTAGTAATATAGTAGATTTCCATTATCTTATGAAATAATTGCGCTATTTATGTTTTCATTTTTGACCATAAAATAATTGGTAGAGGTTAATATAAAGTTGGTACATGAGATCAGATGTAATCTGAATATTTTTGTACGTATGATACGACAGCAGCGGCGGCGCCAGTAATAATTATGTATGTTTGCTGAGGGGGCGCGGAATGAAATTTTGGGGGTGTGATGTTGAAAATAAAGAAAACATGCATTCGTTAGCCATTATATCCAATACCATTGAACATTTAATAGGCTTTTATGAAAATATGTCAATGAAACTGAAGACTACTAGTGACTTGAAGACTAAAATTGTTAAACGATGTAAGTACCACAATAATTCAAACACCGTGATCCACGTTAAACTGTGAAATGTGTCATTCTTTACAATGTGGTAAACGTGAAAAGTGGCTGGTAGCCCTCTAAGTAGTTCAAAGGACGTGTAAAGAGGTCACTAGTGTGAACGTTGTTACGGGCTAATGTGCGGAACGATGCGATTTTCCAACACTTTCACTTTTGGCACTTACAACGTTTACCACTTCTAGTCCTCAATTACACTGGATTTGAATAAATAGGCTATAGTTTATTGATCACCGACAATATGACCTGCAGGAAGTTTAGGATTGTCGCCCCCCTCCCAATATTTTGCCAACCGCGGAATGGGCTAAATTGACTTGAAAAAAGAAAAAGATCCCGTCTACTATATTTGTTAGAAATCAGCTGAGACGCAGAGTTTAATTTTATATAAAACACAGCATTGAAACATACTGTACCAAATACAACAGGTTTACCGCCAAATTGAAATCATTCATGCAGACAACAGTGACACAGAAAAGGCGTAATTACGTGGCATTGGGTTTGAGCTATGTCCACCAGAGTATACTCGATTCTGCTGACCTGGACAAAGTGGCAAAGATTTTCGTATCAAACAGGGACGGAAGATCCTAAGATCGGTTTGCAATAAATAAAACTTATATTTCTAAGTCAGGGTTGTGTAAAACCAGATTTCATTATGCAAAATAGGTATACATACTAAATGTGAGCAACATTTTTACACGGAGCTCGAAATGGACCGGAACGAACCGTAACGCTGTTCCGGATCGTGAATATCTGGTAACCTTCCCACGTTTTCTATAATAGTTGTCTAACAATATCTAACGTCATACCAAATGAAAAATATAATGTCAATGTCTTTCAAGGTTTAGAATGGAAGGGTTGATTGATTTGTTGTTTTATGTCCCCATTATGCACATGATGCTAATCTGGACTGGCCGTACAGTTTAATGTGGGATCCGAACCTCACGTGCCTCCACCGGGTACCGAACCCAGGACTCCTTGATCACAAGGCGACGACATTACCACCACGCCACAGGAGTGGTCCTCTAGAATGAATGTACCGAAAAGTCACGAACTCGCATAGAGCACATGGATTGCGGGGGGGGGGGGGGGGACACTTCATAGATAAATGAAATCTAATAAACATTCTCTTTATACAAATATGATCCACTACTGTAATAACCCAATAACCACCATGTGACAAGCCCCGACACAGGCTGTGTGAAAACCAAAGCATTTCAATACAGAAAATTATTTGAGGAGTGACGCCAAGGGTGAAGATGACCTGACAAGAAAAAAAAAGTGGATGGAAATTCTTTTACAGTCAACGGCAAAGATAATGATAGGCAAATTGTCCACCGTCATTTTTATTACTTTTTATTTTACATCCTGTGTTGTTTTAAGGAATGAAAGTATGTTGGTTCGAAGCAGACATTGTTCTCTGCTTATTGACGTCTTTATTTCAATTCATTGTCATCACATTTTGCAATTCAGACCGATTGAAAATGGTGGTTGACAATTCGTCTACTGTTTCTTTCGCCGTTGGAGTTGATTGATTTGTTTTTTAAGTCCACTTTATGCACAGAAAGGCTAATCGGAACTGGACCTACAGTTTAAAGTTGGATCCGAACCACTATGTGCCTCCACCGGGTATCGAACCCGGGACCCCTTGATTACAAGGCGACGACGCTACCACTGCGCCATCGAGGAGGCCCGTTGCCGTTGGGTGTACCAGTAGTTATAGGAATTGGACATTTATCGCAACGAGATTGTAATGGTGACAATCAAAAGCCGTGGGGATGGAGGGCTCTAGCGTGACCTCATGACGATTGATTTCACTTTGTTTTGGCGGGTGTCCGGTCAAATTTTCACCTATGCGCCACCAATCGAGGAATATAACACACTTTGTAAGTTTCACTGCTAACTATTAATCTAGAATTTTACTCACTTGTTCGTCATGTGAAGTACTGTTTTCTTCCCACGGTCGCCACATTTTGCTACTACAATTGAAGACAACACTCTACCTGCGAACTTCGGTCTGAACTGACACCCGAGGAACTAAGAAAGGAATGA
Organism: Lepisma saccharinum; assembly: GCF_977018435.1. NCBI lineage: Eukaryota > Metazoa > Arthropoda > Insecta > Zygentoma > Lepismatidae > Lepisma > Lepisma saccharinum. Next base: position 119,188,588 of record NC_139230.1, read on the forward strand.
TTTACAGTTTTAAGGAACACTGTAACCTGACAACTGCCGCAAAGGGTTTGAAACAATGGATGCACAAGTTGTGTTATTGATAGATTTGGCGCCAAGTGAAGTTTATAAACAAAGAGGAACACGAAAGAAAAACAACGAAAAATATTAAGACAATGTTGCATTGCTTTTCTGCATTATTAGTTTGGCTTCAAAAAATAATTGTTTGTCTTAGATAGATTGTTGTCAAAATACTTAGATCTGTGCTAGTACCAGGAAATTTTACCTATCGGTTTCTAAGTAAATGTTCCTCCTTCGTAAGCAGGACCATGCCCAGAATTTTTTCGAGGGAGTGGCTAGATCCGCAAATGTGTTATATCAGTGGTTTCCAACTTCAAAAGGTCCGAGGGCCAAAATTATATCCAGCAGTTGATTGGCGGGCCGCATTTATTCTTTGGGGGGAGGGGATTAAAAATTACAAAAATTGTAAGTATTGAACTGAAAATCTAGTACTTTCGCATGACCTAAATTTCTAAAATGAGGCAATAAAAACAATGGAATCACAAATGAAAATTGTATAATTACAATTTATTTCACAAAAACCCAATACTTATAGATGAATTGAAAAAAATGAAAAACACACCATACAAATAAGAATCACTCATAGTAAGTGTTCAATGTGAAAAATGTGGTTGATGTACTTGTTTTATTAAAATTGGAATGTCCACTTCAATTTCTGTATTTGAAAGTCTGAGAAGGTGAAGCAGTGAAGAATCTGCCAGTCGGTTTCTGTAGCGGTCCTTAATGAACTTCATTGAAGAAAAAACACTTTCACACGTGTATCTGCTGCCGAACATCGATGTCATTTTTTGTCCAAAACTACGAAGGTTTGCAAAGCGTTCCTTTGAAAGGTATTTGAAAATCTCTGGCCCCTTTTCTTGCCTAGTTTGAAGGAACACATCGCCTTGCAAATCACACAATTCAAGTTGGAGAGAAGCTATTTTCATTTACAATCTTACGTTTTTTGGAGATATTGCTCATTTCGATATTTGCACAAACTTGTACAATCAGTCGCAGTACAATCCGAGTTGGAACACTGGAAATCTCTTCGTACTTCTCTATAGCGCCGCTCTGCAGTTTGTTTCTAAACACATAGAGTGAATGAAGCATTCGCTGAAACTGTGGGGTTCATTCCGCATAATGAAGGGCTGGAATGCATGATGTGAAGAGAAAGTTAAGTCACTTTAAATTCTTCTGATGATCATTATTGACTGTCAAATCAATTCTACCTGTGATATTGCCTATCTTCACAGAGCTTTCGTTCCTTCAGTAAAAATTGAACGTATTTTAATAAAAATAAATAAAATTAATGTTTTTTTGCAAACTGGCTTCGCGGGCCGCAAAAAAGGCAACGGGGGCCGTATGCGGCCCGCGGGCCGCCAGTTGGAAACCTCTGTGTTATATATATATATATATATATATATATATATATATATATATATATATATATATATGTATGTATGTATGTATGTATGTGTGTGTGTGTGTGTGTGTGTGTGTGTGTGTGTGTGTATGTGTGTAAAGTTATAGAGAGAGATAATTTATAATTCTTGCTTTATGCAAATATTAATTATCAATAACATTTCAAACTTATATTAGGATTGAATTCGTGCTTTATCGTTATTTTTTATATGTTGCTAAGGCCCGTGCCCAGGATTTCTTTCAGGGGGAGGGAGTAGATCCTAATACGTGGAAACCGAAATGATGTGAGCTTTATTGAATTATATTATTTTAGGTTGCTTTTCTGCCAAGTTTGTCTAATCGCGACGATGTGGATGAGCGGTGATATGATGAAATTGATGAAGGAACACACTCTCAAAGAACATCTATGCCCAGGCTGAGGCTCAAACCAGGAACTCCGTGCGTCCTATCGCGTTTTATTAACCACTCCACCACGGGGGTAGCTTTGCATCAATGATTACAAAACTACCCAATATTGCAAACTACAGACTTCAACACAACAAACACATTCAAAGAAAATATATTGATTATTTTACAAATTTGCAAAATCGTCTATATTGTTATCGTAGTGTTTTATAGGTTCATATTGAAATATTTCATGGCTCGATGTGGGGATGGCCCCCATGGCCCCTCCCCTGGGAACGGGCCTATTTGTAGGACAATATTACTGTTGAAATTGGTATGATACTGTTATTTTCGTGGGCAGTATATGATGATCACATTGACAAGTATCCTAAAATGTACTTACATGCACGGGCGTCGAAACTGGGTGGGTCCGGGCCGGTCCGGGCCCCCTCTTCTTTCCTATAAGGGGCTCAATGTATAACTTTCAACACGATTTTATAAATTTCATAAATTATTTGACGAGACTGTGGGAATTTACGCAGGATTCTGTTCTGAAATTGACTTTTTACTCTATCTTACACTTAAAGAAAACGCAGGGTATATTATGATTATGATAATCTGCGATAATAAAGGAAGAAGCGTGGGAATACTGTAGTCCTTCTGTTCTTGAGTGAGTCAGTCCGTCCAAAAATAGGTGCCTTTGTTAACTGGTAAGTTACTTTTTAACTTCCGTTGTTGCCGTCTGTTGTATATACTCCGTCCCACATAACAGTGGAGCAGGCAAACGGTGCTCTTGTTTAATAAAAGGACAAATATTTAAATAGAAAAAAAAAAACGAGGATCGACCCTCGGACAGCTTTCAGTTCAGTAAAGAACTCTAACCAAATTTAAAGTACAGTATACTTGCACAACTGAGAAATATGGTACGGGTGCATGTACCTCTAATTGAAATAATATCTTTATTTTTATTTTGATAAGCCGCCAATGGGAAACCATTATGGGAGTAATAAAATGCATTATAAAAAAACACAAATACCGTTGTACAAAATGAAATAATACCACTTACCTTCATACAAAGAGCCATATGAAGCCACTTTCCTCTATCTGTAAAGCTGAAGCAAACAAACAACGACAAATACGTAGCTTGAAACGGAAATCCTGCTAATGTAAGCAGGATTTAAAGAGGCAGTCACATTTGTACGGCGAAATTGTACCCTGTCCTAATATAATAATAATAATAATAATAATAATAATAATAATAAAAATAATAAAGTTTCTTTATTCAGCGGGCGACGTCCAGCCAAGGGCTGCTCTGCCACCTAACCCTTGTGAATATGATAATATGATAATACATATAAGATGAGATAAACTGCGTATGGAGTTGTAAGCTAAATATAAAATAATAGAGATATACAAAAAAGAAAGAAAAAATACATAGAAATTAGTTGCATACAAAAAAAGTGTAACTACAAATACAAAAGATAATAGTAATAAAAATACAATAATACAATTCCATTGACTTGATACCTACAATATGTGCCCCCACTCCGCCATTGTTCCATTAACAGCAGGTCTTTTACTTTACCTTTGAAATTTAATAGGCTGTTTACACTTGCGATGTTCGCAGGCAATGCATTCCATGCCTTGGGAGCCGAAAAGGAGAAAGATGATTTGAGGCGTTGCGGATAAGAAGGGCGAACTCAACAAACGTAAATTTTGAGGGAAATTCGTTTCAAGTTGTCAGGCACAGTGCGAACTCCATAAAAACTTGGTAAGAGTAGATCGGAATGTTTTATGCGTGATTTCCAAAGTGTTTTGTGGAGTTCGCACTGTGCCTGACAACTTGAAACGCATTTCCCTCACAATGTACATTTCTTGAGTTCGTCCTTCGTATCCGCAACGCCTAATTTGTAGGCCGTGGTAGAATGATGGGGTAAATCGAAATTGTTCCGCTTGCAGGTAACATACTGATGGATTTCCTTCCCTACGGGAATGCATCTTCTCTAACAGGTACTGCGGTTTACCTTCTGTCATTATGCGGCGGACGAAAGAGAGATAGCACAACTTCCTTCTGTTTGCCATGGTAAGAACCTGATTATTACTTAAAAATGGAAGAATATGATCAGATCTTTTTGCTTGAAAAATGTATCGGAAGCACGCATTTTGCACCATTTGTATTTTTTTACTGAGCTTTTGCGAGAACTGAGGGCCGTAAACATTATCGCAATAGTCAAACAATGGGTATATTAATGCTTGAGTGAGTCTTAGCTTGCATTCCGCGCAAAGGAAGTCACGGAACGATTCAGATTCCTGAGTGTTCCATAAGCTTTATTACATTGCTTCTTTACACGTTCTCTCTAATCAAAAATTTCGTCAAAAATTAGACCACGGTTTTTAGCATTATCATTCCTGACAATAGGCAAATTGTTTATTTTGAGCTCGATTTTATTATTTTTAATTAACGACTTTGAATAATCAGAACCAAAGATCATGAAAGTGCATTTTTTGCATCTATTTTAAGACGGTTAGATACACACAAGTTACTGACATTGTTCAAGTCAGATCTAAGTGTCTGAAGCTTATGTTCCAACGAAACGTAATGATCTGAGAAATATAAATGGGTATCGTCTCAGTAAAAATCTGGAGTGATTTTTCTACGTTGACATTGTACTCCCCTTTAATATAAGTAGGATTAAGGAGGCCGTCACTTTTCATCTGGGAACCTGTACCCCCTACTAATATAAGAAAGATTTAAGGAGGCAGTCACTTTTCTACGGGGAAATTGTAACCCCTCTTAATATAAGCAGGATATAAGGGGGCAGTCACTTTTCTACGGGGAAATTATACCCCCTACTAATATTAGCACGATTTAAGGGGGCAGTCACTTTTCTACGGGGAAATTGTACCCCCTCCTAATATAAGCAGGATTTAAGGGGGATGTCACTTTTCTACGGGGAAATTGTACCCTCTCCTAATATTAGCAGGATTTAAGGGGGCAGTCACTTTTCTACGGGGAAATTATACCCCCTCCTAATATAAGCAGGATTTAAAGGGGCAGTCACTTTTCTACGGGGAAATTATACCCCCTCCTAATATAAGCAGGATTTAAAGGGGCAGTCACTTTTCTACGGGGAAATTATACCCCCTCCTAATATAAGCAGGATTTAAGGGGGCAGTCACTTTTCTAGGGGGAATTTGTACCCCCTCCTAATATAAGCAGTTTATAAGGGGGCAGTCACTTTTCTACGGGGAAATTGTACCCCCTTCTCATATTAGCAGGATTTAATAGGGCAGTCACTTTTCTACGGGGAAATTGTACCCCCTTCTCATATTAGCAGGATTTAATAGGGCAGTCACTTTTCTACGGGGAAATTATACCCCCTCCTAATATAAGCAGGATTTAAGGGGGCAGTCACTTTTCTACGGGGAATTTGTACCCCCTCCTAATATAAGCAGGATTTAAGGGGCAGTCACTTTTCTACGGGGAATTTGTACCCCCTCCTAATATAAGCAGGATTTAATAGGGCAGTCACTTTTCTACGGGGAAATTGTACCCCCTTCTCATATTATCAGGATTTAATAGGGCAGTCACTTTTCTACGGGGAAATTATACCCCCTCCTAATATAAGCAGGATTTAAAGGGGCAGTCACTTTTCTACGTGGAAATTATACCCCCTCCTAATATAAGCAGGATTTAAGGGGGCAGTCACTTTTCTACGGGGAATTTGTACCCCCTCCTAATATAAGCAGGATTTAAAGGGGCAGTCACTTTTCTACGGGGAAATTATACCCCCTCCTAATATAAGCAGGATTTAAAGGGGCAGTCACTTTTCTACGGGGAAATTGTACCCCCTCCTCAAATTAGCAGGATTTAATAGGGCAGTCACTTTTCTACGGGGAAATTATACCCCCTCCTAATATATGCAGGATTTAAAGGGGCAGTCACTTTTCTACGGGGAAATTATACCCCCTCCTAATATATGCAGGATTTCAGGGGGCAGTCACTTTTCTACGGGGAAATTATACCCCCTCCTAATATAAGCAGGATTTAAAGGGGCAGTCACTTTTCTACGGGGAAATTATACCCCCTCCTAATATAAGCAGGATTTAAGGGGGCAGTCACTTTTCTACGGGGAATTTGTACCCCCTCCTAATATAAGCAGTTTATAAGGGGGCAGTCACTTTTCTACGGGGAAATTGTACCCCCTTCTCATATTAGCAGGATTTAATAGTTCACTCACTTTTCTGCGGGGAAATTGTACCCCCTTCTCATATTAGCAGGATTTAATAGGGCAGTCACTTTTCTACGGGGAAATTATACCCCCTCCTAATATAAGCAGGATTTATTAGGGCAGTCACTTTTCTACGGGGAAATTATACCCCCTCCTAATATAAGCAGAATTTAAGGGGGCAGTCACTTTTCTACGGGGAATTTGTACCCCCTCCTAATATAAGCAGGATATAAGAGGGCAGTCACTTTTCTACGGGGAATTTGTACCCCCTCCTAATATAAGCAGGATATAAGGGGCAGTCACTTTTCTACGGGGAAATTGTACCCCCTTCTCATATTAGCAGGATTTAATAGGGCAGTCACTTTTCTACGGGGAAATTATACCCCTTCCTAATATAAGCAGGATTTAAAGGGGCAGTCACATTTCTACGGGGAAATTATACCCCCTCCTAATATAAGCAGGATTTAAGGGGGTAGTCACTTTTCTACGGGGAATTTGTACCCCCTCCTAATATAAGCAGGATTTAATAGGGCAGTCACTTTTCTAAGGGGAAATTATACCCCCTCCTAATATAAGCAGGATTTAAAGGGGCAGTCACTTTTCTACGGGGAAATTATACCCCCTCCTAATATAAGCAGGATATAAGGGGGCAGTCACTTTTCTACGGGGAAATTGTACCCCCTCCTAATATAAGCAGTATTTAAGGGGGCAGTCACTTTTCTACGGGGAAATTGTACCCCCTCCTAATATAAGCAGGATTTAATTGGGCAGTCACTTTTCTACGGGGAATTTGTACCCCCTCTTTTAAGTGGGAATTGACAGGCAGTCATTTTTCTACGGGGATATTTTACCCCCTGCTTAATTGACGGGAACTGAAAAGGGCAGTCATTTTTCTCTGTAGAGAATTGACTGTACAGTCATTTTTCTACGGAGTCCAAATTCCCCGTTACACCGGCAACAAAAACGCTATACTGATTACAATACGTGGTGGGTAAAATACGTAAAACCTCGAATTAAATCCTATTTTCAATGGCTAGGGAAAGAGAGTGCACGTGACCGGAACTTAATGTTGAACTTCTATTACAAATGTTTACATGAGTTATGTATGCGACCTGACGTCACCGAACATTATCCACAGATACAAAAATACAAAGCGCAAATCCTTACGTTGCAACGGCATCACTTGGAGGGTATAAAGATAAGAACTACTCATGCGTCATCCTTGCAAGATGAACGAACCTCTTTATTTCACTATGTACACACACAAAAACAAAGGCGAGCTCTTTTGATAAACAATATTGTCGATTCCGACAGAGATACACATAGAACTCAACAAGGTATATCACAGGCGTTTTACACGTATTATAATAATTTGTATACTGGTAAAGAAGTAGATCAATAGGCTGTACAACAATTGCTCACTTCGGTAAATAATTTTTTGACGGACGAAGACAGAACTTTGTTAGACTGTGACGTCACTGTCGAGAAGGTGTATGAAGCACTGCGTACTTGTAACGTTAAGCGCACTCCTGGCAACGATGGCATAGGCTACCAATTTTATATACGTTTTTTTGATATTATGAAACATGAATTGGTCAAGATAATACAAGATGCATTTCGAAACGAATGCTTGCTTCAAAATGAAGGTATAATTGTATTTATTGCCTAAAAAACGCGTCCGAGTGCAGTGACTGACTTTAGGCCCATTACTTTGTTAAACTGTGACTATAAAATTATGGCCAAAGTTTTGGCTAATAGACTGAAACCTATATTATCTTAATTACTCAGTTCACGGCAAACATGTGTCAGTAAAACTCAAAATATATTTTCTACGGTGGCGGGTATACGTGATATAATGTATTATTATGAAATGCAACAAACCGCAGCTTGTATACTATCCTTTGATTTTACAAAAGCTTTTGATCTTGTAATTCACCCATATTTGTTTGAAGTACTTCGAGCCTTTCGCTTCAGTGAAGCCTTTATATCTGTTTTGCAAAGTTTCTATAGAAAGGCAACCTCCCGTCTTCTTATCAATGGATTCGTGACTCCTGCAATACACGTGACGAGATCCATTCGCCAGTGGTGCCCCTTGAGTATGCTTATCTTCGCTTTGACCTTGGACCCACTACTTCGATATATTCAGTGCCAAACCCCACCGGCAGAGAGTGCTTTCCTTGAAACGCAAGTGTTTACATTCGCAGACGATTTATCAGCTTGTGTAACAACAACGAACCAGCTCCGAAACATACTAAATGCAATGTGTTTGTATTGTTCTGCCAGTGGAGTGGAAGTTAACATGACAAAATCAAAGGCTTTACCTGTTGGCAACTGGAAGCAAGACAATCCGGACATACGGATAAAATATGTAAACGAACTCAAAATATGGGGCATCACTTTTCATACTAACGAATCCAGAATGCTGGATCTAAACTGGACGAAAATTGTAAGCGAAATCAGGTTACAGTGCTATCAAATGAGAGGAAGACAACTCAATTTAATTCAGCGTGTTTGGTTCCTACACACTTTTATATTTAGTAAATTAAATTATGTCGCTCAAGTGTTGCCAATCACACAGCAATATCTCCGACAAATAAAGTCTGCTGTGGGATGGTTCATGTGGTACGAACATTTTTTTCGGGTACCTTTCCCGATCATGTGCCAAACACAAATGACAGGTGGTCTAGAACTATGGAATATTGAAAATAAATGTAAGTCGCTGTTTTTAGCTAGAAATTATAAATTGTACTTAATTGAATGCTCGATTACATCAATGTGCTTGCGTATATTTACCGATACGTCTCCAAGGCAAAATCCACCCAACTTGTCTCGACTAACAAAGAACCCTATGTATGTACGAATTTTTGTACAAGAATGGAGTTATGTGGAGTTTCCCATGGATTTGAAGGAGAATACTCTGTCAAAATATTTGTATGAACATTTTCAACGACAACTTATTTTGCAGCAGAGTCGAATAGAGAAAAAAATTCCTAATGTTATTTGGTCAAATGTATGGCAAAATCTCCACAAGCGTTTCCTTGACACGGACATACGAAGTTTGTGGTATACCCTGGTGCATGATCTAGTTCCAACAAATGTTCGACTAAATAAAATAAAAAGACTACCAACAAATGAGTGTAGACAATGTGGAGAGGTGGATACAAATGAACATCGCCTCACTACATGTAAAGGAATTTCAGAAATTTGGGACTTTCTCATTATGTGCCTTGCCAAAATATGTCGTATATCGCCACAATGCTTTCAAGCAAAAATTTGTATATTACCAGACTTCAAATATTTCCCTGTGAAGAAACAAAATGCCATTGTGTGGCTAATAGCACATACAGTATACTATATATATAGCAAAAAGTTTGAACCAAATATCACCCTATATACAATGTATCTTAAAAGATCTAGATGGAAACAATCAAATAAACAAAATGTCCGATTGTCACAATATTTTGGTAAATATCTGGATGTAATGTAATTGTATGTATACATGTAGGAAAAAAAATCCATAGATGTAAACAGAATAGTGAAATATAACTTAAAAAAAGACCTAAATAGAGCGCTCTTAAGTTGACGTAGCTAAGTTTGTGGGCCCCCCATCAATAGTAGAATACATTAAACTTGTATATTTCTTGTACCGCCATGATGTTACTGATTAATTATAAGCACAAACAATGTCATAACACTTGGAGGATATGAGAATATGCAAGTACGGTATCTTCGGTTCAGATATAAATGGACCGAATGTATACTGTGTATTTTGCAAAAAAAAATTAAAATTGACTCACATGAGTCAATTATTTTTTACAGTTAAAAAAGTAATAGATTTCGCTTTAGTTATTTGAAAAACTAAAATGTTAAAAAATTGGGTGTCATAGGGGAAATTATCTAAAGATTAGAATTTTATACAATAAAATTCAAATTTAAGCTCTTGCCTAAAATAAATTTTCAGTTTTGGAAAATCAGCTAAAATCATGATTTTCAGTTAAATTTAACTAAGAGAGCTCACTTTGAAATTGTTAGATTTTGGGGGGGTGGCGCTCGTGCCCCCTTTTTAACTACTTCCTCACCCCCAATATGAATGGAGGACCGCACCTGTCGTTGGTTAGCGGATCCATCGGATCTAGCTGGGAGGATCACATTGTAGTCCACCAACCATACCCCACTTCTGCCGATTGTGGGACGTGTAGCGTCTCAACAGGCGGTTAAAATAGTTTCAAGACAAGCGGAAGCTCGTTGGCCTGTCGTATGGAAAAATATACACGCGAGGCATCTCCCAACAAGAATACGATCGGCTTAATATATGCTTACAGGCCGAAACCAAGTGTTAGGTAATAATCAAAATCTAATTATTGATAACAACTCGTTTGAACCAGTTTCCAAATTCAAATATTTAGGAGTAATATTAACAAATCAAAATTATACTAAAGAGGAAATAAAAAGTAGGCTTAATTTAGGAAATGCATGTTACTTCTCTCTTCATAAACTTTTGTCTTCTAGTTTAATATCTAAGAAACTAAAAGTTAAAATATACAAAACAGTAATTTTGCCTGTAGTGCTCGTATTATATGTGTGTGAAACTTGGTCCCTTACATTGAAAAAGGAACACAAATTGAGAGTATTTGAAAATAAGATCCTTAGGAAAATATTTGGACCTAAAAGGGATGAGGAGACAGGTGAGTGGAGAAGGCTACATAATTTAGAACTACATAATTTAGAACTACATAATTTGTATTCATGACCAGATGTTATTAGAATAATTAGATCAAGAAGACTTAGGTGGGCAGGCCATATGGCACGAATGGGAGAGGAAAGAGGAGATTATAGGATTCTTATTGGGAAACCTGATGGTAAGAGACCTATAGGAAGGCCAAGATGAAGATGGAGGACAACTTTGAGATGGACCTAAAGGAAATCGGTAGGGATGGAAAAGAGTATATAGATCTTGCTCAAGATAAGGACAGATGGAAGGCCTGTGTTGTTGCAGCCATGAACCTTCGGGTTTAAGAAGGCTAGAGAGTTAGCTAGTTAGTTAGTTTAAAAGGAAGTTGCTAAAAATGAGTAAATAAAAAAATATTACGTGGCAGAGTGGTTATCACAGCGCGCTACTACGCCAGGGGTTCCTGTTTCGAATCCCGACCTGCGCATGAGTGTTCTCTGTGAGTGTCCCTTCATCAGTTTCAGCATTCGTCGCTCATACTCATCTTCGCTTTCTTAACCGCCAGATTACCATTTCGGGTGTACAGCACGTGGCGTAGCGTTTCGCGTCCGAATTCCAGGAACAGGCATCTTACGGTTACCTGACCAAGTAACGTTTCGTCCGAGTGCTACCATCCTAATAGTGTTTAATGAAGCAAACTCTTGCTAACACTCTTAAGTGCTAGATCGAAGAATCTTTTTTTTTGTTGTTTTAATATTTCTTTCCCTCTGGAAATTGCAAATCTCACCTTCATAGTTGTCAGATAGTAAGAAAGTGTTGCCATCTGCCATGACTAAAATTTCTAGATCCAAGTTCACTTCCTCTCGACGATTTGTTTTGATTTAATTTGTTGTTTGAAGTCCACTTTATGCACATTAAGGCTAATCGGGATTGGACGTACAGTTTAAAGTGGGATCCGAACCACTTGTGCCTCCACTTGTATCGAACCCGGGACCTCTCTCTCGACAATTTGTCTGAGTCTGCACTCCGCTGTCTATGCAATGTAGTTTCAAAAGCTGTAAACTGAGGTATCCTAGTCACCAATTCCACCGCTGCCACCGGTTAGTCAAGGTGTGACTCATCTTCAGCCAAGGTCGGACGAAACGCAACTCATTAAACCGTCGCGGACGAACTGTAGCATTTTTCTAGGAATTCGGCCTTCGGACGAACTGCAACTAGGACGTTATTGCGTCAGCCACGGTACGCTTACATGTACTTAACATTTTCAATTTCCCTGTACCTCCACCCTTTGGTTAGGTACGGTAAAAATAAATAGCTGCCGTTCGTCAAATGTTTTATTTTTGTTTTTGTTACCCATTTTTCTCGTACTTCAATCAGGGAGCAATGCAGCTACTGGTAACAAATGTAGTCAGGAAGTAGCATCAATTGTTCCTTCCCCGCACTGTAGTTGACCGGTAAAAAACTATGTAAAGCCCCGTTTCCATTACAACAAATTTGCCGTGCAACATGACGCGCGGCATGCGACGCTGCATGTGCCAAGCATTTGTTGAAATGGAAACTGTCTGCAACATGCCGCGGCGCAAGTGGCAGGGACAAAATTGCCCCAAACGATTAAGACGCACAACATGCTCCGCGGACAATGGAAACAGCCTGCAGCAAGTTCCTGGGGGCATGCGCACTAGAGTAGAAACAGACGACGCGACTACAATCTGTGGTCCAACAAGATTTAATAACAATGCAAAATCACTTGCAGTCATTCTTTCAAAGTTTTCGTATCCACTTTGAAGACGTAAGTCTCTCATCAACAAGTTATACGCTCCTTCCGAATTTCTTTTCGCTAAAAAACTTCTAATCCACCATCTAGGTCGTTTTCGCCTCTTTTCTTTAGAAGTTCATGGTACGCGCCTGCCATAACCACAAAACCCGCCATACTTGTATTGTTCATCTTTACACAAGTTAAATCACCACCAAATTATTACAATACAAGAGAAGAAACACTGACTACTCTAAAGCACAATGGAAAAACGCTACAATCAAGTCCTGCACTCCGGTGTTGTTGCGGGCGTATTTTGCAGAAGTAGTTTTGAATTGGAAACAGTGCACTAAATGACGCGCAACATACGCCAGCACATGTTGCGCGTCATGGGTCTGGAACTTGTCAGAATGGAAACGTAACTTAAAAGAAACAGATGGCTTTCACGATTTGTCTGCATATTAAAGTGATCTCTTTCTTCACACCCAAACATAAATAACTATTTTCAGATTTGAAAACGTAACAGGGGTGTAAGGGGTGACCTTCCACGTATTACACCCAATCCTCAACTACATTCCACGTAGTACACCCAATCCTCAACTTCATTCCACGTAGTACACCCTGGACTGCTCTTTGCAGACTAACGAGACTCTGGCGACTGGCCCTATGGCCAGTATAATTCTGTGTTCTCCTGCTTTCTGTCATGTGTGCTGAGTGCCTCTTTACAACCTCAGCTTTTAACCTAAGTCAGAATATTTTAATATTTCAGTTATTCGACATTACAGTTATGTTATTTGTTATGGTAAGGGTCTGCATCAAATATAACGTGCAAAATAGCCTAAGTGGTGACGCACCCAAAATTAAAAAAAGTTACATATAACTTTAAGAAATGCGTATAAATATTTCACCATCGTTTATATTTATGTACATGTTGTTAATTTTCAAATATTGTGAAGAAATGCAGCAAAATCCTACGTATTCGATTACTAATGTGACCCCTGTATATGTTATGTTATTATTTCATGAACAATGTATGGTCAAACATTACTTTGCAGAGCTCCGTGGCGGAGTGGTTAGCACAGTGCAATACGACGCCACAGGCCCCGAGTTCGGATCCCAGCCTGTGCATTATTTTCTTTGTAATGTCCTTTCATCAATTTTGTCATTTCATCACCCATCCTCGTCTTCGCGATTAGCCAAAAGTGGCATAAAACCAAAGTTAAATATAACAAATCAAAATCAAACATTACTTTGCATGACAAGAATGGATAGGTTATTTTGAAGCTGCTGTTATTAAAAGCAAATTGTATCTAGCTTTCCTAGACAGAAGTTTCACACACAGAAACTGATTGATTGGATAACGGCTGCGGATTCCTACTCGAGTAGAATATACTATATATATATTTCCATTTATTACTTACAACAATAGCAGACTGATTTCCTGCTAAATCAAAGAAAACTTGCATTTACAGTTACAAATTGACGTGTTGAATGAACTTAACTACAAATTTCTCTCACTCCAATTCTGATTAATCGAACAGCACACCACAACTTGGGTCATTATATATTTCCAACTTACTCTCGAGTTACTCAACTAAAAATAAATTGACTGCGAGACAAAAACTCCTCTCCGATAACACATTATATGCAGTGTATACGTAAGTTGAAATTCCATCATAATAATAATTTGAATTCTTCAAGTAGTAGCTACAAATATAATTTTTCATACATATTTTCTTAGCAAAATATGAAGTTCCTCACTTCACAAGGATAACATACACATTATTTCACAAGAGTTTTAATTTGAGCTAGTCGTAGGCCTAATATGAATATAAACGTCACTTCATTACTTAGTTAAAAAAAAAGTGCCAGGCAATCAGAATTCAAGGGTATGCCTGAAATAATTTGTAGTATCTCATGTATCAAGGGGGCTTTTTAAGTAAAATGAAGGATACATACCACATGCTTTGGTCAATTCAGAGTAGTAGAAACGTAATTATACTGCATGTTGCAACTGAAACCGTAGCCTCGAAGGCCGAAGTCGTTTAGTGATCCACTCATACACTCGGTACCAAACATTTCAAGTTCGAGTAGTCATCTGGGTATGGCTGTTTTTTTTTTTGTAACAATCCCTTCATAGATTTAATATGATCATCATTCATCTTCATCGTCGCGATTATCTACAAGTGGCAGAAAAGCGATATAAAACATGAATAATACAAAAGTATAACAAACAAAAGAGGATAAAAGGATGAACTGAGTTAATGATAGGAAGTTTTATAAAATTACTGTTTCTTGAAGAATCTTCCGATTGTATTTCTCAGTCACAAGTTGCTAAATGTCCATGTCGACTGCCATTCTTGCGTTCTTGAAAATTACTTTCATGTCTGCCTATGCTCTTCTTTCAAACGTGGTAGGTAGGTGGGCGTTCGGTCTGTTTCTACACCAAAAGGTTTAATGTACCTCCTGTCCAAGAAGACAAGAATTACTGAAAGTAATTTTCAAAATTGTAAGCGGATGAGGGCCCTTGTAAATGAAATATACTGTCCTTTTAGTCGCTTAGTTTTGAGAATTACTTTCCATACAATTCTTGCCTTCTTGAGAGTCCAATGGCCCTGTCTAGCTACAGACCAGTTGCATTAACGCGGTTTCGTTTGTTTCGTACAACAATTCCATCTAACATTTCGTTTCTACGTATTTTCTACTTGCCAAAAGTGCCTTTCATATCGCCCCAAGGCGTTGTCTACTCGGATGCTTCGTGACCGAAGGTCACGTGTACAAAGTTTCAAGATTCAGATTTTCCGATTTTGCGTGGTGCTGCTGCTATCAGTTCTGTTCGCTTTCTGAAGGTCGCGCAGCAAGCAATTATTTTTCGTCTTCCGATAGAAGAAAGCTTGCCTCTCGCTTAGGTGGACGAACGCGTGGCACGGATGATTTTTTGGCTCGACCATGGTTGGTCCTATATATTTCGTCCATCAGCAAATTAATCTAAGCACGAATCATTCTCATCGCCAAACAACTGTATTTTTTTTGAAAAAAATGATGTAACACATGTAAACAGAGAGAGAGATAGATAGATAGATAGATATAAACGTTTTCCCTCAACAAACGATTGTTTTGAGATCGTATAAAGTGAAAGCACATGTTAAAATTAATCTTGCATAAATAATCAAATTAGAACAAATTCACATTAAGCGATTAAGTATGCAGAAAAAATAAATACGTAGTTAATCAGTAAATTCCAATAACCAGAACTTTTGTCACGCCAAATATTGTTTACGGATGTTTTCCAACGTATTGTTTTACAATTTATTTTTTCACTGACATCCAAAACGAAAATACGTATTATAACTTAGTGACTTTCAAGGAGTCAAAATACTGTAATGTTAGTATGCTGCCGATCATAATTATGAGACTTCTTCGAAAACGCCTTCGATAACGGTATTTGCTATTCGTAACGGATATGCGTATCACTTTTTCGAAACAGACTTTTGTGGAGGAAAAGAACTGTAACGTTACAAAAGTTACGAGCACAATTATACGAGAGACCTATGTTTTTCTCTCCGAACACGGCATTGGACACGGTATTGTACATCGGAACGTCTGTATGATACCAGCTATAAATAACGTTGTTGCTTTGAAAAAAGGAGTGTAACGTTTTTACAGTCGTGACCTCAATTAAGTTACTGGTTAATTGTAACGTTACTATAACTTTCCACATACACTAAAGTTACTAGTCAGTACGTGACGAACCTCTTTCTTACCCTGTAACATTACTGGTTGCCGGCAATGGATGTAACGTTAACGACCTACTGCTTTACAAATCAGTTATTGTTCGTTACCGTTATGCACACCTGTAACGTAATGTTTCATATACCTGAGGTAACGTTTCTGTTCACGAAAAAGTTACTATGTTTCAGGTTGTAACGTAACGGAAACCGTAATTGAAAATACCGCTTCATTTCGTTACGTTACGACTCCCTGGATTCCGAATATACAATGACTTTCACTCTAACTCAATTAAGGTCGGATCAGGGTCCCTTTGAATAACAAAATGATTCACTGATAAAAAACGTTTCCTGAAGACGGTTAACTAGTTCCGAGAATTTCATAGGAGTCAGGAACAGGAAAACATCTGCTAAAGACGGTTACCTATTTCCGAGAATTTTACATGCGGTTTGACATCAGTCAGAAACAGGGTGTCTTACAGATAAACTGTAAAAGACCTTTACATATTTTCGAGAAGTTGAAAACCGTTAGAAACGGATGTACTCAAAATAACCGCTTTTGCTTGCTAGCGTATATAAAGAACGGTGTTCTCTCCACAGAGTAAATTTGTGAAATAGTCATTGTACAATCATGGACTTTCAGTTATCCGCTGACGAGATGTTAGTACTATATCGTATATACAAAACACCCAGACAGTTACGGGAAGTCTTGGTGCACAATGGACAAAAAATCATCACAGGAGAAAGTATCTCCTTAGTCGAGGAGTATGACCGATTACTACGGACAGTGACAACATCGGTACCCGATCCTTCCGGAGAATAGTAACTAACTAACTAACTAACTAACTCTCTAGCCTTCTTAAACCCGAAGGTTCATGGCTGCAGCAACACAGGCCTTCCATCTGTCCCTATCTTGAGCAAGATCTATATACTCTTTTCCATCCCTACCGATTTCCTTTAGCTCCATCTCAACGTTGTCCCTCCATCTTCGTCTTGGCCTTCCTACAGGTCTCTTACCATCTGGTTTCCCAACAAGAATCCTGTAAACTTCTCTTTCCTCTCCCATTCGTGCCACATGGCCTGCCCACCTAAGTCTTCTTGATTTAATTATTCTAATAATATCTGGACATGAATACAAATTATGTAGTTCTAAATTATGTAAACCTTCTCCACTCACCTGTCTCCTCATCCCTTTTAGGTCCAAATATTTTCCTAAGGATCTTATTTTCAAATACTCTCAATTTATGTTCCTCTTTCAATGTAAGGGACCAAGTTTCACACCCATATAATACTACAGGCAAAATTACTGTTTTGTGTATTTTAACTTTTAGTTTCTTAGATATTAAACGAGAAGACAAAAGTTTATGAAGAGAGAAGTAACATGCATTTCCTGAATTAAGCCTACCTTTTTTTGCTCTTTAATATAATTTTCATTTGTTAATATTACTCCTAAGTATTTGAATTTGGAAACTGGTTCAAACGAGATGTTATCAATAATTAGATTTTGATTATTACCTAACACTTGGTTTCGGCCTGTAAGCATATATTTAGTTTTCTCTTTGTTAACTTCCAAACCTATCTCTTTAGCAGTTTTGAAAAATATTTTAGCATTATTCATAATTGTATTCACATCATCCCCCAGTAAGTCTACATCATCTGCATATGCTAACAACTGAGTCACACCATTTAATTTTAGTCCTTCTTTAGTTTCTTTTACCTTCCTTACAGCATATTCTAAGGCAAAATTAAAGAGAAATGGAGATAATGCATCTCCTTGTTTTAACCCATCATGAATTGTAAATTTGTCAGACATATTATTACCCACACGAATTTTACTTTCTGTTTCACTGGTGCATATTTTTATCATACTAACAAGCTTCTTAGGTATTCCAAACTCGACTAATATATTATATAATTTATCTCTTTTAACCGAATCATATGCTTTTTTGAAATCAATGAATAGCTGATGGACATTTTGATTATATTCCTACTTTCTTTCAAGTGTCTGTCTGATGTGAAAAATTTGATCTGTAGTTGGTCTGTTACGTTTAAATCCACATTGATAATCAATCTCCTATAATTTCATTAGCATATGGGGTTAGTCTTGTTAAAAGAATGTTAGACAATATTTTGTATGTTGTTGAGAGTAGAGATATTCCACGGTAATTACTGCAGTTCATTTTATCACCTTTTTTAAACACAGGAACAATTATGGATTCTTTCCACTGTTGAGGGATTTCTTCTTTATTCCATATTAAACAAATTAATTTATGAATTTGACATATTAATGAATTTCCACCATATTTAATTAACTCAGCTGGTATTAAATCAATGCCAGGTGCTTTGTTTTTCTTTAGCCTTTTAATAGCATCTTTAACTTCAGTCAAGTTAGGTTCTGGAACTAAAGGTTCTGCTGTGTGTACTTCATTCACTTCTGACTTATCTCCTACATGGACATTTAAAAGGTCATTAAAGTAGTTCTTCCATCTATTTAGAATATCGCTTGGGTCAGCTAGAAAATCACGATCTTTATCTTTTATCAAGTTTACTTTAGGTTCTAAATTCATTTACACCTTTATATAAATCTCTGATATTTTTATTTTTGCTGTTTGTTTCAATTTCGTTAATTTTGCTTTTCAAGTAATCTCTTTTTTTACTTCTAAACGTGCGGCTAACTTCTCGCTTTATTATATTATAATTGCTTAGATTTGTATCATCCGAGTTATTTAACCACCTAAGTCTAGCCTGATTTCTTATTTCTATTAGATTATGACATTCATTATCAAACCATGGCTTACTTTTTCTTGGTTTATGGTATCCTATACTTTCTTTAGCTGCTGATTCTATTGCGTTACGTATGTGTTCCCAATTCTTATTTACGTCTGTTTCATTTATATTTTCATCATCATTTAAATCCTGCAAAACATCAAATCTATTTGACAGTTTAATTTGGTAATCTTTCTTAATTCTTTCATCAGCAAACTTTCCTGTATCAAGTTTTATAACTTGGACACATATTTCCGAACAGTCACCAGGCCTGTCATCGACACCCGATTCTATATCCAGAGTTACCAAGGAGAAACAGATAACCGCATTTGACCCCGTTACATCACCAGGAACTTCAAGGAACGTTGTATCCAGATCAACCCCGGAACCTCTGCCAGGACCGTTATGGAGACCGGATCCAGTAACAGAAGAAACATCGAAAAATACATCGTTCACCGCTGTGCCAATTTTCATTCCGGATTCTACGGAAGATAAGAAAAGTAGAAAAAGAAAATATGTGTGGGTGATTGAACAAACTGTCTGAAATATTATATTGCACAACATACACGAACGTAACTATCAAGTGACACTCTGTTGATTTGTTGAGAGTGTACTTAACTTATGCTCCAGACAACTCTACTGCCAGGTGGTTAGTCTTGTTTGAGAATGGTGCCAAGGTAGTTTTTTTTTAGATATGAAAACTACTGAATACTTGATTACTAGTTATTTTTGTAACACCCTGTTTTGTATATACCTAAGATATTCTCTTATATATTATTTTGGTTACTAATATTAATAAAAAAACTTTTGAGGCATCTTATGTGAGAGACTAGTGTAGTCTAGTCTAGTAAATTAAACAACTAAAATTGCTCTGTGACTCTCTCATTCTTCACATCATAAACAAAAGTCCTCTCTACAATAAGAAAAGAACTACATAAATTGTTGTCAGGCAGAGGCTCATGGAATTCACGTGCAATTTTGATATTTGTTCTATCATTGACTACTACTTGTTTTCTTTTTGACGTGTTGATGACAAACATTGGTGTGTGTGCCTTGAATTCACTGTGAGTATAGTATACATCTATGGTCCCTTCAGTCACTCTTTTGTAAGCAGTACAAGCCTCATATAATTTGAGATAGTCATCTTGTGCTATGTCCAGATTATAATTTTCACGAGGGAAAATCTCATTACGTCCATTTTTAAGATAAATATTTTAATCTTGCATTTATCAAATTTGCTGGAATCTTTTTCTTGTGTGTTTTCTCTCCCAGTCTGGAACAGTACAATTACAAAATCTGGCATATCATACTGTATACTACTGAATTGATTAGTAGCATCAAGTTCGTGATGTCCACCAGAGGTTGGTTTTTGGACACACTGGTAAGTGTAAAATCCAATAGAAACTTGTGGATTTTTCAGAATATTTGCTTTTTATTTAAGAGCATCATTAGTTTCATATTCTACTACTGGTATCCTCAGCTCCATGGCCTTGATGATACACTTGGCTGCTTGAGGCAGGGTGTTAGGTAATGTTGTACCATCTGCATTTAAGGTACTGTAACGCATAAGAGCATTATTATCATTAGCTGCCCTGCGAAAAGTAATTCTCAAACCACCTTTCCATATGATGTCCTTGTATTCTGAGAAGAAACCTGGCAGCAGACGCATGGGGAACAGTACTGTGTGTTTTTTATGTCAGAATTTTGGTTCCTGATTCAAATCCCTCTGCCTGGTAATATGTTGCATCTACTTTGGAAAACTTAAGTGTTCCTATGGCAGTAGAAGTAATACCAGGATAGTCTACTTTATCTATCACAGTACCATGTTTACCAATTTCTACTTGAGAGAATAAGTGTGGTACAAAATTATCTACTAGTTTTATGTTTGCACCAGGAGGAAATGCTTCATTATTTTAATTTTTTACTACTTCAAATTTAATATACAAGTCATCCCTGTTATGATGTACAAAACTGTCACCCACGTACACATGAAATTCAATTTCACGATTGGGTTAATTGAGATTAGCAAATGTACGACGATTGGGTAGAAAAGATTGTAATTTATAACTTTCAATATGCTCCATGTTAATGGTTATTTTATATAATAATTTCTATGATTGCTGTTGTACAGTACTGTTCCCATGCACCTGCAAAATCAACTACTTCACCTGTTTCGTTGGTTACTGCTAACTCTATGTGGTCTATACAATTGTGGGATACTGGAAAATAGATAGGTGAGGAGGGTTTGTAGATGATAGGTTCCTTGAAGTCAGAATTTGGCTTGAAAGTTGATATGATTCCAGTTTGTTTGTGACTACCTATGCTGCCATCAGAATTAGTAAGCATTCCTTCTGCTACATTACAATGAATATTCAAAGTCTCTATGGTCAAGAATTTAGGAATATTGTCACCTTTGTGTTTGATGGGATGCTCAAGTTTTGCGTTATTCTCAAAACCTAGTACGTTACCAAGGTATGCCACCAAAATATTAAAAAACATAAGCTATGATGTCCTTTTTGTAATAACAGATCAAGTGGGTGCCTTTATTTTTGAAACTATCCAAATTGACTACACCACACTCTTTTTTATATGGTCCCTTAATAGGTAGGGAATCTGATATTAAGACACCTCTCAGGTGTTTAATTACCAGTAATTCAATCAAATTTTCAATATCAAAGTTAGAGAGTGTTTCTATTTTCTTATATATTTTGTCAGAGCATTAATACCTTGCCTTTCTTCTCCATTGCCAAATTATGACGTTTCTGCTCTTCTAGTTCAGCTTTGTTCTTCTTTGATTCAATAACTGGTTTTGCTATAGCAGCACTACCTCCTGCTAGACTCCCCACAGCACCTAGAGCTGCTAAAATAGCTGGAATACTGAATATCAAACCACCAGTGTGTTTATTTTATCTGAAACTCGGCAATCTTTTCAACTGAGGTGTACTAAGAGTTAATTTCATTCCACGACACTTACTCAAAAAAGAGTTTTTCTCTTGTTGTTTTTTGGTGAGGAGACTGTCTGAGGCTTCTAGAGATTTTAGATCTGAATAAGGTACTTGGCATTCAATACCTTTAGGTCTCATAATGATAGGTATGAAAAACTCAATATGCTGACCAAGGCAGAAATTTATTTATAATAAAACATAAACTAAACGTAACGTTTCAACCTTCAAGCAAGGTTTCTTCAGACTCTGCACCAAGTACAAATGTAAGAAGATACAAAAACAGGACGATATATATACACAAACATTACTCCCTTCAGACTATTAGAAAGTTGTTCTGGAACAATCTAGCAGGTGGCTTTCTCTTGTCAACTGTACTTTCGCCTAATAGGCTAAACATATTTACTTCCATCCAGAATGTGATTGGACTCTTTATCTCACGCTCTTTTTCCTTCATTCTTCTTCCTTCTTCTCCCCTTCTTTCTATCTTGTCCTGTCCACTCTTTCTAACACCTTCTTCCATTCTTTGTTTAACTTCAGTCCCCCATTCCAGTTCATTGTGTCTTCTTCAACTTTCTTCTCTTATTTCCTTGGCCTCCTTCCATTTTCTCACTAGTATTCTCTTCGCCCTTCCTATTTGCTTAGCCTCATCCCACTCTATGACAGGTCCTGTTTCTCTCGTGTCTTTTAATATCGCGCTTCTCTCTCTCCTAAGTCGTACATAATCCCTAAATTGTTTTAACCTGTCTTTAAGCCACTTTTTTGTTTCTCCTATGTACACACTCTGACATTCTTTACATTTCACTTCGTAGATAATCTCTTCCGCTTCCTCTTCCTCTTCTCTGTTTTCCTCTTTCTTGTTTGCCTTCTTTGCTATTCTTAAGATGCTTCTCCTTCCACTCCTGTAAGTTTTAATGTCCGCTTTCCAAAGCACTTTGCATATCTTTTCTGTGGTCTTCCCCGTACTCCTTACTCCAAACCTCCTCTCTTTTTCTTTCTCTTCCTCTTTTTCTTTCTCTTCCAATTCTCCCCTGCCCCTTTTCTTACTTCTTCTGTTTGTGTCCAGTCTATCCTCCTTCTCATAGCCATTTTTCCCAGCTATTTCCATAGGCTATTTATTTTGCCTTCTTTTTCACATCCTTTCATGCATATTTTCTTGATTCTGTCCTCCATATTCTTTATAAAATTTATTTTTGTCACGTTACTTACATCACTCCTTTTGTCGCAGAATACTTCTGGTGCACACTTCTTCTGATGCCAAGGGGTTTCAATTTCTTGTCCTCTCTTCCTTTTCATGAATAGAAGAGAAGAATATCAAAAAGATGGCAAAATAAATAGCCTACGGAAAGAATAGCCATCTTAAGAATAGCGAAGAATGCACACAAGAAAAAGGAAAACAGAGAAGAGGAAGATGAAGGGATTATCTACGAAGTGAAATGTAAAGAATGCTAGAGTGTGTACATAGGAGAAACGAAAAAGAGGCTGAAAGACAGGTTGAAACAACATAGGGATAATGTACGACTTAAGAGAGAGAGAGAGAGAAACGGGATATTTAAACACACGAGAGAAACAGGACATGACATAGTATGGGATGAGGCTAAGCAGATAGGAAGGGAGAAGATAATACTAGTGAGAAAATGGAAGGAGGCCTAGGAATTAGAGAAGAAATTTGAAGAAGCACAATGAACAGGAATGGGGGACTGAAGTTAAACAAAGAATGGAAGAAGGTGTTAGAAAGAGTGGAGAGGACAAGATAGAAAGAGGAGAGAAGAAGGAAGAAGAATGAAAGAAAAAGAGCGTGAGATAAAGAGTCCAATCACATTCTGGATGGAAGTAAATATGTTTAGCCTATTAGGCGAAAGTACAGTTGACAGAATGTTACAGAACAACTTTCTGATAGTCTGAAGGGAGTAATGTTTGTGTATATGTATCGTCCTGTTTTTGTATCTGAAGAAAACCTTGCTGGAAGGTTGAAACGTTACGTTTAGTTTATGTTTTATAATATATAAATTTCTGCCTTTGTCAGCATATTTAGTTTTTCATATCATGGAAAGAAGTATTAATGGTGTTATGATAGGTATTTATACGTATATATATATATATATATATATATATATATAGGATTGTTGTCCCCACCCAAATTTTTGTTTTGTATTCATGACAATGGTTGTAAAAATGTGCTGCTTTTTTCACCTAATGAAGCATCTTTGATGATTAGTCTTCCAAATGCTGCTTGCTCGAATTTTTGATCTGCCACATGACGAGCACTAAGCTCATTGTAAGCATTGTAGGCAATGTCATGGTCTTTACAAGCTGTATCTTAAGGAGTACTTCCGCTGTCTCCTTTCTCCAGTGTCTGTTCTAGGTTAGTCCCTGGACCACAGTATTGGTATCCAGGAAAGTGCATTTCGAAAGGAAATTTGTTAATAATGTCATTAACTAAATCCTGACCCTTCCAGAATTTAGGAGGTAGAGTATTAACAATTTTAATTAAGTATCCTATGCCTTTACTGTCATTTACAATAAGATTGGCTTATTTAGTACTAATCATATCTACAATACCTATTTTTTCATTATGAAAATTATTGTTGCCAGCATTTTCTTCTCCTGCTACGACCAAGAATCTATCTATGGGTTTTCTGACACCATCCATCCACACAAACTCTTTGGGTAGAGTATTGTAGTGTTTAATGGCACTACCAGTTTAAGGTTGGTTCGATATAAGTTTAATCAAATTTTTGTATTTATACCCACTGCTAGATGTAACTCTATTCTGACTAGCATCATTGTTTTGGTATAGACCATCAAACAGTATCAAAATTTCTGGGTAACTCTGGTAATCTTCATCTGTATAATCTTTGAGGTATTTCTTGGTGATGAGTTTCCATAGTCTCACAGTGCCAGAATATCTAGATCAGCTATTTGCCCCACCCAAATTGACATTTACATCATCCCCTTGAAATGTAACTCTAGATGTTCCAATTTTCCAGACTACTCCCTCGTCAGCCTCCATGGTTGGATATAATCCGAAAACTTTATCTTTGCCAAATTTCCTAGTACTCAGGTAATCTCTTGTCAAGGGACCTAACTCAATATTTTCTGATTCTCCTATGGCCTTAGTAGATGGTTGTTGGAGTACTAGAGGAGTATGAATACTGGATAGTGGTGTAGGAGGAAAACCTGCATAATTTCTAGCAGCAAGAGGCACTAGCTCATTCATAAGATTCTTATTTTGTTCTGTAACACCCTTAATTTCTCTACCAAGACCACTGGCAGCATCAATAATTGGTTGATCCTGACGCTTGTGTTGTTCATAGTATCCTCTATTTTAAGATTTCTATCCTTTACTCTTTAATACAGATAGTCACGTAAATTCAAATTGTCTTCAATTTTATGTTTTGTCATTTATGTTTAGGGGTTATTTATAATGTCACAACGTATCTTATGATGACGCAGCATTTATAAAATTGTTAATTTTGTTTGTATATTTTCCATTGTTTTGTTTTTGAGCCTTATTAATTGTAGCAGATCTAAAATCATCTTTGTTCCAACAGGAAGAGCAGAATTTTGAAAAATGACCGTAGTTTAAATCTCCTCCTACATAGTCATTATATACATGATAAAGATTAGTTCGGTCCTGACGAAACAGACAAACTAGATTTATATTATCACGAAATAACTGTTTGGGAATCTTAGACTACGTCTGATCTAGATAAAAACAGTCTATTCCCCTGTGACGACCCGGAGTAAAAAAAGTACTAATTTCATTTTGATTTTCTAAAATTACATCATCAAAGACTACAACTGAGTTTTCACAACAATTGTCAAGTGGTTTTATTTCTGATTTAGAGGTAGCTGCCCAGTCCCTCATACAGTTTCATCAGCTGCTGGTATTCTGGTTGCTCCAAACTTTTTTAAAATATATGCAGGTGTCTGGTCTTCCAGTCTAACCAATTGGGAGCAAGCAGATAATTATCTACAAGTAGTGTAGTTTTCCACAACCGGATGGACCTACAATGAGACATCTGAGATTGTCAGGGAGCATTTCACTATATTTCTTTCTAGTTTCTAGTAAATCAGGCAAACGTCTTACCACATACATGTTGTCATAAAATTACTAGGTCTGTGGTAATCCAACTCTTTTCTGAAAGTCCCAGCGATTTCACTAATATATTTTTTTTTCTACGTAATACTTTCTCAATAAGGTATGTATCTTGGTATTCATTTTGCTAAGTTCCTCTTCATAAACTATTTCTTTCAATATTTCATTCCAATTGTCTTTAATTATATAAGTATACCTATTCCCTGGTAAGACTTCAACCACAGTGAACAACTCTGTACTCCAATTTTTAGTAAAACCCTTTTCAAAGTAGTGTTTAAATTTGCTAACTCTCACTTCATCTCCTATTTTGTACTTAGATGTCTTGGTTGTATGTTGACATTTGGGATAGTAAACAGTGGAAAACAAGTGTTTCTCATTAGATTTATTTACTTCAGCAGGCTACGTACGTATGGTTCTATGTATAGAATTATTGTAATTATGAACAAGATCAGATAAAATTGTTACACACAAATAGTTACCATGCAAACTAAACTGTTTCCACATATGATTTTTTAGTGTCCTGTTGAATCTCTCAATTATGCTAGCTTTCAAAACACTGTATGTAGAATAATGTCTAATATCATGCTGGACCTTTAATTTCTTGAATGTGAAATTGAAAAATTCCTTTCCTCTGTCTGTCTGTAAGTGATGAGGTATTCTGCCTTACTCAAAACTAGATTTAAAAGCCTCAGTGACAAAGCACCTGTTTTACATTTCAAAGAAACAGCCCAAGCATATTTACTAAAAGTGTCTATTACAGTAAGTAAATACTTAAAACAATAATTTATCTTATTCAGTTTTTCAAATTTCCTGTGTTCATTTCAATCAAATCTGCCTGCCATAGATCTTAAATTCCTTTTGTTACCAAATATGGTCGTTTGTAGTTACGATGAGCTGGTCACCAGTTTGAACATAAAAAACAGACAATTGCTTATCTTCATGTATTCTATGTTTATTTGTAGAATTATCCCAATATGCTCTTGGCATATGAAATGCTCTGAACACACCATCTTTTCTTTGTATGGTGAAGAGTGGTACCTAAAAATGATTTCCCATTTTCAAATTTGAATAGTACCATTGAGGAAAAAATCATGAGTCTGTGAGTAAGAATATAATTTGTAAATATTACCAGCCTTAACATATGTCCAGTGCCCTCGTGTATTTGGAATACTGTGAAGTCTGACGATCTCAACAGAGAATAACTGACAAGATTCTACTTCATCCAATCTGCACAGCAGTGGTTCCAAGTGTTCCCTTATAGTACGAACAACCTCATCATAGCTATGTTTGATTCTAATATCCACATAGAGTTGTTTAAATTGTTCTGTGTGGTGAAACTTGATAAAGCTGATTCTTGATTTGTTTCTATGGTCCCAATTTGAAGCTTAATATTTGAAATAATCTGCTGTAAGCTCTCCACAAGCCTAAATTTGGAGCTTTGGCTAGAGAGATCATGTACTTGGCTTTTAATTGCCATAAACACTGAGTGAAGTTCACTGTCAATTTGGTTGGTGGGCAAAGTGGTAATAGTTTCTTGAATTTGTGCAATTTCCATCTGAATATTTTTGATATCTTCAGATTTGAGTGTTCTATTTACTGCTCTTTTCACAGCTCTCAGTTCCTGAGAAGTAGGTAAGCTAGCTACAGTATTCTGGAGTGTCGTCAAAGCTTCTTTCACAGCATCTAATTGAGTAGCATCAGCTACAGTAGTTAATGCATTTTGGAGTTTTATTATGCCACTGTCTGTAGGTGTTTATCGTTGAAGTGTTTCTAATTTGTTTTGTATGTTATCTATCAAATGATGAAAATGAGATAATTCAGATTCAGTGTTCAGATTTTCCAGCTTAGAAATTTGTTGTTGTACTATACTCAGAGTTTCAGTAATACCAGGTAATTTTGATTCCAGTATTTCCTGGACACTCATTAGTTCATTTTTCATAGCTGCCAAAGTATCGCCAATGTGAGCTATGGTACTCTGAATTTTCCCAAAATCCTCGTACGTCTCAAGCTGGAGTTTGATGTTAGTAACTTTACGAGCAGTGGCATTAAGTTCAGTGGAGGAGGGTAGATTATTTATAAAATCTTCCAGTATTTGAAGTTTGGCATGGACTCTATTTATAGCAGTGTGCAGCTCATGTGTTTGTAGTTCAATTTTTATATTTTCTAACGTAGGAATCTCAAAGTATTGAAACTGCTCACGGAAATCAGCAATTATACTATCATAATCTTCTTGAGTTTTGATACTTTGGATGATTGCTTGTATTTTTGTGCGAATACTGTTTGTTTGTTTATTTAATTGTTGTTTTAGTTGTTCTACATTAGTAGTCTCAGCTTGTCTGAATTTCTCAACCTCTTTTTTTAATTTGCCTACAATCTCTTCTAAGTTTTGAAGAGTGTCCATTGAGGCCAAATTAGTGCATTTTTACAGTAAGAATTTGAGCTCAGCATCAATTTTAGAGAAACGGATCCAGACACTGTGACTGGAAGCTAGCTCTCTCAGATTGGAGACTAGAGTTGGGAGTTTCCTGTAATGTTCGTAGATCCGTACGTAATTTTTTGACTCTAATATCAAGTACAAGAATTTCAACACTGTGATCATTGTGATTTGTATGACCAAAAATATCATTAGGCATTTTGGTAATGGTTATTTATTATAGGATAAGTGATTTTTAACTCCAAAAACAAAGGTATAAATGTATCATACTCTCCCAGAATCTCTATGAACAAACAATCATTTGCAGATATATCATATGTGGTGATAGTATTCATCTTATCATATTTAATACGATAGATATTACTCCCAGTAAATATTTTTATCTCACCCTTGTTCCCAGGGTTTATAGTAAATTGAAGTTTCCCACCAGTGGGGAATTCGTAATAATTTAGATTATTATTAAAAATATAAAATATTTGACCAGTATCATCATTATATTCTGTTAGGATAATGTTAAAGTGGATAATTAGTAGTCCATTTAGTTTAGACAAGAGATTAGTTGTACCAGTTTACATATTAGATGACTTAAATGAAAAACCCGTAAAAGGTACATTTTACAAACATGAACTCTTGGAGTTGCATTGTAACGCCGCAACACTCTGTATAAAAGGACAATGGGGTATCAACAGATAATATCCTATAATCAGACAATCTTTGGATGTCCAATCGCAAAGTCCCTACGAACAATGCAAACACCATAGCCTGTCGCTAAAACCTGAATAGTAGGATCCTGCAGTAACTAATTCTTCCGGAGTCTGACATAATCCTATAGGCCACATTCTGTATCTCGAATTCACTGATAATTGATAACATACGGCTCGGCGCAAGTCCAGCAATCGTGGTAAGTAAACACTCTCATATGTCATATAAGGTAAACCAATCGGATACTGTAGGTGATGGTGTCCCTGGTAACGGTCTTAAAGGTACCTCCAGAGGATCGTCGGGGAACAGCCGTCTGCAAACACCAAAGTCTTCGGGAGGAACCACAGGGAAACAGGGATGTCCTTCTAATTTACGTAACAAAGGACGATTACAGCCAAAGCCACTCTTTCATTCTCTCCTTCAAAGCTTCGTTGATCTTGTCCTCCTCCTTCCTGTGACGTAGTTCGCACATACACCCGTGACTTGGAAATCCTGTTCTCTCGTCCGCTCATCTTTTCTCTTCTATCTCCTTCAACGCCTTCCAGTGATAATGAACTCCTTTTCCTAATTCGTTGAATAGGTAAAATCCACACCAGGGAGATTCACGTATCGCTACATACATAAACGGGAAATAACTCAGCAGCCGATGGAGGGCCGTCCGATAGTTGTCCAGGTCACCGTAAGGTCGAACAAGTTCCCAGAACTCCTCGTAGCTGCTCTCGTAGAAATTCACGCCATTATCAGTGTTGTAACGCACACATCCGTTCTCACATGTATGACGGTACCATAATGAGTACCATCATAACGGGAAAAATAAAATAATTCTGTCACTTGAAATCTACGATTTAAGTTTGTATTTGGTGGTTTATATTTGTACAAAATTAATTTACATCACTTTGGTTTTGTTCTAATTGAAGTACGTATGTAAACTTCAAACATTTAAAATATTTTAATATCTCAGCGATGTAATTTGGTTTGTGATGTATCAAGAATGTGCTTACCGTAGATTGCCAATTTATGCAAAATCGCACATATGTTTGGTTTCAACCAGTTTTACTTGCTCATTCATAAGTATATGGATACGAACATGTATTTAATATGTATTACTAACACGTACAATCCATTTGAAATAAGTTTTGGTAGAATTTCGACGATAAAATTAAGATTTGTTGCAAGGAGCGCCTTGAAGAGTAATCCTAAAGTTGTAAAGTTGTGAACATAGCCAACTCACATAAAGGGAAAAATCTAAGTTGTGCGTAAATAACCTTTTTCCCACCAAAATTGTAAAACTTAAAATAACTGTAAATGGTAAAAAGAAAATACGTAAACAAGTAATAGAGTATTGTAATATCTGTTTTATTGTATCTAATTTATTTTACAAGCATTTTCATGTATTATATGTGTACAATTCTATAATTGTCACTTGAAAAATAATAACAAGTTTGTATTCTGTGCGTAAAGTTGTAACAGTGTGAGTTTGGATACACTGCTTCATCTCAAAGATCGTTGACTCGGAGGATGGAGTCGCTAAATTTGACAAGGACTTAAATTGGATCTATTTTTCTTAAAAGGACAAGATTTGTCCGTGAAATGTGATATTTTGGTACAAATAAGAATAGTATTTGTGCTTCGAACTTAAAAAACGCCGCAATGTGCAGTTAAGGTCAAAAGAACATTTAAAAGTGACCTGTCGCAAAGACGTAAAATGGCAGCCATCTTCTCTTCATTACGAACTTTCAGATAAGTATTGTCGAATTGCAAATAGCCATAAAATTGCAAGATATAAGTTGTAAACCTGGATAAGTATGTTTCATTTTGAATTTGAAGAATCTATTGAACTTATGTATAACACTTCTTAATTTGTTCTTCGAGGGAATCGAGCATTTGATGCAAATTGTCTCGTCAAAAACTTCGGAAAATTGGAAGAATTGACATATGGTTATAAATTGACTTGATATCGTGCTTAATATGAAGAAAAACTAAAAATATGTAAAAGTGATATTGAAAAGCGAACCTGCTTCATAATATTGTGTGTTTATTGAATTATATGTAAGAATGCATGCTTCGACGTTGTTTATTTTTCTTAAATACACTGTTCGTTAATACTTGATTTATGGTAAATTTCAAAAGTGAATACAGTTATTGGGTCAGTAATTTAAAACATATAAAATTTAATACTTGAACTTCTAGTAACGTATGGTGTAATATATAAAACAATTTTCATTAATTCCTTTTAAAAAAATAACCACGACTGTGTAATTCTTAGCCGAGGAAAATATGTCGTTTAACGGTTATAAAAGATTACTGAGACTCAATTTTGTTGCTTTTTATAGTCTCATAAAAGTCGATATTTAAAAAGTTCATATTAGATTAGTGAGTCTCATCTTGTCTCTTAATTGTTAGGAGGTAAATTGTTAAAAATACATATCTGATATAACGTGATCATATTAAGATCCTTACGTCTCCTAAATAGTTCAGTTTGTACGTCTCATTCATATAAAGACTGATGAGACTCATTTTGTCTCTTAAGTGATAAGGAGTAAAATATTTAATTTGTGTAATTCTGTATTTAACTCGCAAGTCTGTTGTGATATATAAACAATGACTGAAACTGTCAAGGGGAATTTCACACTGACGGACATCGTCGGAATGCTAAATTCATACAATAGTGATATTAAGACTGCTTTGCAGGTGCAAGCAGAACACAATAAAAAAAATAGACACTGCTTTGCAGGAGCAAGCAGAACATAATTCCAAAATAGAGACTGCTTTGCATGCACAAACTAAGGAGCTTAAAGATCTCAAAATTGAAATAGGTCAGTTTAGAAATGAATGTATGGTTAGGAATGAAAAGGTAGTAAAAGACTTACATGTGCTTGATAATAAAGTGAATCTGGGTTTAGTATCGTTAGCTGACGATCTTGATAACAAAATCGAAAGAGCCATCGAGGATTTGTCAAGGCAATTTGACAAGAAACTTGAGAAATGTTTTAAAGCTTGCGAAGATAATGATTTGTCTATATGTAATGTTAAAAGGGATTTGGGACATGTACATACTGCGTTAGATCAATTGCAAGTTACTAGGCCATTTGCGAATATGACAACTAGGGGTGAGCAGCAAAATAAGTATGTTGTTGATTATGAATCCGATGATGTAAGTCACATCATTCTTTCATCCAAACCTTCACCTAATGTTAATAATCGTAGTGAAGATTTTTATTGCCTAGAAGAAATTAAATTAGCACAATATAGTCAGATGTCGAATGATCATGCAGTTTCTTACTTAAATGTTAACATTAGAAAGGCTTTGTCACATGTAGAGTCCAGTTTAACCACTGTGGTCAATAATGTACTGACTCCTGTTGCGGACGGTACAAATATAACATCGATGAATGGAAATGCGAATTCAAAGCATGGTGTTTTTCATGAGCTTGATGCTAGACAGGTTGATCTGGATGTTGAAAACCGTGTAGATGAAAGTCGACCTAGTGTTGGATATGTTCCGCATGACTACGGTAAATGCAGACACCTTTCGGGTGCAATTTTTAATTCAGAAACTGATTGTGATATCAACTCTGATCATGATAGTACATGTGTGGTAGACGGTCCTTATTGTAATACTAGACTAGCTAATAAGCGAAATAAGTTAAAGCGTGACAAGTCAACTAGTAGGGCTGGACGGCATGTAAGTAATGCATCTAAGATGTCTCCTCCGACAAATGTTTCAAACGTTAAACATTCAGAAGTTGATCCATCGAGAGATAATTTAAAGGTTAGGTGTAAGCCAATAATTAAACCACAAGATTTGAGGCATTTTCCTCATTTTGATGGTGTTTCTACAGATATAATACCATCTGAATTTATTGAAAAGGTAGAGGAAAACCTGGAAATTTACAATGTTCACGAGAGTGAATATTTGAATTATTTACCTAAATTACTCACAGATTGTGCGCGTACCTGGTATATTGAAAATAAATTAAAGTTTAAGTCTTATCCTGAGTTTAAGACAGATTTCTTATCCCATTATCAAAACGATACATGGAAATATGTAAATTTGACTAAAGTTCTAAATTCACCTTATGATAAAGACAGCAAGGAGAACTTATTGCAGTTTGCGAATAAGAATTTCAAAAAAATAAAATCTATACAACCACATGCTGAAGAAGCACATCTTATTGCTCAGTTATCTTCGTTGTTACCTTACAAAATTAGTGAACATTTGGTGGTGAATAATATTCATACACTGAGACAAACATTGCAGGCCATAGAAAATTTTCAGTCTTTAAAAAATAATCCAATTAGGTATATGGATTCTAGTAAAGCTTATGGTAACCAAGAGAATAAATCTAAAATAGCTAATGTATCTATGATTAAGGAGCACAATAACCAAGGTATGTCGAACAGAAAAGAGATAAGAAACTTAGGGTGTAATAATGATGTGGGATCTGCTCGTAAATCCTATGATAATGCTAGGACATGGGTAAAAAATGATCAAATTTCTAGAAAGGTAAATCTTGGTTCGAGGCAGGAAAACTGTTAGATGCTCCTGATACAGGAGGTGTCTTGAGCATCAAAGCGGTTGAAAATCCCCCTTTTCCCAAAGCTCAATATAATGCACACTCAAGTGAAATAAATAATGATCACCATTGTGATTTAGATGAGTTCGTTCCTAAGTTAGGAGATCATCAATTACTTGGTGACAGTATGTTAGTTAGGTATGCTAACAGTACTTTAGGTTACAGATGGAACAAAAATGAAACTGCTTCCAGATTCATTGGTTTGTGTGTCTCGGGACAAACCATTGAAGATCTTCATAAACGTGTATTAAGTGTTACGAAAATTTCGAACAAAATATTGATCATGATAGGCACCAACGATTTAATTAGGAAACGTAGCCTGGAACAAATGCAAGTATCTTTCAGTAAACTCATGAATACATTGAAATCTAAATGTGCTGAGATTTCGATACTGTGTTTGCCACCTCTTCCTAAATATATGTCATTTCCTCATGAACAATTGTGGCAAACATGGAATAATTTCAATCTATATTTGATGTCACTACACGACGAGTTTAAGGTAAAAGTATACAATATAGCACCATTATTCTTCTTGGAGAATGACTGCATAGATAACTCTTTGTACCAGAAATTCCTTGGTGACTCCTCCAGAGGCAAAGTAGATATGATACATTGGAATTATGTGGGTATGACTAAGGTTAAACAGTTTTTGTATAGTATGGGCTTTGGCTGTACACCTTGTACAACAAGTAATAATGTGAGTAGAGAAGTAAATGTGCAAGCTACAGTGCACAATGTCAATGTTAGTCACTTTAGGGATGCAAACAGCATTGAATGTTATCCCAATGAGGATAACGTTTCGGCTTTGTGGAAAAACTAACAAGGGACCTTTGTTTAAAAGTGGGTGATGAAGGTCAAGTTAATAATCCCACTACTGATGACCTTAATCTAGGGAAATGGGAAGAATTTCATGACAGTGATGAATATGAATCAAAAGAAATTCCAATACCAATTAATGCTCTCAGCAATAACAGCCTCACTGCAAAATTAAAAATTTTAATATTTGATAAATTTTATACTCTCTGCGACACTGGCGCAGAAATAAGTCTGCTTTCTTATACTATTTGGAAATAAATTAATATTAAGGCCAGTAGACCCAGACTCACACCTGCGGATAATGTGAGATTGGTGGATTTTTCTGGTAATAAGAAAACCAAAGTATTGGGCATGGTTAAATTGATAATTCAAATAAGTAATTTACAATGTTATGTTCAGTTTTTAGTGGTTCACAATTTGCAAGTGAATATAATTTTAGGATTAGATGTGTTATATGCACTTCAAGCATCTTTGAATTTTAAAGATCAAACTATCACATGTGGCTTAGAAGAAGAACGCACTTTCGCGCGCTTCATGCCGATTATTGAAGATGGCAAAAATTTATGTTATTTTGAATGTTCTCATGTCAATAATTATAATGGCTTGGAGGATAAGTCCAAGTTCAACCTGCATAAGTTTGAAGATTACATGAATAAGACTGATTCGCTTACAAACGAACAAAAAACTTTGTTCATAGAGTTACTACTCCAATATCAAGAAATATTTTCTAATAAGCCTGGTTTGTGTAACGATTACGTTCACAAAATGGTTTTAGATACAGATCTACATATAGTAGGCAAAAATTATCCTATACCTTTTGCTTATAGAGATCAGGTACGTCAACAAATAAAAATCATGCTTGATTGGGATGTTATTGAGTTGTCCAATTCAGAATATCTGTCTCCACTTTTAGTAGTTCCTAAATCTGGGGGAGGTATCCGTTTATGTGTTGATCTCAAAAGAGTAAACCAGCATGTTAAGCTTATTCAAGTGCATCCTATAAAAATACAAGATTTATTAGTAGAATTCCAAAATTGTAAATACTACACTTCGGTGGATCTATTGAATGATTTTTGGCAAATTAATTTACATCCTGACAGCAGAAAGTATACTGCGTTTATGTTCGAGGGTATCCTATATCATTTTAAAAGGGTTGTATTTGGTCCAGTAAATGGTACAGCTGTATTCGTGGATGCGTTAAATCGTGTGCTTAAGGACTGTAGAGATTTCGTTGTAGTTTATGTTGATGATGATATCATAAAATCTCAGGATTTTACATCTCACATAATGCATGTAAGAACAGTTCTTGAAAAATTGAAGCAGGCAGGCATGACGTTGAAACTTGATAAATGTGAGTTTTGCAGATCAGAAATAAAATTTTTGGGTCACATTATTACTTCGCAGGGGTATAAGAAAGATCCTAAGTATGTAGATTCCATTGTCAATTTGCCTGTACCCAATTCGGTTAAGCAACTGCAAAAAATCCTAGGTTGTTTTAATTGGTTGAGCAAATACATAAAAAATTATGCCATCATAGCACAACCTATGTATGACTTGTTGAAGGCTGGTAAGAAATGGCAATGGAATGACCAAGCTTCTACAGCTTTTAAAATACTAAAAGATAAAGTTAGTGAACAAGTACTTTTATCTTTTCCTAATTTTTTACACACCTTTTATGTTCAAACCGACTCATCAATAATAGGTGTTGCAGGGTACTGCTATCAGCTGATAGATGGTAATATTAGACCTCTAGGGTTTGTGAGCAGATTGCTCAGAAATTATGAAAAATCATACACTTCTACGGAATTGGAGGTAATAGGTTTTAGGTTTTAGGAGGTTAGGTTTGGACAAAAGATGGCGCCGAAGCCTGATGCAGGCGCATTTAGTGCTCCGAAATTTCAACTGTTTTCCGGTTGCTTGGGTGCTGTTGTGCTTGATTTACTTGTGATATGGACTCGAAGTATTGCAGGAGAAGAAATGCTGGACAACTGCAAGTGTGTGGAGGACTGGTCGCTTAGTTACAGGCGATTTTCTTTCTCGGCCATGAACTCGGATCGAAGTCTCGTGTGGACAGCTTCTGGAAGCCGTAAGAACAACGCCTCCCGTTCCCGCCAGCCGCGTGGCTCGACCCAGCACTGCCTCTTGGTTGCGGCGTTCTCCCTTCTGCTGGCAGGCGACATTCTTGTGAACCCTGGTCCCCAGGCGGTTTCCCGTGAACAATGTGGTTTCCGTATATACTACCAAAATGTGCAAAGTCTAACCAAAAAGTTATCGACTCTAGAAATGTTCTATAGTGAATTTCACGAATACGACGTGATTGGTTTCAGTGAAGTGTGGTTTAATGAAACGATCGGCGATTGTGAAATACCCCTGAAGGACTTTCAGGTATTCCGCAACGATAGAGGTTCACGTGGAGGCGGAGTAATGTTACTGCTAAACAACAAGTGACCCTGCATCAGACGTCTGGATCTGGAAACTGCATGCGAATTAATATGGACTCAGGTAAATATAGGCTCACAAAAACTTTTAATCGGCTGTTTTTATAGACCCCCAAAATCTGGCACTGCAACCTTGTCAGCATTATTAGATTCTGTGCTGAATGCTATGAAGGAAACTGACATCATTCTTATGGGCGATTTCAACCTTCACATAAAATGGTCATCGTCGAACTCTGGCCTATGCACAGACAATGATGACAGGTGGTTTTTTGATCATTATATCAAAGCGATTGGACTTCATCAGTTTGTAGACTTCCCCACAAGACGCACAGAAACTCTCGACCTGTTGCTGTCTTCGTTCACAAAGGTCAAGGCCAAGCCTGGTGAGCAATTCATCGACTCCGACCACACCCCCGTACATGCCGAAATCCGAGTCCCTGGAAAAGCCCCCAGGCCCCCTCCTCCAGACCAGTCTACAACTGGAAAAGAGTCAACTGGGAGCAGCTTTCTCTTGTCACCAGCCTTGTACCGTGGACAATGATGGACCCCCTCCCAGCGGAAGAAGCAGTGGATTTCCTCGTGGACTGTGTGCAAGCCATAATTAAAGATCACGTGCCCCTAAGGAAAACAAAAACATCCCGATTCCCATCGTGGTATAGTGAAGAGACGAAACTTACGCTAAAGAACAAAAAGAATGCGTGAATCCTGTGGAAACAAGTCCCAAACGTTCATACACGGAACACTTTTACTCAATTAAGAAAACATAGCAAAAACTTAATGCAAAGAGACTATAATAATTAAATTCAAACTGTGACGGAAAGTGCTGCTAAAAACTCCAAAATGTTCTGGACGCTAATTAACTCACGCCGACAACACGACCGTATTCCCGTTCAAGTCTCCTGGAACGGTAAGTCTGATACAAAGAAGGAGCGCACATCACTTTTTAACTCGTATTTTCACAGCAACTTTACAAATAATACTGCTACCGCACTGCCTGAAGTCAAGCCCATCACTCCTTACACACTCTCTCAAATCTCAACTAACTGCAATGAAGTCCACGAATTATTAAAATCTCTTTCATGTTCTAATGCTAACGCTCCTAATGATATCCCTGGCATATGTCTACAACGATTAGCCCAGATTCTATCCAAACCAATCAGCATAATTTTTAACAAATGTTTTTCCGAGGGTGTATTTCCTCTTGCATGGAAGCAAGCAAATATAGTTCCTATACTCAAACACGGAAACAAAACTCACGTTACATCTTATCGTCCGATTTCCTTACTTCCTGCACTTGCACCACTAGCCGAAAAAATAATTTCCAATCGTAACCTCGCGCATGCTACTCCGTTCCTCTCTCCCACTCAACACGGTTTTCTTCCTCATGCTTCATGTGACACAAACCTTGCTTGTTTGCTCACAAACGCGGTTAACTGCCTGAGTGCCAAGCAAGACATGGATGTCGTTTACTTAGATTTTTCTAAAGCCTTTGACTCTGTCCCTCATACACAACTCATCCATA
The DNA here is from genome assembly GCF_977018435.1 of Lepisma saccharinum. Classification (NCBI taxonomy): domain Eukaryota; kingdom Metazoa; phylum Arthropoda; class Insecta; order Zygentoma; family Lepismatidae; genus Lepisma; species Lepisma saccharinum. The sequence goes on from NC_139230.1 coordinate 119,227,111, forward strand.
AACTTTCAAACAGATTCAACATTCACGGTCCTCTTCTTAAATTACTCTCATCTTACTTGCACAACAGAAAGCAAAAGGTTATCATATCTGGTTGCTCTTCGTCATGGCTCCCTGTAGTTTCCGGTGTGCCTCAAGGAAGTTCTCTAGGGCCCCTGTGTTTCACTCTTTTCATGGACGATATTCATGAATATATTTCTCCAGAATGCTCGATTTTATTGTATGCTGATGACTGTAAGTTATTTAGAAACATCGCTTCAGTTGAAGACACTTGTTCCATGCAAGACAATCTCACACACATTGAACGCTGGTGCCAAGACTGGAATCTAAAAATAAATCCCGAGAAATCTGTTTTTTATGAGGTTTACCCTCAAATCCAATTTTACAGCACCACCCTATAGATTATGCAACAAAATCATCCCGTTCGTAGAACAGCACAAAGATCTTGGAGTCATTTTCGACGGCAAACTCACTTTCAGCCACCACATAGATTACATAACTTCGAGAGCCATGAAAACCCTTGGGCTAATTTACAGATTTACAGATATCACACATGTTTCTGCTCTCAAAACCTACTTTACATCGTACGTAGTACCTATTCTTGAATATGGTTCCTGTATTTGGTCTATGGCCTGTGATAGCAATATAAAGAGAACAAACGAAGTGGTAAATTTCTTTATCAGAATTGTCAAACATAGATGTCCAGCCCTTGAAAACTTTTCCAAACATGAAATTCTATGCACTCTTCAAATTCACGATCCGTCCCATCGCCGTCAAGTTTCAGATCTAACATTTCTTTTCCAAATCATGAATGGACAACTTTTCACTAACGAACTCTTGCCACATCTTCACATCCGGATCCCACGTACCAACAGCAAATGGAACAACTTCTTTTACACAAAAGCCTCAAGGCTATCCCTAGAACAAAGGTCATTTCTCTATAGGCTACAAACAAGGTACAATACACTAATTGATCCTCCAGGCTTCCATCTATCTAAGCAGGCTTTCAGAAATGCGTGCATCAAGCAGCTGAAGAGAAATTAATATTTGTTATACCCTGGTTATTATTTTATTATTATTGTTTAATTTTTATTATTTTTATTGTATTATTCTTGTTACATATGTGTGCGTGCTTCTCATTTGTTAATTTCTATTTTTCTCGCTGTTGATATCCTGATATAAAATGGATCCGCTCTGTATTCAGGATTTCTCAAATAAATAAATAAATATTGTTTACTATTAATAAGTTCTGTTCACTGTTAAAAGGCAGACATTTCTTTATCATAACTGACCACAAAGCACTTAAATGGTTAGAAACGGCGCACACATGGAATGCACGTTTAACTCGTTGGTTTGTGCAATTACAACAGTATTCCTTCCAAGTTCAATACTGTAAAGGGTCGGAAAATACAATTGCTGATGTTCAAAGTAGAACATTTCCGATGCAAGAAGACCTGTTATATCATGTAAATTCCTTGCAATTTAAGGAAATAGTAGAACCTTTCATTAATATAGATGATTTCATAATAGCCCAAGAAAAGGATGAAGAATTGAAGGAAATTAAGCAGTATATTTTGCACTCCTCAATTCTTAATGATAATCCAAGAAGTAGGACTTGAAATGAGTGTTATCTTCTAGGGGACAATATTTTGTGTATTAGAGATTTCATAACGTTCAAAAAATTAGAATTTGTGTTCCAATTACATTGGTAGGTTCTATTTTGAATAAATTTCATGACTTATCGGGACACTTTGGTGCTAGTCGTACACTTTCTCAAATATATAGATACTTCCAATGGAAAGGTATGAAGAAAGATGTACAGTGTCTCTAAAAGGTTTTACGACAACGACATTTTAAACTAGGCAACCCAATTTACACAAGGCGTTCGTGGGTTGCGTGTAGAGTTAGGCTCAATTTCAGGGTTGCCACATGCACAATAGATATTTATAAAATACGTGAAAGAAATAAAAACAAGTAGTATTTCATAAAATTATTAAAAATATCACTATTATATCGCAAGAGACAAAATTCTTTCTCAAGGGGAAAAAATATGGTTTCTAGTATTTCATCGCTGATGAGTCTACAGAATGGAAAGGAGGTGAGAGAAAACGAGAGGTGACAAAGCACAGGTGAAAGAGAAAGCGAAAGGAGAAGAGGAAAAATAGAGGAGAGAAGAAAGAGAGGATAGACGAGGAGAGGAGATGTAGTGTGGGGATTGGAAAATATTCAAGGAGAGATGAGGAAAATGGAGCAAAGAAGAGAAAAGAGAAGGAAAACGAGATGAGAGAAGAGGGGAGTGGAGAGTAGAGTAAAGGAGAGAAAAAGAGAAGAACGAAAAGAAGAGGAGAAGAGTGCAGTGGAGTAGGAAATCTAAGACAATAGAGGAGATACGAGGAGTGGAGATGAGTGGGATGGAGATAAGATGCGAGAAAAGTAGGGAAGGCGATATGAGATAAAAGCAGAGCAGAAGGAGGGGAGAGAAGAAGGAGAAGAGAAGAACAGAAGGGATTGAAGATAAGAGGTAGTTGCAGAAAATATCGTCTCAGCGTCAAGAATTGACGCATTGGTCAAATGATCGACTTGAAACATTCAATAACATTTTGAAATGTATTGGAGAATGTATTGGATCGGTTCTAAATGCCTTTTGGCTTAGTTCAGAGCAAGGTAAAATCTTCCATGTAAGATCTTTGATTTTACCTGCGATTATACCACTAAAAACATGAATGTAATTTTAATATTTATAAGAATTATCCAATTTTTGTCCACTTCTCGCTTCGTTGAAATGGAGATTTTGTAATTTAATATTTCCCCTCCCCCCATCGTTAATTCCAAACTAAATCATTCCGTTTCACACTGGGTGGACAATGAACACAATGGGATAGGTCTAAAACTTACGAAAATTTTTTGCCACCGGAAGGGTTTGAACCTACGACCATCAGACTGACTGTCCTGAACGGTACACACTACCCTACAAGCTTTCGCTTCTGAACGTAAGTAGAAGGAGCTGAGCAATGTGAAATGTAGATGTAACTCTCCTCCGACATGTAATGTGCAAACCATACTTGTTTGTAACAAAGAAATCGAAGGTAGTACGACTCGGCGAAAACATTTAATGGAGAATTGCACATGATGAGAACATTTCATTCGATATTTGCGGAGGTATCCTTGCATTGAACTCGAGTGGGAAAAGGAGTAAAATTAGAATGTCCTGAATTTCCACAAATATAAATAGTTATTTCATTAATGTTTGTCAATGTCTTTGAAGGAGTACACAATTATCGTTAGAGTCATAAATCACGATCTTATACATGAAATTATCCCTTTGAACGTGTGTCAATTCATTTATTTGATTTTTTTTATATAAATTCCATATGCAGAACAATGTAACCACTATACACTGCTATTACAAATAATGTTACCATGCTCTTGTTGAACAGAAGGGGAGTTAAAAAAAGAATAAAAAGAACACCTAGTATGGAGGACCTGGGACCGCAATCAATGCTTTCAAGAACTCTTCTTAATTATTCTGTCGCGTCAATATTGTAACCGTTATCCTGCAAAGAGAAGTCCAATACTCTGATATAGCTCTGTACTTCTAGAATTACTCTATACACATGCATTTGGAATTTAACTCTGAATTCATTTCTTCGTTGTTAGTATATCTAAGATTGTGAATATAATTTATAGTATGTAATTTTATAACGGTTACATGAACATCTACGAAATTTGGTCTTTATAATAACCTCCGGTTGGCCAAGTTGCCAATATAAAGAAATGGAATATAGATTGTCTTCGAACTTACATTGTTAAAAAGGAGCGGATACACGTATTACTATCCCAATACTTATTCAATAAGGTTTCTTGTTTGTCAGAAATTATCACTATTGCATGTTGAGCTAGTGCCCACCTAGCCGCCTCTGATGAACTCTATCATTCTTCAGATTCTCTTTATAATTCGACTCTGGTCACTTGTAACTTGCTGGGTGCAGACACTGTGCATCGACGCACAATGTTTTGCGATAAGAAGCGACCTTGAAAGCGTGAGTGAGTCACTTTGAACGCGAGTAACCTACGCTACCAAGCTTGTCTGCCTTTGAAAACCAAGTCATTTTTTTTCACCGTTCCCGAACGCGATTGCTATTGTAGAAGTATATATTCTCTCAAAAGGGCAAGAAAGGAAATTCGACCAATGTTCTCCCGTCGTATAAAACCAAATAATATCTAATAAACGAAAAGTTCACGATTGTCAATAAACCTATCTGAGCACAAGGTGGATGTAAATAATAGGAAATTTAATAGAAAGATTCTCCAAAATTTCTCTCCCACTGTCTACGTCAGGCCAGTATCCGGGGGGGGGGGGCATGGGAGGTCATGCCCCCTCGAAACCTGGAATATTTAAATTTGAACTTATCAATAACTACAAAAATAATATTGTCGATATTAGAAATGTGTACAAATTTCAATTTTGTTCTTACCTAAATGAATCTGTTTCTTGCGCAAAAGTCTTCAGGGTGCAATATTGGATGGTTTTAGTTTTACAAAGAAATGCTAGCAGACGTCCGATTCACCGATTTAGTCAGGACAGTGCGTTACTTTCAATCCCTGTCCTGACTTTTTCGAACTGCAATCGTGATGCGAGAATGTCTCTTTATTATTGTTTTTCTCTTAACTCGAAATTAGACATCTTCTTTATTGTAATAATAATTCCTAGTATGCAACATTTAATTTATAAATATATTATTTTCTAAACATAGAATTATCTTGACTTTTCAATGGCGCTCGCACTATTTGAACTATTTTGTAATATCTCTCTCTCTCTTTCATATATATATATATATATATATATATATATATATATATAAATTGGGTCTGGCCCCTCCCTCAAAGAAATCCTGCGTACGAGCCTGGTATACGTCAATGACAGAAATGCAAGCAATATTTTTATTTATTTTAAACCCAATTAAAGGAATGTGGAAGAATTTAAAAGAAATAAAAAGAGCGGAACTACTGTTGCTCTACTTTAAAAATTGTTGTTCTTCGATAAAGAAAAATAAGAAGGATTTGCTCTAGCACCTTAACATCGTGTCCCACGAGTCTCTCTTAACTAATACTGTCAAATGTGCAAATGTGAAGTGATTTTATGAATAAAAATTTCCGCGTATTTACGTCTAACTTTGCGCAAATTTGGTAGTACGCAAACGATGTAATTATTTCATGTTACCTTACGCAACAGCAAATACATTTCATAAGACTGTCCTGAACACGAGACTTGCATCAGTAAACAAGCATTTCGTCTGTTGCAGTATCACAGGAAAATAACATCGTCCTGCAATGTTCAAGCCTCTAGATATTTTCCATTAATAATGTTTAATAATAAAAAGTAGTCCTCCTCCGTAGTCGAGCGGGTTAAGGCGTTCACTCGTCTTGAGATCGTTCGCTGCGGGACGCCGTAGGTTCGAATCCGGCTCTGGTCGGAATTTATTCGGCCTACGTATAGGGCCGGTGGCAACCCACCATCGTGAGGAAATTGGGAAGCTCCGAGTGAGTGAGCGTAATCCGGTCGAGACGACCTACTATAACGGCTGGGAATACGTCGGGCCGACCCCCCGACTATTCCAATACTGGTTGAAGATCTCCACGCTTAGAGGTGGCGAAGGAAAGTGTGGGAGGGAGACCGGCAGTCGGTAGGTAAGCCAAGGCCATTCATGGGCTGTCGCGCTAAGGATTATTATTATTATTAATAAAAAGTAAGTTAGAAGAATTAACTTGCATTTTCACAAATACCAATATTCTCTTTTTTCTTCATCACTTGAAAATTATTTCTCGAAGATATCTGATGTGCTACAAGAAAGCAATTCAAAATTAAAGTAAAAGTTCAACTACATGTATACCCAAAGACATTTACAATATTGGAGGGAGACAGAATACTTAAAAATTGTTGTTTCAATCAAAGGTAAAGCCGTGGTGTGGTGGTTAGAGTTCTCGATTGGGCTGCTAGCGATCCGAGGTTCGATTCTCCTTAGGAGGTGTATTTTTTAATTCTCCTTTTATTATAAACAAGAGAATGGTAACATTATTTGTAATAGCAGTGTATAGTAGCTACATTGTTCTGCATATGGAATTTATAAAAAAAAATCAAATAAATGAATTGACACACGTTCAAAGGGATAATTTCATGTATAAGATCGTGAATTATGATACTCTAACGATAATTGTGTACTCCTTCAAAGACATTCACAAACATTAATGAAATAACTATTTATATTTTTGGAAATTCAGGACATACTAATTTTACCCCTTTTCCCACTCGAGTTCAATGCAAGGATAACCATAACCCCACAGCTCTACAGCACCTTGGCGGGCCTTGGCTTACCTACCGACTGCTGGTCTCCCTCCCACACTGTTCCGCCGTCACCTGTTATAGCGTGGAGGTTTCAGACCAGTGTTGGGGTGACGGTTGATCAGCCCGACGAACCCCCAGCCGTTGTTGTAGGTCTTCTCGACCGGGTTACGCTCACTCACTCGGAGCTTCCCAATTTCCTCACGATGGTGGGTTGCCACCGGCCCTATACGTAGGCCGAATAAATTCCAACCAGAGCCGGATTCGAACCTACGCCGTCCCGCAGCGAACGATCTCAAGACGAGTGAACGCCTTAACCCGCTCGACTACGGAGGAGGACTCAATGCAAGGATACCTCCGCAAATATCGAATGAAAAGTTCTCATCATGTGCAATTCTCCATTAAATGTTTTCGCCGAGTCGTACTACCTTCGATTTCTTTGTTACAAACAAGTATTGTTTGCACATTACATGTCGGATGAGAGTTACATCTACATTTCACATTGCTCAGCTCCTTCTACTTACGTTCAGAAGCGAAAGCTTGTAGGGTAGTGTTTACCGTTTAGGACAGTCAATCTGATGGTCGTAGGTTCAAACCCTTCCGGTGGCAGAAAATTTTCGTAAGTTTTAGACCTATCCCATTGTGTTCATTGTCCACCCAGTGTGAAACGGAATGATTTAGTTTGGAATTAACGATGGGGGGAGGGGAAATATTAAATTACAAAATCTCCATTTCAACGAAGCGAGAAGTGGACAAAAATTGGATAATTCTTATAAATATTAAAATTACATTCATGTTTTTAGTGGTATAATCGCAGGTAAAATCAAAGATCTTACATGGAAGATTTTACCTTGCTCTGAACTAAGCCAAAAGGCATTTAGAACCGATCCAATACATTCTCCAATACATTTCAAAATGTTATTGAATATTTCAAGTCGATCATTTGACCAATGCGTCAATTCTTGACGCTGAGACGATATTTTCTGCAACTACCTCTTATCTTCAATCCCTTCTGTTCTTCTCTTCTCCTTCTTCTCTCCCCTCCTTCTGCTCTGCTTTTATCTCATATCGCCTTCCCTACTTTTCTCGCATCTTATCTCCATCCCACTCATCTCCACTCCTCGTATCTCCTCTATTGTCTTAGATTTCCTACTCCACTGCACTCTTCTCCTCTTCTTTTCGTTCTTCTCTTTTTCTCTCCTTTACTCTACTCTCCACTCCCCTCTTCTCTCATCTCGTTTTCCTTCTCTTTTCTCTTCTTTGCTCCATTTTCCTCATCTCTCCTTGAATATTTTCCAATCCCCACACTACATCTCCTCTCCTCGTCTATCCTCTCTTTCTTCTCTCCTCTATTTTTCCTCTTCTCCTTTCGCATTCTCTTTCTCCTGTGCTTTGTCACCTCTCGTTTTCTCTCACCTCTTTTCCATTCTGTAGACTCATCAGCGATGAAATACTAGAAAACCTATTTTTTCCCCTTGAGAAAGAATTTTGTCTCTTTCGATATAATAGTGATATTTTTAATAATTTTATGCAATACTACTTGTTTATATTTCTTTCGCGTATTTTATAAATATCTATTGTGCATGTGGCAACCCTGAAATTGAGCCTAACTCTACACGCAACCCACGAACGCCTTGTGTAAATTGGGTTGCCTAGTTTAAAATGTCGTTGTCCAAAACTTTTGAGAGACACTGTACAACAATATGTAGCTGACTGTGATTTATGCATTCGTACTAAACCGAACAAGCACCCGTCTAAACATTTAGCCAAAGTACACATTACCGACAATCCTGGGAAAATATTGTTCATTGATTTACAAGGTCCATTCGCCATGGGTCCTAAACGTGAACGCTTTTTATTTACTATATTGGATGCAGCTTCCAGGTATTTGGTGGCATATCCAGTGACAAACAGCAATGCTGTTACGGTTCTGAATAAATTGTGCCATGTATATTTTGTACATCTTGGCATTCCAGAAAAAATAATTTCGGATAATGGACCGCAGTTTCGTTCATGTCTTTTTAATACCAAGATGAAAGAATATGGTGTCAAACTTATGTTTACTCCACCTTACCATCCTTCATCCAACATGGTTGAACGGTATCATTCGGAACTTAACCGTTTAATGAGAGTATTGTGCCTTGATAACCATGCTAAATGGCCACAGCAAGTAACCCTGGCTTTGCATTGGTTAAACAGTACAATCTCCTCACAAACTGGTTTTGCTCCTATAGAATTAAGGTTAAATAAAGAACCTAACCTACAAATAGGAGATGTGATATATGATAATAGTACACATCAGTCATGGAATGACAAACTGCTTATGGCTCAGATTAAAAGTCATGCAGCTAGATCCAAAAAATTAAGCAAATTAAATAGTAAGCAACAAGATAAGATATCGATTTCTTCAGGAAATCTTGTTTTTATCGGAAATAGACAAAGAGATATGGATGATAATCCAATTAAAAAATATTGTTTTCTGTATGAAGGTCCATACTTGTGTATAGAAAACTTTGGTGACTCTCGTATATCTGTCTTACGTTGTAGTGATGGGATTCTTATTGAAAACGTTGCTATCGAACATGCAAAATTATGGAAATATTCAAAAGACAAGAAAATTTCTTGGTTGAACACTTTGCAAAATGCAAGTAGCACACATAAAGATGTGGTGCAAAATTTACTTGAAGCATCAAAGCAAGAAAAGGATGATGTTTCTTCATCTGTCAAAGCAGATGAGTGTACAGTTTGTTCTTGAAACAAACTTACCATTAGTGAGGTTAGCCTAAGTTGGTAGTATACCTCGTACAAGAAATAATTATTTATTTCATAACTCTAATAGTTATTCCATGTTTTAAAAGGTTGGCCCGTAAGTGGTAGTATACCTTGTGCATGAAATAAAAAGATTTTGAGGTTGACGACTCTCGTGGTTGTCCAGTGTTATTGAGGTTGGCCTATTGTTGGTAGTATACCTCGCACGACAAATTGTTTTCATTTTGTTCATTCTTTTAACTTTTCAGTGCTTATAAGGTTGGCCTGTAATGGGTAGTATACCTAGTGCACATAAAAAAATGTATGCAATATTGATAATTCTTTTTATCATACAATGCATCAGAGGTTGGCCTAAAGTTGGTAGTACACCTCGTACAAGAAATAATAACTTGTCATATAACTCTCGTAGTTATTCATTTTTTTTGTTGGCCTATAAATGGTCGTACTTTAAATACATTTTATTATAGTAATAATTTAGATTTCGTTGTTAGGATTTACCTCATGGACTGTGAGATACTTAATAAAATGTAAAACAATTAAGTACGTCTATGTCACACTTTGCAATAATTGTTAGTTGAACTGTATTAACACATATTCACACGCTTATTTGTCCAAGGAACAAGCTACTCAAGTTTTAGTTTATAACACCTAGGGAATGGTACCATGAATCCAAATGCTAATTTTAATGTGAGAATTTTAAGCTGTATTTGATTTCATAAGCTGAATCAAATACTCACAGTATGTTGCAAAAGGTAAGCAAAGAGATCCATGACTTGATCCGAGCTTGTTGCACATGCTGACATGCCATAGAGCATGAAAACTTTGAGTTGGTTCACGTAAAGGCAATAAGTAAGTCCTATAGTGCCACTCAAAAAACTTAATATGAAAAGTGTTTTAATATGTGAGTCGGTTCACGTAAAGGCAATAAGTAAGTCCTATAGTGCCACTCAACAAACTTAATATGAAAAGTGTTGTAATGTGAATTATTTTAAGAATGTAGTTATATTTTTATTAGCACAGAATATTGGATGGTACATTTTCTTCACAAGTTGAAACCTTACTAAGGCAATTCCTTTTTGTGTAGTTTGGTTAAGTTACTAAGACACTATTTGTATTGGGCAGATGAGTAGTACTGGAACGTTAAGATTGACTTCATGAAATGTTTCGCATACTTAATCGTACCTGGCCTTTTGGGGTGTTGATTGTTTAAATTAGTAACATCCACATCTGGTAAATGGTCATGCTACTTGATATCGCAGTGCATATAGATTTGACGTTAAGTAAGCTCTAAAATACTGATTTAAATTTCAATCAAACTCTATCTCACGTCCACAGCAGTGTGAATTTCCTCTCAACAAAGTTTTCGTTCAGAATTGTATAGAACTGATTGTTATTTTTTTTCTCAATGTTATTGAGCAGTAACCATTTTATTTTAAGTGGTGAAGATTGACAATAAATTAATTATACAGTAACCATCTATTATAAGTGGTGAAGATTAATAATGGATAATTTTTACAGTAACCATGTATCTTGAATGGTGAAGATTGGTAATAATTTTGTACAGTAGCCATATTATAAGTGGTGCAGATTAATAATGGAAAATTTCTACAGTAACCATGTATCTTGAATGGTGAAGATTCGTAATAATTTTGTACAGTAGCCATATTATGAGTGGAGAAGCTTATGAGTATTCTGTCATATAAACGATGGGTTATAATAATTTTATGCTTTGTTTTCGTTTAACTAAAGCGTTGTTGTATAATTTTTTTTAACTCACTCTACTAGAAATGATGAGCTAGAAATGTGTTGAACGTATTAATCTTTCCTTTTGTTTGTCATTTGACATATAATATGTGATATGCAATAGAAGTTCACATCACTTTGAAATTTGAACTTTATTTTTCGTACAATTCAATGTGACATAATACCATTGTCTTTAAAATTATACTAGCTTCAAAGAGTTTTGAAGATTATTAATATATAGCTTATAAGCATATTGCCATATAATGTTGGTATTGTATTGGTACTCTTTTCATTTAGCAATTTTTTTGTTTTCTTGAACATAACAGATCATATTTTGATCTCAAATGCTGTTACAAGTTTATAAAATTGTAGATAATAGTTTGGCGTGGGTAAGCCCATTGGGCGCCAGTATGACGGTACCATAATGAGTACCATCATAACGGGAAAAATAAAATAATTCTGTCACTTGAAATCTACGATTTAAGTTCGTATTTGGTGGTTTATATTTGTACAAAATTAATTTACATCACTTTGGTTTTGTTCTAATTGAAGTACGTATGTAAACTTCAAACATTTAAAATATTTTAATATCTCAGCGATGTAATTTGGTTTGTGATGTATCAAGAATGTGCTTACCGTAGATTGCCAATTTATGCAAAATCGCACATATGTTTGGTTTCAACCAGTTTTACTTGCTCATTCATAAGTATATGGATACGAACATGTATTTAATATGTATTACTAACACGTACAATCCATTTGAAATAAGTTTTGGTAGAATTTCGACGATAAAATTAAGATTTGTTGCAAGGAGCGCCTTGAAGAGTAATCCTAAAGTTGTAAAGTTGTGAAACATAGCCAACTCACATAAAGGGAAAAATCTAAGTTGTGCGTAAATAACCTTTTTCCCACCAAAATTGTAAAACTTAAAATAACTGTAAATGGTAAAAAGAAAATACGTAAACAAGTAATAGAGTATTGTAATATCTGTTTTATTGTATCTAATTTATTTTACAAGCATTTTCATGTATTATATGTGTACAATTCTATAATTGTCACTTGAAAAATAATAACAAGTTTGTATTCTGTGCGTAAAGTTGTAACAGTGTGAGTTTGGATACACTGCTTCATCTCAAAGATCGTTGACTCGGAGGATGGAGTCGCTAAATTTGACAAGGACTTAAATTGGATCTATTTTTCTTAAAAGGACAAGATTTGTCCGTGAAATGTGATATTTTGGTACAAATAAGAATAGTATTTGTGCTTCGAACTTAAAAAACGCCGCAATGTGCAGTTAAGGTCAAAAGAACATTTAAAAGTGACCTGTCGCAAAGACGTAAAATGGCAGCCATCTTCTCTTCATAACGAACTTTCAGATAAGTATTGTCGAATTGCAAATAGCCATAAAATTGCAAGATATAAGTTGTAAACCTGGATAAGTATGTTTCATTTTGAATTTGAAGAATCTATTGAACTTATGTATAACACTTCTTAATTTGTTCTTCGAGGGAATCGAGCATTTGATGCAAATTGTCTCGTCAAAAACTTCGGAAAATTGGAAGAATTGACATATGGTTATAAATTGACTTGATATCGTGCTTAATATGAAGAAAAACTAAAAATATGTAAAAGTGATATTGAAAAGCGAACCTGCTTCATAATATTGTGTTTATTGAATTATATGTAAGAATGCATGCTTCGACGTTGTTTATTTTTCTTAAATACACTGTTCGTTAATACTTGATTTATGGTAAATTTCTTTTATTACTTCAAAAGTGAATACAGTTATTGGGTCAGTAATTTAAAACATATAAAATTTAATACTTGAACTTCTAGTAACGTATGGTGTAATATATAAAACAATTTTCATTAATTCCTTTTAAAAAAATAACCACGACTGCGTAATTCTTAGCCGAGGAAAATATGTCGTTTAACGGTTATACATGTTCCTATAATCTTGTACACTTTCTATTTATAATGTATTTTTTTCTACGTCACGTTTTCCGTTAGGCATATTTCAAACTGGCACAATTTCTGAAAGGCTACGCCCAAAACGTGTTCAGACATGTTCCCTTTCAGACAATTTAGATTTAACCTCTACCCATTTCTAACATACAGCTCCCTGGTTCCGAGAATTTCATAACATTTCCCTTACCTTCTTCAACCGTCATCTTCTTTACAATTAATGACCGACACACTATCACGGATTCCAGGAACTACTATTCTTCAACGTTTTCCGCATCCCCTATCCACAAAAACCATACTCACAACCAATTCCCAGAATTTCAACTCATTAACGTCACCGGAAACGCCCAACCGCCACTACCAAGAAAAACAACTTTTCCCCCTGAATTTATACAACACACATAACAAAAAGTGTGAAACACCTGGCGAACGAGGGTGTGTTACTACTGGTGTTTTAAACATGCCTGAGTATTGCCTTTGCTTAGTGTATCTTGGCCTAAAAAAAAGGTCCCTGTGCCGCAGTAGCCGAATTATCAACCCGAGCGGAAGGAGCGTGCAATAGTCAGCTGTTTTGCAGTGTGTGGTTGTTACTGCGTTATAAAATTGTTTAGCACTCTCAAAAGGTCGTTCCTATTTCAGTGCAAAGTGTTTGATTTCATGATGAATATCGAAACTGTACATAGCGAAAGCAGATACTTAATATTTAACGTTATTTAATTTTGGAGGGTACTTAGCAACAAAGCCTGTAGCAACTGCAGTAATATATGGATACGGTGGAAGAGAATGACAATTCTGAAGTACGATTACGAAGCAGGGTAGTGTAAACTTAGTGAGTACTGTTATTTGCTTTAACATTTATTATTCTCTAGATTTCGCTTGATTTCCTTGGTTTGATCAGTCTGTCATTAGAAATAAACAACAGCTAGATAGATTACAACTGACTTCCTCCATGTGGTAGTTGGATCGGATTCTTTGGTGCACGCCAATATTATTATTCTCCTTGTTCATTAATATCAGCAGAGCGGGGGAGGAAGTTTCTACGAAATATATTGCAAATTGACAATAATAATGATATTGTAGATCGGTATTTCTATGTTTTGAGTGTATTTTTAGGTTATCGAATGCTGACCTACATATTGCGCAATAATATCCTCTTCTCGTGATTGGCTGGATAATTTCCTAAATATCTGAAATTTGTAAGAAATCCGTGTTAAACAAAATCACGAAATATATCTCTGTCATTGCCCCATTTTCAGTGAAAGGTGATCAAGTCTTGGGTTGCCAATACATTTAGCATCATTATGTACACACAAACGGGTGGGAGTATTTGACAGGGGTGGTATAAGGTATAACACTTTTAGACTCGAGACTGAAGTACACACCCATAGAGCAGACCACCAGCGCCACTACCTGGACGTGAAACGCCAAGGAATTTCTGTGCAGATTCCTTACACACGTCTCCACATGAGTCTGTTTTCACGTAAAAAAAAATATTTGTTCTAAATTGAACTCTGCGGCTGGTATTTCAATCGCCTCACTTACAGACAACACACACACACTGCAATTACACAAAGAAGTAGCACAGCAAGTCACCAAAAACCACACTCTTTCACATAGTACGAAGTTAACAAGCTATTGGTTCAAGGTCTGTTCCTCACTCCATTCGCAGCTCTGTCCAGGACACCTGTAGTCGCGAAGGAAAGAACAACTGAAGCTCGGAGCTTTCAGATTGAAAAGAATGCTCACGAAATCCATTTACTCTTAACGGTTTAGTCTGCAACGTTATCTTGATACAGTGTTGCACACTCGAAACCTCCAAACTATTCCGAGCGAAGCAAAACGCTTTAGAGGGTAAACTTAAACGGGACGTTACTGGTCAAAAATGTCGGAATCTTCGCTAGCGCCGCCCGCCACACTTCTCCCGATCTCTCGGCCTATCAAGGAACTAGACGCACGGTATATGTACGTATATACAGGGTCTTTCAGAGCGACCCAGACATTACCATTTCCTCGAGAACGGGAGATCGTATAAAGTGGAAACAAAAAAATGCACCACTAAGTTGGACTCAAAGAATCCATAGAAAGTATTTGCAACAGCCCGAAAGCCACCCTTTGTGGTTTTAGTCTGGAAAACATGCCCCGTTCGTGCGATCTTCAAATGGGAAGGGTATGTTTGGAATGCAGATTCGGAAAGGTGGGGAAAAAATACGATTGTCATATGAAACATTTGTCTGTACCACCTACCGTTTTCCGTGTAGAAAATGGTTTTGCAAGAACAGGAAGGTGAGCCAAATCGAGTAAACCGAGCTTAACAATTAAGATAAGTGCAGCACCATAACAGTTTCGGAAAGTGCAGGACACAGCTTTCCAAAG
Source organism: Lepisma saccharinum (assembly GCF_977018435.1). Classification (NCBI taxonomy): domain Eukaryota; kingdom Metazoa; phylum Arthropoda; class Insecta; order Zygentoma; family Lepismatidae; genus Lepisma; species Lepisma saccharinum. The sequence goes on from NC_139230.1 coordinate 119,242,298, forward strand.
ATATGCCACATGATGACTGCGGGACTAAAAAAGGCTGAAACCGCGTGACCCAAAAAAGGGGGTCTAAAGTTAGGGAAGTACTCGAAAATTACAAATGGCAAGGGGGGGTCGAGTTGTACCTCGTTGTAAAGGTCACAGAAAACGTGAAAAGGATGCGAACATGATTTTGTAATCCACTGACCTGTTTAAAAATTGCGACCAAAACAATTCCGACACCTGAAGTTGGTGTTCCAAAGTGAGGAATTACGTACGTAAATAGCAAATCACAAACACTGGACAGAGTGCATAAGATCCTGTACAAACAATTATGATAATGTGTCCGCTCTTGAAACATAGTACTACTGTAAGCTTTGTTTGAGCTGGAACTTTGACCGCCCTTCACACTTTCTCCACGCTAAGGACTGGAAACGAATGGTTTACTGTCACGCACAATAAAGAATTGTTTAGCGTGTTTAACGGCTGCTTCGCCAACGAAAAAGGTCCTTTTCTCACGATTGATTGCCAAACCATTGTTTAACAAGATAAACAGGCATAACTGAAATAATGATAGGAAAAACGAAAGAGTAATCAGAAACTAATGAACAACGAAAACGAGAAGAATAGGTAAAGCACCCAGTGTGATGCACATTCACCAACTTACAGTAGATGTTGGAAACGTCTTCCCACGTCCTCTATGCAATTCTGCACACGGACACTGAAGTCATTCTGTGCTGCAATAACTTCTGTCTCACTAATCTGCCAGTATGCAGCAACTATGCTCTCAATCATGTCGTCCCTCGTTGTAGGGCGATTTGGTAAACGATTTCTTTCAGTCGTCTCCAGAGGTAATAATCTAAACATGTTAAGTCTGGTGACCTAGGAGGGCAGGGCACATGCCCACCTCTACCTACCCAGCGACCAAGAAACATTGCATTCACCTGATTCCTCGCTGTCAGCTCAAAATGTGCTGTCCAGCCATCTTGTTATAGCCACATGTGTGTTCTGATGTGTAAGGGTACGTCTTCGAGAAGACTGGTCAATTTTTCCTGAAGAAATGTGCAGTACACAACACCCGTAAGCCTCGCTTGAAAAAAGTTAGGTCCCATTATTTGTCCGCCGATGATTACACACCACACATTCACAGACCATCTACGTTGATGATCAACCTCTTGCATCCAGCGTGGGTTTTCGGCGGCCCAGTAATGCATGTTGTGCCGATTTACCTGATCATCACTTTTAAATGTAGCCTCGTCGGACCACAACATTTCGTCAAAGAATCGAACATTTTCATTCACTTGAGCTTGAGACTTCATGCAAAAGCCTAGCCTGCTTTGAAAATCAGTTCCGTGTAGTTCTTGATGCAAGGACACGTGGTACGGATGAAATCTGTGATCCTTTGAAATCCTTCTCACAGTACTTGCGCTGACATCAGAATCACGAGCACCTTGCCTGATATTCACGTGAGGATTGAGATGGAAGGCTGCAATTACACCAACAGACCTCTCATCTCGAACAGGCCGAGCAATGCGTTCATTTTTGTGACTGCTAGAAATCTGAACATTCCCCCTTCTGCGTACACGATCGGCAAGGGTGCGTAAAACATGTCTTGAACGATGTTCCCGATCGAGATACCTTACAGCACACACACGAGCAGCAGCAGAACTATTTCGTTGGCACTCACCCAAAACCATGAGCATAACAAATACTTCTTCGTTCGTGAAAGGTATTATTAGTTCACATTCAACAATATGCCACTGCGAATTAAGTACAGGAATGCACACTACCCGCGAGGAATGCACTGTAGAACTTTCTGAGGTACCGCACAATGCCTTCGATGATGCAACCACTTGTAACAGACAACGGTGAATGAGACCAAGATTGGAGGGGCGTATTCGCGTTATCAGTGGAAGCACACTGGAACAGACTGCTATGCAGGAGAGCTCGTCACACCTTGACCCGTGGTACTTTCCGATTGCCTTTGTTGAACCGGGTAGTGGTAACAGCGTACATGTAGTCAAATGGAACTGGACGCACGGGCAATTGGCGTACTTTGTAATTTGTCGACTGGGCGAGCATGCTGTGCTGTGTACTGCAGCCTACCCAACACGTGGCCTTATGCTTATTCCTACTCGTACACAATGGACCTGAAGTTCTACTCACTGCATGTTGTACACTCACGGACACTGCTGGGTTGTAATGATTCCATTGAAAGTCAATGCATTCATTACAACCCAGAAGTGCCCGTGACTGTACACTCACAGAGGCATGTTCTACTACGAAACCACAAACCTCTCACCCGGACGTTCAGTACACTGACGTTGCATGTGACGGGTGACATGGTCTGACAATAGTAGCGAACTAGTAACCATTTAGAGACCTTGTCACGAATAAACAGCTGTTCTGCTGGCATTCTTTTTACAGTATCTCATGTACTGTGGCCAATGTTTGTGTTTTGATATTTACGTACAAAATTCCTCACTTTGGAACACCAACTTCAGGGGTCGGAATTGTTTTGGTCGCTATTTTGAAACCGGTCAGTGGGTTACAAAATCATGTTCGCATAATTTTCACGTTTTCTGTGGCCTTTACAATCAGGTATTACTCGTCTCCCTTGCCATTTGAAATTTTCGAGTACTTCCCAAACTTTAGACCCCCTTTTTTGGGTCACTCGGTTTCAACCTTTTTTAGTCCCGCAGTCATCATGTGGCATATCGTTGGAAAGCTTGTGTCCTGCACTTTCCGAAATGTTATAGTGCTTCACTTATCTTAATTGTTAAGCTCGGTATACTCGATTTTGCTCACCTTCCTTTTTTTGCAAAACAAGTTTCTACACGGAAAACGGTAGGTGGTACCGACAAATGTTTCATATGACAATCGTATTTTTTCCCCGACTTTCCGAATCTGCGTTCCAAACATACCCTTCCCATTTGAAGATCGCACGAACGGTTCATGTTTTCCCCACTAAAGCCACAAAGGGTGCTTTCGGGCTGTTGCATATACTTTCTATGGATTCTTTGGGCTCAACTTAGTGGTGCATTTTTTTGTTTCTACTTGATACGATCTCCAGTTCTCGAGAAAAAGGTAGTGTCTGGGTTACTCTGAAACACCCTGTATATATATCCAGTGACTTTTTCCCTTCCCTTGTGCGCTTGTCGGAGGATCTCTTCGCTCACTGCCAAACGGATAAACTCCCGTCAATTCGCGTCTAATAGCCTATCTCTGCTAAGGAAACATTTGACTTCGAAATTAGTTCAAGTTGACAGAATTACAGGTAAAATTACATTCAAAATAAGCACGTTTATTGTTACAGGGGATGTTGGAAACGTACTCGTGCATCTTCACATTTCTGGCATGTTTTCAGGAAGTTTCCACTTGCACGCAACAGTTCAGCTTCTGAAATTGCTTCTGTTTATCTCCTGATATTCGCCTTCAGTTCTTCTAATGCGTGGAGGTTTTTTCCATAGACTTTATTTTGTTGTAATGTGTTAGTATGTGCCATTAGCAAAACGTAAATAACACTTTTAACACTAAACACTTCATAAACACTTTATAAAACGACATAAAACCACAAGAACACTTGTAACACGTAAAAGCTTTAAAAATACAACTGAAATGAAATCGCGAAGTTTTTTATATGAAATGGAGTTAAGAAATGCATGCGTTATGCCATGTCTTTTAAGCCATGTCTTTCAGTTGCCGCTATCGTCCCGCTAGCTGTTAGGAAACTAAAATGCGCTTTTAGCGTCTCTTGTTACCAAAGTTCCGTAAAATTTCGAAAAAAATACATGCCAGAAATGTGTGGATGCACGAGGATATTATTTCCAAAATCGCCTGTGACAATTAGCATGGTCATTTTGAATGTAATTGTAACTGTAATTCTGAGAACTTGAAGTTATTTCGAAGCCAATGGTTTTTGTAGCAGAGATATCACAAGCGATTTGACGGAAGTTGCCGTCTGGCCGACCGCACAAGGGACGAAAAAACGCGCGTATATGAATACTACAGTAGGAATTTGGTCCTCTAGATTTGGGCCAAGAATTAATAGCACCGTTGCATGTGCAACAGTACATTCAACAATGTTTTGTTTATGTAAAACTAGTTGTGTATATGCGCAACTTTATTAATTTATTTTAAAATTTTTGCATGTAATGGAGGGTATTTTCACTCTTGTTTAGCTGTTAATATCTAGTGCATGATGGTCCTGTTATTTAAAGCAATAGTTCGATACCCGCTGGAGGCACAATGCACTGTTGTTCGGATCCCACTTTAAACTGTAGGTCCAGTCCCGATTGGCCTTCCTGTGCATAAAGTGGACTTAAAACTCAAATTCATAAATCATAAATTTAAAGCAAAAATCTAAAATATGCGCCAGGAACATTTTCCTGCTTTTTAAATAGTCTTTATCCGCAAAAATACAAAGACAGAAATGAAATATTTTTCACGATCCACGTTGAGCAATAATATTAGCTAACTACGCTGTTAATATGAGTCTATCGCTTCAGATCTTTGAATTGTGTGGACAGTAACATGCCCCCAGAAAGTGGTAGGGTATTGGTGCAACCATGAAGCATATAAACGGTTTTTAGGACACCTTTTAAAAAATTATAGTGCATATTTTAAGTGCATATTTTGTCTGTTTTTAGTGCATATTTTCATGCATACTTTGGTAATTTTTAGTGTATATAAATCCGCTCCCTAATCATAAGCCACACGCAGAAAGTTTTGAGGTACAGCCAATTGAATGTTTCGTGTTCACCCATAAACCAACGTTGTAATTTATGGACGCGGGATTGATGTGAATATACACAGTAATATGTTGCTAATCATACAAAGCACTAAACTTGAATGCTCATGCCTTCCTGTAGGTTTCAACCTAGTAACTTGGAGAAAAACACGAATGTGGCGTGTGACTATATAGTTTGCGATGTGCTAAGAACGTGATAGGGAGGTAAATTAAAAGCACAATGTTTCTTTTCCAAAATGAGCATGTTGGTACAATATATTATTTACATATTGTATATGTTTCATTTGCAGAATGATGCACCATACATAAGTAACTCACGAACATTACACATAGAACTAACTAGCAAACTTCTTTCAAGGCAGTTCTACGACAGTTAATCCAGAGTCATGTATGCCGTTGTTTCAGGTTAAAAATTTTCTTTGTTAAAATTCAGAACCAGCAGTAGATTTTGGAGTGAGAAACGCGTGCTGTATATCTATTGCTTTTAGGTGATACTCTTGTGGATTTTTCTTTGCCAAAGTGGTTGAATTTACAATTACCTTGACCCCACTGTCGGCCTTTCCCAAATGAAATTCATGTGCACGTTTGCTTTCAGAAATTTCCTCTGGAGAGAGTCAGTGTCAGTGGCGGATTAGAGATGGTCTCTCGGAGGAGATGGTCACCCATTACGGCACCCCTCCCCAACAGAACATTCTGCGCCCAGCAGACTTCCGTCACTAACTACGGTACTACCATATATGTCATATAATCATTCTCGTAACACGAATTGCGTGTTGATAATGTTTTCAAGTCAGAAAATCCACATCGTATGGCTGATCTTTATTGATAGAAGTTTTCATTTTGCAGAAAAACACGCAATGAATGTGTATTTAACACATATCTAACAATCAAGATACAAGAAATAAGTAACGATATTAAATTAAGGGTAAAATTATTATTTGAAAAAAACTAAAACATTCGCTTACGTGAGGCATGAGCAAAGTGTTTCACAGCGTGTTCAACGCTTAGCCGTTCCGTTTGTCTGTGCTAATTGTTCATAATGGACAGGTTTATTTTTTGTCTTTGTCTAGGAGCACTACTTCGCAAAGATTATTATATTGGCTGAAGTTTAGAAAGTGTTTCGAATGTTCTGCAGAGGCCACAGTCACGAGTAAAGTGAGAAATATCAAATAAGCATCCGGAAAAGAAGTGTTGTTGTCGTGTTCTGACCCGTACTCAGGGGAGGGGCCATGGGGACCATGTCCCTTCTCACTCGAACTATGAAATATTTAAATGTGAAGCTATAAGAAGTTATTGAAATAACATAGACACTTTTTCAAATTTGTAAAAAAAATTGATTTGTACTTGCATAAATAAATGGGTTCTTTATGGAACAAGCATGTTCCAGAAGTCTGCAGTCTGCAAAATTGGGTAGTTCTAGTTTTATAACCATTCATACAAGGCTTACAGACATCCTGATTTAGTTGGGACAGTCTATTCATTTTAATTTCTGTTATGAGTTTTTCGAAGCAGTCGTCATACGAAAATGTATCGCTTTTTTGTTAACTCAAATTTCTTTATTACAATAATAATTGCTAATACGTATGATTTAATTTATAAATACCGATATTATTTTCAAAACGTAGAATTATCATACCGGTTTAATGGTACTGGTCAAAAAACAAGGAAATTTGAAAACATATTTAATTTGCGGAACACATTACTACTTTAATGACCTTTTAAATGTCCATGTAGGAGATAAATCAGAAGTGAATGAAGTACACACAGCAGAACCTTTAGTTCCAGAACCTAACTTGACTGAAGTTAAAGATGCTATTAAAAGGTTTAAGAATAACAAAGCACCTGGCATTGATTTAATACCAGCTGAGTTAATTAAATATGGTGGAAATTCATTAATATGTCAAATTCATAAATTAATTTGTTTAATATGGAATAAAGAAGAAATCCCTCAACAGTGGAAAGAATCCATAATTGTTCCTGTGTTTAAAAAAGGTGATAAAATGAACTGCAATAATTACTGTGGAATTTCTCTACTCTCAACAACATACAAAATATTGTCTAACATTCTTTTAACAAGACTAACCCCATATGCTAATGAAATTATAGGTGATTATCAATGTGGATTTAAACGTAACAGATCAACTACAGATCAAATTTTTCACATCAGACAGACACTTGAAAAAAAGTGGGAATATAATCAAAATGTCCATCAGCTATTCATTGATTTCAAAAAAGCATATGATTCGGTTAAAAGAGATAAATTATATAATATATTAGTAGAGTTTGGAATACCTAAGAAGCTTGTTAGTATGATAAAAATATGCACCAGTGAAACAGAAAGTAAAATTCGTGTGGGTAATAATATGTCTGACAAATTTATAATTCATAATGGTTTAAAACAAGGAGATTCATTATCTCCATTGCTCTTTAATTTTGCCTTGGAATATGCTGTTAGGAAAGTAAAAGAAACTAAAGAAGGACTAAAATTAAATGGTGTGACTCAGTTGTTAGCATATGCAGATGATGTAGACTTACTGGGGGATGATGTGAATACAATTAAGAATAATGCTAAAATATTTTTCAAAACTGCTAAAGAGATAGTTTTGGAAGTTAACAAAGAGAAAACTAAATATATGTTTACAGGCCGAAACCAAGTGTTAGGTAATAATCAAAATCTAATTATTGATAACAACTCGTTTGAACCAGTTTCCAAATTCAAATACTTAGGAGTAATATTAAGAAGTGAAAATTATATTATAGAAGAAATAAAAAGTAGGCTTAATTCAGGAAATGCATGTTACTTCTCTCTTCATAAACTTTTGTCTTCTCGTTTAATATCTAAGAAACTAAAACTTAAAATATACAAAACAGTAATTTTGCCTGTAGTATTATATGGGTGTGAAACGTGGTCCCTTACATTGAAAGAGGAACATAAATTGAGAGTATTTGAAAATAAGATCCTTAGGAAAATCTTTGGACCTAAAAGGGATGAGGAGACAGGTGAGTTGAGAAGGTTACATAATTTAGAACTACATAATTTGTACTCATGTCCAGATATTATTAGAATAATTAAATCAAGAAGACTTAGGTGGGCAGGCCATGTGGCACGAATGGGAGAGGAAAGAGGAGTTTACAGGATTCTTGTTGGGAAACCAGATGGTAAGAGACCTGTAGGAAGGCCAAGACGAAGATGGAGGGACAACGTTGAGATGGACCTAAAGGAAATCGGTAGGGATGGAAAAGAGTATATAGATCTTGCTCAAGATAGGGACAGATGGAAGGCCTGTGTTGCTGCAGCCATGAACCTTCAGGTTTAAGAAGGCTAGAGAGTTAGTTAGTTAGTTAGTTAGTTGGAACACATTACTATTCCAAGAACTGAATATAAACAATGAGAACAAAGTTGTACGTCGTCTGACAGTCTTTCCAAGTAAATATATATATATATATGTATGTGTGTGTGTGTGTGTGCATGTATATATATATGTGCATGTATTATGTGCTTTCACGTAGGGGATTTTTTCCCTTCAAATAATATAATATTCAATATTTATGTATTTTTCCAAAATATATGTAAAAATTTTACACTTTAAATGCACCATATTTAATCCTATTAGATGAAGAAAAGAAAGTGTTTAAGGGTATTATCGAAGGGAGGGGGGTGGGAGAAATACCCAGCTCCAAAATATTAAACCTTATTTTACACGTGGGTTCTGGGGGGGGGGTCTGAATTAAACGTTGGGGGAACAGTATCCAACTCTAGGTATTAGATAATGGCGGGTATGTTAGTTAGAGGGGTATTGAGCATTAAATTGTGAGGGGTATCCAATTCTTGTGTATTACTATTGTTTTAGACTGTTGCGAAATTCTTGTGTGGAGACTGAGAATTAATGTTTTGGAGGAGACAATATCCACTCTTCAATATCAACAGTAAGTCTAAAATTGGCTTGGAAATGATGGTGGTAGGATTGAGTATTTAATATAAAGGGAGAGATAGGATGCTATTGATAAAGTGTTAAATCTTAGATTGTCAAGATATTTCTGTAGTTGAGAGAGAGTTCGAACATTACATTTTGGAGACTGTATTTAGCGTCGCTTAGGCCCCTAACGTAACAAAGATAAGCTGGAAAAGGCTAATTATCTCGGGATCATAAGAAAGTATTTACGCCCCATTAAATTAATATTCTTGAAAGCCTGCAAAGAAATGGATGTAAAAATTTTCTTGCTTGCTTCGCTCGCAATCGTGTGTTGCAGGGACGGGTGTTTGTTTGGCGCTTTACTGAGGTGAATATGAAGTTTTATACTATAGGTGCATTACAAAACATAAGATATTCTCGATATTCTCGATATTCATTAATAACATCACTCAGTGCTTAGGGTTGGTATACTGGGCACCCCTGCCCACACATTCTTGATCTCGGCCATTTTGAAGGTGATGTAATCAGTACCACGCTACAGCCGCCTTTACCCCCCTTGGTTGCCCACAAGTACCCATTTATTTAAGGCTGGGTGAGCTCCAGAACCGCTTTATGCGGGTACAAGACCGGAAATATTCTATACTTAGATCACTCACCCCGGGAATCGAACCCGGGTCTCCCGCGTATCAGTCAGATCCCCTACCGACTATTAAAATATATTGTATACTCTATGTTCTTCTGGCCCAACCCTGTGGCCGAGTGGTTAGCACATCGCGCTGCGACGCCAAGGGTCCCGGGTTCTAATCCCGGTCGGGCTTGGTTGTTTGTTCATCAATTTCATGATTTCATCACTTATCCCCATCTTCGCAAATTAGCCAAGAGGCACAAAACGCGAAGTAAAATAAACTAAATCAATCAATCTATGTTCTTCTTGGAGAAAATCAGGTACACGAAGATACGCAACAAGTTCCACTACCCCAAATGAAAAACTGGTTCTGCACATTATACACATAGAAATGCTCAGGAGGTGGACTCCACTATTTCATATCTTGGTGCAGTGACCGGATCACCACCATAGGTTCAGAGAATGTATCACTGTACCAAGAGGATCGAACCCACGTTCCGTATGGAAACTACCAACTTGACCATCCCAAATATGGCGTTTTCTTGGCTGTGAAGTGAAGACTATAACTTTTTCTTTCGCCTTTACTTTGCTTACGCAGCGTACGCAGGATTTCATCAAGGTGGGGGGGTTATTTCTAAAACTTTTTTCCAAATTCACATTACCATTGTTTTATTATACTGTAATGAAATAATAATAATCACAATTAATTAATAATACTTATAATTAATTAATTAGCTGAATTATTACTAATAATATTACTAATACCACTACTACTACTATTAAGTAGTAGAGATCTACATAAATATAGTATTTATGAAAACAATAGAACGAAATTACTTTCTAGTCATTCGATTTTTAGCAAATCCTGGGAGCATTTTTTTGTTTCTTTGTTACGAAATAATTGTGTGGTCAACGAGGTGAGACATTTCAAGGGTGAAGAAGATCCATATATACAAGAAAATATATTAAAATAAATTGAAATAATCAAAGTATGGAACTCATCCAAGGAGCAGCAGTGATCTGGTCGGTAGAGCGTCTGACAAGTGATATCACGCGGGAGATCTGGATTCGATTCCCGAAATTGGTTGGAATTTTTCCTACTTTTTCCCCGCATAAATGTTCCCGATAATTCACATCTGGATTATCTCGCTGTTCTTACCAACAAAACATTTTACAATAGTTAATCTTATTGTCGTTTGAATAATTGTCTAGTCAACAAGGTGAGACATTTTAAAGAGAGACATTCACACGTGCTGCTGTAAACAATGTAATAGGAAGTAGAATTTGTGACTGTATTCTTGTCCGCCTAGCCTTTGTCTATACATTAGCCTCTTACAACGTACCAATAACTTTATTTAGTTAATTCTCATTGTTCACACACAAACAAATACATGTTCGTTGAACACTGGCGTACGTAGAGGGATGTTCGATGGTGTTCCAGCGCCTAACAAAATTTTGAGAAAATCAGAATTTTGAAATAAAAATCCGTTAAGAACTTTAAAAAATCAAAATGTGTAAATGCGAAACCTCTTTTAAAATGAATCCCGATGACCATTTTTGTCTTTGAATACAATTTTAATAGACTGAAAAGCTCCAAAAATACAAAATATTTTATGCATCTTGCCCTCCAAAACGAAGCCATGTGCTATCCACATTTACTATTCCAGCCCCTCCCGAAAAAAATCCTGCGTACGCCAGTGTATTGAACATTGTTGCAATTGAGATACAAAACAACTTCTTTCTCTTTTAAATCATAGTTACCCTAACCTAACCTCAGAAAGGCATTACTCTGAAAGACGCGTGTGTTTGGAATGCTGTGCTTTTCTCCATGCTGCATGGAAATAATAATTCAAATTATTATTATTATTATTATTAGTAGTAGTAGTAGTAGAAGTAGGAATAGTAATATTATTGTCCCAGATCTTTGACTGTGAAAAATTGGCCATTTAATTTTTTTCCCACAGCATTTTTAATAATACAACCTTAGTGACAATGAAGTTCGACCAGTCACAAATATAGGAGTGCGTTTGAAAGAAGGAGAACACATGCATATGCTGAACATATTTTATTCAGCAGGCTACATGGAACAAAGGAAAACATAAATTTTCGCTGCAACGCAGCAATGTATGGTGTCCACACAAAATAAAACATTTTCGCCCATCTACACGTGACATTGAAGTTCGACCACTGTTAGAGGGGATCCTGTTTACCATGGTGTGACGCCGCCCCGTCGGCGAATAACTGTGGCAATGCGTCGGGGCATGCTGCGGACGAGTCGTTCAAGGTATTCCACATCGATGCGGTGCCATTCCTCCTGCAGGCAGGCGATAAGAGCAGCCACTGTCGTGGGTCCCCTCTGTTGCACACGTCGCTTAAGAACACGCCACACATTCTCAATGGGCGAGAGGTCGGGACTTGATGGTGGCCATGGGAGAGTTCGCACGTGATGGCGAGTCAACCATTCTCTTGTCAGCCGCGCTGTATGAGGCCTGGCATTGTCGTGTTGAAAGATGAGACGCCGCCTGTGGAACAGGTGCCTTCGCACTGTGGGAAGATTCCGCTCCAGTATGCGTGTATAGGCGTGTGCATTCACAATGCCCTCACAGACGTGTAGTGAGCCAACCCCAGATGCTGTCATGCATCCCCATACCATCACTGACGCAGGTTTCTGTACCCGACGTGCATAACATTTTGCTTCATTCTGTTCCTCCTTCCGACAAATGACTGTTTTCCGTATTTCCCCGTACACAACATTGAAAATGGATTCGTCCGTCCACAAAACCCTGTTCCACTGCCGAAATGTCCATCCCCGGTACATTCGTGCCCACCGTAGTCGATTGCCTTTGTTCAACATGGAAAGGAAGGGTTTACGTTTCGCCTTGTGCACTCGGTAACCGCATCGCTGTAGGTAACGGAGAATGGTTCTGGTTGACACTTCAATGTGAAAGCGTTCTCGAGTCCACAGTCGTAATTCGGCCACAGAAACATGATTGTTGGTCTGGATATAGCGTCTAAATATCCGTAGGTCACGCACGCTCAGCAGGCGTTTTCGACCGGGGGCCTTACCTGGCTCTGTAGTACCCGTATTTTGGTGGTGTTTGATGATGCAGTGGACGGTTGACTTGGGTAAGTTCAGTTGGCGCTCTATTTCCCGTTCACTGAGTCCATCCCGTTGCAACTCCACCACTCTTCTCCTCACGGTGTTGTCAATAGGTTTGCCCCTGGCCATGGTGATGATGCACTGCGGTTCCTCGTTGCACAGCACGCGCTTATATACGGCGGACTCCCTTATCGTGTCCGTGACGTCATGCTTCCGTCGAATGCGCCACTATCTGTAATTTTCCGTATGGGTCTGGTGCCTGGTCGAAGTTCAATGTCACGCGTATTGTTCCCCGTTTTCGTTCTTTGCGTGACCTTGGGTGCAACATGCTGGGATCACGATTCTTGCCTGCTCACACGCCTCCTCTTACACACATGCGTCACTTCTGCATGTTACGACCTTACTTATTTTGTAACTTTGCAATGCCGTGTTAAAAAGAAAATTTGATATAGTCTTACCTCAAGTCATTGTTAATGTCCATGATACTACATGTTGTGACGCAAATATGAACGCGCCAATCAAGGCGTTGTTGAACTAATGTATTCACCTTTCTGTAACTATCTAATGAAGACAGCTCGCTTAAGACAACGGGCATTTATTATGATGTAAATATAGATTTGCCAATCAAAGATTATCCATGTTTGATGAACTAACCTAATTGTAATTAAATAATGGCGGAACATTTAAATTTGTATATTTCCAAAATGTAAGATTTTATCAACGTTAAAGAAATAATTGTTAACTCAAATGAATATGTAAACTTTCTTTGTAAATTATTAATTGCCAAACTATGTATTTTTCAAATATCTTTCTGTTGTAATTTAGAGTATTGTAATAAGAAATTACCTAAAGACAGGTGTTCGAGGCTGGAACTTTGGGTATAAATACGAAGGAATTTGGTCCGTAAGGAAGGTCTGTTCTGGTGTCAGTCTAGGTAGAAGTGAATAGGTGCAAGCCGCTCTTCTTTAAAGACCTAGACTGGCCAAATAGGAACGGTCTAATCTAGGAAGAAGTGAATAGGTGTATGCCGCTCTTCTGTAAAACCTAGGTTAGCCGAATGGGATATAAGTTCCAATTTAGGAAGAAGTGAATAGGTGCAAGCCGCTCTTCTGTAAAAACCTAAATTGGCAATCTCGGGTGATAACTCCAAGTCTAGGAAGAAGTGAATAGGTGTATGCCGCTCTTCTGTAAAACCCTAGGTTTGGGCCACCTTAGTCTGACCTTTCTAGTAAGTTCGAAATTATATATTAACCATTGATCTCCAAGTTCCAGTTGCGAGTTACCTAACCTCTGGCTGTAAACACTCAAGCAGTAAATAAACTTTTCATTAAAACTTCACGACGTTGGTTGGATCTGTTCTGCACCTACCCTGAAGATAGGTTTCAGTGTAGACCCTTAGAACCTCAATGCTCCCGGCTATAGGAGTAAAGGGTGAGGAAAGTTACTAGGAACGTAACAGATCCTTTTTGGCGCCCATCGTGATGGCCACGACAGTTTAGAACTTCAACCACCGACGTTGGATACTGGGTATACAACGTAGAGGCTCGACAATTGAAGAATCCAGCCAGACGACTATTACGGAAGAGGTCCTCGTTAGAAGCGAAGTTGCAGTAGCGCCGTAGAAGCTGAAGAATCCTGACCGCTGCAGTTGAAGAAGATGACCAACGACGAGTAGAAGATTCCTATAAGAAGCAATAACTTAAAGACTTCATTAGTTTGAAAAAATTCTTCAAGAAAAAGGACTTAGATTTTAAAAGTGTGAAAACTCAAATATTAGTATTTAGTCATGTCTAAAAGGTATTTAAGGGGGGAACAAAGAAAATTAAACATGGCGACCTTTAAGTGCTGCACTGATGACTCCAAGTCCGAAGAAGGAACTGTCAAATGTCAAGAATGCGAGTGTTTGTTCCACTTGAGTTGTTTGAATATGTATGCCACGAATGAAGATGTTGATAGAACTAGTTTTAAATGCCAAGGTTGTCAAAACAAATCTGAATCTGCGACCCAAATAATAGATTTATTGAAAACGTGGAGACAAGAAGATGAAGAAAAGAGACAGAAAGAAAGACAAGAAGATGAAGAGAAAAGACAGAAAGATGAAGAGAAGAGACAGAAAGAAAGACAAGAAGATGAAGAGAAGAGACAAAAAGAAAGAGAAGAAAATAGTAAAAAGATGAGAGAATTAATAGAGGAAGTAAGATTAGGGTGTAAGATCAATAAGAATGAGTTACAAAAAACTGTAGAAGAATGCCAAAAGGGAATGAGGGCCGAAATGGAAGAATTTAAACAAGTAATGAGTCAAGAAGTGAAAGATCAGATGGAAGCAACCCAGAAAGCCTTATTGGAAGAAATAGATGAAGAAAAAAGTCAGAGGAAAACAAAAGAAACGGAAGTAACAAGCTTATTTGAAAGTTTAAGGCTTGAAACTACCAAGAGCTTGATGGAAGAAAAACTGCAAAGAAGAAAGGAAATGGAAGACGAAATAAAGGAAGTACAATGGCAATTTCACAAAACTTCTAGTGAAATAGATTCTTTGGCCATGAAATTAGAACGTCTACCTTTGAGTGCTAATTCTGTAGACCAAAGTCAGAGGATTCACTCTGCCAATTTGGCCACTCCTATCGCTAGTGTATCTAAGAGGAGGTATACTGAAAGAAGTAACCTCTCATCCTCTAGTGCTACGTCCGACGAAGGTTCGGAGTTGAATAGAAGCCGACGCTCAAAGAAAGTGAAGAAGTCAAAAGAATTCTTCAATCACCTTTCAGAAGAAGAGACTAACAACAGAGTTAGGAAATCCAAGTGTCAGAATTTTAGACTGGCAGATATAAAAGCCTTAGAGAAGTTTTCTGGAGAAATAAATTCAGTCTCGGCCGAACGATACATCGAAAGTTTAAAGATCTATCTAGATATAATGGAAGTTTCAGAATTTTACAGGTTGAAAATTTTACCTTCCTTAATGACAGGAAAGGCCAAATCCTGGTTTATAGCAAATGAAAGGAAGTGGAAGAGTTTTGATCAGTTCTGTTATGCATTTCGAAAGCAGTATGCTTCCTTAGAGGCTAAACAACGAGAAATGCAGCTGTTAAGGAATAAGAAATTTCAGAGGTCCCTTGGATTAACGTTAGAAGAATACTGCTGGGAAGTCTATGGAAACTACTGCAATCTGGTGGAAGTAGTAAATCAGGGTGAAGTCTTGCATTTGATAATCAGCCAACTTCCGGTGAAAGTTCGACAACTAGTATTGACTCGAGATCCAAAAACCATGGAACAACTAGCAAATTATCTTAGTCGATATGAAGCTTCCGAACAACTAGAGATAAGTAGGGGAGATAACCTCAAGGTGGAAGACAGAAGGCAGTTTCAACCCAGAGTTAGGCAGACTAACATAGTCTCGTCTAGGTTTAACAACGAAAGTGAAGGAGCGACCAGAACACCTCAGAATCCTAATAGGAACAATAATAGAAACCAGAGGGGTTACCAAGGGCGGAATTTCTATAGCAACGGCAATAGAAGTCAACCATATAGACGACCATGGAACCAATCCAGTTTCCCCAACAACCACTTCAATAGAAATTCTAATACAAAGGAAATCTCCTGCCAAACTGAAGAAGTCCCAACTGAGTTAAATCCTGTCGCTCCAGCTTGGGAAGGTTCAATGCTCCCAAATCAAAATTTAAACCAACTCTCGTTGTAAATGAAGCTCTCTCATTTACAACGGAAGGGAAAACTGCATCGGAGAAAAATGAGAGTACCGACAATTTCCTCACCGAAGATTTTTTAGAAGTATTGCATTTAGAATTAGAAATCGAAAATGAGGAATGGAAAAAAATAGAAGAACCTGAACATAAGGGAATATTGTTGTCCAAGAAACCAGAAATTATCTCCCGGATTTTAGGATTAAAAATTAAGTGTACTCTAGATACAGGGAGTGAATGCACTATAATGAAATATAAAATTTGGCTTAAGTTACGGGACAGGTTACCCGGACTTAAACTTCAGAAATGTCCCGGAGTGAAACTACGAGATTTTACTGGAAAAGAAAGTTCTAGAATAGTAGGATGTAGAAGAATTCACTTTGAAATTGGGGGATGTGTATTTGAAGATTTGGTCTATGTAAGTCGGAATTTAGATGCTGACTTATTAATGGGCTACCAATTTTTGGAGAAATATCAAGCAAATTTAGATACAAAAAACCAAAGACTGTATTTACTGCTGATGGAAGAAGAATTATTAGGAAGAAATACCTTGACGGGAAAAAATACGTCGGACTTTGAAAACTGTATTAGTCAAGTAATCATTGATGCCTGGATGGCCAATGAAGAAGAAATAAGACAGAAAGCCTATTCTCCTGAGATACTCAGCTTTGAAAGGAGAGAAGAATTGATGCAGTTATTATTGGAATACCAGGAGATTTTTTCCTGCAAACCGGGACTAGCAAAAAATGCTAAATGTACAATACCTCTGACGTCCCAGGAACCAGTATATTCTAGTCCGTATCCCATTCCGATGGCAAAAAGAGAGAAGTTGGAAGAAGAATTGGAACTATGGAAGGAGTGGGGTGTAATTCGGCAATGTCAGTCTCCATATCTAAACCCTCTGCTGGTGGTCAATAAACCTGATGGTTCGGTGAGACCGTGTATTGATTTCCGAAAGTTGAACAAGTTGATAATAACTCCAAGAAACACGGTACCAGTTTTACAGGAAGCCTTACAAAAATTCAGAGGAAAAAAGTATTTTAGTTGCCTAGACTTAGCTTCCGGATATCTTCAAATCCCTATAGACGATAGACATCAAGAATATACAGCCTTCTCATATAAAGGACGTTCCTGGTGTTTTACGAGAATGCCTTTTGGTTTATCGAACGCTGTGGCTGTATTTATGCATGCCATGCAATCTTTGTTTGAACCTCACACTGAAGAGTTCCTAACCATCTACATAGATGACCTGCTGATCTTTGATGACACTCTGGAAAATCATTTCCAGCACATAAAGTTGGTTTTATCCAAGCTAAAGGCCGAAGGATTTACAGTAAAACTGAACAAATGCCAATGGGTGAAATCAGAGATTAAGTATCTTGGCCATATTATATCTGGAAGTTTGGTTCGAGTCGACCCTAAAAAAGATGAAGCTATCTTAAAATTTCCTAGACCTCGAAGTAAAAAGGATCTTCAACAGTTCTTAGGGTTATTAAACTGGAGAAGAAGGTTCGTAAAGGATCTGTCTCGAAAGACAGCAAACTTGGAGAAATTATTAGTAAAAAATGTCAAATGGGAATGGACTAACGAAAATGAAGCTAGTTTTCGAATTCTGAAGAAGGAGTTAGTCCGATTACCTGCCCTAGCGCAGCCTGATTTCACCAAGCCTTTCTGCCTGCTGTGTGACGCGTCTCTGACTGGATTAGGAGCAGTGTTGTTCCAAGGGAAAGTAGAACAAACTCCGGACTTAGAAAACATCGCCATTATACTGTATGCCAGTCGGAAACTAAAGGGATATGAACGAAACTATACCGTACAAGAATTAGAATGTTTAGCAGTACTTTTCGGAATAGATCATTTGAAAGTCTACTTGTATGGCACCAAGTTCTACGTTTATACTGACCATAAAAATTTGATATGGCTAGAGAATAGCCGTGACTGGAGTGCTAGGTTAACCCGCTGGGCCTTAAAACTTCAACAATTTAACTTCTCCATTTTTCATATTAGTGGAAAGCAAAACGGGATAGCCGACGTCCTAAGTAGATATCCTCAAGCTGAAAATTTAGTGGATAACGATCCTGAAAATGAAGTCACTTACTCAGTGGGATTGACGAGAGCACCCAGTTTAGCAGGAGAAGAACTGCAAGAGTGGCGGAACACCCAACTACAGGATGAATGGTGCCGTAGCATCTCTGAAGACGTTCGATTGCAACCTTATTCCGGTTACCTGCTACATGAAGGCTTGTTGTTTTACAAGGATCAGAAAGGACGAGGAACTTACCGATTACTAGTTCCAGACGTTTTGATTCCTAAGGTAATGGTTGCCGAGCACGACGAGGCTGGTCATTTCGGGTTCACCAAAACGTATAAAAGGCTAAGACTTCATTTCATTTGGCCCAAAATGAAAGAGAAGATTGCGCAATATGTGCGGGAATGTTTGGTATGCTCCCGAAACAAACCAGACAGGAAAGGAACCTGTAGACAACAATTTAGCATTATGAACAAACTTCCCCATGAAGTATTGTCTATTGACATAGTGGGAAAGCTACCTAGATCCGGAAATTTTAACTTTATCCTCACCATGGTGGATGTAGGCAGTCGATACGCTATAGCTTACCCTTTAAGGACTGCTAAAACTGAAGAAGTAAAAAATAAACTTGAACAAGGATATATGGCTCATTATCCTAAACCCAAATATGTTTTATCTGACAGAGGGACTCAATTTACTTCCCATAAGTGGGCTAATTTCTTAAAGAAACATGGGATAATTCCGTGGTTCACCACTCCCTATCATCCTGCAAGTAATCCCGTAGAAAGGGTAAACCAAGAAATCGTAAGGTTGCTGAGGACTTTCTGCTCAAAACAACATGATTCTTGGCACAAATACGTAAATAAAGTATGCTGGCTGATTAATTATTCGGTATCCTAAGCTACAGGATACGCCCCAGCTGAACTATTTTATAACAAGCCAGTACCTTCTAATTTATTGAAGCATTTAGAATGGCCCGAAGGAGACGAAGGAAAGATCAAATGGGAAACCAAATTGTTCCTGGCCTCATATAAACCAAGAACTCAGAAAAAGAAAGGCGAGCAAAGCGGATATATTTTGAACATCGGAGATTTAGTGTTAAAAAGAAATCGTAAACTGAGTTCGGCACCAAACAAATAAATCGCCAAATTTTTCGAATATTTCCTAGGTCCCTATGAAATAATAGAAATAGGGAATAATGTGGCTTTGCTAAGGGATCCCTGGACGAAGGAAGTTTTAGGAAAGGAGAATTTCCACAACCTTAAAAAAATTAATTGTTCAGCCGAACGTAGAAAGGAATTGCTGGAGAAGTGGAGCTCGAGCCGAGGAGGACTGGAACCTAGAAAAACAGAAATTTAAT
The DNA here is from genome assembly GCF_977018435.1 of Lepisma saccharinum. Taxonomy (NCBI): domain Eukaryota; kingdom Metazoa; phylum Arthropoda; class Insecta; order Zygentoma; family Lepismatidae; genus Lepisma; species Lepisma saccharinum. The sequence goes on from NC_139230.1 coordinate 119,261,744, forward strand.
AATAGTGCAGAACCTGAATGAAAAGAAAGACCTTATAAACTGATCACAGGGAACCGAGGATGTTTCCATAAGCCGAGTAAGCGTTATTGCTTGGTAAGCCAAGGAAGGGCTACCAGGGGAAAAGGTTGATTCCCTTACTCTTCGAGGATAGAAGAGAAATTGCTGTAACAATTTAAAGGAAGAAATTGTTATTTTAAGAGGCTGAGTCCTCATAGCGTTAGCAAAGATGGCTTGAATTGTAAACGTTTATAAGAGAGGTCAAATAATAAGGAAGAGTGAGAAACTCTTGAATTAAAAAGGTTCTACTGAGAAAAAGAGAGATCAATAATTATTACATAAAGGTCTAGGTCTGGCTCGAAATTCTTTAAAAAGCGAGATTATGATAAACGGTCAAGCATTACGTATTAAGATTGTTAGAGAACTAACATGGCTGAACGACAGAGCTCTGCTATTCAGATACCCAAAGAGTTAAGCTTAGCAGAACTACAAATTGTGGAGGAGTTCGACAAGTCCTACAAACAGTGGTTTCAACAATCCAACGCTTGGACTTCTGACAATGAAAGATAAGAGGGATATTTAGAGGATCTTACCAAAAGTTTTACCTCAATATTGATCCAAACTAGGCGAAAGGAAAACGAACGACTACAGTATACCTTTAGGAAGATCGAAGCTGAGCAGAGGCAGCATAGGGCTGAACTAAGAGACATACTAAACAAATTTTCCTCTAGTATTGAGGCAGTCTCTAAGGAAATTGGGAACGACAAAAACGTTAACAAACTAACCTGTGATGAGCTAGTGGACGACCTTCCTGTTGAAGCTTTGATAACCCTAGTGCGCAAGGAGTTAGTAAACGTCCCTGAACTAATTAATGACCATTTTTATGACGATCAACCTGCCCCGCTAGTTACTAGTCCCCTGAAGGAAGACAAGGTTCCTAAAAAGGATGTCCATGATTGGCAAGGATGGTTTCTGGAGCTAAGCCCGGAAGTGAAAATGAACAAGAAGATTTTCCTCCAACTCTTGGCAAAGAAACTAAAGTTAAGTCGGAATGGTGCCAAGCGAGAAATGAAGAAATTGTTTAGTTGGAACGGGATGCGGTTTGTTTTGAAGAAAACCTAATTAAAGAAAAAATGGTGATTACTGAAATAGCTTATAACTGAACATCACCTTTACAGGAAATAATTAATCAAGCAACAAATTCTTGTTTAACTAAATGTTTGTAACCTTGATATGTTGTATTTGTTTGTTAATTCTTTAAAAACTGTTGTGTTGAATTGAAAAAAAATATATATATATAATAAAAAAAGAAAGCCGTTTAAAAAGTTGTGATCAAATATTATCGTTTGAGAATTGTATGATATGTTGGTTTAACAGTTTAAAATTTGAATATAAAATTGTATTTAAGACATGTACTTAATTGAAATCTAACCATATAATTTCTAGTGTTGTGTTATAAATGTTGATAAAGCATTAATATTTGGGAAACAATATGATTATTAGTTGTACTGAACTAATCATTTAATTTGAAATAATAAACGCAATTTGTGTATATATAAAAAATGTATAAGAAAGGCAAAGAGTTTAGAGAAAGAAAAATTTGTTTCACTTTCGTTTCTCAAATTTTCCTTTAAACTACAGAGGGGGGAACCTGTTACGACCTTACTTATTTTGTAACTTTGCAATGCCGTGTTAAAAAGAAAATTTGATATAGTCTTACCTCAAGTCATTGTTAATGTCCGTGATACTACATGTTGTGACGCAAATATGAACGCGCCAATCAAGGCGTTGTTGAACTAATGTATTCACCTTTCTGTAACTATCTAATGAAGACAGCTCGCTTAAGACAACGGGCATTTATTATGATGTAAATATAGATTTGCCAATCAAAGATTATCCATGTTTGATGAACTAACCTAATTGTAATTAAATAATGGCGGAACATTTAAATTTGTATATTTCCAAAATGTAAGATTTTATCAACGTTAAAGAAATAATTGTTAACTCAAATGAATATGTAAACTTTCTTTGTAAATTATTAATTGCCAAACTATGTATTTTTCAAATATCTTTCTGTTGTAATTTAGAGTATTGTAATAAGAAATTACCTAAAGACAGGTGTTCGAGGCTGGAACTTTGGGTATAAATACGAAGGAATTTGGTCCGTAAGGAAGGTCTGTTCTGGTGTCAGTCTAGGTAGAAGTGAATAGGTGCAAGCCGCTCTTCTTTAAAGACCTAGACTGGCCAAATAGGAACGGTCTAATCTAGGAAGAAGTGAATAGGTGTATGCCGCTCTTCTGTAAAACCTAGGTTAGCCGAATGGGATATAAGTTCCAATTTAGGAAGAAGTGAATAGGTGCAAGCCGCTCTTCTGTAAAAACCTAAATTGGCAATCTCGGGTGATAACTCCAAGTCTAGGAAGAAGTGAATAGGTGTATGCCGCTCTTCTGTAAAACCCTAGGTTTGGGCCACCTTAGTCTGACCTTTCTAGTAAGTTCGAAATTATATATTAACCATTGATCTCCAAGTTCCAGTTGCGAGTTACCTAACCTCTGGCTGTAAACACTCAAGCAGTAAATAAACTTTTCATTAAAACTTCACGACGTTGGTTGGATCTGTTCTGCACCTACCCTGAAGATAGGTTTCAGTGTAGACCCTTAGAACCTCAATGCTCCCGGCTATAGGAGTAAAGGGTGAGGAAAGTTACTAGGAACGTAACAGATCCTTTTTGGCGCCCATCGTGATGGCCACGACAGTTTAGAACTTCAACCACCGACGTTGGATACTGGGTATACAACGTAGAGGCTCGACAATTGAAGAATCCAGCCAGACGACTATTACGGAAGAGGTCCTCGTTAGAAGCGAAGTTGCAGTAGCGCCGTAGAAGCTGAAGAATCCTGACCGCTGCAGTTGAAGAAGATGACCAACGACGAGTAGAAGATTCCTATAAGAAGCAATAACTTAAAGACTTCATTAGTTTGAAAAAATTCTTCAAGAAAAAGGACTTAGATTTTAAAAGTGTGAAAACTCAAATATTAGTATTTAGTCATGTCTAAAAGGTATTTAAGGGGGGAACAAAGAAAATTAAACATGGCGACCTTTAAGTGCTGCACTGATGACTCCAAGTCCGAAGAAGGAACTGTCAAATGTCAAGAATGCGAGTGTTTGTTCCACTTGAGTTGTTTGAATATGTATGCCACGAATGAAGATGTTGATAGAACTAGTTTTAAATGCCAAGGTTGTCAAAACAAATCTGAATCTGCGACCCAAATAATAGATTTATTGAAAACGTGGAGACAAGAAGATGAAGAAAAGAGACAGAAAGAAAGACAAGAAGATGAAGAGAAAAGACAGAAAGATGAAGAGAAGAGACAGAAAGAAAGACAAGAAGATGAAGAGAAGAGACAAAAAGAAAGAGAAGAAAATAGTAAAAAGATGAGAGAATTAATAGAGGAAGTAAGATTAGGGTGTAAGATCAATAAGAATGAGTTACAAAAAACTGTAGAAGAATGCCAAAAGGGAATGAGGGCCGAAATGGAAGAATTTAAACAAGTAATGAGTCAAGAAGTGAAAGATCAGATGGAAGCAACCCAGAAAGCCTTATTGGAAGAAATAGATGAAGAAAAAAGTCAGAGGAAAACAAAAGAAACGGAAGTAACAAGCTTATTTGAAAGTTTAAGGCTTGAAACTACCAAGAGCTTGATGGAAGAAAAACTGCAAAGAAGAAAGGAAATGGAAGACGAAATAAAGGAAGTACAATGGCAATTTCACAAAACTTCTAGTGAAATAGATTCTTTGGCCATGAAATTAGAACGTCTACCTTTGAGTGCTAATTCTGTAGACCAAAGTCAGAGGATTCACTCTGCCAATTTGGCCACTCCTATCGCTAGTGTATCTAAGAGGAGGTATACTGAAAGAAGTAACCTCTCATCCTCTAGTGCTACGTCCGACGAAGGTTCGGAGTTGAATAGAAGCCGACGCTCAAAGAAAGTGAAGAAGTCAAAAGAATTCTTCAATCACCTTTCAGAAGAAGAGACTAACAACAGAGTTAGGAAATCCAAGTGTCAGAATTTTAGACTGGCAGATATAAAAGCCTTAGAGAAGTTTTCTGGAGAAATAAATTCAGTCTCGGCCGAACGATACATCGAAAGTTTAAAGATCTATCTAGATATAATGGAAGTTTCAGAATTTTACAGGTTGAAAATTTTACCTTCCTTAATGACAGGAAAGGCCAAATCCTGGTTTATAGCAAATGAAAGGAAGTGGAAGAGTTTTGATCAGTTCTGTTATGCATTTCGAAAGCAGTATGCTTCCTTAGAGGCTAAACAACGAGAAATGCAGCTGTTAAGGAATAAGAAATTTCAGAGGTCCCTTGGATTAACGTTAGAAGAATACTGCTGGGAAGTCTATGGAAACTACTGCAATCTGGTGGAAGTAGTAAATCAGGGTGAAGTCTTGCATTTGATAATCAGCCAACTTCCGGTGAAAGTTCGACAACTAGTATTGACTCGAGATCCAAAAACCATGGAACAACTAGCAAATTATCTTAGTCGATATGAAGCTTCCGAACAACTAGAGATAAGTAGGGGAGATAACCTCAAGGTGGAAGACAGAAGGCAGTTTCAACCCAGAGTTAGGCAGACTAACATAGTCTCGTCTAGGTTTAACAACGAAAGTGAAGGAGCGACCAGAACACCTCAGAATCCTAATAGGAACAATAATAGAAACCAGAGGGGTTACCAAGGGCGGAATTTCTATAGCAACGGCAATAGAAGTCAACCATATAGACGACCATGGAACCAATCCAGTTTCCCCAACAACCACTTCAATAGAAATTCTAATACAAAGGAAATCTCCTGCCAAACTGAAGAAGTCCCAACTGAGTTAAATCCTGTCGCTCCAGCTTGGGAAGGTTCAATGCTCCCAAATATAAATTTAAACCAACCCTCGTTGTAAATGAAGCTCTCTCATTTACAACGGAAGGGAAAACTGCATCGGAGAAAAATGAGAGTACCGACAATTTCCTCACCGAAGATTTTTTAGAAGTATTGCATTTAGAATTAGAAATCGAAAATGAGGAATGGAAAAAAATAGAAGAACCTGAACATAAGGGAATATTGTTGTCCAAGAAACCAGAAATTATCTCCCGGATTTTAGGATTAAAAATTAAGTGTACTCTAGATACAGGGAGTGAATGCACTATAATGAAATATAAAATTTGGCTTAAGTTACGGGACAGGTTACCCGGACTTAAACTTCAGAAATGTCCCGGAGTGAAACTACGAGATTTTACTGGAAAAGAAAGTTCTAGAATAGTAGGATGTAGAAGAATTCACTTTGAAATTGGGGGATGTGTATTTGAAGATTTGGTCTATGTAAGTCGGAATTTAGATGCTGACTTATTAATGGGCTACCAATTTTTGGAGAAATATCAAGCAAATTTAGATACAAAAAACCAAAGACTGTATTTACTGCTGATGGAAGAAGAATTATTAGGAAGAAATACCTTGACGGGAAAAAATACGTCGGACTTTGAAAACTGTATTAGTCAAGTAATCATTGATGCCTGGATGGCCAATGAAGAAGAAATAAGACAGAAAGCCTATTCTCCTGAGATACTCAGCTTTGAAAGGAGAGAAGAATTGATGCAGTTATTATTGGAATACCAGGAGATTTTTTCCTGCAAACCGGGACTAGCAAAAAATGCTAAATGTACAATACCTCTGACGTCCCAGGAACCAGTATATTCTAGTCCGTATCCCATTCCGATGGCAAAAAGAGAGAAGTTGGAAGAAGAATTGGAACTATGGAAGGAGTGGGGTGTAATTCGGCAATGTCAGTCTCCATATCTAAACCCTCTGCTGGTGGTCAATAAACCTGATGGTTCGGTGAGACCGTGTATTGATTTCCGAAAGTTGAACAAGTTGATAATAACTCCAAGAAACACGGTAACAGTTTTACAGGAAGCCTTACAAAAATTCAGAGGAAAAAAGTATTTTAGTTGCCTAGACTTAGCTTCCGGATATCTTCAAATCCCTATAGACGATAGACATCAAGAATATACAGCCTTCTCATATAAAGGACGTTCCTGGTGTTTTACGAGAATGCCTTTTGGTTTATCGAACGCTGTGGCTGTATTTATGCATGCCATGCAATCTTTGTTTGAACCTCACACTGAAGAGTTCCTAACCATCTACATAGATGACCTGCTGATCTTTGATGACACTCTGGAAAATCATTTCCAGCACATAAAGTGGGTTTTATCCAAGCTAAAGGCCGAAGGATTTACAGTAAAACTGAAAAAATGCCAATGGGTGAAATCAGAGATTAAGTATCTTGGCCATATTATATCTGGAAGTTTGGTTCGAGTCGACCCTAAAAAAGATGAAGCTATCTTAAAATTTCCTAGACCTCGAAGTAAAAAGGATCTTCAACAGTTCTTAGGGTTATTAAACTGGAGAAGAAGGTTCGTAAAGGATCTGTCTCGAAAGACAGCAAACTTGGAGAAATTATTAGTAAAAAATGTCAAATGGGAATGGACTAACGAAAATGAAGCTAGTTTTCGAATTCTGAAGAAGGAGTTAGTCCGATTACCTGCCCTAGCGCAGCCTGATTTCACCAAGCCTTTCTGCCTGCTGTGTGACGCGTCTCTGACTGAATTAGGAGCAGTGTTGTTCCAAGGGAAAGTAGAACAAACTCCGGACTTAGAAAACATCGCCATTATACTGTATGCCAGTCGGAAACTAAAGGGATATGAACGAAACTATACCGTACAAGAATTATCCTCACCATGGTGGATGTAGGCAGTCGATACGCTATAGCTTAACCTTTAAGGACTGCTAAAACTGAAGAAGTAAAAAATAAACTTGAACAAGGATATATGGCTCATTATCCTAAACCCAAATATGTTTTATCTGACAGAGGGACTCAATTTACTTCCCATAAGTGGGCTAATTTCTTAAAGAAACATGGGATAATTCCGTGGTTCACCACTCCCTATCATCCTGCAAGTAATCCCGTAGAAAGGTAAACCAAGAAATCGTAAGGTTGCTGAGGACTTTCTGCTCAAAACAACATGATTCTTGGCACAAATACGTAAATAAAGTATGCTGGCTGATTAATTATTCGGTATCCTAAGCTACAGGATACGCCCCAGCTGAACTATTTTATAACAAGCCAGTACCTTCTAATTTATTGAAGCATTTAGAATGGCCCGAAGGAGACGAAGGAAAGATCAAATGGGAAACCAAATTGTTCCTGGCCTCATATAAACCAAGAACTCAGAAAAAGAAAGGCGAGCAAAGCGGATATATTTTGAACATCGGAGATTTAGTGTTAAAAAGAAATCGTAAACTGAGTTCGGCACCAAACAAATAAATCGCCAAATTTTTCGAATATTTCCTAGGTCCCTATGAAATAATAGAAATAGGGAATAATGTGGCTTTGCTAAGGGATCCCTGGACGAAGGAAGTTTTAGGAAAGGAGAATTTCCACAACCTTAAAAAAATTAATTGTTCAGCCGAACGTAGAAAGGAATTGCTGGAGAAGTGGAGCTCGAGCCGAGGAGGACTGGAACCTAGAAAAACAGAAATTTAATAATAGTGCAGAACCTGAATGAAAAGAAAGACCTTATAAACTGATCACAGGGAACCGAGGATGTTTCCATAAGCCGAGTAAGCGTTATTGCTTGGTAAGCCAAGGAAGGGCTACCAGGGGAAAAGGTTGATTCCCTTACTCTTCGAGGATAGAAGAGAAATTGCTGTAACAATTTAAAGGAAGAAATTGTTATTTTAAGAGGCTGAGTCCTCATAGCGTTAGCAAAGATGGCTTGAATTGTAAACGTTTATAAGAGAGGTCAAATAATAAGGAAGAGTGAGAAACTCTTGAATTAAAAAGGTTCTACTGAGAAAAAGAGAGATCAATAATTATTACATAAAGGTCTAGGTCTGGCTCGAAATTCTTTAAAAAGCGAGATTATGATAAACGGTCAAGCATTACGTATTATGATTGTTAGAGAACTAACATGGCTGAACGACAGAGCTCTGCTATTCAGATACCCAAAGAGTTAAGCTTAGCAGAACTACAAATTGTGGAGGAGTTCGACAAGTCCTACAAACAGTGGTTTCAACAATCCAACGCTTGGACTTCTGACAATGAAAGATAAGAGGGATATTTAGAGGATCTTACCAAAAGTTTTACCTCAATATTGATCCAAACTAGGCGAAAGGAAAACGAACGACTACAGTATACCTTTAGGAAGATCGAAGCTGAGCAGAGGCAGCATAGGGCTGAACTAAGAGACATACTAAACAAATTTTCCTCTAGTATTGAGGCAGTCTCTAAGGAAATTGGGAACGACAAAAACGTTAACAAACTAACCTGTGATGAGCTAGTGGACGACCTTCCTGTTGAAGCTTTGATAACCCTAGTGCGCAAGGAGTTAGTAAACGTCCCTGAACTAATTAATGACCATTTTTATGACGATCAACCTGCCCCGCTAGTTACTAGTCCCCTGAAGGAAGACAAGGTTCCTAAGAAGGATGTCCCTGATTGGCAAGGATGGTTTCTGGAGCTAAGCCCGGAAGTGAAAATGAACAAGAAGATTTTCCTCCAACTCTTGGCAAAGAAACTAAAGTTAAGTCGGAATGGTGCCAAGCGAGAAATGAAGAAATTGTTTAGTTGGAACGGGATGCGGTTTGTTTTGAAGAAAACCTAATTAAAGAAAAAATGGTGATTACTGAAATAGCTTATAACTGAACATCACCTTTACAGGAAATAATTAATCAAGCAACAAATTCTTGTTTAACTAAATGTTTGTAACCTTGATATGTTGAATTTGTTTGTTAATTCTTTAAAAACTGTTGTGTTGAATTGAAAAAAAAATATATATATAATAAAAAAGAAAGCCGTTTAAAAAGTTGTGATCAAATATAGTCGTTTGAGAATTGTATGATATGTTGATTTAACAGTTTAAAATTTGAATATAAAATTGTATTTAAGACATGTACTTAATTGAAATCTAACCATATAATTTCTAGTGTTGTGTTATAAATGTTGATAAAGCATTAATATTTGGGAAACAATATGATTATTAGTTGTACTGAACTAATCATTAATTTGAAATAATAAACGCAATTGGTGTATATATAAAAAAATGTATAAGAAAGGCAAAGAGTTTAGAGAAAGAAAAATTTGTTTCACTTTCGTTTCTCAAATTTTCCTTTAAACTACAGAGGGGGGAACCTGTTACGACCTTACTTATTTTGTAACTTTGCAATGCCGTGTTAAAAAGAAAATTTGATATAGTCTTACCTCAAGTCATTGTTAATGTCCGTGATACTACATGTTGTGACGCAAATATGAACGCGCCAATCAAGGCGTTGTTGAACTAATGTATTCACCTTTCTGTAACTATCTAATGAAGACAGCTCGCTTAAGACAACGGGCATTTATTATGATGTAAATATAGATTTGCCAATCAAACATTTTCCATGTTTGATGAACTAACCTAATTGTAATTAAATAATGGCGGAACATTTAAATTTGTATATTTCCAAAATGTAAGATTTTATCAACGTTAAAGAAATAATTGTTAACTCAAATGAATATGTAAACTTTCTTTGTAAATTATTAATTGCCAAACTATGTATTTTTCAAATATCTTTCTGTTGTAATTTAGAGTATTGTAATAAGAAATTACCTAAAGACAGGTGTTCGAGGCTGGAACTTTGGGTATAAATACGAAGGAATTTGGTCCGTAAGGAAGGTCTGTTCTGGTGTCAGTCTAGGTAGAAGTGAATAGGTGCAAGCCGCTCTTCTTTAAAGACCTAGACTGGCCAAATAGGAACGGTCTAATCTAGGAAGAAGTGAATAGGTGTATGCCGCTCTTCTGTAAAACCTAGGTTAGCCGAATGGGATATAAGTTCCAATTTAGGAAGAAGTGAATAGGTGCAAGCCGCTCTTCTGTAAAAACCTAAATTGGCAATCTCGGGTGATAACTCCAAGTCTAGGAAGAAGTGAATAGGTGTATGCCGCTCTTCTGTAAAACCCTAGGTTTGGGCCACCTTAGTCTGACCTTTCTAGTAAGTTCGAAATTATATATTAACCATTGATCTCCAAGTTCCAGTTGCGAGTTACCTAACCTCTGGCTGTAAACACTCAAGCAGTAAATAAACTTTTCATTAAAACTTCACGACGTTGGTTGGATCTGTTCTGCACCTACCCTGAAGATAGGTTTCAGTGTAGACCCTTAGAACCTCAATGCTCCCGGCTATAGGAGTAAAGGGTGAGGAAAGTTACTAGGAACGTAACATGCAGGTCACCCATTCCACCGCCTATGCCTCTGTGCATTTAATCACGTATTCCTTTCTGGTCGAACTTCATTGTCACCAAGGTTGTACTTCACAAGCTCAAGGGGGAGGTTTAAACCCCGTAACCCCCCTTGCGTACGCCACTGCTTTGCTTACTTTTACTGTCGACAACCAGCTGTACAGCTGTAATGAGATTAACGCTACACGAAAATCGTTTTCGAGTGCTTGATTTCTGTTTAGATACGAATGTGATTCTTTATTGTTGTCATTTAGAGTCGCTTATCTGTTACTTTTGGCTAATCGCGACGACATGGATGAAGTTTATGAAGGATAACTCACAAAGAACATTCATGTCCAGGTCGGAATTCGAACCCGTGACCTTTGGCGCCACAGCGCGCTGTGCTAATCACTCCGCCATGGAGATCAGTAGGTACAAATTTATGAAGAAATTGAAAAAAAATTGTATGATACCGTACATATTTATTTGCTATGTAAATAATGTTAAAGGACTTTAATGTTGTTTTGTACTGTTAAAGATTTGTAAAAGTTTCTCAATTCTCCATAAAATTCCTGCACTTCATTTGTTTGAACAAGCAGCATACGTAACAATAACAAATTCTTCAGAAAAATAAATTTAAAATCTTAATTTTCCATTTACATATTGCTTTTCCATTGTAATTTCTAATACTTTCTCCTTCAATTCTACTCATGTGGTTGCAATAGCGTACCGAATATTTTGGGGTAAGCTAAAGCTGGACACTATTTTACCTGTAGGAAATGCTTGTAAAATTATAAAGTACGAATGAATTTCCCCATCCTCTCTCTCTCTCTCTCTCTCTCTCTCTCTGCCTCTTTCTGTGTGTATTCTAGCCTTTAGAAAATCAGAAAACAACTTAATGGGATTCAATACGCTAATATGAAAGAATTAAAACTACTTTTCAAATGTAAGAGAGGTAGTCAGAATTGTGAAAGTGTATGGTTAAAACTTGAATTTGCATTTTCCAAAAACAAAGAAGAAGAAGAAATAAAGGTAAGACTAAATTAATTATGATACATGAAAGCCACGAGAGAAAACACTGAATGGAATGCCCAAGTCTGGACTAGATGTCGAAGCCTTCGCTAAGTCTGACACTCAACGAAGGTTCCTGTGTGTGTAAGACTAATAGGAAACACAGAAGAAAGCTATGCACTAGGCACATGCTGACCAGTAAGGCTGAAAAGAAATGTATTACTAAACGACATTTTTTCACAACATTGTATTTGATATTTGCAAAATACCCACATTCTTAACTATTTCCTTAATTCTTTCTCATTTTTTTGGCTCGTGCATTTGGGGGGCTGCAACCCAATCACGCCCTCCGCTCGGTACACTATTATATGGCTATTCCGCCTGTTTTGAAGTTATATTGAGTCTTTAGTTGAAATTTCTTTCACGAAGAACGCTTCACTGTAGAACGCACGGACTGCCCGTAGTCCTCTCGAGCAACGATGATGACGTCATGCGCCGGAAGGGAGCGTTTTCAGGATCGGCTTTCATCCACCTCTTTAGTCTTTACACCATGTTGTTGCGTCAGGAGCGGTAGCAGGTAAGTTGAATTTTTATGTTATTTTTCACCATAATACTGCAACTCTACAATTGTATGTTCATGTGTAATATTACCATAGCATTGGTGATCACATATAATCCAACAACTATAACAGCATTTCGCCGACCACCATGGCAAAGTGGTTACACAGCATGCTACGACGCCAGGGGTCCCAGGTTCGAAATCAGGGGGATGTGTTTTCCTTCTTCAATTTCATTGTATCATTACTCATCCTCGTCGTCTCGATTAGACATACTTCATAGAAAGTGACGTAAAATCACGTAATTCAATCATCCCCATAGCATTTCGGATCTTCTTTTCAGACTTCAGTTCTCGTAATTCTGCAGATAACGACCGTACATCGTTCTGTACACATGCGGTTGTTTGAGACATGCTATCGAGTTTTTCGTCAATGGAGATTAACTTCTGAATAACTTCCTCTGTTGTATATGATCCCGGATTTTGTTCTATTCCCGAGATAATTAGTACGATGGTGGTCACAAGTCCTAGGAAAAACAGGCTACTAATGTTTAGACGGTCTTTGACCGCCATTTTTGTCATTGCCGACTTCCTGATAACCGCATTCCTTGCCCTGATCGCACCCCGCCACTGTTCCAAAGAATTTCCAATCTTCACTCTTCACGCTTCGCTGAATACGGGAGCTTTGCGGAAACATGTCTAACCACTGCACAGCAAAAGCTACAATCTTTCATCGAACCCATCCTTATCTCTTGTCGCCTCTTATCTCTTGTCACCTATCTTTTATCATTCGTGGCACCTACTTTAGTTACACCCTGCACTCGCCGTTAAACTTCCTGCTCCTCCATAATGGTAGTTCTTCGTAAAATACCACAATATTTGCACTATTGCATTTCAACCGTGCATATTATTAAAGAAATAAAATAAGACACTGAATGGCCTGTCGCCCTTCGGGTAATGGGGCGCCCTCTCAGCCCCCTTCCATGTTTCTTAACCCTTAACCGACACATCTGGATCCTAGGGACCCGAAGGACATTTATTTTACCTTGCATTACTAAGTGGTTGACAGCAATGACTTGACTGGCGCAGTAGTCTCCTACTTCTCTTCTTCTCTTCGAGGCGGTGGAGTGGTTAACGTTGTGAGGGTACTAAATGTGCGAAAAGCAACTAACATTTTGTCCCCAGGAGCCAGGTGTGTCGTTAGTGTTACTTTTGTGTTAACCTGATTTTCACATCGACAAAACTAAATCGAGGATTGTGAACTAAAGAAACATCCTCACAATCTTGAATGATTCCTTAACAGATATTGACGAATATCAGTGGTGCTGATAGTGAATATGAGGTTAGTGAACGTGAATGATATACAAGGGAAAGCGTACAGGAAGATGGTAATGAAGGTGAATCTGCCAATGTAAAAGAAAATGTAGAAGAATCTGAATATAGCAGTAACATTGACAAATCTATTTTCTCTTATGGTAAAATCTGGTATACGTTGCCTAAGTTCTTTTGAATAGTGATAAAAATCACCCAGAGAAAGGTACTGAAGTACCAGCGTTCTCGCAGTGAGACTTTGGTCAAACTCTAGTTGTGATATTTTTTTTATTTCTATATTTTTATAATTAATATATTTAGCATTTAATTACTGGCACACTATGGCATCTCATATATGAGAATGACTCAGATAGTTCTTCATATACACTCATTTCTATATATGCATATTTTGTCATGATGTAAAGAGTTATTACAAACGATTGGAGCGGTTTCATGTGTTTGCTGTAGCTATAATATTTGACATATTGCCATGAAACTGCAAACCATGCATACCATCACCGAATTGAGTTAGCACTCGCTGCATCTTTCTTGAACTTTGTTCTAAAGTGCCGTTGCACTGTTTTGACCGACTGATATGCATGAAATTCCAGCACAGTATAAGTTTCTCAGCGCCTGTCATCATCTTTACTCACTATTCAGTACTGCGCTCTCCCGACAGAAATCCGAAACACTCCTCCAAGAGAAGAAAACTTTTTGAGTTTCTCTACATTACTGTAAAACTTCATGGCAATATGTCAAATATTATAGCTACAGCAAACTCATGAAACCGCTCCAATCATTTGTAATAACACTGTGTGTATATATATAACAAAAATATATATTTATTGCAGTGTGAATATATTTTACTATCACATGAACATACTGTTTGCTTGAACTACCAATAAACACATTTGAAGGCAGCATGAAGAATTTTTGTGTATTTCCAAATTTTTATGTAGTACATAAAAAATAAAATAAAAACATGGATCACAGGGACCCAGGTGTGTCTTAAGCGAAATCTTTTCTTATGTGTGTCTGTAAGGGTTAATTGACACTATGACACGCACCTTCTGTCTTTAGGGCTTTAGGTTAGTCCGTATACAAAATTTTATCGGACATCTCAAGGCATTAGAGGGTTAGTAGGACCAAGCCCCTGCCTGGTCTGTGGTGTAGGATTTGGTTTGTTTTTTACCTATATTGATTTTGAATAAAAAAGTATTAGTTTCTCTTACTTATAGATTTATTCAGGCTTCTGACGATATATAAGCTTTCTTCAACAGGCAATTAACCCGATATAACTTGTAGGCCGCAACTTATTTGTTATACCGCAGTTTAAAACCCTAGTCTTTTGGTGATGCAGAAAAACCACCTTTATAGAATTAGGTTTAGAAATATCCGCATTGGAATACAAGTACTCCAAAGCCGCCCTGAAGAGCGCTGCAAGATATATCCCCAACGGTCCCCTGAATCTTCTTCTGCTTCATGTTGTGAGGCGATGTTCATTAGTGACCGAGTTCTTGGACATCATCCTTCAACAGCTCCCAGCTTCTGGAGAAGACATCTTGTCGGAATGATTCTTGAAGTTTGGAAAATGCTTATTCCCTAAAAAGCTTTGCAGAACGTCTTGGAGTTGAGGCACTGTGTTCTTTACTTTTTTTTCAGCTTTGTCAACCACTAACATTGAGCTACTAGTTTGAATTACTCCTCAGGCTTTCCATTTATTTAGTTCTTCTTCTAGCTTCTCCTCCTTTGGAACGGGAGACGGATTTTGTAAGAGAAATATCTTTATCTATACTTATCTCGCAGATTGAATGATTTTCAAATCCCTATTCGTCAGAAAATAGTGGGCAGTGTAGTTTCTTCTTATCTTCTTGATTCAGCAATTTTGGAGCAAAAGCATTCTCTCATATCTTCCTCGACGGCGGAACTATTGTCTGAATGCGATTCCCTTTCAGCCATTAATAGTTTAACAGACGAAGTCTTACCACTAATTGTTTCAGAACGATCTTGTTGACCATCTGGAATCAAACTTTCTTCAACTACTTGTCCCTGCATCGTTAAATATTATTTGTTGGCACCTGCATCCAAATTGACTTTATATCTCTTGAAGAAGGGATATCCAAATAACAAATATGCCTCTAAATTCTTTACCACGTAGACTTGATCTTCGAAAGTGCGTCCTGCAATTTCAAAATGAATTGTTCGACATCCTACAATACGGAACCTTTCATGCCCTACAAAATCCTTTAATCTTAGACCTGGACATCTTTGAAGTTTTAAGCCTGGTATTTTCTCTCGGAGCTTTACCCAAACGTTATAATTCATAACAGTGTATTAGCTTCCTGTATCCAATGCACATCTTATTTCAATCCTAAGACTTCTATTAAAATTTCTGGCTTCTTGCTGCAATTCCTAGTTACTTCGAAAACGGTAAACAATTGAGGACTAGCTTTGTAAGGAAGGGGTCCCGGGGTCGATACCTGGTGGATGAACATGGCACAGTAGTTCGGATCCCACTTCAAACCGTAGGTCCAGTCCCGATTAGCCTTACTGTGCATAAAGTGGACTTAAAACACCAACCCAAACCAATTGAGGACTAAAATTGGTAAACGACCTAAGTGCCAAAAGCGAAACTGTTGGGAAATCGCATCGTTCCGCACATCAGCCCGTAAGAACGTGCACACTAGTGACCACTTTACACGCCCATTGAACTACTTAGAGGGCTACCAGCCACATTTCACGTTTACTACATTATAAAACATGGCACATTTCACATTTTAACGTGGAAACGGTGTTTGAATTATTGTGGCACTTACATCGTTTATCAATTTTAGTCTTCAATTTTTCTTCTTCAGAATTTGGACAGGAATTTGTATCCAGATACAAAACTTCAACTTCTCATCTCTAATAAATTTGTCTTCGCTCTCACAAACATCAAGATTGTGTAGCGTTGTAGACGGGAGAGCTCCTTCTACAACGATCTCTGGTTTAAATTCGCTCGACTGGTAGAAGGAATTTCCCATGAAGGCGCTCTAGGGTTTAAAGAACAGTCTTCTGGAATTTCGTCAGTCTGCATTCCACATTCTTTCTTTCGAGACTGGTTCCACTTTCTCTGATTCTGGTTTTTATTCCAGAATGTTCTCCTACCAGCATCCTGCTTTGGGAACCTTCGGTTTCCATTAAACCCTTGGTTTGTCTGCTCAAGTCTCTTATTTTCTTCTTCTCCATTCTTCACGGAAAGCGCAAGATTTCCAACTCGTAGATGAGGATTTCGCCGTTCATTAGTTCGTTGGTTATGGGCTTTCCATCCTTCCATTTGTATGGAAACTTCGAACCTTCCCAGGAAACTCGTTAGTGGTCTATGTTGGTTGGAACTCGAGTTAGCAACAATTGTCGGACTCGTGAGAGTAACTGTCTGATAATCAGGTTCAGCACTTATGACTGGTTGATGTTTTCTGATAAATTGCAGTACGTTGCATACACCTCCCAACAATATTTTTCTAATGATAACCCTGTACCTTTGCTGTAACGCCTATTCCTCAGCGTATTAATTTCCCTCTGTTTCGCTTTGAAATAAATACTGCTTCCTAAATGCAGAGCAGAAATGTTCAATGTGTTCAATTTATTTTCATTTGCCATAAACTAAGCCTTGGCCTTACCATAAAATTAGCGAAGGTAGGACTTTTAGTCTATACTTCATGGACATCTTCGTTAAGTCCATGTATATATTTATCTCTTCTAGGGACCTTTCTGCTGATACCGAGTTTATTTCACCATTCAACGTAGTGATGGAACTGACGTCAGACATTCTGAATATTCGGTTAGTCGAATTGACGAAGTAGAAATTAGACTCAACAAACTGGTCTGGTGAGCTGCCTCTAGTTCGTCTTAATCTTCAGCTCCTTTTTTGTTTCTTCCCTAGGCATGGATCAGAGTGCGTACTAGATCCAGAACTAGAAGAATGTGAGCAGCAAGATGTTCTTACACGTAGCCTCTTCGGTAGAGATTCCATCTCTTCGATTCTATTTTTTTTGCTTAGCTGCAAATTTTCCAGCTTTGAGGATAATGTTTTTTAATATCAATTTGTTGCGTTTGGAACAAAGGTCTTTCTTATCTCACCTTCCAAATTTACGGATATTTCTATCTAACTTTTCTTCATATCGGTTAAAAAACCGTAGTTTACATTATCTTTCTCCTCTCGAACTTTTATTTCTTTGTGCAAACACTCTTGTAGCTGTTTAAATTGATTAGCATCTATCTGTCTATCTTCTCTCCCTTGTTCGACTAGCTCTTTATATATTTTTCCTCCATCTTCTCTGACTTTAGCTATCGCTTCTGATATTTATTTTCCAGATTTATTTTAAAATCTTCGAACATTGCTTATTTATTTCTCGTTTCCTTTGTCTTTCTGAATTATCTTCCTTTTCTTTCTATCTTTGCTTCCTTTCTTAAATTTTTTTTTTAGTCTTTGTTTCTTTTTTGCTTCTCTCTCTCTTTTAAAGTCAGCCATAAAGGAGTTCATCATTTGTCTTCAACTATCATTTGCTGGGGGTGGAGTAACTTGCTTTTCCGCGCGTTGGCTAAATTTAACTTCCACATTCGCCGCTTCATCATAACCTGTGGTCCTATGTGCGCAACTTTCCTTAGTGTCTGATGCAACTAGAGCATAGTAACAAAGTTCCATCCTTCTTCTCTTCACTCGTACAGCAAAACGAAAGAAGATGAGAAATGGAGAAGAAATAAGAGGTCGGGCTAATTTCTGTGTTAAAGGGATTGCTGGGTTTGTGACCTTGAAGAATAGGATCTTAGCTTCAGTGCTTGGGGCAACCATCTCCTTGGCCTCCCCTACCTCCTTCTCAGTTCCTTACTGGTAAAATTTTATATAATTTTAAAATGTAATCTACCATTATAGTGCCCCCCCCCCCATGACTTTACTATTTCTAAATAGGAAACAAAGAGAGAGAGAGAGAGAGGGAGAGGGAGAGATGGGGAGGGAGATGTATGCAACACTCACACAAATACAGATATTATTATTTGTTCTTTGTATGTGTTTTCGATATTATTCTCAATAAAGTACATCATTTGGAGTCAAAAGTAATTGCTTATCTTTGAAAACCCCCCCTACTGTAAAATTTTGGTCGTGGTGGGATTTTATAACAAGATCGCAGGTGGAAGGAAAATCCCTCCCCCGTCTTCTGGGATTTGGCACCTTGGATGTGACCATCAGCACTATGATACTATTGCAGCTAGACGTACAATATCATTTTCCTGGGTAACGGAAGAATTCAACTCACCGATAGACCCCCTGACCCGACAATAAACTACAGCAACTTACAGACAAAATCTGTCACACGGCCTACAACTTGGTGGTTATTGTTTACATTCAATCCTCTGAAGTATTCGACTAATAATGTATTCCGCAAATTAACGATGTTTTCAAATTCACTTTAATTGTCTTATTCGACTAGCACCATTGATGAGCGATGATAATTCTGTGTTTAGATAATAACATATTTGTAAATTAAATTATGCATATGCAGCTAGCAAAAAGTAGGAAGAGAAACTAACAACAATAGACTGTCCCAACTAAATCAAGACGTATGGTAGCCTTCGTCAATGGTTACAAACTAAAATTATTAAATATTGTCGACTACAGACTTCTGGTGCTTGCCTCTCTCCAGAAACAACCTACTCATTTGTGCAATGAGAAAACCGAAATGATTATAAGAATCTTCAGAAATGTCAATGTTGTATTCATAAGTTTTTATACGTTCAAATTAAAATATTTCATAGTGCGAAGGTGAGGGGCATTCCCCCCTTGGTCCTCCCTCTGGGTACGGATCTGACTTACATAATCAAAATTAAGGTTTTGACGCTACTCAAGAAGAACTCACCGTTTGGCGCCCCCTCTCCCCGAGAGCAGCGCCCCGGGTCCTTAAGCAGGCCTGATTACGAAGATACTTGAATAATACATTCTCATATGTAGGCGGTCAATTTCCTTTAAAATTATCATGTTGATACAAATTCAGTGAAATAAAATATTCAACTTCCCATTGGAAAATATTACTATCGTAATTAGAATTATGGAAGCTACTTGGAGCAATGAATAAATTACTAGGGAGGAAATTAGAAGAACGTTTATAGACAATGAATGTCCGGGCAACCCATTGTCCAATCTGAGCAAGAGGTTCGGACTGCAGCAGGGTTCATGTTTCGTGTACACATCCTGCTACACATTCCTCACGATATTGTTTCCAGAACTATAGTTACAATTGTTCGCAGAACGAAACAATGTACTTTTTGCAAATACGAAGATATACAAGGATATCACGTGATAATTTCCACGGAAATGTCAGATTGCTGACGTATGTGTGCATTCGTTTAGCTGTTCTCGAGAAGGGTGGCACATTTTGTTGGGTGCTGTCTTGCGGAGTGGTCGGTAGCAGGTAAATATCGACGAAACAATGAGTGACATCATCCTCAACTCCACAGCAGCAAACATTGAAGGAACACTGGCTCCTCAAGGTAAGAAGAACATTAAGCCCCTTCCAATAATTTTCTTCTTCTTCGTAGTTAATCTGTTCCTGTTTAGTAACCATAGGTCTATATTTTTAACACCAAAAATTGTCTCTCTCTTGCTTGATCCGTACTCAATGATGTATTTCAAAATTTTGCAGTGGAGAGAGTTACTTGTCATGAAGTATCTTCATATTTTCCGCATAAATTATAGCCTGTATATAATCAAAAGAATAACACTCCCCCCGCCCTTCGAATAACACTTCGTATCCGTATTTATCCAAGTTATGGAGTTCTTTACTTAGATTGTCCTAACTGAAGGGGTACGATCTGTCCCGACCTCTTCCCTCCCACACTATGCGTAACTGTCTATCGTTCACAATGAAGATAGTGATGGTGAGAGGTAAGAGGAAAACGGGATGGAGGAGGGAAAATGAGTGTGGGAGTTTTATGGGATAAATAAATTACTACTGAAAGCTTTCATTGGTGAAGAATGCCACTTGTCAAATTTAAAATAGAATTTTGTTGACTAAAGCAAATCCACTCTTTCGTAATAATTTCTAATCACAAAGAACGTGAAAGAAGACAATGCAAAAACTTGACTCTGTCAATTTGGTATTAGATTTTGTCATTCTCTACATGTAGAAAAGATGTAATTTATTTGTAACGCATTAGTAGAGAATGGAGAAGTAGTGTAATCGTCTGCAAACTCACTACTATATAATACCGTTTAGAGGACACTGCCGCATTTTCATTAATGCTTCATGAATAAATAACACTATTATTGAAATAATAATAATAATAATAATAATACTTATGCACTAACCTTGTCATTATTTATATCGAAATTTCATGGCGATAGGTTCTACTTCAATAAAGTTTCTTTGAAATTCAAATCTTTGAAATAAAATGTTGCTATTCATATCTTCCTCATTGTTGCATAAATATTATCTCGCCAACTTCACTTCCTCCAGTTGTTGCTCTCAATGTTAAGTGTTATACCACCAAGAAAAAAAAGTTAAGATTCCACAGGTTCATAATTCTTACTGAAGAAACTTTAAGACTTTGCGATACCTACATGAATAAAGATAAAATAGTGTACGTGAAATGTGTTGCCGAGAAAGCAGCAAGAGAAGTCAAGGTTCCAGGAAGTGTGAAACTTAGGAACAAAATCCTTACTTTAAATTGTGACTGTGAGCAACTTTTCCAGCCCGCCTCCTTTCCTTCCTTTCCACCTAATTCTCCTTCCAGAGCAAGATCAAAGTCACTGTAAACCAAAACACGTGATTTGAGTTTGTTTATTGGTTAAGTCTCAACTTAGCTCGTAAAAGAGTCACGTGGATTTGTTTCCATCTCTTTCATTCTTGCAGTGAAAAGAGAGTAGATATTTTAGAGCAAATTTTGAACGATGGCATATTTATCTATGTTGATTTTGATTAATTTTTATGAAGTGGTGCAGAGAAACGAAGTAAAGTAAACCAAATCAATCAATCAACAATTTTTCTGAATTTTATCGTATTTCTTTTTCTCCTTGTAGATGGACGTTCGGACGAACCTTTGTCGGGCATATTTGGGGGCCGTTGGACGGCGGCTGTTGTATTCATCGCTGTTATCTCGATCCTCTTCTTCATGGCACTAGCTATCGAATATCTGCTTCGACGCTGTTTTGGCGCAAGGATGTGGAAGAAAGACAGTTATATGAAACCTGTAAGTTTTACATTTGCATTTGTGTAAATTTCTTTTCTTTCTTAGAAATGAAATGTATAGTGTAATGCAGTTGACATGGAAATGTGAATTTTCGTACAGGCAAATATATGCTTATGAATAACCGATATCATCACCAGGATAAATTGGATAGATATTAAACTAATCCTATCAGTATGCTTGACATCACGATTGCATTGATGGTCAACGATATCAATATATTCGAAATTTAAGTTTTATGTCGGGCTGGCATGTTTAAAAATAATGTTTACAGATCACATTTTTTAGCGTTTATTTTTTCATGTGCTGGTCACATTTCAAATTGAATATTAAATGTTGTCATGGCTCTACATTTTATTACATTTACAACAAATTTGGTCAATGAAAGTTGGGTCTTGACTCATACCGACTCATACCGGCCACGGATATGAAAGTTGTTGTAGTTCGAAAAATGATAGCTTGTTCCCTTTCAGGCTATTTCTAAACCTACATAAGCTTTTTTAAAATATTCTAAACCGTTTTTCTTGACACCGTCTGAAAGTTGGCCCTCAACTCGTACCGGCAAGTGTTCATTTCGAGTCTCCCTTCAGGCTATTTCTAAACCTACAAGCGTATTCGCATAACTTCTATACCTTTTTTTTCTGTTTCTCTTGATGCGAGTGGGATCGTGAAAATTGACCGTTCCCATTTGTAAACCTACGCGTGCGTGTTTAAACTTTTATTTTACTCTCATCTTGAGTAAAGAGAGAAAAATAATGTGTGAAAGTATAACTCTCTCTTTACGTGTGTGTGTGTGTGTGTCATCTTTTTTTAATTGGATTGTGAAATTCGCACACTATCTTGATGTTCGTTCTATCGTTGACGACCACTTGTTTCCTTTTCGACGTGTTGATGACGAACATGGGTCTGTGTGCCTTGAATTCGCTTGGAGTGTAGTATACATCTATATTTCCCTCGGTCGCTCTTTTGTAACAGGCGTATGCTTCGTATAATTTAAGAAAATCATCTGTGTTGTGTCGAGGTTGTGATTTTCGCGCGGGAAAACTTCTTTTCTTCCGTTCTTGAGGTATGCGTTCTTGATCTTACAGTTGTCGAACTTGCTGGAATTTTTTTCTTGGTCGTTGTCCCTCCCAGTCCGAAAGGGTACTATGACGAAATCTGGCATGTCTTACTGTATGTTGTTGAATTGCGTCGTAACGTAGAATTCGTAATGATTACCGGAAGCGAGTTTCTGCACGCATTGGTAACTGTAAAATTGAATGGGTACCTGTGGATTTTTCAAAATATCCGCTTTATACTTGAGAGCGTGGTTGGTTTCGTACTTCACAACTGGAATTCTCAACTCTATGGTTCGAATGATGGATGCATTTTGCTGCTTCGGGCAAAGTGTTTGGAAGCGGAGTGATCCCGTCCGGACTCAAGTTACTGTATCGCATCAAAACATTGTTGTCGTTCGAAGATCTGGGAAAAGTGATTCTCAAACCTCCTTTCCACATGATCTCCTTGTAGTCTGAGAAGAAACCCGGTAGTGGACCCATGGGAAACAGTACCGTGTGACTTTTTGTTGATATTTTTGTTCCTGCTTCGAATCCTCCTGCTTGCTAGTAAGCGGCCAACGTTCCCACTACCGTGGATGTGATTCCTGGATAATCGACTCTATCGATGACCGTTCCATGTTTTCTGACTTCAACTTGCGAGAACAGGTAGGTTACGAAGTTTTCCACGAGTTTCAAATTTTGGTTGGTAGGGAATGCTTTTCCGTTTTCTTTTTTCACCACGTTGAATTTAACGTACAGGTCTGATCTGTGAGTATGAACGAATCCGTCCCCTACGTCCACATCAAACTCGATTTCCCGGTTCCGTTCGTTGAGATTGGCGAACGTGCGACGGTGTTGAGGGAAAGATTGGAATTCGTAACTTTCGATTTGCTCCATGATGGTTATTTATTATCTGTTGATCTCCACGATGGGCGTGGAAGTTGCTCCTACGAAATTCACAACTTCTCCTTTTTCGTTTGCCACCACTAACTCAATTTGGTGGATTCTATTGCGGCATATGGGAAAGTAGATTGTTTTGAGGGCGTGAAGATGATCGGTTCCATGAATTCCGAATTTGGTTTGAAAGTTGCAATGATTCCCGTTTGCTTGTGACTGCCGATATTGTCTGCTTTTGTGATCATGCCTTCCGGCACGTTGCAGTGAACGTTCAGTCTCTCGATGGCCAGAAGTACTGGCAGTTATACCTTGCTCCATTTGTCTCATAATATTGGCCAATTCCTGATCTGTCAACATTTCTTTCTTCAAGGTATCGGCATGAAATGGGTTTACCAACATGGCCAAATTAACATTACTAACATAATCAGAATCCGATTCTTCCGTGTGATAATCTCTCCAATCATACATACGAGATAATAAATCAGAAGTCACATTTTGCTTAGAGGGTATGTGCACCACTTCAAACTTATAACAAGAGAGTTTCTCCATCCATCTCGCATATTTGGAATATTTCCTAGATTGTTTAACCATATAACTAAGGCTCATATTATCTAATTGAATAATAAAAGGCTGAATTTTCAGACAGTATTCAAAACGTGATATGGCTTGCATTAAACTTATAAGTTCAATCTCATAAATTGTTCGTTTTCTATCAACTTCTTTTAATCTTTTAGAAAAGAATGCCACTGGTCTCAGATTATTATTTTCATCAGCTTGTAAAAGACAAGAGCCGAATCCTCTCAAGGACCCATCACATTGAATAACAAACGGTTTATTTAAGTCAGGCAATTTCAAAATTACATGTTCTCTAAATAGAGTTTTAATTTTTTCTAGTGCCTCTTGTTGCCTAGAAACCCAATAAAATTTTATTTTGGGTGTCCGGATTTCATTTAAGGGAGCTACCACAGTAGAATACTCTGGAATAAATTTAGAATAAAAATTTAAGGTACCCAATAATCTTAATAATCCTTTTAAATTTCTCGGCGAAGGGAGATTTTGAATAGCTTCAATTCTGTCTGGATCCATTTCACAATTTCCTTGCCCCACAATAAATCCCAAGAATTTTATTCTCCTTTTCAAAAAACAACTTTTATTGGGGGAAATAGTTAACCCATATTCTCGTAATCTCTGCAGTACTAAACGTAAATGTTCCAGATGTTCTTTCTCATTAGCACTATGAACAATTATGTCATCACAAAATAAATGTAAAAACCTTCCCTTATAATCATGAAAAACTTTGTTCATAACTCGTGACATGCAACTTGGCCCAATACTAATGCCAAATGGAATGACCTTATATCTATACTGATTATTAGGAGTTACAAAGGCTGTTACATCTCTACTAGATTCATCCAAATTTACTTGGTTGAACGCTCTTTTCAAATCAATAACAGAAAATACTCTCCCCTGACTCAATTGAGCCATAGTTTCTTCCATATTAGCCACTGGGTGCGCATCATAGATTATTTTCTTATTCACTGCAGAATAATCACAAATAAGTCTTTTAGTCCCCCCTGAAGAAGGAATTACAAAGCAAGGTGCTGCGTACGGTGACGAAGATGCTTCAATAATGTTTTGTTCTAATAATTCAGTAATCACTCCATCTAGTTCCTGTTGTTTAGATGGTGGAACAAAATATGGACTCCGATGTACAGGAACATTATCATATAATTTAATTTTATACGAAAAGTTCTTTAAACGTCCTAGCTTAGAAGTAATAACATCAGACAATTCACTTTTCAACTTACATAACTGTTGTTCAGTATCCTCTAATGCAAACTCTCCAAAAGATGCGCCAGAAACATCAGAAGATCTGGATTTGAGTCCACGCCTTCTCTCTTGTGGCCTCCACGAAGTCGTAGACTGGCTCCGAAAGGAGTTCTCACCAATGTTTACATTTCTGACGAAGTTTTCCTGGTTCGCACCTGCTGTCTGCTGGAAAGCTACATGTTGACCTTGGTCAGTTCTCGTGCGCTGATAAGACCGAGCTCCGACGCCTCGGCCTGTGCTGGCTGAACCCTGGGCAGGAGAACGTACAGGAAATGAAGGACGATCTTGTCTTTGTCTTTGACCTATATTCTGTAAAACACGAAAATTTTTGCATAAGCTTTCAGAGGTCCATTTAATAGGGATTTTCTCATCACTTCCGGAAAAACCAACAATTTGTTCTAAATAGTTAATCACCATGTGGCACTGTTTCTGAAATCTCACACCAAGCACTAAGTCTAGAGGCATGTTTTTGCAAACATGAAAAGTTGTGGTCCACGATAAATTTCCAAGACCAACATTTAACATAACTCCTTTATTAATATCCATAAGGTTGTTGTTACCAACTATCACTTGCATATCAAGATCCCATTCTCGAACAGTTCCCCTAGTCTTTATTCGTTCTAAGAGACTTTCACTAATTAAACTATATGTTGACGCACAATCTAAACATGCCAATGAATTCAGATTATTGATTTTACAGTCAACAAACACAGCAGTCACTTTAGTTTCACCACCTTGTCTGGGCCCATAACCCAGAGGTCCGTGGATCGGAACCACGCTCTGCTCTTATAATCCTCTACGTCTCTTGTTTCCCCTTTAATACCAAAGAAGTAAGACGAGGATTGTCTTATCGTCGCAGTGGATGATCATATATTAGGTACTTAAAGTATACAATTGGAACTTAATATTCATTAACCCAATATTTATTACAAAACATATTAGTACTTATACTTTCCAAATACAATTAATTCAACAGAAATGTCTATGGATTATCTCCCAGTTAACCTAGTTTAATTTGTCCCATTTGATAGTCAGCAGTCAGTAAGTAAAGGCTACACGAATTAGAGCAAATCGCAGCCCAGCCCAAAACCCCCCACAGCCAACATGACCCGGAGCAATCCACCTAAAAAAATCTAAACTAAAACAATTTCCTTTTCTTGCACTTTCAAGACCTCAAAATAAATCAATGGACTTTAGGTAAATTACACCCGGCCATGAGGGCCTATAAAGGGCGATAGACTGTAATGCAATATACTCAGCCTGTCCAGCCAGTGTCCAGTACGTCAGAAGTCTCTCGTAGTCGGCAAGGATCTGCCACGCTAAACTTCTCGCTCGACCAGCGCAGAAGCCCAGCCAATGGCAGAACCTTCCAGAGTCACCTGTCTTGAGTCTCCATCCGTCATTCATGAGAAATATTACACTATGGGCTTACACAGTGTGTTGGTTCTAAGTACTTCTTGTAGGTATGCCTAGTATTTAACCTCAGTTGTGACATATTTTGATGATTTTGATGATTTTTTTATGGATTTTATTGCGTTCGACGATGTTCTAGCCCTATTTTTTGTTCAATCTTATTTTTGGAGCCTCTTCTTTGTAGGTATGCCATGATCTTACGTGATATAACTTAACCTATTCACTTTTTTTACAGCCTTTTACGGGTTAAATTAACCTACAAAGTGAAAAATGGTTGTTTCTATGTTATCCTTGTAGGTGGACCTAGTATTTAACCACAGTTGTGACATATTTTGATGATTTTCTTATGGATTTTATAGCATTTGACGATGTTCTAGCCCTATTTTTTGCTCAATCTTATTTTGGAGCCTTTTTTGTAAGGTGGTGGGGGCCCTCAACGTAAACGCCTACGTAGGTAGGGTGGGCCGTCAGCGTAACGGCTACGATGTGTGAGCCCCCTTTCACGATGTATGTCGTGGCAATAGGTTCAATGCCTCCACTACTACTTTTGGAGGGGGCCCACAGGGGAGGGGCTCGCAGTGTTGCCAACTTACTCCACAAAAATTTCACCATATCATATTTCACAGGCGAAGCTAACCTACAAATAGAAGTTGGCACTACTCAGTATTTTCATAAATTTGTCATAATATAGTGATTTTTTTTATGTGTAAAGAATGTTTGGATCTAAGGTCAGTGTAATTTTTATAGAATTATCTATTTTTTTCTTGTATCTAAAACTGTTCAGTCACTCTTTCATTCTTGACATTATACACAAAAGTTTTCTCTGCAATAAGAATGACGCTGCATAGAGTATCGGCAGGCAAGGCGTCATGGAACTCGCACACGATTTTGATGTTGGTGCGATCGTTAACAACCACCTGCTTTCTCTTCGATGTGTTAATGACGAACATGGGTCTGCGAGCTATGAACTCATTGGGGTTGTAGTACACGTCCACATTGCCGGAGGTCACCCTCTTGTAAGCTGTGTATGCCTCGTACAGTTTCAGGTAGTCGTTGTTTGCAATGTTCAGGTTGTAGTTCTCACGCTGGAATATCTCGTTCCAGCCATTTTTGAGGTAGATGTTCTTGATCTTGCAGTTTTCGAACTGGCTCGAATCTTTATCTTGGTTGTTGTCCTCCCCTGTCTGGAAGAGCACGACTACAAACTCTAGCATTTCGTACCGGATGCTGTTAAACTGTGTGGTCACGTCAAATTCAAAATGGTTGCCGGAAGCAGGTTTCTGCACGCACTGGTAACCGTAAAATTGGATGGGTACTTGGTGATTCTTCAAATGTCTGCTTTGTACTTGAGAGCGTAGTTAGTTTCGTATTCCACTACCGGCATGCGCAGCTCCATGGACTGGATAATGCACTTGGCAGGATCGGGTAGTGTGTTGGGAAGTGCTGAACCGTCTGCACTCAAGGTGCTGTAACGCATCAGCGCATTGTTGTCGTTGGCGCTTCTGCAAAAAGTGACGTGCAAATCACCCTTCCACATAATCTCTGTGTAGTCGGAGAAGAAGCCAGGAAGCAGGCGCATGGGAAACAGTACTGTGTGACTTTGAGTTTTGATTTTTGTACCTGCTTCGAATCCCCCTGCCTGGTAGTATGCTGCATCGGTCTTGGAGAGTTTCAGTGTTCCCACAGCTGTAGAGGTAATCCCGGGGTAGTGAACCCTATCGATGACGGTGCCATGCTTTCTAACTTCCACATGCGAGAACATGTACGGCACAATATTATCTACAAGTCTTAAATTTGCATTGGCAAGGAATGCTTCGCCGTTGTCTCTCTTCACAACATGAAACTTGATATACAAATCAGTTCTGTGAGGGTGAATGAACCCGTCCCCGACGTCCATGTCGTATTCTATCTCTTGATTCGCTTCATTGAGGTTGGCAAACGTGCGACGATTGTTTGGGAAGGACTGCAACTCGTAACTTTCGATTTGCTCCATAATGGTTATTTATTACATGTTAATCTCCACGACGGCAGTGGTCGTGGCTCCTGCAAAATCAACCACCTCTCCCTTCTCGTTGGTAATTGCCAATTCTATGTTGTCTATGCGATTACGAGATACAGGAAAGTATATCGGTGGGGAGGGTGTGTAGATAATTGGCTCCATAAACTCAGAGTTTGGTTTGAACTTAGCGATAATACCTGTCTGCTTGTGACTCCCCGGGATGCCGTCCGAGGATTTGGTGAGCATACCTTCTGCCACATTGCAATGTATGTTCAGAGTCTCGATGGCTAGAAATTTAGAAATGTTAGCACCGATGTGCTTGATGCCAGGTTCGAGCTTTGTATTGTTCTCGAATCCCAAAAGCTCTCCGATGGTACCCAGGTCTACGGTTTCCGTGGCAGACACCAGTTACACCCTGTGAGTTACAGAATTTTGCGACAGCAGCACACTTCTTGGTAATTGACCCTGCAAGGTATACAGATTGTACAGGCCAGGGTTGATGCTGATTTTTTCGCTGCCAATTTTGATGGTATTGTTGTGTACCGTCACATTAGGTATCAGGTACATGCTGTAGAATGCACGAAGAGCAATAGATTTAGGATAGATGATATCGTCATGCAATGCGAGTTTAAGAAGCGAAGTCTCGCTTGTGAGATGGAATACTCCCATAGTACTTCAGGTGCCACAATGCTTTCTGGAAATCCTCGATTGTTGGGTTATTTAATTGCGAGAGGGAGACAAGCATGGAAACGCATAGATGGCCACAGTTCACATCGCTGAAACCCTGGATGCGTTCGTCATTATAGTAAAGGTTGACAACACTGAGATATTTTACCAACCCAGCAGGTGGTATGCCTCCGAATGAATCGAAAACAAATGCTTTGTTGTTGTTGGCTTTGATTTGATCAAAGATTCAATATCGAATTTGGACAGGGGCTCTTCTTTTTTTTAAACTTTTTCAAAGCTTCGAGGTTGTTTTTTCGCTTTTTGGTCACACCTTTCCCCTTCTTCTCCAAAGCCAGGTTGTGGCGTTTCTGCTCTTCCACCCAAAGCTGCTAAGATAGCAGGGATGCTGAATATGAAACCTCCAGTCTTCTGCTGCTTTCGCGAACCTTGTAACCTCCTCAACTGAGGAATGCTAAGCAGCAATTTCATTTTATGACCTTTTGCCAAGCAGGAACGTTTCTTCTCGCGCTGCTTTTTGGTGAGCAATCCATAAGAGCTCCGAGAGACTTGAGGTTTGTGTAGGGTATTTGGTAAACAACACCTTTGGGCTTCATGGTGATAGTAAGTTATTTATATATCGTGAAAGGGTAAGGCTTTGCCCCTAATGAAATGAAGTGATGATAGGTTGGTTATACAAGTTGCTTTTTTTCACAAGGGTTATTTAGTTACAATCCCCACCCTAATTTTTGTTATGTGTTCTTGGCGATGGTCGTACCCAATGCGGCAACCCGTTCACCCAGCCAGGCATCTCTGCTGACGAGTCTCCCGAAAGCTGCATGCTACAACTTCCTGTCGGCATCGTGAAATGTGTCGAGATCTGTGTGTATGTTGTAAGCAATGTCGTGGTCCTTGCATGCTGCGTCCAGGGGATTCACACCCTTGTCTCCTCTTTCCAATCGCTGTTCGAGTTTGGTACCGGGGCCGCAGTACTGGTAACCCGGCAGGTGCATCTCGAAGGGTAGCTTGTTGATAATATAGTTCACGAGACCTCGACCCTCGGCTACATTCCAGAATTTGGGAGGCAGGGTGTTGATGATTTTGATAAGGTAACCTATACCTTTGTTGTCGTTGAAAATGAAGTTGGCAAGCTTGGTGCTAATCATGTCCATGATGGCCACCTTCTCGTTGCGTTCCACTTCGTAGGAAGTAGCGATTGCCTGCATTTTCTTCGCCTGCGATAAATAGCAATCGATCTACAAGCTTTCTTACGTCGTCTACACAAACAAACTCCTTGGGCAAGGTGTTGTAGAGTTTGACACCGCTGCCAGTCTTGAGATGGGTCCATATTGGCTTGATGAGGTTCCTGTACTTTACTTCCACTGCTAGATGTCACGCGATTCTGTGTTGCGTAGTTGTTTTGGTACAGGGCATCCATCATGATCAAAATTTCTGTGTAACTTTGGTAATCCTCGTCTGTATAATCTTTAGGTTGCTTCTTAGTGATAAACTCCCACAGTCCCACGGTGCCGGGATACCTGGTCCAGCTGTTCTTCTCGCCCAAATTAACTTTTACATCGTCACCCTCGAACGTGACTTTCAATTTTCCAATTTTCCAAACCACACCCTCGTTGGGTTCCATGGTCGGGTATAATCCGAATACCTCGTCTTTATCGAATTTCCCGGTGCTTAGGTAATCCCTCGCCAACGGACCCAGCTCGACTAGCTTATCCGAAGAGGTACTGCCTAGGGCCTGACGTCTCGGAGCCGGAGCAAGTTCGAACGGAGTAATGTGAATGCTGGATATCGGTGTGGGTATGGTATAATTTCGAGCAGTAAGTGGCACAAGCTCGTTGATTAACTCTTTGTTTTGCTCGGTGACATCTTTGATTTCTTTACCAAGTCCACTGATGGCGGTCCCGGTTTCGATACCCGGTGGAGGCACAAGTGGTTTGGATCCCACTTTAAACTGTAGGTCCAGTCCCGATTAGCCTTACTGTGCATAAAGTGGACTTAAAACAGTAACTCAAACCAAACTCCACTGATGGCATCGATGATAGGTTGGTCCTGACGCTTTTCTCTTCGTAAATTCCACGATTCTCGGATTTCCAACCCTTAATCCGTTTTGCCAGGTAGCTACGCAGCTTCAGGTTGTCGTCTGCAAGTTTGCGTTTCATTTTTTTTGTATGTAGTATTTTATAATAGGTCAAGACGTTTCTTGTAACGTTGCAACGTTTAGAAAATTATTAATTTTGTTTCTGTATTTTCCGATATTGGGCTTCCTCGTCATGTCTATTGTGTCAAATCCGAAATCATCTTGGTTCCAGCATGAAGAGCAAAATTTGGAAAACTGATTGTAGTTTATGTCCCCACCTACATAACCATCGTAAGCGTGTTTTAAATTGGTGTAGTCTTGACGAAACAAACAAATAAAATTAGCATTGTCTCGGAGTAGCTGCTTGGGGATTTTGGAAAAAGTCTGAGCAAGGTAGAAGCAGTCCATGCCTCTGTGCCGACCCTGAGTAAAAAAATTCCGAATTTCGTTCTGGTTCTCCAGGATCACATCGTCAAAAACCACCACCGAATTCTCGAGACAGCAGTCTAGTGGTATCACTTCAGAAGCAAATATAGCTAGCTATGCCTAGTCCCTCGTACAGTTTCGACAGCTGGCGATACTTTGGTTGCTCCAAACGTTTGGAGAAAACATACAGGTGCCTGTTCTTCCAGTTTAACCAGTTGGGTGCAAGAAGAAAATTATCAATAAGTAACGTTGTTTTTCCACATCCAGAAGGTCCAACAATGAGGCAGCGAATGTTGTGGCGTAGAAGCTCGCCATTTTTCCTATCCTGACGTTCCGATGGAAAATCTGGCAGTCGCCGTACCACATCCCAAGCACCCGTTACACAATCACCTCGTTTGCGTCTATCCAACTTTTTCCTCGAGTCCCAGCCATTTCACCAACAGTTTGTCACCTTTTCTACGTAATACTTTTTCAATAAGATACGTGTCGGGGTATTTTGTTTTAGAAAGTTCCTCTTCGTAAAATCTTCCTTTCAGAATTTCGTCGCGATTATCTTTCATTATATACGTGTGACGGTTTCCGGGTAAGACTCGAACTACGGTGCAAAGTTCCGTACTCCAGTTTTTAGTGAAGCCTTTTTCAAACGCACGCATAAATTTACTGATTCTCACCTGATCTCCAATTTTGTATTTCGGTTTCTTGCTTGTAAATTTGTACTTAGGGCAATAAACAGTAGAAATTAAACGCCGCTATTCAGATTTGTTCACGTCAGCTGGTTTCATGTTTATCGTGCGATGCAAACTGTGATTATAGCTGTTAACAAGTTCTGGAAGCATGTCGAGCCACTTGTAATTCCCCTGAAGCGTGAATTGTTTCCACATGCGTGTTTTGAGAGTTATGTTGAAACGTTCCACTGCTCATTTCCACAAGATCAGCTTGCCACAGGTCGTCTATGCTTTTGGTCACTACCGGCAGTAGTTTGTAGTTTCGCCATGCAGGTTTGTGCAGCTCGTTCACAATATACTGCCTAGACATTGCGCGAAAATAATAATATAGCTTGGATGGGATTTCTGGCCGCAGACAATGCCGGGTTATCTATGTACAGCTTGTCACCTATTTCTATGTCGATAATTTGAGTGGCATCTTCGGCATAGACAGTCTCGCGAGTTTCGGGGTGGGTGAAATCGACCAACTCCACTGGTCTTATTTTAGGCTCGTCATGGTTGTGTAGTGGGTTGCGTGAGGCAAAGACCAGTATGAAACCTTGACGAACTGAAGTGTGCCAGCGATGAAAAACTGGTGATAGGCTTTGGCAGGAGTCAGCATGTAGAGTTTGGCACCCGGATGGAAGAGCAAGGAAAATTTCCTGTTTGGAATGCTGTACAGTTCGATGACAACAGTGGACTTGAGATTGTCGATGCTGGCGTTCAGGGTGTTTACATTGGTTCGAACCTCGCTCTCCCCATCCTCCTATCTACCGTTTATTGATTCCAGATGCTCATCGATAGCACGGACAACAGTGTCGTAATCGGGCTTGATCTTCACATCGACAATTAGGCTCTTGAATTTTTCGTTGAACTCATGTAGTTGGGTACTGAAATTGGTTATGGCCGATTCCTGGCTAGCCTCGATGCTGCCAATTTGCTCTTTCACATTGGCGATAATCTGCTGTAGACTTTCAACGAGTGTCAACTTGGAGCTCTTGGTTGCGAGGTCGTGGACCTGGGTTCTAATTTCCGCAAACAAGCCATGTAGCTCGCTGATGTTCTGGTTGGTGGGTAAGGTTGCAACAGACTCCCGAAGCAATTCAATTTCGGTTTGGATGTTTTTGATGTCGTCGGATTTGAGTATTCGGTTGAGAGCCCTCTTCACGCTTTTCAGTTCCTGCGAGGTAGGCAGGGTGGCCACCGTGTTTTGGAGCGAATCCAAAGCTTTTCATCGCATCCAACTCTGAGGCAGCAGCAGCAGCGCGTATGCCTTCTTGTAATTGTGTTATGTCGTCCTGGGTGGGGTGGATTGTTGCAATGTTTCCAACTTATTCTGTATATCGTCTATTAAGTGATGAAAATGCCACAAATCTGATTCAATGTTTAGATTTTCCAACTTGGTGATCTGCTGTTGGACGCTGGCCAGAGTATCCCTGATGCCAGGCAGTTTGGATTCCAGTGCTTCGTGTATATTTGCCAGATAATTTCTAATAACAGCAAGAGCATCCTCAATATGGGCTATGGTACCTTGCAGCTTCCCGAAATCCTCGTAGGTCTCAAGTTGGAGTTTGATGTTTGCCACGCTACGGGCATTCAGCTCGCTGGACGACGGTAGATTGTCGATGAAGTCCTCTAGCGTTTGGAGTTTAGTTTTGACTTCGGTGATGGCTGCATGCAAAGCGTCTGTTTGAAGCTCAGCCTTGATCCTTTCCAACGTAGGAATTTCGAAAGATTGAAACTGTTCGTGCAATTTGGCAATACTGGCATTCACGCGAAGGCGATTCCATTTTTTATATGCTTTAAAATATGAGCAAACAAACTATAGAAATTTCAGATATGTTATTTATATAAAATTTAAAATTTTTATATAAAATTTAATGGGATATCACTAACTTAAAATTCAACCTGATAATACTATTCCCTATGAAAAACTCTATGACCTTACTTGGGTTTTTCCGCCAAATTATATGATTCTAGTTCTATAATTTGGTGGAGCCCGTTCAGGTTCTATGCCCCGCGATGTGGGTTCCTCTGCCGATCCAGCAAAGGTGAGAAATCAGCACTGTGCTCTGACTTATATAGATTTATAGAGCCAATAGAAATCTTGCTTACTTAAACCAATCAGAAAACACCACGTATAAATTATTAGCCAATCAAAATCTGTGTTTTTTAGCTATCATATATAAAAAAGTGCAAAATATCCCAGTTTCATCTGTCTGAATCGAAGAAACCGACAATTTGTATATTCTCATATCACTGTATGCTTGGATCCATTAGCGCCTCTTTTGCTGTTGTGCTCAATTAGTTTTCACTAATTGGCGATTGTCTTGAAGAGGTCTAATGGAACATGATACGGCGGTATGAGAAATATGCAAATTTCAAGATATTTTAGCGAATTCCGCTGGCTTAAGCTAAGTTCGTATTGCTAGAAGGCCTTCGTCGTTGCAAGTCACCTAACCCATTCATTGGCAATAAAAGTTAAAAATTTTGACGTGCTGAAAAAAATAACTTGTCCCCCTCAAGCATTCATCGAGTTCCAACATTTGCACATAGATGGCTCTGTTATGGCAAATGAAATAACTGACTGAATTGTATTGCCCAATTCACTTACCATGAGGTCTACAGTGGAGGTGTGTGAATGGAGTGCTAAAAAAGCTTTGGGAAGGTGATAATAGGAATGTTGGTGGGTTGGAGTTTAAATTTTATACATGCGCACAGGGGAAACTTTACTTTTTATCTGTGAAGGTTCTAAGGTGGGTGAACATGTTGGAAAAGCACAAGTATATACATAGACCAAAGTTACATGGTTCTAGCTCCCATAGGAGTCGAGATACTCAACGTCTTATAAAATGTCTTAAGACAAATATCTTAATATTTAAGAAAGTTGACTTCCGGTCTGTCAAGATGTTACTTCCGGTCTGTCAAGAAAATTTTCTTAAGACAAATATCTTAAGACGTTTTCCAAGACATTAATTTTCTTGGTTCCTAATTGAGCTAGGATGATAATTATAGGTTTGTTGGATGGAGTTTGAAGAAAACGTCTCGACTAGCAAACAAAATTAATTCCATCCCCTCAAGTTCCGGAAATATATACATTTTTCTTTTTTAAGAAACTTGATTTGCTGGCTTAGTTTTGACCCTAATTCGAAAATTTTAATAGCATTCGATAAAAAATTAGAAGTACTCTTCAACCTATTAGACAGATGATGATTAGTGCTTGCTGGTTCCGAGTTATTTTAGATTAAAATTTCAAGGTGTAATTTCTAAGATGTTTTGTAATTCATAAGCTATGGGCTCTAGGAAAACGATTCTTCCTTTATCTGCTATTGCTCGACGAGTTCTATAACAGCGAACCCCCCACTGTGCCAACTTCTATTTGTAGGTTAGCTTCGCCTGTGAAATATCATATGGTGAAATTTTTGTGGAGTAATTTGGCAACAATGCGAGCCCCCCTCCCACTGTTGGCCCCCTCCAAAAGTAGTAGTGGGGGCATTGAACCTATTGCCACGACATACATCGTGAAAGGGGGGCCTCACACATCGTAGCCGTTTACGCTGAGGGCCCAGCCTACCTACGTAGGCGTTTACTTTGAGGGCCCCCACCACCTTACAAAAAAGGTCCCAAAATAAGATTGAGCGAAAAAATAGGGCTAGAACATCGTCAAATGCTATAAAATCCACAAGAAAATCATCAAAATCATCAAAATATGTCACAACTGAGGTTAAATACTAGGTCCACCTACAAGGATAACATAGAAACAACCATTTTTCACTTTGTAGGTTATTTTAACCCATAAAAGGCTGTAATAAGTGAATAGGTTAAGTTATGTCACGTACGATCATGGCATACCTACAAAGAAGAGGCTCCAAAAATAAGATTGAACAAAAAATAGGGCTAGAACATCGTCGAACGCAGTAAAATCCATAAAAAAATCATCAAAATATGTCACAACTGAGGTTAAATACTAGGCATACCTACAAGGAGTACTTAGAATCAATACAATTCCACTACTGCCAGAAATTTTGGAATGTTGGCGCCGAAGTGTTTGATTCCAGGTTCGAGTTTTGTTTTGTTCTCGAAACCCAAAAGTTCTCTGATCGTACCTAGGTCCACGGTTTCTGTTGCAGACACCAACTCAACTCTGTGGGTCACGGAATTTTGAGAGAGAAGTACTCCTCTTGGTAATTCGGCTTGCAAGGTGGACAAATTGTACTATCCCGGCATGATGCTAATTTTTTCGTTTCCGACTATGATGGTGTTCGTTTACGTTAGGGATCAGATACATGCTGTAGAATACACGAAGAGCGATGGATTTAGGATAGACGATATCGTCGTGCAACGTGAGTTTCAAGACCGAAGTTTCGCTTGTGAGATGGAACACTCCCATGATGATGTTTCCACAATGCTTTCTGGAAATCTCGAATTCATCGGTTATTTATTCGAGACATGAATGCGAGCATGGAAACGCAAAGATGATCACAGTTCACTTCCTTTTAATCTTGGATTCTCTTGTCGTTGTAGTAGAGGTTGGAAGCTTTGAGATATTTTATTAAACCCGACGGTGGAACACCTCCGAAATAATCGAAAACGAAAGCGCTGTTGTTTGAATTTTTGAGATAACATATCCAATGCGTGCCTGGATTTTCGTAATTGTCCAAGTTGAAGACTCCACACTCTTTTTTTCTTACTGCGGAGGGTAAAGAATCTGACATGAAAACTTCTCTGAAGTGTTTGATTCACAACGGTTCGATCAGAGATTCAACGTCGCGGTTACAGGGTGCTTCTTCTTTTTTTTAACTTGTTCAAAGCGCTCTTCTTCACGTCTTTACCTTTTTTCTCCATTTCCAGGTTGTGACGTTTCTGTTCTTCCAATTCTGCCCTGTTCTTTTTCGAGTGGATGACGGTTTTTGCTATGGCTGCACGACCACCCGCTAAACTTCCCACTGCACCCAAAGCTGATAGAATTGTTGGAATGCTTAATATGAAACCTCAAGTGTGTGTCTTTTTCCTTGAACCCTGCAATGTTTTCAAGTGAGGAGTGCTGAGCAACAATTTCATTCTGTGACTTTTGGACAAGCAAGAACGTTTCTTCCCTCGTTGTTTCTTGGTGAGTAAGTAATTCATCGAAGGCACCCAGATTTTTGAGATTCGAGTACGGTACCTGGTATCTTTGGGCTTCACGATGATGCTACGTTATTTATATACAGCGCGTTTCAGAGCGACCCAGACACTACCTTTTTCTCGAGAACGGGAGATCGTACCAAGTTGAAACAAAAAAAATGCACCACTAAGTTGGGCGCAAAGAATCCGTAGAAAGTATTTGCAACTGCCCGAAAGCCACCCTTTGTGGATTTAGTGGGGGTCACATGCCCCGTCCGTGCTATTTTCAATTGGGAAGAGTATGTTTGGAATGCAGATTCGGAAAGGCGGAGAAAAATACGATTGCCATATGAAACATTTGTCTGTACCACCTACCGTTTTCCGTGTAGAAAATGGTTTTGCAAGAACAGGAAGGTGAGCCAAATCGAGTAAACCGAGCTTAACAATTAAGATAAGTGTAGCACCATAACAGTTTCGGAACGTGCAGGACACAAGCTTTCCAACGATATGCCACATGATGACTGCGGGACTAAAAAAGGCTGAAACCGCGTGACCCAAAAAAGGGGGTCTAAAGTTAGGGAAGAAGCCGAGTAATACCTCGTTTTAAAGGTCACAGAAAACATGAAAAGATTGCGAACATGATTTTGTAATCCACTGACCTGTTTAAAAATTGCGACCAAAACAATTCCTACCCCTGAAGTTGGTGTTCCAAAGTGAGGAATTACGTACGTAAATAGCAAAACACAAACACTGGACAGAGTATATAAGATCCTGTACAAACAATTATGGTAATGGGAAGCTGCAACTTTGAAAGCCATTCACACTTTCTCCAGGCTTAAGACTGGCAACGAATGGTTTACTGTCACGCACAATAAGGAATTCGTTGGCGTGTTTAACGGTTGCTTCGCCAACGAAAAAGGTCCTTCTCACAAAACTGGCTGCCAAACCATTGTTTGACAAGAGAAATAGGCATAACTGAAATGGTGATAAGAAAAACGAAAGAGTAATTAGAAACTAATGAACAACGCAAACGAGAAGAATAGATAAACATCGCAATGTGATGCACATTTACCAACTTACAGTAGATGTTCGAAATGTTCTCCCTTGGTCTTAATGCATTTCTGCAGACGGACACTGAAATCATTCTGTGCTGCAATAGCTTATGCCTCACTAATCTGCTTGCATGCAGCAACTATGCGTTCGATCATATCGTCCCTCGTTGTAGGGCGATTTTGGTAAACGATTTCTTTCAGTTGTCCCCAGAGGTAATAATCTAAGCATGTTAAGTCTGATTACCTAGGAGGCCAGGGCACAGGCCCACCTCTACCTACCAGCGACCACGAAACATTGCATTCACCTGATTCCTCGCTGTCAGCTCAAAATGTGCTGGGCAGCCATCTCGTTGTAGCAACATGTGTGTTCTGATGTGTAAGGGGAAGAAGACTGGGGAATTGTTCTTGAAGAAATGTGCGGTACACAACACCCGTAAGCCTCGCTTGAAAAAAATGAGGTTCAATTTTTCGTCCGCCGATGATTACGCACCACACATTCACAGACCATCTACGTTGATGATCAACCTCTTGCATCCAGCGTGGGTTTTCGGCGGCCCAGTAATGCATGTTGTGCCGATTTATCTGACCACCCCTTTTAAATGTAGCCTCGTCGGACCACAACATTTCGTCAAAGAATTGAACATTTGCATTCACTTGAGCTTTATACCACATGCAAAAGCCTAGCCTTCTTTGAAAATCATTTCATTGTAGCTCTTGATGCAAGGACACGTGCTACGGATGAAATCAGTGATCCTTTCAAATCCTTCTCACTGTACCTGCGCTGACATCAGAATCACGAGCACCTTGCCTGACACTCACTTGAGGATTGAGATGGAAGGCTGCAAGTACACCAACAAACCTCTCATCTCGAACAGGCCGAGCAATGCGATCATGTATGTGATTGCTAGAAGGCTGAACATTGCCCCTTCTGCGTACACGATAGGCAAGGGTGCGAAAAACATGTCTTGAACGATGTTCCCGATCGGGATACCTTGCAGCATACACACGAGCAGCAGCAGAACTATTTCGTTGGCACTCACCCAACACCATGAGCATATCAAATACTTCTTCGTTCGTGAAAGGCATAATTAGTTCACATTCAACAATATGCCACTGCGAATTAAGTACAGGAATGCACACTACCCGCGAGGAATGCACTGTAGAACGTCCTGAGGTACCACACAATGCCTTCGACGATGCAACCACTTGTAACAGACAACGGTGAATGAGACCAAGATTGGAGGGGCGTATTCGCGTTATCAGTGGAAGAACACTGGAACAGACTGCTATGCAGGAGAGCTCGTCACAGCTCGACCCGTGGTACTTTCCGATTGCCTTTGTTGAACCGGGAAGTGGTAACATCGTACGTCCAGTCAAATGGAACTGGACGCACCGGCAATTGGCGTACTTTGTAATTTGTCGACTGGGCCAGCATGCTGTGTTATGCACTGCAGCCTACACAACATGTGGCCTTATGCTTATTCCTACTTGTACAGTGTCTCTCAAAAGTTTTAGGACAACGACATTTTAAACTAGGCAACCCAAATTACACAAGCCGTTGGTGGGTTGCGTGCAGAGTTAGGCTCAATTTCAGGGTTGCCACATGCACAATAGATATTTATAAAATACGCGAAAGAAATATAAACAAGTATTATTGTATAAAATTATTAAAAATATCACTATTATATCGCAAATGACAAAATTCTTTCTGAAAGAAAAAAATAGGTTTTCTAGTATTTCATCGCTGATGAGTCTACAGTAAGGAAAAGAAGTGAGAGGAAACGAAAGGTTACAAAAGAGAGGAGAAAGAGAAAGCGAAAGGAGAAGAGGAAAAGTAGAGGAGAGAAGAAAGATAGGATAGACGAGGAGAGGAGATGTAGTGAGGAGAATGGAAAAAAATTCGAGGAGAGATGAGGAAAAAATAACAAAGAAGAGAAAAGAGGAGGAAAACGAGAGGAGAGGAGAGGAGGAGACGAGAAGATGGAAGTGGAGAGTAGAGTAAAGGAGAGAAAAAGAGAAGAACAAAAAAGGAGAGAATAGTGCTGTGGAGTCGGAAATCTAAGACAGGAAAGGAGATAAGAGGAGTGGAGAAGAATGGGATGGAGATAAGATGCGAGAAAAGTAGGGAAGGTGATATGAGATAAAAGCAGAACGGGAAGATTGGAGAGAAGAAGGAGAAGGAACTGGAGAGAAGAGGTAGTTGCAGAGGTAGGCGCGGAAGCATGATGCACGCGCATTTAGTGCTCCGAAATTTCAACTGTTTTCGGGTTGTTTGTGTGCAATTGTGTTTGTGTTATTTGTGACGTGGATTCGTAGTATTGCGAGACATGAAATGCCGGATAACTGCAAGTGTGTGGAGGACTGGTCGTTTAGTTACAGGCGATTTTCTTTCTCGGCCATGGGTTCGGATCGGAGCTTCGTGTGGGCAGGTTCCAGAAGCCGCAAGAACAACGCTTCCCGGCAGCCACGCACCAGCCACGTGGTTCGGCCCAGCACGGCCTCATTGTGGCTGCGTTTACCCTTCTGCTAGCAGGCGACATTCATGTCAACCCTGGTCCCCAGGTGGCTTCCCGTGATGAGTCTGGTGTGAAAATATACTATCAAAATGTGCAAAGCCTAACAAAAAAGCTATCAACTCTACAAATGTTCTGTAGCGAGTTTAACGAGTACGATGTGATTGGTTTCAGTGAAGTGTGGTTCAATGAAATGATCGCCGATAATGAAATACCCCTGACGGAATTTTCAGGTATTCCGTAACGATAGAGGTTCACG
Organism: Lepisma saccharinum; assembly: GCF_977018435.1. NCBI lineage: Eukaryota > Metazoa > Arthropoda > Insecta > Zygentoma > Lepismatidae > Lepisma > Lepisma saccharinum. The sequence goes on from NC_139230.1 coordinate 119,303,138, forward strand.
TGGAGGCGGAGTTATGTTACTCGTAAACAACAAGTGGCCCTGCATCAGACGCCTGGACCTCGAAACGTCATGCGAGTTAATATGGACTCAAGTAAATATAGGCTCAAATAAACTTTTAATCGGTTGTTTTTATAGAGCCCCTAAATCTGACACTGCAACCTTGTCAACATTATTGGACTCTGTGCTAAATGCTATGGAGGAAACTGACATCATTCTTATGGGTGACTTTAACCTTCATATAAAATGGTCATCATCGAACTCTGGCCTCTGCACAGACAATGATGACAGGTGGTTTTTCGACCATTACATCAAGGCGATCGGACTTCAACAATTTGTAGATTTTCCCACAAGACGCACAGAAACTCTCGACCTGTTGCTGTCCTCGCACACAAAGGTCAAGGCCACTCCCGGTGAGCAATTCATCGCCTCGGACCACACCCCCGTGCATGCCGAAATCCAAGTCCCTGGAAAAGCCCCCAGGCCCTCCCCCTCCTCCAGACCTGTCTACAACTGGAAAAGAGTCAACTGGGAGGAACTTTCCCTTTTCACCAGCCTCATTCCTTGGACAATGATGGACCCCCTCCCCGCGGAAGAAGCAGTGGATTTCCTCGTGGACTGTGTGCAGGCTGTAATTAAAGATCACGTGCCCCTAAGGAAAACAAGAACATCCCGATTCCTTGTGTGGTATACTGAAGAGACTAAGCTTACGCTGAAGAACAAAAAGAATGCGTGGATCCTGTGGAAACAAATTCCGAACGTTTATACACTGAACACTTTTACTTACTTAAGGAAGTATTGCAAAAACTTAATTCAAAGGGACTATAATAATTATATTCAAAGTGTAACAGAAAATGCTGCTAAAAATCCTAAAACATTCTGGACGCTAATTAACTCACGCCGGCAACATGACCGTATTCCCCTTCAAGTCTCCTGGAACGGCAAGTCTGCTACAAAGGATGAGCGATCATCGCTTTTTAACTCGTACTTCCATAGTAACTTTACAAAGAACGCTGCTACCACACTACCGGAAGTCAAGTCCATTATTCCTTACACACTCTTTCAAATCTCAACTAACTGCAATGAAGTTCAAGAATTATTAAAATCTGTTTCAAGTTCCAAAGCTACCACTCCTAATGATATTCTTGCGATATTTCTGAAACTTTTAGCCCATATCTTATCCAAACCAATAAGCACAATCTTTAATAAATGCTTTTCCGAAGGTGTGTTTCCTTGTACATGGAAGCAAGCAAATATAGTCCCTATCCTCAAACACGGAAACAAAACTCATGTCACTTCCTATCGGCCGATTTCCTTACTTCCTGCACTTGCACTGCTAGCTGAAAAAAATCATTTCTAATCGTATCCTTGCACATGTTTCTCCGTTTCTCTCTCCCACTCAACGCGGTTTTCTCCCTCATGCTTCCTGTGACACAAACCTTGCTTGCTTGCTTACCAAACCAGTTAACTGCCTGAATGCCAAGCAAGACATGGATGTCGTATACTTAGACTTTTCCAAAGCCTTTGACTCTATCTCTCACACGCAACTCATCCACAAATTATCGAATAGATTCAATATTCACGGAGTTCTTCTTAAACTACTTTCATCTTACTTGCACAATAGAAGGCAAAAGGTTATCGTATCTGGTTGCTCTTCGTCGTGGCTCCCTGTAGTTTCCGGTGTGCCACAAGGAAGTTCTCTGGGGCCCCTGTGTTTCTCTCTCTTCATGGATGACATTCACGAATATATTTCTTCCGAATGTTCAGTATTATTGTATGCTGATGACTGCAAATTATTCCGAAACATTACCTCACTTCAGGACACATGCTATATCCAAGACAATCTCAAACACATTGAACGCTGGTGTCAAGACTGGAATCTCAAATTAAATCCGGATAAATCTGTTGTCATGAGGTTTACCCTAAATTCCAATAACACAATGCCATCCTACAAGTTATGCAACCAGGTTATTCCGTTCGTACGACAGCACAAGGATCTTGGTGTCATTTTTGATAGCAAACTGACTTTCAACCATCACATAGACTACATAACTTCGAAAGTGATGAAAACACTTGGACTAATTTACAGATTTACAGACGTAACACACGTTTCTGCCCTCAAAACCTACTTTACAATGTGTGTTGTTCCTATTCTTGAATATGGCTCATGTATTTGGTCAATGGCATGTGAAAGCAATTTAAATAAAACAAACAAAGTAGTAAGTTTCTTCGTCAGAATAGTCAAACACAGATGCCCAGCCCTTGCAAACTTCTCCAAACAAGAAATTCTATCCACTCTACAAATTCATGACCTTTCTCTTCGCCGTCAACTCTCAGATTTAACACTACTCTTCAGAATCATTAATGGACAACTTTTCACCAGCGAACTCTTGCCACTTCTTAATATCAGAATCCCACGTCCCAACAATAAATGCAACAACTTCTTTTACATTAAATCTTCAAGGCTATCTTTAGAACAAAGATCACTTCTCTACAGGCTACAAACCAGTTACAATTCATTAAATGACGCTTCGGGTTTCCATTTATCAAAGCAGACTTACAGAGCGGCGTGCATAAAGCAGCTGAAGTATAAATAATATTATTTTTGCCCTAGTTGTTATTATTCTTGTTATATATGTATATGTGTGTGTATGTGTCCATCTTATTGTTTTGTTTATTTCTTTTCCGGTTGATATCCTGATGTAAAATGGATTTTTCTGAATTCAGGACTTTTCAAATAAATAAAATAAAATAAAATAAATAAAATATCGTCTGAGCGTCAAGAATGGATGCATTGGTCAAATTATCGACATGAAACATTCAATAACATTTTGAAATGTACTGGAGAATATATTAGATCGGTGCGAAATGCCTTTTGGCTGAGTTCAGAGCAAATTAAAATCTTCCATGTAAGATCTTTGATTTTACCTGCGATTACACCACTAAAAAAATGAATGTAATTTTTAATATTTATAAGAATTATTCAATTTTTCTCCACTTCTCGGTTCGTTGAAATGGAGATTTTGTAATTCAATATATCCCCTCCCCCCATCGTTAATTCCAAACTGAATCATTCCGTTTCACACGGTGTGAACAATGAACACAATGGGATATGTCTAAAACTTACGAAAATTTTCTGCCACCGGAAGGGTTTGAACCTACGACCATCAGATTGACAATCCTGAACGGTAGCCACTACCCTACAAGCTTTAGCTCCTTAAACCAGGTAGAAGAACCACTACACCATGCCTTTACCTTCGAATGAAACAACAATTTTTTTTTAAGTATTCTGTCCCTCCAATATTGTAAATGTCGTTTGGTATACGTGTAGTTGAACTTTTACTTTAATTTTCATTTGCTTTCTTGTAGTATAACCGATATATTCGAGAAATAATTTTCGAAGTGATTAAAAACGAGAATATTGGTAGTTGTGAAAATGCGAGTTATTTCTTCTAACTTATTATTGTGATTAGACATTACTAATGGAAAATAACTAGAGGCTTGAACATTACAGGACGATGTTCTTTTCCTGTGATACTGTAACAGACAAAATGCTTGTTTACTGAAGCAAGTCTTGTGTCCAGAACAGTCTTATGAAATGTATTTGCTGTTGCGTAAGATAACACGAAATAATTACACCGTGTGCGAACTACCAAATCTGTGCAACGTTATACGTAAACAGGCGGAAAATTTTATTCATAAAATCACATTTGACAGTGTTAGTCAAGAGAGACTCGTGGGGGACTGTGTTAAGGTGCTGGACTAAATCCTTCTAATTTTTCTTCCTCGAAGAACAACAATTTCTAAGGAAGAGCAACAGTGATGATCTTTCTTATTTCTTTTAAATGCTTATACTTTCCTTTAATTGGGTTAAAAATAAATAAGAATATTGCTTGCATTTCTGTCATTGACGTAGACCAGAGAGAGAGACAGACAGACAGACAGATATTACAAAATAGTTCAAATAGTGCAAGTGCCATTAAAAGTCATGATAATTCTATGTTGCGTACTTAGAATTATTCATACAATAAAGAACATGTCTAATTGTGAGTTAACAAAAAAACAATAATAAAGAGACATTTTCGCATCACGATTGCAGTTCGAAAAAGTCGGGACAGGAATTGAAAGTAACGTACTGTCCTGACTAAATCGGTGAATCGGACGTCTGGTAGCCTTGCATCAATGATTATAAAACTAAAACCACCCAATAATGCAGCTTGAAGACTTTTGGCCAAGAAACAGATTCATTTATACAAGAGCAAAATTGAAATTTTTACACATCCTTGCATCCTTGCATTGAACTCAAGTGGGAAAAGGGGTAAAATTAGCATGTCCTGAATTGCCACACATATAAATAGTTATTTCATTAATATTTGTCAATGTCTTTGAAGCAGTACACAATTATCGTTAGAGTATCATAATCCATGATCTTATATATAAAAATATCCCGTTGAACGTGTGTCAATTCATTTATTTTTTTATTTTTTTATAAATTCCATATGCAGAACAATGTAGCCACTGTATACTGCTATTACAAATAATGTTACTATGCTCTTGTTTAATGGAAGGGATTCTTTTTTAAGGAACATCTAGTATGGAGGATCGAACGTGGGACCGCAATGCTTTCAAGAACTCTAACCAATACACTACACCCTTTGTTTTCTTGGAGTTACTGTTCCTAATTATTCTTTCGCCTCAATATTGTAAACGTTATCTGCAAAAAAGAAGTTAAATACTCAGATATAGCTCTGTACTTCTAGAATTACTTTATACACATGCATTTGAAATTTAACTCTGAATTTCTTTCTTCGTATTAGTATATCTAAGCTTGTGAATATATTTTATTTGTAATTTTATAACGGTTTCATGAACATCTACGAAATAGTTCCTTATAACTTGGAATATGGTGAATAGATATGAAATGTCTTGAAATTAATTTTCGACCACTAGATTTTGGCAAGGGAATTATGTGTGATCCGTTTCCAGTTAATCATTGCTTAAACAAACGTTTTAAAACTATGTGGAATTTTCATTCTGGGATAAGTTTCTTTACTTGCTACATGTATGCGAACTACACTCTGTCCCACTTATCTCTGGAGCAGGTGAACGAAAACAAGTATCTGAGCAGCGATGAACACGTGAGAGGAATGGGATTGCGTGGAGGGAGGAAAGCCACTGCAGTTACCAGCCTTCCCAGCAGCGTGCACTGATTCGCTCTGTCCACTCGATCCCCTCTCCCCTCTCTCCACTTCTCTTCCGCTATGCGCGGCTTTGCTCCAGAGATGCTGGGACAGGGTACAGTTAATTGTTTCTCAAAAGGTATCATCTATTTGCCATTTGAAATTTTCGATTACTTCCTTAACTTTAGATCCCCTTTTTTTGGTCACTCGGTTTCATCCTTTTTTAGTCCCGCAGTCATCATGTGTAATATACAGCTTTTTCTGCTATATATAAATATAAGTTTTACGTGTGTGGGTATAGATATGTTTTAGATTGGCCAACCTCGTTGCTCGCACCCTCTGCCGGTCAAGGAACGCGTTCTTCGGCACTCTTGTTCGGCTCCAGGAATGGTTTTTATTGCGAAATCCACTTTTCCCAATTTCACGGGTACGGGGAATTCTTTTTAAATATCGGAATGCACAGTTATCCACCCCAATCATGCGCTAGCCTTTCCCGGTCTTCAACCACATTGTGTTTTTTGTATTAAAAAAGGAGGCTAAGTCCTTCGTTACTGACGACATGTCACAACGTAGGAACGACGCCCGATCTCTCCTTGAACTTAAGCGCCGGTGGGCGTCGTTTTACCGCTTCTCCTGTCGAGAAATGTATAGGGAAGCCTTGATTTATTGCTTTCCGCACTTGCGGCCAAGGAGGGGTCTGCTTTTCGCCGAAAGGTGCCATGCCAGTGTTGCCAACCACGTTTCGCTTGCCCACAGCAGCGATCGCAAACAGCCTTAGAAATTCACCATCTACATATCTAAATTATACTTCATATTCTGTGTTGAAAACGTTCCTTCAATCACAATCGGCATAAGTTCAGTGTATGAGAGTATTAATGTTGTGTTTAGGGGTAGTTCAGCTTGTTAATGAGAACCATGTATTTGTTATTAAAGGAGGGACTTTGATATTTTATTAAGGATGTGTGTGTTATTTTATTGATGAAGGTGGAATATTTGGGTGCAGTAAAGCAGTGTACTGGGGGTGATATTTAATTAATGTAACTGTACAAAACATGGAAATAAAATACAAGAAGATGGAAGATTTAGTTCGTCGGTGTGTGCGTGTTTGCATGCAGGAGTCCCCTAGACGGCATCACCGGATAGCAGAGAAATTTTTCGGGTCCCGTCGAGCAAGAGCACCAGGGCCGCTTTCAGCAGTACCACGGATCCAAGAGTGTCTATTGGCCCCCCTTTAGATTCGGTGGTCATTCCAAAGGAGGGGATGACGCCAAAATATGTGGCAACCCCGGAATCGAAGGTACGGTAGGAGGACAATGATTGAGAGAGAGCGTGACATTTGACTTAGAACTGCGGTGAGATAGAGAAGTTAGTTTCTAGACACTTGATGTACTACCGCGAAGTTATACTGAAGTAGTTCCGGGGAGCTAACGTAAAACTTGGTGATATAAAGAAGTACGTTTCCGAGTTGGCTAGGAACTGTCGGTTACGTATGTGTTCGCGTGACCGAGGACTGTGATACCGTACGGCCGTGTATCCCCGCGTACTGACCGCACTCGTAGTGTCGTTGCCCGGGCTTCCTTCCCCATGCTCTCGGGACTCGACCCGAGGACCCCACCGTGACCCTCTGACCCTGCACACGGACCAGCGCTGAACGGAGGGCGACATACAAACATCGGCCGGACAAAGGTAGGATTGTGGCCACCACCCCCACAACAGTGATTTCGTGAGTGATAGCGCGCAACACTATTTTGCGCCCAGGGGGGGGGGGGGAGGGAATTTGTTGGGGTACGTTGGCCAACGTAGAAACGTAGATGGTAGCTGTGTGTGTGTGATAGTAGGTTGCTTTATGTGTGTATATATCTTGTGTAATAGGGTCTGTACAGTATTTTCGTGTGTGTATATAATATATGTATAAAGTCAACGATTTGCTTTTTTCCAATGCATCACCCTCTTCTAGTGCAGAGCTCGTGGGCATTGGCTGGCGACTTGGTGAGGTAGGCGAGCATACCAAAATTTATTTCAACTCTGGCGACTTTTCGCTTAGAATCCATGCTCTACCGGCGCGTCTACCGAGCTACAGCCGCAGCCGTGCATCACACATGTGGAATATCGTTGGAAAGCTTGTGTGCTGCACTTTCCGAAACTGTTATGGTGCTGCACTTATCTTAATTGTTAAGCTCGGTATACTCGATTTGGCTCACCTTTCTTCTTTTGCAAACCATTTTCTACACGGAAAACGGTATGTGGTACAGACAAATGTTTCATTTGACAATCGTATTTTTCTCCGCCATTCCGATTCTGCATCCAAACATACCCTTCCCATTTGAAAATCGCACGAACGGAGCATGTGCCCCCCACTAAAACCACAAAGGGTGACTTTCGGGCAGTTGCAAATACTTTCTACGGATTATTTGGGCCAAACTTAGTGGTGCAATTTTTTGTTTCTACTTGATACGATCTCCCGTTCTCGAGAAAAAGGTAGTGTCTGGGTCGCTCTGAAACACCCTGTATATATTCTGGGAAAACTTTTTTGTCTCACTCAGCGCGATGATGTGATCTCGCCAGGTTATTGAATAATTCACATGATAAGTTTTTTTTATTTTTGACAATCGGTTATTTATATATCGTGGTAGTCGAAAAGAAATTGCGCTTGGAACAACGCGATGAGCTGCATAATGATTCTAGTTGTTTCCATGTTGGACCTGTTCTAATCGTCGGTGTATTATCTTATTCCTTGTCTCGCATTGTGAAGCTCGTCCAACTTGTCATCCAATTTTTCTCCTGCAGCTTGAAACATGACGTCGATATCTTGAAAACTCTTCGTGCCGCATATTTTCCGAAGGTGGTCCATGATAACCATTTTGCACGGTGCACGATATTCCGACGTTATTTTGATCAAGTCGATGTTCCCGTCACCTTCATCGAACGTGATCGTAAACATGCTATGCAGCAATTCGATAGGAAATTCTGATATTTGAAGCTGCGCCATTTCTTTACGGGTTTTATTTACAGACCCCATCCCAATTTTCGTTTCGTGTTCATAGCGATGGTCGTGGCCAAATCCCCAGAGAAGCGTCCCTGCTGATGAATCTCCCGAATGCCGCATGTTCCAATTTTCTATCTGCTTCGTGACGTGCATCTAGATTTGTTTGAGTGTTGTAAGCGATGTCGTGATCCTTGCATGCGGCGTCCAACGGATTCACTCACCTGTCACCTTTTTCCAAGCGTTTTTCGAGTTTGGTACACGGTTCGCAGTACTGATAACCTGGCATGTGCATCTCGAACGGTAATTTGTTTATGATGTCGTTCACGAGTCCCTTGCCTTGTGCCACCTTCCAAAATTTCGGTGGAAGAATGTTGATTATTTTGATCAGGTATCCTATTCCTTTACTGTCGTTCAAGATGAAGTTGGAGAGTTTGGTGCTGATCACGTCCACGATTCCTACTTTGTCGTTGTAAAAATTACGATTACATGCATTTTCTTCGCCTGCTTTGACAAGTAAACGATCCACCAGTTTCCTAACATCGTCAACTCATACGAATTTCTTCGGTAAGGTGTTGTAGCGTTTGACGCCACTTCCACTTTTCATATCGTTCCAAATAGGTTTGATGATATTCCTGTATTTTTCTCCGCTGCTGAATTTGGCACGATTCTGAGTGGCGTCGTTGTTTTGGTACAGAGCATCCGACAATATTAAAATGTCCGTGTAACTTTGATAATCTTCGTCCGTGTAATCTTTGGGATATTTTTTGGTAATGAGTTCCCAAAGTGCAACAGTACCTGGGTACCTGAACCAACTATCTCTTTCACCTAGTTTAATTTTTACGTCGTCTCCTTCGAATGTGACTTTCGATTTTCAAATTATCTAAATTCTTCCTTCCTTAGTTTCCATGCTCGGGTACAATCCGAGCACCTAGCCCTTGTCGAATTTTGCTGCACTCATGTAATCTCTTGCCAATGGACCCAACTCGATCTTATCCGAAGAAGATGAAGTGCTTCCTATGGCTTGACGTGTCGGCGGTTGTCTAAGTGCGAGCGGAATGTGAATGCTAGAGAGAGGCGTTGGAGAATAATCTTCATAATTTTGAGCGGCAAGAGGTACGAGTCCCGTGATGAGATCCTTGTTCCGTTCTGTGACATTTTTAATCTCCTTAACGAGACCGCTGATGGCGTCGATGATGGGTTGACCTTGGCGCTTGTACTCTTCGTAGAATCCACGATTCTCGGATTTCCAACCTTTGAATCGTTTCGCAAAGTAATCGCGCAGTTTCAAGTTGTCTTCGATTTTTCGGTTTGTGATTTTTTTTTGATAAGGTGTTATTTTAAACGTCTTGTGACGTTGCAACATTCGCAAAGTCGTTGATTTTGTTTCTGTACTTTGGGGTTTTCGAGTCATGTATATCGTAACTAATCTGAAATCGTAACTGTACCAACAAGAGCAGAGCAGAATTTCGAAAATTCGTTGTAGTTTAAATCTCCTCCTACGTAGTCATCGTAAACATGCTTGAGATTGGTGTGATCTTGACGAAACAAAGAAATAAAATTAGCATAACTGTTTTGTAACTTTGGAAAAAAGTTTGAGCTATGTAAAAGCAATCCATTCTCCTGAGACGACCTTGAGTGAAAAAGTTACGAATTTCATTTTGATTTTCTCAAATTACGTCGTCGAAGACCACGACAGAATTTTCGTGACAGCGGTCGAGAGGTTTTATTTCGGATTCGAAAGTTGCTATTCTCAGTTCCTCGTACAAATTAATGAGTTGCTGGTATTTCGGTTGTTCCAAACTTTTGGAGAACAGGTACAGGTGTCTGTTTTTTCAATCTAACCAATTCGGTGCGAGGAGAAAATTGTCCACCAGTAATATGGTTTTTCCACAATCGGAAGGACCAACGATTAGACAACGAATGTTATCGGGTATCAACTCGCCATTCTTTTTTTTTATAGTTTGACATTTAAAATCTGGTAAACGAATCACCACGTTCCACGTACTCATAGAATCAATTTCCAGCCATTTTACCAACAGTTTGTTATCTTTTCTCTGCAATACTTTCTCGATGAGATACGTGTCGGGGTACTTAGTTTTAGAGAGTTCCTCTTCGTAAAACCTTTCTTTCAAAATGTCATCGCCACTATCTTTATTTTATACGTGTGACGGTTTTCGGGTAGATCTCGAATTACGGTAAACGTTACGTGCTCCAATTTTTTGTGAATCCCTTCTCAAACTTACGCTTGAATTTGCTGATCCTCACCTGATCTCCTACTTTGTATTTAGCTTTCTTGGTCGTGGGACTGTACTTTGGACAACAAACCGTAGAAATTAAACGCCGCTCGTCAGATTAGTAACGTCGACGGGTTTCATGCGTATCGTGCTGTAAACTGTGTAATTGTAATCGTTTACGAGTTCCTGTAGGATGTCGATCCATTTGTAATTTCTCTGAATCGTTTCCATATGCGCGTTTTTAAGGTTCGATTAAAACGCTCCACTATGCTGGCTTTTATGTGACTGAAGTTCGAATAATGATGAATGTTTTGATCGTTAACAAATTTCTGGAAGACGGAGTTGTAGAATTCTTTTCCGTTATCTGTTTGAACGAATCTAGTTCGTCTGATACTTTTATTGAAAATTGTTTTTAATGCTTTGATTACACATGTTCCCGTTTTGGTTTTTAGAGGTAAAGTCCATACGAATTTTGAAAATGTATCTATGACGGTAAGGAGGTATTTGTTGCCCTTGTTGATTTTATGTAACATTTTCAAATTACCGCTGCTTATTTCGACGAGGTCACATTGCCACGAATTGTCGATGCCTTTTGTCACCAACGATAAACGTTTGTAATTGCGACGCGCTGGTTTGTGTAACTCCTTCACTATATCCTTCCTAGACATTGAGCGATAGATTTCGTTTGAAGAGAATGACTAACGTGATTGGATGTTTCGAAGGTGGTACTTTACTGGTATTTTGGAAAAAAAAAAAAAAAAAGTTTACTTCCAGCGACCACATCAAAACCGTAAGATCTTCATCCTTATGTATTTCATATACAGAATCAGTTTCATCGCAGTACGCTAAAGGGATATTTCCTGCCTTCTGGTCTCCGCGCTTACTTATTAATGTCATTGTAGGAATGGCGATCTGTTTTCCATGAGCCCAATATGAAAATTCGTATATTTGTACGGTACCGTTGATTAAAAATTTGGAATATGGCTTATGTGGGCTTAATACTTGTGGAAGTTCTTTGCTGGTTCGGTATGCTATTGATTTCGCTAACTTCCAAGGAAAACAATTTGGCAATTTTAGTATCGATAGTAACTAGATTACTGTGAACATGTCCCAGTTTATTTTCTATGGGTAACAATTGCTCGACGATATAATCCGTTATAGACGAAAATGACGGTTTGATTTTTATTTCAACAATCAACTGTTTGTAGTTTTCGTTGAGTTCTAGCAACTTAGATCCGAAAGCGGCTAGCGTCGATTCCTGAGAGGCAGCATTGGTTTCCAGAACACCAAGCTGTTCTCTGACGCTGACGACAATTTGCTGAAGATTTTCCAATAGATGCAATTTAGAACTTTTCACATTAAAATCGTTTATTATGTTTCTCATCTCGGAAAACTGCATATGGAGATCGGTCACACTCTGCGATGTTGGTAACGAGTAGGGGAAGTGCCCCATGGGGCACTTCCCCTACTCGCCTTAATGGATTTCTCTTGTAAGGCATGAGCCCCATTTTCTCGCAGTGTTGCCAACTCCTCACTCGAAAAAATCACCAAGGTTTTTTTTGGTCCAACCTAACCTAAAGCAAGGAGCTGGCAATCTTGCTTGAGGCTTCTTAATGGTTTGCTCTTGTAAGGCATAAGTCTTATTTTCTCGCAGTGTTGCCAACACCTTACTCGAAAAAAATCACCAAGGTTTTTTTTCGGTCCAACCTAACCTAAATCAAGGAGCTGGCAACCTTGCTTGAGGCTTGTCTTACAGTGCATAAAGCAAGGTTGCCAACCTACTGCTTTTGCCATAGCTTTTTACAAAAAAAAGAGAGAGGAGAGAAAGAGAGGGAAGAGTTAAACAACCGACAGCCTACCTACAGCTTTTTTTTGGTCTAACCTAACCTAAAGCAAGGAGCTGGCAACTTTGCTTGAGGCTTGCCTTACAGTACATAAACCAATTTTTGCCAACCTACATATACTGGGCAAGGAGAGCCGGCACTGCCGTAAAAGAGAGAGAGATGGGCGGATGGCAACACAGTATGTGTGTGCGTGTGCGTGTATAATATGTAGCATTATTAACTAGAGTGTGTTGGCAAACCACCTGCAACTAAAAAATAGAGATGCCAACGTTGCTGTAAGATGAAGAGAGAGAGAGACCTACGGCTGGCAACAGTAATAAGCGAATGCGCCATATCGTAATTTTCCAACTCCGTATATCGTGATTTTTGTAAACCTCTCTCGGGGGAACGATGTGCCACACACACACACACACACACACACACACGCGCGCGCGCGTATTGTGACGCATTACATACATGCGGAAAAAAAACTTTGCCTGTTATTATAAAAAAAAAACTTTGACCGTATTCTTAAATAACTAACAAGGACAATGAATCTTTTTGGCTTCCGCAAACAGATCAACATGGAAACTGCACCGCCAAATTTCAATAACCTCTTACCTTCCGTGTTATCTAAACTCAATGGTTTACTGATCGTTCACCTTAACAGCATATGGACGAAATTGGATGATGATGTGGGTAAGATGTTTTATGTTTTTAATAACAATTTACATTTCTACGAAATTCCGATCGACGGGAAACTTCAAATCACCGTGAATCCGGTGAACGCAGGCGAAATCAAAATTTCTACCGGCAAGAACATTTTTCGAATCAAGCACGACAAGATGCTTTCTAACATTACGTACGATGTTTCCGCTGGAGATTACCTGTACATGGAACTCCTCGGAGATTATGACAAACTTATTCCTCTCTTCGTAGAATTACGAATCGTCTATCCTATTATAAATAACCGTTAACCAAAAATGCCTAACGACATTTTCGGCAACACCAAGCGTGTAGACCATGCAGAAGAGATTCTCATGTTGGACATTCGAGTTAAGAAATTGAGGAGCGATTTGATTGCTTTGCAAGAGACCTTAAACAAAAGTTTAGAGTCGGAAATCGCTACGCTCCAAACGCAATGTCTCGACCCTATTCTGAAAATCGATTCCGAACTGAAGACGCTGATCAAAAATTATGTCGACGTACCTTCTTACGACAGCGTTCAAAATATACAGTTGAGCGTGGATTCGCTTCAAAATGATTTGGCCAAATTACAGCAATTTCAATCGAAAAATGAAGATTTGGAAAAATTGAAACTCGAAATCGAAGAACGAACTTCCGCAATCGAAAAGAATTTCTCTGAACTTCAAACCGTCGTGAACGATATAGACGCAGAACGCTTGCATGTCGTCGTTTCCAAATTACAAGAAGAATTCACCAGCACGTTGGAAGAAATTAAATCCAAGTTGCAGACTTTGGAAGATACCATGACGAACCTACCATCGTCAGACGAACTGCAGGTCATCGGTAAAAGCGTCGCGAACATGGAAATTCAATTGGAGGCGTATCGAGATTTCGAACACATTCAAACCACCATCGCTACGCTTCAGGCGTCTCTGGAATTGATCAACGAAGAAATTAAAAATATTCACGCTGAAGCGAGAGCGTTGACGAGCATTCAAGACACGTTGAGCACGGTTCAGCAGAAGATCGAATATTTAGAAAATTTGAACGTCGAAACGAATCTCGCTCATTTTCATCACGTACTCGACAACATACAGGGTGACTTGGAATCGTTACGGACGAGCGTGCCTTCGAGCGAAGATTTGGAAAAATTGAAAACGGCGGTGACGGCACTATCCGATTCGAGCGACATCAAAAGTTCGTTGAGCGATCTCGAGAGTAGGGTGGCCAATCTCCCCACCTCCAAAGAATTGCACGCTTTGAAAAGGAACATATCTCGAATGCTGAAACGACTAGAAACGGAAACGGCGAACGTGGAACAGATTCGAGACGAAATTAGTTCGCTGGTGTCGACGCTGCCCACTTCGCAGAGCGTCGCCGACCTTCACGCGCAGTTTACAGAGATGCGAAGCATCGTGAACGATCTTACCGAGAAGAGCTCGAAATTGAATCAAGTCGAGAACCTTCAGAACATTGTCGTCAACGTCAGAGATCAAGTTGGAGTGCTGGAATCCACGCAGGAATCGACGCTGGCCTCTTTCGGTGCCAAGTTGCAAGAACTCAACGAAAACTACAAGCAGTTGAACGTGGAAGTGAAAATCAAACCGTCGTTTTCTACCGTAACGGATACCATAATCGAGCATTTGCTGCCCATCGAAAATAAACTCGGACAAGTTCACAGTAATCTCGTCACCTTCGACACTAAATTCGCCAAATTGTTCACCTTGCAAGCCATCGAAATCAACAGCGTTCCCAATCAACAGAGAATCTCCACGTTCGTCGAAGGTAACAAACTGTACATGTTGCATCCTTATCATCCGTACTACAAGTTTCTCCTCGATGGGACAATTCAGATAAACGAATTTTCGTACTGGTCTCACGGCTGAAAAGCTAACGTTCCCACCATGACCTTAATATCGAATCGTGGTGTCCAGAAAGCGGGAAACATTCCTCTGGCACGTTGGAACGAAACGCGCAACATATATGAAATACACGAAGACGAAGATCTCACCGTTTTCGACGTGAGTGCCGGCGATAAGCTGATCATTCAAAACACGAGCGAGGTGCCACCCTCTTTGAATCCCATCACGCTGGTGCTTCTCTTGAAACTTAATCTCTAAACAAAAAAATGTCTAGGCAAGCCATCGTCGAAGAATTGCATAAACCTGCACGCCGCAACTACGAACGTTTGGCTGTGGTAACCAAGGGCATCGACGACCTCTGGCAAAGCGACCTCGTGGAGATGAGTAGCGGCAATTTGAAAAACGTACATAAATGGAACAAGGGCAACAAGTACCTTCTTACCGTCATAGACACGTTTTCGAAATTCGCATGGGCTCTACCTTTGAAGGCGAAAACGGGATCGTGCGTCACGGAAGCATTCAAATTAATTTTTCGCGAAAGCGGCGACAGACGACCTCGGTTTTTGCAAACGGACAACGGTAAAGAATTTTACAACGCCGTATTCCAAAAGTTTATTCAAAAACATGGCATTCGACATTATTCGACCTTCAGTCACATCAAAGCCAGCATCGTGGAAAGATTCAATCGAACCTTGAAAACACACATGTGGAAACGATTCACGCTTCGGGGAAATTACAAATGGGTCGACATCCTGCCGGAACTCGTCGACACCTATAATGATACGGTACACAGAACGATAGGCATGAAGCCAGCTGACGTTACGAAATCTGACGAGCAGCGTTTAATTTCTACCGTTTACTGTCCAAAGTACACACCCGCGACAAAAAAAGCTAAATACAAAATTGGAGACCGGGTGAGGATCAGCAAATTCAAACGCACCTTCGAGAAGGGATTCACAAAAAATTGGAGCACGGAACTTTTTACCGTGGTTCGAGTTTTACCCGGAAACCGACACACGTATATAATAAAAGATAGTAGCGGCGAGATTTTGAAAGGAAGATTTTACGAAGAGGAACTCTCTAAAACGAAACACCCCGACACGTACCTCATCGAGAAAGTATTGCGTAGGAAAGGTGACAAACTGTTTGTCAAATGGCTGGGACTTTCGGAAAAGAGTTGGATCGACGCGAACGAAGTGATCTTGTGAGTACGTGGAACGTGGTGAAGCGTCTACCGAATCCGGAAAGTCAAACGAAGAAAAAGAACGGTGAGTTGCTTCCCGACAGCATTCGCTGTCTGATCGTAGGTCCTTCGGGGTGTGGGAAAACGACACTGCTCGTGGACAATTTTCTCCTCGCACCGAATTGGTTAGATTGAAAGAACAGGCACCTGTACGTGTTCTCGAAAAGTTTGGAGCAATCCAAATACCAGCAACTGATGAAACTGTACGATGGTCTGGACATTGCAACGTTCGCCTCGGAAATAAAACCACTCGACGATTGTCGTGAAAATTCAGTCGTTGTGTTCGACGACGCCATCCTGGAAAATCAAAGTGAAATTCGCAACTTTTTCACGCAAGGTCGTCACAAAGGAATGGATTGCTTCTACCTAGCTCAAACGTTTTCCAAAATTCCAAAACAGCTAGTACGCGACAACGCTAATTTCATATGTTTGTTTCGTCAAGATCACACCAACCTCAAGCACGCGTACGATGACTACGTAGGCGGAGACATGAACTACAATCAATTTTCGGAACGCTGCTGCTCTACTTGCTGGAACGGTGACGATTTCGGATTCGCGACGATCGACATGACGAGGAAACCCAACGACGGAAAATACAGAAACAAAATCAACGACTTTCTAAACGTTGCAACGTTGTGAGAAACGACGTATATAAATAACGTCATGACGAAACGAAAAATCGAGGACGAAAATCTCAAGCTTCGCGATTACCTCGCGAAACGCTTCAAAGGTTGGAAATCCGAGAATCGCGGATTCTACGAAGAGAAGAAACGTCAGGATCAACCTGTGATCGATGCCATCAGCGGTCTAGGTAAAGAAATTAAAAGTGTCACGGAACAAAATAAAAATTTGATCAACGAACTCGTACCGCTCGCAGCTAAAAGTTACGCCGTACCCACGCCTATTTCGAGCATTCCTTCGACGCCGTTCGAACTGAAGGATGCACCGGCACGACGTCGAGCCATAGGTAGCACGTCGTCGTCTTCGGATAAAATCGAGTTGGGACCTTTGGCACGAGACTACCTGAGTACGGGGAAATTCGACAAGGATGAAGTGTTCGGATTGTATCCCAGCATGGAAACCAACGAAGGCGGCGGTGTGGTGTGGAAGATTGGGAAATCGAAGGTGACCTTCGAAGGCAACGACATTAAAGTTAATTTAGGCGAGAAGGATAGTTGGACCAGGTATCCGGGTACGGTGGGACTGTGGGAACTCGTTGCCAAAAAGCAGCCGAAAGATTACACCGACGAAGATTACCAAAGTTACAAGGATCATGATCATGACGGATGCCTTGTACCAGAACAACGACGCCTCGCAGAATAGGGTGAAATCGAGCAGCGGCGAGAAGTACAGGAATCTCATCAAACCGATTTGGAACCAGGTCAAAACAGGCAGCGGCGTCAAACGCTACAACACGCTACCCAAAGAATTCGTTTGGGTGGACGACGTTAGGAAACTCGTGGACCGATTGTTGGTGATAGCCGGCGAAGAGAATGCAGGCAACCGTAATTTCTACAACGAGAAGGTTGGCATCGTGGACATGATCAGCACGAAACTTTCCAACTTCATCGTGAACGACGACAAGGGCATAGGTTACCTGATCAAAATCATCAACACGCTGCCTCCGAAATTTTGGAACGTGGCCGAAGGAAAGGGGCTAGTGAACGACATCATCAACAAGTTACCTTTCGAGATGCATCTACCTGGCTACCAGTACTGCGGACCGGGTACCAAACTCGAGAAAAGATTGGAGAGAGGAGACAAGGGTGTGAATCCGTTGGACGCCGCATGCAAAGATCACGACATCGCCCACAACACCACGCAGACGGATCTGGACGCACGTCACGAAGCAGACAGAAAATTGGAGCATGCAGCTTTCGAAAGGTTTGTGAGCAGAGACGCATCGTTGGGTGAACGGGTCGCCGCACTGGGTACCACCATCGCCATGAACACGAAACAAAAATTGGGGTGGGGTATATAAATAACATAGAGTAAATAACAACATGGCTTGCATAACTGATTTGCCGCCAGAGCTACTATGTAAAATATTTAAACATGCAGTAAACGGCGATTGTGAGGATGTTGGCGCAAGTCTAAGCAGGAGACGGAGGATATCATTACGCACATCATCGCGTTTTCCGAAGCACGTACTTTTTTTCTCTGTTAAAAATAATAATATATATATACGTGTCAAAAAAACTTGATATATAAATAACACACATCATAAAAAAATAATCTTCGGTATATATAAATAACGCACATAGTGAAAAACAATTAAATTTCTCTCTAACACTCTGAAATTTTTTTGATATGACGACTGAAAAAATGAGTGATCTCCAAGCATTAAAACAAATGCTAAATTTGTCAGTCGAGTATGTAAAAATTCAGGAATTGGAAGTCGACAAACCTTACACGATAACTTCCGGTTCAATCGTTTCTACCCAGTATGGTCCCAAGGTACGCCTGTTGCTCAACGCAAAATACAGTCTATTTTTACCAGATCGATACGCTAACATGTTACCCGACGAGAAGCTATCTATTTTAATCGAGAACAAAACTCGAATCGTGTACAAGGGGACAAAGGAACTTCTTGGCAAGAAAACGAAGCACGTAATAGAATTTGTGTAACGACTGCGAGGCCGTGAAAAAAAAATCTCGGAACATTTATATATAAATAACATACCGTAAAAAACTACACGAGAAAAAATCTCAGAATATATATATAAATAACATACCGTAAAAATAACACATAGAGCATCAACATGAAGCCCAAGGGTGTCGTGTACCAGATACCATACTCCAATCTTAAAAATCTAGGTGCCCTCGATGGGTTACTCACCAAGAAACAACGCGAGAAGAAACGTTCTTGCTTGAGCAAAGGACACGGAATGAAATTACTTCTCAGCACACCTCAATTGAGACGCTTGCAGCGTTCGCGGAAACAGCAAAAGGTCGGAGGTTTCATATTCAGCATCCCGGCCATCCTGGCAGCATTGGGGGCCGTTGGAAGTTTAGCCGGCGGTAGCGCCGCCATCGCGAAAACCGTTATCGACTCGAAGAAGAACAAGGCGGAATTGGAAGAACAGAAACGTCACAACCTGGCCATGGAGAAAAAAGGAGGCAAGGGCGTGATGAAAAAGTTTAAAAAAAAGAAACAACAGCACTCACCAACCGAGATATTGAATCTCTGATCGAACCGTTACAAATCAAACACTTTAGAGGAGTTTTCATGTCCGACTCGTTACCTTCAAGCGTTAAAAGAAGAGAATGCGGAGTAGTCAACTTGGACGGTCAAGAAAATCCAGGCACGCATTGGATATGTTACCACAAAAATAATGATAAAGCATTCGTTTTCGATTCTTTCGGAGGTGTTCCACCTACAAATTTAATTCATTATCTGAAAACGAACAAAACCTCTATATACTACAACGACGACCGCATTCAAAATTTCGAAGACGTGAACTGCGGTCATCTCTGCCTCTCCATGCTCGCGTTTCTCTCTAAAATAAATAACCCTACGATCGAGGATTTCCAGAAAGCATTGTGGAACCTCAAACAGCATCACAAGGATGGGCGTGTTCCATCTCACGAGCGAATCTTCGATCTTGAAACTCACGCTGCACGACGACATCGTCTATCCTAAATCCGTGGCTCTGCGTGCATTCTACAGCATGTACCTCATACCTAACGTCACGCAGCACAACAACAAAATTAGCGTCGGAAGCGAACACATCGTCGTCACGCCAGGCCAATACAATCTTTCCACTTTGCAAGCTCAATTACCCAAAGGCACGTACCTTTTTCAAAATTCGGTCACGCACAGAGTGGAAATCCTATCCGCGACGGAGACCGTGGACCTGGGCACCATGGGAGAACTTTTAGGTTTCGAGAACAACCACCCAAAACTCGAAGCTGGCATCAAGCACGTAGCAACCAACATTCCTAAATTCTTGGCCATAGAGACTCTGAACGTACACTGCAACGTGGCGGAAGGCATGATCACGAAATCTTCGGACGGATTATTAGGAAGTCACAAGCAGACGGGAATCATAGCCACTTTCAAACCAAGTTCCGAGTTCATGGAACCGATCATCTACACGCCCTCTTCGCCGATCTATTTTCCAGTATGTCGCAACCGCATAGACGACATAGAGTTGGTGGTGACGAACGAGAAAGGAGACGTGGTGGATTTCGCAGGTGCCACTACGACGGCCATCGTGGAGATCAACGTATAATAAATAACACACATAGTGAAATGGAGCAAATCGAAAGTTACGAATTGCAATCTTTCCCTCCCAACCGTCGCACGTTCGCCAATCTCAACGAAGCGAACAGGGAGATCGAATACGACGTGGACGTAGGGGACGGGTTCGTTCATCCTCACAGAGCGGACCTCTACCTTCAATTCGACGTGGTGAAGAAGGAAAGCGGAGACGCGTTTCCCGCAGCAGCAAATTTGATACTCGTGGACAACTTCGTGCCTCACCTGTTCTCGCAGGTGGAGGTGAGGAAACACCACACCGTCATCGACAGAATAGATTATCCAGGCATCATGTCGACGGCAGTGGGAACGTTGAAATTATCCAAAACGGACGCAGCGTACTATCAGGCCGGGGGATTCGAAGCCGGGACCAAAATATCGGCGACAAGTCACACGGTGCTCTTTCCCATGCGTCTGCTGCCTGGTTTCTTCTCGGACTACAAGGAGATCATGTGGAAGGGAGGACTGCGCGTCACGTTTCGAAGAGCGGCCAACGACAACGACGCACTGATGCGATACGCTACTTTGGGTCCGGACGGCACCACGCCGCTGCCCAACACTTTACCCGAAGCGGCCAAGTGCGTCATCCGGAGCATGGAATTGAGAATGCCGGTGGTGGAATACGAAACGAACTACGCCCTCAAGTACAAAGCGGAGATCTTGAAAAGTCCGCAGGTGCCGATTCACTTTCACGGTTACCAGTGCGTGCAGAAGATGGCGTCGGGAAGTCACATGGAATTCGACGTGACGACGCAGTTCAACAACATACAGTTCGACATGCCAGATTTCGTCGTTGTGCTTTTTCAGACCGGACGCGATAACAACCAGGAAAAAGATTCCAGCAAGTTCGACGACTGCAAGATCAAGAACGTTTATCTGAAGAACGGTAGGAACGAAGTGTTCCCGCGCGAGAATTACAACCTCGACATGACCAAAAACGATTACCTCAAACTTTACGAAGCTTACACGGCTTACAAACGCGTGACCGAGGGAAGCGTGGACGTGTACTACGCGCCCAGCGAATTCAAAACACGCAGGCCGATGTTCGTCATCAACACATCTAAGAGAAAGCAGGTGGTGGTCAACGATCGAACCAACATCAAGGTCGTGTGCGAGTTCCACGACGCGCTGCCTGCCGATACTCTGTGCAGCGTCATCCTGATTGCAGAGAAGTCTTTTGTGTATGATGTCAAAAATGAAAGAGTGACCGAACAGTTTTAAGTAAAAAAAAAAATCACATAATTCTCAAAAAATTATACTGACCGTAGGTTCAAATATTAGATTAACCTGCAACGCAACGTTTAGGATGTACTGCGAGGAACACCTTCTTACATTTGTGAGAATAATCTGGAATAAAAAAATAATAATAAAAAAAAAATAATTTTAATGCATTTATAATAAATCACACTTGAACGCACAAAGGAACTTCCCCTTTGGCCCTGCGTGTGCCCCATATTCACACCGTAGGGCGCGGCAGGGAGTTAGTCCCGCTAAAAATTCCAAACCTCCACCTGTTTTTTTTTCGCATTTGAAGATAAACACTATTGTTCTAATATTTTGGCTATATTAAATTAGAACTTCTGTTACATAAATTGTTTTTTTTTCATACATACATACATACATGCCATTTACCACATTCTAAGCTAATTTCTAGATGATAGTGCCCCCATGGGAGCGTGTGAATCCCACATTTCAGAACGCGCCTCTTGTCGTCGCGTGCGTCCAGGGCAACCTTCTTCACCTGGTTGGTTGTCAACACATGGTCGACGCTCTGGATGCGCTGCTCCACTCCTGCAATTGACGTCCCAGTTTGAAGGGCTTCGCGGTAATGCACTATCTCGAGGTCCTCTTGGACGACTTTCTTGTCCACACCCTTAGCCTTTTTCGTGATGGATCCTTCTGCCTGAATAGCATAGGTTTTGGCGCGAAGACCGACATCCTCGAGAGCCACATCACCTTTCTTCTCGTCTTTGACTTTGCCGGCCACCATCTTGTTGCGAGCCAGGATGCCGTATCGGTTCGGCTGGGGATAGCCCGAGGTGTCGAAAAGGTCAACCAAAGATGGAACCGTGGCCATATCCTTGTACGCGTCGGCTGTGTGAACCTGGTATATTAAACTGTCCGTGTCTATGTAGAGAAGCGAGATGTTGTGGCCGTAGTGTGCACGTAATGTGTCGTAGTACGTCTCGAACATGTGTAGCTTGCTCAGATCCAGAACCGTGACTCCAACGTAGATGGGCTTGGTGAGCCTCACCTCACCTCGCTTCATGTGAATCAGAGCCAGCTGCTCATTGTAAATGGTCCTTGATTTGAATAACGGGTTTGCTACGAGCCTGCGACATTGTGCTTTGTTTGATATTAACCTCACATCTACACGATTTCGTACATTCTCCATAGTTTTCCCGAACACCGCATTGTTCATTAACTTGAAGAAATCGCGATCGAAATCAGAAGTGGCGACTGTGCGATGTTCGGTGTTGAGCTCGATGTATGGCCTCATCCATGGAGAATGCTCGAACATCAAAACTCGATGTACCGTGCGGACGGTAACCCCTCGCTTCATCAACCACCGGAGGTTTTGGTAGTGCAGGACATAACGCTCTTTGGGCACAAAGTCCATGATGAGCTTTGCTTGGTTCGAGCCGGGTGGGCATTTGAATTCCGGGACTGGCGGAAGATCGCAGAACAAATCCTGCACCTTCTCGGAGAACTCGAGGTCCACCTCGGCAAAAAATCCGCGTTCCGAATCGTCGAAACCTTCAACGTCGAAGTTGGAGGGATCGGCCCACTCGAAGCCTCCAAAGGGGAATGGCTGCATCATGCAGTATCCGTAGAGGTTGTTGACGTCCGTGTGCATGATGTAGCTGGACGGTTGCGAAGGGTCGTAACCGGTGGCCATGTGGTGATTGTTGGCGCGTGCGTATCGCAGCGGCACCTGGACCATTCCACCCCGCACGGCACGTTCCACGAACAGCATCATGTCCACGTCCGAAAGAAGCTCAAGCCTGATTTTCGTAAGAAGAAGCATGGCCGACCAGGCCAGTCCGGGAAGACTGTAGAAGTATGCAGGGTCCAGCTTGTAGATGGTCTTCGCAGTTGCACGAAACGCCTGGAACACGTCGGCGAGGAGCGTCACATCAAGTTTGAGGTACGCATCGTGGTAGTCCCCGAGATTTTGGCAATCCAGCTCGCGCCACATGGACTGAGCATGGTTATAGTCATCCTCAGATATGTCCGAGCCTCGCAGCTTGCTATAGAAGTTTGCTCGAGGAGGTAGCGACGTCTCCGCGAACTTGGTAGGGTCCGTGACGTATTCGTAGGGGTAGACCCCCTTACGCCTGAAGAGACCGGCGTCCAAGTTCGGAAAATTCGCAGAGGTGATGAGTGTTTGCTCGTCGCTGAGTTTCCCCGCGAGAGCATCGAGGCTGGCCGGGAGGAACCTCAGGGAGTCGAGGAAGCGAAGCTCGACGGTAGAGCGTGATCCCGGGATCGACACTCGTTTGCTCAAGCTAATGTAACGCTCCTCGTTCTGCGCCAGGACGTTGATTCGCATGTCGTCGTACCCCAAGTGATGCACCAGATGGTGGAAGTCGTATCCCGAGCCATTGTGAAAAAACACAGGGATGAAGCGCGGGTCCCGGGCCATTAGGTTGCATCCGTTGCACCAAGGACCAACGTACCTACCGTTAAAGTGATCGTGGTGTTGGACTTTACGGTTGTTGGCGGTGTACTCCTCGACGCAGACAGGGCAAGCGATGGCCTCGTCGTGTCTACGTTGATCGTCGGGGGACAGTGGGAGCATAGACTTGGGGGCCAACAGTACCTTCCCTATCTCGATGGCCTCGACAACCATCCTGTCGAGGAAGTGTTTAACTGCGTCGGGACCGCGATACACGTAGGGCTCGGGGGCGATGTGCTGGTCTCGTCGCACCACAACGTAGGCAAAACTGGATGCCTCGTGGAGTTGGTAAGGGGTGGTGGAGGAAACTTCGGGATCGGGATCGCAAGTGGACAGGGGTTTGAGGAAGGCCTCGAAGTCCGCGATGATGATAGCGGGGTGCTCCACCATGGCACCGTGCATGTGGAAACGCTCCACGGTGCCAGATTTGGGCAAGACTGCCACCCCAGGCTCGTTGGCATCGCAATAAAGTTTGTGGCGAGCGAGCTTCTCTGCAGCGATGTTGGGACCTCTGATGCGCTGGTAATCTTGCTGTTCTCGATTATCAAAAGTTGACAAGCACCTGCGACACACCTCGACGTGGTGACTATCACTGCTCCGTTGACTCGAAACAAGTCTAGAGAGGGAGCGAATGAGGGTGTAGTGGTGATGAGTTTCATCCTTGATTAGCAGAAGATGAATTTCCTGCACACCATCGTCGTCTACGTCGCTCACCCGGATAGGGTACACCACATTTTTGTCAGTGAGGCCGTAAACGTTGATGGCCAACCGAGGGTTGTGTGTACGGGCCTCGAACTTGCGAATGTCCCGGACCTCCACCGGGTAGTCGATCCCAGCCATAGCATCTTCCAGTTCCGACTCGTAGGGTAGGTAGTGGTTAACTCGATGTGGATGGTTTTTCCTGCTGACAGGGTGCAAAGCTGCAAGCACCGACCATACGAAGCACTTGGCGTCACTGTTCTGAATGTTCAGGACAGCCTTCTTTGCCGCGATGGAAGGTGGTAAGGGGACGTAGCTGGAGGCGGAGAGAGGCGTAAACTTGCAAAGTTTGACGCACAGTTCGTGAGGCCCCCCACACAGCGAACCCCCCGAGCCCTGAGCTTCATGTTCTTCTTGTTTAACCACCAGCTCCTCGGCAAACTGGTTGTAGATGACCTCGAGGTTGTTGACATCCGCCAGATGCAGCGTCTTCGCCTTGGTGTTGTGGCAGAAGCTGTAAATTTCATCGGACGGCTTCTTGTACTGGCAACGTAGCGATGCGTAGAATTTGGTGGAGGAGTACGTAGCCAGTGCATTACAAAGAATGGAAATTATCTCTGCTCGCTTCTCCTCTAAAAAGCTACGAACGTCGCATAAGCCCTCCGAAGTGAGGACAAAATCCTCCAACAAAGGCTCGAAAGCAGATTGGTTCGCTTTCGTCACACGCTTGACGCGTTTCGTGGGTGGTGCATTGATGGAGGCTGCTTCTGCCTTCCTCTTGGTGGAGGTCGAAGGCTGAGCCCCAGATGTACTTTCGCTTAGACAAGTAAGCTTATGCTTCTTGGCATACGCAATTGTGATGCGTTTATTGCATCCGGAACACAGTTCGGTGGCAGCCAAATGCTTGCCTGGCACGCAGGTGCGACAATGTCTTGCAAAATGTTTGCTTGATATGCTTGTTTTGCACACAGGGCAACTTTTCATGGAGCGCATTTTTTTTGGGGGGTATGTTTATTTATATGTGATCTGTTGGTGGTAGAGTGTTTACGAAAAAATGCCTTATGAGAAAAATTTTGTAAGCTAATTCTAATTAGTGTTAGTTTGGGGGGTTTATTTATATATGGGTGGTGTTGTCTTCCTCAAATATGCGCTTTAGTCAACCCTATAAAAAAAATAAAAAAATATATATAAGAAAAATATGATTGTAGATAGAAAAAACACAATAAATATTGTATGCATGTGTAATTCTATTTAGCTTATTTTTGCTACAAGTAAGTGTAAGTGGCAAGTAAGCTGATGTCGCTTGAAGTTGGCAATAGAAATATTTTTTCCACACTTAGAGCACAGTTTGGTCGCACATATTTGTTTTCCCGGCACACAAGTACGACAGTGCCTTTGAAAATGTTTACTTGACACAGCAGTTTGGTACGTAGGGCAATTTTTTACAGAACGTATAATGCAGAGATTTTTTGGGGGTATGTTATTTAATATCCAATGTTGTGCAATGCAAAATATAATTGTTCACTTTTTTTTTAACTATTCTCTATGACCTTACTTGGGTTTTTTTTTTCGCCAAATTATATGCTTCTAGTCTCCTATACAATACAATATACGTACAATATTGTCAACAGTATCATATTTGAGCAGGTCGCTTGTCACCTAAACACTACAGCTCACAGGTTGGCAAAATCTGACATGAAAGCAGATAATACGCTTAAGTCTTATTTATATATAATTTTCACGGGCGTACAATATTGTCAACAGTATCATATTTGAGCAGGTCGCTTGTCACCTTAACACTACAGCTCACAGGTTGGCAAAATCTGACATGAAAGCAGATAATACGCTTAAGTCTTATTTATATATAATTTTCACGGGCGTACAATATTGTCAACAGTATCATATTTGAGCAGGTCGCTTGTCACCTAAACACTACAGCTCACAGGTTGGCAAAATCTGACATGAAAGCATATAATACGCTTAAGTCTTATTTATATATAATTTTCACGGGCGTACAATATTGTCAACAGTATCATATTTGAGCAGGTCGCTTGTCACCTAAACACTACAGCTCACAGGTTGGCAAAATCTGACATGAAAGCAGATAATACGCTTAAGTCTTATTTATATATAATTTTCACGGGCGTACAATATTGTTAAGAGCGTCAGTTTCCGTAGAGCTCTCTTTTTCCATCTTCCCTCTATACAGTGAAGCTGTAGAAGACACAATTAGCTAACCTAGCATACAACATACTTTCCTAATTAATATGGATATTGTCACACATTCCTCTTATTTTATACTGTTGTAAATGGAAAAGATTATGTACGGTAAATGTTTTGTACATTATAGGGAAAAAATGCAAAATATCCCCCCAATTTTAATTCGATCCACCTCTGAATCGAATTTTTACATATTCTCACGCCGGCACATATGTTGTTCTATTTTGCTTCTTTTACTTGCCTTGCTTAATTAACTCTCGCTAATTAGCATTTTTTTGGAAGAAGTCAACTAGAAGAACATATGGCGGTATGAGAAATATGCAAATTAAAGAATATTTTAGTAATATAAGGGCCCTAGCAATTAGCTTCGTCGACTAAGAGTACTCTTTTAAACGTCTTCAGCTAGATCGTATTACTACGCGAGGACGTTTAAAATGTTTGGGTGTTGAAAAAGTTTCACCTATTTTTTTATTTCTATTGTTTGCTAATAGATGGCGCTGATAGTACCTCCTTTCTCTCTCTCCCCTCTTCTCCTCTCCCCCTCTTTCTCCTCCTCCTCTGCTTATGACAAATAGCACAAACATAAAATCAAGATTTTGGAGAGCAAACCATAAAATTTGCATGCATCTGATGTCGAACTAGGAACTTTTATCTTTCGGGGAGTCAACATTATTTTTTTACTCAGTCGTCATATAACATGAACACACGCAAACATTCACATGTGCTTTTATTATTTTGTGTTCGGTAAGTACAAGTATATTCTTACATAAATTATTGTTTAATTTAATAAATTGTAAACTCGAAGCCTGCTATACTAACACTCCTTCTGTGTTTCATTATAGTATTGAAAGCGAATGTTGCGTGCATACGGAAATAACACAGAAAAAAAAAAAGCGGATGGAAGCAATTTAAAATCAGTGGAGCAAGGTTAGTATTACGAGAACGTAAAAACATGTGCTTTCATTCAACTTCGAAAAATAAGAATAAATATGGTCATACAGAACACATATGCTTTCTTTTCACAGTTGTAAAATCTCCTTGCCCAGTATATGTAGGTTGGCAAAAATTGGTTTATGTACTGTAAGGCAAGCCTCAAGCAAAGTTGCCAGCTCCTTGCTTTAGGTTAAGTTAGACCAAAAAAAAGCTGTAGGTAGGCTGTCGGTTGTTTATCTCTTCCCTCTCTCTCTCCTCTCTCTTTTTTTTGTAAAAAGCTATGGCAAAAGCAGTAGGTTGGCAACCTTGCTTTATGCACTGTAAGGCAAGCCTCAAGCAAGATTGCCAGCTCCTTGCTTTAGGTTAGGTTAGACCGAAAAAAAACCTTGGTGATTTTTTTCGAGTAAGGTGTTGGCAACACTGCGAGAAAATAAGACTTATGCCTTACAAGAGCAAACCATTAAGAAGCCTCAAGCAAGATTGCCAGCTCCTTGCTTTAGGTTAGGTTGGACCAAAAAAAAACCTTGGTGATTTTTTCGAGTAAGGAGTTGGCAACACTGCGAGAAAATGGGGCTCATGCCTTACAAGAGAAATCCATTAAGGCGAGCCCCATTTTCGGGAGCAGCACTGGTGCACTTCCCCTACTGTAACGTGGACTTCATGTCACGAAGCGAAGAAATTTCATCCCGAATCTGTTCCGTATTTGTCATATCCGTTTCTATCTGTTTCAGTATGAGTGCAATATTTCTATTAACGGCGCGAAGTTCTTGCAAGCTGGGAAGACCACTTACCGTGCATTTGAGTGCTTTGATACTTTCCACGTCACTAGATTCGGACAAGGTCGATACCGCTGTTTTCAACTTCTGTAAATCTTCGTTCGACGGAACACTCGTTTGCAAAGTTTCGAGATCATGCTGTATGTTGTCCAAGACATGATGAAAATTGTTGAGATTAGATTCAAAGTTCAAATTTTCTAAGTAATCAATCTTCTGCTGAACCGTAGTTAACGTGTCTTGAATACTGATTGTCTGATTTTGGAAGCTCTCTATTAGAGCGCGGATATTTTAAATTTCGTCGATAATCAACTGCAAAGACGCCTGGAGTGTAGCAATCGTAGTTTGCATGTGTTCAAAATCTGGGTACCCCTCTAACTGAAGGTTGATATTCGCGACGCTCTTACCGATAACTTGCAATTCGTCGGAGGAAGGTAAATTTGTAATGGTGTCTTCCAAAATCTGCAATTTATTCTTAATTTCTTCGAGAGTGCTATGAATTTCTTCCGTTTGAAGCTTCTGTTTGATAGAATCACTTTCGATCGTGGAAAATTCATCACGTAAGTTAGGGATGGCGTTATGTAACTGTTCGACGTCGAAATCATCTTTAATGTCGCCTATCAAGTTTTGAACTCCGGACAATTTTTTTTCTACATTGGAAGTTCCCTCTTCAAGTTCAAGCTTCAATTTTTCTATAACTTTCGTTTGAAGCTGTTGCAATTTAACCAAGTCGTTCTGAACCGATCCAACGCTCAACTATATATCTTGCACGTTGCCAAGTACGTTGAAATAATTTTTTAACAAAAATTTCAGTTAAGAATCTATTTTGAGAATGTGGTCCAAGCATTGAGACTGAAGATTTGCTATTTCCGATTGTAAACTGGTGTTTAGTGTATTTTGCAAAGCTACCAGATCGCTCCTTAATTTAACCCTAACATCCAGCATAAGAATCTTGCTGGAATGATCCATGTTCTTCGTGTGTCCAAGAATATCGTTAGGAAATATGGTTATTTATTTATTATTATCGGATATGTGATTCTCAATTCCACGAAGAGAGGAATGAGTTTGTCGTATTCTCCCAGAAGCTCGACGTACAGAAAATCTCCTGCAGAAACATCGTACGTGGTTGCGTCGTCCATCTTATCGTGCTTGATTCGGTAAATGTTACTTCCTGAGGAAATTTTTATTTCGCCGGTATTCTCCGGATTCACGATTATTTGAAGTTTCCCGCCGATTGGAATCTTGTAGAAATTGAGGTTATTGTCGAAGATGTAAAATGTTTTACCAACTTCTCATCGTATTTTGTCCAAATGCTGTTCAGGTGAATAATCAACAGACCGTTGAGTTTAGATAATAAGGAAGGCAAGAGATTATTGAAGCTAAATGATGCAGTTTCCATGATGATTTTCTTTCTGAAACCGAACAAGTTCATAGGCATGGTTATTTATTTATTTTTGTTTGGTGTAATGGATGATTTTTTTGTTTGACTATGGACATTCGATACCTTTCTTGTCATCTTTCAAACGATAATGACCCCAAGGCAATGTATGAATCCCACACTTGGGGATGCATCTCTTATCGTCGTGAGGATCCAGGGCAACTTTTCGCACCTTGATGGTTGTGAGTAGGTGATCTACGCTTTGGATTCTTTCTTCGGCCATGAATATCGATGACCATGTGTTAAGACAATCAATATAATCTTGAAATAAAATTTTGTTTGCAACTGTATTTTTGCCCACTCCTTTAGCTTTCTTTGTGACGCTACTCTCTGTTCTTATCGCATACATTTTTGAACGCAAGCCAACAAACTCAACAATAATATCACTATTGCATTCTTCTTTTAATTTGCGGATATAATTCTTTTTGTGAGAAGGAATTCCAAATCTATTCGGTTGGGGATAGGAAGAAGTATCGAAATAATCAAACATGTCAGGGTGTTTCAGGTCTTCGTATAAGTTCGGTGTTTGTATGGAATAGATAAAACTGTCTGTATCTTTGTACAAAAGTGATCTATTATCATCGTAGAATGGTTTCATTACGTCATAATAAAATTCGAACATGTGAAGTTTCGACAAGTCGAGAACGGTAGTTCCAACGTAAATCGGTTTTCTGAATTTCATTAATTTTATTTCGAGATTGAAAAGTGCTAGATTCTTGTTGTAAATTTTTCGTGACCTGAATCTAGGATCGGACACTTTCTACATTTATTTTTATCTGAAATCAATTTTATGTCTATATGCTTTCTAACATTCTCCATTGTTTTTCCATATACCGCCTTATTCATCAGCTTGAAGAAATCTTTGTCTAAATCTGAAGTGGCGGCGGTGCGATGTTTAATGTTAACGTCGATATATGGACGCAACCATTGAGAATGTTTAAACTTGAGAACCCGTCGAATTTGCACTATATGAACCCCCTTTCCCATTAAAAATCTCAAATTTTTATAGTGGACGACGTATCTCTTTTTAGATTCAAGAGTCATCACAAGCTTCTTTTCTTTTGAGTCAGGTGGACATTTGATTTCGGGAGTCGCAGGTAAATCCGAAAACATGTCGTGCAGATGGTCAGGGAATTCGAGGTCCACCTCTGCAAAGAAACCACATTCCCTATCGTCGAAATTTTGTATGTCTATTGAAGTGAGATCAACCCATTGAAAACCACCGTAGGGAATTTTCTGTATCATAACGAATCCATATAGATTATTAACATCAGCGTAAAATATGTAATTGGATGGTTGATTTGGATCGTATTGATTCTCAGAAATATGAACGTTGTTTTCCTTTGCGTGTCTCTGCGAAATCAAACCATTCCACCCCGAAGCATGTCAACGTCCGATATCAATTCGAGTTTCATTTTTGTTTGGAACAACATGACGGATCACGCCAAACCAGGAAGACTGTAAAAATGTGCAGGATCTAATTTATAAATATTGGCCGCTGTTTTCCTGAATGCTTGAAAAACTTCTGCGAGTATTGTTAGGTCTGATTTCAAGTATGGGTCGTGATAATCCCCGAGAGTATTGCATTTCAATTCATTCCACATTAATTTCGCGTGCTTGTATTCTTCATCCGTAATGTCTGAACCTTTGAGTCGACTGTAAAATTCTCTTTGAGGCGGAAGAGTGTTGTCATTAAATTTAGATTAATCGGTTACATATTCGTATGGGTAAATGCATTTACGTCTAATAAGTTCTATATCTACGTTGAGAAAACTAGCTCTAGTTATTTTGAAAATAGTATGTACACTAAGATATAATGTGACGTACACAACAAAAACATATGAACATGATTTTAAAATAAAGCAAAAGTTGCTCTACGCATTGGGTTATATTTTTATGAACTCATTAACGAACGAGCGGTCTTAGGTCCAAATTATAAAGCTCAGTTTGATGTATGTGGAGTACCGCTAAGCTGCTTAGTCTCTTCTGCCCTATTGTAGATCTCAAATATGTCTTCAGTCGGCGAATAGCACTGAATGATCTTTCGGCTGTGGCTGTCGTCACTCGCACAGTACGGAGGACCATCATGAATTTGGCAACTTTAGGCAGAAGATCCTGGAGGATGCTGTCTTCCAAAAGAAACTTCCTTATGTCACGCGTGGTAGTTAGAACCACTTTCTTCTGTTTGGCGATATCACCAAGCATGGACATGTGCAAGGGGAGACTATCGGCATCCAAATCTTTGCTGAAAGTTTGTTGTGCAACTGTTCACAGCTGAGATGCATTCTTTCTCTACGGCTGTTACTTTTTGTTGTCCTGTAGATTCATGTCCTTGTTTAACACATGATTTTGCTGTGTCACACACGTCAGTGTATATCTATTTATAATACTATTTTGGAGGGTTACAACTTGTGAGGTTTGGCAGCATCAGGTTTTTCAAGTCTCTCAGGGATGTGACGTTGCCGGGACAATTTTGGCTCATCAACGAGGCTGGGTTTGCCCTCTGTGCATTTCTGCCAGAACTGCTCAAAACCCATTCGCTTTTCTTGAAAGATGTCAGTCAAAGTATTTTAGTTTTGATTCCACTTCTGTAGCACCAATGAGTGGAGACTGAATCTTACAGTTTACCTCTTCTATTTGGCCCATCACATGGCAGTAAAGGGAGAGAAACAAAAATGTCATGAACAGAAGTATTGTCTCCAGGTATTCAGCACATTTTGATGCTGCGTCAGTAGAATCTTCTTCAGAAAATTTGTCCAAAAATTGAGAAGGTTTTCATAGTTCCTTAAGATCTATTGCATACTGGAGGCTCTCAAAGTCCACCGACGAGGACAAAGTGGTCGCAGTCCAGTATGGCCAGTCTTCTCGATCACATCAATAATATTCCTAAATATTTGCATTCTTTTAGGGGATTCCCAAACAGTCTTTAAGACGTCGTTGGCTAAATTAATTATGTCTCTGATTAATATATGTATAATAGTAAATAATAATTATATACTTAGTATATAGTAATAAGTCATTTGTTTTGCTGTCTCGGATCATAGCCCCCCAAAGTTGATGGTTTAGCGGTCTCAGCCCCCCAAAGTTGATGGTCTAGAACATTTCAAATGTGTATTTAAAGTTCATGTGGCACAGTTCAGAGTAAACTTTACAAGAGAAGCAAAATAATACATTAGATCCTCTTAAGCAAAATTATTTGGGGGGTTCTGCCCCCACATCGTTAACATTGGGGCGGGTTCGAGCCCCCCAAGCCCTATGGAGTCGGCGCCTATGCCTGGAATCTTAACTTTCTTACTTATAGAGATGTAACGTTCATCATTTTGAACAAGAATATCTATATTTTGTGTATCATAGCCAAGATTCCTAATTAAAGAATGGAAGTCGTAATTGGATCCATTATGAAAGAATATTGGGACAAACATTGGTCTTTGGATTTTAAGGATGCATGTGTTACAAATTCCACTGATGAAACGACCGTCTGTACGTGAATGGTGAAATACTTTCCGGTTCTCATCTGTGAAGTGTTGATCACACACCGGAGATACATCAGTGTTATTATAATTTTGAAGTTCATTAGTAGATAACGGAAGCATTGATTTCGATATTTGCAAAAAGCTGCCAATTTTCTCGACCTCTTCGACCATTCTTTCCAGGAAACGTTCGACAGCATCTACTCCGCGGTATACGTAAGGCTAATTTGTTTTATCCTGCCATACGGCAACGTAACATAAACTATTTGCTTCATGAAATTGGTAAGGTGTGGTGGAGGAAATTTCAGGATCTGCTTCGTAATAGGAGAGTGGTTTGAGGAAAGCCTCAAAATCCGCTATGATAATAGCCGGATGTTCAAGAAAGGCCCTGTGCATCCTAAATTCTTCAGTCTCTTTCGGTTTCGGCATTAACATTCGGCAAGATTTATTCTCACCACAATATTTTTTGTGCTCTTCTAGTTTCTGTATAGCAATATGACGTCCGGTGTATTTTCGGTAGTTGAGTTCTTTTTTATCATTTAACGTGGTTAAACACCTATGATAAATCTTGATTTCATTGTGATAATTGGTTATTTGGTTTCTGACCAACCGGGAAAGTGAACGTATGAGACAGTAGTGATGAACATCCTCGTTGCAAACGAGAAGGATATTTATTACATCATCATCAACATTGCTTATCCTGACGGGATGTACGACATGCTTAACTGATGTAAATGAATAAACATTGATAGCTAACCGATTGCCTTCTGCATCTCGTGGAAGAGTTTAGAACTTTTATATATCTTTAAGAGCAACTCTATACTCGATGCCCGCCATAGCATATTCAAACTCATCTGCATATTGCGTGTAATGTCCAACCCGCTCTGGATGATTTGACCGATGAATCGAATGCAGAGCCGCCAAGACGCACCAGGGAAAGCATTTGTTGTCATTATTTTCAATATTCAACACGGCTTTCTTATTTTGAATGTCCGGTGGAAGGGGAATGTAACTAGATGCCGATAGGTGATCGAATTGATTCAATTTCGTCTGTAATTCGAGAGGGGTTCCCGAAAGAGGTGTGAAATGACTCACTTCCAACTCTAAATCATGATGAACTCCACATAACGTCCAACCTGAATCATTAGCCTCGAACTCTTCGTGCTTTGTAACCATTTCGTCAATTAGACGATCGTAAATGACGTTCAAATTACTGATATGGACAAATATAGAGTTTGGGTTTTTGAGCAATGATGGAATGTGTTTATCTCATCATCGGAATTACGATATTCAGAAGATGGAATGACATGAAATCTAATCGGATCCTTTTCGAGTTCGTTTTTTCAGAAGGTTCACTACTGAAGATTTGAAAAGCCAAGTAAAACGATAGAATTTTCAGGTGTTTTTTATATAGAATATCTCCTGGACAACAAGTAAAATCCGATCATGTAAAAAATTTAATGTGGTCGAAATCACTAGCAAACACCTTTAAACTTGAAAAACAAGTTAAAGTACTATGGTAGCAATTACGATAGAATTTTCAGGTATGTTATTTATAGAGAATTTCTTGGGGAGCATACAAAACACCAGTGGAGCCGATATTCGGTTTGATCGGGGAAAATGAATTCCCTATAAAAAATTTCTAAACACCTTCGGAAAGACTCTTTAAACTTGAAATAATTTGATAAGTATGGCTATTAATGTTAGGATTGAACAATGGTTACAAGAACTGTGAAATTTGCAGGTATGTTATTTATAAAAGATTTTCATAGAGACGGCACAAAACACCAGAGGAAGCTGATATTCGGTCAGGTCGAGACAACACACTAAACACCTTCGAAAGACGATTGAAAACAAGTTATTGCACAACGGTAACAAGGAAGGTGAATTTGCAGGTATGTTATTTATATAGAATTTCTTGGGGACAACATGTAAGGTCCGATCAAGTCAAAATTCAATCTGGTTGAATTCACTAGGAAAAACACATGAAACACCTTCAAATGACACTTTAAACTTGAAATAATTGTTCGAATGTAGCTTTAAAACAAGTTAAAGGACTATGGTCGCAAATACGATAGAATTTTCAGGTACAAGTAAAATCCAATCATGTAAAAATTCAATGTGTTTATATTTCTTTTAAAAATGCAAAATACGCCTTAGAAATTTCACACCCAATCCTTCCCTAGATTGGAAAAAACCTGTACCTATTGTCATTTTCCCGAACTTTTAATTACTACCTCCATTGTTATTTTTGGCTCAATTTTCAAATTGGCCATTACCAAATTTATCACAAGGAGATGGCGGTTCCTAAATGACAATAGTTAACGACATATTTTAGTGAAATACGCCGGCATAATCTAAGTTTGTTTTGCTAGAAGGCCTTAGTCGTTGTAAGTCACCTAACCCTTTCACTTAGAAAATAAAAAAAGGTTGTCGTACTGAAAAAAGTGAACAGAAAATTCCAACATTCAGGAGTTTCAACGTTTTTCTCATAGATGTCGTCGACTATCAAACATTCGAACCTTTTGAAATTATTATTTTTTTATTTCAAAATTACGAAAATCTTAAAAATCGCTACCGAAAGTTGACGTATCTCGAAAACGGCGAGAGATATCGCGAAAATAACTTGAAAACCCCTTCGAAATACCCTCTTGCCGATTTCGAGGACGTAGAGTACGCGTGCAAAATTTGGAGGCCCTGAGGTCAAGGGGGGGGGGGGGGCGGGTTTCAACTGTCGATTTTTTTTTATATATAAGTCATAACTTTCGAACGGACTTTCGCAGAGACATGGGGTTTCTTGCGTTAGTATCGTATCGGTGTCCTCTCCGGCTGAAAATTAAAAATGGCCTAGGTCGTCATAGAACCCCCATGAAATTTTTCAAAGTCCAGTGTTAAAAAATCTAAAATTGCAAATATCTCGAAAACGGTGAGAGATAGGACGAAAATAAATCGAAAAATCTCCCCCAAATACCAGGGTTGGCTTGTTTAAAACAAAATTGTTTAAAACACTTTGTTTTAAATGTTTAAAACACACGACTTTGTTTTTTTACAAATGCTTTAAACGTTCAAAATAATGTGTTTTAAACATTTTTTTTAGAAGTGTTTAAAACACATTCTCGTACTTGATATTTTATAGTCTGTGATAATTTAACTCGCTGGTTGAGAGTTTTCGGTGAAGGAAAATTAGTGGTTTGCCGGTAACCGGGGATTAATATCTGCTGTCCGTAAAATAAAGGTCCTCGTGACTGGAGTGAAAGAGAACGTTACCTAACTCGTAAAAGAAAAGTGAATAGGTCAAGTTATATCACGTAAGGTCTTAAGAAAAAGAAAGGACGTAGACAAAACAACACTTGTAGGTTAACTTAGCTCGTAGAAGGTCGTAAAACGTGAATAGGTTAAGTCATATCACGTAAGATCGTGGCATACCTACAAAGTATGAAGTAGGAAAAAACAAGTTGCCTTGAAAATTGTATTGGGACGTCGTCGAACGCCACAAAATGCACAAAAAAATCGTCATAATATGATACAACTGAGGCTAAATCCATAGAAATAGGGGATAATAATACCTACTAAGTGTAACGCAGAAGGAATAAACATACACTAGCATGGCGTATGTCCTGGAACAATTTTACATAACTACGAGATTTATTTACACGCATGAAGCAGATACCTACCTAATTTTTGAGAGATAAGTCATATATTTTGTTTATTGTAATTACAAAGTTAATGAATTAGTTACAATTGCGTTCTTGTATCTGTGTGTTTCATGTATTCAGCATAAAATTCTGCATTTCGAAAGTTCGCA
Source organism: Lepisma saccharinum (assembly GCF_977018435.1). Classification (NCBI taxonomy): domain Eukaryota; kingdom Metazoa; phylum Arthropoda; class Insecta; order Zygentoma; family Lepismatidae; genus Lepisma; species Lepisma saccharinum. The sequence continues at coordinate 119,340,428 of NC_139230.1, forward strand.
ACTTTGAAACGAAGTGTCAAGCAAGAAAACGTTATTAAGAAATGTGTTTGCCTTAATGACGCCTATAAGTTGGGAGAGATCGTGCAGTGACAGATGTAGTGACTCGAAATGACGTAACGGGCCTTCTTCTCCCCCCCCCCCAAGGAGTCCTGAGATCGATCGCAGTTAAGACATTTTGCAAAGTGGTTGGAATGTCACTTTATACTCGATATCCTGTCCCAATTATTCCATCTGATCATAAATTGGACATAAAATAAACTTTGACAATCTTCAGGATGGAGGCTAAAACAGAACGAGAACAAACAAATATTTACAACTCGATAACATAACGAGAAGGACCTCATCTTGGATACCATTCCAAGTTCAAATGGAGCATTCCGAGACATTATAATGCACATTTTCTCGCAACTTTCACATTACTAAGTTATAATTTTCCATTTTATTAAATTCAAACAAGCAAAAACGAGGCTCAGAGTTTCATCTGTTCCGGAAATACGTTTTTTAACACCTGAGTTAAAAAAATTATCCTTGCAAGAAGAATGAATTTCTAAAGAAATACAAAATTAATGTATATGAATTTTGCATTTGAAAATAGGAAATCCATGTGTGTGGTCCTAAAATGAACACACACACACACACATGTATACAATGTGTCATATTAATGGCGCCCACGGACCAAGGAAACGTACACAGTGGATATCAAAACAAAAAACTTTTCACCGTAACATTTTTCTCGTTGGTGCGTAGTTTTGGTGCTACTTACGTTCAGAAAGGCCCGTTTTAGAGCATGAATGCTGGCAACCACACACAACAGTTGATCCCATCTGTGACGTCGTTTCATGCGGCGAAACAGTGCACGGCAGTGTTGCAAGGAACACACAATTTTTTGGGAAAATGACAGACTGCCAACCACATCATGATCTGTAAAACGAAGATAGGATCACGTCCATTAGACCTAACATCTAGGGAAACACAGCTTACCAGCCAGAATACCAGAAGTCATCCTAGGGGAAGGGGAAACTAAACCAACAATACGAAAAATGGTAGAAAAACAACGTATTCAAAATGGCAATATCGGATTTTGTCTCTTTGGCCTGCATGTCAAATATATTCATGAACAATAAATTTTATTGGAATTACAGTTTACATCTGGCTGTTTACGCCAGATATTAAATATTTGCAAATCTCGTTTCAAGGTTGATATCTACAGGTTTATATATTCATTTGTCCTGAGAGAGAATGATGGACAATAGGATGCCAAGAAGAATGTTGAAAGAAAAGCTTCACCACGTAAGAAGAAAGGGCAGACCACGGCTTCGATGGATAGATGACGTCGCTGCAAACTTGCGAACAATGAAAATTAAAGGATGGAGGAGAAGAATTGATGACAGATTGGAATGGAGGCTGATTGTGGAGGAGGCCAAGGCCCACCAAGGGCTGTAGAGCCAGAAAGAGAGAGAGAGAGACATGCGTTACCCCCACACCCCTATATGCCTTTATGGCGTGGTGCTAAGCACAGGGGAGAACTTTACCTTTACCTTTCTACCTGATACATGCGTTGTGGTATTGTGGTGCTTATAACGGAAGGATCCGAGGTTCACGTTCTTATATTTGGCTAAAACAAGCACAAGTACGGGTTGTTAGGTTATTACAACCTAATCATGATTCAGCAGGGAATATACTGCCATATTCACAGTAATGTTGGAAACTATTACATGTGTACATAAGGTGCGTAGATAAACTCATTCGTTGGAGAGCTTGTTTTACTACTACTACTTATATCACTTTATTTTCAACCATTTTTGGCCCTTGCCGCAAAATGACGTGATTACGTATTATTTACCATTGGAATTTTTAGTTTATTCATTTTTATTTTGCCAACTGTTCAGTGTGTCAGAGACAACGAGTATCAGAATGACGCAGTGGATAGGCCAAACTGTAGATACCAACTTGGCAACGGGATTTGCAAATATTTGATATGTAAGCTGAAACAAAATTCTATATTACCACTTCCATTTGAATTCCTCTTTTTCTACCATTTCTCGTATAGTTTGTTCACATCCTGTTGGGTTACAGAACGTGTTTTCTCGCAGTATTTTACGGTACGTAATGTGTCTGACCGTGGCTATGTCCTTTTTCAGAGAATATGTGTGTTCCTGGCAACCCTGGAAAGCATCACTTGACGACAGGAAATGGCATCTCAAATGCAATCAAAGGTTGTGTGTGGTTGCCAGCACTCAGGCGGCAAAACGGGCTTTTTTGAACGACTGTAGCGCCGAAAAACTACGCACCAAAGAGAAGAATGTCACTGAGAAAAGTTGTTTGCATTGACGTTCTCTGTACGTGTCCGTGGTCCGTGGCCACCACTAAGATGACACCCCTCCCCCCAATTTCACCCGGGGTCAATGGCAATGTCTCCCACCATGTTTCCCGCCAGTTCAGTATGTGGCATCTGACAGCCTTTACGACAGTTAATACATTCGACTCATACACAGTGTGCAGCGTTTTCGAAAATGCGCTCTAACGCTTCAATGACGCATATCCAGATCCAGGAATATGTCCCCCCCCAAGTATTGACATATATTTATGTTACACCCTGTATATACATATATACTATGCAGGGTGTCGCAAAACAACTTCATCAACGCTTGGGTGCTGGTAGATGTCATAAAAACAAGTAACTTTTCCTCATAAACTTTACCTCGAAAGCGCTTTGTTTCGGCGCTACAAGCGCTAAAAATCTATCCTGTATGTATGCAACCCAACACAGTAAACAACCGCTCTGACATAAGGTCCACGGGCGCGCGGCAGGGTTACCACTAGCGTGACTTTACACTCTTACCTGACCAAAATACAAAATAATAATAATGATATTTGAGATGCTGTGAGAAGTTTTTACAGTACTTACAAACTTACCAAGGCCAAGGATTTCCAATAAGTGAGGACTGAAATTCAAGAACGCTCATTATAAAAAGTCTCCATCGTGTTTCGACTTTCATGCAATATGAATAATCCCAAGAGAGGCTTGCGACAGATGTTGATGAAATCGACGAATGTGCTTGCCGCCTCGTTTCGAACATGCAAACTGTAACAATTTATTTGGAAATTTTACCTTGGAGTGTAGCGTAATTTCTAATCGAGTCCGTCTCATAATACGGGAGCAAGCCCCTCATTCAAAACAAAACAATGTGAATGTCCATTGCAATAATAAAAAAAAAACATAAACATAAACATACATTAATTCAGAATTAAGTTAATAAAGGGATCAACTGTTTATGAAGAGCCGGCCTTTGTGGCAGAGTGGTCCCCACAACGCGTTACGACGAGAGGGGCCCCGGGTTCGTTTACCGACCTGCGCATGGATCTTCTTCGTGAGTGTTCCTTCATCAAATTCGTCATATGATCATTCACCCTCATTGTCGCGATTAGCCAAAAGTAGCAGAAATGAAAAGTAAAATAAACTAAATCAATCAATCCTTATTAGTAATTAATGCCATATTATCGATACTTATATCAAATGCCGAGCTGTATAGGGTTCTTGGCATGCACAATGAGAAAAGAAAATACAACATAAAACCACGCAAAGGAATATTCTCGAGCCACCTCAGGGACTGATTACGTTTACCGAAAACGTTCTCATTCTCACTACCAAAGGTTTCGGTTTCTAGTTACTGCCTGGACAAAAGTGTCACTGCGTCATTCGTTGTATTTGCCTGGAAAGACAGAAAGGTTAAGTAAAATTAAAAACAGTAGAAATACACAAGGATTACCCTAGAAACTGATCCCCGTGTCAGATGCTCGTCTTCTGCAAAAGGCGAATTTAAAGGTTGAAAATTAGATGCCTTCGGAAAATGTCAACCTTTCAGTACGTACAATGAATAGAAAATGTTATGTGCAATTTGTGACGTGTTCTCAGTTTTCTTTTGGTTGACAATCTTTCTCGTTTGATGAAAAAAGAATCAGCTACAAAAGCACCAAATAAGATGAAACATGTAAATACAGTATGAATTACGAGAATATCTATTTATGAACCAAAGTCTTTCGATATCGTAAAGTGTTGAATAAACTTGCCCAGACAGGCACCGAACTCGCTGTGATTCGTAATGATAAAGAAATAAATTCTTGATATAACCTAGTTAATAGAGCATTTGAAATGACCCAATTTGCCTAGATACGAGATAGATACATACATAGATAGATAGATAGATAGATAGATAGATAGATAGATAGATCGATACCGAGAGAGAGAGAGAGAGAGAGAGATTGTTGTAACACAGCTTTTAATTCGAATGTTCCCATGGGACTGATGCTGCAGTATAAAAAAAACTTGAAACCCTCTTTTGTTACAACAAAATATTTTTCCTCAGATGCATATCAGTTGTCACTGAAGTATGTAAGCAATACGTGTATAGTGAATCTTTTTTGTCACTCTTTCCCAGAATTCTTATTGTACGTTGGTTCGTTATTTTGTGACCTTGGCCTCATAACGCTTTGCTCTGTCTCTCTTACACGGGCGCTGTAGATACAAATCCCGATGTTTCTTAGTACGGTACTAATTAGTCTCGTTTCGCTGAAACCTGTTTAATGAATGTACACAGAATACTTTATACTCGCATGTGAATAACATATTTCGTTCAACAAAATGATGTTAATTTAGTTTTATTTAAATAGCTACTATTATCTTATACAGCTGAGCGCTTGACATAAATATGGAATTAGTTCTTAATAAAGAGGTAATCCCTTTATTAATTTTCTTCTGAATTAATGTACGTTTAAACGACTCGATTAAATGTGACGGACTCGATTAGAAATTACGCTACATGCCAAGGTAAAATTTCCAAATAAATTGTTACAGTTTGCATGTTCGAAACGAGGCGGCAAGCACATTCGTCGATTTCATCAACATCTGTCGCAAGCCTCTCTTGGGATTATTCATATTGCATGAAAGTCGAAACACGAAGGAGACTTTTTATAATGAGCGTTCTTGAATTTCAGTCCTCACTTATTGGAAATCCTTGGCCTTGGTAAGTTTGTAAGTACTGTAAAAACTTCCCACAGCATCGCAAGTATCATTATTATTTTGTATTTTGGTCAGGTAAGAGTGTAAAGTCACGCTAGTGGCAACCCTGCCGCGGGCCCGTGGACCTTATGTCAGAGCGGTTGTTTACTGTGTTGGGTTGAATACATACAGGATAGATTTTAAGCGCTTGTATCGCCGAAACAAAGCGCTTTCGAGGTAAAGTTTATGAGAAAAAGTTACTTGTTTTTATGATATCTACCAGCACCCAAGCGTTGTTGTTGTTTTGCGACACCCTCTTTGTGTGTAGTTCGGATTCTACTTTAAAATGTAGGTCCAGTCCCGATTAGCCTTGCTGTTCACAAAGTGGACTTAAAACACAAATCAACAATAAAACGTTATATACAATTACTATTCATGTCACAATTACGCATATAATCATGATGTAATATTGATATTAATTATATTTCATATGTTTCAAGCTGGTAGACATACTTAATAAAATAAACTTATTACTTTGTACTGCAGTAAGGTGGCTCAGTCGGTAACGCGTCTGACTACCATGCTAAAGGTCCCGGGTTCGATCCCCGGCCGGTTCAAATCCGGGAACTTTTCTAACGATGGAAGCGGCCCGGGCGCCCACCCATGGGTACCTGGGGGAAACCCTGGGGGGTAAATGCGGTCAGGGGCGTGATGCTGATCACATCACCCCCACTCATGACCGGATCAAGAAAGTGTGGGGCGTTACCCCCACACCCGCTATACACCTTCATGGCGTGGTGCTAAGCAGTGTGGTGCTCTTGCAGTAAGGATGGCAGGTCTAATACGATGATAGTGTAAGAGAAGGGTGAAAAATTTGGAAGGATGAAGGAATGACATGAAGAGAAATTGTTTGATTATTGAGATGAAGAAATACTACTGTGCATCTATGGAAACGCAATTAATTTTATCACTTATTTTCACGTCATTGTTGACATTTAGTGAATAAATAGCGGCTTACTAAATGATAGTTCTGAAGGATTTTGCACATGAAATGTACGGCATATCTGGAATTTGAATACTTTTCCCCTTCATTGACTTGGCTATTACACATTTGAAAAAAGGTCTAAAAATTTCAAAGCTTCAAGTGCTTTGCAAGTAGAGGTAGGTGATACGTTCAAAGCCATACTTGGTAGGAGGCCTATTATTTTTATTAATTTAAGCACAATGGAAAACCTATTTTGACGATGTTTTTGTCGATTTTATACTATTGAAACTCTGTGATTTTTCACCTCGTACTTGGTACGAGTGGTACGAGGCCTATTATTTTTATTAATTTAACCACAATGGAAAATCTATTTTGATGATGTTTTTGTTGATTTTATACTATTGTAATTCTGTGTTTTTTCATCTCGTACTTCGTACGAATGTCATAATTTCTTACGAGTTAAAGTACACCTACAGCCATCTACACCCATCCACACTCACCCACACCCACACCCACCTACACCAATTTACTTCCGGTTTTCTTCCGGTTTACTTCCGGTCTACTTCCGGTCTACTTCCGGTCTACTTCCGGTCCACTTGACAGACACCTGTGAGTTTTTTGTCAGTATCGTGAGAGTGTTTGAAGAGTGCGGACGTGTTGTTGCAGTGCTGCTCATAATATTTTTCAAGTGCTAAGCACAGGGTGATATTTTTTTTACTATATGTGCTTATTAATTTTTTATACTTAGTGCAAATATATATTTTATATATAATAAAAAGATAGCTAATATAAAATAAAACGTCATGAATATTTTTGGGTTTAAAAAGCAACAACATAATCAGCCTGTAGAGAGAATTTCAGTAAACATGGATGTATTTAAAGAAATTTATCATCAATTGAAAGGGTTACGTCTTGTTCACTTGAATAGTATTTGGTCTCATGTTGACGAGGATACTGGAAAGCACTTATTTGTATTTAATAATAACTTATCATCATATAAGTTACCTGTTAGTGGGAAAATTCAAATAAACGTTTCACCACCCAATGCAGCAGTTTTGCACATAGGTCGAAATTTGTATAGAATTAAACATAGTACATTACTTCCTGATACGTCTTATGATGTGAAAGCTGGTGAACTTTTGTATGCTGAGATAATTGGAGAGTATGATAAATTTATTCGTCTGTTTATCGAAATAAGAATAATCTATCCTCTTATTAATATATAAAATACTTAAAAACAAAAAGAACATGGATATATTTGGTAATAGAAGGCGACAGGAGATTCCAGATAATTCAAGCGAGATTGCTAGTTTAGATGTACGTCTAAATAAACTGAAATCAGATTTACTCATATTACAGAATTTGCTAAATCTAAATATTCAAGCAGAGATTGCAAATCTTCAAACTCAACTGATTGATCCTATAGTAAAAATTGATGGAGAACTCAAATCTTTGCTTGAGAAATATACTAATTTAGCTTCAATAGATAATCTTCAGAACTTAGAAGAGAATATTGCCAACTTGAAAAAAAGAACTTGATAAATTTAGCCAAATCCAGAGAATGAATACCGAACAGCTGAAACAGCAATTAAATGACCAGGCAAATAGTATTCGTACCGAACTGCAAACCATCATCCAAAATATCAAAACTCAAGAAGAATATGAGCAGGTAAATGCTAGTATTGCTAAATTGCAAGAACAGTTTCAATCTCTCGAAGTTCCTACATTGCAAAGTATCAAATCTGAATTATAGACAGATGAACTGCATACAGCTATAACAGAAGTTCAATCGAAACTACAGACTTTGAAAGATTTTATCAATAATTTACCTTCATCTTCTGAATTAAATGCTATTGCTCGGAGCGTTGCCGGCATCAAATTGCAGTTGGAGACTTATGAAGATTTTGGGAAGATACAAGGTACCATAGCTCACATAGAAGATACTATGGCAACTATGAGAAATGAGCTAACAAGTGTACAGGAAACTCTGGAATTCAAACTGCCTGGCATTACTGATATTCTAGCTATAGTTCAACAGCAAGTTACTAAGCTTGAAAGCTTGAATACTGAATTAGAATTATCACAATTCCATCATCTTATTGACGACATTCAGAGTAAATTTGAGACACTGCAAGAGTCTACACCTACGCAGGATAATATAACGCAACTGCAAGAAATTTTGAAAAATGCAGCTGATGCAACAGAACTCGATGCTATAAAATTAACTCTTACCACACTTCAGAATACTGTAGCTGCTTTGCCTACTTCTCAGGAAATCAGAGCTATGAGGAGAGCAGTACATCGAATTTTAAAATCTGAGGATATCAAAAACATTCAAGCAGAAATTGCGCAAATCAGAGAAACTGTTGCTACTCTCCCCAACAATCAAATAATTAACGAACTACATGCATTATTTACAGAAATCAGAAGTCAAGTACATGATCTTGCTACCCAGAGTTCTAAATTGAAACTTGTAGAAAATTTACAGGAGATTATTTCTAATATTACGTTACAAATTACTACTCTTGAAGCAAGTCAAGAATCTGCTTTATCAGGTTTTGCTACTCAACTCATGATCTCAAAGAGGAATATAAACAACTGTTCGTTGATGTAAAAATCAAACCTAGCTACGATGAGTTGGTTCGTACTATCAACAAACACTTGGAATCGGTATTAAGCAGACTAGATGACGTAGATACTCGTCAATTTTATTCTATGGAAATTGTTAGATTACAAAGTGTTCCAAATGCTCGAGGGCACTGGACGTACGCCAATGCTGGCAATGTTTACAAATTATATCCGTACACACAGGTACATGAATTTTTTGTTGATGGTAGTTTACGATTCTGAAGTTTAGTTTTCTAAAACATGGAAAACATATTGAAGTTCCTCAGTTTACTATAGTGCGAAAAGATGGTATACACAAGGCAGTTCAAATACCTATTGTATACTGGGATGAGTCTACCAATAAATATAAAGTACATCACGACGAACAATTATCAGTTTTTGATATTGAAATAGGTGACAAGCTAGTATTTGACATAAAGCGGTTATACCCTGAGGACAATCCATTTTATGCGATATTCTCACTTCGAACTCGATGTCAAGACAAGTTATAGTCCACGAATTACACAAAGCAACCCGTCGCAATTACAAGCGATTAAGTGTAGTAACGAAAGGTATAAATGAATTATTCCAGGCTGATCTGATCGAGATGGCCCCTCCAAGGGGGATTTAAAAAAAATTGGATAAAATAAATCATGGTTACAAATATATGCTTAACGTTATTGATACTTTTAGCAAATATGCATGGGCTGTTCCCCTAAAATCCAAGACTGGTACTTGTGTTACCGAGGCTTTTAAGTCTATATTCAGTGAGGGAAGGATACCAAAATATTTACAGATAGAGGGAAATAATTTTACAATGCTACATTTGCTAAGTTAATGCAACAACATAATATTAAACATTATTCTACATACAGTGATCTGAAAGCTTGTATAGTGAAACGATTCAACAGAACATTAAAAAATCGCATGTGGAGACAATTCACTCTACAGGGCAATTATAAGTGGGTGCAAATTTTACCCGAGCTAGTTCATGATTACAACAATACAGTACACAGTACTATTCACATGAAACCTGCTGAGGTAACTAAATCTGATGAGCAACGATTGATTTCTACTGTTTATTGTAAAAAATATACATACACTACCAAGAAGCCAATGTTTAAAATAGGGGATCAGGTAAGGGTCAGTAAATATAAACAGTTACTCGAGAAAGGTTTTACTAAAAATCGGAGTACGGAGTTATTCTCAGTGGTTCAAGTTTTACCAGGGAATAGAAATACATATATCATAAAATATAATCATAACAAAATATTGAAAGGGAGATTCTATGAGGAGGAACTTAGTAAAACAAAATATCGAGATACATATCTAATCGCGAAAATATTGAAGAAGAAAAATAATAAATTGTATGTGAAATGGTTAGGTCTGTCAGACAAAAGTTGGATAGAAGCAAACCAGGTGATTTTTTGACACCAACATGGAATGTGGTACAGCGTTTACTAGATGTAGTGGAAACTAATAAAAAAATGGAGAGTTTTTACCTGATAACATAAGATGTCTCATTGCAGGCCCATCAGGTTGTGGAAAAACCACTTTGCTGGTTGATAATTTCTTGCTTGCCCCCAATTGGCTAGATTGGAAAAATAGACACTTGTATGTATTCTCAAAGAGTTTAGAACAACCGAAATACCAACAACTCATGAAGCTGTACGAGAGACTGGGCATAGCTACATTTGCATCAACAATAAAACCTCTGGACCAATGTTTGAAAAATTCTGTTGTGATGTTCGATGATGTTATTCTGGAAAATCAGAATGAAATTAAATTTTTTTTACACAGGGTCGTCACAAAGAAATAGACTGCTTTTATTTAGCTCAAACTTATTCTAAAATTCCCAAACAATTACTACGAGATAATAGAAACTTAATCTGTTTGTTTCGTCAAGATCATACTAATTTGAAACATGTGTACGATGATTATGTGGGAGGAGATTAAATTACAACCAATTTTCAAAATTCTGTTTATCTTGTTGGAACAGCGACGATTTTGGATTTGTTACTATCGACATGACTCGGAAACCTAACAATGGTAAATTTAGATATAAAATCAACGACTTTTTAAACGTTGAAACGATATAAAATTACCATTAATCAAAAAACAAAAATATGACAAAACATAAAATGGAAGATAATTCGAAATTACGAGAATACTTGTCCAAACGTTTCAAAGGTAGGAAATCAGAGAATCGAGGTTTTTACGAACAACACAAGCGTCAAGGCCAACCTATTATCGATGCAATCAGTGGTCTCGGTAAAGAGATTAAGAGTGTTACAGAACAAAATAAAAACCTCATCAATGAATTGGTACCTCTTACTGCTAAAAATTATGCAGATTTTCCTCCTACTCCATTATCTAGTATCCACACTCCTCTGGTACTTAAGGAACCACCTGCTAAAGTAGCTATAGAAGAGTCAGAGAAATTCGAGTTGGGTCCCCTGGCAAGGGATTATTTGAGTACAGGGAAATTCGAAAAAGATGAAGTATTTTGATTGTATCCAACTATGGAGGGTAATGAAGGCGTAGTATGGAAAATTGGCAAGTCTAAAGTAACATTTGAAGGGGATAACATAAAAATTAATTTGGGTGGGAGAAACAGCTGGTCCAGATATCTTGGTACCGTAGGGCTATGGGAGCTCATTACCAAAAAACAACCAAAAAATTTTACAGAAGATGATTATCAAAGTTACTCTGAAATTTTGACACTCTCTGATGCTTTGTACCAAAATAACGATGCTAGTCAAAAGCGTGTAAAATCGAGCAGCGGGGATAAATACAAAAATCTGATTAAACCTATCTGGAATCAACTCAAAACCGGTAGTGATATAAAACAATACAATACTCTACCTAAGGAATTTTTATGGGTAAACGATGTGAGAAAACTTATAGATAGGTTGCTTGTTATAGCAGGAGAGGAAATGAGAAAATGGGTATTGTAAACATGATTAGTGACAAATTAGCTAATTTTATTGTAAACGATCCTAAAGGTATAGGATACTTAATTAAAATTATCAATACTTTACCTCCTAAATTTTGGAATATATCAGAGGGTCGAGGTTTAGTAAATGATATTATTAATAAACTTCCGTTCGAGTTACACGTACCTGGTTACCAATATTGTGTGGTCCTGGTACAAAACTTGAGAAACGAATAGAAAGAGTGGTCAGGGGTATTAATCCTCTGGATGCAGCTTGCAAAGAACATGATATTGCTTACAACACACACAAAGATCTGAATGATCGTGATGTGGCTGGTCCAAAACTGGAAGAGGCAGCTTTTGGAAGATTAACAAGCAGAGACGCATCATTGGGTGAAAAAATAACAGCGTTGGGTACAACTATTGCTAAGAATACAAAACAACAATTAGGGTGGGGATTTTAATATAAATACACTGAAATATAATAATAATAACAACAACAACATGAAACCAAAAGGAGTTGTGTACCAAATACCGTATTACGATCTTAAAAATTTCAAACTTAATTCGATTTTAACTAAAAAATAACAAGAAAAGAAGAGGCAATGTATAGCAAAAGGGAACGGAATGAAATTATTGCTTAGTACGCCACAATTAAAACGATTGCAAAATGCAAGAAAGAAAACACACAGTGAAGGATTCATATTCAGCATTCCAGCTATCCTGACTGCATTGGGGGCAGTTGGGAACTTAGCTGGGGGTAGTGCTGCTATTGCCAAAACTGTGATTGATTCGAAAAAAAATAAGACAGAACTAGAAGAGCAAGAGCGTCATAATCTTTCCATGGAGAAAAAAATAGGCAAAGGTGTGAAGTCTACAGCACTCAGAAAATTAAAAAAAAAGAAGCTCTTACCAACCAAGACATTGAATCTTTAATTAAAATATTTAAAATTAAACACTTCAGGGGGATTCTCTCCCTAAAGGTAGTCCTCACTCTCGAGAATGTAGCGTAGTGAATTTGGACAAGTCAGAAAACGTTGGTACTCACTGGATATGCTATAATAAACAAATTAACAATGCTTTTATTTTCGATTCTTTCGGAGGGGTACCCCCTACAGAATTAATTCGTTACTTGAAACATGTTATAATTTATTACAACGACGATCGTATTCAAGATTTCGATCAAATTATATGTGGCCATGTTTGTATTACGATGCTCAGAATTTAAAATAAAATACCAAACATCAAATTAAAATATCTTCAAAAAGCTGTATTATATATAAAATATGGGAATTTTCCATCTCTCCAGCGAGACTTCGGTTTTGAAACTACATCTTCACAATGATATTATCTATCCAAAATCCATAGCTCTGAGAGCATTCTACAGTATGTATCTGATTCCGAATGTAATTACCTACAACAATACTATATTAGTAGGTAATGAAAAAATAATTATTACTCCTGGACAGTATAACTTATCTACTTTACAATTTGAACTTCCAACCACTGTCTTGCTTTCTCAAAATTCTCTAACACACAGAGTGGAGATTGTAACTACCAATGAAACAGTGTACTTATCTACCATGGGATAACTTTTAGGATTCGAGAACAATAGCAAATTAGAATCAGGTATTAAGCTCATAGGTAAATTTATACCAAAATTCATAGCTATTGAGACATTAAATATTCACTGTAACATTGCCAAAGGCATGATTTTCAAAGCAGAAGAAAATTCGATTGGCAGTCACAAGGAGACAGGTATCATTGCTACATTTAAACCGAATTCGGAATTTATAGAACCTATCTTCTATTCCCCAATATCACCAGTCTATTTCCCTGTTTCTATTGATAAAGTTAATTACATAGAGATAACAATTACGAATAAGAAAAATGAAATCATCGACTTTGCCGGTGCTAATAGCACTGCGATAATAGAAATTAATATTTAAAATATATAAATAAATACCAAGATGGAAAATATCGAGAGTTATGAATTACAGTCCTTCCCTCCAAACAGGAGGACATTTGCAAATTTGAATCAGCCTAATAAAGAGATACAGTATGACATCACGGTGGGGGACGGGTTCATTCATCCACATAGATCTGATCTGTATATAAAATTTGATATTGTAAAACAAAGTAATGGTGAAGAATATCCCCCACCCGGGGCTAATGTAAAACTTATAGATAATTTTGTTCCATTCTTATTTTCTCAAATTGAAGTCAGAAAGCATGGTACAGTCATTGACAGGATTGATTGCCCTGGAATTACATCCACTACAGTGGGGACATTGAAACTGTCCAAATCAGAGAGTGCATATTATAAAGTTGGTGGGATCGAAGGTAGAACAAAAATTCAAGCAAAAGGTCACACAGTACTGTTCCCCATGAGATTGCTATTTGGATTTTTCTCTGATTATAAAGAAATTATGTGGAAGGTTGGTTTGAGTGTCATATTTCGCAGAGCACCCAATGATCATAATGCCATCATGAGATACAAAACTTTGAATGCAGATGGAACAGCTAATGAAGCTAGTTTACCCGAAGCTGCCAAATGTGTGATCCAGTCTATGGAGTTGCGAATGGCTATAGTTCAATATGAATCGAATTATGCTCTCAAATAGAAGGCCAACATTTTGAAAAATCCCCAAATTCCGATTCAGTTTCATACATACCAATGTATACAGAGGTCAGTGGAGGGTAAATTGTTTGAATTTGACCTTACTAATCAGTTCCAATCTTTTCAACATGACATGCCAGAGTTTGTAGCTGTGCTGTTTCAAACAGGGAGAGATGATAATCAGGAAAAGGATAGCAGTCAGTTTGATAATTGTAAAGTTAAAAATGTGTATCTAGTAGTATAATTGATGATACAACCAGTGCGAGAAATGATGAACCCCCCTCAGGCAGATTTGGCTACACTTAAAACAAGCTCAACATGCCCATATGAGCTTTTTGCTCAAGTGTGGTACTCCGTCTAATCCAAGATTTTTGTAAAAATGCCCTCGGGAAGTTCCTGTGAAATGATGAGCCCCCTCAGATTGATTTGTCCACACTTACAAAAGGCACTTCTGTCAGATTGTTGTCCATAATCCTGTCAAAAATATGCCCCTCTTGATATTTTTTTGGCTACACTTAAAACTAAGCCAAGATACACACACACACACACACACACACATATTTACTTCTGGTTTAAGTTCAATTGGACACCAGCCTCAACTCATATATCTAGTACTAAGACAATGTAATATGCAAAAATCTTCTAGAATTGTTCTGTGACTCTCTCATGTCTTACATCATAAACATATGATTTTTCACCTATGAGAATAACACTACATATGGTGTCATCAGGGAGTGTATCGTGGAATTCACAGATAATTTTAATGTTTGTCCTGTCATTAACCACAACTTGTTTCCTTTTTGAAGTGTTGATGACAAACATGGGTCTCTGTGCTTTGAATTCATCTGGTGTGTAATACATGTCAGTATTGCCAGTAGTGACCCTTTTGTATGCTGTAAATGCTTCATATAATTTAAGGAAATCATCCTTGGACATGTCTAAATTATAATTTTCTCTAGGGAATACCTCATTTCTGCCATTTTTAAGATATATGTTCTTGATGTTGCTGTTATCAAATCTACTTGATTTTTTTCCCTGATTATTGTGTCTTCCAGTCTGAAACAGTACCACCACAAAATCCGGCATGTCATATTGTATACTGGAGAATGAATTTGTAGCATCAAACTCATAATAAGTACCAGCGGCAGGCTTCTGTACACATTGATATGTATAAAATTGTAAAGGTACTTGTGGATTTTTTATTATATCTGCTTTGTATTTAAGAGCATAACTGGCTTCATATTCAACAACTGGGATTCTTAGCTCCATAGTCTGAATAATGCATTTGCCTTCATCAGGTAGGGTATTAGGCAGAGCTTCCCCTGTAGAGTTTAATGTACTGTACCTCATCAAAGCATTATTATCATTGGCAGCTCTTCTAAATGTGATTCTTAAACCACCCTTCCACATAATATCTTTGTAATCTGAGAAGAATCCTGGCAACAGGCGCATAGGGAACAGCACTGTGTGGCTCTTAGATATAATTTTATCACCAGCCTCAAATCCACCTATTTTGTAGTAAGAAGCCTCGGTTTTGGATAATTTTAGTGTGGCCAAAGCTGTGGAGGTAATGCCGGGATAATAACAACACCATGCTTTCTGATCTCAATTTCAGAGAACAGATTATCCGGCAAATTCAAATATAAGATTGGTAGATAATTTTGTGCCGCATCTGTTCTCTGAAATTGAGATCAGAAAGCATGGTGTTGTTATAAACAGAGTGGATTATCCCGGCATTACCTCCACAGCTTTGGCCACACTAAAATAATCCAAAACCGAGGCTTCTTACTACAAAATAGGTGGATTTGAGGCTGGTGATAAAATTATATCTAAGAGCCACACAGTGCTGTTCCCTATGCGCCTGTTGCCAGGATTCTTCTCAGATTACAAAGATATTATGTGGAAGGGTGGTTTAAGAATCACATTTAGAAGAGCTGCCAATGATAATAATGCTTTGATGAGGTACAGTACATTAAAATCTACAGGGGAAGCTCTGCCTAATACCCTACCTGAAGAAGGCAAATGCATTATTCAGACTATGGAGCTAAGAATCCCAGTTGTTGAATATGAAGCCAGTTATGCTCTTAAATACAAAGCAGATATAATAAAAAATCCACAAGTACCTTTACAATTTTATACATATCAATGTGTACAGAAGCCTGCCACTGGTACTTATTATGAATTTGATGCTACAAATTCATTCTCCAGTATACAATATGACATGCCGGATTTTGTGGTGGTACTGTTTCAGACTGGAAGACACAATAATCAGGAAAAAAATTCAAGTAGATTTGATAACTGCAACATCAAGAACATATATCTTAAAAATGGCAGAAATGAGGTATTCCCTAGAGAAAATTATAATTTAGACATGTCCAAGGATGATTTCCTTAAATTATATGAAGCATTTACAGCATACAAAAGGGTCACTACTGGCAATACTGACATGTATTACACACCAGATGAATTCAAAGCACGGAGACCCATGTTTGTCATCAACACTTCAAAAAGGAAACAAGTTGTGGTTAATGACAGGACAAACATTTTTTTTTTCTGTGAATTCCACGATACACTCCCTGATGACACCATATGTAGTGTTATTCTCATAGGTGAAAAATCATATGTTTATGATGTAAGAAATGAGAGAGTCACAGAACAATTCTAGAAGATTTTTGCATTTTACATTGTCTTAGTACTAGATATATGAGTTGAGGCTGGTGTCCAATTGAACTTAAACCAGAAGTAAATATGTGTGTGTGTGTGTGTGTGTGTGTGTGTATCTATCTTGGCTTAGTTTTAAGTGTAGCCAAAAAAAATATCAAGAGGGGCATATTTTTGACAGGATTATGGACAACAATCTGACAGAAGTGCATTTTGTAAGTGTGGACAAATCAATCTGAGGGGGCTCATCATTTCACAGGAACTTCCCGAGGGCATTTTTACAAAAATCTTGGATTAGACGGAGTACCACACTTGAGCAAAAAGCTCATATGGGCATGTTGAGCTTGTTTTAAGTGTAGTCATATCTGCCTGTGGGGGGTTCATCATTTCTCGCACTGGTTGTATCATCAATTATACTACTGTATCTGAAGAATGGCAGAAATGAAGTATTCCCTCGTGAAAATTACAATTTAAACATTGCAGAACAATATATTTTAAAATTATATGAAGCTTATAGTGCATTTAAAAGAGTAACTGAAGGTAACATAGACATGTATTATAATCCAGATGAGTTCATAATTCACAGACCAATGTTTTTAATCAATGCATCAAAAAGAAAATTGGTAGTTGAAAATGATCGAACTAATATTAAATTATTATGTGAATTTCATGAAACTGTATCTAAAAATACTACATGCAGTGCAATTTTAATTGTGGAGAAATCATATATTTATGATGTAAAAAATGAAAGAGTGATAGAAAAATTTTAATAGTAGAGAAAAATATATAAAAAATTAAACTACGTGTAGATTTTTTTTGTTATTTTCAAAATTTTAGTTTGATGTTAGGTTTATTTTTTTCACATGTGTTGACTGCAATTATTATTAACTTCTAAACTAAAGTGCCCCCAAGGCAAAGTATGAATTCCACACTCGAGAATACACCTCTTGTCGTCGTGTGCCAATATATTCATATAATCACATAAGACTCTTATGACTTTGTTGGAGAAGTTTCTGACACAAGGAATGCTGATGCATCCTTCGATCTCAATTTGTTTATCGAACTAGTTACACTATTAACACAATTCCACATCTTATGTAAATGCCTGATTCTAATATGGATAATTTATTCTTTGTGTTATCATTTTTTTAAAGCTAAGCTCAAAATTCTCTGTTGCTTGAGTCTCCTCAAGTCTTCATTGAAGGAATGCCCAATGAAGAGAGCACCAACCATTTCGCTACGTAGGAGTGCACGTATTAGATATGGGAGAAATTAATTAATTGCTGATGTTTTTACTAACCCTCTGTTCCCATTACTAGTCTCTAGTCCCTATCATTTTATTATTTTATTAAAATTATGAAGGGATATTTCATCCCTCATAAGTTTCTTTGGTAGAGTGCAACACACACATCTTTGCCGTTGCGTAGATACCAATTTTCGTTTCGTCTTCCTTTCTCTTAGCATCACGTGTTCTACCCTGCTCGCCAACCTTCGCTATTGTTGCCATATTGGCATTCCATTCCTGGACACACTCGCGCAAACATAATTGAAAACAATTGAATAACGCTTCAGCTCGCGGTACACACCGTTCGGCAGGGACGGTAATGTGGCAATATAGCATGACGAAGTGGTTGCTTCTTTTATGCAGTGCATGTTCATTGGCTAGCTAGTAACTAGTGTTGCCAACTGTAATAATGAAGCACTATTTCTGTCACGGAAGGGGAAAGGCAGGTAAAATGACGGTGAGTTTTGTTGGATTGGAAGCAGCATATTTTTATTTTATATTAAGTAATTGACCAGTTTAACGTTGTGTGCGTGTATTGCGTGTGAGTATGTAAAAGTGTGTGTTTGTTAATGAACGTTAAATTCCATAATGCCTCCAGTTCTGTCAAAGTTGAAATCAAAAACCTTGCATAGCCAAGCTCGGGAAATTCTAAGCAACGTGCACGAATTCATGAAGGAGGAAGCCAGTCAAGGTGCTAGCATCCCAATAAAGCATTTTGGCAAGAGAGCAGCGGATGCGACTGGAGTTCCTGAACGATTGAACAATCAGGTCAGAAGGCCCCTCCACATCATTCCACACTCCCGGGAAAGAACGACAGAGACCAGCGACCAAATCGTCAGTGGACGCTTTTGATGAAAACGTTATCTGTAGGCGCATATAGGACTACGCTCTGCGTGAAAATGAAGTGCCGACATTGCAAAAATTGCATGTCCAATTACAATTGGACATAAATTTTGCGGGAAGTCAAGAGAGTTTGCGACGTTTGCTGCGAAAGATTGGATTTAGGTGGAGGAAGATGAGGCTGTCATTTTTGCTGCTTAATGCGATGCATATTGTTTTCTGTGTTAAAATTGCCATGCTTTGATGGGTGACCAAGTTCATAGCAGGGCCGGTGGAAGGTTAGGGCGAACCGTACCAATTCCCAGAGCGGCTAATTTTCAGGGCGGCAAAATTTGAAGAGAAGAAAAAAAACATAAGCCCATTGAAAACTGTGGTCTAGCGAGATATTCTTTTGCGCTTAATAGTATTGAAATAGCGTAAGAAGTCTCATTATTTATTTTATATTTTGATGTTTTACTTAGGAATATATTGATTTTCAATTTCCCGTTGCTGCTTAATGACGGGGGGGGGGGGGTCCAAATGGAGCGGCATCTGCCGCTACCGCCCAGGTAGGCAAAATGACTAGCGCCGGCCCTGGTTCATAGCAAAAGAAAAAGCCGCGCAGCTTATCGTCCAGTGGCAGTATATGTACTTATTATTGCTGTTGAAGCCGGCATCGTTTGTAAATGTACAACAAAGGCAACCGACTGTCGCCTGTCACAGGTAGGAAATAATAATACTGCTTGAGGAGGAGTGTTGAGGTCCAATTGTCGCGGTTTAACATGGCATGTTGGCATGTTATTATCTGCCGGCGCAGTTCCGTACTAGTGTATACGGGGTTTGGGAGTGAACAGTTAGAACGCCACCAGTGCATTAATGCAATGAAAAATAATATTTTTTTTATTTTGTTTGAAATCACTCAAATAAGGAATCGTATGAAGAAGTCTTCGTTGCAGCATTTTTGGTAATTTTACGTATGTGTTAGTTCATATTTTGCGAATTTTTAGTCCATATGTATGTAGCTACATACAAAGCCACTTGTTAGTACATATTAATCCTAGTCCTGGTATAATGCATGACGTTTAAAACTAAACGTTAGATAGACCTGAATTCTCTAATTTTCTTGTTGTACGTAACAGATGTAAATCGGCGCACTGCAGCGATTTTTCTATCTGCTCCATTAGCAACACTGCATCTTTAGTTGTGTCGCGCATCGCACGGCAGGAATATCTGTGTTGGACTCTAGCTTCCATTTTCTAAGAAAGAACTCATGAGAATGATGGCCACAAACAGTCTTCATGTTTGGCATTTTATATCAGATAATATTAGTATGGTTAAATTTTATATCTATGTACTGGATAAGTATTGGTGAAATGTTCTTACTAGCCCATCCCTAATATTTGTTGTTACAACTGAATTGTTACGTATTCTTTTCATTTTACAATGTGTAATATAATCTGTTTACAGCCAGAAGGAACCAGTTCCATGCTCAGTGTTGGTGACCTTTGTAACTCCAAGAAATAAATGACCTGATGCCAATTTTCTTGTTACCAAGGCAAATGATTGGCTGCATATGGTGAGTATTAACACTTTTAGTGTATTTTACTGAAATATATATATAATACTGTGAGGAAGGGATGCAAGGTTGGGGAAGGGTAGTGATGATGTTGAAGGGTGGGGTAATGATGGGAACCGTTACTGACCACCAAGTAACTGTAATATATACACTACCCCAGATAGAGGATGAATTTAAGGATAACAATACAAACAATATCAACGGTATCCACAACAGCAACAGCATAATTCAATAAATATGCCAGGAGCATGAAACGATGTGTCCAGATAGTAGGGTGGAATTAGCTAAAATTTTGCTCCAACCCGGAATTAAATACTACAGAAAATAATTTTTGTAGGAATGTTCTTCAATGTTAGGACAACTCAAATCCAAAATACAAAAGAATAAAAGCTTGGGGAAATAATTCTACATATGAGGGTAAGTCAACAAGTATCTGCATTTTCGTTGTAATTTTCTTTAGCTTGACCACACTGATTTCTATGCGGGTATGTCAATGGAGTGTTTATTTGTCATTTGCTAAGTGTATAGTTGAACTTCGCAATCATTTTTTTCCTCTCTTGTTGTGTTTACAGGGTAAAAATGGCCGCAGCACCATCCATTTATACCAAATAAGAACAGCGATAATTAAAAGTTTGCTCCAACCCGGAATTAAATACTACAGAAAAGATTTTTTATAGGAATGTTCCCCAATGTTAGGAAAACTCAAATCCAAAATGTCAATAATGGAATCTTGGGGGAATCATTCTATATACGATGGTCGGTCAATAATTATATGCACTCTTGCCGTAATTTTCTTTAGGTTGTCCATACTGCTTTCTGCGGAAGTATGTCAATGAAGTGTGCATTTGTCATTGATTTAGTGTATATTTGAGATTCGCAATTATTGTTTTCTCTTTTTGTAGTTTTTACAGGGTAATAATGGACGCATCACCTTCCATTTATACCGAAGAAGAACCGTGATTAGTAATCTCTTTTTTGTGGTCTGAAGGTGTATCAGGTACCTAAATTTGCCGAAGACGTGAATCATAATATAGAGGACTAATGTTGCAGATGACTTGCCACTTCATTGATAGTTCCTCGTGCGTCAGAATCATGGCACGGACTTCCTCAATGTTGTCGTGAGTAGTGTATATGAATGTCCATTCTGCTGTTTCTTCGCACTTAACACTTGTCCGACGGTTTTTGAACTCTTCAATCCATTCGAACACACTTTGTCGTGGTTAGCACTTCCCCGATTTCGGCCCCTGGCAATCTCATCTCTGCCAGCTGAAGTGCTCTATGAGTTCTCAACTTCTTCCACATTAAGCAACACATTTTGGGGTTCTGATCACATTCTCCGTCTTAATTGTTCTCTCATTAAGTCGAAGCTCGATTTTGGATGTGTTGTGCATTCCACTGCCCGTTTATCTCAACTTCGCACCCTCAAAGCTATTCGTGGTGCTGTTATTCATCTTTGTTCCGGTGCATTTCATACCGGTCCTTTCGACCACTTGCTTTTGGATGTACCTGAGCCCTCGTTGTCTCTACAAAGACAACTTATTCTTCATTATTGCCATCATCTGCGCTCGATGCCATCCCATCCATCTTAGCACAGTCTGTGGCGAGAGAGAGTTGACTGTATACCGCCTACATCCTCGTGCCACAAGGCCACTCTGTGTTCGTGCAGATGATCTCAGAGCTTGATGTTGATAGAGATCTGGCTGGTGCCCCTCCACTTTCCCGTCTCTCTCTACCTGGGAAGTGCTTGCATATCCCATTAACATGTCTCATAACTGCTCTCCCAAAGGCAGGGAAACGTAAGGGTTTTACAGCTTCTATCGAAATACCCCAATTATACTGTTTTTTGTACAGATGAATCCATATCGGTTGAATCAGTGGGTTGTGCCCTGTTGTCAACTCGCACAATTACAGCTTTGCTTCACATTCTGCTTGTTATTCTACATAGCAGAACTCTGTGCAATACTAAAGGCGCTGTATTTTGCTGAATCTCACACTTTGCAGAAAGTCCTCATTTATTCGAATTCCTTCAGGGTCCTCTAGAGTCTGGAACCACTCACATCCTACCACCATACAGTGCAGTGATTTTTTTTTCGGTAAGCGTCCTTCTCTGTCAGTGTGGGCATCAAGGGCAACGAAGCAGCTTCTGGTGCTTCCAAAGTCTGCTGATGGAGACAGCAAAGTTCTTCTTTCCACTTTGCATCGGCCAAGGTCCTTCAGAATGTGTTCAGTTCTTTCCTCCTTGGGATCTGACAGGATGGGGTAACGATGAACAAGCTCCACCCTGTTACACCCATCATTTGTGGGTGTCGTTCCTCACACGGTCCCTCCGGCAGAGAAAGGATAATACTAAATCGGCTTCTCATTCGAATCTGTCTCATCCATAGTACTTTGGTGAAAGAGCTGGACTCTCCACTCTTCCGTGAATTTAATGTTATTTTAAATGTTCAACACATTCTTATGAAATGGGCCGAGTTTAATGTCCTGAAATGTTTCATCTCTATCACCCAGAACAATTCGTTACTATAGTTTACCGAATACATGCAAGTATAACAGTAGAAGTAGTTATGAACTAGCAAGTGAGACCCAGTGATATGGAGCTGGACACATCTTAATCGGGCTAGAACCGTTGGATCACCGGCACCACATAATCTGTTTGATGTACGTAGTACGCTTAACATTCGAAGGCAGAATCAAAAAGCTTTCAAACCCAGAAAAAATATCATCCACGACTATTTTGAGTAACTGTTAAATTTGAAAAATTGTAAAAAAAATTACTCGTTACCTAAGGTTCTAGGAGGTTAACAAAATTATCATTAACTTGTAAATTTTCATAAACCTGAAAATTTTGGTAGCGGAGTTCAAGAGCCCCTCCACCCATTCAATCAACTACGACTCAATTTACGATATTTTAAATTTTGCACCTTTGTCAAATATGACTCTGTTAAAAGTTATCATTTGAAATGATGAATGTAGTTTTCTTTCAATCTTACCTTATCATGTAGTTTCTGTGCATGCTATATTTATTTGTTTTTATATACAGAAAAACAATATTTGCTGAAGGTGTTTCATTCAAATTTATTAGCAATACTTTCCTTTTCAATGTACGTAATTGGCATTGATGTAGCAAATTTTTGGCTAAGTCTTATCAGGAGCTGTAAAGTCATCTTGGTTTATTTTCATTTTGTTTCGCACTGTTTATTATAAACTAATTTTGCTTACAGGTGCATGATACCTTAAGAAATATGGCTACTCAAAGCGTTTGGACAGCGCCCTCTTCCTGGGTGGAATTCTTTGGTTCTGATCCACCTCCGGAAATATTCTGAACTTCGTTCTGTCTTGTTTTTATTAAAATTTCTGGTATCGTTTAACTGTTTCAATCACTGAAGTTATTACAAATAATTGTTTCTATATTCAGTTGTGATCTATGAGCCACTTTTCCTATGTCATTATTGGTAGTTCTACAATTAAAATAATTTTTGCAATTGCATCAGCTAATTATCTTCACATTTTAACCGTGATTATACTACATTTAAAAACTGAATACAATTTGGAAAATTGTTTGATGTAACAAAAATATTATTTTCTAAAATTATTTAGTACTATTTTAAAAGTTATTAATATTTGAGTAGTGTAATATTAAATGAACACCGTGCCAATAAAATTGGAAAAATGTCAAATTTCAGTTGTTTTTAATATACAAGGACATTCCTTTCCCTAACTGATTTGTAGAATATACATTCATGATTATGTAGGCATATTGTACATGGATTAATTTTTGAGTACTTCATAATAGGAATTCGATTTTCATGAAATCTTGTCTTCTAAAATAACGAAATTGTTACTTATTGTTCGATTTCTTCAGTGTGATGTGCAAGCCAATTTATTTTTTTTAAATTTCAAATATAAATTGCTTTTAAAGAAAACTTCAATTTCAGTGGTTTTAATATACAAGAACTTTATGTACATTTGTTTTCTTATGTAGTAGTAGACTATACTATTTATTATAATAATGGAGTATTGCACAGCATTCACAACAATACAATGCAAAGATGATGACTCTAAATGAATGTATTTCTTACAAGAAGACTAACTTTCACAGTAAGTTTGTCACCTTTGCCATCTGGCCGCACGGCAAAGCAGCATTACAGACGTTCCTGGATCACCTCAACAACTAGCACCGGAACATAAAAATTCACCATGGAGACAGAGACCAATGGCAGCCTTCCGTTCCTGGATATTCTCATCACACACAAACCGGACGGGTCCTTAGAACACATTGTACACAGGAAATCTACTCACACTCAATGCCTAGAGCTTTCACCATACAGTACAGTAGTCAACAGTACTCTCTACATTGTTTCACCGGGCCATGTACATCAGCAACACACAGCACCTTCAAGATGAAATAAGACACCTGCGTACAGCTTTCAGCCAGAATTGATACACTGAAGGCATCATCAACAAGACACTAGAGCCAGTAATGCACAACAAAAACAACCAACAACGAAGCCCAGACGTCCCCGACAATAGAGGGAAGAATATATCATCATGATTATATCATGTACTGGAAACCTCTCTGCAGTTATCAGCCGCATTCATTCAAAGCACAACATAAAGACGATCCACAAACCGCCACCGAATCTCAGAAGCCGACTTCGAAATTCCAAAGACGACCTAGGACAAAAAACACCTGGGGTTTACCGTATCATCTGTTTCTGTGGTAAAGCGTACATTGGACAAACGGGGAGGACAATCGAAAACCGTTGCAAAGAACATGCCAGGATACATCAATAATTTTCATCCTAAAAAATCAGTGTTAGCAGTAGGTCAAATTTGTGACTCCCACTGCAACTCTGATTTCTTGACCAAACGACCACAAAAAGTTGAAAAACTCATTTTTTCTCCCCGTTCCGCGCCTCATTTATTGCGCTGACGATGTTTCACGGGCGCAAAAGGCAGTGATGAGTGAAAGATGAGCTCTCATCCTCTCATCCCTCTCATCCCTCTCATCCTCCTCTCATCCTCCTCTCATCCTCCTCTCATCCTCCTCTCATCCTCTCATCTTCCTCTTATCCTCTCATCCTCTTATTCTCTCATCCTCTTATTTTTTGAAAGATGAGTGCACCTTATCGTAATTTTCCAAGTCTGGGACCAAATGTTTATATATCGTGACCTTCGTAAACCTCTCCTCTCATCCTCTCATCCTCTCATCCTCTCATCTTTTGAAGGATGAGTGCACCTTATCGTAATTTTCCAAGTCCGGGACCAAATGTTTATATATCGTGACCTTCGTAAACCTCTCCTCTCATCCTCTCATCCTCTTATTCTCTCATTCTCTCATCCTCTCATCCTCTCATCCTCTCATTTTCTCATCCTCTCTATTTTTAGAATATTGTCGTCAACATTAGAGATGAAGTTGGAGTGCTGGAATCAAGGGGGCCAAATGTTTATATATTGTGACCTTCGTAAACCTCTCTCTTGGGGGAACGATGTGGCATATACACACGCGCGCGCTCTCATCCTCTTATTCTCTTATTCTCTCATTCTCTTATTTTTTGAAAGATGAGTGCACCTTATCGTAATTTTCCAAGTCCGGGACCAAATGTTTATATATTGTGACCTACGTAAACCTCTCCTCTCATCCTCTCATCCTCTCATTTTTGAAAGATGAGTGCACCTTATCGTAATTTTCCAAGTCCGGGACCAAATGTTTATATATCGTGACCTACGTAAACCTCTCCTCTCATCCTCTCATCCTCTCATCTTTTGAAAGATGAGTGCATCTTATCGTAATTTTCCAAGTCCGGGACCAAATGTTTATATATCGTGACCTTCGTAAACCTCTCTCTCGGGGAGGGAACGATGTGCCACACACGCGCGCGCGCGTATGCCTCTCATTATTTTCCGTATTATGACGCAAGCAAACAAATAATAATTGTTGTTGTTTTTTTTAGGATCCCTGGCCCCTATAACCTCGCCAGGGGTGCATGGTGGCGGCGAAATCATCACGAGTTTAGATTTGTACTGCGAATGTTGTCAAAAATTTAATCAATGTTGTTTATTCTCGATGCTAGAATCTTACATAGATTATTCTCTAAAAACGAAAATCGATAATCCTATGCCAAGCCCCCAAGGTATTCAGGCAATTTCTAATGTTCGCGTGGATAGCGACGCTCGGTAGAATTTTTCCTGTCCCTGTGGAGAAATTGTGTTTTGTCGCTCAATGTAACATTTTCATCACGGACCAAACTATCCACAGCAACCCCTCCCCGAACCCATTCACCTTGCATCCTTTTTCGCCCGAAGAGATTCTATTTTTTTTTTAGCTTTCCCACGGTCCTGAATAAAGAATCCATCACATCCCCGATAACAATAGAATCAGAAGCGGATGCGGCGGAAGCAAACACAGCAGCATCTTCCGCTTTTTGAGTTTTGTGCTGGGGATCGTCCGTTTCACACACCACACCCTGACGGGACGTGGAATAAAAACCGAGGGGAAATGATCGACAATACATGCATGGGTGGAACTGTCAACGTCCCGTTTATTGTTATTTGTCCCCCACAGGATATTGTGCGCATCACAAAAGTCTTTTGTTGAAAAAAAATATAGCATGAATGAATGAATCAGTCAACAAGGGTTTTATTTGCTAGAACATTAACTATAGCTCTCATTGTGTTTTCACCAAAGAGAGTCGCGTGGAGTAGGAAGGAGAGAAGGAGAAAAAAGGAGAGGAGTTCCTATATAACCTACCAGTTTCTTCTTTTGTACATTATTATCATAGTGAACGTCAATCGTGGCAGTTCAGTATTTTTTAATTTGTTTGTCTGGCAGTATACATATATATCATCGTGGAAGTTTTAGTGAGCTACAAGTTTTATTTTGAAGTTTTTCTATCTCTCTTGAAAGGTGAACGTCAATCGTGGCAGTTCAGTATTCTTAATTGTTTGTCTGGCAGTATACATATATATCATCGTGGAAGTTTTAGTGAGCTACAAGTTTTTATTTTGAAGTCTCTCTCTATCTCTCTTGAAAGGTAAGTTTTTATTTTTTCATGATATATTAATTTTTTTTGTTTTGCGTCTGACACACACATATTCAGAGGAGTCATAAAAAATTGACACACACTTACATGTCGTATATTTTTAACCTCCTACAACAGTGCACACACACATACATACATACATACTGTTCGCGTCTAATATATATATATGTCTAGCATTTTTCAATTTTTTTTCCTTCTGTTTCAGTGCGCTTTCCACTACCACCACCACCACAACCCCCCCAAAAAAATTCTCTGTATATATATAAATAACAGAGAGAAAAAATGGAACCGCAACCAGGTCCCTCCGGTTTTTACGGGAAAGTGGCATGTCGCAACTGTGGGAATTTGATTTCTAAACCTAACATTGCTAGGCATTTGAAAAAATGTCGTCTACCGGATCATGATGTCGTAGTCCCGCCGGCAAAAAAATCTCGCATTGATGCGCATGAAGGGGGTGCTTTGAATAAAAGTGCACGCATTATGACGTATAAATCTGGAAGCGATGAAAAGTGTGACTCGAGCATCTTCCTCAACAATGTGAAATCTCTGGTAGTCGATAAATTACGTGATTGCCTCGTCAATGTTGCAATTAAAATTCATCTCGTCTTGACCCTGCTGTATGAGAAAGTTGTCTCGTCCGAGTCAAGCACTTTTAGCTTTTACGTAGGGTGTGAAACCTTACACGATGACAATAACGAGGATCTTGACGAGATAGTGACACGGCTATTTGATCACCTGACACAAAAACAAGAAGAGTTTGAAGGTAGAGGAAGTGGATGGAGTCTTTGCGGTCGCAGCCACATGTTAGAACTTAGAGTCTGCAATTTCAAACCATTACGCAGCGCTCAAAAAAAACAAAAAACAAAAAAAAAGCAAAATGCAGTGTTGAACATACAAAGTAATGATCAGAAGAGTTTCCTATGGTCTGTCATCGCCGCATTACACCCAGCTAATAATGTTAACCCCGAACGCCTGTCCAATTACAGAGAATACGAGGGAAGATACGAGAATATGATGAGAGGAATTTCCTATCCTGTGCCCCTGAATAAGATCAATCAAATTTTAAAAAAACTATAGAGAGGAAAAAGGAGAAGATATCGATATTTCTGTCTTTGGGGTTGACGATTCCGCCAATATTCGTGTCTTAAGACCTGCTAGAAGCCAGAATAATGTAATTCGACTCTTGCTTGTAGATGGGTGTTACAGTTTAATACGGAATTTCTCACGATTAGTAGGAAGACAGATGGGCAAGAATCGCGATAAGATCGAAATTTGCGATCGATGCTTGAGAATTTTTCGCGGGGGTAAGAAGATGAAAGAACAGCACAAGTGTTTTGGCTCCGTGAATGCAGAACCCGAAGATGTCATGCCGGAACCCGGAACCAAGATGAAATTTCAGAAACACCAGGCTCTTCTCCACCATCCCGTCGTTCTTTATGCCGACTTTGAAAGCTTCCAAGTTCCCATGACGTCTTGCAACCCTGATCCCTCTACCTCAAGCACGATCCAAATTTTTCACCACGAGCCTTGCAGTTTCTCCATCTACGGAGAAAAATTGAATGATGTCATCTTGTATTGCGGACCTGATGCGGCAAAACATTTTGTTAAGAAGATAGCGGAATGCGCGAGAGAACTTGCACCCAGCCTGAAAGGCTCTTACGTTTCTCCACCTGCTCTCACGACGGAACAACAACAGAGACATGACGCGGCGACAAGATGCGAGGAGTGTAACCAGGTTTTCACCGCCGAAAATTACAAGGTCGTCCACCATGACCATCAGAATGGATTATTCCTGAGCACCATCTGTAATTCGTGCAATCTTAAAATTAAGGAGTCGCATTTCGTTGCCGTGTTTCTGCACTACACGGAGAAGTACGACACGCATCTCTTCGTCAAAGAGCTCTACAACATAACTTCTCGAATCAGGATCATTCCGAGAACAAGTGAGAAGTATATTGCGGTAAGAATTTGGATCCCTCTCCAAGAAGAAGGAAGTGTGGAAGTGCGAATCCTGGACTCTTACAATTTCCTGTCCTCCAGCCTCGCAAGCCTTGCATCTCAACTTAGCGACGAAGATCTTGTGGCCACCAAGCAAAAATGTTTTTCGGGGAGAGATGAGAATTTGAATCTGTTGCGTCGCAAGGGCGTCTACCCCTACGAGTACGTCAACGATTTCGAGAAATTTGACGAGACGGAACTTCCACCCCGGGAGGTATTTTATTCTCATCTCACGGAGGACGTCTGTTCCGAAGAGGACTACGAACACGCTCGTAGTGTATGGACCGCATTCAATTGCCAAACTTTTCGCGATTATCACGATCTCTATCTGAAATTGGACGTGACTCTCCTCATGGACATTTTCGAATCGTTTCGTAAGAGATGCATCGCGATATACAAGTTGGATCCTGCGTATTTCTTCACGACGCCGGGGTTGACTTGGGAATCGATGATGAAATACACCAACGTGGAACTAGGACTTATCGCAGAGAAGGAACAGTATGCTTTCATGGAGAGTGCGATACGCGGTGGCATCGTCCAATGTCCCCGACGCTATGCTCAGGCAAACAATCCTCATACGCCTGGTTACGATGCATCGAAGCCCAACACCTACATTGTCTACTGGGATGTCAACAACCTGTACGGCCACTCCATGTCCCAGTGTCTTCCCATCAGCGACTACGCGTGGATGACCGAAGAGGAACTCTCCTGCGAAGATTTTCTCAACTGGAGCGAAGATAATGAATGGGGCTGTTTCTTGGAAGTGGATCTCGATTATCCCGAAACGCTTCACGAGAAACATCACGGATTGGCCCTGGCCCCCACCAAAAAGAAGCCACCTGGAGGATCATCGGAGCCAAAACTCATACTAAGCATGGAGAACAAGCGGAATTACATTCTGCACTACCGACTCCTCCAATTTTACATAAGTCACGGCTTGCAGTTGAAGAAAGTTCATAGAGGATTGAAGTTCCGACAGAGCAGGTGGCTGGAACCCTACATAACCGAGAACACGCGACGCAGAGCGCAATCGACATCGCCTGCAGACAAGGATCTGTACAAACTGTTCAATAACGCCATCTACGGCAAGACGATGGAGAACGTGCGTAATTACATCGATGCAATGTTGGTCACGGACGAAAAGAAATTTGAAAAGATCGTCGCGTCCCCCTACTTCAAAAACTTCACCAATTTCGACGAGAATCTAGTATTCGTCGAGAGGAAGAAGAAGCAAGTGATGCTCAACAAGCCGATTGCCATAGGTGCCACCGTCCTTGAACTATCAAAATTGCACATGTACCAATCGTACTACGATCAGTTTCAACTTTTTTATGGAGATAACATCCAAATATGTTACATTGACACGGATAGCTTCATTTTTCTAATCCAAACACCAAACCTCGAACATGATCTGACTAAGATGAAGCATCTGTTTGATTTTAGCAACTTACCATCAGACCATCACTTGCATTCGACAGAAAATAAAATGATCATAGGAAAGTTCAAAGATGAAGTTGGCGGGGAGTACAGCAGGGAATTTGCGGGGCTTCGTGCCAAAATGTACTGTGTAAAGATTGCAGAAGAAAAAGAGATTAAGAAAGCGAAGGGGGTGGGAAAAATAAGTACCAGCAAATTTAGCATGCAAGACTACAAGGAATGCCTTTTTCATGGTAAAAGGCAACTCAGCACAGATCATCGCATTGCAAGTAAATTGCATGATTTGTACACGACGCGCGTAACCAAGGTCGCATTGGATGGCAGAGACAACAAGTTACGTGTTCTCGATTGTCAAATCCACACGAGAGAGTGGGGCCACTACAATAAAAGCGATAAATGTGACGTGTGTTAACCGTAACCCCATAGCCATGAAGTCCGTTGTGTCTTTTGCCATTCTTCTTCAAAAACATACGGAGGAAAAGAAGAGGCCTCGGGCGATGAAAAATAAGAGTTGAATTTAATGAGCCTCGGTTTGGAGCGGGCTTAACAACATAATAACAGCTTGCAACTTTTCATCGCCCGAGGGCTCCTCTTTTCATCCGTATGTTTTGAAGAATGGCAAAAAAAGCACAACGTGTTAAATAACTAACAAGGACAATGAATCTCTTTGGTTTCCGCAAACAAAGCAACATGGACACTCCATCACCAAATTCCAATAACCTCTTACCTTCCATGTTATCTAAACTCAATGGTCTACTAATTGTACATCTTAATAGTATATGGACAAAAATAAATGACGATGTGGGCAAGATGTTTTACGTCTTCAATAACAATTTACATTTCTATGAAATTCCGATCGACGGGAAACTTCAAATCACCGTGAATCCGGAGAACACCGGCGAAATCAAAATTTCTACCGGCAAAAACATTTTTCGAATGAAGCACGACAAGGTACTTTCTAACATGTCGTACGATGTGTCTGCAGGAGATTATCTTTACGTGGAACTCCTAGGAGATTACGACAAACTCGTTCCTCTCTTCGTAGAATTACGAATCGTCTATTCTATTATAAATAACCATTAACCAAAAATGCCTAACGACATTTTCGGCAACACCAAGCGTGTAGACCATGCAGAAGAGATTCTCATGCTGGACGTTCGAGTTAAGAAGTTGAGGACCGATTTGATCGCTTTGCAGGAGACCTTAAACAAAAGTTTAGAGTCTGAGATCGCTACGCTCCAAACGCAATGTCTCGATCCCATTCTGAAAATCGATTCCGAACTGAAAACACTGATAAAAAATTATGTTGACGTACCTTCTTACGACAACATTCAAAATATACAGTTGAGCATGGATTCGCTTCAAAATGATTTGGCCAAATTACAGCAATTTCAATCGAAAAATGAAGATTTGGAAAAATTGAAACTCGAAATCGAAGAGCGAACTTCCGCAATAGAAAAGAATTTCTCTGAACTTCAAACCGTCGTGAATGATATTGATGTAGAACGCTTGCAGGTCGTTGTTTCCAAATTACAAGAAGAATTCACCGGCACGTTGGAAGAAATCAAATCCAAGTTGCAGACTTTGGAAGATACAATGACGAACCTACCATCGTCGGACGAACTGCAGGTTATTGGTAAAAGCGTCGCGAACATAAAAATTCAACTGGAGGCTTATCAAGATTTTGAACACATTCAAACCACCATCGCTACGCTTCAGGCGTCTCTGGAGTTGATCAACGAAGAAATTAAAAATATTCACGCTGAAGCAAGGGTGTTGACGAGTATTCAGGACACGTTAAGCACGGTTCAGCAGAAGATCCAATATTTGGAAAACTTGAACGTCGAATCCAATCTTACTCATTTTCATCACGTACTGGACAACATACAGGGTGACTTGGAATCGTTACGAACGAGCGTGCCTTCGAGCGAAGATTTGGAAAAATTGAAAACTGCGGTGACGGCACTATCCGATTCGAGTGACATCAAAAGTTCGTTGAGCGATCTCGAGAGTAGGGTGGGCAATCTCCCCACCTCCAAAGAATTACACGCTTTGAAAAGGAACATATCACGTATGCTGAAACGACTGGAAACGGAAACGGCGAACGTGGAACAGATTCGAGACGAACTTGCTTCGCTGGTGTCGACGCTGCCCACTTCGCAGAGCGTCGCCGACCTTCACATGCAGTTTACAGAGATGCGAATCATCGTGAATGATCTTACCGAGAAGAGCTTGAAATTGAATCAAATCGAGAACCTTCAGAACATTGTGGTCAACATCAGAGATCAAGTTGGAGTGCTGGAATCAACGCAGGAATCGACGCTGGCCTCTTTCTGTGCCAAGTTGCAAGAACTCAACGAAAGCTACAAGCAGTTGAACGTGGAAGTGAAAATCAAACCGTCATTTTCTACCGTAACGGATACCATAGTCGAGCATTTGGTGCCCGTACAAAACACACTGGGTCAGCTTCACAGCAACCTCGTTAGCATCGATACTAAATTCGCTAAACTCCATTCTCTGCAAGCCATCGAAATTAACAGCGTACCCAATCAACAGAGAATCTCCACGTTCGTCGAAGGTAACAAACTGTACATGCTGCATCCTTATCATCCGTACTACAAGTTTCTCCTCGATGGCACGATTCAGGTAAACGAATTTTCGTACTGGTCTCACGGCAGAAAAGCTAGTGTTCCCACCATGACTTTGATATCGAATCGTGGTGTCCAGAAAGCAGGAAACATTCCTCTGGCGCGTTGGAACGAAACGCGCAACATATATGAAATACAGGAAGACGAAGACCTTACCGTTTTCGACGTGAGTGCCGGCGATAAGCTGATCGTTCAAAACACGAGCGAGGTGCCACCCTCTTTGAATCCCATCACGCTGGTGCTTCTCTTCTAACGTAATCTCTAAAAAAGAATGTCAAGGCAAGCCATCGTTCAAGAATTGCATAAACCTGCACGCCGCAACTACAAACGTTTGGCTGTGGTAACCAAGGGAATCGACGACCTCTGGGAAAGCGACCTCGTCGAAATGAGTAGCGGCAAGTTAAAAAACCTACATAAATTGAACAAGGGCAACAAGTACCTCCTCACCGTCATAGACACATTTTCGAAATTCGCATGGGCTCTACCTTTGAAGGCGAAAACGGGAACGTGCGTCACGGAAGCATTCAAGACAATTTTTCGCGAAAGCGGCGGCAGACGACCTCGGTTTCTGCACACGGACAAAGGGAAGGAATTTTACAATGCCGTATTCCAAAAGTTTATTCCGAAACACAACGTTCAACATTACTCGACCTTCAGTGACGTCAAGGCCAGCATCGTGGAAAGATTCAATCGCACTCTGAAATCCCGCATGTGGTCACGCTTCACGCTTCAGGGAAGCTACAAGTGGGTCACCATTCTTCCGGAACTTGTTAACAACTATAATCACACACGGCACGGAACGATAGGCATGAAGCCAGCTGACGTTACCAAGTCTGACGAGCAACGTTTAATTTCTAGCGTTCACTGTCCAAAGTACACGTCCACGACAAAAAAAGCTAAATACAAAATTGGAGAACAGGTGAGGGTCAGTAAATTGAAGCGAACGTTCGACAGGGGTTTCACACGAAACTGGAGCACTGAACTTTTTACCGTGGTTCGAGTTCTACCCGGGAACCGTCACACGTATATAATAAAAGACAGTGGCGGTGAAATTTTATTGGGGCGCTTCTACGAGGAGGAACTCTCTAAAACTAAATACCCCGACACGTACCTTATCGAAAAAGTTTTGCGCAAGAGAGGCAACAAACTTTTGGTGAAATGGCTGGGACTTCCGGAAACAAGTTGGATCGATTCAAACGAAGTGATTCTATGAGTACGTGGAATGTTGTGAAACGTTTACCTAATTCGGAAAGTGGAACGAAGAGAAAAACGGTGAATTGCTCCCCGACAGCATCCGCTGTCTGATCGTAGGACCTTCGGGGTGTGGAAAAACGACACTGCTCGTGGACAATTTTCTCCTCGCACCGATTTGGTTAGATTGGAAGAACAGGCACCTGTACGTGTTCTCGAAAAGTTTAGAGCAATCCAAATACCAGCAACTGATGAAACTGTACGATGGTCTGGACATTGCAACGTTCGCCTCGGAAATAAAACCACTCGACGATTGTCGTGAAAATTCAGTCGTTGTGTTCGACGACGCCATCCTGGAAAATCAAAATGAAATTCGCAACTTTTTCACGCAAGGTCGTCACAAAGGAATGGATTGCTTCTACCTAGCTCAAACGTTTTCCAAAATTCCAAAACAGTTAGTACGCGACAACGCTAATTTCATATGTTTGTTTCGTCAAGATCACACCAACCTCAAGCACGCGTACGATGACTACGTAGGCGGAGACATGAACTACAATCAATTTTCGGAACGCTGCTGCTCTACTTGCTGGAACGGTGACGATTTCGGATTCGCTACGATCGACATGACGAGGAAACCCAACGACGGAAAATACAGAAACAAAACCAACGACTTTCTAAACGTTGCAAGGTTGTGAGAAACGACGTGTATAAATAACGTCATGACGAAACGAAAAATCGAAGACGAAAATCTCAAGCTTCGCGATTACCTCGCGAAACGCTTCAAAGGTTGGAAATCCGAGAATCGCGGATTCTACGAAGAGAAGAAACGTCAGGATCAACCTGTGATCGATGCCATCAGCGGTCTAGGTAAAGAAATTAAAAGTGTCACGGAACAAAATAAAAATTTGATCAACGAACTCGTGCCGCTCGCAGCTAAAAGTTACGCCGTACCCACGCCCATTTCGAGCATTCCTTCGACACCGTTCGAACTGAAGGATGCACCGGCACGACGTCGAGCTATTGCTAGCACGTCGTCGTCTTCGGATAAAATCGAGTTGGGACCTTTGGCACGAGACTACCTGAGTACGGGAAAATTCGACAAGGATGAAGTGTTCGGATTGTATCCCAGCATGGAAACCAACGAAGGCGGCGGTGTGGTGTGGAAGATTGGGAAATCGAATGTGACCTTCGAAGGCAACGACATTAAAGTCAATTTAGGCGACAAGGATAGTTGGAACAGGTATCCGGGTACGGTGGGACTGTGGGAACTCGTCTCCAAAAAGCAGCCGAAAGATTACACCGACGAAGATTACCAGAGTTACAAGGAAATTCTGATCATGACGGATGCCTTGTACCAGAACAACGACGCCTCGCAGAATAGGGTGAAATCGAGCAGCGGCGAGAAGTACAGGAATCTCATCAAACCGATTTGGAACCAGGTCAAAACAGGCAGCGGCGTCAAACGCTACAACACGTTACCCAAAGAATTCGTTTGGGTGGACGACGTGAGGAAGCTCGTGGACCGATTGTTGGTGATAGCCGGCGAAGAGAATGCAGGCAACCGTAATTTCTACAACGAGAAGGTTGGCATCGTGGACATGATCAGCACGAAACTTTCCAACTTCATCGTGAACGACGACAAGGGCATAGGTTACCTCATCAAAATCATCAACACGCTGCCTCCGAAATTTTGGAACGTGGCCGAAGGAAAAGGGCTTGTGAACGACATCATCAACAAGTTACCTTTCGAGATGCATCTACCTGGCTACCAGTACTGCGGACCGGGTACCAAACTCGAGAAAAGATTGGAGAGAGGAGACAAGGGTGTGAATCTGTTGGACGCGGCATGCAAAGATCACGACATCGCTTACAACACCACGCAGAAGGATCTGGATGCACGTCACGAAGCAGACAGAAAGTTAGAGCACGCAGCTTTCGAAAGATTCGTGAGCAGAGACGCATCGTTGGGTGAACGGGTCGCCGCACTGGGTACCACCATCGCCATGAACACAAAACAAAAATTGGGGTGGGGTATATAAATAACATCCAGTAAAAAAAAACAACATGGCTTGCATAACTGATTTGCCGCATGAACTACTATCTAAAATATTCAAAAAGGTAGTTAACGGAGATGTTAATAAACTTGTGATCCTAGCTAAAACGACGCCGGCATTTCACATGGGATGCGAAATAGTTCTCAAGGACCGTCTTCGGGAGATCAGTGGAATGAGGTGCGGTGATCTCGACACTCTTCTGTCGGCCGCGGGGGAGAAATTGAACGAGAGGTTGAATGAACTGCACGAGGCGAGGCAGGGAAGAAGACGGTATACTGATGATTGGCGTAAGTCCAAACAGGAAACTGAAGAAATCATCACGCACATCATCGCATTCTCCGAAGCACGAACTTTCTTCCTTTGTTAAAAAAATCTTCGATACAAATCGTGAAAAAAAAAATATATATATATAAATAACACGCATCGTGAAAAAAAATAATCTTCGGTATATATAAATAACACACATCGTGAAAATAAAAAATTAAATTTCTCTAACACACACACTGAAAATTTCTCTTCTTCGATATGACAACTGAAAAAATGAGTGACCTCCAAGCATTAAAACAAATGCTAAATTTGTCAGTCGAGTATGTAAAAATTCGGGAATTGGAAGTCGACAAACCTTACACGATAACTTCCGGTTCAATCGTTTCTACCCAGTATGGTCCCAAGGTACGCCTGTTGCTCAACGCACAATACAGTCTATTTTTACCAGATCGATACGCTAACATGTTATCGGACGAGAAGCTATCTATTTTAATCGAGAACAAAACTCGAATCGTGTACAAGGGGACAAAGGAACTTCTTGGCAAGAAAACGAAGCACGTAATAGAATTTGTGTAGCGACTGCGGGGCCGTGAAAAAAAAATCTCAGAATATTTATATATAAATAACATACCGTAAAAAAACTACACAAAAAAAAAATATCAGAATATATATATAAATAACATACCGCGAAAATAACACATAGAGCATCAAGATGAAGCCCAAGGGTGTCGTGTACCAGATACCATACTCCAATCTGAAAAATCTAGGTGCCCTCGATGGGTTACTCACCAAGAAACAACGCGAGAAGAAACGTTCTTGCTTGTCGAAAGGACATGGAATGAAATTGCTGCTCAGCACACCTCAATTGAGACGGTTGCAGCGTTCGCGGAAACAGCAAAAGATCGGAGGTTTCATATTCAGCATCCCGGCCATCCTAGCAGCATTGGGGGCCGTTGGAAGTTTGGCTGGCGGAAGTGCCGCCATCGCGAAAACCGTCATCGACTCGAAGAAGAACAAAGCGGAATTGGAAGAACAGAAACGTCACAACCTGGCCATGGAGAAGAAAAGGGGGAAGGGCGTGATGAGAAAGTTTAAAAAAAAGAAACAACGGCACTCACCAACCGAGACATTGAATCTCTGATCGGACCGTTACAAATCAAACACTTCAGAGGAGTTTTTATGTCCGACTCGTTACCTTCAAGCGTGAAAAGAAGAGAATGCGGAGTAGTCAACTTGGACGGTCAAGAAAATCCAGGCACGCATTGGATATGTTACCACAAAAATGATGATAAAGCATTTGTTTTCGATTCTTTCGGAGGTGTTCCACCTACAAATTTAATTCATTATCTGAAAACGAACAAAACCTCTATATACTACAACGACGAACGCATTCAAGATTTCGGAGACGTGAACTGCGGTCATCTCTGCCTCTCCGTGCTCGCGTTTCTCTCTAAAATAAATAACCCTACGATCGAGGATTTCCAGAAAGCACTGTGGAACCTGAAACAGCATCACTAGGATGGGCGTGTTCCATCTCACGAGCGAATCTTCAATCTTGAAACTCACGCTGCACGACGACATCGTCTATCCTAAATCCGTGGCTCTGCGTGCATTCTACAGCATGTACCTCATACCTAACGTCACGCAGCACAACAACAAAATTAGCGTCGGAAGCGAACACATCGTCGTCACGCCAGGACAATACAATCTTTCCACTTTGCAAGCTCAGTTACCCAAAGGCACATACCTTTCTCAAAATTCGGTCACGCACAGAGTGGAAATCCTATCCGCGACGGAGACCGTGGACCTGGGCACCATGGGAGAACTTTTAGGTTTCGAGAACAACCACCCAAAACTCGAAGCTGGCATCAAGCACACGGCAACCAACATTCCTAAATTCTTGGCCATAGAGACTCTGAACGTACACTGCAACGTGGCGGAAGGCATGATCACAAAATCTTCGGACGGATTATTAGGAAGTCACAAGCAGACGGGAATCATAGCCACTTTCAAACCAAGTTCCGAGTTCATGGAACCGATCATCTACACGCCCTCTTCGCCGATCTATTTTCCAGTATGTCGCAACCGCATAGACGACATAGAGTTGGTGGTGACGAACGAGAAAGGAGACGTGGTGGATTTCGCAGGTGCCACTACGACGGCCATCGTGGAGATCAACGTATAATAAATAACACACATAGTGAAATGGAGCAAATCGAAAGTTACGAATTGCAATCTTTCCCTCCCAACCGTCGCACGTTCGCCAATCTGAACGAAGCGAACAGGGAGATCGAATACGACCTGGACGTAGGAGACGGGTTCATTCATCCTCACAGAGCGGACCTCTACCTTCAATTCGACGTGGTGAAGAAAGAAAGCGGAGACGCGTTTCCCGCAGCAGCAAATTTGATACTCGTGGACAACTTCGTGCCTCACCTGTTCTCGCAGGTGGAGGTGAGGAAACATAACACCGTCATCGACAGAATAGATTATCCAGGCATCACGTCGACGGCAGTGGGAACTTTGAAATTATCCAAAACGGACGCAGCATACTATCAGGCGGGAGGATTCGAAGCGGGGACCAAAATATCGACGAGGAGTCACACGGTGCTCTTTCCCATGCGTCTTCTTCCGGGATTCTTCTCCGATTACAAGGAGATCATGTGGAAGGGAGGACTGAGAGTCACGTTTCGAAGAGCGGCCAACGAGAACGACGCACTGATGCGATACGCTACTTTGGGTCCGGACGGCACCACGCCGATAGCCAACACTTTACCCGAAGCAGCGAAATGCGTCATCCGGAGCATGGAATTGAGAATGCCAGTGGTGGAATACGAAACAAACTACGCCCTCAAGTACAAAGCGGAGATCTTGAAAAATCCGCAGGTGCCGATTCACTTTCACGGTTACCAGTGCGTGCAGAAGATGGCGTCGGGAAGTCACATGGAATTCGACGTGACGACGCAGTTCAACAACATACAGTTCGACATGCCAGATTTCGTCGTAGTGTTTTTTCAGACCGGGCGCGATAACAACCAGGAGAAAGATTCCAGCAAGTTCGACGACTGCAAGATCAAGAACGTTTATCTGAAGAACGGTAGGAACGAAGTGTTCCCGCGCGAGAATTACAACCTCGACATGACCAAAAACGATTATCTCAAACTTTACGAAGCGTTTTCGGCTTACAAGCGCGTGACCGAGGGAAGCGTGGACATGTACTACACGCCCAGCGAATTCAAAGCCCGGAGACCCATGACCGTCATCAATACCACAAAAAGAAAGCAGGTGGTGGTCAACGATCGAACCAACATCAAGATCGTCTGCGAGTTCCACGATGCCTTGCCCGAGGACACCCTGTGTAGCGT
This sequence comes from Lepisma saccharinum, assembly GCF_977018435.1. Classification (NCBI taxonomy): domain Eukaryota; kingdom Metazoa; phylum Arthropoda; class Insecta; order Zygentoma; family Lepismatidae; genus Lepisma; species Lepisma saccharinum. The sequence goes on from NC_139230.1 coordinate 119,380,918, forward strand.
CATCCTGATTGCAGAGAAGTCCTTCGCCTACGACGTGAAGAATGAGAGGGTCACAGAGCAGTTTTAACAAGTTTTTAACATCTATTTTCTTGCACAATAAGAAATTTTTAGTACTAGCACAATCAGTTACAATGGCACAATACGAATTTCACTAGTTCAGATCAGTTACAATGTCAATTTCATCAGTTATCAGTTACAATATCTTTTTTTTGCACTATAGCACGAGAGACAATCAGAAAATTTGCACAAAAAAATTTGTTGTTGTTTTTACACGTGAAAATTAACAATAAAATTCTTTCTTTTTATCGTTTCAGATGCTGTCGAAACATCAAAAACACATACACACACTAGAAAAAAAAGCATGCAACTTTATTTGTAACACTCACATATTCTCCATCTTCATCAAGAAAATATTATAATAAACATAATTATTTTTATCTATATCTCACAATAAAACTCTATATCCAAAAATATCACAACATCAAATAACACTAGAGTTGTTAGTACACGTTGCATGCATTACGGAGGTCCTCTGTAAAGTTTCATGGAAGTTTGAGAGAAAAAAAAAAAAAAACACGTGAAACTCTACAGAGGTGCGGTAATCTATAACCGCAGCCGTTAGAAAACCTTTACTTTTTTGGCTGGGCACCACGCACCCTGGCGAGGTTATAGGGGCCAGGTATCCTAAAAAACAACAATTATTATTTTGTTTGTTTGTTTGCGTCACAATACATACGCGCGCGCGCGTGTGTGGCACATCGTTCCCTCCCCGAGAGAGAGGTTTACGAAGGTCACGATATATAAACATTTGGTCCCGGACTTGGAAAATTACGATAAGATGCACTCATCTTTCAAAAGATGAGAGGATGAGAGGATGAGAGGAGAGGTTTACGTAGGTCACGATATATAAACATTTGGTCCCGGACTTGGAAAATTACGATAAGGTGCACTCATCTTTCAAAAATGAGAGGATGAGAGGATGAGAGGAGAGGTTTACGTAGGTCACAATATATAAACATTTGGTCCCGGACTTGGAAAATTACGATAAGGTGCACTCATCTTTCAAAAAATAAGAGAATGAGAGAATAAGAGAATAAGAGGATGAGAGCGCGCGCGTGTGTATATGCCACATCGTTCCCCCAAGAGAGAGGTTTACGAAGGTCACAATATATAAACATTTGGCCCCCTTGATTCCAGCACTCCAACTTCATCTCTAATGTTGACGACAATATTCTAAAAATAGAGAGGATGAGAAAATGAGAGGATGAGAGGATGAGAGGATGAGAGAATGAGAGAATAAGAGGATGAGAGGATGAGAGGAGAGGTTTACGAAGGTCACGATATATAAACATTTGGTCCCGGACTTGGAAAATTACGATAAGGTGCACTCATCCTTCAAAAGATGAGAGGATGAGAGGATGAGAGGATGAGAGGAGAGGTTTACGAAGGTCACGATATATAAACATTTGGTCCCAGACTTGGAAAATTACGATAAGGTGCACTCATCTTTCAAAAAATAAGAGGATGAGAGAATAAGAGGATGAGAGGATAAGAGGAAGATGAGAGGATGAGAGGAGGATGAGAGGAGGATGAGAGGAGGATGAGAGGAGGATGAGAGGGATGAGAGGGATGAGAGGATGAGAGCTCATCTTTCACTCATCACTGCCTTTTGCGCCCGTGAAACATCGTCAGCGCAATAAATGAGGCGCGGAACGGGGAGAAAAAATGAGTTTTTCAACTTTTTGTGGTCGTTTGGTCAAGAAATCAGAGTTGCAGTGGGAGTCACAAATTTGACCTACTGTTAGCAGAACGTTCCACCCAGGAGGGCCATAGAATTGACTTCACAAACACAAAGATCATCAATAAGTCATCCAATTACTGTGACCAAATGATCAAAGAAGCAATAACAATCCACGGGGATAAGAAAAACCTCAACAGTGACACGGGACTCGAACTAGACCCAACCTGGTTAACAATAGGAGCGCTGATTGGCCCGCCACCTACACCGAGCCCCTCCTCCACACTTAAGATACGCATACAACCTTATTTAGAAACGTTTTCGAACAGGCCTCATCTCCAGGCAAGTATCAACTCGGGCAAGCCCGGCACTTACCGACCTGTTGGATATGATGAGTCAAGGCAAGAGCTTATAAAACCTTTTCCTGCTCCTCCCAAAATAGGCAGTAATTAGGCTAGAGAGTTCAATGAACTAACCGATCTCCAACTACGCACTGGTAATGGTTAGGCTGGAGAGTACTGTTCATGTGCACTAACCGATCTCTAACCGTCTCCACTGTGGTAATACATTCAACCTTACCCTGACACATCTCTGCACTTCAGTCCCTGAAGATGAGAGTGACATTAGCTGTCGAAAGCTCGGAGGCCTATGCTTGAGTAAAAAATAATGTGAGATTGCTTTTTATTACACAAAAGGGAGTCAAACTAAAAGCGACATTAATAATTTTACAAATCATTAGCAACAAGTTAATATGTATTTATTTATTGAGAAAATTTCAGATACAGCACAAGTGGCCATTTTACGCAGAAATTGTCAACAATGGAAGCAAAGAAAATTAAAATAACAATTAACATTAAAATATTAACAAAAATAACTCAAGACTGCAATATTACCTATATATACATTCTCTATTTACAACATTTTTTTTTATTGGAAGACCGAAAGACGTACTCTGTATTTAATATGTCAACACTTGATGGGTAGTCATTATATTAGGTGGGAAATCTGTAGAAGAGAGATTTTTTTTTAAATTTCAAGTCTAGGTTTTTCTATGTAAAATAGGTTTGTGTTACGTGTTGTGCGCATAGGCACACGAAAGTGGAATTCTTGAAGGAGTGTGTTGCAGCGGATATTGCCATTGATAATTTTCAGCGGCGTATACTCTGGGTCATCTAGGTAATCGCAGATGACCCGGCTGTATTTCTTTTTTAAAAAAAAATATATATACATTTCTTCGCAATATTCTTCCAAACCAATTTCGATGCATACATTTGTTTGCTTCCAGCGCGCGAATGCTTCCAATGTCCGGGAACCTTTCTCCAGCTGGTGGAATGACTTCAGCGAATCTCATCCTGACGTCATTCCTCCCGCTTTCCCGCTTCCCTTACAACCCTTCGCGAGGAGGGAGGAGAGAGGAAAGAGGGGGAAGAAACACTGCTTGGGAAAGTCCACCGGTCGCGCTCTCAACCATCCTTGCTCCCACCCTTCATAGCCTTTACCGTTCCCTCCGCTGAACTAGAGAGAACATACCCAGTAGAGTGCGAAGAACAGGAAAATTGAATAACATGGGCAAACCAATTCTACGCTAATTTTCACTTTACATTTGCTTCTGTCTTGCTGATTTCTGTTACTTGAACATAAATTTATCAAAAGGAAAAAAGCTTAAATATTGAAGATGAAGCAAACTAAATTAAAATTCAAAGCTTAAGCAATTAAAGCACCTATATGCCGATTCCCCCCATCCTTGTATTTACAAAAATAGTGATTGTTTCTCCTCTCTAATCTTCAAAAGCAGCGAGAATACTTCTTTCACGGAACTGAATATTTTTTAAAGGGAAAGATATCAAAAATAAATTATATATATATATTAGTTAATTTAAGTTGCTATATTCCGCCTCTTTAGATTAATAGTGATGAAGATGAACGAATTAAATATAAAACGAAAGAAAGACATCAGGCACGTAGCCAGGTGGAGGACTCGGGGGCTGAAACCCCCTCCCCGAAATCCTATAAATATCTAATTTAAAAAGTGTATAGTGGTAATTAATTTTACTTCATTAGCAGGATTAAACACCTTGCATGATACGTTTTAATAATCTGAGATTCATCTTCAGGACTTCTAACCCCACTGTTTCAACTTTATGTGACGGCTGCTAATAAGGGATGATCCCCATCCCGAAATAAAATTCTGGCTCTGGCCTGCAAAGATTCGAACTTTTAAAACCTGTCATTTTGAGCTCGGAAAGGGATTTTTTTTTATCATTCATAGGGAATTTCATTCTGAGCCAGGAACACAACAACAGAAGTTTGGCGCGTGAAACTGAATGCGTGTAGTCGTTGGCTTCGTGCTGTGCTTCCTGTTTATTATTTATTTAGGTGTTAGTGTTTGTCGTGATAGTGCTGTGTTAAAGGGTAATGGATGTGATACAAGATTTGCTGGTGAAACCTTTTGGAACAAGATCTTTTCAGGAGAAGTTGCAAATTGTTAATACAGGTAGGCCAGTGTCTTCGCTTGAACTTATTTCTACACACAAAGACAAAAATCGGGAATATGTGAGGCATTTTCGCAAGAAAATTATGACAAAACACCATGGTTGACAGGAAGTATAAGTGTTAATAAGCTTTGCTATTTTGTTGGCCGTGCTTACTTTTCGGGGCTGAAAAGAATGTATGGACGCGTGGCGGATACTGTAATCCTTGCAACGCTTGTGCCAAACATGAAAAATCCAAAAGTCACATAACTTCCTTTGTTAAGCTACAATCTTTCGCACAGACACGTATTCACGTGCAACGTGCTTTGGATGTGGTACAGCACAAGTAATCGGGTCCTGGAGTAAGTTGAATTTTGCACTTAAATTAATATTGCAGGTTTTTATTTCACTAGTGCACGTCTTTCATTTTATATTTCACAGGTTTGTTTTTTTATGGCTTTAAAATACTGTCTTGTTTTATTATTTGAAATTCTACATGTATATTAAACTGCAATAACGAGAATTAATTGATTGTGGTCGTAGCAATAAGACAAACATTCCGACACAATATTCCTAAATCCAATATGGATCCTGACATAAATTGCACGAAACTTTTGGAGTTTGAGGATCAAGGGTCGGAGATTACGCACTCGTTAGAACCAGGATACGCCACTGATCATTTTGTATATATAGTTGAAGTCATTCTGCAAACGGCGCTGGTGGGGAGGCTGTAAGGTGCGGAGTTGAAAAATTGCGTAATGAGGGGACCCTGTAAAGGACTATAGCTAGGAAAAAGTGAAAGACTGAATCGATTCTAGAGAGGTGAGTGAGACACGCCATGGACCACACGGGGGAACAGTATTCTATTATTGGAGAAAGAAATTACTTGAAGTATAAGGTGAGTTCTGAGATGTCACTAATTTTAGTGAAACGATACAGTAAGCCTAAGAGACGCTTAGCCTTTTTGTGGTGCCTGTAATATGTTCCTGAAATGTGAGCTTTTGGTCGAAGACAATGCCAAGATCTTTGTGAAAGGATACTGCTTGGATGTTATTGCCAGAGACGGAATAAGATGACTTTAACAGGTTCATTTTAGAGAGATAATGAGAGTAGTACACTTTTCAAGGTGTAATGTAAGGTCCCACGTCAGACACCAGGAAGTAAATGTTGTTATGTCATTCTGAAGAAGATAAGTATCGTCGGAAGTTGAGATTTGTCTGAAAATTTTACAGTCATCTGCGAAAAGAAGGTAATTACTGAAGGGATCTGTGAGATGATCGGCAAGGTCGTCAACGAAAAATATGAACAAGAGAGGTCCTAGAACACTACCCTGTGGAACTCCAGAGAGGACAGGAAGAATGTTAGATACAATATGTTGGCGATCGCGAAGGTAATCTGTGAGCAGGATTATAAATTTGTCATGAATGTTGAATCTATTGCATAATTTGTGAATCAGAGAACGATGACTGACAGTATCAAAACTTTGGCAAGATCGAAGTATTTTATATCTAATTGTGAATTATTTGAAATACGTTTCATAGCATGTGAGAGAAAAACAGAGAGGTTCGTAAGACAGGAGCCACCAGAAACAAAACCATGTTGATTTGGGCTTAAGTAGGGAGAAACAAATTTATATAGTCTGTCTTTGATTATTTTTTTCAGAGATGATGGACAGAGGGGAGAGTAAGGAGATGGGTCTGTAAGAAAAAACATTTTTTTACCACTTTTGTGAATAGGTGTGATGTTAGCTTGTTTCCAAGCATGGGCAAAGATACCTTCCGAGAAACATCTGTTCAAGAGAATACAGAAGGGATAACACAAGGTATGCACTGTTTTCCTGAGGAACACAGCGTTGATATCATCCGGTCTTAGAGCACGGTGAGCTGGGAGAGATGACAATAGATTTTTCACCTCATCGGGTGTAGTGGCAAGCGTCGTTAGAGAATAGGAACAGACTGGCCTTACGTTTGGCAACACTGCAAGGGACGACGCCGGACAGAAGTTACCGAGGAAATAAGCGTTGAAGAGTTCTGCCCTTCGGTCACCGACCGCGGTTTCACTATTATATGTAATCTCAACTGGAATTCTGCTATTGTTTCTCCTCGAGTTTATTAGATTGAAAAGGGTTTTTGGGTTTTCTAGGATTGTTGCAGTTATATTGTTTATGTATTTCTTATACTTGTTTCGGAGAAGATACTTTGAATGACGTCGCAGAGCAGCTAAGGTGTTGTATGTGTGTTCACTCGGGAAGTCCTTCCAAAGTTGCCAGGCTTGCTTTGTTTGCCAATACATCCCGCACCTCAAAATCGAACCAACACGGAAATCTATGGGAAACTATTTTTCCTGTAGGCACGAGGTCCCTCACTGTTGCTTGAATGACAACTGTCAATAGGCCAACTGCATCATCGACGGTTGTTTGGTGCCTACTATTCATTCCTAAGAAGTGTCCTCAAAGAGCAGAGAAATATCATTAAATTTTTGTAGACTTCTTAAACCATGTGCCCGAACAATAATGGTATAGAATAACGACAAACAAAGGAACCTTCAGCCAAAACCTTTTTTGCATCATCCCCTCCATGTGCGAATATGATGCACATGACACTCTTATGTGCATAACTTTTCCCTTTAATCCCACTAAAAAATTAGACTGGCCTTGAAGCAAAATACTAAAATCAGGAACAGCATGAAGCAAAAACCTAACTCCAAGCTTTTAAGCTTTTCTCGGGATCATCACTGGGCAGTCCAGGTTTAGAGAGGACGTAAGTTCAAGTAATGTAATATTGAAGTCCAGAGTAGCAAAGGAATGTACTCTCCAGGAATTCGAGGGTGTGCCCAAAATTGACATTTTGGACATACCCTCCTCTAACATGTTTGATTTGAACTGGTTTAACATGCAAGTTGGGAGAGGAGCTAAATTGAAGTTTCTCCCACTCCTAGCTTGCATGTGGAAAGTGCTTGGAAGTAGGTTTTTAATTTGTTTCATGCTGTTCGTATTTCTAATATTCTGACTACAAGGCAAATCAGATTTTACCAAGACAAGTACTAACTAGAGATATTATTGAATTGACCCTTAAGAGACGCCTGAGAAAACTTTTTTCCCACCGCATGTATTGCACTTTGGATGTCTGGGATATATGTCTACCCAGCAGCATGTTGCAGAAATTAACATGCCATTTATCAAACAATACACATGATATTTCAATTCTGACTTTTCCGTTCATTTGTATACATATCAAGATAAGACATACTCTAATAACAAAACAATAAATAACTATTATTAAAAAACGTAATTTAAAAATGTGTGTTTTCCCTCATAGTATTGTGGGATAAAGTTGGGTATAACTTTTCAAACACTATTTCTTGCTGATATATTTCACTTTTACATGTAATAATGAGAACACAGGAACATGTTAACAAAGTGCGAGAATTAAGGAACCAGCGGCAAGAAATCAATTTTCAAAATTTAAGAAACATTATGACTTAAAAATGTTGCATAATTTCCGTTTTTCTTTTAAAAATAGGGAGACAGGAATTATATGTCCTCAAAAAGAGAACTTTTATCATGTTTCTCTTCCAATTTGGTCCATCCAATGTCAATAGGGTCAACGCTAGAAGCTAAATTCCAGATATTTTCCCCCGTAAACTGTCAATGGAAATGAAAAGCAGGCTTAATTCAGGAAATGCATGTTACTTTTCTCTTGATAAACGTTTACCTTCTCGTGTAATAGCTAAAAAACTAAAAGTTAAAATATACGAAAGTGTAATTCTATCTATAATAGTATTATATGGATGCGAAACTTGGCCCCTTACATTAAAAGAGGAATATAAACTAAGAGTGTCTGAAAATAAAATCCTTAGAAAAATATTTGTACCTAAAAGGTATGAGGAGACAGGTGAGTGGAGAAAGTTACATAATATAGAACTACATAATTTGTATTCATGCCCAGATATTATTAGAATGATTAAATCAAGAAGACTTAGATGTCAGGAAACGTGGCACGAATGGGAGAGGAAAGAATAGATTACAGGATTTGTTGGGAAACCTGATGGTAAGAGACAAGTAGGAAGGACAAAACAAAGATGGAAGGGCTACTTGAAGATGGTGACAGGTACCTCTCTATATTTATTCAGAAGAATAAACCGTTCAATAAGGACCAGAACTCTCGATGGTGTAATCAGAATATACGCTCTGAAACAGATAGTAGCTGCCAGACTGAGGGAGAAACTCCCATTGACAGTCGTCGGATGAATCCCTATGCTTCTCCATGGGAAGCACATTGCAGCAAAGAAACTAATTTAAACTAAGGAAGTTGTCGAGAGCTCTCTCGGCTCTACAACTAACGAAGATGTGTCTACGGGAAAACAGGAAGACTCTAACCTTGCAGTAGAGGGAGATCTAGAACTTCTCATTTTGGACCTTAATACTTCCCAAGGCGAAGAATTGTCCACTACTTGGTTCAATGAAAATATCATTAAATGAACAGAAATATCAGCAGGAGTAAAAATAAATTGTACTCTTGACACAGGCAGTGAATGCACTGTAATACATTTCAAGACCCGGAGACAACTGAGGGAAACATTATCAGGACTTAAACTGCACAAATGTCCTGGAATTAAATTAAGATATTTTGCAGGCAGGGAAAGACACGAATATTAGGATTTAGGCAAATCCAATTTAGCATCGTCAATTATGTATTCGAAGAATTGGTCTACGTAGTGAGGAAGTTGGAAGCGGAACTTATCTTTGGATAAGGCCACGGCATAGCCTCTAGCCAAATCGCCCAGAAGGATCTGTGGATCAAACCAAGGATAACGTTGCCACGATTAATTATGTCCTGGCTAAGGAAGAGTTAGTTGCAGATCAGTGGACTGCCACGGAAGATATTTGGTCAAAAGCTTGTAGTTCATAGTTCCTTACGAAGCCTGAAAGGGAAAAACTATATTACTTATTATTAAGTTCAAGATCCCTATTCTTCACGAAGCCTAGTTTCGTTCAACGCATCAGACGCTGCGCGTTGTCTAGCTCTGCAGAGTTCGTCATTTCAAACCTCAATTTCTCTAAGTCTAAAAGGATGAGATGCAAGATAATCCGACGGTGCAAATCTCCGTGGCTGAACTCTGTGCTGATGAAAGAAGAGCCAGAAGCCAAGAAGATTCAAAGCAGACCATTACGGGATGTAAGAAGAACAAGAAAATATAAGAAGAAGAAATTTCTTATAAATGGAATGATCTAACAGTGGAGGAAGATGACTTAGCTGTGGTGGAATCATTTCGTAATAATCATGATGGATAGCGCGATTGATTCTTGTTCCAGGCAAATAGAGGACACAACGACATCAGGGTTCCAGAGGGATGGTTCGAATGTCACAAGACATACGCCCGTAAGAAGTTGAAGTACTATTGGAACAGAGTGAAAAGTGACGATTCAAAATATAGCCTTGAATGTCTGACGCATTCAAGAGATAGATATAGTCGGTTCATGTTCGCTGATGGAAGTAACTTTCAGGTTCCAACGCAAGATATGTCACGCAAGGAAGCGTTGACTGAAGAATGTAGAGATTTGACATGCGATCCAATGTTACTGGAACCTTGCACTAGCAACTCTATGGTTATAATACAATTATATGTTGTTCAAGTTAATGATTACAGTTGGTTTGATGTTTACTGTTTTCAATATTGTTATTCAGTTAGAAGAATATATTCGCTATAATGATTAGGCTAAGGGTTTTATGAAAAAGAAGTTATAAGGAAAGAAAGAAAATAAAACAAAAGATTTTCCATTAATCATGGTATACAAAACTACAAAACTCTCATTTTAAATTTTTGGGAAGCACCATGACATGTGCTTATTATATTTTGCCAAAAAAATAACGCTGCAGACATTAAAGAAGATTATGATTTCAAAGTATTATTAAAAATTAAAGAATAATTGTGAAATATTGCTTATAAATTATGTAAAACCGGAAGGGCAAAAATCTAAATTATCGCCTTAGCAATGCTCAAACAGTTGAAAACTACATGGCAACCAAATCAACAAACTCCTGCTATAAAAGCGAGGCATTTTCACAGAAACGGGGAGACATACAGGGTCTTTACTTGTGTGTTCTCCAACCCATCTGTCCCGTCAACTGGGTCTTTACCCATTGGACGAAGACATCGCTGTCTGAGGATCACTACGGAAACTTGAAAGGGGGAGAGGTCTTAACCTAAATCCAACCAGAACCTTTCGCTTCGCAATCACCAGGATAGTCAACTGTTAAGGGGACCTAGTGTCTTAACCCGGGTACCTAATTCGCACCGCTAACAAGATATTTAATCTTTCCACAGGAATCAGCAACATCAAGAAAATTGCGCAAGCTATAAGGAGCTACGTTTTTGGAATAGCGATACTAAGTCACTTAGTCACGTCAAGATACCAAATTAATCAGAAAGCAGCGACTCAATACAAAATTATGGTGAATAACAATTTGATAATAGAATACAAATCTGTTCGAGGATAGGACGGATAGATTCTAACCTGTAACTTCTGGCAACGGACTAGGTGTTACCTTCTGCCTTAGAAAATCAGTCAGGCCTCCCCCATGGCGCAGTGGTGGCGTCATTGCCTTGTAATCAAGGGGTCCCGGGTTCGGTACCCGGTGGAGGCACAAGTGGTTCGGATTCCACTTTAAACTGTAGGTCCAGTCCCGATTAGCCTTACTGTGCATAAAGTGGACTTAAAACAGCAACTCAGCAGCAGCAGAAAATCAGTCAGAGAAAAAAGGTAACAATACCTGTGGTGTCCAAAGGAGCCAGAAACTGGTACGTGACAATGGACCTAAAGGAAATCGGTAGGAATGGACAGGGACAAATGGAGTAAAGCTTGTATTGCGGCAGCAATAAACCTTCTGGTTTAAGAAGGCTAGAGAGTTAGTTAGTTAGTAAGCTGGCACCACTGCTGCTCTTATACATTGTGATCCCCCCTCAAAGAAGTAACAGCCTATTTTCAATGCATGAAACTTTGTTTGAGGAAGACCCTTTGAGAGCGTGGAATCATTACATTTATAGTGAATTGCATTCACAGTATCTTACTATAAACCTGGCTTGGTCAGAAATTTGAGTGTTTTAATGAAGCTTTGTATGATTGTGGCAATGTACGTAGCAATGTACATCAGGTTAATGTATACGTGCTGCTGTGCTCTTGGAAAAACTCAAAATTAGTGGGGAAAAACTCTGAAAACCTGCCACAAATACCACACATACTTTCATAAATAACTCGGAAGATAGTGTAGTTTAAAACAGGTAACAGTAAGGTGTAAGCCAAGGAAAAATCACAAAAATGGTGGTCTGCTATGATTGTGAAAAAGTTAAGTGGGAATTAGAAAAACTACAACTTGATGTGTCCAAAAATCAAGGTCAGAATGTCGTAAGCACAATTAAACACACCTTGAAACAACTAACCAATACAAATGTCATCGTATGCAATGTCCCATTTCGTCATGATCTAATAAGTATCTCTTGTGTAGTGCAGTAAAAGAAGTAAACAATCAACTGGAATCCATGTGCAAGAGATTCAGGAATGTGAAATTGCTGAAACTCGACATGGCAAATAGAAGTCTACACACAGAGCATGGTCTACATTTTAACAAGAAGGGAAAGCTCTTCATTACTCAGTGTTTAGTTAACTTGTGCAATGGAAATACCTTCCCAGTTCAACATAGCACACCACTCAAATGGAAATCAAGTCAAGAAAGTTAGGAGAATGGCATAAACCAATGGTAAAATTGAGGAGCGAACACATTCTTCCATGGTAGAAGTACAATCTGAAAACAGGGAGTGTGCTACAAGTTAACCAAAAAAGTTCTTGCCGTTCTAGAGCAGTGATAAACAAAGAGCAATACAGTAGATGGGACGTACCTTTAGGTCCAACACCTTTTGCCAATGTTCCTGCAGCTGCACAATACCCTGGTGATAAAACTCGGCGGGCTTGGATTCAAAGAAGTCCGTGAGTGCGTTCCGCAGGTCTCCCTTATTTGTGAAGGATCTCCCACGGAGGTGGTTGTCGAGGGAATGAAACAGGTGTGAATCTGTTGGTACAAGGTTTGGTGAATATGGTGGATGACACAGTGTCTCCCAGCCAAGTTGCTGAAGGGTCTCCCATTTCCTCTTTGCCACATGTGGCTTGACATTGTCATACAGGAACAGCACACCCTTGCGATTCAAAAATGCTGGCTCCTTCTGCTGCAATGCATGGTGCGCCCTTTGCAACTGTTGATAGTAAAGGTCAGCAGTGATGGTCTGAACAGGTAGAAGGAGTTCGTAATGCACCACTTGAATACAATTCCACTGTATAGAGAGCATAACTTTTGGTGGGTGCAGAGGTGGTCTTGAGGTGATAGGAACAGGGTCACGTGGCAACAACCAATGTCTGGTACGCTTGGGAGTGTCATAGAGGACCCAGTTTTCGTCACCAGTGAGCAAGCCATCAAATATGGGTGTGTTCAGGTGCCGAGTGAGCAAGGACAAAGAGGTTATCACTCGTTGTTCCTTGTTGGCTGCCGACAATGTGTGGGGTACCCACTTGCTTAAATTGTATGACTTCCCTATCCCATGCAGGTCCAGTCTGACTATCTCAGCGGAAACATGGAACCTTTCTGCATTTTCATCACACGTTAGACCACTATCCTCCTCGATGGCTGCTTTCAGGGCTTCGTCATCCAAAACGTGTGGTCGTCCACTGCAAGGTTCATCCGAAAGGCTCACATCTCCCGAACGGAATTTCTTGAACCAATGTCTGGCAGTGCGTTCGTTCACGGCATTCTCCCCAAATGCCTGGCAAATGTGACGACTTGATGCAGCAGCTGACAGGCCCACTTTAAAGCCATACAACAAACACACGCGAACAAGCTGCTCCTCCATTTCTCTTCGACACTGGACGAGCTATAACTTCTGTGTGTACGCAACGTGTCTGTATTACTGACAGTCGATGGTCAGACTAACTCCCGATCGCTTGCACCAACTGGATATAATGCTAAGTGAATGCACACCAGATATATTCGTAGTTACTGAACATGGTCTCAGGTCTGAAAATTATAAATTATGCACAATTACAGGTTACAATCTACATGCAGTTTACCACAGGTGAATTCAAAAAAGTGGTGGCACTGCGATCTTCATCAAAAATAGTGTGTTAAACCTCGACAAATACGGTATGGAAAATATACTAGAAGTTAGTGGCGTAGAGCTTAATATAGGATTAGACACATTCAAAATTATCACCAAACAGTGACATAAATCTCTTTGTAAATGCTTTGGAAAACATGCTAAACCATCTGACAAGAAAACATAACAAACTAGTAATAGATGGAGATATAAACATAGATCTTCTAAAACAAGACACAAACAGTGCTCAATACTTGGATACCTTCAAGTCAAACAACCTAACTCAAATAATTCAAGAACCAACTCGAATAACAGAAAGTACAGAAATTCTAATTGACCATGTAATAACAAACATACAACCAAATCACATTAAAGCTGAAGTCCCACATACGCTTATCTCTGACCATATGTCTCAAAAAATTACAATACAAGGAAAAAAGTTAGAATACTCAAAAAGTTACACAATACAATGCATGGATACATGTCAGCAAAATATAGATTATCTTAAATACCTCTTATATCAGGAAAATTGGATAAACCTTTACCAACTAACTGACACGAATGGTATCTGGGAATTGCTAATATGCCACTTAACATATTATTTAAATGTAGCTTGTCCCAAAACAACAAAAATGATATACCCTAATAAGAGGAAAGTGCCAATATCAGAAGAAATTATACTTTTGAAAAGCAATATGAAAATAGAATATGAAAAATTTAGAATTACAAAAGACACTAAGCACCAGGAAAAGTACAAAAATGTAAAAAAAAACTATTCAAGAAAGCCATAAAGAACAAAAATCAAATATTTTCAGTAAACAAATAAAAAAGTCTGCTAATAAACAAAAAGCAATTTGGAAAATTGTAAACAATCACCATGTATCAAACACAAACGATGATAAAGCAAACATAAAAGTCATTAAGGATGACACTGAAGTAATTGACCCAAATATCATATGTAACTTATTCAACGAATATTTTATAAACTTAACCAACACAAACAGAGAGAATGAAAATAAAGTCAAAACACTAGAGATCCCAATGGACAAAGATCGGCCAAACAGTATATATATATCCCAGAAGTAAGTGCCAATGAGCTAAAAAAAAGTCATACAAGGTTTGAAAAATAAAAAATCTCACGGACCTGATGAATGGTCAGCTGAACTTATTAAATCCTGTTAAGAATCTATTTTGGAACTCCTGCAATCAACAATTCAATAAAAGATGGTACATTCTCCAAAGTTCTAAAAAAAAGCACAGTGATAACCATATTCAAAAAAGGAGCTGAAGCAGACATTGAGAACCACAGACCTATCTCCCTAACATCTGCTTTTTCAAAGTCACTGGAAAAAAAAATACCAAATTATGATAAAAAAAAATATTATAAAGTTTTGTAACAAATATAACATAATAAACAGAAACCAGCATGGATTCCAGAAAGGGAAATCAATATACACAGCTCTAGCACAGTTAATAGATTATGTAACAGAAACATTAGAGAAACACGAAGCTGAAAACACTATATATCTAGATCTTTCCAAGGCATTCGATAGGGTAAAACGTGATTTGCTTATGGTCAAACTAAGCAACATAGGAATATGAAGAATAGCTTATGAACTTATCCAATCTTATCTATAGGACAGAATGCAAATTACTCAAATAAGCTACAACATGCATGGTATAGTCACTAACTTTAAATCACAAAGTAGGAAAGTGTTAATGGGGGTACCCCAAGGATCAATCCTGGGGCTCCTGCTCTTTATTCTGTACATAAACAATGTACCAGAATACCCAAATACATAAATTGTCACCTACGCAGATGACACAACCGTTCTTACCAGAGGTATTGACCCTAGGAAGCTTGAAATAAACACTTTTATCACCATAAACTAACTGGCACAATACTTAACTTCACACGGATTTACCCCTATGTTGAATATGGCATAAAAGGTTGGGGTGGATCATTTTATAATAATACTGTCATAATACTGAGACTTCAAAAGAGAGCACTTAGAATAATGTACAAACTAGGCTGTAGGGAATCTTGCAAAGAGTTATTCAGGGAGAAACAAATAATGACAATATACTCCCTATACATCCATAAGGCTATAATGTTTGTTCTAAATACTGGAAGCATGACTAAAAATAACCAATTACACAACCACAATACAAGGGGGAAAGATAATTATTACCAGAACAAACACAGACTCAATACCTGAAAACAATCACCAATGAATGCTGGGAAAATATTCTACAACTAGCTGCCTCATGACACAAAATTGATATCTCCAAAAAGTAAACAAATAAAAACAATAAAAAAATATTTGACAGAGAAAGCTCTGTACAGTATCAGAGAATTCATGGAACAATACAATACAAGGCCAATGTACTAAACAATATGTATTTTAATTGTATTCTTATTTCAATCATGCAACAATGATAATATGTTTCTATTTTTATTGTAGTGTAATGAAGAGTATTTTTCAATTTTTACTTTGGTGTAGTGATGTAATGTACTACACAATGTTTCTTCTTTCTTGTAATGATGTAAACTAATTATTATTTCATTATGTATCTTGACGTTTTCCGTGCCCTTTTAATCAAGGGTCAACGGAAGAGAAGAAAATTCAAATTCAATTCAAATACTACATTTTTAATTTGTTTTGGTACATTATCATCGTGAATAGGGGAATCAATGCCTCCAGTTCAATCTACATGTTATATAAAACTCCTTCAACTGAAAGTCTCTTAAAGCATGCTAATTAAACATATTGCATAGTAACATTTGTTTTATTGTACATATATCGTAGCGTTCCTCTGAACGCGGGGATCTTAAATAGGGATGTACTATTAGTACTAGTTGATGGTAGAGACAGCCCTGAACGGGCAGGTACAAATATCTAACTATTCATTAAAATAGACTCATGATTCGTTTCTAGACTGAATTGAGCAATGCAAATGGCAGAATGGGTGTAGACTAGCTTACCTTGTTCGGTTTAGAAATAAGACCAGTAGCTCCTGCTTCTCCGATGATTCCAGATTAAAAGCCCCCGTGTCGCTCTCATGCGCACGTATATAAACCCTCGCTTGGCCTCTCGTCACCTCTTGCCAAAGGCCAGTGTTCTTACCATTTCCTGTAGAAAGCTTATTCTACACATTTCTGAGCAGGAGCTGACAAGGTCTGCCAGGGTCAATATTTCTTAACCGAACAGGGCATGGTACGACACTCCCTCTTGCGAAACAATTTCCAAAATTGAAATTGTAATAATTAAAGTTTAAATTGAACCTTCTGCCATTCACCAAAATTTAAAAGGTTTTTGTTTATTACATGAAAAAAAAAGGTTACATAAAATAAAATAATAAAAAAATGTCGGAGACCCTTCACCGAAAATTAAATGAAACAGAATTAAGCTCAAGCTTGAATGCTGAAATAAAGTCCTATGTTTACATTAGCCACACGCTGGAAGAGTCTTTCGTAATCAACAATGCTGACGGTTGGTCAACATGCGATATAAAGTGTTGTTTGCAGGTCCGTGGAGTCAGCGGAAAGTTCAACACACTGCATCGTAACGCGATACATGCGACTTGCTTCTGAACAAGTGCTAAATAAGCACAGAACGTAATCCGTAAGAAACCTTAAGGCCGCATGCTCGCAATCTTCCGCCTCATCAGGATGACAGTTCGAGGCGAGAGCAAAAAGACCGTGGTAAACACCAAGCTCTACTGGACTGAGCACAACCACACGAAGATTAAAAAAAATAGTTGAAGATTATGTTTGCACTTGCCACTGACGTTCTTAGCACACTATGTGTGCACACTATGACCTGAGAAATGAGACGGCAGGGCAGTCCAAATACATTCCAACCCCGGAGTCCTGGGGTACGAAGCACTGTTCTGTGACATACACGGTCCTTGACCGATCATTTTCACTGGGGGACCGGATTCGAATCCCGGTGTGGAAAGTTTCGGAATACTGGTCAGCAAAGGTCAGATGAAAAGACGTGGGCCGTGGGGCGGGCGAACACAGGGTAGTCCATGGGAAGCCACTCCAAGTAGCGGTTCCAAGCCCCAAAAATATGCCTTGTCCAATGGCGAACACTGGGGGGATGTTAGGAGAGGCCCCCGAAAGTTCACAGCAGACGCCATTGCATACAGTAATTATGGCCACTGGTAGGATGAAACGTCACAGGTGGCCTGGCAGGTTGCTGATCCACAGGGCTGGGTCTCAACACATTTGGGTCGTTGACTGTACCCGGAAAGTTCCAATATGTGGTGAAATACACTGCCTGGCCTTACAGAGCAAAAGGGGACGATGTACATGAAAGATGTTCATGCTTCTTCTTAAGGGGGGTTAGAGTCGTGGGGGGGGGGTTTGCTCTGTAAGATGACATTTCTTCTGATGTTTCTGACGCTGTTCCGATCCTGGGATGTCACTTGGAATAGGATTTTCGGTGCTGCTACGTGACATACACCGCTGAAAACCAAAGGAGGCTGGTGAGCTCCAAAGCCTTCAGGAATGCGTTCTTCTTCCGGCCTCAAAAAAAATCGCTGGACTACTTTCGAGATTCCTTGAACTCGTGGAATTCCCGAACAGGGTAGGAAACAGGTTGGACATGGTAAAAACTACATTGCTCTCAGTCATTCAATATTTAAAAATATATAAAAAATGTGTAAAGGAATCGTCTTCTATAGGCAAGTGAAAATCATGAGTAAAGATAAGTAAACTAAAATAAAATAAACTGCCCAATAAGTGATAAAATTATAAAACAAAGTTTGAATGAAGGCTAAAGAAAATAAAAGGCGGAAAATGTCATTTGACGCCTTAACACTCGAACACCATTAAAATGAAAAATCTGACTTCATCAAAGGTAATATATGTATATATTGACTAAATTATATATATATAGCCCCTGGTATCAGAAAATTAACCCAACGAAATCCATTAATATCATGTCAGAAGTGTCAAAGCATTGTAAAAAATGAGGAACTGACGAAAAAAAAATAATTAACCCAAAATTTGGTAACGTCACAGCTGTTAAAACGGACCTAACCACAAGTAAAATAAAAGAGTAAATGACATGGCTCCAATGACCTTAAAATCATTAATTACGAAAGGTACATAATAGAATGGATGAATAAATCAAGGCGACATAGTGACGCACTGTTAGCGCTCACTAGCCAAGGTTTGTTTGCGCTTGCATACGCCTGACGTATAGCATAAATAAACAGTTAAAATGAAGTTCCAAATTAGTAATAGGATAACAGTAAATTCAAAACTGAAACTAAACTGGGTTATTGATTTAGAAAACATTTCTTGGGTATCTGTGAAGTAAATTTACGGTTCTGAGAATAAAGGGGAAAAAAATATATATAAGGCATTGCGTTAAACAGAAAAGAGGAATAATAATAATGCTATAACCCGCCGTGGATTTTCTTCGTCACTTAGCATAAATGCTCGTCGCGTAAGAGATTACACTTGACCCATGACAACTGTAGGCGTCTAAATCCACTCTTTTGAGTTTTTAGCCTAATAAGGTAAACAAAACTACTGTTTATGGTCGCCTTAGGAAAAAAAAAATCAAACGGAACCGTAAATGAACATCATGACGCCGAGCGGGAGAAAATTATAGGATTTCGTATGATATTACTTCAACTAAAGTCTATGACGTGTGGGAGATTAAAATATAAGCACAATTACTCGCTATTACCTACTTTACGAAGATTAACATGAAATTAATCTGTAAGAAGTAATTAACACATTGACTGCCGTGTGTATGATATGTCATACACATGGCTTCTTGCTTCTGGGCCACGTGTATGCTACTCCATACACAAACAAGAACCTGATTCTTGGCCGCGTGTATGGAAACGCATACACAGTTCAAGCAAAACTATATGACTGTTAAATAGCCGTGGCGTACAGCTAAGATGGGGCAGTAATAATTTTAATTTCTGTAATGTCTTACTAGAGTAAAAAAATCTTCAAAACTTGATTTACGCTTACGTATTCTTTTCACTAGTACAAATGTATTGACAACTAAAAAAGATGGGTAAATGTGTAAATACATTTTTTTTCTGGTTGGAATTCACAGCAAACGATTATACATTATGGAATACATTTCTAGTGCATCATAATTCTTACAAAATGATTCGTTATATAATATTTTTTTGTAAACTTATGTTCCTTGTAGATATATATAAGGATGGCATATTTTATACCGAACACTTTGGAAGTTCAATGATTTTTGTTGAAACACTCCCGGCACATAAAAGGATTTTTGGGACATTTGTCAAATACTGTCTTCACCCACCTGGCAAACTTCCTCCCTGTCGAGTCAGAATTTCCACTTCTGCCATAGATTTTGTAAAAATGTTCACAGCGTCCTTGCTTCTTTCTTCCATTATCCCCTACTTTGTTTATCAAGTGATGAGTTTGAGTTTTTCTGCCTTGTTGCACAGGTAAAGTGAGTTTGCTGTCCAGGAGGTAATTGTTCAGAAAGAATATTTAGGATTACAAGTTTCCTGAATTCATTTATGTGTATGTTACTGGACGGGATGCAGTCACTGTAGAGAATGTAGGCATTCACGAGAGCCGTTCCCCATATAAATTCAATAATGACTTTCTTGTACCATTTTGTAGTCTTTCGCAGAGCATTCCCATATGAAGCGAATTGATCACTTACGTCAATGAAGGACTTGCTAGTAATGTGATCAATAATTTCGGTAGGCTTTCTAATTTCTGAACCACGTCTTTCTGTTACAGTTACGTCTTCAGCAGAGTGAGCTGTAGATAGGACTAACACATCTCTCTTATCTTTCCACTTCAGAATAGTCACACCTTCCTGAGTTTCCATTCCTACAATATCACCTTTCCTCAATTTATCTTTAACAACATCTGCTGTAAATATTTACGGTTAGACCTAATTGTACCGATCAGATGGGTATTATTGTCAATGGCAAGGTAAGCAAGAGGAACGCTGGTGTAATAATTATATGTGTAAAGATGCCAGCCTTCACCGAGAAGATCTCTTACAAGCTGTGACATAACCGTTTCAGGAACTGACATGTTACCGGCCGTTTATATTTCCAACATAAAGAATAATGTTCCATGTATAGCCCCTGCTGGCACACAACTTGAAAACTTTCACTCCGTATTTATTCTTTTTGGAAGGGATGTACTGCCGAAATGAAAGTCTTCCCCGCCATGGTATCATACTTTCGTCGACACAATTTTTTCCCCCTGGTGTGTATATTTCTTGGAATTGTGAAATGAGTTTGTTGGTGATGTTCGTAATTTTATGTAATCTATCATTAGGGACAGCACGTGAATTGTCTGCAAAATGCCACATTCGTAGAAGCAGTTCAAATCTGTTTCTACTCATTATACTTCGGGGAAGAGGAAAATCAAACAAAGCACTAGTGCTCCAGTAGTCTGATAATTTTGGTACTTTGATCACCACAAAATTTTAAAACAGCGTGATATTCGGAAAGAACAAGACAAAATGTGGTAACACAAAGCGAATAATTACGTGTATGAAATCATATACACGTGGCATAAAACGTCAAATTGAAAACCTACGCCGCGTGTATAGAAATGCATACACACCACAAAAACCTCAACAATTGGCTTAATTTCAATTGTATTGAGATATTATGCATACACATTTCATTCACAGTCGGTCAGTAAAAAGAAAATTGGATTGGCCCAGAAGAGATACATTTTCAGTTACACGGTGGCAGTCAATGTGTTAAATTTCATTCGGGAAACTTTTGAAAATTCTGAAGGAACGAGAAAAACGCATAAATAAGCGCCCTTGAAAAGACTCTTATTCTCACCTCTTTGGGAGGCTAGGAATTTCAGTGTCGACGCCAGCTGAGTGTAAAGTTCATCTACAACAAAGAAAGGTGTCATCAAATTATCTCTCTCCGAGACTGAAATAAGATATGATTCTTCCGCTAACTCGAATGTGAAAATTTCCGCACGGAAATCTGGTGACTTACATGGGAGGAAAATCCTGGACTTGAGTCTTGCGACTGCACATATCCTGAGTTCGAAGGAACAAAAGGAAAACAACGAATGAATCGTGCTTTCGGTGCAGAGATTAAACTTGCGTGTTTAAACCTATCGTAAGCTGACGGAATGTAAACGTGATTATACCTAAGGGGAGGGCTTGATTGATTACACTATTCGCAATACTTCATCGTTATTTAATGAAAAAAAATGACAACCAGATTTGCCTTAATTTAAACAACCTTTTTAACTTTTATCGCTATTTAGTGATTTAGTGATTTGCGATGCGATTAAATAACCACACGAAATCTGTTGAATAACGCTAAAGAATGTTTATTTAAACATTAAGGAATGCCGTAACTTGAAATATAAATATCATAATATAAATACACATGAAATTTAAGGTATTTAAAATTCAAAGCTAGAAAACGCAAAAGGAGGAATATTAAGCTATCCTTTAATAAATAGCTGAAGGAGACAATAAATATATGGATAATAACAAAAAAATCTCGTTAATATGTGAAATACTCCACGCCTTGAATACCGCTTACGTCTCGTTCTACTTTTCATTACAAGTTGGCTTACGCCTAACTATGGTGTTTTAACAAACTAAAAGTCATGCAGACTAAGTCATTCTTATGTCATTGCGCTACAATGACAGTGTCATTCCTCTTGCTACGGGTACCTCTGTGTACACAATTAATTCGTAGGGGAAGACATAACCTTAAAACTAATGGAAGGGAGCGTCACACTTACTACCTTTAGTAGCGGACATCATTGCTCCTCTATTCCTTAAAACATATATATAAACACTTGCGCACTCTTTTATATTTCACTACCGGTATTTCTGCGCGTACAACTAAAACACCTATTATTAATCCTTAGCTAGAACATTGAATCAACGAGCGGGTTATACTCTAACCGAATGGTAGCGTCACTCTTACTACCTACTTACGCCAGCGTATAGTAGCGGACATATAATTGCTCCTCTATTCCTAGAAATATAATTAGCGTTTCGTTTTTTCACATATTAACTTTACTTTAGTAAAAAAAATATTCCTTAAACATGGTAAAAGTAAAAATGCTCTGCGACTGACTCGTGTATTCTCTCGACTATCTCCTTATCAATTTGCACTACAATTATTAGTACCAAGGCTCCCGTCTTCGGGGCGAGGAGATTTCAGTCATTTTAAATTACGAGTGAGTCGACCACTGATCCTTGTGCATTTCAAAACTATACGTCATAAAATTAAATACCCTCCTTGCGATAATCTTTAACAGTTTAAACTTAAAACACATAAACACAAAACGGCGTTACTTTTCGGATCATTAACAAGTTACGGTCTGTTTTAAAAATATATATGAAATTGAAACTTTAAAGGACTTTAATTAATTAAAAACACAATTAACTTCAGCAATACTCTCTGCTGTGACCCACTAAGTACACACACCATGGTGTGATTGAGTCGTATCGTTTATAGCCGAAATATCATAAGTTACGCACCAAATTTTCGTTAAAAAAAAATACCAAATTGTTCAAGAGACTACTGCAAAAACAAGGGTCATCAAAATCAAGTGCCACTTTCAAAATTTAGATAAAATCCTGGGAATTGATGAAAATTTCCCAGGTGGTAGTTCTGTCATAGCCATCAGGGCCTGACCGAAGGTACCGGGTTCGAGCGAAGCGGAATGACAAGGGCTCGTCGGTAGGGCTGGCCAAATTCTGGGCGGAATATGACACTCGAATGTCCGACATCGATCCTTCCGGCGCGCGGAATGACGGACGTACCTTGTGCCACATCGCATCGACGCGGAAAACCGCGACGAAGCAAGGGCGCAGAGCTGTTGCCTCATTGCCCGTGGCTACCAAAGGAAACATTCTATTTTCGTTTCCTCCGCATTGTAATGTGCTTTAATGCTGCGGGTGATTAGCCTATTGGGTGGGTGTGGTGGGTAAGGACTGAATTAAAGCTGATTATCGACATTAACCATCATTAACATTAAAACTGCGTGCTACGCAGCTTTCCCCAAAAATAAAGATTCGCGGAGAAAAAAAACAATTCTGACATGTCACTATTTAACAAATTTCAATTTTCATTTATTTCAGAGTAAAATAAATGAAAAAATTCCGCAACTCCACTACGTAGCGCTAATTTTCATCACATTTCCGTAAAAATGGATGAAAAGCCCAAGCATCTCACCACGTAGCATTCCTCTTGCTACGGGTACCTCTGAACGCGGGGATCTTAAATAGGGATGTACTATTAGTACTAGTTGATGGTAGAGACAGCCCTGAACGGGCAGGTACAAATATCTAACTATTCATTAAAATAGACTCATGATTCGTTTCTAGACTGAATTGAGCAATGCAAATGGCAGAATGGGTGTAGACTAGCTTACCCTGTTCGGTTTAGAAATAAGACCAGTAGCTCCTGCTTCTCCGATGATTCCAGATTAAAAGCCCCCGTGTCGCTCTCATGCGCACGTATATAAACCCTCGCTTGGCCTCTCGTCACCTCTTGCCAAAGGCCAGTGTTCTTACCATTTCCTGTAGAAAGCTTATTCTACACATTTCTGAGCAGGAGCTGACAAGGTCTGCCAGGGTCAATATTTCTTAACCGAACAGGGCATGGTACGATATTATAAATGTGTGTGGGTTCACCCCTACACAGACACACATGTATATCCAAAACTTAAACAACAACAACGAATTCACAGATTTCATTATGGATGAGTACAAACAGTATTAAGAGTCATTGAATAAAAACATTTCACATAGTTACTAATCATCCGACTCTGGTGCAAAGTGTGTGGCATTCTGAGTATGTGAAGCTGGTCTACCCACTTGTGGTGTTGAGGTTCTGAGTACATGTACAGGGTAAGTCAAAATGATGGACCCGATTTCAGACATTTATTCTGTGAAATATAATAAACAAATATTATTGTGAGACATGTGCTAAGAAAGGTAAACTGTCAAAGTTTTTTTTTCAAACAAATCACAAGTGTTCTATGTGAGTATCTCGCGTAACACGGCACACATCAAGCCGATAGACTATCTCCGGCCAAACCATGTGTAGCATGTTGCGATCAATATCAGTAATGGCTGCTGTGATGCGGGCACGCAGGTCATCCAATGTTGTTGGAAGTGGTGGTACGTAAACATGATCCTTGACAAAACCCCACATGAAGAAATCACATAGGGTCAATGAAGGAGAGGTCGATCCTCCGGAGTTGCACGGCCTATCCAACGTTGTTCCAATGCCCCATGGAGATGGTCCCGAACGCTGCCATGGTAATGCGCAGGGGCACCATCCAATTGGAGAATGAAATCTACGCTATCCTCTGCAAGCTGTGGAAGGAGCCATAGTTGCAGCATATCAAGGAAAACAAGTCCGGTCACAGTACGATCATGGAGGAAAAAGGGCCCATAAATCTTTTCATGGGAAATGGCACAAAAGGCATTCACTTTGGGAGAATCGCGTTCGTGTTCCACAAATTCATGGGGGTTAGTATTTCTCCAAATCCTTACGTTGTGTCTATTCACTTTCTCTGAATGGTGAAAAGTTGCTTCATCACTGTAAATTAACCTCTCAGGGAACCCATCCGATTCCATGAATGCGAGGAAATCAGCACAGAAGGATGCACGCAAAGCATAATCAGTGTATTTTAAGGCTTGAACTAGTTGCAAGCGGTACTGTTTCATTTGTAAACATTTCAGCAGACAGTTTTCTGTGGAAGTTGAAATTCTTTCGGTGCCCGGTAGGTGGACTTCTGTGAACTCCGCACGAAACATGTGCGCACTCGTTCTACTGACTGTTCCCCAGACGGCCAGTCGATTTTCGTTTACAGAAGCAGCCCGAATCTCTGAAATGTTCATACCACTTACGAATGGCCTTCCCCGTAGGTGGTTCTCTCCGATATTTGGTACGAAAATGACGTTGCACACTAATCGCAGACTTGTTCACATGATAATCAAGCACACAGAAAGATCTCTGTTCTCCAGTCAACACCACTTTCCTGCTTGCTGCTCGCTGCTGACTCCTAGCGGTAGAAAGTGGAAACACTGTGTGCAAAGTAAACTTTGAAAGTTAACCTTTCGAAGGGCATGTCTCACAATAACATATGTTTATTATAGTTCACAGAATAAATTTGTGTAATCGGGTCCATCATTTTGACTTACCCTGTAGATCGGTAGGAATGTTCAATTGGGGCTGGTTTGGCATATTCACTCAGAAACAAGGTTGTGAAGCAGTCCTGTGGCACAGCTTCCCCCTCTTCCAGCAGTATATTTCTGTGCATGAGAATCAGCGATATTAATGGTCTCTGAGAGCGACCAGTCAAAGCATAATAAGTATTCTCTATTGGGGTTGAGATCAGGAACATATATTGGCAACCTAAATGAAAGAATGCCTTCTTTCACAAGGGCATTAGTCGTGGCGGATGAATGATGGGGCAGCATGTTACTGTCCACAAAAATGAAGTTTAGCCCTGTATATCCATGAAAGAGATAAACATGTGGGGAAATTGCATCAGTGCAGCATTGTACGTATGCCATGGACTCACATTCTGACAGCTGTAACTTGATGTGGTCATTGGCCATAATGTTGGTGACGATGCCATATAACATGTATTCTCAGAATTATTTCTACCTTTTTCTGCAATAGTTTATTATATTGCATAACGAGGTCTGGCCAGATGTACTGACAATCAGAATCTGACTGAAACATTAATCATATTTCATTTGTGAATAAGACTTCCCAGTCCCTATTCTTCCAACGCAATTTCTTCTTTACATCATCACAGACTTATTTGTGTCACGGTTTTAAGGTACACATTTAAAAGTCTACATTCTACAGAGCATTACCATAATCAAAAATTCCATCATGATATAACCCTGCACACATTAATAATCTGGCAAATAGGTTACTACACAACCAGTGTGACTAATCATTCCATTTAACAGTTAGCCCAAATAATGTTCATCTGCTGTTGAGGTACATCATGGATCACCTCTCTCAACACATTTAAATACATCTCCAGTTGTGCTTGATATTAACCACAACTTTAACACAATGCTGTGATGAATTCAGATGCACTTCCTGTCACTGTACACCCTTGTTTCAGTTTCTTCAGCAATTTGACCTCTCAGATAATGTATTTGTGCTATGTCCACTTTAACTTTTCAAGTTTATCGCACACCTCAACACATCAGATTCAAGTGCTGTTGAAGTTGCTGTTGAGTGTAAGATAATATTCTGTACATCTTTGTTTCTCAAGTTTTTAAGTGATAATTTTTCTCAGTTCAAGGTGTAGCCATAACTTCCAAAGATGCTACTGCCTTATAATTTGTAGCAAGTATGATGCTACTTGGAAACTATTATATAAAAAAGAAAAATGTTATATTTGGTTGACCTGTAAATTCTTTAATTTCAAAGCTCAGTTCCCTTGCGATAGGACACTCTCTTGTAGAACATAGGTAGTGGTGGCATGGAGATACTATCTGAACCTCGAACAGAATTTCATGGTGATGTACATGTGCTTTAGAGAACAATATAATTATTATCTAGGTGCAATCTCGATATCACAAGGTCAACTCTTTGCCCTTGACTCTTTACCTCCTAGATTTTTACACTTTTTGGTGGGCAGATGTGGATCACTAGAATAGTTTATTATATAAATAAAATTTGTCCACCTTTTACAAATTTCTTTATAACAAAACAGTATTTTCAAATTTGTACATATTTGGAATGAATGAATCTAAGAAGATGAAACTGGTAATATTTTGAAGATAAATATTCCTAGTCAAATGGGTATTTTAAAAATTTTGGGACAATTTTATTCATTGTGTCCAATGTTCAAAATTGATTAGCAAATGATACCCCCAATTGGTTTTGCTCATTTTCAGATTAAAGGGTTCATATGTCTTCTTGATTCTATTCATATTTGGTGATTTTGTATTTCAATAAAAGGAAGAAAATATATATTTTGAAAGTTACATGTAGCATATCTGACTGTTTGCAATTGCGAGTAGATTGAACTCATGCTACATTCATTCAATGTAGAGTTTGTGCATTGGATAACAATTTATAAATAGCATCTGACTGGGAACAAGTGGACTGATTTAACTCCCTCAATTCCTGAGGTGGTCTATCTCAAATGGGTAACTTTCCCAACAATAATTATCCATACACAAAGTGATTCTGGGTCTCCCACAGCTTCTAATCAGGCAACCTGGGTTATAAGGCAGCTTAGGTGTGTTGTTGATTACATCATCTCCAGTTTGAACGACATCAAGAAAATATGTCTTACCTCCACACCCACACCATCATGGCAGTGTTGCTATAGTGGTAACACTGTTGCCAAGTGTGCTAAGGTTTAGTTCTCATTGGACGCACTTTGCATGGTGGTCTGATTCAGACTCCACTTTAAACTGAAAGTCCAGTTCTCATTAATCTGTCTGCTTAAAGTGTATTTAAAGCAACTGTGGCATATGGGTGTCGCCTCAATATTCGAGTGTATAGAGTGCTGGACTCAAGTTATCACCAACAACATTTTTAGGTTTCAGTCCTATCATGGGCATGGGTGCCCTTAATGAGCGTCCCTACATCAATTTTACATAATTTTCATCAATCCTCATCACCACAATCAGCTGAGGAAGAAAAGAGAGGTAGAAACGAGAGAAATGTGACTACAGATTGTCCACAAAGTCCTGTCTCTTGAATTTTGAATAGCTGTAAGTTGGTAATGAAATGTCGGAGATGAATACGACTTTAACACAAGAAAGCATGGTCCTTTGGCATGTTTTTGCGGTTGAAAGAAATACACCACATACCTGAAGAAATGCAGGAGGGGGAGGGGTATCGTGCAGGGTGGAGGAAAAAAATGAACAAAAGCATATTTTAGCCCCAAAACGTCTCTCAATTCCTGGTTTACGACAACTTTCTCTGAACTTTTAGCTCTACGTACACAGAAATGTCGAAGGAGGCTATTCTTTTTTGGTTGCAATGTTTGTTTGATTGATTGATTGATTTAGTTTATTTTACTTCGCCTTTTGTGCCTTTTGGCTAATTTGCGAAGATGGGGATGAGTGATGAAATGATGAAATTGATGAATGGACATTCACAAACAACCAAGCCCGACCAGGATTCGAACCCGGGACCCTTGGCGTCGCAGCGCGATGTGCTAACCACTCGGCCACAGGGTCGGGCTTGGTTGCAATGTGTAGGGTGACAGAGAAAGGAAATTTTTATGACGTCAGCAGGAAATCCTACTTTTTGCGAATTTTCACGGCAGTTTGCAACACTGAGAGCATCAAATTGCACGGCACGATGCATACTGGGTATCTATACAACATTGGAAGGAAAAGTACTGACATTGGCGAATACATATTTTTTTTGAAAAAATGTAACAAACAGTAAACTAGTTAAATGGGTAGCAACACTGGTCAGAACACTCTCGTCTAAAGCAAATCCTGGAAATGCACACCCCTCTGTTCCAAGGCACATTGCATACGACACCGTAAGTTGTAGAAAACTTTTTTCACTACTTGTTGGCTCATGTTGTTATTGGCATGGACAAGGTTTACCTGTAGATGTTCTAATGTTCGTGGACTGTAATGATAAACAAAGTCTTTTAAATAACCCCACAAGAAGTAATCTAGTGGGGGAGATGTCGGGGGAATGAGGAGCCACAAACCCTTTCCAATCAATTTGTCACGAACAAATTCTCTCAAGAAAGGCATTGTTTCCTGTGATAAATGACTTGAGGCCCCATCTTGTTGAAAAAATGCGTCTCTCTCATGCTCCTCTAACATCGACACAAATTCCTGCACAATGTTCATATACACAGCACTATTCACAGTCTCCTTGAAGAAAAATGGCCCAACAATGCGCCGTTGTGATATCACACACCAGGGGCCTAACTCTTGATCTCTCCATATGTTAAGGTCTAACGAGTTCATGACGTTTTTCTCAAGAAAGGCTAACGAATGCCATTTAGCATAGTCTCCACTCTTCATTAACGAATGCAGTTACGGATGCGATAACAGAAAACGAGTGGAACCCATTCACATGCCAGGCACCTACCAAGTTCGTTAATGAATGTACGATTTCATTCAAGATGGAAGTTGTCTATGTTTATCTTCTACTGCGAGAAGAGGAAAAAATGCAAGACCTATTCATCGCAATTATCGGCAGTCTGTGTGGGAACTCACAAATAGAAAATTTGTCAGCATGTTCATTTTCATGTTCAAGCAAATAAACAGAATATACTAAGCTCGCTTCAATTACCTTATGTTATATGATGATACAGTGGGTAGCATGAAGTCAGTCATTATGTGCATGAAAAAAAAATGAGTGGGTTTGATAGTAGTTTCCTTGCTTGAGAATTGACACAATTTTTCTGAAATAATTTTGTAGGTGCTAACAGCTTTCAGATTCGTTGCAACCGGGAGCTACCAGCTGTTTATATGCCAGGATTCAGTTTTAACCATCAGCCAGAAATCTGTGAGCTGCTGCATTAAACAAGTGTAAAATGCTATGATGCCTCTTGTTTGTCAGTGGATAAAGTTTCCAACAACGCACGCAGAGCAGCAGAATGTCAAAGGAGTTACGATGGTGTAATTTTATTTTATTATTTTTTTTCCTATTGATATCCGTCATACGTGTTTAACTTGTGTACTCACATGTGAAAGTTTTGCACAGAAATTGAATTTCTCAGTAAACATTGAAAATATAATTGTATGTGATAGGTGTCATAGCATGCTGTGCTACTTTGAGCTCCTTTAACAGAAAAAGGTTGAGAGAGTGAGTACAGGTGCACATACATGCAATCACTCATTCAAAAGGATGTTCCTTTGTCAATATTATACGCATCTGGGATTAGCAAACATAATTGGGTATGGCTATGGTGGCGAACACGAGGACAAAGACTGCAGATAACAGCCCTTATTTCGAATTTTACATGTTTAGGCAGGTTAGATTAGTTTGGATTAGTGTTTTTCAGGTTTGGTTACATTAGTATTTGTAAATTTCAGAAGGTTCCTTGTTCAATATGGCGGCATATGTGTCAAAAAAATACGACAGTGTATATGCTTATTTTGCAAATTCTACACGTGAGCGCCAAATTTGAACTGCAGATTCGTGATTAGGACCCTTAAATTAGTGAGTATGCAAAATATCAACAACATTGGTGACTGGGCACGTAATCTTCATTCGCTCCCATAATTGTATCACCTTTTGTCTTATTTTTATATCATACTATCATATTACCAACACCTTGCATGGACAGAACCACAGAATTAGAATTTTCCAGGTAAATGCATGAAATCAAATGTGCTTATGGCAATAATATGTCCAGAGTTATTGTTCTCTTGGAGCATTCCATTGTCACATGTGTGTCATTGACACACAACACTTAAGGTTCTAGACATGCGAATGTATTCATAATTTATGAAGTACTTTGTGGTGTCTGCTTACATAACCCGAATTCATGAAAAACATTAATGTACTTGTTTGATGCTTTAAAACGGAAGCAAAATATGACTACATTTACCTGTGAAGCATGTCAACTACATGTGCCAATAATTTTAGTTAGTGTAATATGCAAATTGTATGCATTTACAAATATTTTAACCAGCAATGATTTCCACACTGATTCATTTCATTATTTGCATGGAGTATGAGCACTTTTTGTGGAATGTTCTCTTAATGTTTTATTTTTTTATATTGTGATTTTCATTTTCCCTGCTTATTATGTATATTACATGACAATTATCTGCACATGTTACATTGAAGGATTGCTATATTTGGATCTCTTTTTTTCTTCAACAGATATGTATATATGTTAGTAAGATTTCCTGTCTTGCCAAATTGTATAAAAATCAACTTCGGTTTCTGTTGAGTAAAGGATTTCATCCTATTGTTGTTCTTCAGGATCTAAGTTTTCATTACTCTTAAATGTGGGGAAACTTAAGTGTTTTTTTTTTTTATTTTCAGGTTCTATGCTGATTAAAATTTCCCAGGCATCATAGGAGTAATTGACTGCACTCACGTGGCAATTGTTCCACCGCCGGTGAATGATGAAAATTACCTAGTGTATGCTTACATTAACCATAAGAACTTCCACTCCATAAATGTCCAGCTGGTAAGTTAAGTTGTATTACAGTTTTAACTAAGTCCGATGACTGATGTGATTTTATAGCTTCATATATGACATCATATAACTAAGGCTTGGAACTTGATGAAAAATCATCATTTTCTGTGGGCCTTTAAAACAATGCTAAACCTGATAGTTGCCCATTTCCCTTCTGTTAGAACAAGAAAACATAGTTTTCATTTCGCATTTTGTTTGATTTTCCATACTTTTCCAGCTTTTAGTGATTTTTTGGTACTTTTTGCTGTTCCTGTTGCATGTGTTTAATTTTTTAGGTTTTGTTTTGTTCCTTCCCTGTTGTTTCATGTATTCCAAGCATAATTTACACATTTCAATTTCCTAGTAAGGTATTTTTTATTATGTATGTATGTATGTCATTAATAAAAAAATGGCCAATGCAAAAGCAACAGCATTTGACAATGAATGAAATAATCTATTGTGGTAAATTTATTTTTCCTCCAGCAAAGTTGAAATGCTTTGCGTAAAGCCTACTTTAAAGTGCCCTTGCTGGCCACTATTATCACTTTCATGTGTGGTTTTGTAGAAAAATTAGTCACACACACACACAAAAAAAGGAAACGAAACAAAACTGTACTTTTACATGTTGACCAACTACTGTATCATGCAAGTCCCACTCTTGTAGAGGACGTGTAGTCAACCCACAAAATAACAGAACAACCTCTCGTGTAATACATGGGGGAAAAAACTGAGGTGCTTTAATTTTAAGAGTGAAAATTATTTGCTTATTTAAAAAATTATGTCATTTTTCAACAATTTTTAGGTCAATTATATTGGTCATATTTTGGTATTTTTTCGGTCATCGACATCTGACCTACATGTAACAGCTGCTATTTTCAAATAAATCAATTCCAATCAACTGGGTTGGGTAATGTGTTATATCAGGTATTTCTCATAATCAAGGGGTCCAAGTTTAATTCTGGTGGAGGTACATAAAGGTTCGGATCATGCTTTAAACTGTTGGCCTAGTCCCGATAACATTACTCTGCATAAGTGGATTTAAGAATATTCTACCATCTTCCCAGATTTGGATTATTAGAAAATGTGCATCATGAGTAAAATTTGAAGTTAAGTACTTGAATAAATAGGAGAATTCATCATTGAAAAAACACTGAATGCTTGAAATGATAAACCAAATGTACATGTAAAATTAACTTGTATCTATGCTTGAAGTCAAATAATAGTTGTAGAATATAATGCAAGAATAAGAAATAAAAGTATCTTGCCTTATTTGTTGTATGTCTATATAAAAAACACACAGAAGGCAGGCAATAATAGTCAGATTGACATTACAATTTAAATAAGTCCTCCAAATTTCTGCTGATGTGGCAGTTTAAGGATTAGCAAATTGAATAAAGTTATTTGTAAAGACCGGGAGAACTGTCAGCAGATATTTGCAAATTGCAATATTTTAATATGTGCAAGCATTAAAAGACTAAACAATTGTCCACAATTAGATGATTGAATTTTTGCTGGTACTTTAATATTTTTTAAGTGTAACTGCTTTCAATGTATATTGAGATATTGACTACCTGGAGTGGGAACTTAGGGCAGACATTCTTTTATCTTTGCAGGTGATAGTGCGTACCCTCAAGAGCCATGGCTTATGACACCAGTAGATGGTGCTGTTGAAAACACTCCCGAGGCATCCTACAATAAGCAACACATACCTGCAAGGTTTGTAGTGGAGTGCACCATTGGCATCCTGAAGCAAAGATGACGGTGCCTTTTAAAGGATAGGGTGCTACGCTATTGCCCTCCTATGGCTTCCAAGATAGTTCAGGCATGTGCTGCATTGCACAATTTATGCATCCATCATAATGTGCCTGTTGAGGAGCCTGTGGAAGATTTATACCTTGATGCGGAGCTTCCAAATGTACCCCAGGTTCCTCAGAGAAGAAATAGAATTGCAACCTTGGGCCAAGAAACCCGAACTGCTATTATACAAATATATTTTGCAAATGTCAATTATTGTGCAAAATGTATCATAGAGTTGTATACAGTGTTATATATCATGTGTATATAGCTTTTTTCATTATTGGAATTTTTTATATGTTGAAAGCAGACTTTGGAAAGGCGGTACTGGATTTTTTTAACTTAATGTTTTTCGTCAATTGAAGTTAACCTATTTCACTTGCATATTCAATTGTTTAGTTTATTTGCATCTAAGAACTACCGAGTGTGCTCAAACAGTATATGGCAATAAGGACATGTCAATACAGTACTACATAAATAGATCTTGCACATACAAATACAAAATACATTATCAAAAATTGTAACAATTGAGCTTTGCTTGAGTATCATAAAAATCACAAAAACAGGCATAACATGAGAAGATATAAAACGGTACGCCCTACAACTACGTGACATTAATTATCCGGGTTCCTTTTACATTGAAATTTACGAGAATTGTTACTACGATACATAGAGATATATACATTATGTCTTATGCAAGAATCTATTCCACATAATCAACTATAAAATACAAAACATGCTACATTCATTGAATCTTGTGCTTTGATATGATTAATTTTGGTTCTCTCCTCATATCTTCTGGTAGTTTATTATAGAGATCAATGGATAAGTTTAAGGAACTCTTTTTACATAAGTAAAGGTGGTAGTGTTTTACATAAAATTTGTCCTTATTTCTTGTGCTTTGGCCATGTATTTCCTCATTTGTGGTAAAGTTTGATATATTTTGTTTCACATTAATTGTTTATTCATAAATGGAGAGTTAACACATTAAATTTTTCAAAAAAGCTTGCTTCACTCCAGCTATGGTTCTGGTGGCTCCTTTTTGAAGCTTAAAAAGCACATTGCAGTGGCCCTTGTTACCCCAAACCATAATCCCATATCTTAATAAAGCATCAGAGTTTGCTTTATAAAGGCATTTTACACTTTGGGTGCTTCAAATGTCTACCACTTCTCGAAGGGCATAGCACAGTCTACTTAATTTTTATTATAGATGTTTATGCATTCTGTATAGCTAAGATGTTCATCCAGTAGGACACCCAGAAAGTTTTTTTAGGCTCTAGTTGTGTATTCCCAGATACTAGATTGAGGCTTATTTGGTTTCTAGTTTGTTTTGTGGAAAATGTAATGTAATTGATTGTTTACTTTTAAGGAGTAGAGTATTATTTAAAAACCAGTCATCTAATTTGTTTAATACATTATTAACCTTACATTGCAGAGCAGCATCTTTTTAAGTGTCTGTGATTATAATATTGCATTTGCCTCAGGTATAACATTTCGTAAATCCTTCATGTACATAAGAAACAAAAAGAGGGCCAAGAATACTTTCCTGACACGTTACACTTTTGATGGTGAAGTGTTCATGTGTTACGTATCCTTGTTCTGTGGTGTTAGGGATTTCTACAATTTGCTCTCTTTTGGTAAGTTAAGAGTTAAACCACTTTTCTGGCAATACAGTGATACCAAGTTTTCAAAGGTTCCACAGCAGCATCTTGCGATTTTCAAAACCAAAAGCTTTAATAGGTTACAAAAGACTCCTACCATGTGATTACTATTACTCAGCTATTGTGTGACACATTCTACTAAGATTGCTAATAGTGTTTTGTACTTCACTCAGATGTAAAACCATGCTTCAACTAATTTAAGATTTTTCTATAACAGACATTTTCTATTCTTATAATTTTTTCATGTTCAATATTTTTGGAGAAGACTGTGAGAGTTGCGAAATGGGCCTGAAATTTGATAAATCTTTTGGGTTATTTTTCTTTGGTAATAGTTTAACAGCAGCAACTTTTGGTCTGTTGTTCAAGGGAATTGTTTATTATATGTGATACTGGTTGACAAAGGGATGTATGACATTTCTTAATTAGGAAGCCTGGTATTTCATCCATGGTGTAAGATTAGTTTTCTGTACAGTTGAATATTATCTTAAATTCCTGTGCAGTAAGGGGGGAAATAACTAAGGATTTGTCATTAACTGTTGTGTGTGTGTGTAGAAAGTTGTTCTGCAGGGGCCTTGAACCCATTTCTTCTATTCGGATCCGCATTTACAAAATACTCATTGAAAGCATTCGGAACATTGGGTGGATGTTTGACTTCTTTTCCATTGTTTTGCATTTCTTGATTGAATTATTGATTTTACAGTCATTATGATTTAATTTTTGCTTGGTGCAATACATTTTTATATACTTGCTTATACCTTTTATAATTTATGCCTGCCAAAAATACATAGTTTCTTAATCAATTTGAAAACCAAAGCAGACTCATCGGGTCTATTTACAAATTATATACAACAGGTCCTTGTGGCCAAGTGGTTAGCACATCATACTACAAAGCTCACGGTCCTTGGCATGGATGTTTGTGTGTGTTTATTCATCCATTTCCTCATGTTATTACTCATCTTCGCAAATTAGCCAAATTGCCACAAAACGTGAATTAAAATAAATTAATTTAAAACCATTATATACAAAACTGCTCTCATGCTTTAGCCACACTAGTAACCAGTGTGCAATCACAGCGCAGAACCGTGATTTTGATAAAATCCTATTTCCCTGCTGTGTGCTTTGGGGAGGAGGGAATGTGATGTTGCCGGTTTTGGTCCAAGCATGTAGGTAAACATGGCAACAGAGGGTCACTGCCATAAAGACTGTCTCCATGCCGGATCCTAGGTCATCCTGTGAATAGTTGTCAATGTCATGCATAAATCTACTTAGATATGAAGACAACTCTGAAAGAAATATCCATTCAAAGAAGCAGTTTTATTCCAAAATGCTGCTTTACCTTAGCTATGATTTCAAGTTGAAAGCTATGGAATGAGATAAAATGCTGCATGCCCAAGTTTAAACACTTGGCGGGGGTGGGTGGGAGAGAAATGGAAGAATTGAGTTGTACATTTTTTTAATTTTTTTCAGTGAGTGTGTGTATTTGTTTGTGTTCGTATGTACTGTAATCTTATTAGGCTAATTGTGTTACATTTCCAATGTGGAATAAGTTTTGTGTGATGTTCATTATTGAAATATAACTTATCATAACATAACATGTACACCACAGCTGTTCCTTTTCCTTTATTACTAGTAGTGACCTTTCCTTGCTTCTTACACTTAACTTACAAAAAATCTTTACTTGGGTAACTTGTACGATACTAACACAAGCATTTATCATGATAACATAATGAACGAAATGTAACATTTGTGCAGATGTGAAATGTCTCTATACCAAGTTATGTGAATGTCAGACCAATAGCTAACATTCTTAACAGAAAGATAATTGAAAATTCGCTTTTGGCACAATTTTCAGCCAATGGCATCCTCCATCAGCATCTGCCATTTCATATTGCGTGGCTGAGTGTTCCTTTTTTTTTAAAAAAAAAAAACATGAAGCTTGGTACCTTTATGATTTAAATCCGCATGGGGGATGAGTCGTGAAAGGTTACATTTTATTTTGTTTAAACAACCCCCTTCGTAACATTTTAAATGCTTGGTGTATTTATGAACTGTCATGATATTCCATTGCCTTTGTTATTTACTCTTATTTCTACCATAAGGTAATTGTAGAAGGGTGTTATTCCAAGAGCTGCAAAGTCACACAGTTAAAGGGTTTTGTTACTGTTTCAACCCACCATTATGCTCGTAGGTACAGGCGTCACCCATCAATATTGATTGTGAGATTGCAACACTGAACTGTACTGCAGGTGGGCGCTTTTTGTGTAGCAGAATGTACTTTCTTCATATTTGTTCTAAGCTCAGTTGTGTTGTTCTGTTGCATTTTAAGCCAGACCTTTTTGTAAAGTTAATGTCAGTCACATGCTTGGACGGACTGAAGATGTAACAAGAAAAAAAAAATCAAAACTAGAAAGAGCACACAGTAGATTTAGATGTTATACATTAGTGGGTGGTGGAGGACACGTAGCTGCATGCTAGTGATGAGTGACGAAGTTAACCTGATACTGCTTCGGTTAAGTATTTCAATAGGTGGTGGAAGACTCTCTCATGCATCTGAGTTTATCCTATTTCATGTACAGATGTTTTAATAATGCAAACAATCATCTACTTACTTCTGAAAAGTTTTGCAGAAGATGTTTGTCAGTGTTGTTGCACAATTTTGCCCATGTAAAGAGAACCTCACGGCTCTATTTATTGCATAATAGGTTGTAAAATGAGGTGAAACATACTTCACCATGCAAATATGTTTACTTAACCCATTTGCTCACTTCACAGTTTAAGTGTATTTGTAATGGTGTCACTGGATTTAGCTAGAAACTGTAGCTCCATTTCCAATTAGCTTCTCTGTGAATAGAAGATTTTTATAGTTAAAATTGACAGGTTCAAGTGTTACTATTATGTCGATTACAAAGGGACAACACCTTCACTATGCCATCACGGAGGCCCATCCACAAAATATTTGGATAAATATGTAACATATTATTTAGGATGCAATCGTCTGTCAACTGGCCAATAGTTATATCTTGAAATGTTGAAAGTTTTTGATATGCAGACAGCAATTACATTGATTGGTTAGATAATTTGAAATGTCAGAAAATAAATTATGAGCCCAAGGGTCCCGGGTTCGAATCCTGGTCGGGCTTGGTTGTTTGTGAATGTCCATTCATCAATTTCATCATTTCATCACTCATCCCCATCTTCGCAAATTAGCCAAGAGGCACAAAACGCGAAGTAAAATAAACTAAATCAATCTATCAATCAATAAATAAATTATGAGCAGACAGTGGTATTTAACATTTGTTCAAAGCCATGACTGATTTAATTTTTGTTTCATACAGAGATCCATATACAGTGAAAATAGAATTTGACGCATCCAACAAAAAAAATTCCTATGCTAAGAGCTTGTCAAAATTTACTGGTTTGCATATCAAGTGCAAAGTTCACTTCCTGAGACAATTTCAAAATGCACATTATACGTATATATTTCTGTTGTATAGGGTTATTTACAATGTGTTACTATGTAGTATATTGCAGCACAAGGAATAGACAATACAGTAGTATTTCTAATGGGTCATTTAGAAAATAAAGACTGTTTGGTTATAGAAAATGAAAAACACAATATTTATTGGAAAAAAACAATTCTGTTACATACCTGAAGTTTTCTTCACTTCTCTACATAATCACCTCCTACATTTAAACTTTTGTCGTATCTGGGCACGAGCTTCAGAATTCCCATGTTATACTCTTCTGTTATACTCGACGTAGCTCCAATCACACAATCTGCAACACAAAAAAGCACACTGCGAGTGTTGTTATGAGAGGATGATATCGTTCTTCAGTACCATCTACCTTGACAAATATGCGTATCCAGACATATCTTGATATGATCTTTTTTGTTCCTTTACCTGTCAGCAATCACCTCCTGAAGTTTGTCCCTATAGATTCTGTTCACCCTGTACAGGGAGGTTATTTCAGTCGTTTACCGTCAGACCGTCGGCCGCCGAGCGCCCCCTTCATGCAACAGTTCCCGGCAAATTGACTTGCAGGAAGTCCGTATCAGAAACCGCTTGCTTTGTAATGTCTCCACTTTTCACAATTACAGTTACAATTACAATTGAAATAAGCACGTACCTTGTCGCAAGGATGCTGGAAAAGGTGTCCTCCCAAATACAAATATTTCTGCAACCTTATTTCTGACATCTAATCTTAGAAGATTAGACATCGCTACTTTATCCTCAGTTGACCGAAAGGGAAGACAGCATCCCGGCGCATAAAGCAAACCGAAAGCGTTAAATGATATTTAAAAGTAATAATAATGATGATCACTAACCTCCTGTGTTATAAGAGATGTTGAAAATGACCTCCTTCAACAGCAATACAACACGTTTCTTAGGTTCAAGAGATCCTGTCTCTCGTAATTGCCTGACCACTTTTCTGCAAGAATTCGTTTTCACGTAATTATCGTACATAAAAACTCTTTGTTCAAGACTATATTTGTTTACCGGCATTACTAATGAATGAATAACAATTAACACACAATAAAGCACTAATGGCACTAACTCAATAACACAGTATAAAAAACACACGTATTGATAAACGCAAACAGAAGTGAGCATGAGGGTAGAGTACACTCACTACGTCTGGTAGCCGACAGTGTTGCTAACCATTTTTCGGCAATGTCCCTACAACTGACCAAATGTTCCTACGCCAAGTAAAGCGACTAAAAAAAACAACACCTCATGAGCATGCAAAACAGAAGATAAAATATAGACATTTACTTACCAAATCTTTCTGCTCGGTGCTTCCACCATTAATGAAGGAGCGAATGTACAATACAGGATCCCTCCCCGTTTTTTGTAATATTTCGCATACTCACTAATTGAGGCCTCCTAATCACGAATTTGAAGTTAAAATTTGGGAGGTCACGTGTAGAAATTACAAAATAAGTGAAATTGAGTGATCCGCGATCGGCACGATTGCTCATTATTTACTGGAAGATTTTGTGTTTCCAATACTTAAAAAACGAAATATACATTCCTGATATTACTACGACCCCAAATTGTAACTATGTTTGCCTATCCTATACTAACCTAACCTTACCTGAATGGTTCGTGGGGCTATTCGTCAATGGTTTGTGGGGCTACCCGTGCATGGTTTTCGACCCCAAATTTTAAATATGTTGGCCTTGCCTAACCTAACTTAACCTAACCTTACCTAGAACAGTCAGCGGGGCTATCCGTGAATAGTTTTGCGTTAATTGTGATTACGAACCGATAAAAAATCTTATTTTCGTAGCATTTTAACGGAAAACGTTCATCATCGAAGATGCCATTTTTGTATCCTGCAATTTTACGATCGATGCACTATTGCCAAACTTACCTGTAATCAAATCAGTCCACACTCCACATGTTCTTCTACATCGTGACTGTCGCTGTCGCATGTAAGCACCCTCTTTGGGCAATATAAGTTTATTGATTAGCCCACGGCTATCCTCCTGCAATCTGTACAACATTAACAACATTTTTACTGTTCTCTTCCGCCATTCTTACAGGATCCATGCTCTCCAAGTATGAAATCAACAGTGTGGCAAAAGGGTCCCGGGTTCGAATCCTGGTCGGGCTTGGTTGTTTGTGAATGTCCATTCATCAATTTCATCATTTCATCACTCATCCCCATCTTCGCAAATTAGCCAAGAGGCACAAAACGCGAAGTAAAATAAACTAAATAAATCAATCAATCAATCAATCAACAGTGTGGCAACGCTGAAGACAGAGTAACTAATTGCGAACGTCGTCAATTCTTCATATCAACAAATATGGCTACCATATTTGTATACTGAGAATCATTGCGAGAATTGAAAAGCTTATTTTTTAACTTTTACACGTTAATGAACAATTTTTTCACCTCACCCCAACATGTTAACTTGAGATAAATCATCACGACTAATTATTTCGTGAGTATAAGACGTAGCATAGAAATTACAGAATGGTCCGGTATGTGTGCGGGACAGAATTTTTTGGGTCGGGACGGGAATTTTTGTAAATCCCGACATTCGGGACGAAAAAATTTGCTTTTCACTTTTAGTGATTGTTTTTTCATTTCTAGAATAAAAACATACAATTTCCGATAAGTTCCAGAAACTTACAATGCAGAAAACGTCGAGAATTAACTACCTTTTAAAGTGACCATTCGGTATTTCCCGACTGCTTGGGATCCCGAAAAGTCGGGAAGTCATTTCCCGAAGTCTGGATCGGGATGGGAAATTTTTTTCCCGATCCCGGTCCCGACTTTTCGGGATCCCGCACACCTCTAATGAATAACGTTGAGTCGTTTACTGTTGATTATGTTATTTGAAGTTATACATGCCGCTGTTGTGAAGAGATAGATGTTGGTTGGTGATGCTGTATTTCCTGGAGTCTTGAACAATTCTGGTCCCATTTTATTTCTCTTTTTTGTTGTTGTATCACTTAACATTGAAAATATTCTTTCCGTTTCCGCGTTAGAATGTGGCAATGTTAGCACTATTTTCGCGAGAGTGGAAATGTTTTCAAAAAAGAACTGGCCTTAAAAGTTCTTGGTAACCGATAACATGTTTCAAAATTCTGATGGAGATTTTTTGGTTAGTTCTTTTTTCTCCTCCTCGCTAAAGTATCAAGATAAACTAATCAATTCATTCCAAACCGAGCACGAAAAAAGTGCAACTGACTGGTGAGTATGCTTTGCACCTTTGCACAATAAAATGTTGTTTTCCAAGATTGAAAAAAGTCCCTACGTTTTCCCTTATTTGGTAAAATCTGTCCCTACGCGGGGCGAAATATAGTGAAAAGTCCCTATGCGTAGGGAGATGTCCCTACGGTTGGCATCACTGGCGACAGGTGTCGCGTTCGTTTAGTATGAAGCGCCCTCTCGCGGCTGACAACTCACCCGACCCCCGATAAGCTGCCGGAGCTGTCGCGACAACTGAGGATAAAGTAGCGATGTCTAATCTAAGATTAGACGTCAGAAATAAGGTGCCAGAAATATTTGTATTTGGGAGGACACCTTTTCCAGCATCCTTGTGACAAGGTACGTGCTTATTTCAATTGTAATTGTAACTGTAATTGTGAAAAGTGGAAACATTACAAAGCAAGCAGTTTCTGTTACGGACTTCCTACAAGTCAATTTGCAGGGAAATGTTGCAAGAAGGGGGCGCTCGGCGGCCGATGGTCTGACGGTAAACGACTGAAATAACCTCCCTGTATATTAGGCCTTAATTGACACGTGGATATCTGAGGGGGATTCTGAATTAAACTTTGTGGGGACAGTATCCAACTCTAGGTCTTAGATTATGGCGAGTACTTTAGTTAGAGGGGGAGTGAGCATTAAATTGGAAGGGATATCCAATTCTTGTGTATTACTATTGTCTTAGACTGTTGCGGAAATTCTGGTGTGGAGACTGAGAATTAATTTTTTGGAGGAGACAATATCTAGTCTTCAATATTAACAGTAAGTCTTAAATTGGCATGGACATTTTGGTGGTAGGATTGAGTATGAAATTTAAAGGGTTAGATAGAAAGCTCTTGATAAAGTGTTAAATCTTAGATTGTCAAGGGATTTCTTTAGTGGAGAGAGAGTTCGAACATTACATTTTGGAGACTGTATTTAGCGATAAGGCATCCACACGTTTTCGACCCCGAATGTGCCAATGGAAAAGCTGGAAAAGGAAAAGACTAAATATCTCCGGATCTTAAGATAGTATTGACATCCCATTAAATTAATATTCTTCAAAGCCTGCAAAGAAATGGATGTAAAAATTTTCTTGCTCGCTTCGCTCGCAGTCCTTTTACTCTAAGGCTAATCGGGACTGAACCTACAGTTTAAAGTGGGATCCACGCGATATTCTCGATTATGATGGACGATTTTAGAGGTGGTCTTGAGTGATGGCACCCCTGTTTAGGGAGGAGAGGGGCAGATCAAGTATAATGTTCAGTAAAGCTAAGAAAAAAGTTACTTTTTGTAGACACGCTGTCGTAATTAAATATTTTGTGGGGATTACGATAAGGTTTAAGGGCTCGAATGATATGATTTCCGGGGGAACGCATGACATGATTTTGAGGGGGATGCGGCATTGGCCTTGGGGGGGATGGGCACCCTGAATCCTGGAACATTCAGGTTAGTTTATTTTCTATCTTAAACCAGTTGTCTGTGACATCTTAAATATTACTGTCACCTGATCGTATTATGTGGTCAAAAGGACACACGGGAAAGAATTTCCGTTTGTTGCTTTAATTTTGGACATTTGTATATATATTTCAATTTTTCTTCCTTAGTCTAAAGTACAGGTGTCTTACAAAATCATAATGTAAAAACTATTACATTTTCATTTAGTTTTCATTCTGATATACGTCGTTACCAGGTGGAGGCATATGGCACAGTCGTTGGGATCCCACTTTAAACTGTAGGTTCAGTACCGATTAGCCTCTCTGGGCATAAAGTGGACTTACAACAACAAATCAATCAATCTGACGTTCATTAAATTTAATTGCAAAAACGGGAATGTTTAATATCATATTGTTACTTTAACTAAAAAGTAGCAATATTTAATCATATCCAATAACATAATTGCTTTCTTTACTTTTCATTGAAATTTGACACTAGTGAATTTACATTGCTTCCATAAAATAATATTTTCATATCATATTTCATTCTATAAGTAAGCAAACAATAGCCTATATGTTAAGTATTTTTTATACAAATATTTGTAACACTATCTTTATGTCGTGGCCATTTTGTTTGTGATTTCAGTAATTCTGGATATATTTAAGCATGTCAAAATAATACACGCATGCGGGCTATATCAGATTAGTTACTTATTGCAAGCACCAGCATCCTATAAACTCGTTTAAAAAACCGCACACACTTTGCCACCCCTGTCATGACCCCCTTCCCGTATTTATTGCGTTTTCTGGCAGTAAAAAATCATATCAACAACAAGGGTAAATTTACAGTACATGCCTGCGAACACAAAGAATAAGAAAAAAAATTCTGGGGCTTGTATCGCTAAAATTAGGTCTCAATCAGCAAAAGTCGTTAAGAAAAGCTGGTTGCCAAATTTTAAATTTTATTGGTGCTAGACGGCGATACTGCGAACGCGCGCTCGT
This sequence comes from Lepisma saccharinum, assembly GCF_977018435.1. NCBI lineage: Eukaryota > Metazoa > Arthropoda > Insecta > Zygentoma > Lepismatidae > Lepisma > Lepisma saccharinum. Next base: position 119,425,002 of record NC_139230.1, read on the forward strand.
GCTTAACAATAGGTAATAATTGCACAATTGTAATAACCAGGTTGGCGTTAGAGAATAATTTTACAAGAACCGGATGTTATCGATATTTTAACATTACATAATACAAGGGCCTCGCGGATATAGTTCGCACAGGGCCTCGCATTCCCTAACGACGGCCTTGATGGAATCGCATTCAGGAAGTCCTGGATGAGTTTTCGGCAGATAAGGAGCAGAAGGCAGATACGAGAAACAAGAGCACGGGATTTTCACGCAGGATGAACGAACTTGAGACAGCAGTTATGGCGACTGCCTGGAACGATATAATTGGCCGTCTCAACAGTACGAGCATTAGCCTCCAAGATCCTACAGTCAGAATGAATACGGCAATTGGCTTGATGGCATCACTGGTCGACACGGTTCAGTTTGCACGGGATAGATTTGACGTGTACGAGCAGATGGCGACCGAAAAGGTTCAACACGGCGAATGCAAAGATGAGCAGCGTCGAGGCCGTAAGCGAAAGCGAATGCCTGATGAAGGAGCTGCAAACGTAGCAGATCTCAGCCAAAGGGAAACGTTCAAAACTCAGACGTATCTGGTCACGATCGACAGTCTGTTAACTGAACTGGAAAAGTGGATGAAGGTATATGACGATATTTGTAAAACATTCGGATTTCTCTCGGAGCTAACGTCATTGAGCATTGAGCAGATCGAGGAAAAAGCAAAGAATATCGTTTCCTCGCATCCAGATGACTTGGAAGACACACTGACGGCTGAGCTCGTACAGTTTGCTGCATTTATGTGCACTCAAAAACCGGTGACTGTGAACGAATCAGCAGAGCTTACCATGTGCAGGCTTCTGTCATCGTTGAATCATTCTCAGACATTTCCAAACGTCGAGATTGCTTTGCGCATCTATCTGTGCATGATGGTGTCCAATACCTTCGGTGAACGGAGCTTCTCAAAGTTGGGAATAGTCAAAGGAGAGATGCGGTCTTCAATGGGGCAGGATAGGTTAAGCATGCTGGCGCTTATGGGGATTGAGCATGATCTGCTGCGCAGCCTTGACTTGACTGACAGAATTCGCGCTTGCTAATGCTCGAAAAACAGCAATATAAGTAAGCAGCACTAGCGCACCTCTCTAACACGTACATTTGCACGGGACGGCAAGCTCAAGGGGGCAGCAAAATGTATAAAAAAAAATGGAATCTGCATTATTTGAGGCAGTTTGGTCTTTTTGGGGCGGAGAAAATTAAAAATAAATCCATTTGAATATGCAGTATAAAGCAGAAACGGATAAGAAAAGCAAAGAGTAACTGCGAAAGAAAGCGGTGAAGAAAGTTTATATTAGTTGTCCTCTTTCAAAAGCAGCTATTATTGTTTTTTCTTTGAAAATGGTAAGCAACGTCTACTGTGCGTGTGCGGTGCCAAGTTACAACGTTATGTATTGTTATGTTATGTATGTATGTCGCCTGTCCGCCAGTCCTCCGCCCCCGCCCCTTGTTATCGAGGTTTGAGTTAAACTGACGTGTCGCATTCGATAGTCGGAAATAGAGCTACATTGTTCTTTGACGTGTTGATCGCGATAGGTGGTGATGATAGGTATTGCCGAATCGCAAGACGCAATAGTAAGTACGTATGTAATCAATACGTACCGAACAAGCTTTATAACTCGGGTTTGCATTATTCATGCATGAGATTCTCAGAATTCATTCACAAAAAAAAACAAAAAAAACATTAATACACTTTTAATAATAAGGATTTTCATTTTCAGCTAATCATATTTGTCATGTACACATCTCATCGATTTGCATAAATACCTAAATATTAATGAACTGAACACGAATACATTGCACGTCATATCTTTACTTTTTTTTTATCGAGAAACGGATAAACTATAACATAAACATAAACACTCTGAAACCACAGACAAAAAACGCTCCTTTGCAAACTCACAAATTATCTTCACATGGCCAAACTTTGCTCTGATTGGCTGTTCCACAGAATCCAGTCGACGAAAGCTAGTAGCAATTAGAACATGTCGTATTCCTCCAAACCAGTTAAGCAGTCAGCCAGGCGGCCATGATTACTAACTAGAAAGTCAGTTCAGCGCCAACTAGGGCATTCCTACTAGAAATCCCGTTCCGTGTGATAGGGGCTTACAACACACACTGCTTAGTTACCCAGTGCTCAAAGCGCACATTCCTAGCTAGGAATACGCTAGTTCTAGTTTGGGGATAGGTGCATCCTTGTATGGATCAAAATGGAGACGATTCAGAAAATTGAGGGATATCAATGTAGATAATCCTATCAGGGAGGATGCTTTACGAAAATTATCTTAACCGGGGGATAGCATCCTCAGCATTCTCTCAACTTGGAGCACTGTGCTTACCATAATAGGGGATTTTTTCAGCAGCTTGATGATTAAAGTGTATTTATCTTGGCGGGTTAATAAGTATACCCTGTGCCGTCTATCCTTGGAGCAAGCAATCAAAAGCAAGTGTCTGCGGAAGTACCGACGCGAGATGAATCCACCAATAAACATGAGAGAGGAAACATGCGTGGAGGAGGAGGGGCGACTGCAGTTACCAAATTTCGAGCAGCGGGTACTGCTTCCCTCAAGCAGCTGGATTCCCCCTCCCCTTCTTTGACGCTATGCGCGGTCTTGCTCCAGATATATCCGGGACAGAGTATATAGTTAAATGCAAGTTGTCTTACTCATTTACCCTGCGACGTGCCATAATGGCACATGGTGTGGAAGTCGGGCTCCACACATCCTCGTTCGAGTGCAAGTGTACGTCGTGTGATAAGCACCACCCTGCAGCCGCCTCTACCCTCCACCTTTACGTAGGGACATATAGAGATCATATACCCTAGAAATCGAACCATAGTCTCCCGTCTATGAGTCAGACTCTACTTCGATTTTGTTACTTTCCACCGTGAGTAAGATGATACTCGCACTCAGCAGGTTGAGGATTCAAACACTTGGGCCGGCCAACCAGGCTTAAATTTACCCGTGTTTCACGGCACTCACTCCAGACGAATGCTGTGATGGTACGCTTTAACATAGGCCAACACTGTTTTATCCCACCTTATGTTCCTTTCCTTCTACCATCCTTTCCCTTTTCCTGCTGGTGGAGTAGTTGGAGAATGCCCTAGTAAGTCACAGTTCGTCGTAGATTTGATCCCTACAATCCGCAAGTAAATGTATTCACGATAAATGGACTAGGTATTTCGAAACATAGGGATGGAATAGGAAAATATAAATAACAAATAGTTTCATAATAACGTCCTCGGCATCTTGTAACAAATGCAGATAGTCTGAAGTGCTGACAGACCAAAACTCAACTTAAACCAGAAACAAAACTGGACAATTTCAATAAATTAATAAAGCAAAATAAAGGCCAAAAGTACTTTTGCTTTATTGGAAACGTTTTAGAAATTACATTTACATTAATATTTGATCTTTTATTACAATATGCAATATTTTTTTCAAATATCAAATTATTGAACATATTGAAACATGGCTACCACAAAGATGAAAATTTCGTACCAAAATTGTTCATGTAATAACTTCTAATGCACTAATAATTTTTAAATGCCTAAAAATACACTACAAATTGACTTCTGTAGTTTTAGTTGACAATGTGATAGTGGTCACATATTCTATCATGTTGATACTGCTTGAAATGAATTGAACATAAAAGTACAGCAAAACCCATAACATAGTTATATTTAGCGCTTTTGGTCAACATATGTAGTCCGGACGAGAGATATGATTGAAGTAAATGCATACAGTACTACGAATACATCACATATCATATATATATATATATATATATATATATATATATATATATATATCATATATACACTGCCGTGGTAAAAGAGAAAGTAATCTACCTTAGTTTCTCACCAATCGCTACATTCAGGTACAAGAAATTTATCACATCGTGGTAGAAAGATCGAATACGTAATGTTGAAGACGTTGAAGGACAACACAACTAATCCATCCAAACTTTCAGACTTTTGAATTGAGATCAATACAACACATAGGGAATAAATTACTAGTACTGATTCCATTCAAAAACAAATCTTTATACCAAACCAAAGATAACCACATCATTTTTTCTATATTTATCTAGTTTGTCCAGCATTTAAAGCTCAAAAATAGATCTTATGTCACTGTAAATTTGATTTATGTATTTCCACACTATAGCTCTTATCCAGTCTTTCGGCGAGCGGCCTACATGCTGGAAAGGAAAGTGGGGAGCGGGAAAGCGACCAATTCAGCGCGATGATGGAACGTGGCGCACACAGCACATCCTCCCGCAACGTCGTAACTCTCGGCGCCACCGCTGTTGTTTGGCTGGTCTCCTGCGTATTCCCCGCTCCCCACTTCCCTTGCCAGCATGTAGGTCGCCCGCCGTAAGACTAGACAAGAGCTATAGTGAAATTATTATTTAACAAATTAGAAAAACGTGAAAAATTGCATATTTTTTGCGTTAGAAAAATACTATCGTGTGAGTGATAATTTTAAAATTAATAAACATAACAAATTATATAGACTATAAAAATGTATTTGAAACATTGTAGATATGTTACAATTTTGAGACAGAACTCATCTTTCAAGCAAGATTGCAAGGTTCAATGCTACTGTTTGTAATGAAGGGTTTACAAAAAATAACAGGAGAAACCATCACATTTTTTATGTACGTTGGGTCTAGTCCGAATAACAGATATGATTGAAGTGAACCCATACACTATTCAGAATATATCATACAAATCATGTGTACACTGCTGTGGTGAAAAAGTTATCTTCTATAGTTTCTTCCATATCGCTAGATTCAGGTACAAGAGATTTGTCACATAATGAGAGAAATATTGCATTCTCCCTGTTGAAGATATAGTCAAGACAACAACATATCTAATCATCCATCCAAACGTTCAGACTTATGAAATGAGATCAATTTAATACGTCGGAAAAATAGCATAAATTATTAGCAATGGTTCCATTCTACAAGATTTTTTTCAGATGAAACCAAAACAACATAGCAATTGTTATATTCTCTAGTTTGTACAGGATCAATAGCTCGATAAATATGTAACTGTAAATTTGATTTATTAATTTCCACGCTAGTGAAATTATCATTTAAGAAATTATAAAAATGTGCAATTTTTTGATGTAATGAAATACTAGAATTTGATTGATAATCTGAAAAATATTGAAACATTACAAACAACATAGACTATAAAAATACTTATTTTCAAAACTACATTTAACTAACTCTATAGTTATGTAATAAAGTACAAGATAAACTTTTGAGTTACAGAACCCATCATTGAGCAAGTTTGCTAGGTTCTTTGCCATTTGATCTAATTTGATGGCTTGTTTCATCGTGTGAATTCTGCTTGCAATATATACAAAAATACAGCAGAACAAATAATATAGTGATTATTTTGTGTGTTGGGTATATACAGGGTGACTGGTAATTAGATGTATTCCTTGAAAGGGGTTAAAGTAGAGACAATTTGCAATAAATTTGACAATATGATACCCCGTCCGAAAATGAGTAGTTTTCGAGATAATCGAATTTCAATTGTTTTTTTAAAAAAATGACAATTTTCCACATAAAAAGATGAATTGAGAAAAAACTGCTCATTGTATGGAACTTATTTCAGCGTTTTCTGATAGCTAACAAATAAGTGGTTCGTTGAAAAAAAAGTTTTTTCCCAAATAACAATCACATGTAAGTAACGGGTGGGTCTAAACTTACAAGTGATGATAAAAAATTGCACTCTTAGCTTACTTGGCAACGTATTAATAACATAAATGGTATGACACGAAGCGTACAAATTACTTAAATTACTTCCTTGTGACATCAGCTATCCAACAAGGTACAAATGTTGCTAACATTCACATTTGTGTACAAGAAATAATACTTCATTCATCTTCATGTGAATGGAGTAGTTGTATTTACGGTACTATAAACCCGAGAAAGTACGAACCCCTCTCCAGCAGATTTGCTATACTTAAATCAAGCTCAACATGCCTATATGAGTTTCTTGCTCTAGTGTGGAACCCTAGTCTAACCTAAGAATTTTGGAAAAATGCCCTCGGGAATTTTTCAGAAAGGAAGAGCCTCCTCAGATTGATTTGCTTATACTTACAAAAGGCACTTCTGTGAGATTGTTGTCCATAAATTTGTTAAAAATATGCCCCTCTTGTGGCCATACTTAAAACTAGGCCACCCACACACATATACACACATACATACACACACATACATACACACACACATACCCACACATACATACACACACACACACACATATTTATTTCTGGTTTAAGTTCAATTGGATACCAGGCTTAATTTGTTTATCTAATATTAAAACAATGTAATTCTTCTAGAATTGCTCCGTGACTCTCTCATTTCTTACGTCATAAACATATGATTTTTCTCCTATGAGAATAACACTACATATGGTGTCTTCGGGTAAAGCCTCATGGAATTCACAGATAATTTTAATGTTTGTCCTGTCATTAACCACAACTTGTTTCCTTTTTGAAGTGTTGATTACAAACATGGGTCTCCGTGCTTTGAATTCATCTGGTGAGTAATACATGTCAGTACTGCCAGTAGTGACACGCTTGAAAGCCGAAAAAGCCTCATATAATTTAAGAAAATCATCCTTGGAAATGTCTAAATTATAATTTTCTCTAGGAAATACCTCATTTCTGCCATTTTTAAGATATATGTTCTTGATGTTGCAGTTATCAAATTTACTTGAATTTTTTTCCTGATTATTGTGTCTCCCAGTCTGAAACAGTACCACCACAAAATCAGGCATGTCGTATTGTATGCTGGAGAATGAATTTGTAGCATCAAACTCATAATATGTGCCAGATGCGGGCTTCTGTACGCATTGATATGTGTAAAATTGCAGAGGAACCTGTGGATTTTTTATTATATCAGCTTTGTATTTAAGAGCATAACTGGCCTCATATTCAACAACAGGGATTCTTAGCTCCATAGTCTGAATAATGCATTTGCCTGCATCAGGTAGGGTATTAGGCATAGCTTCTCCTGTAGGGTTTAATGTGCTGTACCTCATCAAAGCATTATTATCATTTGCAGCTCTTCTAAATGTAATTCTTAACCCACCCTTCCACATAATATCTTTGTAATCCGAGAAGAATCCTGGCAACAGGCGCATGGGGAACAGCACTGTGTGGTTTTTAGATAATATTTTATCACCAGCCTCAAATCCCCCTATTTTGTAGTATGATGCTTCGGTTTTGGATAATTTTAATGTGGCCAAAGCTGTGGAGGTAATGCCGGGATAATCTACTCTGTTTATAACAACGCCATGCTTTCTGATCTCAATTTCAGAGAACAGATGCGGCACAAAATTGTCCACCAATCTTATATTTGAATTTGCCGGATAATCTGTTCCATCGAGCTTAACAACATCAAATTTGATGTACAGATCTGCTCTGTGGGGGTGTATAAAACCGTCCCCTACATCAAGGTCAACCTCTATTTCTGTGTTGGGTTGATTTAAATTTGCAAATGTCCTCCTGTTTGGGGGGAATGATTGTAGCTCATAACTCTCAATATTTTCCATTGTATGTATTTTTATTTAAATGTTAATCTCTATGATTGCAGTTGTTGTGGCTCCAGCAAAATCAACTAATTCTTCTTTTTCATTAGTGACCATCAATTCAATGTAATCTATTCTATTATGGCACACAGGAAAATATAATGTTGGGGATGGATTGTAGATGATGGGCTCCATGAATTCGGAATTAGGTTTGAATGTTGCAATGATGCCGGTTTGTTTGTGAGTGCCTATGCCATTTGATTTGGTGATCATACCCTCAGCCACATTACAGTGAATATTCAGAGTCTCTATGGCTAAGAATTTAGGTATATTCATAGCAGTGTGTTTGATGGCTGGTTCGAGTTTTGTGTTGTTCTCAAATCCCAACAGCTCTCCTATAGTACCCAGATGCACTGTCTCCGTAGCAGATACAATCTCTACTCTGTGAGTAACAGAATTTTGACTTAATACTATACCTCTGGGTAATTGAGCATTTAGAGTGGACAGATTATACTGCCCTGGAGTGATGACAATTTTTTGATCCCCTACTGCAATTGTGTTGTTGTGGTGCGTAATATTAGGGATCAAGTACATGCCGTAAAATGCTCTGAGAGCTATTGTTTTGGGATACACTATGTCATCATGTAATTTGAGTTTCAATATTGAATTTTGGCTGGTGAGATGGAATACCCCCATGATGTTTCAGATACCACAAGGCCTTTTGAAAATTTTCAATTGATGGTTTATTTATTTGAGACATGTATCTGAGAACAGATAAACACAAATGTCCGCAATTAACATCTTTGAAGTTTTGAACACGGGCATTATTGTAATAAAGATTAGCTGATTTTAGATATTTTACTAAATTTTCAGGTGGAACACCTCCAAATGAATCAAACACAAATGCCTCATCGTTTAAATATTTAAGATAACAAATCCAGTGAGTGCCCTGATTTTTGTACTCATCCAAATTAACAATGCCACACTCTTTGTTGAGTGGTTGCTCCGGTAAAGAATCAGACATGTACACACCTCTAAAATTTTTGATGCCCAGTGGCTTGATTAAAGCTTCAATATCTTGGTTTGTAAGCGGCTCTTGCTTTTTTTAAACTTACTCATGGCTCTCTTAACACCTTTGCCTTTTTTCTCCATGGCCAGGTTATGGCGCTTCTGCTCATCTAATTCTGCCTTATTCTTCTTGGCATCTATTACTGTTTTTGCTATGGCAGCTGATCCCCCAGCCAAGCTCCCAACAGCCCCGAGAGCAGCTAAGATGGCAGGGATGGTAAATATGAATCCCCCCACATGTGATTTTTTCCTGGATTGCTGTAATTTTTTTAATTGGGGGGTACTAAGCAACAATTTCATACCATGCCCTTTTGCAATACAAGAGCTTTTTTTCTTGCGCTGCTTTTTGGTCAAGAGACTGTCAATAGTTTTAAGAGATTTAAGACCTGCATAAGGTATTTGATACATAACACCCTTGGCCTTCATCCTATGTTTATTATATACATGTTCACAACCCCCACCCCAGTTTTTGTTTGGTGTTCATAGCTATGGTGGTTCCCAATGCTGCTATTTTTTCACTTAAAGAAGCATCTTTGCTTACAAATCTACCAAATGCAGCCTCTTCTAATTTCTTGTCTGCAACATGTCTCTTGTCAAGATCAGAATGTGTGTTGTATGCAATGTCATGGTCTCTACAAGCAGCATCTAGGGGATTAACACCAGGATCCCCTCTGTTTAATCTATGATCCAATTTTGTGCCTGGACCACAATACTGATAGCCTGGAATGTGTAGTTCAAATGGCAACTTGTTTATAATGTCATTAACCAGCCCCCGACCCTCAGAAACATTCCAAAATTTAGGTGGTAGAGTATTAATAATTTTTATGAGATATCCAATCCCCTTAGGGTCATTCACTATAAAATTAGACAATTTTGTACTTATCATGTCCATAATTCCAACCTTTTCATTGTAAAAATTGTGGTTGCCAGCATTTTCCTCCCCAGCTATCACCAATAACCTATCTACAAGTTTCCTGACATCATCAACCCACACAAATTCTTTAGGCAGGGTGTTGTATTGTTTGATTCCACTGCCAGTCTTGATCTGTGACCATATGGGCTTGATTAAATTATTGTATTTTGCTCCACTGCTAGACTTGACTCTTTTTTGTGTGGGATCATTGTTCTGGTATAGAGCATCTGATTTTATTAATATTTCTTTGTAATGTTCATAATCTTGATCTGTATAGCTGCCAGGCCTTTTCCTAGTCATCAGTTCCCACAACCCAGGTGTTCCGGGATACTTAACAAAAGCACCTTTTTCTCCGAGACGAGATTCTGAATATACAATTATATCATCCCCCATAAATGTTACTCTGAAATTGCCAATTCTATGTATGATGCTACCATCAAGCTCTGTGTCGGCATATAAGCCAAAAACCTCATCTTTGTTGTCTTTAGGTGTGGTTAAATATTTTTGAGCAAGAAGACCCAATTCAATAGGATCCAGAGTAGCTTCAATTCTTCTAGGAGCAACAGGACTAGGTGTATGAATACTGGAAAGTGGGGTGAATGGATAATCTAATATGTTCCTAGCAGCTACAGGCACAAGCTCTGTGATCAAATCTTGATTTTGCTCTGTAACAGTTTTGATATTCTTACCTAAATTATTAATAGCATCAATTACAGGCTGTTCTGTTTGTTTGTGTTTTTCATAAATTCCTCGGTTCTCTGATTTCCATCCCTTAAATCTTTTTACAAGATAATCTCTTAACTTAAGATCATCAATGACTGGTCGTTTCATGGTTGTTTATTTATGTCTCAACGTCTAGAAAATCGTTGATTTTATTTCTGTATTTGCCAGTATTAGGTTTTCTTGTCATATCAATTGTGACAAACCCATAACTGTCCTGGTTCCAGCACCTGCTGCAAAATTTGGAAAAATCATTGTAGCTCAAGTCCCCACCTACATATTCATCATGTATGTGTTTGAGGTTGGTATGATCTTGATGAAACACACATATAAAATTGCTGTTGTCTCGGATCAGCTGCTTCGGTATTTTAGAAAAAGTCTGTGCCAGGTAGAAGCAATCAATGTTTTTGTGCCGGCCCTGTGTAAAGAAATTTCTAACCTTGTTTTGATTATCCAGTATAATGTCATCAAACACAACAACAGAATTATCGAGACATTCATCAAGTGGCTTAACATCTGGTTCAAAAGTGGCAATATCCAATCCATCATATAGCTTCATCAGCTGCTGATATTTTAATTGTTCCAAGCTCTTAGAGAAGACATACAAGTGCCTGTTTTTCCAGTCTAACCAGTTGGGTGCCAATAAAAAATTATCAACCATTAGTGTAGTTTTACCACAAGCAGATGGCCCAACAATAAGACACCTAATATTATCAGGCAGCAAGTTGCCATTTCTCTTATTCTGTTGTTCAGGTTCTGGCAGCCTTTTTATAACATCCCAGGTGCTCATATTATCACTTTGTCTGCATCGATCCAGCTGTTTTCCGGATGACCCAGCCATTTGACAAATAACTTGCTGCCTTTTCTTCGGATGATTTTCTCTATGAGATATGTGTCGGGCTGTTTAGTTTTGCTGAGCTCTTGTTCATAGAATCGGCCTTTGAGAATTTCTCCTCGGTGATCTTTTATTATATAAGTGTTAAGGGTCCCGGGTTTAACTTGAACCACTGTAAATAATTCGGTGCTCCAGTTTCTTGTAAAGCCTCTTTTGAATAAGTGCTTATATTTGCTGATTCTTACTTGGTCGCCCACCCTCTATTTGGCCCTTCCTGTTGTTGGCCGATATTTAGGATAATAAACAGTCCTGATCAATTTTTGCTCATCAGATGAAGTTACTTCAGAGGGTTTCATGTTGATTGTGGAATGGACAGAATTGTTATATTTATGTAGAAGTTCTGGAAGAATATTAAGCCATTTATAATTACCTTGGAGTGTAAATTGTTTATACATAAGATTTTTTAAGGTTCTGTTGAATCTCTCTACAATTGAGGCCTTGAGATCACTGTAACTCGAGTAATGTTTTATTGCCTGGCTTTTAATAAATTGTTGGAACACTGAATTATAAAATTCTTTGCCATTATCTGTTTGCAAATAGCGCGGTGATCTTCCTGAATGATTGATGATTGTCCTGAGGGCTTCTGTAACACATTTTCCAGTCTTGGATTTGAGTGGCACAGCCCAGGCAAATTTTGAAAATGTGTCTATCACAGTGAGTAGATACTTGTAGCCCTTGTTGATTTTGTCTAAGTTTTTCAACTGCCCACTTGACAACTCAATCAAGTCGCTCTGCCATAAATCATCTATGCCCTTTGTGACTACTGGCAGTCTCTTATAATTATGTCTGGCTTGTCTGTGTAATTCATCAACAATAATTTGTCTAGACATAATATGTAAACAAGAATATTGCAACTATAGGGTATTCAGCAGCTGATACTGCAGGATTTTCTAAATATAATTTGTCCCCTATTTGTATTTTAAATTCCAGAGTGCCATCATCTTCAGCATAGGCTGTTTCTAATGTATTGGGATCTGTAAAATCCTCTAACTCTACACTGGTGATTTTTGGTTTGTTGTCAGCATTTGTTATTGATAAGGTGGGGTAGTGGTGTGCCTGTGGCTGATGCCAATATTTGATCTTGATTGGTCTCAGTGTGCCTCCAACAAAAAACTGGTAATAAAATTGTGCAGGGGACAGCATATATATTTTGCCGCTTGGTGTAAATGGAGAATCATATTCTTTGTTGGGGATGCTGTATAATTCAAGAATTACTGTATGTTTTGGATTCTCGATTATGCCCGTTATTTCTTTTTCTGCTGTAAGCAATCTGCTTGTTACAGATTCAAGGTGCTCATTGATGGTCCTAACAACATCATCATGGCCTGGCTTGATTTTTACGTCCACAACAAGTTTTTTGTATTGTTGCACAATCTCTTGAAGCTGGGTGGCAAAAACAGACAGAGCATTTGCTTGATTGGATTCCATGGTCCCTAGCTGTTGCTTGATATTAGCTACAATTTGTTGCAAATTTTCAACAACTGCCAATTTTGAATTTTGAGCAGTAAGATCATGGACCTGTCTTCTGATATCCTCAAACAGGGAATGCAGTTCATTAATATGTTGATTGGTTGGTAGAGTGGCCACTGTCTGAGTGAGTTGTTTGATCTCTGTCTGGATATTCTTGATATCTTCTGATTTCAATATCCTATTCACTGCTCTCTTAATATTTTTAAGTTCCTGTGATGTGGGAAGATTTGAAACAGTATTCTGCAAAAATTCAAGTGCCAATTTTACATTGTTTAATTCAGAAGCATCAGCCACATTTTGCATGGCATTTTGGAGCAGGGCTATATCTGCCTGAGTGGGTGTTGATTGTTGTAAAATTTCAAGCTTTGTTTGGATATCATCTATCAAATGATGAAAATGAGACAGTTCAGATTCAGTGTTGAGGTTTTCAAGCTTTGTGATTTGGTGCTGGACACTGACAAGGGTATCTACAATTCCAGGCAGGCGAGATTCTAGTACATTTGCCAAATCATTTTGCACTGCTGCTATTGTACCTTCAAGATGGGTTATGGAACTTTGAATTTTTCCAAAATCTTCATATGTTTCAAGTTGCAGCTTGATGTTTGCTACACTCCGAGTTATTGCATTCAAAGCATCAGAAGATGGCAAGTTGTTCATAAAATTTTCAAGTGTCTCAATTTTTTCTTTAACCTCGGCTATGGCATTGTTCAGAGGGTCCAGATTAGGTATCTGGAGTGACTGAATCTGTTCCTTTAGAGTGGAAATCACTAGATCAAAATCTTCTTGTGATTTTATGCTTTTGACAATTGTTTGGAGCTGTGTCTGGACATTATTTATCTGTTCCTCCAATTGCTGTTTCAATTGCTCGGAGTTGTTAGCCTGGGTCTTAAATTTGGCTTGAAGAGCTGCTACAGCTTCTTCCAAACTTTGAAAATTATCTAATGTGGCCAGGTCAGTATATTTCTGAAGCAATAATTTGAGTTCAGAATCAATTTTAAGAAGAGGGTCCATGCATTGTGATTGTAAATTTGTAATTTCTAATTGAAGACTGGCATTGAGTGTGGTCTGTAAAGCTTGTAAATCACTTCTTAATTTCTTGACTCTGACATCAAGCATCAGAATCTCATCACTGTGATCTTCATGTCTTGTATGGCCAAATATATCATTAGGCATTTTCTTTTAGTGGTTATTTATTATAGAGTATCTGATTCTTAATTCTATAAAAAAGGGTATAAGCTTGTCATAGGATCCAGGGACCTCAATATATAAGCAGTCACCAGCAGAAACAGTATAAACAGTGCCAGAAATCATGTTTGAGTGCTTAATTCTATAAATATTTCTCCCTACTGAAATTTTAACATCACCCTCAGGGGTTGTAATAAATTGCAATTGCCCACCTACAGGTAATTGGTAATGATTTAAATTATTGTTAAATATGTACAATATTTTGCCTGTTTCTTCATCATTATCTGTAAGTATGCTGTTCAGATGAATAATTAACAAGCCACTCAGTTTAGACATTACAGATTGTAAATCAGGAGAGGCTTGTGGTGTTGGCAGGTCCATAATAGCCTGTTTTTTGAACCCAAATAAGTTCATAGGCATGTTTATTTATTTCAAATCATGCTCTGTAATTGGGCATTGTTTGCCACTTTTCAAATCACAATGCCCCCAAGGTAAAGTATGTATGCCACATGATAAAATGCATCTCTTGTCATCATGTGGGTCCAGGGCCACTTTTGTTACAATATTTGAAGTCAACAAGTGATTCTCACTCTGAATTCTATTTTCTGATGTTCTGATTGAACTCTGTGATTTGATGCAATTTTTATAATCTTCAAATACAAGCTCTTTTTCAACAGTAACTCTGCCAATACCCTTGGCCTTTTTGACAACAGCACTACATGTTTTAAAACTGTATACCTTGGCACTTAACCCAGCAAATTCCACAATAACATCACCAAGTGTCTCATCTTTTAACTTGCCAGGCACCTTTTTGTTGTGGGGTTGAATTCTTGTATGTTCACTGGTATCAAAGTATTGAAACAATTCAGGCTGTGACATATCTTGATAAACATCTTCTGTTTGAATATCAAGAATAAAACTATCCGTATCCATGTACAATAATTTTACACGATCACCATAAAAAGGTTTCAGCACATCATAATACAATGTTAACATATGTAATTTGGACAATTCCAATATCACAGCCCCTACATAAATAGGTTTATCAAATTTGATTTTTGTTTTCATCATGTTGAAAAGTGCCATGTGCTCATCATAAATTCTTCTGTAATTGAAGTTGGGCTTTGCAACCAATTTTTTGCTCCGGCTGGGGTCAGTAATTATTTTAACATCGGTATGTTTCCTGACATTTTCAATAGTTTTGCCATACACTGAATTCACCATCAATTTAAACAAGCTCTTATCAAATTGGCTCTTTGCAGATGTTCGAAGCTCCGTGTTTGTATCAATGTATGGTTTCAACCATCTTGAGTGCCTGAACCTTAAGACTTTGCCAACTTTGGTCACTTGGACACCATGTTTCATCAGGAACTGGAGGTTTTTGTAATATATGACATATCCCTGTTTCGGCTCCAGAGTCATCATGAGCTTCTTCTGTTTAGAGCCAGGTGAGCACTGAACCTCGGGAATTGGGGGCAGATCAGAAAATTTGTTGTGTAAATGATCTGGAAATATCAGTTCAGTCTCTAAGAAGAGGCCATATTCACTGTCATCAAAATTCTGAAGATCTTCAATATTGAAATCTTCAACCCACTCAAGCCCTGCATATGGCAGTTTATCCATCATAGCGTGACCATAGAGGTTGTTTGCATCTACATACAGTATATAATTTGATGGCCGTGCTGGATCATAATCAGGCATATGCTTGTTATTTGCTCTGGCATATCTCTGGGAACATTGCACCATCCCCCCTCTTATACCTTTCTCCATAAACAGATACTTATCTTGATCGTGGATCAGATCCAATTGCTTTTTGGTATTGAAAAACATTGCAGACCATGCTAGGCCCGGGGCACTGAAAAAATACACTGGGTCCAGTCCATAATTTTGCATGGAAGATTTTCTGAATGTCTGTATTATATCAGTTGAGAGGGTCACATCAAGTTTCAAATAAGCCATGTGATAATCACGAAATGTCTTGCATTTTAAACTCTTCCACATCAATTTGGCATGGTGATAATCTTCATCAGTGATTCCAGATCCTCTGATTTTGCTGTAAAATGCTTCTTGCGGTGGCAGGGAACACTCATCAAATTTAGAAAAATCTGTGACATAGTCATATGGATATACACCCTTCCGCCTAATTAATTTCAGGTCCTGATTTGGAAACGAGGCACGTGTGATTTTCAAGTCATCATCAGATAATTGAGAGGCCAGTGTGGCCAGGCTAGCAGGTAAAAATCTGTAAGAATCAAGAAATCTTATGTGAATAGGAACACCATCAACTTTAATTATCTTGCTAATAGATATATATTTTTCATCATTTTCAGCTAAAATGTTTAAATTCTGCTTGTCAAACCCCTCGTACCTGATCAGATGATGGAAATCATAATTGGATGCTCCATGGCAAAATATGGGGACAAATCTTGGTCTCTTGATCTGAATATTACAGCTATTACACAGGGCCTGTTTATATCGACCATCTGTATGAGAATGGTGTTTCACCTTGATATTTGTATCTGAAAATTCAGAATCACATACCGGGCATTTTTTTGCATTGTTGAAATCTTCAATCTGTTCCTCTGTTAAAGGCAACATAGGCTCTGATTTTAATAAGTTGTTAGATGCTATGTCACGGCACTCATTTTCCATTCTATGTGCAAATATTTTGATGGCATTTGGTCCCACGTATAAGTATGGCTCACTAGCTACACCATCCTGTACAACCACATAACAAAAGCTGGAAGGTTCATGTAGCTGGTACGGTGTAATTGATGATTCTTCTGGATCTGGGCTACAGAATGCAATAGGTTTGAGGTTCGATTCGAAATCACAGACAATATATGCTGGGTGTTCCAACAGGGCTTCAAACTTTTTGAATTTGCAATTTTCACTTGGATTGGGCATCACCATATGAACAGGTTTATGGTTCCCACAGTATTTCAGATGCTCAATTAACTTGTTTTTAGCAATTTCTGCATTCTCTTCCCGAACCCCCTTCACCATTTTTTGACCATCAAATACAGTTAAACATCTTCTGCACAACTTGAATATTTTATGAGTTTTGTCTAGTTGTGTTCTCACTAAAGCTTCAAGATTATGTATCAGAGTGTAATGGTATGTACCATCCCCTTCAATTAAGAGCAGATCAATCGGAATAGCAGATTCATCATCAATTGTGCTGATTCTGAGAGGTGCTATCGGGCAATTGCCAGTGGAACAAATAAATACATTAATAGATAATTGTTTGCCATTGATGTGCCTGGCCCTTTTTTCAAATTTATCAATATTCTGAACTGACATTGGATATTCTAAACCCTCCAATGCATCGTCAAAAAGATGTTCATGTTGTTTGTAATAACTTATTCTCTCAGGATGCCTTGAAACTAGAAACAAAGCAGCTAATATACACCACAGAAAACATTTCTGGTCGGTATTTTCTATATTAACCACGGCTCTTTTGTTTTTGATATTGGCAGGTAATGGCACATAAGTGGAACCTTGTAATGGGCTGAATTCAGAAATATTAACATATAACTTGTGTGATGAACCGCATAGGCTCCATCCGGACTCTTTTGCCGCAAATTCAGAGTGTTTGATATTTAATTGATCTATCAAATTGCCTATTATTGTGTCTAAATTTGCATTTGAATATACCGGTACAGTTTCTGTTATGTGGGGATGTGTAAATTTTGTGCCATTTGGCTTCTTATATTGTACAAACAATTTGAGGGAGAGCTTATAAGAGCCATTTTGTGCATTAAGAATTGCCTGCAGATTAGGATTTATACTGTTTAAGAAATTCTCAATGCCGCATCTTGGCTCTGATACAAACTTGTGATCCCTTAATTGGCCGTTAAAACTGCTACGGATAGGTTCATGGCGTGGCTGTTTTGCTGCTCTGGCATTAAGAGGTGCTTCGTGCCTTCTTTTCAGACCAGATGTAGATGGTTGTGCAGAGCAAGTATTTTTATGTGTATATGTGAAATATTCCATGTTATATTTTCTATTGCATTTGGGGCAAATTTTTGTGGGAGTTTTGTATTTGTCTGGATTACAAATTTTTTGATGCTTGGCCCAATTAGAGCTGGATATATTCTTATTGCATTGATTACAATATTTTTGATTCGGCATTTTTGTTGTTGTTTATTATATACAATTTCATGGGATTCAATTCAAAACTTTATACTGGATAAAAAATATCAGTTGGGTTCAGCACTGTACTTTGTGTGTGTGTATGTATATATGTGTGTATACACTTAATATTTTTGGCTTTGGTATTTATATACAATTTCTTGGGGTTCAAATCAAAACTTTATACTGGATCAGTTGAGTTCAACACTGTACTTTGTGTGTGTGTGTATGTGTGTATGTGTATTAATATTTTTGGCTTTGGTATTTATATACAATTTCTTGGGGTTCAAATCAAAACTTTATACTGGATCAGTTGAGTTCAACACTGTACTTTGTGTGTGTGTGTATGTGTGTATGTGTATTAATATTTTTTGGCTTTGGTATTTATATACAATTTCTTGGGGTTCAAATCAAAACTTTATACTGGATCAGTTGGGTTCAGCACTGTGCTTTGTATGTGTATGTATATATGACCTTACTTGGATTATTCCGCCAAATTATATGCTTCAAGTCTCCTATACTTTGGTGGAGTAGTGGGTTCCACTGCCAATCCAGCAATAGTGAAGAATCTGCACTGTACCCTGGCTTTTATAGTTTTACAGAGCCAATAGAAACACTGTATGGGGTACATTCAGAAACATGAGCTATTCTCTAACATTTTTGCCGAAGTACTTTCTTCTGAATGCACATCCCGTTTTTCTGCTGAGCATACATGCAATCCGTACCGCAGCGCCTCCACGCTTAGGGGAGCGGAATTGTCTGGAACTAATCGATGCAATCCATACCGCAGCGCCATTGCCTCCCGGCGCGGCGGTGGACAACTCTGGAACTAATCGATCAGAATAAAACTGCCCGAGCTCGCTCTAATAAGACTCAATGCAGGCAAATAGAACTGTGCACCGTGCGGAAAGTATCGATCCCACCGCTTTGGGGCCGTCATGCGCACATATTGTTCAAGTATTGATCTTATACTTTCTCGGGGCTTGATTTTATATATGAACAGATTACAACAAAGAAACTGAATGTAACAAATGCAAAATATCCTAGTTTCTATTCAATCCATTTATCTGAATTGAAGAAACCAACAATTCACATATCCCCATACCGCCGTATGCTTGTCCTATTATTTTACTAATAGGCAATGTTCTTGAAGAGTCCTAATAGGCAATGTTCTCAAAGAGGCCTAATAGAACAAGATACGGCGGTATGAGAAAATATGTGAATTAAAGATATTTTAGTAATATACGACGTCTAAGAAAGGAATATTCAGCTCCAAAGTACTTTGTTTGTTGCTTGCTACCATTTCCCTATTACTGGCAAAAGAAGTTAAAAATATTGACATAATGAAAAAAATGGACTTGTTCCCAAGTATTCACCGAGTTCAGGCATTTGCACATAGATGGGTCTGTTGTCACGGAGCAATTCTAGAAGAATTACATTGTTTTAATATTAGATAAACAAATTAAGCCTGGTATCCAATTGAACTTAAACCAGAAATAAATATGTGTGTGTGTGTGTGTATGTATGTGTGGGTATGTGTGTGTGTATGTATGTGTGTGTATGTATGTGTGTATATGTGTGTGGGTGGCCTAGTTTTAAGTATGGCCACAAGAGGGGCATATTTTTAACAAATTTATGGACAACAATCTCACAGAAGTGCCTTTTGTAAGTATAAGCAAATCAATCTGAGGAGGCTCTTCCTTTCTGAAAAATTCCCGAGGGCATTTTTCCAAAATTCTTAGGTTAGACTAGGGTTCCACACTAGAGCAAGAAACTCATATAGGCATGTTGAGCTTGATTTAAGTATAGCAAATCTGCTGGAGAGGGGTTCGTACTTTCTCGGGTTTATAGTACCGTAAATACAACTACTGAATGGAATCAATGAACAATACAATTAAAGAACATTACACGTCTTGCTCAAAGTGGGCACCTCCGTTAAGAATGCAGGCACGCAGGTTTTTACGGACATTTGGTCTCTTAATTCGTGATGTGATGGTGTCCTTGATGTGTTGACCAGCTGTTAATATACTCTCCCTGAGCTCTTCTTGCGAGTTTACCGGTGTCTTGTCATGTGGCTCTAAATGTAAAAGTCGCAAGGCGTCAAATCGATCGGGCGATCGAGCTGGGCAGTCATCATGCTGATAAATCATGTCACGTCTTGTAGCTAGAGGCACATCCTCCAACAACATTGCCATCCCGATCCTCAAAAAATGTTCATAAGATGATGCCATTTAAGATTTGGGGCAGGAAAAATGGCTCGATCAAATTATTGTTGATTACGCCCATCCATACTTCTGCCTGGGTGTGCAACAGTGGCTGGATGAAAATTACCCGAATAAATGGATTGGCCGAGCCGGTCCGATTCCCTGGCCGGCTCGATCCCCCCATTTGACGCCTTGCGACTTTTACATTTAGAGCCACATGACAAGACACCGGTAAACTCGCAAGAAGAGCTCAGGGAGAGGATATTAACAGCTGGTCAACACATCAAGGACATCATCACATCACGAGTTAAGAGACCAAATGTCCGTAAAAACCTGCGTGCCTGCATTCGTAACGGAGGTGCCCACTTTGAGCAAGACGTGTAATGTTCTTTAATTGTATTGTTCATTGATTCCATTCACATGAAGATGAATGAAGTATTATTTCTTGTACACAAATGTGAATGTTAGCAACATTTGTACCTTGTTGGATAGCTGATGTCACAAGGAAGTAATTTAAGTAATTTGTACGCTTCGTGTCATACCATTTATGTTATTAATACGTTGCCAAGTAAACTAAGAGTGCAATTTTTTATCATCACTTGTAAGTTTAGACCCACCCGTTACTTACATGTGATTGTTATTTGGGAAAACTTTTTTTTCAACGAACCACTTATTTGTTAGCTATCAGAAAACGATGAAATAAGTTCCATACAATGAGTAGTTTTTTCTCAATTCATCTTTTTATGTGGAAAATTGTCATTTTTTAAAAAAAACCATTTAAATTCAATTATCTCGAAAACTACTAATTTTCGGAAGGGGTATCATATGGTCAAATTTATTGCAAATTGTCTCTACTTTAACCCCTTTCAGGGAATACATCTAATTACCAGTCACCCTGTATATACAGTCTGAATAACAGATATGATTGAAGTAAATGCATGCAGTACTCAGAACATATCACAAACAATACACTTCTGAGGTAAAAAGTTATCTACTGTAGTTTCTCCCACATCGCTAGATTCAGGTACAAGTGATTTATCACATCATATTTGAAGTATCGAATACTCCCTGCTGAAGATATCATCAGGACAACACAACTATTCCATCCAAACTTTCAGACTTTTGAATTGAGATCAATACAACACTTAGGGAAGCGAGCATAAATTACTTGTACTAATTCCATTTAAAAAATTAAAAAAATACACTCAAACCAAAGAAAACAAAAATACCTATTTTTCTGTATTTTTCAAGTTGTCTAGCATTTATAGCTCATAAATAGATTTTACGTATGTAATTGTAAATTTGACTTATCTAACACAATTAATCTATCCAAACTTTCAGACTTTTGAATTGAGATCAATACAACGCTTATGGAATAAATTACTGGTACTGATCCAATAAAAAAATTCTATACAAATCAAAGAAAATCACTGTGTTTTTCTTGTTTGTCTAACAGTTAAAGCTGAAAAATATAATTTACGTAATTGTAAATTTGATTTATCTATTTCTACACTAGTGAAAGTTTCAGTTAACAAATTATAAAAATTTTCCAAATTGCATATTTTTTGGCGTAAGTAAAATACTAGCTTGTGAGTGATAATTCGAAAAATACTGCAATATTACAAAGTACATAGTCTATAAGAAACACTCATTTTCAGAAATATATTTAACTAACTATACAGATATGTTATAGAATACTATATAGACTTGTGAGATACACAACTCATCCTTGGGCAAGCTTGTCATCTAATCTAATGTGATGGCTTGTTTTATCATATACCATCATACTGCTGGTAATACATACATATAAAAATACAGCAGAACCCATAACATAGTTATTTCTTGTGCGTTGGGTCCACATATGTAGTCTGAATAACAGATATGATTGAAATAATTGCATGCAGTACTCATACAAAAACATACGTACACTTCTGTGGAGCAAAAGTTATCTTGTGTAGTTTCTCCCACATGGCGAGACTCAGGTACAAGAGATTTGCCACATCATTGGAGAAAATTGAATTCTCTCTATTGAAGATATCGCCAGGTACAACAAAACAACTAACCATACGGTTAACATCATAGATTCTTCAATATATCCTTCAAATGTCATGCCTTTAAGAAGTGCCCAAACTGCCCAAACCAAATTTATCTTTGCTGAATTCTCTGCGTCATCCAATTCGGCTTCTTTGATTTCATGCTCATTGTATTCCTACAAGCAAATTTAATATATTAGAACAACAAATTACATTGAATATTTACCTGAAAAAAAATGTAAGGATGTCGAATCGACCCTTCCTAATACAAATGTGTATGATACATCGTTGGAAAGGGTATAAATCAAGCATTTCAGAAATGTATGATTTATGGTGAGGAAACAATTGGAAGTGGAAAAAACCATAGTTTTTAGTTTGAGGAACCTCCATTATAAATGAAACATAATGAGCCTAATTTGCGTGAAGATGTAAGTTAAATGTGTAATTTGTTATTATAAGGGTTGTTGGGTTTGGTTATATTAGCATAAACAATACATTTTTAATGTATTAATGTTAAGAGAACCAAACCTACCGGACCTAACCTAACAACATAGGCATTCCTCGAGAATCGTCACAACGCAAGGTTGTCCTCACGTTGTGTGATAAAGAAGACAAGTGAAGTCAGTGTCTCCCTTATCGCACAACGATCAGACAACATTGAACAATAAAGTAACCAAAAACCATATATTTCTCAAACAAATTGAAGGAAAGCAATTTAAAATAATGAAAATAATTGACAACTATTAAAAAATAGATACTTCAATATCCAAATATAAAATGAAAACCATAAATACCGATGAAAACACGAAATAAAGTTGAATCCAAGTAAAATGAGCATCTATATCAGCGTTAAAAACCAAAGTTCGACCTGGCAATACTGTGTGTTTACAACATGAATGTCGATACATGAAAGAAGCTATGGTAAGTAATGTAAGAAAGTTTGTATTATTTCATAGAACAGGATCATCTAATTGAGAATGCACAGTGCCAAATCGAAGCTCGAATTAAGTACTACGAGTAAACATATATTTTCCCCCAAATTGTTAAACGCAAGGGTCGATTGTGTAGTCTAGCCAAAAAATACTTGTAGAAATAACAGACTCTATACGTATATTATCCAGAAATCAGTGTGCAAGAAAGATGGAAAGACAAAATGTTCACAGGAACTGTGATGGATTTTTTCATTTAGGATTCAATGCAAATTCTGTGTGCATTTTCATTGACATTGTATGAAGCTTCACTGAGTGATTATACTCAAACATTTTGATAGGTCTGTATCTTGTATAACTTTTGAACTTGTGTTTACTCAGTGCCTTTAGTGAGTATTAAACGAGAAATTTCTTGTTAAATAGGAAAAGTCAGCAGTAGTCAAAAAAATGCCATCCAAAACGGCTGATCATCAAAGATACAAGTTAACAGATGCTTGTCTGTTTTGAATGTGATTTATAATAGTGTGTTTTTTGTTAATAGACAAAGAAACAGACAACAATAAAGTGTAACAAATGATGTAAGCAATCGAATGAAGTCATGCAACGACCTTTATCATTTGTATCCTAAACAGACGGCTTTGTTACCATATGTTATCTATAAATTGTATTATACTGTGAAACTATTCTGAACCATACAATAAAAATTAAACGTAACAGTATCTACTTAAATTGCCTGAAGATGGGAATTGGCATGGGCAATCCTTGCATGTAGCCTATTGCTTAAGATATGGAAAACAGTTGCATGCTACTTATACTTGTACATTAATTTTCCAAAGACATCTCAATATAAGAATAGCCATTACCAGCACATATTAATACAAAGTTACACTTAACACAGAGATGTATTGTCTTCACTATGAAGAAATCAATATGACGTATCTTTGTCAATGTATATTTTTGTTTGAGAACCTTCTCACATTTATTTTGTTATCACTCAAATATGTATAAAATACGAATATTTCTAGAAAAGCACACATAATAATATTCATTACAAATAAATATTTTTATATAATTAATTTTTCATGTATCTAACTCACATTAAAGTCGCGGTGGTCTAATCGGTAGGGTGTCTGCCAGATCTCAAGATCACCCGAGGTGGATGATCTAACGCCGGAATTTTTCCTGCCTTGTCCTCGCATAAAGCAGCTCCGGGTCTCACTCAGCCTCAAATAATTGGGTACCTGGGGGCAACCATAGTGAGTAAAGGAGACAGGAAGGTGGTGCTGATCACATCACCTCCAAAATGACCAAGTTAGAAGAATGTGTGGAGCTCTACACCCACATCCCCCTATGTATGCCTCATGGCATGGTGCAAAGTGCAAGGGAACTTTACCTTCTACATAACTTACATTGAAAGATAATTAACTGAATGGGTCAGTGGCGTGCCCAGCAAGATTTTCTCAAATTTCTTAAACAAGAGAAAGTATAAAAAGTGGTCAAATATATGACTGACTACTACAATAGATGCCAAAACAGACCTTGCCAAATACTTAGGCACTGTACTAAATCAGGCAGTTGGACTAATGTACTCATAATTAAGATTCGACAAAGTTATTCTCTATTTTAAATACCTGAACACCAGGAACCACACGAGTCAACCCAATGTCAAAATCCTTGGTGTGGTTTGGACAGGCTGGTAGGTGGTGTGGACAATTGCTGCATGGTGTAGGTAAATAGAGTACAGTATTGTCCCACTGCGGTCCATGGAGTTGTGCCCTTTCTTCTTGTGTGGGCGCAAATATTCTGGTTAAATGACGCATGTATGATTGATGGTTGTGTATACAATCGAAGCATATCGGTGGTGCTGTTGTAGGAACTTGCTCTTTCTGGACTTCTTCTTTTTGAAATTCTTCTATCAGGTTTTGTACTTCCAGATCTTCTTCTTTCAGGTCTTCTTCTATCAGGTCTGCTTCTTCCATGTCTTCTTCTTGCAGATCTTCTTCTGTCAGGTCTTCTTCTTTCAGGTCCTCTTCTTCCATGTCTTCTTGTGTCAGGTCTTCTTCTTTCAGGTCATCATCTCGTTTCTGTAGATTTTCCATTTCTATCTCCAGGCAAAATCTTTTGCCACCACCAGAATATTCCCCCATTTCTTCAACTCGAGCGCGTTTTTCTGAAGGATTTGGCCACCAGTATCCACCTGTAAATATATATTTTCAAAATTTTAGCACGACAAATACCGTAAGGTTAAACACTCGTATAAATCTGTAAAATCACTAGCAATGAAAGAAATATACATGCAGGGTGTAACAAAATTATGCGGCAATACTTCAGAAATGGATTCCTTATTCATAGAGAAGGGAGAAATGTTTACATCAACATGGGTCCGTAAATGAGTAATTTTTGTGTAAAAAAACCTGCAAGTACAGGGTGGTTATAATTAAAGTTCCCTTACAAAGCCCTCTATACTCTGTCCCGAGGATCTCTGGAGCAAGCGAACGAAGACAAGCCTGTGCAAGTAGAGACGCGAGACGGCTCCACCAATGAACACGTGAGAGGGAACGAGGAAAGCTACTGCAGCTACCTGCATTCGCAGCAGCGTGTACTGCTTCACTCCGAGCACTTGAACCCCCTTCTGTACTGCTATGCGAGGCTTTCCTCCACAGATTCCGGGGATAGAGTATAGGGCATTTTCGAAGCATCGGTTTGGGTTGAAACTTGCCACAGGGGCTATGGATACCATGGGGAAGAGAATGCCGACAAAAAAATAATAATTCAAATTTTCACAACCGTCCATCCTTCCGTCTGTCCGTCCATCATCAGCAACAAGCAATTTTTTCAAAATTATGGCGTGTACCCGAAGGAAGGCAGGCAATCATCCACGCACCCACCCAACAATCCATGCACTCACCCATCCATCCATCCATCCAAGGTCCGTCGACTGTCAGTTTCCCCTGCTCTTGAAGGTCTGGTTACAGTGCCTATAAGGGCAGTGTGGAAAACGTCCTCAAAAATTGTTTCGCTAGTCCGATAACATAGATGGCAGTGCGATCTGTATCGGTACTGATTTTTGTTATGAAAATAATGCAGCGTTGTTTTTGGAATTCATTGTGTAGATGTAAGACTTGAAGCTTTCCTGGCGACGAATGATGAATAGATTCTCTAGGGCTATCGACTAGGGATGGCCAAACGGATCCGGATCTGAAAAATTCGGATCCATTCGGATCCAAAAGTTACGGATCTGGATCCGGATCCGAAAGTTGCGGATCTGGATACGGATCCGAAAATTCCGGATCCGGGTCCGAAAGTTTCGAATCCGGATCCGAACATCCGGATCCGGATCTGAGAGTTTCGTATCTCAATTCCATTATAATATTACCACACCTTAAAAGGTATTATGATCTTCGATTACAAAGAAATTTTTCATTAGTTCTTTCAAGTGTTGTTCCAAAATGCTTCGCTACGCATCGGCTAACACACTCGTGCATAGAAATAATCTTAATTTCTTTAACATAAAATGTCAGAGTTAATTTTGTAAATGCCATTGAAACGAATATGTATTCATTCGAATGTATTGGAAATGTAAACACACATAAATGTGAGACATTCCATTCCAGGATGAAACCTTTAACACATACAAACAAGATAGAAATGTTATACAAAAATTATACAATTTTCGTACAGTTACAGTTTTACAAATTAAAATAAAACATTATAATATATGCAGTGTTATATAATTACAAAGTGAAAGACTAACAAGGGAGGTTATCTAAGTGTCCCCCTCCGATTTCCATTAAACTTGGCAGGTGTATAGTGGGGCCCAAAGAAAGAAATACGTGTTTTTTTGTTTCAGCTAAAAAACTGTTTTACGCGGAAAAACCCACTCAAATGTCAAGATGAGGACCAATTGAAGTGGGGATCTGACCCCTGTGTCCCCCTCCGATTTCCATGAAACTTGACATGTGTGTGCATAAACGGGCCCAAAGGAAGAAATACGTGTTTTCTTGTTTAGGCTAAAAAATTGTTTTAGGGGGCAACCCCCCTCAAATTGTCAAGATGAGGACAAATTTAAGTGGGCACTTGACCCCTGTGTCTCCCTCCGATTTCTATGAAACTTGGCAGATTTATAGAAAGGCCCAAATGAAGAAATAGGTATTTTTTTTTTGTTTCGGCTAAATATCTGTTCTAGGGGGCAACCTCCCCTCAAATGTTAAGATGAGGACAAATTGAAGTGGGGATCTGACCCCTATGTTCCCCTCCGATTTCCATGAAACGTGGCAGGTGTATAGAGGGGCCCAAAGAAAGAAATACGTGTTTTTCTGTTTCAGCTAGAAACTGTTTTAGGGGGGGCAAAATCCCCTCAAATGTCAAGATGAGGACAAATTGAAGTACGGATCTGACCCCTGTGTTCCCCTCCGATTTTCATGAAACTTCGCAGGTGTATAGAGGGACCCAAAGGAAGAAATACGTGTTTTTAGTATCGGTTATAAAACTGTTTTAGGGGGCAAAACCCGCCTCAAATGTCAATATGAGGACCAATTGAAGTGGGGATCTGACCCCTGTGTCCCCCTCCGATTTCCATGAAACTTGGCAGGTGTGTGTATAAACGGGCCCAAAGGAAGAAATACGCGTTTTCTTGTTTAGGCTAAAAAAAACTGTTTTAGGGTGCAACCCCCTTCAAATGTCAAGATGAGGACACATTTAAGTGGGCACTTGACCCCTGTGTCCCCCTCAGATTTCCATGAAACTTGGAAGATTTATAGAGGGGCCCAAATGAAGAAATACGTGTTTTTTTTTTGTTTCGGCTAAAAATCTGTTCTAGGGGGCAACCTCCCCTCAAATGTCAAGATGGGGACAAATTGAATTGGGGTCTGACCCCTATGTTCCCCTCCGATTTCCATGAAATTTGGCAGGTGTATAGAGAGGCCCTATGCCCCCTGTTTCTTCCTATGCCATATTTACGTGGTTTTGGGGTCAGATCCCCATTTCTATTTCTCCTCATCTTGACATTTGAGGGGGGTGGGTGCTCCCTAAAAATGTTTTTTTAGCTAAAACACAAAAACACGTACTTCTTCCTTTGGGCCCCTCCATACACCTGCCAAATTTCATGGAAATCGGAGTGGCACACAGGGGTCAGATCCCCGCGTCAATTTGTCTTCATCTTGACCTTTGAGGGGGGTTTTGCCCCCTAAAACAGTTTTTTTTTTAGCTGAAACACAAAAACACGTATTTCTTCCTTTGGGCCCCTCTATACACCTGCCAAGTTTCATGGAAATCGGAGGGGGAGTCTTAGACCTCCCTTGTAAGTGTATTATATTAATTAATTACAAATCGCGCACACACACTATATATATGTGTGTATGTATGTATATTATATATATATATATATATATATATATATATATGTATATTAGCAGGTAACAATATGTTATAAACATATTCTTACTTTCCAAAGAAGCGCATGTGGGATGGCAAAACGGATCCGGATCCGAAAGTTCTGGATCCGGATCCGGAACAAACCGGATCCGGATTTCGGATCCTCCAGGATCCGGATCTGGCCATCTCTACTATCGACCAGGAGTTGTGGAAAATATTCCAAGCTTTCGAGAGCTAACGTCACTCTCATCTTCAGGGTAGAAGAGTTACGTTTGCTCTCGAAAGCTTGGAATATTTTCTACAACTCCTGGTCGATAGCCCGAGAGAATCTATTCATTGTGTAGATGTGCTTGTCTTCAAAGGTGGTAAGTGAATTGATGGAAACAGTTATATTTTTGGAGTGATTTGCAGTCACGAAATTTCATTAATTTGGAAAGAAAAGTAAAATAAAATAAAACAAAACAAAATAAAAAAAATAGCATATGTAACACAAAAGGAAACAACGCAATACGAATCTACACGTCAAGTTTTGAGTTATGTACTAAAGTTTATTTTTCTATGTTAATACAATGCGTTCGTTTTGGCTCTGGGCCGAGATAGCCCGTGACATGGACTACTATGGCGCAGATGCCGGTATTTCCGTCCCGTAACGTCTCGCTTCCTTACGCACATATCTTTAGCATAGACAATTATATTCATATTGCATAATGAGTACTAACCTGTGTCATAAGAGTTGCTCAAAGTTGTTCACGTGCTATCTCTTTCCAGAACCAAAACGAACGCACTGTAGAATATAAATAGTACTCTTGAGAGAGAGTTCATACCGAAGCGACAAACCACACATGTCGCTTGGAAGCGAGCAGTCGGTAATCAATGCATCCTTTCGAATCGAAGAGGCACAAGCTCGGGTTGGACCGTTTTCTCAGGAAGATTTTAATCCAAAGCGGCCTGCGACAAACAACACGAGGATTTCACACCAAATCGATGCGGCCCTTCGGTCTAAGGCAGCTTTCGGACCGAAGCGATAAACAACACAAGTCATTTGGAAACGAACCAATCAAGAGCAACGTTTCAAGCCGTAGCGCCATGACGGGCCGGACAAATCTGCGTTGGGAGGGTGAAATCCTTAAGTGACAAGTGTCGCGTGCCGCTTTAGTGCGAAATCTCCCTCACTCATTCGCGCAAGCACGAGTAACAAACCGCGGCAACACGTTGCAAGCTATTGAAGGTCCAGTCTGAGCGACACGCAAGTGACAAAGCGACACGTGCAGCTTATGGTGTAGCTTTGGATTGTGTCATCTAGACCTGTTGTTAGCACAATTAGAAGCAAACGCTGGCTTATAGACAGAAGGCGCCATGTCGCTTGTCACTTCGTTGTGAACTCCCCCTGTGAAGCGTCGCTTCGGTCTGAGAACTCCTTTCAGGAGCTTTCCGAACGAAGTAACAAGCGGCATGCGAATACGACACATGAACGTGTCCCAAACGTGTCGCTTGTGGTGTATGTCAGTCAGACTGGGTTTTTTCCCAATAGCGTGCATCGTGACTCTTCGATTTTCTGGACCCTCGTGTGCAGTAAATGTTATTTTACAGTCTGTGCCACTAATCACATAAGAGAATGAACATCCCGTATCGCTTGTCCCATTGGTCTGAAAGTTCCTTGCACTCATGTCGATGGCGCTAAGGGAGTTTTCCTTTGTCATTTCATCATCAGTTATCATCATCGTCGCGATTAGTTTCAAGCGGAAGAAACGAGACAGTTTAAAAAAACAACATGTAAACAGTAAATATAAAAAATACAAGTGCTTCAATGCGTAATTATTTTAAAAATATTTTTATAGTAACACCAACAACAACAACAACAACCATAATAATAATAATAATAATAATAATAATAATAATAATAATAATAATAATAATGAAGCTTTATGTGTAATTCATGCAAAAAAAATCAAAGTTACGAAGAACATTCCACGCGTATATTTTCTCCCGTATAATTAATGAAAGTCACGATAACAGGACATGGTCGGCTGTCTAGAATATACGTTACTATCTTCACGACCACTGTATTAAATATCATATCAATTATCCCGTTCATAGAAATGCTCCATGTAAAA
The DNA here is from genome assembly GCF_977018435.1 of Lepisma saccharinum. Taxonomy (NCBI): domain Eukaryota; kingdom Metazoa; phylum Arthropoda; class Insecta; order Zygentoma; family Lepismatidae; genus Lepisma; species Lepisma saccharinum. The sequence goes on from NC_139230.1 coordinate 119,455,622, forward strand.
GAATCAGACGTTGCAACGAATACTCCATTTACATCCATTACAAGCATGTGAATTCCACGTATCCGTGCCGACAGCAGCGCCTCTAGCGGATTTCACCATGAAGTAGAACCGCCAGAGAACGCAAAACTGTAGCGTTTTCGAAACTACCTATTATACCTCGTCCCATATTTCTCTGGAGCAAGCGAACGAAAACATGTTTCTGCGCAAGTAGTGACGCGAGACGGCTCCACCAATGAACACGTGAGAGGGAACAGTATTTCGTGACCGTGGGGGGGGGGGGTGGACTGCAGTTACCAGCCTTCGTAGCAGCGTGTACTGCTTCGCTATACCCACTCGATCCCCCCCTCCTCTTCATTATAACCCGGGTGGGATTTGAAGGGGAATAAGAGGAAATTTGCTATTCTGCTTTCTGTCTGTTGGGGCAAGGGATTGAGATCGGGTGTCGTTAGAAGGGGAGAATTTGTTGAGTTGTGTTGAGTTGTTGTTTTAAGTCCACTTTATGCACAGATATGCTACTCGGGACTGAACCTACAGTTTAAAATGGAATCTGAACCACTATGGAATATGGGCCTCCACAGAGTATCGATCACGTGGCCCTTTGATTACAAGGCGACGATATATATCACGAATTTGGCCATCCCTAATTCACATTTCTTGTACGAACGCTCTTATCGTCACTGACCCTTTCATATGTAACTGGAATTGTCACTGTACGAGGAGTGGCGCCTTTCTTCAGTCTCTTATTTGGTGTAATTCCTAGTAATTCAGATTTTAAAGCACATTCGTAACATTCTGGTAAAAAATGCGCACAAAAAATTATCGAGTCAGGAAACTGAAAGTTTTCTTTTCGATAGCATTTGCTCACTCACTATTTTTTTCGGAACTTCTGATCGGACAGAAATATATGGTAAAGAAAATCAGAATTATTCGTTTTCTTGAGACAGTTTCATATTGCGATTACAGCACCCTGAGACATTTTCATCACTCATACATTGGGATATAAATTGTATAAAAATGATCGGAAATACACGATTGATTGAGTTGGTGTTTTAAGTCCACTATATGCACAGTAAGGCTAATCGGGACTGGGCCTACAGTTTAAAGTGGAATCCGAACCACAATGTGCCTCAACCGGGTATCCAATGCGGACCCCTTGATTACAAGGCGACCGCGCTGCCACTGCGCCATCGGGGATGCCCTAGGAATACAAGAAAAAGAACAGAACACAGAAACATGTTTTTCTAGAAGAAAACTAGTGAGTCTCCAGCGATCTTTCATCCCTATGAATGTCACAGTTTTACAAACATCTCGGCTTCACAAAAAGGGGGGTTATGAATTGACCTTCCGAAGCTAAAGGCAAACACAAGTCAAGAGACAATCCATCCATCCATTAATACATCCTTTAATTCATCCACCCACCCATCCATCCATTCATCCATCCATCCATCCATCCATCCATCCATCCACTCTTCCATTAATCCATCCATCCATCCATCCACTCTTCCATTAATCCATCCATCCATCCATCCATCCATCCACTCTTCCATTAATCCATCCATCCATCCATCCATCCATCCATCCATCCACTCTTCCATTAATCCATCCATCCATCCATCCATCTATTCATCCATTAATCCATTAATCCATCCATACATACATGCATACATACATACATACATACATACATACGTACATCCATCCATCCATCTATTCATCCATTAATCTAATAATCCATCCATCCATACATGCATACACACATACATACATACATACATTCATACATTCATTCATACATACATTAATCCATCCATTCATCCATATATCCATCCATTCATCAATCTATCCGTTCGTCCATCCATCTGTCAGTGAAAATCCGTTCGTCCGTCCGTCCATCCATCCATCCATCCATCCATCCATGTATCCATCCATCCATGCTTCCATCCATTCTTCTTTCTTTCTTTCGTGAGCAACAGTTTGGGTTTCAAAACTGAGGGGGGAACAAGTTGCCAAGACTTGGGGGGGGGGGGGGCAAAATAGTTTACGTTCGTTTGATACATAATGTTTAGCATACTGCACGGGCAAAAGTGGCAAAAAGTGGGTAGACACTGCCGACACTGCTCAGCTAGGATTTTTATGATCTAAAAATCACCAAAATATGCAAAATAAAATATGCTCTTATGACCTAAATTTTACAAAATTTGTACTATATTTTAAAAAAATATGCCCTTATAACTAGACTGTTTCAAACATCAATATCTAACTTATGCTGAAATATTTTTATATATCTAGTTACATACTATTTTTAGTTCACTTTATGGTCTTTGATGAATTAAAATGCACAATAGTAGTGTGTTTTGTACCACAACCAGTGCCGGAAAGTATGAACCCCCCTCTGGCAGATTTGTCTACACTTAAAACTTGCTCAACATGCCTATATGAGCTTTTTGCTCAAGTGTGGAACCCTGTCTAATCTAAGATTTTTGTAAAAACTCCCTCGCGAATTTCCTGAGAAAGTATGACCCCCCTCAGATTGATTTGCATACACTTATAAAAGGCACTTCTGTGAGATTGTTGTCCATAAATTTGTTAAAAATATGCCACTCTTGATATTTTTTTTGGCTACACCTAAAACTACGCCAAACGTATTAACACACACACACCCACACACACACACATATTTATTTCCGGTTTAAGTTCAATTGGACACCAGCCTCAATTTGTTTATCTAATATTAAAACAATGTAATAAGCAGAGCTTTTCTAGAATTGTTCTGTGACTCTCTCATTTCTTACATCATAAACATATGATTTTTCCCCTATGAGAATAACACTACATATGGTGTCAACGGGGAGTGTATCGTGGAATTCACAGATAATTTTAATGTTTGTCCTGTCATTAACCACAACTTGTTTCCTTTTTGAAGTGTTGATCACAAACATGGGTCTCTGTGCTTTGAATTCATCTGGTGTGTAATACATGTCAGTATTGCCAGTAGTGACCCTTTTGTATGCTGTAAATGCTTCATATAATTTAAGAAAATCATCCTTGGAAATGTCTAAATTATAATTTTCTCTAGGAAATACCTCATTTCTGCCATTTTTAAGATATATGTTCTTGATGTTGCAGTTATCAAATCTACTTGAATTTTTTTCCTGATTATTGTGTCTTCCAGTCTGAAACAGAACCACCACAGAATCCGGCATGTCATATTGTATACTGGAGAATGAATTTGTAGCATCAAACTCATAATAAGTACCAGATGCGGGCTTCTGTACACATTGATATGTATAAAATTGTAAAGGAATCTGTGGATTTTTTATTATATCTGCTTTGTATTTAAGAGCATAACTGGCTTCATATTCAACAACTGGGATTCTTAGCTCCATAGTCTGAATAATGCATTTGCCTTCATCAGGTAGGGTATTGGGCAGAGCTTCCCCTGTAGAGTTTAATGTGCTGTACCTCATCAAAGCATTATTATCATTGGCAGCTCTTCTAAATGTGATTCTTAAACCACCCTTCCACATAATATCTTTGTAATCTGAGAAGAATCCTGGCAACAGGCGCATAGGGAACAGCACTGTGTGGCTCTTAGATATAATTTTATCACCAGCCTCAAATCCACCTATTTTGTAGTAAGAAGCCTCGGTTTTTGGATAATTTTAGTGTGGCCAAAGCTGTGGAGGTAATGCCGGGATAATCCACTCTGTTTATAACAACACCATGCTTTCTGATCTCAATTTCAGAGAACAGATGCGGCACAAAATTATCTACCAATCTTATATTTGAATTTGCCGGATAATCTGTTCCATCGAGCTTTACAACATCAAATTTGATGTATAGATCTGCTCTGTGGGGGTGTATAAAGCCATCCCCTACATCAAGATCAACCTCAATTTCTGTGTTGGGTTGATTTAAATTTGCAAATGTCCTCCTGTTTGGAGGGAATGATTGTAGCTCATAACTCTCAATATTTTCCATTTTTTTTGTATGTATTTTTATTTAAATATTAATCTCTATGATTGCAGTTGTTGTGGCTCCAGCAAAATCAACTAATTCTTCTTTTTCATTAGTGACCATCAACTCAATGTTATCTATTCTATTATGGCACACAGGAAAATATAATGTTGGGGATGGAGTGTAGATGATTGGCTCCATAAATTCAGAATTAGGTTTGAATGTTGCAATGATGCCAGTTTGTTTGTGAGTACCTATGCCATTTGATTTGGTGATCATACCCTCAGCCACATTACAGTGAATATTAAGAGTCTCTATGGCTAAGAATTTAGGTATATTAATAGCAGTGTGTTTGATGGCCGCTTCAAGTTTTGTGTTGTTCTCAAAGCCTAACAGCTCTCCTATAGTACCCAGATCCACTGTTTCTGTAGCAGATACAATCTCTACTCTGTGAGTGACAGAATTTTGAGTTAATACTATACCTCTGGGTAATTGAGCATTTAGAGTGGACAGATTATACTGCCCTGGAGTGATGACAATGTTTTGATCCCCTACTGCAATTGTGTTGTTGTGGTGTGTAATATTAGGGATCAAGTACATGCCATAAAATGCTCTGAGAGCTATTGTTTTGGGATACACTATGTCATCATGTAATTTGAGTTTCAATATTGAATTTTGGCTGGTGAGATGGAATACCCCCATGATGTTTTAAATACCACAAGGCTTTTTGAAAATTTTCAATTGATGGTTTATTTATTTGAGACATATATCTAAGAACAGATAAACACAAATGTCCACAATTAACATCTTTGAAATTTTGAACACGGGCATTATTGTAATAAAGATTAGCTGATTTTAGATATTTTATTAAATTTTCAGGTGGAACACCTCCAAATGAATCAAACACAAATGCCTCATTGTTTAAATATTTAAGATAACAGATCCAGTGAGTGCCCTGATTTTTGTACTTATCCAAATTAACAATGCCACACTCTTTGTTGAGTGGTTGTTCTGGTAAAGAATCAGACATGTACACACCTCTAACATTTTTGATGCCCAGTGGCTTGATTAAAGCTTCAATATCTTGGTTTGTAAGCGGCTCTTGTTTTTTTTAAACTTATTCATAGCTTTCTTAACACCTTTGCCTTGTTTCTCCATGGCCAGGTTATGGCGCTTCAATTCATCTAATTCTGCCCTATTTTTCTTGGCATCTATTACTGTTTTTGCTATGGCAGCTGATCCCCCAGCCAAGCTCCCAACAGCCCCAAGTGCTGCTAAGATGGCCGGGATAGTAAATATGAAACCCCCCACATGTGATTTTTTCCTAGATTGTTGTAATTTTTTTTAATTGGGGGTACTAAGCAACAATTTCATACCATGACCCTTTGCAAGACAAGAGCTTTTTTTCTTGCGCTGCTTTTTGGTTAAAAGACTGTCAATAGTTTTAAGAGATTTAAGACCTGCATAAGGTATTTGATACATAACACCCTTGGCCTTCATTCTAGGTTTATTATATACATATTCACAGCCCCCACCCCAGTTTTTGTTTGGTGTTCATAGCTATGGTGGTCCCCAATGCTGCTATTTTTTCACTTAAAGAAGCATCTTTGCTTACAAATCTACCAAATGCAGCCTCTTCTAATTTCTTGTCTGCAACATGTCTCTTGTCAAGATCAGAATGTGTGTTGTATGCTATGTCATGGTCTCTACAAGCAGCATCTAGGGGATTAACACCAGGATCCCCTCTGTTTAATCTATGCTCCAATTTTGTGCCTGGACCACAATACTGATAGCCTGGAATGTGTAGTTCAAATGGCAGCTTGTTTATAATGTCATTAACAAGCCCCCGACCCTCAGAAATATTCCAAAATTTAGGTGGTAGAGTATTAATAATTTTTATAAGATATCCAATCCCCTTAGTGTCATTCACTATAAAATTAGACAATTTTGTGCTTATCATGTCCATAATTCCAACTTTTTCATTGTAAAAAATGTGGTTGCCAGCATTTTCCTCCCCAGCTATCACCAATAACCTATCTACAAGTTTCCTGACATCATCAACCCAGACAAATTCTTTAGGCAGGGCGTTGTATTGTTTGATTCCACTGCCAGTCTTGATCTGTGACCATATGGGTTTGATTAAATTGTTGTATTTTGCTCCACTACTAGACTTGACTCTTTTTTGTGTGGGATCATTGTTCTGGTATAGAGCATCTGATTTTATTAATATTTCTTTGTAATGTTCATAATCTTGATCTGTATAGCTGCCAGGCCTTTTCCTAGTCATCAGTTCCCACAATCCAGGTGTGCCAAGATACTTAACAAAAGCACCTCTTTCTCCAAGATGAGATTCTGAATATACAATTATATCATCTCCCATAAATGTTACTCTGAAATTGCCAATTCTATGTATGATGCTACCATCACGCTCTGTGTCAGCATATAAGCCAAAGACCTCATCTTTGTTGTCTTTAGGTGTGCTTAAATATTTTTGAGCAAGAAGACCCAATTCAATAGGATCCAGAGTAGCTTCAATTCTTCGAGGAGCAATAGGACTAGGTGTATGAATACTGGAAAGTGGGGTGATTGGATAATCTAATATGTTCCTTGCAGCTACAGGTACAAGCTCTGTGATCAAATTTTGATTTTGCTTTGTAACAGTTTTTATATTTTTACCTAATTCACTAATAGCATCAATTATAGGCTGTTCTGTTTATTTGTGTTGTTCATAAATTCCTCGGTTCTGTGATTTCCATGGCTTAAATCTTTTTACAAGATAATCTCTTAATTTAAGATCATCAATGATTGGCCTTTTCATGGTTATTTATATATGTTTCAATGTCTAGAAAATTGTTGATTTTATTTCTGTATTTGCCACTATTGGGTTTTCTTGTCATATCAATTGTGACAAACCCATAACTGTCCTGGTTCCAGCACCTACAGCAAAACTTGGAAAAATCATTGTAGCTCAAGTCCCTACCTACATATTCATCATGTATGTGTTTGAGGTTGGTATGATCTTGATGAAACACACATAAAAAATTGCTGTTGTCTCGGATCAGCTGCTTGGGTATTTTTGAAAAAGTCTGTGCCAGGTAGAAACAATCTATGTTTTTGTGTCGGCCCTGTGTAAAGAAATTTCTAACCTTGTTTTGATTATCCAGTATAATGTCATCAAACACAACAACAGAATTATCGAGACATTCATGAAGTGGCTTAACATCTGATTCAAAAGTGGCTATATCCAATCCATCATATAGCTTCATCAACTGCTGATATTTTAATTGTTCCAAGCTCTTAGAAAAGACATACAAGTGCCTGTTTTTCCAGTCTAACCACTTGGGTGCTAATAAAAAATTATCAACCATTAGTGTAGTTTTACCACAAGCCGATGGCCCAACAATAAGACATCTAATATTTTCAGGCAGCAACTTGCCATTTCTCTTAATCTGCTGTTCAGGTTCTGGCAGCCTCTTTATAACATCCCAGGTGCTCATATTATCACTTTGTCTGCATCGATCCAGCTGTGTTCTGGAAGTCCTAGCCATTTGACAAATAACTTGTTGCCTTTTCTGCGGATGATTTTTTCTATGAGATATGTGTCAGGCTGTTTAGTTTTGCTGAGTTCTTCTTCATAGAATCTGCCTTTGAGAATTTCTCCTCGGTGGTCTTTTATTATATATGTGTTAAGGGCCCCAGGTTTAATTTGAAGCACTGTAAATAATTCAATATTTCTGAGGGTCGGGGGCTTGTTAATGACATTATAAACAAGCTGCCATTTGAACTACACATTCCAGGCTATCATTATTGTGGTCCAGGCACAAAATTGGAGCATAGATTAAACAGAGGGGATCCTGGTGTTAATCCCCTAGATGCTGCTTGTAGAGACCATGACATAGCATACAACACACATTCTGATCTTGACAAGAGACATGTTGCAGACAAGAAATTAGAAGAGGCTGCATTTGGTAGATTTGTAAGCAAAGATGCTTCTTTAAGTGAAAAAATAGCAGCATTGGGGACCACCATAGCTATGAACACCAAACAAAAACTGGGGTGGGGGCTGTGAATATGTATATAATAAACCTAGAATGAAGGCCAAGGGTGTTATGTATCAAATACCTTATGCAGGTCTTAAATCTCTTAAAACTATTGACAGTCTTTTAACCAAAAAGCAGCGCAAGAAAAAAAGCTCTTGTCTTGCAAAGGGTCATGGTATGAAATTGTTGCTTAGTACCCCCCAATTAAAAAAATTACAACAATCTAGGAAAAAATCACATGTGGGGGGTTTCATATTTACTATCCCGGCCATCTTAGCAGCACTTGGGGCTGTTGGGAGCTTGGCTGGGGGATCAGCTGCCATAGCAAAAACAGTAATAGATGCCAAGAAAAATAGGGCAGAATTAGATGAATTGAAGCGCCATAACCTGGCCATGGAGAAACAAGGCAAAGGTGTTAAGAAAGCTATGAATAAGTTTAAGAAAAACAAGAGCCGCTTACAAACCAAGATATTGAAGCTTTAATCAAGCCACTGGGCATCAAAAATGTTAGAGGTGTGTACATGTCTGATTCTTTACCAGAACAACCACTCAACAAAGAGTGTGGCATTGTTAATTTGGATAAGTACAAAAATCAGGGCACTCACTGGATCTGTTATCTTAAATATTTAAACAATGAGGCATTTGTGTTTGATTCATTTGGAGGTGTTCCACCTGAAAATTTAATAAAATATCTAAAATCAGCTAATCTTTATTACAATAATGCCCGTGTTCAAAATTTCAAAGATGTTAATTGTGGACATTTGTGTTTATCTGTTCTTAGATATATGTCTCAAATAAATAAACCATCAATTGAAAATTTTCAAAAAGCCTTGTGGTATTTAAAACATCATGGGGGTATTCCATCTCACCAGCCAAAATTCAATATTGAAACTCAAATTACATGATGACATAGTGTATCCCAAAACAATAGCTCTCAGAGCATTTTATGGCATGTACTTGATCCCTAATATTACACACCACAACAACACAATTGCAGTAGGGGATCAAAACATTGTCATCACTCCAGGGCAGTATAATCTGTCCACTCTAAATGCTCAATTACCCAGAGGTATAGTATTAACTCAAAATTCTGTCACTCACAGAGTAGAGATTGTATCTGCTACAGAAACAGTGGATCTGGGTACTATAGGAGAGCTGTTAGGCTTTGAGAACAACACAAAACTTGAAGCGGCCATCAAACACACTGCTATTAATATACCTAAATTCTTAGCCATAGAGACTCTTAATATTCACTGTAATGTGGCTGAGGGTATGATCACCAAATCAAATGGCATAGGTACTCACAAACAAACTGGCATCATTGCAACATTCAAACCTAATTCTGAATTTATGGAGCCAATCATCTACACTCCATCCCCAACATTATATTTTCCTGTGTGCCATAATAGAATAGATAACATTGAGTTGATGGTCACTAATGAAAAAGAAGAATTAGTTGATTTTGCTGGAGCCACAACAACTGCAATCATAGAGATTAATATTTAAATAAAAATACATACAAAAAAAATGGAAAATATTGAGAGTTATGAGCTACAATCATTCCCTCCAAACAGGAGGACATTTGCAAATTTAAATCAACCCAACACAGAAATTGAGGTTGATCTTGATGTAGGGGATGGCTTTATACACCCCCACAGAGCAGATCTATACATCAAATTTGATGTTGTAAAGCTCGATGGAACAGATTATCCGGCAAATTCAAATATAAGATTGGTAGATAATTTTGTGCCGCATCTGTTCTCTGAAATTGAGATCAGAAAGCATGGTGTTGTTATAAACAGAGTGGATTATCCCGGCATTACCTCCACAGCTTTGGCCACACTAAAATTATCCAAAAACCGAGGCTTCTTACTACAAAATAGGTGGATTTGAGGCTGGTGATAAAATTATATCTAAGAGCCACACAGTGCTGTTCCCTATGCGCCTGTTGCCAGGATTCTTCTCAGATTACAAAGATATTATGTGGAAGGGTGGTTTAAGAATCACATTTAGAAGAGCTGCCAATGATAATAATGCTTTGATGAGGTACAGCACATTAAACTCTACAGGGGAAGCTCTGCCCAATACCCTACCTGATGAAGGCAAATGCATTATTCAGACTATGGAGCTAAGAATCCCAGTTGTTGAATATGAAGCCAGTTATGCTCTTAAATACAAAGCAGATATAATAAAAAATCCACAGATTCCTTTACAATTTTATACATATCAATGTGTACAGAAGCCCGCATCTGGTACTTATTATGAGTTTGATGCTACAAATTCATTCTCCAGTATACAATATGACATGCCGGATTTTGTGGTGGTTCTGTTTCAGACTGGAAGACACAATAATCAGGAAAAAAATTCAAGTAGATTTGATAACTGCAACATCAAGAACATATATCTTAAAAATGGCAGAAATGAGGTATTTCCTAGAGAAAATTATAATTTAGACATTTCCAAGGATGATTTTCTTAAATTATATGAAGCATTTACAGCATACAAAAGGGTCACTACTGGCAATACTGACATGTATTACACACCAGATGAATTCAAAGCACAGAGACCCATGTTTGTGATCAACACTTCAAAAAGGAAACAAGTTGTGGTTAATGACAGGACAAACATTAAAATTATCTGTGAATTCCACGATACACTCCCCGTTGACACCATATGTAGTGTTATTCTCATAGGGGAAAAATCATATGTTTATGATGTAAGAAATGAGAGAGTCACAGAACAATTCTAGAAAAGCTCTGCTTATTACATTGTTTTAATATTAGATAAACAAATTGAGGCTGGTGTCCAATTGAACTTAAACCGGAAATAAATATGTGTGTGTGTGTGTGTGTGTGTGTGTGTGTGTGTATGTGTGTGTGTGTGTGTGTGGGTGTGTGTGTGTTAATACGTTTGGCGTAGTTTTAGGTGTAGCCAAAAAAAATATCAAGAGGGGCATATTTTTAACAAATTTATGGACAACAATCTCACAGAAGTGCCTTTTATAAGTGTATGCAAATCAATCTGAGGGGGGTCATACTTTCTCAGGAAATTCCCGAGGGAATTTTTACAAAAATCTTAGATTAGACAGGGTTCCACACTTGAGCAAAAAGCTCATATAGGCATGTTGAGCAAGTTTTAAGTGTAGACAAATCTGCCAGAGGGGGGTTCATACTTTCCGGCACTGGTTGTGGTACAAAACACACTACTCACAATGAAAAAACTTTATGTATATTTTCAATTAAAAATGAAAAAGATTTTTCTGCAGTCCAAAAATAAAAAAAAAACTAGTGAACATGGGAGTAAGAACGAATCCACTTGGAAAATGAATGAATATTTCTTGAAAAAGCGAAAATATGCTGAATATGACCGAAAATCCATCACAATATGCTTTATCACGTTGAAATGGCCAAATATGCCGAAATATGCCCTTAAAAAGCACCTTAATTCAATTAGTTTATTCACAATATGAATTTCTATATATTTAGCAAACACATCACCCTTAGCAAAAAAAAAAAAAAAATGCTAAGTCATGAAAATCCTATCCCTAGTGATAACATACCTTAACTGCATGAGAGGACGAGGACAGTCTGATATCTATACGCTACAGGGAGGTGCATTGTAGGTCGGGTCTTGAATAGTCTATCTGAGCATGAAGTTGTCTTAAAACAATCTCAAACTATACGCTACATGCCATTCTGTTTCGGTAGCTTTCATTTCGTAACGTGGTAACGAAGCTGTTATTCACGGAGGTTAGGCGTCGCACCTAAGAAAAACTTATCTAAAAAAATAGAGCCTGTGAATTAACTAAAACTTGATAGTAGTTCACATAAATAAATTGTGAAAACGTAATTATCAGTAATTCCTACTCACCATTTTCAAACTTCTTCATGACTTCAATTGATGTAATACACTACAAATCAACAGAAAGAAACTATTAATTTATGAGTGCACCACTTCAACAGCTCGCTGCCTTTTGCCGACTAACGCACTGAGACTGTACAGTACAAGAATTTCCGCAAGGGTGCGTAAGTGGTCAGATATGATACAACGCCTCTAGTGTTGACTGCACCTGAAAGAATGTCGATCGCATAACTGTTGGTATGTTTATGTCTCAATAATAATGAAGGTATTCGCAAGTCACTCAGGGTGTTTTTGAAATTTGATGCAACGATTGCCCATTGTCTGTATTATAACACATGATCTCTCTTATCTATGTTTGTTACGCAGTAACGTCTCAAGTGGGGAGAGGAGCGACCTCAGCCTGATAGTTTCCAACAAACAAGAAATCAATATCATCAAATAACCATTTTCTCCATATGTTCTTATTTCATATGATGTCTGGGGACGCAGGGGTGGCTCAAGATAGAATTTTCCTCCGGGCGAGGTGCATTCTCTCACCCACATCTTTCCAACCTGTCACCCACCCCCCCAACTTTCTTTACTTTCCACCATCCTCCAATAAAATAAAAAAGTGACCATAATTTGTATTTACGTTTAAGTTTATAATAATATTCGGGTTGCATTAAAAAAATTATTGAATATTTCAATCTTCTAATAGTCTATCAAGCATACTTTTTTATTACACAAACATAAATGACGTAAAATAATAGCCTTATTTTGAAAATATTGTAAGTGTTCCTTGTGTTAATTTTAGTAATTTTTTTGGGTACATGATGTATACGAACCGTTTGAAAAAATCACAAGAATATCGGTTGCCCAAATATGGCACGGTGCGAAAACGAACCAGTGGGCATTGGTGAGGTCATTTCTAGACACGTAAAGAAAAACTCGTTATTACTTCGTTTATAATTCTATTTAGATGATAATATTCTAACTTTACACATGTAATATAACATTTGTTAAGTAACTATTGATTGCTGCTTTTATTATTTTGTGCACTCTGTTTATACAGGATGTCCGAAAATGAATATACCCTTTTCAAAACATTTATTATCATCACCATTAGGTGGTATGAGTATGGTATGACACAAAGCGTGCTCATACTCAGCTCATAGGGTGATAATAATTGTTTTCATAAGGGTACAATCATTTTCGGAAACCCTGTATTTTAAGCTAAACATTCCAAATATTTATTTTTACAAAGAAACATTTTTTTTCAAAAGACAACTACAAAATAAATTTACTGAGACTGAATGCAGGGCAACGTTACAGTTACAGTTGTTGCAGTTTTTGTTTGTATGCGAGCACTGGCGCAGGAACGGGGGGAGGGTACAGGGGTACATTGAACCCCCAAATTTTTGAAGGGGGTACAGTACCCCCGTAAACCGTAGATATGAGTTGTAAGCCCTGTAAACAATAATTTGAAAGACTCAAGATGCTGCTGTAAAAGGAACCTATTTTCTAATAGCTCAACACCATGAAGTTTATATTGTGTACACACATTACCTTCCTTTAGAAAAAAATCAAACCACACTAAATCTATTATTGTATATTTTGGTACTCTAAGTTAGTTCACTTCATCTGTGCTTTTTAAAATCTTTTCGAGGAGATGAAAATTGTTTAAAAAGGAGTGTGAGAGATGGAATAAGATAAAGTTTAGTTTCAGAAAATCATGTTGCACGCTAATGCATCTTACTGTAAATGATTGGGGACACTTTTTAAAGTAATAGTCCACCGATAAGATATAGGTATACAGGGTGTTTCGTAAGTTCGTTTACAACGCTTGGGAGGTGATTGATTGTACGAATGAAAATAAGGTGGAAAGTTCATGTAACGAAATTCCGGAAACGGCTTTGTTGCCGAGTCCTTGACGTTTGAAAACGTGCGAAAATGATTTTCTGAAATGAATAATGGCAAAACGGGTGGAGAGAAGTCGTCGGTGTTGGGCGGTCCACTAAGAAATTGGGTACGCTCTTGTCAAAAAATCAAGCGGCAGTGTTGTGCAATGTCGGCACAAGGGATTCCCAAAAGGACGCGAACGAAGATGTTGACGGGAGTGGGGTGGGTGTGCGTTCTGCGTGAGCTGGTATCGACGAAAATTGGCATGTGTTGAATGGCACCAAAAAACAAAGAAAATTTCCTGACACCTATATGTCAGGAGCTTACGAAACACCCTGTAAATGTATGCTTCAGAAGAGTATACGAGTGACCTTTCGTTTCAATTTCTTCAAATAAAGTTTTCCTATACTAAGTCTTACATAAGAAATTGTGAACATTTTTTCTACCCATGAAATTATATAAATTATAATTTCATATTCCGTCACTTTATGAAGAGTTTATATTTTCCCCATTTTAACACATTAAATGCATTGAAAATTCTCCTCAGACAAATTATTTGCAGTTTTTTTCTATTTCTATTTAAACTGTAGATCCAGTTCCGATTATTCTGTCTGAGCATAAAGTGAATCTAGAATAAGTTTTTGACAAACTTCTGAGTAGAAACCGAGATAAGAACATGCACTTACAATAACGAGAACGACCTCATCACAGAGGAATCTTTACTCGTCTCATATCGATAACATTCCTAGTTGAAATGGAGCAGTGATGTTTCATAGACATTTAAGAAAGTATGTGCGATCTTTAATTTTTTTCATAGGAAGAGATGGACTTGGGTTTACTCTCTCAATAAATAACAGAAACTCAGGTTTCTATTAATTTAAACCTCCCATTCACTTTTTACCTATATAGTAAATATGCTTATAATTGAATGATTATAGTTTCAAATCTAATTTTGATATTGAATTGAACACAAAACGACATTATTCCAAGTTAAAATGTAAATCCAATCTATGAGAAAATAATAAAAATCAACTGAATAGACGTCTGGTCTGACTGGGGCTGTTCCTGTAGGTTTGAGTTGCTTTGTCAAGCACTGTGATGCTTAGACTTGATTCATAGTTTTGAATTTTTTTCTGCATGGATTAAATGCCATGGAGGTCTATTAATTGAAAAGAAAAGTAGGTTAAAAGTATTGAGACTTTTAAATGATTTCTCTGATCAGTTAAGGTTAGATGCATGGCACTGAAATTCCAATTTCGATTGGATATGTTTGTCAATGTATCTGCCAGATTGTCACTGCCTGGATTTCACGGCGGATGTTCTCCCTTAACTCATGAAGGGTGCGTGGTTTGTCTCGATTGACCTTGCCTTTCAGGTGACTTATCAGGTAAAAGCCTGGTGGACCCAAATCCGGTGACCTGGGAGGCCATAATCCTATTGAAACGATTCTGTCAGGGAAAAAGGATTCCACCTCAGCCATGCTCACTCGAGAAGTGTGGCATGTTGCTCCATCTTGTTGGTACCAACCGAGTGTCAATTCCTGATCATCCAACTGATTCACGAACTCTCGAAAAAGTTCGATCGAGTCG
The DNA here is from genome assembly GCF_977018435.1 of Lepisma saccharinum. Taxonomy (NCBI): domain Eukaryota; kingdom Metazoa; phylum Arthropoda; class Insecta; order Zygentoma; family Lepismatidae; genus Lepisma; species Lepisma saccharinum. The sequence continues at coordinate 119,470,947 of NC_139230.1, forward strand.
AAATAAATATGGCCGATTATGAGCGCTGTGATAATGCACAGAACACGCCTACCTTTTGTAGATGAAAGGGTTCCTCGAATAGTGCATGCGGGTTTTCAGTACCCCCAGACGCGTGTGTTTTGGAAGTTCACATAAACGGATAGGTGGAACCACACCTCATCACTGAACCACGTGTACTCCAATATTCCTGGCCTCTCAGCAATAAATTGCTGAAACCAACGGCAAAATGTCATTCGTTTATCGTAGTCAGTCTCTTTAAGTTCATGATCAACTGTACACCGGTAGGCATAAAGTTCGGCCTTCTTCGCAGTTCTTTGACACGTGATTCGGGATAGTCCACTTTCTTGCGATAAACGTCGAAGAGATTTTGTGGGAGAGGCCAACAAGCTGTTTCCTACGTCTGCCACTGTTTCTTCCGACAATTTTGGGCGGCCCCCGCCGTGCTGATCCAACACTGTTCCACGGGTTTCCAGCTTCTTCACTAGCATTTGTATGCATCGTTTAGACGGCGGGCGTCGACCACCAGTGGAGGTGAATAGGGGAGGCGAGGGGGGCAGTTGTCCCCCAGTTTTCGCCACTTTTGCCCCCGCAATATGGTAAATGTTATCTACAAAGGAAAGTATACTGTCTTTGCCCCCTAGTTTTGGCACCTTGCTCGGTTTTGGGACCCAATCGCCGCCACTGTCGACCACCAAACTGTTCCAGAAACATTCACTGACATGTCTTAAAGGACTCACTAATCCAATAGTATTTCACAAGAAACACGCGCTCTTCAACAGAATAGCGATACATTGTAACTACGACTTGAAAACAAGCAAGCACCTCACGATACTTTTCGCACTTTACTGAAAACACGGTGCCAACAAAAAAGACTCGCGAAACTTGTTTGTTGCCGCCCTTTCTCAACGGCTACGGCAAAAGCCTTGTCACCTTTCTCGTGGAATACATTATATTCTCTCGAAATTTCATTGCAAACGGCCAAATATTTACGCAATGACGTGATTTTTTTTAGGCTAACTTCGAGTGGGACACCCGCTATTAGGGTGGTCCTATTTTGTTTCGAATTTAATTTCGCATACTTGCTAATTCTGTTCCTTTTCCACGAACATATTTTACTGAAAAAATCAGCCAAATTGGATATAATTTAGAGGTAGCTCAAGCAACATGAAGTTTTGCCGTAAGGATGCATATGTAACGTATATGGGATACAAGCAATAATTATTGACGAAATTGTACTATTTACACAATGAGATGATTTTTTATCACAATGATACAATTATTTATTACACAATTGCAATTCATTACAAAAAATAAGTTAAAATAATTTAAATATTCAGTCCGTGTTCATTTCAAAATAAATTTCTTTAAAATCCAAAGATAATCTTATTAAGATCTTATTAAGGAAGTTGGTAAATTTTTAAAGAGTGTTTCAAGCATCTGAAACATAACTTCCATGTTCCCTAACTACCTGAATTAGGGCCTGGATTTCACTTTATTTGCTTGTTATTGACACTTAGGACAGAACTGGAATTTTTTCCACTTGTTCAAGTGTGCTCCGGACCAATCCAGTGTCGTAAAAGTGGGTACCTTAAGGAGACTCTGGTGGGTAAAGGCAGATTTCATCACCCCCCACCTCCAGCCGTGATGAAGATAGTGTGGGCCCTAACTTCCCACCACCTATATGCCTTCATGGTGTGGTGCTAAGCACAGGGGAGCACTTTACTTTAGTTTCTTATTGACTCAACAAAGTTCAACAGTATTGTTGACAACCTTTAGTGACTGAAAGATTGCTTTGACGTTTTAGAATTTGTGCGAGTCACCCCAGCCCTTGAGTTCATTTTGGAACCTGAAATCAACATCACTTGGAAGAAACCTAAGGTGTAAAGGGAGGATGAATTTATCAAATCAAATAGACGTTTTATAACTAAGCTTTGGAAGTATGTCAGTTTGATGCATATTGAACTCCAGTTTTCATCACAAGCCTTAAGACCGAGTAGTATACAACCCCGTATACCAGGTTTTTTGTCATGTCTGTTGCCTAAATTCTGGCGGCAAAGGGGCAATTATGTGAATTCTTGGAATTGCCGGTTGTCTTGGGCTTTTCCGGTGACGTTGATGAGTTGTGACGTCATAAAATGGGCGGGGTTTATTTTGTGTGAAGGATGTTGATGGGTGTGACGTCATAAAATGAACGAGTTTTAGTTTGTATGGTGGGATGTGATTGGTTATTGGGGAGGAGGAAATGTGTGTAGCGGGTTTTGTGGTGACGGTTGATTGTCTCGAGGTGACGGTTGGTATTTTAGGAAGTGTGCGTTTCCTTTAATGGGTTTGAGGAGCTGGCGTTGATGAGTGTGTCTGAAATCTTTGTAGGACCAACGGTTTCCTAGTTTCTATAAGTTCCATCCTAGACCAACCTTCCGACCATTTTTCTGAATCCTTTAAGGGAAAACAGATGGGCATCTGATTCAACGCGTTGACCATGAGTGGATAAAAAGAGAAGACGCGAGAAAATTTACCTGTTTAGGATGCGATGGAGTAAGAACCAAAGGAAATAAAGGTGGTTGTTGGAGAATAAAATTTCGGAATTATGGTGGACACCTTTCAGAAAAATGGTTAGAAGGGGGGAGGGTCTAGGATGGAAAGTAAAGAAACAAGGAAAACGTTGGTCCTAGAAAGATGACACTTGGATCGTTGGAAAGAGGACTTCGAACAGAGTCCGAAACCGTTCGAACCATCTTTCTATCTCAATTAGGAACGGAATATAAGCATTTGAAATTTTGCCATAAATAAAAAAAATAAAAAATAATCGGTGAAAAAAAATTAAAAATCGAGAAAAGAAAAAAATCTATAAACAATGGAAACAAATCGGGAAAAATCGAAAAATTGAAAAAAATCTAATTTTGGGGCAAAAATTTCAAATGACCATATCTCTGTTCCTAATTAAGATAGAAAGATGGTTCGAACAGTTTCGGACTGTGTTAGAAGTCCTCTTTCCAACGAACCATGTGTCAGCTTTCTAGGATCAACGGTTTCCTAGTTACGTTAATTTTCATCCTAGTTTCCTAGTTACGTTAACTTCCCTTCCGACCATTTCTCTGAAAGGTCTCCACGATAATTCAGAGAATTTCTCCCCAACAACCACCTTTCTTTCCTTTTGTTCTTCCTACATCGCATACTACACACGAAACATCTTTCTCGCGTCTTCTTATCCACTCAAGGTCAACACGTTCAACCAGATGCGCATCTGTTTTCCCGTAAGGAGAGGAGGGACAATTACGCACTAGTTGTGTATTTATTTTAATATCTTTGGATTGGCCACCGCTATTTAAAAAAGTGTTTAGCATTCAAGAGAGTATGGATTTCTCTCCATGTTGCAAGTGAAACTGTTTTTCAAGTTGATTAGTAAGCTAGACACAATGTTTGAAAAATATGATTAATAAGTATTTACAGAATCCCATGTATTCCTTATGGGAAATCGACTTCGACTTCAAGTTACGACTAATCAAATGGGAGTTTCGACTATTTCTACTACTATGACATAGTTAAACGTGTCCTTTTACCGTCCATGTACCGTGCGTCCATTTCGATCTTCAGCCGAGAGATCGGGAGAAGCGTGGCGGGCGGCGCTGGCGGAGATGCCGACATTTGCGGCCTGTAATGCCCGCTTATTTTTATGTACATATGCAGCCATTTATATAAATATTGCAAAACGAGCACTAACCTGTGTTATAAGAGTTGTTCGAACTGATATCCACCAAGTGCCAAGTGTGTAGACTTTCGGGGAGAATACGTTGAATAGCCTGAAACTTTCGTGCCTGTAGCTAAAGTCCTTCTGGGCCGGGCCGAGAACTTATCAGACCCCCTCGTAACGTGAACCTTGCGGCTGGCATTCCAATCCTCTTACTGACACAACACACATACACACTGCAATAACACAAACAAGTAACGGCAAGTAACCAATAATAACACTCTTGCGCACAGTACGAAATTAACACGCTCTTGGTTTACATCTGCTCGCCACTATATTCACAGCTCTGTCGCGAAGGAACAAAAAACTTGAGCTCGGAGATTTCGGATTGCAAGGAAGCTCACGAACACCATTGACTTTTAACGGTTTCGTCTACAGTGTTGATACAGTGTTGCACATTCGAAACCTCCAAACGATCCCCATCGACACAAAACTCTTTGAAGGATATAAACATAAGCAGGACGTTACTGGTCAAAACTATGATTAATATGTTTTATTATCTGTGGCTCTTTACATTGTATTTTAAAGCGCATTTTTTTGTGTATATATGGGCAGAACGTGGATGAATTACAGATGATAAATTATAACAGAGGTTAGTGCTCGTTTTGCAATATTTATATAAATGTCTGCATATGTCCATAAAAATAAGCGGGCATTACAGGCCGCAAATGTCGGCATCTCCGTCAGCGCCGCCCGCCACGCTTCTCCCGATCTCTCGGCTGAAGATCGAAATGGACGCACTGTACTTTTCTACGTCACTGGATGTTTGATATTCCCGAGAGAACGAATAAAATAATGGTCTCATAAACCTAATGCATTTCTCCTTGCCTCATACGGCCATTCTCGCAGTGTTGCCAAACCTGATGTGCATAAACGAGCTACATTTCACCATTAATAGAGCTAAAGATGACTTTCAAGGAGCTAGATTAACGAAGGCTCCATAAAGTGCCTCCTAGGATAAGTTTAGGTGTCAGAGGGGTGGGGCGTTGCTATTACCGTTAGCTTTAGTGTGATGGCAATTTATTCTTAGTTTTCACCTCCTAGATTTGGCGGCATCGCCCATCTCAATAATCTAATGATGTTCATATGAAATCTGAAATAAAGGATTCCCGGATAAAAATTATTGTCATCCACACTGCTATATATAAAGGAATAGAGGGGCTGGGTGACGCAACATATATATTTATATCACGTCATATGCAAAATGTACAATCATGGCGAAAGTTGGTCTTTGTGGGCTGGAGCCAGCAGTGGCATCATGGTGGGACAGAGGACGGGTGCCACAGTTCACAGTCACACGAGTGCACGAAAGAGCCAGATCTGGCTCCAAAAGAGCGAAGTTGGCAACAGTGATCGGCAGCTGCCCAGCGAGAAAGACCTAGATGAAATTGTCCCTCCTCGCCTTAAAGGAAATACTCTACCGACCACTCTTCTCTCACACTCTTTCCCAAAATTGATCTCTTTTTATCCACTCAAGGTTAACCAGATGCCCATCTGTTTTAAAGGAATTCCTCTACCACAGAAAAATATGGAGATAAGAATGGATAAACCAACGAGACAATGTGTTAATTGTAAAGCATTACGCAAATAACAGAAGTGGCGATAAGTAACCGAAAGAAAGGAACATTGAAGTGTAAGTAACGTATAACGTCTTCAAACCCCAGGAACAAGATTATCAACTGTGCGGTGGCTACCTCGAAAGAGAGTTTTCACAAATTTTCCCATGGAATATACAGTTCTCCACTAGTAGTGCTCAATGTTTATTAGGATTTGTGTAAAAGGGTTGAGTTTTACAACAATACATATATAAGTGATCCGTCAATTTTCTATAAGTCAGTTAAAAAGAACAAAGCCGAGGTGTACTGGTTAAGGTTGTTGGATTTTAAGCAATAGATTTTGTTTTTGAACTGATGTTAATAATATTTTAACAAATCAAAAAAAGTCTGTTAATATTTTAAACAATGTGAGTGAAGTGTAGGGTGTGTTTAAAACTGTAGGTCCACTATACTCTTGTAGCGACAGCCACTGTGGTGTGGCGAAAGCCACTTACTTTTGTTGCCACCTAACGGGGGAAGAACGAACTCCTTCCGCCTCACCAGACCCGAGTTGATTGACCCCTGGAAGCACGGGTGAAAGACAGGGGGACACAAAGAGGACAGTGAGACTCGAGGCATCGCGGAGACAACGACGGGAGCGGTCTCCTTCGGTTTTACTCAGTGTTTGTAGTGTAACTGTCGTGTTCATCCAGAATAAACCAAGGAGGTAAGACAACATTCTTTCATTGGGTGATTCTACCCCAAACTCTCTTTATCGAAAAAGTAAAATGGGTGGATAAGTTATTGTTAGAAAAAAAAATGTGAATGTCCATAGTGTGAAGCTTTTTTTCATGCTGATGAAAAAGACTGTGGTATTATGAAAACTAAAGATGTGGTAAGTACAGAGACCATTCCAAATGTGAAAATGTAAAGAACGGTGTAATTAAATGTTTGGAAAGTATACTGTTTTTATTGTAATGATTACAAGCAATAAAATATCTTTAAAGTTTATGAATGTTTAGTTACAATTTTTGAAGTACATAATCTGTGCATATATAAATTATTTACAATGAAATGAATGGTGGTATATATAAATGTATGCAAATAGGCAATAAAATGAAGGGCGTGCTTGTTTGGATCTCACTTTTCAAACTGTAGTTCCTATTCTGCTTAGTCATTTTGTAAATGAATTGGACGTAAAAACAAACTGAAACTATTAACACAGAGTGGTTCGAATTCTACTTTAAATAAGTTAACCTAATGAACTAACGCTGTAATGGTAACCTATCTTATTGTCTAGTATTCAACTGTCCCGGGTTTGGCGCCTAATGAAAATGTCCATTCTAAGCCCATCTCAAATTTACCGGAGGTAATGTTGTTACCTTGTAATAAAAATGCCTGACTGAATACCCGGTGGAAACACACATTGTCCGGACCCACAAGGTCATTGCAAACGTGTGGGGAGAAAGTTCTCGAAATTGTAAGATTTGGGAGTTCAGAAAAGTGAACTTGTAAAATTTGGGCTTAAAGTCTTGGAAGTTCACAAAAGTCAAACTTGATAAATGTGTGAAAGTTAAGAAGAGAGATTCCAGAAATTGTAGTAGTGGTTAACACATTAAATCTATGTGAATATTAAAGAGGTAAATAATTGAGAGAATTATTTTTTGTATTTTGGAATTTGTAGTTGTAATGTTGTTAATAAAGGTTAACACAAAAATATTCAAGGTTCCAGGGATGGAAACCTAGTGGAGACACCAGTCTACGGTCGAACTCGGGGCTCTTGAAGACAAATTTGAAAGGTACAAAGGTTGCTTGTTAGATACCTGATGTCGATACCATCATTCCATTTCACAAGGTTGTAATGAAAGAAAGTGACAGCAATGCGACAGTAAATAAATTAAGGTAATCAAGCGGTGACATAATGGCAATGTTTCGCATTATGATCAAGGAGTCCAGAATCGATACCCGATGACGATACACCAATTTCGAAGTTGCGTCTTATGCCTTAATATTTTAACAGAGCTGTGTTTGAAATTACAAGTTCGAGTCCTTGTGATCAACACGTCCAATTGAAGTGTTATTTTATCGCGTTTCCTGCAAATGAACCGATTTGTACAACGGAACTAACATTTTCTGCTTTGCATATTAGAACAAAACCGATGCCAAGCTGAATAATAGCATGCAGGGAGAAAAGAGAGAAACAAGGGAGGAGAGAGAGAGAGATGAAGATAAAGAGAGGGAGAAGAAATAGAAGGGAATTAATTTTTCTCTCTACAAAGATGGCGGAACGTAGTCGAAGCATGTTTTATCTCTCCGCAAAAGGTGTCATTACTCTACTGTTTTTGTTTTTGTTATATTTGTGTACTTCAACGCCGTGTATGTGAAGAACAGTTTTCTAGTGGGTCAGCGTGTAGTTTTGACGCTTCATTTGATGAATGGAACTTGGGAAATAGGAGCTTTTTATTTCCTGCGGCTGGATGTGTACCTGAACTCTCGGCAGCCATGTCGCGGTCACCGACCCAAGGGGACCAACCACGAGGTAAGCAAACCGTCGCCCGGCACTTTCACCTGCTGTGCCTCGCCCTTATGTGTGGCTACATCCACTGAACCCCGGTCCCTCAAAACCAAATGCAACTGCTTTCTCTGTTTATTATCAGAACATACAGAGCATAATGAACAAGCTCTCTGATTGTGCTATGAACCTAAGTGAGTTAATACAATATGACTGTCTAGTTTTCATCGAGACCTGGCTGAATGATACTGTGAGTGATGCTGAACTTCCATTCGCCAAACACTTTAACATTTTTAGAAACGACCGTCTAAATCAACGTGGGGGTGCTGTCATGATTTGTGTAAACACGAAATGGAACTATAAACACCGTCGTGATCTGAGTCTGGCTTGCGAAGTTATTTGGGTGGAGGCCAATATTCATAAAGAAAAAAAAAAAATTCTTGGTTCATATTATCGCCCGCACAAAAACTCTCCCCTCCATATCCTCGAAGCTTGGAGGGATTCAGTGTTGGCTGCTATGAAATGTGGAAATGTCGTGTTGTGTGGTGATTTCAATCTCTCCATTGAGTGGGAAAATCCAACAACTGGAATCGTAAATTGTTCAAGTGATCAGTGGTTTCTCGACACTTTCATACACGGCATGTGGTTGAAGCTGCATAACATGCACAAAACGCGTGGAGAAAGCAATTTGGACTATGTGCTGGCAACACTGTGCGAACTAGAGATAACACCTGAAAGGAATTTGCTGCCTTCGGACCATACCTCTCTCGATGTCGCTGTGAGCCTCCCCTCCGCTGAGAAGGTCAAAAATCTCCACCCCCAGAACGGTCCTCGCCGCCTGTGGCGAAAAAACCCTGAAACGACGTCCGGCGAGCACTCGATGCCTATCCCTGGTATCTGCTGGAAGAGGAAGAGGTCAACGACGCCGTGGAGATGTTCCTGGAAGCCCTGCATGCTGTAATAAAGGACCTTGTGCCTAACAAGAAAGCGCGTTCTGCAAAATATCCAATTTTGTTCCTAACATTGAAAAACAAAAATCTGGCCTGGATCTTGTGGAAGCAGTACCCGAATGAACATACCCACGAAACGTTTAGTGATATTCGGAGATTCAAAATAAGGTATACTGAATGTGTAAATATCATAACAACCGAGTGTGTTGCTGAACCGAAGAAGTTCTACTCGTTATTAAATTCGAGCAAACAGAATCTTCGTGTGCCAATGGAAATTGTAAATAATTCTGACACCGCTGTTGGAGACGAAAGAGCACAACTTTTTAACACTTTTTTTCATGAAAATTTCTCCTGAGACAGTTTCCGAACCTCTTCCTCATGTTAAGTCTGTTAGTTCCCACACACTCTCATCGATTAAAACCTCCCCTCAAGAAGTCAAATCTCTCCTCACCTCTTTGCCGTTACGCCGGTCCTTAGGCCCCGATGAAATTCCGACATTTTTTTTTTAGCAAGTCAAGATGGCGCCGAGTGCAAGCCGTGCGAAATTTGTAGCTCCGCTCTTTATCTGTTTTGCGCTTGTGCTAGTACGAATCTGCGTAGTGAAAAAGTGTTTTCCGCCGTGTGAAATTGCAGTTAACGATGAAAACATATGTGCAGATCAGTTCTATGACAGTTATTTGAAAACTCTGAGTGCTTTCCCAACGCTTTGTGCTGTTCGAGGGGCGAGCGCGTGCAAGGGCGCTTCGAGGAAAGCCTCGCCCGGGACCTCCGCCAGGAAGTGCATGCTCCAGCACCTCTTTCTCCTGCTATTGCTCCATGGAGACGTCGAACTTCAACCTGGACCAGGGACGTCTACAGGGTTAACAACATCAAGTGATAATGCATTTCACCTTTACTATCAAAACGTGCAGTGCCTAAAAAATAAGTTTTTTGGCTATGAACTAATGACGGCTGAGTTCTCCGAATACGACTGTGTGTGCTTTAGTGAGTCATGGCTCAATTCTGATATCTCGTGTGCTGAAATTCCGCTATATGAGCAGTTCAATGTTTATCGCAAAGATCGTGAAATGCGTGGGGGTGGTGGTGTTATGGTGTGTGTGAACAAGAAGTGGCCCAGCAAGACACGACTGGATTTACAACGAGACTGCGAATTATTCTGGGTAGAAGTAAGTATAAACCACCATAAAAAATGCTTGTATGTTGTTTCTATCGGCCTCATAGGCGGAGTCCCAAAGAACTCTTAGAGTGTTGCTATGAATCTACTCTGGCAGCTCTATACAGCCACGAAGTTATTTTGTGCGGGGATTTTAATATGCATATAAAGTGGAATAATCCTGTAAATGGCATACCAACCACTGGAGACGAAGACTGGTTCATAGACAATTTTATTCATAGACTAGGTCTTCTTCAGCAAAATATGCACAACACCAGAAAGGACAAAAACCTTGATTACATTCTCTCCTCTTTTCAGGACTATGTGCCACATAAAACAATGAAAAGTAAAAAGTTCCCCCCTTGGTTTGATAAAGAGTTGCAGCATCTGTTACATAACAAAAAGAGAGCATGGCAACTGTGGAAACGTTTCCTCAATCCCCACACACACAACACTTTCAAAGCACTTCGAAAGCATAGTAAAGACTTTATGAAACAGAAATACACCGAATATGTCAACACAGTCACAAACAAACTCCTTACTAATACTACAACGAGATTCAGGACATTAATAAATTCACGGAGACAAACCAAGCGCATCCCTTTAGAAGTAACACACAATGACATTTCAGCTGTTGGTAATGATAGAGCTGAACTATTTAATCTAACATTTCAAAATAATTTTGTTTCAAATGATGTTTTAGATCACCCGCCTATCAAATCTATCTGCTTTCATTCTCTTTCTACCGTCTTTACAGAACCAGGTGAAGTCTTGAACTTCCTTACATCCTTTTCTTCTCACCGAGCATCTGGACCAGACAATATTCCTACTATTTTCCTTCAATAAACAGCTCACTCACTAGCTACTCCTTTTGCAATGTTATACAATAGATGCTTCTCTGAAGGCTGCTTTCCCACTCGATGGAAGAAAGCAAATATCATTCCTATTTTTAAATCTGGAAGTACTAACGATACTACATGTTATAGGCCCATTTCTCTCCTTTCCACACTTGCTATTGTCTGTAAAAAAATTCTGAAAAAAAAAAGACTTCTAAAATTCACATCCCCTTACATTAACCCAGCACAACACGGCTTTCTTCCAAATTCTTCACGCCTTACCAATCTGTCTTGAATGCAATCCTGTGCCATAAACGCAATTACTAATCGTAATCAGTTAGATGTTGTTTACTTTGATCTGTCCAAAGCTTTTGATTCAGTGGATCACCATTATTTACTGCATAAATTATCTAACAGATTTAACATCACTGGAAACACGTTAAAATTAGTAAAAGACTATTTAAGAAATAGGCAACAACGCGTTATACTTCCTGGAACTCATTCTAACTGGCTTCCTGTTATATCTGGTGTGCCGCAAGGAAGCGTTCTTGGCCCTTTGTTATTTGTATTCTATTTGGATTATTTCACAGACCTCTTTAATTCCCCCATCTCAAGCACAATTCTAATGTTTGCCGATGATTGCAAGATTATGAGAGAAATAAAACAGCCATCAGACATGCAAATTCTCCAAAACGACATTAACAGATTCTCTGAATGGTGAAAGCAATGGAAACTGTCCACGAACCCTTCTAAATGCTCTTACATAACAATTTCATTGTAACAAAACATTGTTGAAGGCAATGGACATTTCCACTTTGACGTTTTAAATCCATTCATTTTACAGATAATGACACAAACATGAGATGAGCAAAATATCTCGGCGATATTTGTTTTGCTTCTCGAGAAACACGCCTTCAAACACCGCAGAAATTCACCTCCTACGTCACGGATTTGAAAACGTCCTCTCCACAGACAGGAGGTCCTCTGACGTCATCACTTAGAAATCGTAGCCGACGTAAAAGACCGGCCCCTAAGCTACGTCATCCAGTGATGCTGACGTCATGAAGTGAGTCCCAAGCAAGACGACGGGAGGATTGCTTCTTGTGCTATTACATAATACATAAATTCTTCCTTCAGGGACTGACACAGTGGCAAACGGAGGACAAAATTACAAATCAATTCACAAGGAGAGGATTATTTCATTCTTTGTCAGTTAAAATAAATACGTTCTAATAGGATTTTTTTGGCGATAAAACACGCCAATGATAACGAACCTAACTAATAGTGCTCTTAAAAAGTAGAAACCTGAACTTTGTAGACCTTGTTGACTGACTAAATGTGATGCTCAAAAATTAATTTACTTTTCAGTTTTAAACCACGTTACGATTACATTATTTTCTTCTGTACACCCTTTATTAACGGGCATGGAAAACGTCAAAATATCCTTTCACTCAGGCTGGATAAAATATAAGAACTTCAGATATAGTTTTCATTCCAATTGCATTGCAACACACACGAAAATCGAGATGGTAGTGTGAATATATGAATGAGAAGTCAGCAGGTCATTCCATGTCAAAGCAACCTATACAAAAATAATTTTGAACCTTTAGTATTCGGATTTTTAAAGATTTTTTTTGTTTATACATTACACATATCAAAATGATAAAAAATTAGATTTTCGGGGCTCTTGGTTTTTGAGGTATTGACTTTCAAAAACTCAACAATTGCAAGAAATCGAGAACCTTTCTAATATATCAACACACATACGCAGTTTTCAATTTGCTTACCAAGCATTAAAATTGATAAATATGAGATATTTTCATGTTATTTGTAGTCCAAAAATTGTTTAAAAAATTATTATAAAGACTTTTCCATCAACGTCTCGGCTTAAGTAACAGTTTTAACCTGGAAGTCAACAATTTAAGAAATTTAATACACAATATAAAATTAATTTCCATACAAACCCATTGCCGTCCAATTATAAAATTTCACACACAGTCAATTAATATCTTTGAAACTTCTATTCTTTTCAAAAAATTTCAAAGGGGGTTCTTGAGATTTTGAAAAACTACAAAATTCAAATACCAGTCATGTTGCATTTCAAGTCAAAGCTCATTAAAACAAAAGAGAATGGCATAAATTTGAGCCGTTGAGGTCAAAATAGGTTTTTTTCTACAGCTGTTTAAAAATTCCAAAATATTAAATTTTTGCGATTGTTGAGTTTTTGAAAGTTAATAGCCCAAAAAATCTGAAATTTTAATTTTTCTTTACTTTTCGGGTACTATCACTGCACCAAAAAATATCCATTTCTGAGAAGTCAAAGTTCAGACGATTGGTTGATTGGACATGGAATGACCCAGCAGTGAAACCCATCCCCCCAATTTTGGTCATTTTGGCTGCAATTTACCCTTTCAACACCAGCCCTGCTTGTCAGCTACATTCAATTCTGCGGCATTCTATGGAATACACACTAATTTCTTGCACTAGCTGTCCCTTGTAAAAATAAATACATACAAATTGCATCTTGCAACTTGAGCCTATGCACTTTGGTACAGTCAACGGCAAAGATAATGATAGGCAAATTTTCCACCGCTATTTTTGCTACTTTTTATTCTACATCCTGTGTTGTTTTAAGGAATGAAACTATGTTGGTTCGAAGCAGGCATTGTTCTCTGTTTATTGACGTCTTTATTTCAATTCATTGTCATCATATTGTGTAATTCAGACCGAATGAAGATGGTGGTGAACAATTTGCCTACTGTTTCTTTCGCTGTTGGGTGTACACACAGGCAAGTTAGAACTCATTCTTGGGAAAATGACTCGTGGAAAATAATCATGTTCACAAATGATGAAGAAAATTAACATTAATAAAAAGTAGTTTTGAACCAGCCAGTTATATGCTTGTAAAAGATCTATACAAATATTAAAGTTCAAATATGTCATGAAAGTGTTCCATATAATCTGTAAAATTCAAAATAACTTACCTACTCTGAGGAAAAAATGGAATTTTCTACGCATAAATCAGAATTTTCAAGTCAAGTGCTGAAATTATGGCCATCTCAAGATAGTCATGTCAAAGTTCTGACTGCAAAGAGGCTATTAAATTTGAGATTCTACTTGAAAGTTATTTTTTAAAGCATGAGATTTAATTTATGGACGAATGATTAATATTTCAAAGTACACTTTAAAAAATACTATTGAAACCATACAATTGATTTTTTGCATAACTTTCCTGTAACTTTTGGCTAATCGTGTCGATGGCGATGTGATATGTGGAGCTTGATGATAGGACACTCAAAGAATACCCATGCTGATATTTGAACCTACACCCTGTCCCAGTTATCTCTGGAGCAGGAAAATGAAAAACAAATTTATGCGCAAGACGCCTCCACCAATCAACATGTGACAGGAACAGAATTGTATGGAGGGGGGAAAGTGGCTGCAGTTACGAGGCTTCCCATCAGCATGTACTGCTTCGCTCTGCTCACTCCCTTCTTTGCTGCTATGTGCAGCCTTGCTCCAGAGATAGTTGATACAGATTATAGCAACATCTCTGGCTTCATATTAACATTTTCATAGACTAAGAGCCATATGTGAATTTTCACTTAAAATATTTTCAATCTGATAGGGGCTGAAATTTATAAGAACCTGAAACAGAAGGATTGTTACACCTAGATGTAAATGAATACTAGGCAATATATTCTGCAAATGTTCAATTTTTACCCCTAATGATGTATGGCCTTTTGAGGGAGGGGATACACAAAATGGTAAATGACAAACTTATTGAGGTTTGAACATGTACACACACTAAAATAAAAACTATTAATATTCATGAAAGCATGTACTTCCAGTGAATAACATCTTTACTTCCACATAGTGCAGATGTACTTGACATGAATGATTTCCAAGAGTTTTCTTGATTTCAAATGTTGGACAGAATGTAGAAGAGGGTATCAATACATTAAAGAAAACATGCAAAACTATATTATTTTATATTCATCTTAATTACTATATACATTACATATATTGATGTCAGAATGGAAGAGAAAAACTCTCATTTAAATAAAAGAATTTAAATTCAAACTGAATGTCATTGGTGACATCTCGAAACTTCGTTCTGAAATTTAAATTTATTCAAAATCCACAGAAAAAGAATAACAAAAGATGTTAAATGAATTGCATAATATTAACACTGACAATTATATTCTAAATATTAAAATTATTCAAAAACCCCAAAGTAAAGAGAAAGTTAGCATGTAAAGCAAACTAGTTACCATTTGGCTACACAGTAGTTTTCTAAACATTCATACCTGAAACATCTCAAACGATACTACTAAAATCAAAATACTATACATTATGATGGAAAGAGACAAACAGAATACACGCATCAATAAAAACGGTGTGCTGCAGTTAACAATACTTTTACATTCAGTTCAAAATTAAACATTAAATAAACTAAACTGAGGTATGCACAAGTTGATGAGAGTTATTACTCACATTATGTGAGAATCTTGAAAGTAATTTCTCTCAGTGTCTTATAAAGTTGTTGGGCACGTAGTTCAATACTGTGATTTAATATTGTACTTCAATTATGAATATTGCACTCTATAGGTTTACTGTACATAAAATAGAATACATTATTGGATGTATAACCTAAATTTGTATCTAATATATGTGAGCATTTCCACTTTCTATGTTGAGAGAAATTAAGTACAAACCGAAAAAAAACATACAGTCCCTTAATAAAACTACAAAAATAACTAACAAAGTAGAATACAATACAAATATGACAATTCTTGTAGGTTACAAGACATAAATACATAAAAATTTTCACTTACACTTCATGAATTACATAACAACAAAGTTATCAAAATTCATACTGGACACAATTTCTGTATCTTTCTCCCACACTGAGATTTCTTACAAGTCTAATTATTTTCCATTTTTACATAATTGTTTAACAAAATTTTACATGTTACTAAACAAACATTCTCAAGATGTACACCTAATGACAATTTGCAGTCACATGTGTCATGCACAGGCAAGTTGGAGCGAGTTATCTGAATACAGGATAGTTTATGTAAAACAGACATCTGTCTTTCACACCTCCGAAAATCATCATGATGATTCAACATTATTTGTTGAAGTAGAAACCACACAATAGACACAGCAAGCACCACATTTTCTGTTGGAAGCCTTAATTTCCCACGGTCCAATGCATGTAGAAGAGAAAATGGGGCCTCGGGAACTACAACACTTCCATCCATTTGTAGCCAAGATGTACAAGTAGCACATTTTTTCCCCATGGTTTCCTTCTTCACTGTATAGCCAGCAATGTATGTAATAACAGGCATCAGATCATCTGAGACAACTTCAAGTGACAAATCTTCATGCAGAACATCCAAGAAAATATCAACATCTACTACATCACATCTATGTTCTTCTTCACCTGGTGCCAATGATCTGAGAGACACATTTCCTTCTTTGCTGGAAAGTAGAACATTGCTTCTAAATCGAAGTTTCCGTTCATTCTCCAATACTTGCACATACTGGATGCAGTAATTTGATCCTGACATTTGGCGATACATCCCGAAGCGACCCTCCAAATCATCATTTTGCAACTTGCCTAACAGCAAATAATCCAGTCTGTATCGCTGAAACATGTATGATATCATAGCAACAAAAGCATCATTTGTGGTTATTAGAGACTGGAATGTCTGGGAGGTTAAGGCATTTGCAATGGGGACAGATAGCCTCCACTTCTTTAGCCACAATGACATTTTCTTCAAAAATGAAATGGGCATATCATTACCTTGCCTGATGGGTTCACGATACACATCATTGAAGCGTTTTCCTTCAAATGCACTTTTAACATTGACAATTTTCCACCATGTCACAAATATTTGTAGCAATATACAAGTGTCTTCAAAGTCTGGAAATCTTGCTGGATGATCGTTAGCCACACACTTCAAAGCAGCAATGTTTTTTTTTCATGGAAAACGCTTAAGGCAAGTTTCACATTTTGCTTCTGTATGCTTGAAGGGTACAAAACCTTGTTTGACAGCAGATGACCATATTTCAATGAGGAATTCTTCTCCATGTCATACAACACTTAAAGGTGCTTGAATTGTGCTCTGCGGAGAGTTTGTTCATCTTCCATGTCAGGAAATAAAAATGTCTTCTCCTCCTTTTTATTTATCCAATTATTCCTAACACATTTAATTATGTGCACACTATCGAATATGAAGAAAAGTAGCCTACTTTCATCTAAAGGATGCTTAATATATGGCTGTAAAGTTTTGTTGTCATCAAACAGTTCAAAAGTTTTTCTGTTGACTGCATTGTTGTCTGATATTACAGATATAATCCTGAAACCAATGCCTTCAATTTCTGTTATGACTGAGAGTAATAACGGTTTCAGAAAATCTGCTGTTAAATTGTACACTGGCACAATGCAAACCACGTCATTGTATGATGAGACTAAAGATGAAATCATAAAAATTTGAGCAGTTGTTGCCATTTTTTCAGGGTTGGAGTTACTGTAGCCATATAACGAGCCCGCTTTGAAACTGAGTTGAGGATCAATGTATATTTCATCAATCAGTAAATTTACAAGCAACTCGTGATCTTTCATATGTTTCATTTTTGTCTTCAAATACTTGATACTGCCTGAAATTGTATTTCCATTTAAAGAATACTGACTAACCATTGACTGCAGTGTGCGAATGTGTGGTAGAAATATGCTGTATATGCATTATATGCTGTACTAGAATGAACATATACTGCTGCTGCAAAAATTAGTGTCTGGTTGAAATACCGTCTTTGATATTTATCCTGCATGGAAAATTTTAGTTGTTCAACAATGAATTGCAACTCGGTACTTTCACAAAATTTTTCCATTGATTCCAGTTCAGATATCAATGCAATGAGAGTTTCTGTCTTCGAAGGATCATTTACATGTTCTTCCACATATCCCATAACAACTTCAAGTGTTGACACATTGCAGATCTTATCACAGTGTTTGGGCAATTTATGTCTCTTGAGTTTTACCTTATTGACATACAAGTCAAATGTAAGGTCTGTTTCAATAACTATACAACCAACAATAATTGGATAAGTATCACAAATTTTGTACAAACACACATGCAGTTTGGAATTTTGTGTGACACTGAGCCATTTCTGTTGCAGCTTGTTTTCTTGTGAATTAAGATATGAAACTATGTCTGATAGGGTATGAAATGTGGTTTGCTCCATATGTACCCTGTAATCAACCAAACTCTCTTGAACTGCTCGTTGGAAGTTTTCTTCTTCTGCATCAACAAGTCGGCGACTACAACTTGGGTTGGATGTGAGATATGAAAGTAGATTGGGAAAGATTGTAGGTAATGCTCCATCTATCAGTTTTGGTATTTTCCTTTCAAATTCTTTAATTTCACCGTTGACTAAAAATTTATCTACCCTCACAATACAGGAGTCGTGGAAATGTTTTGAGCACACCACTGGATACTTTAATTTGGTTAAGTCTGTAGGAATTTCCCGGAGACATTGGCTGCGAAGCTGGGTTGGCAAAATTTGTGTTTTTTTAAAAAAAGAACAAAACAAACTGTTGTTTTTTTTGTTTAAAACATGTTTTTATTGTTTTAAACATGAGCTAAAAAAATGTTTTAAACAAAAGAAAGTCAACCTTTTCCCAGTAAATTATAGTTAAATACTCATTTTTATGAGTGTAGCGGCGGCAAGGACAGTTTATTTACCTTTGGAGATAAGGTTTACCATACTGCAGGGTGTGCGGGACATAATTTTTTGGGTCGGGACGGGAAATTCTTTAAATCCCGACATTCGGGACGGGGAAAATTCTCAATTTCCCGACAAGTCGGGAAATTTTAGGAACGGGATATGTTCGAAATTTCCCAAAGCTCTTGAAATCTCGAATTCTACACGTAATATCCATCTTAAGTGCTTGTTTTTGCACTTCTGGTACAAAACTAACAATTTCCGATATGTTCCAGATATTTACAATGCAGAAAACGTCGAGAATTGACGACTTTTTAAAATGACCATTCGGTATTTCCCGACTGCTTGGGATCCCGAAAAGTCTGGAAGTCATTTCCCGAAGTCGCGAACGGACCGGGAATTTTTGCCCCAGGCACGTAGCCAGGAATTTTTTGTGGGGGGGGGGGGCGAAGTCAATCCTAGAGGGGTAATTTCTTAATATATTGTGTCACATTGGCAGATATAGCAGGGTACACAGAGGCACTTGCCCCCTCCCCCAAAAGAGATAAGTGGATGATATCTTGAAACTGCAACGATAAATAAAAACTTCGAGCAGCATCAAATAGCAACATTTCGATAATGATCTTTCCAGATTGTCAAAGAATCAGTGGCTTGCCCAAGGGGGACTAGTGGGAGTTATAACCCTCCCTTTTGGTCCAATATTTAAAGAAAATATATCGTCAAAGGCAGGAAAATATGGCAAAATGAGGAATGACTACTTAAAAATGTAGACATAACCCCTCCCTTTCGAAAATCCTGGGCACGCCACTTCAAAGAATATAAAGTTTAACATAAATAAGCTAATAGAGACTGTATAAACTTGATATCTACAGGTCGATAATGTTAATAGATGATCAATATGTACCAACAGCTTTGGGCCTCTCTGCAAAACTGATTAAGGGAGTCCTTTATAAATCATGCTTCATAATGATTCCCTCTGGTTTCCAGGATGCAAGATTTTTACTCACAAAGGTATCTAATGTGAATCCAACAACACCATTTTATTGTGTTATGTAAGAAAAATCGAATTAATTAAATAATAATGGTTACATATTATCTACACTTTGATGGACTGTGTAAAAATTTGTAATACATTTTTTGTACTTGCTAAAACATTAAAGCATGGGTCCCTTATTCAACCACGGACTCTATTTCCTTCAAAGGGGAGACTCTTGCATCACTACAGACAATGTTTGCCTACTGGTTACGTTAACCATTTTACAAAATATTGTGTGAATTGTATTATATTATAGTTGAAATACATGTTTTGACACCTGACAAACAAATGGGAATCCCTTGACTGATCAACGACTTCTTGGATTACAGTGTCATCTTTAATATTTCATATTAAATTTCATAGAAAGAAATTGTTTTAATAGGGCGCAAATAACTTTACGGGGTGCCATGGCATTCTCTATAACATTTTTTTTACTATAGATCATTTGGCTCCCAGGGCCGACTCCCGCCGCCCCATAGCTATGGCTCTCAACTTGGACTATAAGAATAGCAGATATTGCGAGCGAAGCGAGCAAGGACATTTTACGAAATGTATTGTTATTTGTATAAAATTTGAAATGGAGGGGGGCTATTGCCCCTTGCAAGTCCCCTTGGCCGTCTGTAAGAAAAATGCAAGGAACACGTAAAAACTAATTCCATCATGAGTATCCAATTGTTCTGCTATTCTTAGATTCTCCTAGTCTTGTTTTTTTACTTCAATGTTTGCTTCCCATAGAATGGACTTCCGTCCAAGGTGGGGGGGGGGCAATGCCCATGCCCCCTGTGGTTTCGGCACTGTTTGTGAGTGTCTCTTCATCAATTTCACGTCATCAGTCATTGTTGCCATTAGCTAGAAGCGGCAGAAATGCAACGATACGTAACAAAACTCAAATATCCACTCCCTCTCTCTATCACATGAAGCAAAAATTTAAGCAGTTCCAAGTTCATAGCAACACATCCCAAGAAAAACATCCGACACCTTTATGCACTTTTAATACAAGACTACTCAAAATGTCACAACTCTTCTAGATACTGAAAATTGCGAAATCATTTTCCGAAGTCTGAATCTGGAAGGGAATTCCTCCTCC
This sequence comes from Lepisma saccharinum, assembly GCF_977018435.1. Lineage (NCBI taxonomy): Eukaryota > Metazoa > Arthropoda > Insecta > Zygentoma > Lepismatidae > Lepisma > Lepisma saccharinum. The sequence continues at coordinate 119,491,538 of NC_139230.1, forward strand.
CCCCAATCATGATACGACATTATACGGAATCCCACACACTCTAATAAATCACAAAATCAATAAGTGTCTTTGTTATGTTGCTAGAGTAACACATGATATAATTGTAAAGATTATTGAGAATTTCAGGTAGGAATGTGTTCTGTATTTTTCACAGATGTGCCAAAGCAGGCTCTCAGGGAAGGGCAGTTGCCCCCTGCCCCCCTCTAGCTATGGGCCTGTTTTGCCTCCGATCTCGGTCCCGACTTTTCGGGATCCCGCACACCTCTACTGCAGGGACAAAGGTTGGGGGTAATAGCCCCCTTTTTCCGTCACTGTTGAAGTAGGTTAGGATTCATATTCATCTAAATTTCAAGAAACTAAATATTATTGAATTACTATCCTCGTCCTGGAAAAATCAAGGTGAAATATTTCCTGCTACCTGAACAGTTTATATAGCAGAAAACAGCCTCCAGATCAATTTATATTTCCAAGTACAAAATTATGTTACCAAAAGTAACCATCTGCGCTTCATTCAGTTATACAAACCAATTAATCGTATCGCAAGAGAAATAAAAATCACGTCATGATCAAAATCACGCATTGTGTATTCAGATATTAGTTTCTAGCTTCCACCTGTCTCAAACGTACAGGACGGTAGGAAACAAAGAACTGAGGAGTTTCGATTTCTACAGTAAAGCACGGGTCTTTGTTGTAGCACAACAGTTTTGCTACCTTGTGCATACAACGTAGGCATGTGCCCTAAAACTAAAAAGCTTTCTCCCGTGACGTCAGAACAAAAGTTTGGTCAAGTGTTGTGCGATAAGTGAGACCCATAAAGCACGGATTAATTGACACAGATTCAATGAAAAAACAGTGTTGCCAAACAAAAAAAATATCATAGATTATAAAATATCAAGTACCAAAATGTGTTTTAAACACTTCTAAAAAAACATGTTTAAAACACATTGTTTTAAACGTTTAAAACATTTGTAAAAAAAACAAAGCCGTGTGTTTTAAACGTTTAAAACAAAGTGTTTTAAACACTTTTGTTTTAAACACTTTTGTTTTAAACATGCCAACCCTGCTGCGAAGTGGTTCAGTCTTTGGGACAACAAATGTTGTTACATGTTCTCCTTCACCATCATAATTTGATCTGCACCCAGCCACACTACAACGTCTAGGCATAATTTATGCAAACCTTCAGAAGATAGCAGGCATTAAGTTGAAACATTCATATTAATCATAAACAATCTAGCAAAAGATAAAAATGTTCACTTGGAATGAATTTTCACATTTCCAATAAATGGTATTATAACTGCACACAAAATAAAATGCCTATGTTGTAGAAATGTGAAAACAATTCCTTCTAGGATTTCTTCCAAATTTTGTGGCCTCATATGGCATAACTTATGAAAATTTTAATTAATTTGCACAATATTGAAAATGACACGCATTAAATATAATTAATAACATATGTTTAAATAGTGATTCTCTGCCACGCAAAAGGTGTCGGTGTGGCAGACAAGAAAAAGAGAAGCACAAGTTCCTGGTGTAGAATGCAGAATATAAAATTACTATTGGATGTGCGATATTGAATGGTGGTGCTTAAAAACTATAAGTACTGCTATTAAATATCATCATGCTTGAAAAAAACCAAAAAGTATACCATGATTTCTGCCTGAAATACACCACCACTACAAAATTACCATTAATGGGCATTTAATTCTGTGTATAAATTTCAAAAGTGCCTATAAAGCCACATCTTCACATATATGAGCAACAAACCCACTACAGGTGGTCAAATAATAAAATTAAATCTAGTTTTACGAGTTAGAGAAGATTCATTTTCAGTGCTGGTGAAACCTTTTGTATGGCTAATTTTGATAAAAGTAGATGAACTTCGTATATACTAGAAACCACTTTGCGAATGAAGCTATAATCTTTGGGGGGGATGCAACTCAGTATGAATTTTGATGTCAATATCAATATGCCTGTCATTTCCAGTGGAGCCTGTGACCGAGTATACAACTTAACATTTCTTATCTTTTTCCTTTAATTGTCAGATCTTAATGCTTTGTGTACAGGTGCATAAAATCACAAATAAGACATTTGGTCCTGAAATGTGGCCACTTAAATAACCCTCATGTAACCTGGAGTAGTTCCACTGTTTCTTTACTCATGAATATCTCGTCATATGCAAACACATGCAACAAACAAATGCTAACACTATGAAACCGGAGTACACTACAAAACAAATCCAAAACAGAATTTAAACTCACATGCCTAACCTAACAAAGAAGTCAGGCCAAGAGCAAAAATAAATGCTCATATGTAGCTTCGAAATATACATTACGTAGTTTTAGGACCAACAACTGTTACATGGCACATGAATCATACAATCTAGTTGGCTGCACTTTTTGACACTCGGTGCAGTTCAGGTGTATCCAGTGTCAGGTTGGTGTAATGGTGGTGCAAGGATATGACGTTCAACCAACTAGACGGAAAGCGGTGTTCAAGTTCAGAATATTCAACAAATACCTGTCTGCTACTTTAAACGGTAATTTTATTAGATAGCATGCACCACATGACCATACACCAAACATGCACCGGTCCAGACGGTAGTGCAGACACCAAATACACTACTTGACTCCAAATCAATGAACTAGATGACTCGGTGTTGCACGGTGCAACCAACTAGACGCTTCGGTTGAAACAGAGTCAAAAAGTGCAGCCAACTAGACGGGGCTAATATTTATTTATTTATTTATTTATTTACTCAGAGTTTCAGATACAGTCTTATTTGGCCATTTTACACTGAAACAACATAAAGTAGAAACAAATAATAACAAAAGATAAAAAACAATAACAAGATGGGATAGATTTACATGTTCTTCGTCAGTAATATACAAAAGTTACATTCTGGAAGGAATATATCTACATTCAGGGGAAGTTTGTTGTAGATTTCTGGGAGCCTGTAAAACAAGGAGCGTTGTAGAAGGGATAGCCTAGTGGTTGGGTTGTGGAACAGTTGCAGGTTGCGCGTTAGCTTTTGGGGTACCCTAAGTGAGAATTCACTGATTAGGAGATCTGTTCTGATTTTGCCATTTATTATTTTGTATAAAAATTTCATGTCAGCTAGATCACGACGAAAGGATGGAGTGTGAATATTCAGAGCAGCCATGGTGTCTGATTTGGATACATGTCGAAAGGAAGGTATTCTATGGCGAACAATTGCAAGAAAGAAACTGAGAACAGAATCTATTCTGGTGAGATTGGTTTTTGAGGCCATTGCCCAAATTGGGGAACAGTATTCAAGGATGGGCGAGATGAAAGATTTAAAGAATAAAGCAAGAGATGATGGGTTTTGAATTTCGCTAAATCTGTATAGAAGACCGAGAAGGCGCATGGCTTTTTTAGTGGTAGCAATAATATGATAATTAAAAGTGAGTTTTTCATCCATGATAATACCTAGGTCCTTTTGGGTGGAAACGTTTTGGATTGGTTTGTTTTCAATAGTATAAGTAGACACCACTTTGTTCTTTTTTAGGGAATAAGTAAGGAAAGAGCATTTCTGAGGGTTTAGTTCTAAATTCCACTGACGACACCACTTAACAAGTTCTGTGAGAGCATTTTGAAGAATCATCATGTCATGATGCGATGAGATCTCCTTAAAGAGTTTACAATCATCCGCAAACAAAAGTATATTGATAGGGAGGGAGGACAGTTTTTCAGGGAGGTCATCCATGTACAGAAGGAATAGGAGCGGCCCTAAGACACTCCCCTGGGGAACTCCAGACAAAACGGGAAGAAAGTTAGAAGAGGTACCTGAAAGAACAACACGTTGTTCACGCTCATGGAGGTAGTCCTGGAGTAAAGAGAGAAGTTCTGAGTAATCAAACTATCCACCTACAGCTCATGAAAAGACTCTCTTTCAAATAACTCATAATATTTAAAAAAATAACATTTGGACACCATCTTAATGGTCATTTCACCATTGCACAGGAATTGAAATTCCAGTAACATTCAATGTAATTAACTTAGACTATGTGCAGAATGGTGTGCAGATTCAGATTCATTCACAAATTCATATTGCATATTCCAAATCAAATCACCCAGCAAAATCTGAGGAATGATGCACTGGTTCAGATTTAAATGAAATTTTGTATATTTGTTAACACTACCAAGATATGCACACATGCAATAATTTTCTTCTGCAGACCTTGTAGTTACTGAGAAACAGGAGGCTATTTTTTTTTAATTTTGCACCGAGGCTATTTTCCAAGTGGCGAAAACTATGTTATTTCAGTGTTGAATGTGCTGGACAGTAAATAATTGAGTAGTGTAATTGGCCCTATTATAAACCCGAGAAAGTATGAGCCCCCCTCTGGCAGATTTGACTACACTTAAAACTAGCTCAACATGCCCATATGAGCTTTTTGCTCAAGTGTGGAACCCTGTCTAATCCAAGATTTTTGTAAAAATGCCCTCGGGAATTTCCTGAGAAAGTATGACCCCCTCAGATTGATTTGTCTACACTTACAAACGGCACTTCTGTGAGATTGTTGTCCATAAACCTGTCAAAAATATGCCCCTCTTGATATTTTTTTTGCCCACACCTAAAACTACGCCAAACGTATTAACACACACACACCCACCCACCCACACCCACACACACACACACTGATCTTGACCTTGACCTTGACCTTGACCTTGACCATTTTTTCGATTATGTTTTCGATTATTTTTCCGATTATTTTTTCGATTATTTTTTCGATTATTTTCTCGATTATTTTTTGAGAAATGATGAGCCCCTCTCAGGCAGATTTGCCTACACTTAAAACTTGCTCAACATGCCCATATGAGCTTTTTGCTCAAGTGTGGAACCACGTCTAATCAAAGATTTTTGTAAAAATGCCCTCGGGAAGTTCCTGTGAAATGATGAGCCCCCTCAGATTGATTTGTCCACACTTACAAAAGGCACTTCTGTCAGATTGTTGTCCATAAATTTGTTAAAAATATGCCCCTCTTGATATTTTTTTGGATACACTTAAAACTAAGCCAAGATACACACACACACACACACCCACACACACACACACACACACACACACACACACACACACACAAAGCACATTGTTGAACCCAACTGATATTTTTTATTAAGTATAGAGTTTTGATTTGAACCCCAAGAAATTTTATATAAATACCAAAGCCAAAAATATTAACACACACACACACACACTAAATATACAAAACACACTGCTGAACCCAACTGATATTTTTTTATTAAGCATAGAATTTTGATTTGAACCCCAAGAAATTTTATATAATAAACATAACAAAATTCTAATATTTATTTTTGTTTAACAGGAACAACAAGTTCTGAGCACATAAGCAGTTTCTGAGGAATACAAGGCAGCAGCAGCAGCAAGCAAATAACTTATAGAAGGCAGTGTGTATCATATCTAATTGCATGGATAATCTTGACACAGGATTTTTTGAGAGAAGATGTATTTCAAAATACATAAAATCTAAGTCACTTGTTGATGATTTAAAGCTTAGATTTTTTGGCCTGTTCGAGTATGACCTGTTTGCTGTGCAGAATGAAACTGAAATGCAGTGGGTGCTTGCCAGTGACAGGCCATTCCAATGCCTGTATCTCAATTTTATCAGTGAGTTTGAAAAATTTATGTACAGCAGGTTCAGGAGAATTGTTGGATTGTTTGTTAATTTTTATACAGACAGGTGCCATTATGATTTAAGGTTGAAATTGTTTGACAATTATTGGTTCAACAATTGCTATGAGCATTGTTTAGAGTATAGGATGTGCATGATTGCATCTCAGAGTTCAAATTGGAGACATTATAAATATTCAAATAAAATTATTAACAAGATATCTAAATATAAGAAGATTGAATTTGTTACAACTGATAATGGGAATTTGTACAGTGGTGAAGATTTCAATCCAGAGTTTGTATCAAATTCCAACTATATATATTTGAATGAGCTTGTCATGTATTTTATAAGGCAAAAATTTAGAGATTGCACTTATGATTGTATTGTTGAGGCACTGGGGCAGAATAATTTGCACGATATATGCAATTGTGGGAGAGTTTTGTCCAGCCTCTCAGTGTGATTTCAGGCACAGGAATTTGGCAGTTGGGAATCAATCCGCAGCAGGCAGCCCTGATTATTTCAGCAGAGACAGCAATCAAGGTAAATAAATATTTGCTGCAAGTGTAATTTAATTCTCTTCTCATCAGTGTAACACATTTCCTGTCTTATGCAGTTCCAAATCCCTGCCCCATCAGTGCTGTAGAAATATCAGCCAGGCTCGGGTCTGTATGCAGGAAGAGGCAAGACATTTGTTTGAAATCTGTTTTGAAGCCTGTATCTAATCACAGCACAGCTCTGTCAGAGATAGGGACAATGAGTAATATCTGTAATTAATAATTCAGTAATCATTTCTAACAAGTTTAATTTTGAATAGGCTCTTCTCATCAGTGTAACACATTTCCTGTCTTATGCAGTTCCAAATCCCTGCATAGCAGTGCTGTAGCCAGGCTCGGGTCTGTATGTAGGAAGAGGCATAGTTGAAATCTGCTTGTGTATAATTTTTTGAAGCCTGTACCTCATCACAGCATAGCTCTGTCAGAGGATAGGGACATTGAGTATAAAATCTGTAATTAATAAGTCAGTAATCAATTCTAACAAGTTTAATTTTTAATAGGCTCTTCCTGTCTTGTTTCACATGCAGTTCCAAATCCCTGCCCCATCAGTGCTGTAGAAATATGAGCCAGACTCGGGTCTGTATGTAGGAAGAGCCAAGATATTTGTTTGAAATCTGCTTGGGTATAATTTTCTGAAGCCTGTACCCATCACAGCATAGCTCTGTCAGAGATAGGGACATTGAGTAATAATTAATAATTATTCTTGTCAGTAATCAATTCTAACAAGTTTAATTTTTAATAGGTTCTTCTCATCAGCGTAACAAATTTCCTGTCTCATGCAGTTCCAAATCCCTACCCATCATCAGTGCTGTAGAAATATCAGCCAGGCTCGGGTCTGTATGCAGGAAGAGGCAAGACATTTGTTTGAAATCTGCTTGGGTATAATTTTCTGAAGCCTGTACCTAATCACAGCACAGCTCTGTCAGAGTGTAACAAATTTCCTGTCTTGTTTCACATGCAGTTCCAAATCCCTGCCAAGCAGTGCTGCAGCCAGGCTCGGGTCTGTATGCAGGAACAGGCATAATATTTGTGAAATCTGCTTGGGTATAATTTTCTGAAGCCTGTACCCATCACAGCACAGCTCTGTCAGAGATAGGGACATTGAGAAGTATCTGTAATCAATAATTAATAATTATTCTTGTCAGTAATCAATTCTAACAAGTTTAATTTTTAAAAGGCTCTTCTCCTCTCTTGTTTTACATACAGTTCCAAATGCCCATCAGTGCTGTAGAAATATCAGCCAGGCTCGGGTCTGTGTGCAGGAAGAGGCATGATACCTGCAGTGGTACATAAAATTTTGAAATCTGCTTGGGTATAATTTTCTGAAGCCTGTACCTCATCACAGCACAGCTCTGTCAGAGACAGGGACATTGAGTATAAACTTTATTGTGAAAACATATCTGTAATCAATAAGTCACTAACAAGTTTAATTCTTAATAGGCTCTTCTCTGTGTTGTTTCACATGCAGTTCCATCCCTGCCCATCAGTGCTGTAGAAATATCAGCCAGGCTCGGGGGGTCTGTATGCAGGAACAGGCATAGTTGAAATCTGCTTGGGTATAATTTTCTGAAGCCTGTACCTCTACACAGCACAGCTCTGTCAGAGACAGGGACATTGAGTATAAACTTTATTGTGAAAACATATCTGTAATCAATAAGTTACTAACAAGTTTAATTCTTAATAGGCTCTTCTCTGTGTTGTTTCACATGCAGTTCCATCCCTGCCCATCAGTGCTGTAGAAATATCAGCCAGGCTCGGGGGGTCTGTATGCAGGAACAGGCATAGTTGAAATCTGCTTGGGTATAATTTTCTGAAGCCTGTACCTAATAATAACATCACAGCACAGCTCTGTCAGAGACAGGGACATTGAGTATAAACTTTATTGTGAAAACATATCTGTAATCAATAATCATTATTCTTGTCAGTAATCAATTCCTTCTCATCAGTGTAACAAATTTCCTGTCTTGTTTCACATGCAGTTCCATCCCTGCCCATCAGTGCTGTAGAAATATCAGCCAGGCTCGGGGGGTCTGTATGCAGGAACAGGCATAGTTGAAATCTGCTTGGGTATAATTTTCTGAAGCCTGTACCTAATAATAACATCACAGCACAGCTCTGTCAGAGACAGGAACATTGAGTATAAACCTCTATAAGATATGACAACCTGCAACAATCTGGATGTATGAGATGTTTTATTGTTTTTATGTTTCTGTATTTTTCAGGTTCTCTCTTGTTACAATCTCATTGCCCTGCCACATGTTCTATTATTATATGCTCTAATAACTTATCTGTAATCAATAATAATTTTTCTTGTCAGTAGCTCTTCTCATCAGTGTAACAAATTTCCTGTCTTGTTTTGCATGCAGTTCCAAATCCCTACCCATCAGTACTCAGTCAGGCTCGGGTCTGTATGCAGGAAGAGGCAAGATATTTGTTTGAAATCTGCTCTGAAGCCTGTACCTCATCACAGCACAGCTCTGTCAGAGATAGGGACATTGAGTATAAATTTAATTATATTCAGAACAAACCTCTATAAGATATGACTACCTGCAACAATCTGGATGTATGAGATGTTTTGTTTCTGTATTTTTCAGGCTCTCTTGTTACAATCTTGTTTCTCTCTGCAATATTGCCATCAATATAATAATATCTGCCACATGTTCTATCTAACAACTTCATAATCGATGCAAAAAAATAAACCTGAAAACATATCTGTAATCAATAATAATCTTGTCAGTAATTAATTCTAACTCATCAGTGTAACAAATTTCCTGTTTTGTTTCGCATTTCCAAATCCCTGCCCATCAATGCAGTAGAAATATCAGCCAGGCTCGGGTCTGTATGCAGGAAGAGGCAAGATATTTGTTTGAAATCTGCTTGGGTATAATTTTCTGAAGCCTGTACCTAATAATAGCATCACAGCATAGCTCTGATAGAGAAGCAGCCATTATAAATATACATATAATGCAGATATTTGTGAAAATATTGACAGGCAAGACAGTGACCCTGGAGGTAAATCCAGAAGACACTGTTGCTGCTTTATAGCTGCTGCTGATAATCTGATTCTGATATTTTCCACCATTGTTTCTATATAAACGTTTCAACGTATGTATGTATGTTTCAACATATGTTGAACAATCCATGAAACAAAAAGGTTTTATCACTACTCTCCCCAGAGCAAAAATTCAATTGAAACAAAACAAATGGTGCTGATCCAGATTTTTTTATCACCACGAACTTTTATGTTGAGTGTGTGCATGATCACAGTCAGTTTCTTGGATTAGCATTCTCCAAAGTTGCAGCAGAAAATGATGTTCAAGTCAAATTTATGCACTCCTTTGGATTAATACGATCCTTTCACTGGCCTCCTGAAGAAAATGAAGATGTATGTCATGTTCCAGGATCAACCATTATTGAGGTTACAAGAGGATATTACTTTTCCGAAAGGACTTTATATTTAAGCATTATTTTGGCAAAATTAAAGTGATATTGGGATATCAAATATATATATAATTTAAAAAAACTGTTTTCCATGCATGCAAACCAAGAATTAATTTTAAAAGTGTCGTTTGAAGTTTATTCAGTCGAAAAAAGAACAGTTATGGACAATTCTTTTGTGCTGCTTAAGCACAAGAAGCTTGACTCATTTGTAAATTAAAAGAACAACAACAGAGAAACAGAACCATCTCCACATGGGCCTCATCTTATTTAACTGATATATGTGTATGGTATTTTATATGCTGTATAATTTTAATTAACATAAACGTGCTTTCGAAATGATGTTTCATTACAAAAGTGTGTTTAGGCACGTAAGTTACTTTTTTCTCTCTCAGATTCTGATCACGTGATTCACATATTCATGTACATAAAACTTCTTTAAAATATTTACTAAGATAAGCAATGCAAACCGTACTACTTTTATTTCATAACTTTTCAGAACATGCTTTAAGCATCAGTTAAAAACAGCACTGGCATGGTAACTGATGTGCCGTATGTTGTTAATGCCAATTTAGTAATGTGAGACAAAAAAAAGGCTGCGACTATTTTCACCAGGTGTTGAGAACAGCTTATGTCGCTATTTTCACTAGCAAAAGTCATTACCCTAATCGTACCACAACATTGTACTTTATTATATTAGTTGGCAGTGTTGCTGAAATTACTGCTAAGAAGATGTTTTAAATGAAAAGTGGGAGCTACTATTACTGTCACCACGTGATGAGAATAGCAGAAAGTGATGAAGAACAGACTACATGATCAGGTGTTGGGAAGTACTTACAGAAGTGATTTTAATGCTAATAGCCCTAAACTTGTCCTGCCCAACCTAACCTAACAACAAAAGCAGTTACAAACATAATACCCCTTCATAATTGTGTCATGTCACATATTAGTATCCCATATCAGAACACCTTCTGGCAAGGGCACCCGCAGGATTTTTTCGTCTGGGGGGGGGGCAGTCATAGCAACTTTTATTATTACTGCTTTTACTTTTGTAATTATTACTACTACTACTACTTACGTTATTTTAAAAAATTTCATACCTTTGAAATGTCCATATTCTGTATATCTACATATACTCTGCATAACAGTACACCTAACATTAATTCTTGGTCAAAAAAGCTGTTTTTTTTATAGTTAAATCCATGTGAAATTAACTAAGCTTAAATGTACCCCTGCTACAAATAATAATAATATTAATAATTGCTGTAACTTGTGGCCTGTAAGTCATAGAAAACAACATATTGTGTTGTAAAATATCGTCACAATTTCAGCATTCAAATTTCATTAACTATTTCCAGAATTATGAGGAGGGGCCCCCCTTGCCTTTTGGTCTTTTTCCAACTCCATGGCATGCAGAAAAAAGTACCAGTCTCCTGCATGCAAATAAATGGGTACTAATCTGATATTCCCCTGACAGATTTCTTCATTTTTACAGAAGAAACTACTTACGATAATAAGTTCCTGTAGTATTGTCTAACATCTGGAAGGTGTTTTGTGTGATGTGGGAATGTTTCATAGCGGAAATTCAACCATTGACGCATAGCCCCACGAACCATTTCCGGTAAGGTTAGGTTAGGTAGGGTCACGTATATACTATGTTGCCATTCGTCACCGGACAACCCATATCGGTACGTTAATCCGGTTGCAGCACAACATCAGTATCATGTAGGGCCACCTTTCGCCGCAATGACGTCCGCAACCCTTTGAGGAAGACTTTCCTCCAATTTGCGATACGTGTCGACGGGAATCTTGCCCCATTCCTCCTCCAAAGCGGCAAACAGCTCAGTGGTGTTTTTTGGGCGGCATGGCCTGGCTCTCAAGCGGTGCTCCAACTCGTCCCAAAGGTGTTCAATGGGGTTGATATCTGGACTTTGGTCTGGCCAATCAAGTTTTTGCACACCCATGTCCTCGAACCACGTGTTGATAATGCCTGCCGTATGACATGGAGCATTGTCGTGCTGAAACAGGTATGGGCCAATATCGAATTGTTCCCACAATGTCGGTAGCGCAGAATTGTCCAGAACGTTTTGGTATGCATCGGCATTCATGTTTCCCCGAACTAAAACAAGAGGACCAACACCATACCACGAAAAGCAGGACCACACCATGATGCCATCTCCGCCGAATTTCACTGTGGGTACGATACAGTCATGTAAACAGCGTTCACCAGGCATACGCCACACCCACACACGTCCATCGGATCGCCACATCTGGTAGCGCGATTCATCACTCCATAGGACAGATTTCCATTGTTCAAGAGTACAATGGCGGCGTTCCTTGCAGAGGCCTGCACAAGACCCGGAGAAAACCCGTCTGCGAGGAGGCGCGCCTACAATAATATGCAACACGCACATCAAGCCCAGGTGTTCGACATCGCGCAAGCGAGCTTCACGTCACAATGTTGCACAGGCTTCGATGCCTGCCAGGTTTTTCTATTACCCGGGTCTTAAGAAGACCCGTGAGACTCGATGTAGTTCTTGCAGGTAGACGGCGAGCACTACTGTCAGTGTTGCCAACGGCCATTATATTTCACTACGCATGGAAATATTTGAATTTCTGCTAGGCGCAGGTGCCTTGAGGTTGTAGAATCATTGGCGTAGCAAGGGGTGAGCGAAGTGGGCGACCAACCTGGGCCTCGCGCATATAGGGGCCTCGCGTCCTATGAGGTTGATACGAAAAACGTAATAAATGGAAGTGAGAAAGATAGAAAAGGCTAATTTTTGTGGGCAATAAAATTAAGACATTTTTAACTGGCTTTATATTCTAGTTTAACGTTATAATTTGAATGAATACGTCAAATCAGAGGCGGGCGGGAGCTCTAAGCCTAAGGGGCCCCGAAAAAGTCAAAATAATTCTAATTTCTCATGTGAAACATCAACGCAAAAATTGCTTGGACAATTTTATCCATTTTTCTTCTGTGTCGTGACCTTGCATAGCCTACCCGATTTCAATATGTTAATGGTAAAGCACCTCAATCTGCCACGGAGCAAAGTATGGGGCATTTAAATGCTTCTGGTATTTTAAACTCAAGAAAGGTATGGATAATATTAGCAGTTCTTCCTTCGTTCCTACAACTTCAGACGCAGCTATTGTCTGCCCTCTGTAACGGGCACGAACATGATTTATCTTCCGAATTTCCTGATCAAGTTCTATGTTTCAGGAATGTGCTTAAATCTGAAATCAAGTGCTTTAGGAAAGTTTCTTCTCCTTGATAGCTCTACACTAACTTCCAGTGTTCTCTGTATCCTGTACCGCCTTCTGTTTGGGGGAAGGGATAAGTAAGTATTTGTATTTTCTTCTTTTGAATACATAAATGTCAAAGAATGATATGTTGTAATATGTGAAAATTCAGAGTTAGAGCATCGATTTGTATAGTTATTAATGTAAGTGCAGCCACAACCAGCCATTCTAAGTAATTACGTAAATTTCCTGGAAGAAGCTGACTGTACTTGAGGGACCCAAGTTTATTTCTTGCGGACGCGTACTTTACGATTTTATTACGCCACTGCGTCAAATATTTAATATTACAAGAACATTAAGACGTAACAACAAAATGAGATTCACAGTTATTATTATCATCTAAGTCCTAAAATTCAAAGTTAACTGGTACAATTTATGTGCAACAAAGTCAAAATTGCTAATTAAAAAAAGTCAAAATTGCTAATTTAAAAAAAGTCAAATTAGCTGTATCAGTTGATTACACCAAACATTTCACATTTATTGTGCAAATGACTATCGTTTTAAGATTTGCTGATGTTGAAACCGATTGTGTAGAAGAGCTTGTAGGTAGATACATTGGGCCCCTAGACAGGATTGTGATTTAGCGCACTCCCTTCCCCCCGCTCTATCAAGCACTGACATTTTATGTGCGTCCTTCCATATTTTCTACTTAAGCCATGGTTTGTGACATTTACATCCTACAAACTTCGAAATGAGGAAACAAAGAACAACTCATTAAATAATATATAGGTTATATTTCAAGATTATTACTTTGTATTTCTGATTTTTTTTAAAAAAAAGTTTAGCACACTTGAGGATATTTCAGTTATCTTACTGCCTAAAGAACATCTTAAAAAACGTACTATTACTACTACTTTGGTTAATGAAAATTCCAGCAGCGTGTTACTGTAGCTCTGCCAAGTGTAAATTTCTCTGTCGCGTACTATTAAATATAATTTTCGTCAGAAATTAATTATTATTGTAGGCTATTATATAAATATGATAATTTGCTGACGTTTCCTTGATGACTGTGTATCGATTTACATTGATATTTCAAACTTAAAGAACGATGGGGCCTTGCATTCAAATCTCGCCCAGGACCTCGCGATATGTTGCTAAGCCACTGCACCTAAGATTTTGTAACTTCTCAAATTAGTGTCATTATTATGTCAAACCAACTACCACATATTTTCTAAATTTGTTTCGATGGTCTTGAAATAGGTTTGTGTGTCTTGTTCATTTTATGTCACCTTTCTGGTCTTGAAATCGTAAATCTTCTGTCGGTTTCATTTTTACGTTGTTTGTTTGTTGAAATGTGTAAATAGCATTGCCTGTTATTTGCACCCGTGTGAAAATACAAGCTAATAATTATATTTTGTATCGTATTACTATCAATGCGGTCTGAGAACAAGATAACTAGCAACAACACTAGCGAACGACGATTTGTTGAAAGAGATGACAATATTCAAAAACCTTTTATAATGCAAATTCTGATTTCATGTTCCATTTTATGGACCATCGTGCCTTAGTGTTCAGGGGGGGGGGATCTTGAGCAACTAATTCGGATATTGAATTGGCAAAATTACACCAGAGAGAAAATCTGTTTGATTGATTGATTCATTTATTTGGTCAATTTATGCACAATAAGGCTAATCGGGACTGGACCTATAATTTAAAGTGGGATCTGAACCATCATGTGCTTCCACCGGGTATCGAACCTGGTACCCTTTGATTACAAGGCGACGACACTACCACTGCGCCATAGGGGAGCACCCCGAAAAAAGTATAATGTAGAACAACCACCAGTCACACAAAGTTCCAAAGTATTTACGATGGCACTTTTTGCGAAACTTGGTTCGTACTCCTGTACAGGTGTCAGCAGTGGCAGCAATTAGGGGCGGGGCCGAGAGAGTGCAGTTGCCCCCCCCCCCACTTTTTGCTACTTTTGCACCACGCTAACCTCATGTACCAAGGGAAATTAATTATCCTTGCCCCCCCCCCCGTACATTTGCACTTTGGCCCTCTAGTTTTGGAACCCAATCGCCGCCACTGGGTGTGAGCGATACAAATGTTTTCTAGCAAGGAATAAATGTCTGCAATTTCAAATTGATAAAAGTGATGAACATTTTAAGTGCTCCTAGAACAGTTTAGAATCTAAAAGTTGGCAACGGTGACTGCGTGACTCATGTATCTGGAGACGGTGCAAAACCGGAATCAGCGTTCGCTGAAGATAAGCGAGCTTCGTCTTGCAAGGCCTTCCAGTTACCCGTGGGCTTTCGATGCTTGACGGGTCAAAACCCAGGTATAAAGTTTTACTCGCCCGCCCGACCAACCAGGCGGGCCTAGTAAGCGATTCTGGCCGTTGTGCAGCCCTCTGGTTCCTTGAACCACTGTAACTGACAGGTTGCATTGCGGGCTGTGATATGCGGCTTGTAAACTGCTGTGCAACCATGAAACCAAGTGCGACGATCTCCTGGCGGACAGTACGATCACTTGCAGCACTACTGGAAGCCGATCAAAACTCCTGTGCCACCATCTGTAACGACGCCTTCCGGTTTGACTTCACCACGCGTTTCAAGCATTGATGGTCACGATGTGTGAATATTTTCGGTTTACTGGGTCTGGGTCGGCATGTCATGATCCCCTCTCGCTTCCACTTCACGATAACATCACTCACTGTCAACCGAGGTATCTGAAATTTGTTGGAAATCTCACGGGTCGAATGCCCAAACCTGTGGGCTACAATGATCATCCCTCTTTCCGCCTCACTCAGTTCGCGTCGTCTGTCCATATTGACTGCTGTAGCTGGTATGAGTGTATTCTCAACCGGCAACGCCTTTTATAGGTTGTATGATGTGTACAGTGGTGGAAAAAAGTTCTTCCCCATAAGACTTTAATGGCATTAAATAATGCCGGAAGGGTAGGCAACACACATTGCACCATTAGGTGATCAGGTGATTCTGTCTGTCTCAAGAGCAACTCGTCTTTCATGCAAAAGCCAACAGGCACAGGAAATGTAGGAAAGTCACGTGACTTGTCAGGTGGAATGTTGTTCGTCAGAAAATCGCCTTTTCTCAACCCAGGTCGCAGAACCGACAAGAGCTACCCGTTATATCTCCGAAAATGATTCCCCTAAAAACGTTGAACGAAACGCTAAAACAATTCTTGCCTTAATTACTGTATGTGCCGCAGTAGCACAGTCGTTAGGGCGTTTTATTACCATGCGAGAGATCTGGGTTCGATCCTCGACGGGGGATAATCGGGATGTTGTCCACCTGTTCAAGCTGCTTCGGTGCCCACCCAACGTCGTATAAAGTCGGTACCTGGAGGAAACTCTGGGGAAGGGGGATGGGTATGGCGGCCAAGGGCGTGGTGCTGATCACATCATTCCCACCTTCCGCCTGATGAAGAAAGCGTGGGGCCCTAACTCCACACCCCCTATACGTCTTCATGGCTTGGTGCAAAGCACAAGGTAGGACTTTGCATTTTAATTTATTATACATCCCAATTTTGTCGTAACAAAACTTCCCAATCTCTACGTGGGCTTTCTTCCAAGTTCCGTAGGGATGTGAATAGGCTCCAATATTTCTTGAGACAATTCATACATGTTATATTTCCTTATAAGAACAACAGCCGATATATATTTTGTGTCTTTCTTTTGGCGGGGAGGTATAATCCAAACATGTGAGGTGATCCTTTTCCCACTACTCACTCCATTCTCAGAAATAAATCGCAATTCCAAACACTGAAAATGCAGCACTTTCTACATCTTAGCATGCAAATATCTACATAGTAGCAAAGTAATGTGTGGAAAGAGAAAAATTAACGATTTGTAACGGCACTCTGGAAATCTTTTACAAGCAGTTTATTTTTTTCAATTTGAACTGACATTCATAACATTCATTAACGATTCCAATATTGACAAAAGAATAGCTTAGGCGTTCTGCTACTTTCAATTCTTCATTACATTATCGTAGTCACCGTAACTCTCTCTCTCTCTCTCTCTCTCTCTCTCTCTCTCTCTCTCTCTCTCACTCATCCTTCCCGATGGCGCTGTAGTAGAGGAGTCGTATTGTAATCAAGGAGTCCCCTGTTCGATACCCGGTGGAGACACAGTGGTTAGGATCCCACTTTAAACTGTAGATGCAGTCTCGATTAGCCTTTGTGTGCATAAAGTGGACTTAAAATACCAAATGAAAATAAAAATCAAAATCACCGTAACTCTCTACAAAGCCAGAGGATCCATTTTTGAAACCTGTTGAGGCTTAGGTGTAGCATTGCATTCGTATCATTACCCATCATCTTCGTCGTCGCGATTATCACAAGAGGTAAAAATGCGACACAAAATAACCCAAACAGAAACTTGGAATCAATCTGAATATTGGTTTCGTTGGATACGTGGTAGAATATTTTAAATATCACTTCCTGTGATGTAATAGGGTTTTTGATTAAGGACCATTTGTATAATGCATATCGTTGATGCGAACAATAAGTAGTTTCACGTTCACCACACTCTTCGGTTCTTTAGAAATCGTAAGGAAGAAGGATCTCTAAATTTCCGCTTTCACATGTCAATGAAACTTTAAAATAAGTTCAGTGTAGGTCACAAAAGAGATTTACATATTGTTATGATATATTTTAAACACCACGAAATCTAATTCCAATAGAATACGATACTACTCCTTACGTTCCTGTAAATGTTCACCATTAGTCTGGCGAAAGAAAGTAACTAAGATTTCCGTGTTTCCTTGAGGAAAGATAAGGCGCCTGCTTGTAGTAAGCAAGCACCAACAGCTTTGATCAGTGACCTTCACTGCCAGAGTGACTCACAGCAGGCCTGCGCTCGTTCCAGTGTGCGTATAAAACAGGTATTTTATTTCGTTCCTTACAATCCACAGTTATATCAAGCTAACATTCTAATATTTTCGTAAAATATGTAGTAAACAAGTTGTATACATTGTGGTTTTCTAGAGTGTTGTTGCCTGCTATTTACACGCGGGAGATGGGGGTGTTGTAAACATTTCTGAACCCAAAGGTCGAGCACGAAGGAAAAGTTGTGTAATCATTGGAGGTAATAACAAGGTAATAGAAGTTGAAGGAAATGCTGGAATAAATTATATCAGAAATTGAGTAAAAACAGTTCTCATCACAAATAGGGCTATCAGATCACTCTTCAGCGGAAAGTAGGACAAATTGTCTCAAAATGTTGAACACGATCGTATTTGCAGTAACTATAATAGGTTACTAGAACATCTTAGCATATAACGAGAATATGACACATCTTCAGCTGAAAAATTAATGTTGAAGTGAACGGTTGAGTTCAAAATTCCTCAACTGCTAATTAATAGCACGACTGTATGTGATTTCAACTTGTGTATGTAAGACAGAACGTTGTTCGTCGATGTGGGGCCAGGAAGAGAAAACAATCCATGAATTCGGGAAGGAAAAAATTCACAATTTCGTAAACAAAGGCTGGAAGTTCTTGTTTATTAATATGTAAAAAAAAACTACTATACACTGGGAAAAAACAGAATTGTGTGCCTTATTTCTCCAATAACGAGAAAAATTACTTGTTACTTCGAACAAATTACCGACAGTTATATCGATAAAACTTCACAAAGTAAGCATTTTTATACATATATCCGGACTTTTTCGGATCTAGAAAATCGTGAAGTAATTTCTGAGCTGGGATTGTAATTGTTTTTCCGAACATCCAGTAGCAACCATGCACACTCTTTGATTTAAGCATACTTCTCCAAGGAACCACGTTATCTTAGACTTCCCTCAGTTTTTCTGTTTCTCCATCTAATTTGAAGTTACGTGATGCTCAAAATGCGTATAAGACATTTGAGATTTCTTTCAAATTCCTTCCGGAGGCCAGACACAACTATAAAATGTAGGACACGTCCGGAAATAAGATTGATTCTTATAAGTCTTTTTATTTTCTTATTTAGAGTCGTTTTTCTTTCACATCTTGCTAATCGCGACGACGAGGAGCACTCACAAAGAACACCCATACGCACGACGGGATTCGAACCCAGGACATCAGACATCGTAGCTCACTGTGCTAACCACTCCGTCACGGACGGAATTCTTATAGCCCTAATCGTTCCTCAAGCATATTTCCTATCTTTAACTACACACGAAACATAATGAACAATCTAAATAAACAGGTGCCAGTTCACACTCTAACCGTAAAGAAACATATGCATGTGAAAATGCAAAATAATATTTATTTTTAGGTAGTCGTGACTTATTATTGTATATTAAGGAAATATATTAGTGATAAAATGACGGAAGTAGAGGAACATCTCCAATGAAACACTCATGCATTATGGATATTTTTATTTCTTGCCGAACAAGGTTCCGAGTTCGAGTTCCGACCAAAATGGATTCATTGTGTATGTTCATTCATGTCTTTAATGTAATCATAAATCGTCGTCATGAATAATTTAACTTCAGAGGAAGAAAACTGAGGTAATTACTAATAAAAACAATAACAAAACAAATTTGATCTTAAATCCCTGGCTTTGCGCTACATATTCCATCACGGGGATCATAGGCGTGCGCCCATGGGGCCAGGGGGAGGGCAAATGCACCCCTAATCATGGACGTCTGCAGATTTTTTACACGAAGAGACAAGCAAGGTATTTCTCAATGGGGCATATTACCCCGATAATAGTGTTGCATTATCGCATTACTGCATCCTCATTATAATAATTAATGTAAATTATTATGACTGAAATCAAATTATACATGTGAAAACGTACTTTTTGGTTGACATTCGTTTTCTAAGGGGAAGATATGGCAATCCTTGCCTCCCTTTCAGACATCTATGCCCCTAAATAATTATATTTTCACCTAGAAATTTAGGATAGATGAATCCTATCGCCGTTATTAAACGCCGTTATTAAACTATATTATACTCTTAAAGAAAATTAAGTATTTTCAAGCCGATGAAAGTTCAAGGCAACTAGTGTTGCCCACGGGACGAGACGGGACAGGCTTTTAAAAATTCGAGGCGAGACGAGATTGATCATGTGTCCCGAGACAAACGAATATTTTCGAGACGAGACAGCATTTCACAGCATTTCCACGAGACGAGACAGGCCAAAGTCTCGTCTCGTGGGCAACACTAAAGGCAACTACGGGGGAAGGGGGTGCAGTGGCGAAACCACAGCCCCCCACAACCTTGAACGGAAATCAATTTTAGGGGGCAAACATGGAAGTAAAGGAAAGGAAGAGTAGCAGAATCTAAGAGTAGCAGGACAAAAGGATACTCAAGATGGATTTTGTTTTCACGTCTTTCTTGCATTATTTCTTCCTGACTGCCAAGAGCACCTGCAGGGGGGGGGAGGGACATAGCTGCAATTGTCCCCTTGATTTCAAATTTTATACAAATATAAATACCTTTTGTAAAATGTTCTTGCTCGCTTCGCTAGCAATGTCTGCTTTTCTTGCAGTCTAGTCAAGTTCAGAGCCGTAGCTAGGGGTCGGCGGGAGTTAACCCTGGACGCCAAACGATCTAAATGAAAAAAAAATTAAAAGAGAATAATATGGCTCTCCATGAATTTTTTTCCCATATTAAATCGACATTGTTTTCATTTTGCAAAAATTTGGATCTGAAAATTTATTGGTCGCTTTGCTCGCAATTTGTTTTCTGTAATGCATTTTATATTACCGAGGAGAGAAGTACTGCTGCTAAAAGGTTTTCTCTTAAGTGCATGAACAATTGTTTGGAGCAAAAGTAACGCGCAGATTTGAGAGACAATTTATATGATTTTTACTGTTGGTATATATGTATATATATATATATGTGTGTGTGGGTGTGTGTTGTATATATATATGTATGTATGTATTTTTATGTGTGTGGGGCGGGGGGAGGGGTTTATATATAAACACACCCATCAGTGCAATAAAATTTAAACAAGTGAGATGAAATTACGTTATTCTTTTCCGGCCTGAAATATAATCAAGGCTATCCCCCTCTAATCAGAGGGTCTGCGCACGCCTTTGACGGGGACTGACACTTTACGTAGGTGTAGACACGCTTCGTACAATTTGATGATATCGCGATTACGTAATGGATGTGCAGCCACTTAACTGAAGCCCCCAAAATTCACATTTTATTACTAAATTGTAAATTAGCATAATATCACATAGTTTACCTATTCATAATATGCGCCGCTTTGGTGCACTTTGTGGATTGTGCATTAATCAACATCAGGTTAATCGCGGCAGGTAAAGTGGAGGGAAAATTACAATGAAGCACAACGAGGGGGCCCTTGGTTCCCGATTAATGAAACTTTGTCTACATGCAACTGAGTCGCTGCGTGAAATCGCTGAAATGTCATTTATTAATTTCTTAATGTTGCTTATTTTATATTGCTTTTCTAGCACTTGGCGTCAACAAAGTCGATGATGATTAATGAAGTTATGAAATGGATGATAGGACATGATGATCCATGTCTTACACAAAATTCTAAGTTGGGACTAATGAATATCGATTCGTCATATCATTTGTCAAGTAGTTGTTTTTAACTCCAATCTTTTTCAAGGACTTCTGGGTTGACAGCATGTGTGTTGCGCGATGATGATTCGACGAAAACCACCATTTTAGTGAACTTTCTTGACAATGACTCTAATATCAGTAAAGAGAACATTTTCTTACGAATAGCTGTTGTTAAGAAACCAATTCCTGAAACTTTTTCTGGTGGTCTCACGGCACCCAGCTGTTATTTGTGTTGGCTGGGCCTGGGGGTATGACTCACGCTGCTGTCAATACTCAATCATTCCCGAGAATCCAGGTCCGCCAGGCAAACCCAAGCGACAATTTTGTTATTTGGGTTGCATAGACAACAGGCTTTAAGATGTTACGATATCGTAGGTCTCGTGGCCCAAGAACTATTTTCCATGACTGTACAGACGATCCCGAGCCCTTTTTGAGGGGTGTCCGGTGACGAATGGCAACATAGTGTAGGTTACAATAGTTAAAAATTGGTTTCGAAAAAAATATGCGTAACCCCACACACCATTCTCGCATAGCCCCACGAACCATTGACACATTGCCCCACAAATCATTTGCGGAAACGTACGTTCTTCAGTTACAAAAACACTTTTTTTTTTTTAAAAAAAAAAATTGCAATTACTTTCATCAAAAAAACGTGAATGCACCTTCAAGAATGTTCCGCGAAGCAGATGGGTAAGTACGAATGTGAAAAATTCACAAAACGAAAAAGTTATAGGTGTCCGGGGACTATCGATTTTTACCAATAAATGCACACTGATGGGTATTAATTTACTATAGTTCAAACAGATTTCTTTATTTCTACAGATGAAACTACTTACCGTAATAAGTTCCTGTAGCATTGTCTAACATCTGGAAGGTGTTTTCTGTCATGTCTGAATGTATCAAAGCGGAAATTGTTTTTTTTAAACTATGTTTGCCTAACCTAACATTACGTAATGTTTCTTGCTAAAATTCGTTCCATCCCCAAGAAGCATTACGTAAGGTTAGGTTAGGTTTAGTTAGGTTAGACAAACATAGTTAAAAAAAATAATAATTTCCGCTATGATACAATCACACATGACAGAAAACACCTTCCAGATGTTAGACAATGCTACAGGAACTTACTACAGTAAGTAGTTTCTTGTGTTAAATTCTGTTTGAATTATAGTAAGTTATTTCCTTAGATCATGCACATGCGCAATTTAAAATCTGGTGAAAATAGCTCAAAAGCTAGCTTCACCACCTGGTGATGAAAGTCACTCCGAAAAAAAATAGATAAACACTATATGCTATACAATATATATTGACACTCGCAGCAAAGGAATCTTGGGGACTTTTTTATGAAATACATACACACATATCTATAACTTCAGAAAAAATGTCTTAGCGAGAAGTCGATTTCACTAAGATATGACTTCTCACGTTAAGCACTGCATGTTGCTGCCATGGCCTCGGCAATGGCTGATATGTGCAAAATTCTGAAACTTTAGCCTTCTGTTTCTCAGTAACTATGAGGACTGTGAAGAAAATATTTGCATGTGTTCATACCTTGAACAGATACAAGTCTGAATCAGTGGGTGTCATGGCCTGCGTGATTTGACATGGAATCAATCACATGTTAATTCTAGTCTTGACTAATGACAAATTGTAACAAATGTTTATATTTCCATGAACAGTTGTAAACTATTGCTGAACAACAACATTAAAGGGTAACAGTTTCATACATCGGAGATACATTTCTTGATACATTAAAGAATTATCAAATATGTAATTTTCTGGGGTGGACTATTATGGAACAGAGTAGATGTGATTATTTTATGCCTAGCCATGTAATGTATATTTTCACACACATTTAGATATATTAAACACAAACTTACTAAAACAATTCACTAATATAAATGAAAACACGTAGTGCAATTGCATAAAATTCATAGTAGCTATAGAGCATTCTTGTGTCATGTAGGACTAGTAAATTTGTACACAAACCACGATCTATCTCTGTCATACAGTGTGTACCCTAAATGCATTTCTTAGGAGTACAAAAATATCGATAACTGGGGGAATTATCGTTTACACTCGTAATTGTCATTTTGGAATGTGTTCCAACTAGGTAGAGAAAATATTTCTTTAAATATTAACAACATTTCTTTAAATATTTAGAACACATTCTAGGGCCAAACGTGAAATAACGTGGTAGCCAACGTGTTGGCTTTTTCTACAAATATATAATTTCAACATGTTTGAATTTTCTACAATTACATAAATGTTAACGCTCTATGATGCTTTAAGAACACGTAAAAAATATCCAAATACAAATAACTTACCTTATTACTACTGAAGAAATTAAATAATGAGATACTGAATTCCTGGCATTTGAAACTACACGCGCCATATTTCCTACTACAAGACTCACTTGCTGACGTCACGGTTGTGTTTCGGGGCCGGTCTTTTTCGTCGGCTACGTTAGAAATGCGTGCAGCCATGTCTTCTGCTCGTCCCGTCAACTTAGCATGAGCCGCGGAAGCAACAGCATGGTCACTTGTTACTGTGTAAAACAAGTATCTTGTAACTTCCAGTGCAAAAATCTGTGCTCCATTTCTTGGAGATGAATTATGCCCTAGCAGTATAGCAGTATTTACTATAATTCAGCCACCCGGTAGAGGGTTTTCCCATTAGGGTGACAAAGCAAAACTTGTAACAGTCAATGGCTGAACACGTGAACAGCCTTGTTCATTGCGAATACATAGGTTGCTTCTAACTGGCAAGAACTTAATGTTATAGGAATGCCTTTTCTGGAATTACAATTATTTTCTTCGCAAATTTTAAGATAACGTAAAGAACACTATGGTTTACACGCCAATTTCTGCAATATAAGGGGTGATACAGTAGAAAAGGTACGGGGAGTTCTTTTAATTTCCTTCAGTAAATGAGTTTTCTTCAGTTAATATATATATTGCAAATTTTTGTATTTAGCCTATTTTTCCGTGACTTTCTTTAACCGCAACGATGAGAACGCATGGTTAATTTAGTATGTATCTTCTCTAACATCACATTTCTTCCCACTTTTGGCTAATCGCTACAATGAAGATGAATGACTACAAGCAGTATTCGAAGTCGGGGTGCAGGAGGACACCCCCCCCCACACACACACACTACCACCACCACCAACAAGCACAATCTAAATATCACCCAACGTGCCATTATACGAGACGAACTTTTTCTTCTGTCCCATCTCATTTCGAAAACATTCATTAGTTCTTGACCCATCTCCTTTTATGAGACGAGACGGAAATTGTCTCGTCTCGTGACCAACACTAACATTAACAATAGAAGCATCCCCCTAGGTGTCCCCAAAGTCTCGAGCAAACATCGTCCCATGTCAAAATTTCCAGTTTAATGAAATGTCACTCACAAGGGAACAGTCATGCCCAGGTCGAGAGTCAAACCTGGAACATGCGACTTCCTCAGATACATCATGAATTTTGTGTATAATAATTACAACGCCAGTTCATTCCTGGAAATTCTGAATCTGTGGTTTGGTTTGCATATAAAAGCAGGTTAATATTCAGTTTTCGAGGGCTCGTACCGTTAAAACGAGGAGTCAAAAAATATATTAAGAAAATTATATTATTTTTTTTGTATTTATAATGATAAGCCTTTGCATACGTTGTTAATTCTATATTTTTCGCGACTTGAGACGAGAACGAGAATTGCCCTCCCAAACCGAGATGGATGTTTATAAATCGAGACGAGACTGTCAATGAGACATTTACAAATAAAAATGAGACAGACATTTACAACTCTCAACGAGAACGAGACCAAGGCTGCCATGTCTCGTCTCGATAGGATCCTTAGTGGTGAAGTTGTGAACCAACCAATTAATGCGTTCGGGGTAACGAGATGAGGCGGCTTTTTTCGAAGTACAAAATTTAAAATATATCGTACCATTTCAGTATGGGATATTGTTACGCACATGGGCGTATATATAGTTCACGTGGGGGGGGGGGGTGGTACGGATGGATCAACTTTTGGTATGATTAGAGTTGCTTTATTTCGTAAGTGAAAATCCAGGACACTGCTGGCCGGAAGCTTGTTGGGGAGCAGGGGGTGCTGGACCCGACAAAGTTGTGTGTATGTATGTATTCACGAAGTCGTATTGATACTTTTCTGTTCATCTTGTGTCACTGCGTTTTTAAAACCCAAATATCTTTAAGATGACTCGAGGGGGAAAAATAACTGAATTGACAGTCTTAATGCAGTTTCTTATGGCAGAAATTCCGAAACTATCAGGAAATTGCAGACATTTGGTCTGCAGTTCCCCATCTGGTGTGTGGAATTACGTAACTTCCTTCCCATCCGTATCCCGTCTTACGTCTGTAATTTAAGAGAATAAAATAAGTCCGAAAAAAATTTTATGAACAAGCGGATGAAGAGGTAACTCTGGCAATTTTACTGAACCAAAGGGGGATGGACCCGTTGAACCTCCCCCTTAAATACGCCCTCGGTTATACACATTATTTCCTTGTAATAATTATACATAAACTAAGTATTAATATGTACTGTGCAACTGATGTAATCTTCTCAGTGTATTTTCACTTAATTGCGCAAGAATATTTGAGCATAACTTGCGCAACAGAAATGAAACACAACTGAAATTGCTTTATGGAAAATAAAGTAAAATAGGCTTTATAAATAAAGTGAAGAATGTGAAAATTCTTATTTTGCACTACATAGGTTACGGTAAATTTCGATAAATATACGTTTAAAATATATATAGTTTTGAAAGTTTGGTCAGCAACCAATTTTACAAGCAATATTTTTCGCATGACCTGAGAACACGCACGCAGCAGAACCCTTCCATTAATCTTGCACGTGAGCAGCAGGGATATTTCATGGAAGAATGACCATTACAAAGCATAGCTTTCCTTTCCACTATCGCTCCTTCTTCCATTATTTAAATCTGTACAGATTTGTAAAACTGCTGCAGATGTTCGCTCACCGCGGGCTACCCGCAGTAAACTGGACGCTCGAAGCAGACGACAAACGAGCTCTCTCTAAGGCGTGACGTATTAACATGGCGGCGGCGTGTTTTCAGCGCAACGCTAGCCTCGCAACTTTGGAAGTCTCGTTTCTGCCTTCAACTGGACACAGAGAAACGCGAGAACTTGCAGGGGTCATTTTCCCAGGGTGTAGTTTTTAAAATTGTTGTAAAAAAAATTGAGTGGAAATGTCCATTATACCCTCACCGACCTCCCTCTAGCAAAAGAAACACAACACCGAGATCTAGGTATCCTCATAGATTCAAAACTAAATTTCGATAATCACATATCAACAATCACAAAAAAGGCAATGCGTATGCTAGGTCTACTTTACAGATTCACCGAAATCAATAACCCGAAAGCACTTTCCATTTACTTCAAGACATTTGTGTCCCCCATTCTAGAATATTGTTCACCAATCTAGAACATGGCTGCCCATTCTCATACCTCCAAGATCGACAGTGTTCTCCCTCTCCATCGTTCGATATAGAGTGCTTGCCCTGAGACACCTGTCTAAGATAGATCTGCTTGTAAATCTGCATATTAATACTCCAGAAACTCGTAGATACATTGCAGATATGAAATTGCTATATAAGATCATAAATGGAAACTTAAGATGCAGCATCCTACTCCACGAACTCTCACTCAGAGTGCCTAGATATAAAACACGGAGCAAGGAAACTTTTAACACTATAACTCCAAGGCTCTCACTCATACAACGTTCACTATTCCATAGGCTACCGAATCAGTTCAATATAATCTCAAACCAAATAACAGGTGCGGCAGTGAAACGGGCGATTTTGAAACCTCCACCAGAGATATAAATTTATTCACAGCGATATCAAACAAATACAACATGAATTTACAATGCTTGCAATTTGTGATGAATGTTTCTGAACAACGTGGACATCTTGCACAGACATGTCACGGCACAAGATGTTCATCACTTGAAAATGACATCACGCAGGTGGCCCCCATTTTCCGTCACACACATGCACTTCCACCCCTCTTTCTCACCATATCACCCGTTTCCTCAAAGTTCTGTACCCACAATTTGATAGCATGCGACGACGGGACTGGGGCATGACGTGCGAGATGGAAATGGGCACGAAATACACGCTGCGCGACCACGTAGCTGTCGTTGTTTTTGTAAAACGCCTTCACGGCAAAAGCGCGTTGTTCACTGGTCCACGACGCCATTTCGACTGAACACCGATATCAGTGTCAATGGCAAAGATTTGTTGTCCAGATGGCACCACTCCCGTTTTCTGCTTGCTTACGTAACTTGCTATTTCCAGGGTTGCCAAATCGCCTGTTTCACTGCCGCACCTGTTAGATATATTCACCTCATATTCATTTTTTATCAGCAACATAGAAAAAATTGTACATAAGTAATGCTTTTGTGAAACTGATCTATTTACCTTGGTACTGTTTTAGCTTGTTATATTTTTGTTTATTTTATGTTATGCTTTCTTTTGTGTTTTTAATCTTAGTCTATTGTTTTACTGTTGTTTCTTTCTGGTTTAAAATGGCTTCTGCTGTACTGGAAATTTCAATAAATAAATAAATAAATTTTCCTTCGAAACGCTGCTGGCTCGCTGGCTCGCCCTCTGTGTCTCTTACCAAACAAGTATTTTTATGCAGGTGTGTTTCCTGAACTGTTCAAACGTGCAAATGTTGTACCGATCTATAAATCTGGAGACAAACATTCTGTAAAATCTTACCGACCAATCTCTCTTTCGTCAACTCTCTCTATCATCTGTGAGAAAATAATCAAAGACAGGTTGCTGAAGTTCACATCTCCCCTTATAAATACTGCTCAGCATGGTTTTCTTCCAGGCAGCTCTTGCTTGACCAATCTATCGGTATTACTTTATCATGCTACTCAGTCTATCTCAAAGAATTCCCTGCTTGACGTTATATATTTGGACATTTCAAAAGCTTTTGATAAAATTAACCATAATCTCCTTCTTCATAAATTACAATCCAGATTTCACATCCACGGTAAACTTCTATCTTTGCTAACAGACATTCTGCATGCACGCGAGCAGCGTGTTATCCTCCCTGGCTCCTCTTACAGCTTTCTACCCGTCCTGTTCGGTGTCCCCCAGGGGAGTGTCTTAGGCCCACTTTTGTTCCTTGTTTACATGGATGATCTGCCCGACAGACTGTCTTCTCTTCCCATAAATGTACTTCTCTTTGCCGATGACTGTAAACTCTTCAATGAAATATCATCGGAACGCGATTCACTGATCCTTCAACAAGCTCTTACAGAACTACTTGTGTGGTGCCGCCAGTGGAAACTTGAATTGAATCCTCAGAAATGCTCCTGCCTCACCATTTCCTTAAAAAGGAACAAACTGATCTCTCTTTATACTCTCGAAAACTGTCCCATCAAAAATCTTTCCTCTTAAAAATATCTTGGTGTTATCCTAGATGAAAAACTAAACTTCAATGATCACATTACATATACTACTAAACGAGCCATGCATCTCCTTGGTATTCTGTACAGGTTCCCTGAAATCCAAAATCAATCAGCCATTAGCATATTATTCAAATCCTTTATCTCTCCCATTCTTGAATACTGCTCCCCCATCTGGACTATGGCTTCTAAAACTAATCTTTCCAGGCTTGATTCTGTCCTCAGCTTTTTTCTCGCAATTGCTCGCCACAGAATTCCTTTTCTCAGACACCTCCATAAAACAAATATTATGTCTATTTTAAAGATCCAGTCACCACACACTCGTCACGAACTAGCAGAAATGAAATTTTTGCATAAAATCATTAATGGCAAAATTAAAACTGAATTCCTTGTCAAAAATTGCATCTACGAGTACCCGCACGGCCAATCCGCAACGTAAAGCTCTTTCACATTCCCGCCACACGGCTCTCTCTCCTGCAGCGGTCTCTTTACTATAGGCTCCCTCACTTATATAATAACCTGCCTGTTAATACCGATACTTTCTTGTCAGAACACATTTTCCGACGATCGCTAAGAATGTACGTGTAAAAATTTCTTTTTTTCGTCTGCCATCTTGTATTGTCTTGTTTTGTTGTTGTTATTTTTATTTTTATTATTGTTTTTATTTTCTTCTTGTTGCTACAGTTTCAGTATAAAATGGTCTTTCAGTACTGTATCTGAAACTTTAATTAAATAAATAAATGTGCGGCTGTGAAAAAGGAAAGAAAGATATAGAGAAAGAGTCAAAGAGATAGAGGAACAAAGCAGAAAATAAAGACAAAGCAATTGAACACAACACGAATCATTTGTCGAGCAGATAATTGAACAGTAAACTGTCTCTAGAAAACAAATTTGAAATGATCAAGGGGTCCCTTGTTCGAGACTCGATGGAACGTTTGCCTACGAACATCTCAAATTCGCCCCATTAGAGTACATTAGAGAACCAAGCGCCTAAAATAATTAACATTTTTAATTAAAATAGAAGACATTAATTATGTTGCAATAAAATATTCTTCTTGAATATTTTGAGATCAATATATATTTTTACAGTAAACCCCTGAACACATTCACCCATTTACAATACATAAGCAGTCTTATTTAACGAAGTAGATTTGCAAGAGATCTTAAAAAGAAAAAAATTCCGAATGTACAAGCTTTTTATTTCAAATGTTCTATTTGTAAAAGGTTCCACTTCCGATATGATATTTAGAGATCGATGACACGCTTCATAAAACAAAAATAGAATTTACTGAAAACTAGTCATGTAGAAGTCATGCATTTTCTTCCATGTTTGTCCTGCTTCCCCCTTTTCATGAGTAGTTTACAAATTTGAAATTTTCGTTAACAAATTTACAGCGCATGTCCTATAACTTCGACACCTCTCTTTCGGGGGGGCACTAGTGTCACTTCTGGTAGGCTTAACCTGAAATATTACAAGCATAAATTAGAACATAATTCTAATAAACATGTCGTCAGGACGAAATAGTCACAATAATAAACACGATGAAGCTGCTATGTTATCTTGTTGTATTTAGTATGTGACTGCATCCCCAGAAAATATTCTCATCCTCTCCCACTCTACACCCTTTTTTGCCTGGCATCATCACTCGCATTACTACACGGAAAGAAGAAATTGAAATAAAGAAGAATATGGAAAGAAATACACGAAATGTAAAACACCACAGCGCTTATCCTTCCTATCGTTACGTATCCCTCATTTTCATTTTCGAGTTACGTGTAGCTAGGCAGCCTGACAGGAAGTATAGGAAAGTGTTAACTTCAGCACCAGCTCAGCGAAAAGCATTCGCCTATATTTGCAAAGGAAAATTGATGAGAGAGAGAAAGGGGAGGAGTTTTGATTAGGAGGAAGGCAAGTTGGATCTGGCTCGGGAGAGAGAGAGAGAGTTGGTCTTGGGTTTTGAAGAGAGGAGGAGATTGGTTCGGAAGTAAGAAAAGGGTTTTTTTGAGTTTTGTTGTTGTTGAGTTGGTGTTTTAAGTCCACTTTATGCACAGTAAGGCTAATCGGGACTGGACCTACAGTTTAAAGTGGGATCCGAACCACTTGTGCCTCCACCGGGTATCGAACCCGGGACCCCTTGATTACAAGGCAAGGACGCTACCACTGCGCCATGGGGGAGGCTTTTTGAGTTTTGGAGAGAGGAGAGGGAGTTTGGTTTTGAAGGAGATTCAGGCTGGATGCAGACTTTTAAAAACTTGTTTGGAAGTGGAGTGCAGCGAAGCTGAGTGATAATTTAAGAGGCGAACTTGAGCAAGCGAGTGACAGTTACTTTACAAATCCTTCGGTCCACGCTTCTAAAGAGAGACAGGTAATATGCTTTTCTAATGTCATCCTTTGCCAATGCAGACTTAAGGTCATTGTAACCCAAATCTAGAGAGTTGCCATTCTATAAAGGGTTCTGTAAATTTAAGTTTATTCAGGTACCTCCTGCAGTTAGCAGATGCAGCCAAGCGAGAGCTTACGGGCTACCGCTAACCCCAGATTGAAGAATAAGTACTTTCATCTAAAAGGCTCCAAGTTTGATCCCCGAACCTTCCTTCTGTTCACCTGTGTCACAAGACGTGGTGCAGGTGCGGAATTTCATCAATTTCGATACGAAATTTGATGAAAATTAGCGTCATTTACCCCCTCCCTAACCCAACGATTTGGCTTTTCTTTTTACACAAAACCCTTTTAACAGGAGATTCACCCTTTCTTCCAAATTACAGTAATTAGTGTACTATCAACGATAACTAATGTTATTTCAAATTGCATGTATTCGAGCTATCTAAATTTACATTGGTGAACGTGAAAGTCTTATATAGAAATTGGCAGCGACGATACGAATGTTAATTATGTAAGATGTTGAAATTTGAGTCACTTCCCACCCTGATAGGCTAATCACCGCTGCAGTCACGCGCAATACATTGCGGAGGACAAGAAAATAGAATGTTTTCTTCCATAGCCGCGGGCGATCTGGGTACAGCCCAGCGCCCTAGCTTCGTCGTGGTTGTCCGCGTCGGACTGGCACTATTGTATCGGGAGCGTCCGTCATCCCGCGTCGCGGAAGGTGTTGTCGGACTTTAGGGAGGCCCATTTTGCCAAAAATGCGGCCGGCCCAGGGACGTCCTTGGACGTTTCCCTATCGCTTCGCTCCTGGTAGACCTGTGGTTCGCTCGCGAACCCGGTACCCCGACTATGACAGATCTCCCATCTGGAAACTTTTCATCATTTCCAGGATTTAATCTACTCTTGAAAAGTGCAAATTCAAATTTGATGATCCTTTGACGCAAAATTTAGAATGATTTTTTTACATGACTTTTGTACGTGATTTATGTGATAAGTGATATAACAGTGCAGTAAGCTACAGAAATTATGTGAACGATTTTTTTTACATTTTATGTTCGCGATAATTTTGCTCAGATCATGTTTCAGTTTTACCTTTCACGTCTTTTAATTAATTATATCCTTAACTAAAAGTTAATAGTAAGATTATCGCTAAGGAGGAAAATAATTTAGTCTTGACTCCGATTCATTTGCACTATGTATTCACTGAGTCCAGCAGCGAGTATGCTGTGTCATTTTTTCTTTGTTGTTTATTAATTAAAGTTTTTTAAAGTTAACATTTTATTTTCGTTAAATACTGACCGTAACTTGTCGATGATCAAAAATGCATGAGCTATAAACTGTTCAGATTATTGCCAAGAGGATATTAATTTTAAATAAATGTAGTTTTGGGAACGAACAAGGTTCCGCGGTCTACTCATTTATATTCGTAATGCCACAATGCTCCTAGCTCCTCAAAGAAGGATGCTTAGCTTCAGGAGATAGTGGAGGAATTCACGAGTCAGTCGTTTTGCCTTACGTTACCTTAATTAATGACTAAATTGTTTTATTAAACTATGTGTTGACATGTGAAGAAATGAAACGCTTATTATATTTCTGGCAATGAAGCAGGCATTATGTCCGCTACTGTACGCCGGTCGTACGTAGTTAGAGTGACGCTACCATTAGTTCAGAGTATAAACCGCTCGATTAATTAGTGGATTCTGGTTTAGAAAGAAAAGGTGCTTTAGTTATATGCATAAATAGGCCGAGAAATGAATAATGATGAATAAAGCGCATATATAGATAAATAAAGCAGTCTGCTAGGGCAGAGTGTAAGATGTTTTAAGCCAGTGAATAGGCTTGTGATATGAAACAGTACGTACACATATTATATATATATTTCTGTTTCAAGCACCCAAAAGTTAGGCAAAGCCAACTTATAATGATTTAACTGGACACAACTAAGAGAGCACGGCGCGGATGTTTCTCACATGTTAACGAGATATTTTTTGTTGATGTTATATTTTTTACCCTCTCTGAGCTATTGCTTTGATGGACAGTTGAATATTCCTCCTACGCATTCATTTTATAGCTCATGACAAATGTTAATACCTTAAATTTCATGTGTATTTATATTAAATCTATTGTTCAAACTTGAAGCGGAATTATGATATTTATATTTCGAGTTACGGCATTCATCAATATCAACGTTCCTTAGCGTTAATTAACAGATTTGATTTCGCGTGCTTACCTAATCACGACGTTAATCACTTACTCACTTAATAACAGATAGAAGTTACAGATTGTTTAAATTAAGATAAAATTTATTATCAATTTTCATTAAATAATGTTAAAGTTTTGCGAATTTGTACCTATATTTAGAATTAATAAAGGAGAATCTTGTACGCCTTCCCCCTTAAGACCTCATCGTGTTTACATTCAGTCAGACCCTAAACAAGCGGAGGATAAGTAGGAAATTGAGCAAGCACTAGCACATGAGAACGCGTTTTAGCAGTCACAGAGGTTTTGTAACATCATCTCTGTCCATCACAAGGACACGAATAACAGGCAACAGCTATTTGGGCGATTTTACGAAAGGTATTAATTTTATATGTGAATTTTTATTGGTTATTAAACACATGGTTGAACTTTACTCAATTTATTTGCCAATTATGCACACTAGTTAGGCGGAAGAGTGTGACGTTCACAGGGCGACGTTAGAAGTTTATGAAATGCGCATTTATACAGTGAGATTTATCAAGTAGCTCCACATAATGAATAAACGGTGAAAATACGAAATAATATGTAAATGCGCTTAGTGAATACCATTTTCTCCAGTTACCCAGGGATCCCAAATAACTGGTGAAAGTACCTTCTGCTATCGGCAGAATGGCGATAATGTCCAGTCTGAATAAAGACTTTAGTAAATGTTACGTATATATAAATATGCAAAGCATATTTTAATAGAGACCCGTGAACAAAATGTTTTCTTGACTCTTCGTGTGATATAAAACTAGTAATGGTTGAACTCTATTCACATAATTAAGGCATTATATTTTTCCCCCTTTTTGCCCACCCACCCTATATATATTTAGTTCCAAAGAGAATAGTTGTAATTTGCATTAATATAAAATAATAGGAAACGCATAGCTATGATATCCTTTTAAATATGTCAATATAGAGCTCATATCACGCCTAATTAAAGAGAATTCAGCGCACTAAGTGGTCCAAAAAGGATTGCAACCTTTTCACTTTGCATAGTTTGTTAGTAAATATAATATTATATCTTAATTTCCCGTCAGTTCAGGCGTTATCATTTTCGGAAATATTTTTCGCAGCGTTTCAGTATCCGTATGTACTTTGCATAAGGTATTAATAATAGCGATCTTTGCCATATGTTTTCTTAATACGATTATTTTATTGTGTTCTCGTTTCCCGTGCTAAAAGCCTGTAAAAGAAAAGTTTAAAATACAAGATTAGCATAGGACTGAATGACCCTGATAACGATTTCATTTCATACGGAATCATTGTTATGATCAAGTTGCATAGAACCGAACAAGATACATTCACAAATGTGTAGTCACGTTTGTTACGTAACGACACGCGCTTGGATCTTTGGCGCATGTATGTTGTGCATCCACTATTTCTTTCTGTCCAGAGCGCCGCGATGAATCCGAGCTGCAAATAAAGAATTTGCCCCCCCCCCCCCTTTCCTCCCTTTTCCACTCCAGATTTCCAGTGAAGCTTCGTCCCATCCCGGCGACTCAAATTTCTTGCAAGTTAATTTCCTCCATTCCCTTTTACCCGCGTCAGTTAATTCCAGCAAACTCCGAAGGCTGCGATTCAGCGTTCCCATACATCCAGTAACCTTGGATAGTTCCGGCCGAACGATGAAAATTGATACAATGACAGGATTGCAATATGACAATGCACAATGGATAACTCCGCTCCTTTTCCAAGGAACTGACTCTGAGAAACGATACATCTCCCATTACTTTTTCCTGACTTCGCATAATCTGTTGCCTAGCGGCGACTCTATTGCTCTCACAGCCGGACAAGATCGAACCATGTTCCAGCATGCTTAGCTTTTAGAATTTCCCCACCCCAGAATTCCCCCCCTTCCCCCGAGAGTTATTCTGACGTCATGACTTTCTTGCACTTCGGGTAATAACTCGATCCAGCGTTCGACGTCGAAACATCAATTCCAAGTTGGCACTTCGAAATCTTCATACATCTAAGACAAAAATTCAGTACTAATAATGGTGAACTGTTGGAGTTATTTAAATAAAGCATTCAGATATATAATGTAGTATGAATATGACAAGTACTTTGACAATTTATTTTTGCTGATGAGATTGTTCATATTCGTCAATAAATAGACACGACAATTGAGATGAGGCATGTTCAATTACATTTTTAGTTAGTTTACTAATTTATCTTCGACTAGTACCTAAGGGTAGTACGTCATTATTGCGTCACTTCAATTCCTTTTACGTCACCTACATAATTAACATTTGAAGATAAATTCAAAGCATTTGGTTCCGCTCATTTACTTTTGCTTATTATCACCTCTTTAGATTTAGAGGCAATTATTGCAATTTTGTTAGCCTTCAATCAATATTTCCACCACGTTTACACTCCCGTAATGGTAAAATAATGTCTCACATCGTGAACCTTCACATCTTTAGCATATCAGTTATTTAAAATTAATTTACATTCTTTATTGCTTTTTATTATTAGTTATTATATTTTATTTGACATTAGGCCCCATTTTTAGTGATTTTGTACCTTTATTTGAATAGCATACTCTGGGTTATTGTGATTTTAAAGAATGTATTTTGAAACCTTTCCCTGTTCCTTTTTTTAATTGGCCACCTCATTCATATCCTCACCTAATAATGTCTCGTATCTCCATGACGTCTACATCGCATAGCAGAGACTTCCTGAGACGCCTTCAACTTGGAATTCTACGCGCCGGTGGCCTTCAGAGAGCAGCTCCATTTACCATCGCCTCTCAGTTCGTGGAGTCAACAATTTCAGTTTTCACCCGGCATACATAAACCCGCCGAGTACTTCGCATTACCTCCTCGAACTCAGGACTGCATAGCGACCGTCGGCCGATGGGATTTGTGCCAGCCACCAGAGCACACCTACAATTTTGTCCCATTTCTACGCTCCGGCCCTCAAGATGCAGCGGATACACACCCCCTTTACCCAAAAGTACTGTCTTTATTTCCGCTGGAATTCCAGTCAGAACTACATTCCAGCTCAAAGTGATGCAGTGGATGAACACTTTTCCCGTCATGGGTCCCAGCCTACAAGTTTCAAGTGGCCAGAAGAAAACATGACACCTTTTACCCCATCTTCAGTCTCCTTCGATTTGTTTACCATTCAGACGCCCGTACGCAGCAAGACCAGCTTTACTTTCATGTACGGTCCCCACCACAAGTATGTTACCATCTTCGAGTGCAGGCATATGCAACCCGCCAAGCACACCTACTTTAGCTGTTACTTCTACAGCAAGGCAGACTTTACGAGACTAGGTTCCCTAGTCCGGTGAACAGCATTCTCCCCTGGATGATGAATTCTACAGTACAGTTAGCCGCACAAATTAATCCAACTGTTTCTTCCTTCTGTTCACCCGCCGATCTTCAAGATTTACCCCTCGCCTCATCAAACGTCCCTCACCCAGAATTTTACATCCAGTGGTACAATCATGAACACTTCTCGTTCCTTAAACTACAAAAGGACCGATATTCTCACGTGATGATTGGGATGTAAATTGTGACCCCCTCGTTCCGGTTTTCGCAGTTGCAAACACTTTTGCACGGACTCCATGGAATGCAGTGGATACTACACGCAAGTGCTTTCGCGTGTTTTCAGAACATTCCGGACCTTACATAGGAACTTTTACGCCATACAGCAAGGACTGTAGGATTTTATTTTTTTTTACTAACCAAGATATACACATATAATGGACATTTGATGTTGATATTCCACTTATTATATATTTGTAGTGGCCTAAGTTGGGTTTCTTTACTTATCACGTGTGTATTCAAATATCTACTCATATTTAATGGACGGTGTTGGACAATTTTGGTATTTTAATACATAATGCAGTATAGCATTATTCACTATAATATGATATATTTTCAACAATCTTTTTCTCTCTCATTTTTATTGGAAGATGGTACTTATATCTTCTATACATATATTATTCTCTCAGAGAGATTCAATGGACGGAGAAACTTGCGTGTGCTTCGATACAATATACATTCGATACATATACCAGGATCCTCTTATATTAGTGCAAATTGCCTTGCAATTTATTGTGTCGTGAGCTGTTGCTCCCATACTCCTAATGTTTTGGTGTTAACCCCCCCTCCCCCACATGCTTAGTGGGTGGAGACACAACTTATGGCTTTGGCCATTCTGACGTCAGTTCAGCTGACAAGTGAGTTCAGTGGTGTGTGTTTGATGTATCAACATCTTTTTCATGGTTCTCTGACCCTAGCTGACATTACCGCTTAGCTCGTGTTGATAAACATTTCTTGGAAGCCAATGTATGCGTGCTCAGCTTAAATATTGTAGTACGCACGCGTTCATTTCATTCATGCAAGAGACGAACGAAATATGGCATTGGACTTCTCATTTTTGATTGCCATCTCGGCTTTTAATTTTAGTTTGCTCCCACAGAGCTTTTGTCTTGATCTTCGATAGTCCAAATTAGATTACGACTTGACACCTCTCAACCGAATCTAATTTTGACTGCATTTTTTTCCCTCCCCTTTAGTTTTAGAGTTAGTCTGTAGTGTTCATTTTCACTGATGTGAAATGTATTTTTATTTTTCTTCACTAAATAAATAGACCTTCTAAGGGACTGTATTGGCATAACCGGCACTGTACCTGCAACTTGTCTAAACGTTTTAAAAATTCAAAGGAATTTTTTCGCCCAGCTGGATACCGTTACGTATCCCTCATTTTCATTTTCGAGTTACGTGTAGCTAGGCAGCCTGACAGGAAGTATAGGAAAGTGTTAACTTCAGCACCAGCTCAGCGAAAAGCATTCGCCTATATTTGCAAAGGAAAATTGATGAGAGAGAAAAAGGGGAGGAGTTTTGATTAGGAGGAAGGCAAGTTGGATCTGGCTCGGGAGAGAGAGAGAGAGTTGGTCTTGGGTTTTGAAGAGAGGAAGAGATTGGTTCGGAAGTAAGAAAAGGGTTTTTTTGAGTTTTGGAGAGAGGAGAGGGAGTTTGGTTTTGAAGGAGATTCAGGCTGGATGCAGACTTTTAAAAACTTGTTTGGAAGTGGAGTGCAGCGAAGCTGAGTGATAATTTAAGAGGCGAACTTGAGCAAGCGAGTGACAGTTACTTTACAAATCCTTCGGTCCACGCTTCTAAAGAGAGACAGGTAATATGCTTTTCTAATGCCATCCTTTGCCAATGCAGACTTAAGGTCATTGTAACCCAAATCTAGAGAGTTGCCATTCTATAAAGGATTCTGTAAATTTAAGTTTATTCAGGTACCTCCTGCAGTTAGCAGATGCAGCCAAGCGAGAGCTTACGGGCTACCGCTAACCCCCGATTGAAGAATAATTGCTTTCATCTAAAAGGCTCCAGGTTTGATCCCCGAACCTTTCGAGGTTCATCCTTCTGTTCACCAGTGTCTCAAGACGCTATGTATCCATGCGCAAGGAAATTACCATCAAGTTTTCTTTTCCAGTTTCCAGTATGCATGGAATTCATAGAAATATGTTGGTAATATTACACTCCCAAAAATCAGGAGTTAAGCATACTCTTAAATTGTGATGAGGATCATATTTTTATAAGCAATTTTTAATGATAATTTATCTGTGCCGCGCATAATGCAACTTATTAATATCATCAACTGCAATAAAATATAATCAATTTCGCTGTAATTGCTGTTTTACAATGGACAAATCTTAATGTATTTCCCATTATTTTCTTGCATGAATTAAATTCTTATTTACTTGAAAGTGGTATTAATATAATCGTTGCATAGAAATTATAAGTTTCACCAAGGTTTTAGAAATTAGGAACACAATAGTCATATTTATAAATGTAAATCGGTACCAAATATATTCAACTTGAACATTTGTTATTTATTCGTTTCCCCAGTAATATTCAGAGGAACTAGTCAGAATAATAATTGTTGTTATTATCAATTAAAGGTATTTGGTACATTCATCCTAAGGATATTAGAACTAGATCATTCAAATGGTTCCTGTACGATGTATAAGACAAATATACCAGTTCAAGCAAATTCCAGGTGTAAGAGGGATGGTTTTAATGGAGAGTAATAAGTTGCAGTTTATAGTAGTGGCAAAATCAGTTAGAACAAGGAGGGCTTAAGAGGCCGATATGTCCCACAGGCCATAGCTTGGCTGTCCCTGGAGTACAGTATACAACATTTTTCTTTCTACCGATGTATTCCTTGGATATGAACTGAAAGAAGCTGGTTTCGTCGCCTTTACCATCGAAACAGCCGAGATCCGAAATCGAAAGGAACTATTTTCAGTGCACCCTACATCAGAAACGGCATGCCAGCGAAGAGTAAAGTCGGACAAAAATGTTTTACTGATCTAAGAACTCAGATAACATTGCATACATAATAGGTGAATTTATGCTAAGAAGCTGAAATTTCATCTATTACTCTAAATTTCCAAGGTTCTTTAAACTTTAAAAAAAATCTAAAAGAAGTGCTCCCCTGTAGTTAGCATCACGCCATGAAGGCGTTTAGGGTGTGTGGGGGTAACGCCCCACATTTTCTTGATCCGGTCGTGAGTGGGGGTGATGTGATCAGCATCACGCCCCTGACTACCTTTACCCCCAGGGTTTCCCCCAGGTACCCACGTCATTCGACGCTGGGTGGGCACCGGGACCGCTTCCAACGTTAGAAAAGTTCCCGGATTTTAACCGGCCGGGGATCGAGCCGGGGACCTTTAGCATGGTAGTCAGACGCATTACCGACTGAGCCACCGCGGCCTTAAAAAAATCTAACAAGAAAAAAAAATAGGGCAATGTGGGTCTCCTCCAATGTTGAAAATTAAGTATTTGCTGTACTTGTTTTTGGCATAGTACGCAATTATTATATTTTATTTCAACAAATAGGACCAGCTCAAGGACCGGCGACCAGAGCAACTGCCCGGGCCCTGTAATCAGGGGGAGCCAAACAGAGGGCTCACCCCCAGAGTAGCTCCGAAACCTTATTTTTGGTTACATAAGTGTGGCTATTATTTTAAAAAAAAGATTTGGACTTTTGCAGAGGAGAAATATTTGAAGTTACTGCTGTATAACATTAGTGCATTGCAAAATCATGTAGCAATTTAATCTAAGAGATTACTGTTATTTTGATGTCATTATGTAGTTATGCATAAATGTGTTCTACAACAGTAACATTTAAAATAATTTTAAAAAAGGGCTATTATCTTTCGTCATTAAAACAGTAAACATATAACATGGTCGTGTTATTATTTTAGGAAGGTGGAAATTGTGGGAACCAAGGTAGAAGGTTGGGAGTTCAGTGTGGATTGGACAGTAGGGGGCCCCAAAAATGCATCTCGCCCGGCTGAAAATTTTATCTTGAACAGCTCCTGCCAACAAAGCAATTATCAACTTCGCATTTATCATTCGGTACGTGAAGATGCAAATGACACAATACCTTTAGAAGGAAAATTGTTTCTTGCATGAATAAAGTTGTGAGCAAATACAGTTGTGATCAGCCATTAATTCTACTCCGATGTTTGCTTTTGGTATGGGTCTGCTAATACTCTACAGAATAATTAACACTTTTGGAACAATGGTTTTAAAACAATAATACAATTACAGAATACTTACATTTTATCCATTGAGGCAAAGCTTGGGAAGAAATTGTAACTTCACTACATTCCTTCTTCATTCCATGCCCAAGATTCGGCATCTTCATAAATGTCAATGTTTCATTTCCATTCCATCATTGGATGGTGAAGGCAAAGGTTCGCGAGTTTTTTGAAGCTCGTTTTCAGTCGGGTACCTCATCCCAGAAATCTGAAAAATATACAAAGATGGATCTTAATCAAATGTCAAAAGTATTAATTTTATTTTAAAATTTCTATCATCCAAGTTGAAAAATGTATTCCTTACTCTTACAAATATTCACAAAATATCTACAATACTTCAAATCTCAAACATGTAACCATTTTATCGTACCAATGAAAATGGCCATTCACATTTCATACAATCAGAAGCTCACATTTAAAATTCTGAAATTAAACACTATTGTCGACTCGTTGTCTGAGATTGTTGAGCGGAAGTCTCAATATGTCGCATCAAAATGGCATCAAAAGGTTCTCGAACAGCACTGGTCTGAGAATAGGACTGTTTATTTTTCTTCTATCTCAATTTCTATTTATTTTTTTTAATGGCTATTTCAATCCGCATTTCAAGTTTTGATTGATCGATCGATGTTATAAGGATTAACCATGATAAGATTAGAATCATTATGGGCCATTCATAAAGAAACACCCATGACAGGGCAAGTACTCGAAACCAGAACCTACGGCGGTGACATGTCGCGTCGACCACTCAACTCACTCAGCCACCTTTACGACCGGACTCTGATTTTCCTTCATGAATATCAATAGATGATTTTCATCTAATGGTCATTACATTTCATGTTCGCTGCGAATAGTCAAACGAGCAGGAAAGGGGCGTGTAATATGAAGCATGCAAAATACCAGGATAAAATAAATGAAAATTAAGTAATTGGCTTCAGTTGTCTTTACGGTTTGGTTCTGGTGTATTTTAAAATGTGAAAATACATTTCTGTTTATACTTTCATAGTTTAATCCCAGTTCCGAAC
The DNA here is from genome assembly GCF_977018435.1 of Lepisma saccharinum. Lineage (NCBI taxonomy): Eukaryota > Metazoa > Arthropoda > Insecta > Zygentoma > Lepismatidae > Lepisma > Lepisma saccharinum. The sequence goes on from NC_139230.1 coordinate 119,533,659, forward strand.
CACGTTTTATGAATCAATCTCGAGTAGCAGAAGGCGAATGTTTGTATTGTTCAAAATATTCTGAATATCGATATGTATGTGTATCTTTCTGAGTTGGGAGTTTTCCACCAATGTTCCTGTAACGAGCGGCAAACCTGATGGGTAAAGGCAACCAATCAGTGCTGTTGGTCACATCACCTCTACAAATGAAAGATATTCTAAATTTATAAATGTTTGTGGGCCAATCTCCACATTCCCCACTTATGATTACATGCATGTTGCCGTAGCAGTATAACTTTTACCTTATGTACGTGTGTGTGTACGTATCTAATAATAATATATTTATTTTACGTGATGAACACAATTTAAAATCAGGTACATCACTATGTCTAGATTGGTCATACAAAAATAAAGAATTGAATACATAGCTACAAAATAATACAGTAGATCATTCAATTTTATATATCATCAAAATTCAAATTGTAGGTTTCAACAAGTTTAGTTACTAAATCTCTGGTCTTATTTAAACATGTAAGAACTGAGATATTTCTCTTTATATCATCTGCATATAGTAAACATGTGCTAGATTTAAAACCTAAAGTAACATCATTGATCAGAACAGAAAATAAAATTGGGCAAAGAGGCGACCATTGAAGTACTCCACAAAATATTTATTTTCTAGAGGAAACTGTTTCAACAATTTTAGCAGAAAAAGTTCTATTTACTAGAAAGCTGGAAAAAACATTTCAGAAATGTTTCATTTCTTTATTTGCTTTCAAAATAAAATTAGGTATGCTATCAGGACCTATTGAATACCCGCCTTTTAGTTTGTTAATTGTATCACTTACATCCTTTTCCAAGATAACATTTATATCAGTTATGTTGGTGTATGAATGAAGATTAATATTTTTTACATTTACATGACTTCTTCTTGAGAAAAATTTGTAAAAGATCTCACTAAATGCATTAGCAATATCATATTCATTGAACCGTACATTATTATCATAAATAATTTCAGTGATAGTATTTTCTCTCTGCCTTCTATTAAAGTGAAACCATAAAGCATGCCTGCCATTATTAACATTGTTTTTAAAGGAAGGATAGTATTGCTTCTATACATTATAATATTCCCTTTTAACATCTTTCCTTAATTGGGAATAAGTACTGTAATATTCACATCTATTTGTAAGTTTAAATATATCGTGATATCTTCTCTTTTTATTGATCATTCTATTTAATTTTATTGTCATCCAAAGGAGCTGATTGTTTGTTCTTTTAACTTTTGAAGGAATATTGTTCTTTACTATTGTATACACATTGCTACTCAGTTCTATAACAGATTGCTGTACATCATGAGATATTTCACCCATATATGGTAAAGTTATCAATTGACGACTAAAATTGGTAAACGCTGTAAGTTCCACAATAATTCAAACACCGTTTTCCACGTTAAAATGTGAAATGTACCATGCTTTATAATGTGGTAAACGTGAAATGTGGCTGGTAGCCCTCTAAGTAGTTCAAAGGGCGTGTAAAGAGGTCACTAGTGTGCAAGTTCTTAAGGGCTGATGTGCGGAACGATGCGATTTCCCAACACTTTCGCTTTTGGCACTTACAACGTTTACCACTTGTAGTCCTCAATTCATTATAAACACTCACATAATCACCTCTAGCAAAATTAAGACATGAATGATGAATATGATGAATACTATTTTCCCTTGTGTCTGTATTTTCTCTTCTAAACATATCCAATTCGAAATAAAATGAGAAAGGTTGATGAAACTTGTCAATTTTAGATAAAGGATGTTCATCTAAACTTATATTACGTGTGGGAATGTTAGTGAGAAGAAGGTCTTAAACATTAAAAGGCAGTGAAGGGTGATTCAAAATCTGAACTAGATTTAAAAGTGTTGCAATTTCAACAATTCTTTCTGCCTTCCTCTTAACATAATAATTAGAGCGATACAAATTTTCAGTAACCCAGTCAATTCCACCAGCATTAACATCTCCAACTGAAATTATTTTATGGTGTTTCAATAACATATCTTGAACTACCCAATCAAAGTAGTTTGTGAACAAGTCACAGTTTAAATCAGGTGGTAAATAATGCAATCCTATTATGGTTGGGTAGGAATTTTTGGACATTAATTTTACTCAAATTACATCTAGTTCTGTAAGAGGTGATTTCAAAATCATAAACTGAACCTTATTTTTAATAAATGAAAGACAGCCACCACCGCCACATTTTTGTTTCTTTAAATCAAGATTTCTATCTTTTCTTAGTGACCTGTACTGTCTCTCTCAAAAGTTTTAGGACAACAACATTTTAAACTAGGCAACCTAATTTACGCAAGTCGTTGGTGGGTTGTGTGTAGAGTTAGGCTTAATTTTAGGGTTGCCACATTCACAATAGATATTTATGTAATACGCGAAAGAAATGAAAACAAGTATTATTGTATAACATTATTAACAATATCAATATTATATCGCAAATGACAAAAATTTTTCTGAAAGAAAAAAACTGGGTTTTCTAGTATTTCATCGCTGATGAGCCTAAGGAAAGGATAAGAGGTTAGAGGAAACGAAAGGTGACAAGGAGAGGAGAAAGAGAAAGCGAAAGGACAAGAGGAAAGAGAGGATAGACGAGGAGAGGAGAAGTAGTGAGAAGAAAGGAAAAAGATTCGAAGAGAGATGAGGAAAATGGAGCAAAGAAGAGAGGAGGAAACCAAGAGGAGAGGAGAGGAGGGGAGGAGAGGAGAGGAGACAAGAAGAGGGGAGTGGAGAGTAGAGTAAAAGAGAGAAAAAGGGAAGAACGAAAAGAAGAGGACAAGAGAGAAATGGAGACAAGATGCGAGAAAAGTAGAGAAGGTGATATGGGATAAAAGCAGAGGAGAAGGAGGTGAGAGAAGAATAATAATAAGAGAAAAGTAGAAGAGAATGGGGAGGAAAGGAGAGAAGAAGTAGCTGGAGAAAATATCGTCTCGGCGTCAAGAATTGATGCATTGATCAAATTATCGACATGAAACACTCAATAACATTTTGAAATTTATTGGAGAATGTATAAGATTGGTGCAAAATGCATTTTGGCTGAGTTCGGAGCAAGATGAAATCTTTCACGTAAGATCTTTGATTTTACCTGCGATTACACCACTAAAAACATAAATGTAATTTTAATATTTATAAGAATTATCCAATTTTTCTCGACTTCTCGGTTCGTTGAAATGAAGATGTTGTAATTTAATATTTCCCCTCCCCCATCGTTAATTCCAAAATGAATAATTCCGTTTCACACGGGGTGGACAATGAACACAAAGGGATATATCTACAACTTACGAAAATGTTCTGCCACCCGAGAGCTTTGAACCTACGACCATCAGGTTGACTAATCCTTAACGATAAACACTACCCTACAAGCTTTTGCTCCTGAAAGCAGGTAGAAGGAGCTGACCAATGTGAAATGTAGTTGCAACCCTCCCCCTGCATGTAATGTCCAAAGAATACTTGTTTGTAACAAAGAAAACGAAGGTATAACGAATCGGCGAAAACATTTAACGGAGAATTGCGTATGTTGGAAACTTATCATTTGTTTTTTACACGATTTCTTTGAGGAAGGGGCCATACCCAAAATTTTATATATATACAGGGTGTCGCAAAACTCTTTCAACAACGCTTGGGTGCTGGTAGATATCATAAAACAAGTAACTTTTCCCTATAATGTTTACCCCAAAAGCGCTTACTTTTAGCGCTATAAGCGCTTAAAATCTATCCTGTACGTATGCAACCCAACACAGAAAACGCTTGCTCTCAACTAACTACCAGGGGCCCGTGGCAGGGTTGCCACTAGCGTTCCTCGTTAAGGGAGACAACTTGAAAACAACAACTTAGGAGTCTTGCCTGAGCAAAATCCAAAACATTAATGATACTTGCGATGTTGTAAGAAGCAATGCCAGTATATATAAACTGACCAAGACAAATAAAGGGCAGACTGAAATTCAAGATTACTCATTCTAAAATATCTCCATAGTTGACTGATTGATTTGGTTTATTTTAATTCGCTTTTCTGCCACCTTTGGCTAATCCCGAAGATGAGGATGATATGATGAAATAACAAATGACACCAATGTCTAGGCCAGGATTTATACCCGAGACACCTGGCGCCGTAGCGAGCTGTGCTAACCACGTCACCACGGAGTGTTTTGTGTGTCATCAATCTCAACAATTTCAAAGGACACGTGAAATAGGGGAAATCCACGAACGAGCAAATGTAAACATGATGTGTTTGCTGCCTCGTTTCGAACACGCAGACTGTAATGTTATTACAATTTATTTATTAGAAAGTTTGTGAACTAGCGCAATTGCGAATCGAGTTCGTTATAAAAAGCAGGCAAACCTCTATACTGAAAAGAAACATAAATATCCCACAGATGAATATTCTTGAGCCAGTTCGGTGACTGAGTACGTTTAGTGATCAACACATGATATCTCTACCGAATGTTCCGGACACAAGTTCCGACCTGGACAAAGGTGTCACTGGATCTTTCGTCCTCGTATTTACTATTTGCCTGAAAGTGCAGAAAAATGACGTACAATGAGAAGAATAGAAATTCACCAGAATTATCCCGGAAGTTCATCTAGATGTCAGAATCTTGCTCGTTTGCTACAAGACGTTGTTTCCATTGTGAACTAAAAGTTGACATTTTGGTGCCTTCCGAAAATGTTACTCTTACATTTAAATGTTGATATCAACTTGCTACAATGAATGATAAATATGTACAAGTTTTGACGTGTAATCAATGGTTTCCTTTTTATTAATTTTTTTCACGTTCCATGATAAGAATGCAAATAAAAGACACAAAATGAGAAAACTAATTCCCACACATGAAAAGAGTGTAAATTACGAGGATTTCTCTTGATGTAAGAATATAATACGATATCGTGAAGTGCAGAACAAACTAGTACAGGCAGTATGTACCGAACGTAATGTAATTCATTTCAATGAAATTCTTCCTACAACTTCTTTAATAGAGCATTCAAGATGAACCAGTTTGAGTGGAGAGAAAGCGAGAGAGAGAGAGAGTTTTTAATTCGCATGTTCCTAGTATTGCAAATAATCTTTGGAATTTTCTTGAACCCCACTTTTAAAACACATAATTTTTCTTACATGCATATCAGTTGTCGCTAAAATTTATAGGTTGCCACTGTTTTCTGTTGGCTATTTGTGACCTTGGCCTCATAACGCTTTGCTCTGTGTTTCTTACGCGGACGCTGTAGACGCCAACCCCCAAGGTTTCTTCGTATTGTGGATGATGTTAATGATAACACCGATTTTCCGAGAACGAGCCATTCTGTTAGAGCATACAGACAGAGCATACAGCTATGTCCAGGTACGTACAGCTGGAGTGAGTTACACCTTGTTTCCTGGTCAAACAGACACGGCATAATCTGCCACGAAGCCTGACGAAGAGGACAGTGTATTTCTCAAGAATTGCGCCAAATCTTACTTTTTGCGATTACAGCGCCAGCTATCACAAATCCAAAAAAAAAAAGTTTCAGACAAAACCTATGTATTTTTGTCTGAAGAATCCGATTCTACAATAAAAAATTGTGGTTTCCATTTGAGATGTTACAGTTGCCCTTCGCCCCACCCCCAGGATATGGGGTGGGGGTGGAGTTTGGCATCATTGGATGAGCCCCTTCGAGACAAACAATTTTCATTCAGAACTTTTTTTTGATCAGATGCGTACTTTTCGAGGTATTTCGTTGTGTCAAGCTAAAAAACTCACCCGGTATATATATATAACAAAATAATAAAATAAATAAATAAAATAATAATAATAAAATAAAATATAATAAAACAAACAGCTTTTAAAGAAATCTGGTTCCAGAAACACTCGTCAAACTTCGACCTTGCAAAATGTAAGCAAACAGGTGAACGTGAAAGAAACAGTGCAAGGTCAGAATCCATCTAATAGATTAGCAGTGCATCACAATGATTTTCTTCAGAGAGCTCTTTTCGTGACTCGACATCATCCCGAAGTCTCAAATACTGACCTTCAGTAATACATTGTCGAAACATCCGTAAAGACAACAGTATATACAAGGCTGGAAACTAAATACGACTCTTAAGCATCTTTTCATGTAGCTGTTTCCCAGGATGACTATGATGTATTATTCGATGAATATGTCTGGCCTAAAGGGAGTAAAAGGTTTTATGGCGCTTTGGAAAATGACAATATAGTTGCCAACAAAAACAGAAGTGTATCTGATACAAATTGTAACAGTAAGTCTGGAGAAATCACAAATCCAAAAATCTAAGTTGTTCTTCCTTTGGTAATAATATGATTATATATTTCTATCAGAATATTAGAGGAATAAACACCAAATTTCAAACATTAGTAAACAATATTAATATTGAAATATATGATATAATTTTTCTTGCAGAAAGTTGGTGTAAACAAGATAAATATTATTTTATACATAAAGATCCTATGTACAGTGTCTCTCAAAAGTTTTAGGACAACGACATTTTAAACTAGGCAACCCAAATTACACAAGGCGTTGGTGTGTTGTGTTTAGAGATAGGCTTAATTTTAGGGTTGCCACATGCACAATATATATTTATGAAATACGCGAAAGAAATGAAAACAAGTATTATTATATAACATTATTAACAATATCAATATCATATCACAAATGACAAAATTATTTCTGAAAGAAAAAAACTAGGTTTTTTAGTATTTCATCGCTGATGAGCCTAAGGAAATGATAAGAGGTTAGAGGAAACGATAGGTGACAAAGGAGAGGAGAAAGAGAAAGCGAAAGGAGAAGAGGAAATGTAGAGGAGAGAAGAAAGAGAGGATAGACGAGGAGAGGAGAAGTAGTGAGAAGAAAGGAAAAAGATTCGAGGAGAGATGAGGAAAATGGAGCAAAGAAGAGAGGAGGAAACCGAGAGTAGAGGAGATAAAAACAGAGGATAAGGATGTGAGAGAAGAATAATAAGAAGAGAAAAATAGAAGAGAATGGGGAGGAAAGGAGAGAAGAAGTAGCTGGAGAAAATATCGTCTCGGCGTCAAGAATTGATGCATTGATCAAATTATCGACATGAAACACTCAATAACATTTTGAAATTTATTGGAGAATGTATAAGATTGGTGCAAAATGCATTTTGGCTGAGTTCGGAGCAAGATGAAATCTTTCATGTAAGATCTTTGATTTTACCTGCGATTACACCACTAAAAACATAAATGTAATTTTAATATTTATAAGAATTATCCAATTTTTCTCGACTTCTCGGTTCGTTGAAATGAAGATGTTGTAATTTAATATTTCCCCTCTCCCATCGTTAATTCCAAAATGAATAATTCCGTTTCACACGGGGTGGACAGTGAACACAATGGGATATGTCTAAAACTTACGAAAATGTTTTGCCACCGGAGAGCTTTGAACCTACGACCATCACCTTAACGATAAACACTACCCTACAAGCTTTCGCTCCTGAAAGCAGGTAGAAGGAGCTGACCAATGTGAAATGTAGATGCAACTCTCCTCCTGTATGTAATGTCCAAAGAATACTTGTTTGTAACAAAGAAAACGAAGGTATAACGAATCGGCGAAAACATTTATTGGAGAATTGCGCATGTTGAAAACTTTTCATTCGATATTTGTAGAGGTATACTTGCATGAACTCGAGTGGGAAAAGGGGAAAAATTATTATGTCCTGAATTGCCACAAATATAAAGAGTTATTTCATCAATATTTGTGAATGTCTTTGAAGCAGTACACAATTATCGTTAGAGTATCATAATTCACGATCTTCTGCATGAAAATATCCCTTTGAACGTCTGGTCAATTCATTAATTTGTTTTTAAAAATATATAAATTCCAGATGCAGAACAATGTAGCCACTTTACACTTCAATTACAAATAATGGTACCATGCTCTTGTTTAATAAAAGGGGAAATATGCTCTTTTAAAAGAAAAACGATAAAACACCAAGTTTGGAGGATCGAACCTGGGACCGCAATCAATGCTTTCAATAACTCTTACCAATACACTACGCCCTTCGTTTCCCTTGGAGCAACAATTCTTAATCATTCTCTCGCCTCAATATTGTAAACGTTATCCTGCCAAAGAAAAGTTCAATACTCTGCTCCGCCGCTAACAAGCTCCAAACACCTCGCGACTGTGGAGAGGCACTCGCTTAACAACGAGACCTCACGGTTCGTAACGGAACAACATCAACTGCAGTCCGCATTGTCCCTTTGAAAGAAAAAATAAGCCCACAACCCCCCCAGCGTTCGATCTACCATAACTAGGAAAACCTTTGCAACTGATTCGCGAACCAAAAGGCATAAGAGCCCTTGCACGTATAAACAGACATCAACCACAGATAAATAGAATCACATAACCTAAGGGAAATCCTAGGAAATCCTAAAGCCTAGGTACACACATAAGCAAAAGCATTGTACTAATCCAACTGTCTCATTTTTCAGAGATATGCATCGGTTAACAACCCTCATCATCCTACTGTCACTCACCCTAACAACCTTCCTTTCCAAAGACACAGACCACGTGCAGAATATCACCGGACTGTACCTACAAGAATTTCCAGAAACGATACCATACTACTACACTATCCCACTATATTATACAATCAATATGGAAATTCCCCAAATTAACAAATCTCATCAACCCTACATAAGCTAACATGCTCACAATCTGACCCTAACCCAGCCAACTGCCAACTTTCCAACGAGTTTCCAACATCTCGAGTACAGAAGCGAACAGTACTAGGATTTATAAGCTCAATCGCTAGTACTGTTGCGACATCGCCACAACAAACAAATCAAACCCTTATTTCAAAATATACACCAAATCGAGGAAACGGTCTAAACATGAACCTCAATTACAGTACAATCACATATTTTACCAAAACATAACTGGTGAAATAAACTCCTTTCAGCACCAGTTTCAAAATATTCTTGGTGATTACAATAAACATGCGCGAATTTTGGCCTTAAATAAAGACGAACTCATTTCCAAATTCCAAAATTTAACCGACGCAAATTTCCTACAATTACAAGCTATCCTCACTGAATTTATAACGCATATACTACAGTTAAGTCAATTCCTCCAAATTTTTTAATATGAAGACGCTATCAATAACTGCAAACATCACAGGCTAATCAAATACATCCTCCCGAAGGCAGTTTTAAGCAAAGATTTGACTAAAATTAAAAATAATATCGTCTCTGAAAATGTGACTTTGCTATACCTCACAATCTCATTGATATATACTACCAGATCCCAATTACCCAATGCAGAGTTTCTAATAGTATTATCAATCCAGAACTAAAGATGCCGATTGTCTCACTTCAAAAGAACTATAAGACATATAAGGCTACACCTATACCATTTCATTTTCAAAACTTATATACCATGCGCTATTTCACATTCACCCTCCTATATTGCTATAGATATTAACGAAAATGTGGTAACAATAACTGGAACGGATCTTGAGAATTGCCAGATCAACATACAAAAGTTATGTCTATTACCATCCCACACAGGGAGGCATGATGGAAAAAACTACTGCTTTTCCAAATTAATCCATTCCACAACTGTAGCGGACACCATGGACGCCTGTGCATATGTTTGCCATCACACACATTAAACTGATGTTATTAAATTAGATCTTAATGTGTATGAGATAATCAACCCCCTCCCACCATAACTTTAAAATACGCCAACGCACCTTCAGCAATATAAACATCTTGACATATAAAAAAACCTGGGGCTATAATGCTTCACGTTGCCTGTAGCACAGATGTAATAATCACCAAGGATATTCGAATACACCCTATTTCCCCTTGTGGACTCGATCCCTCCGCCACACACCGATCAATCCACGTACTCCCCGCTGCATGGACCAACAACCTAAACATCCAGATAAACGCCCACTATAAAATCTCTCCTACTCTAAATCGACCAGCCTATACCACCCCGACTGGACTTTACCCATTCCTCATCTCAACATAACACAATGTAAGACCTTTAAAATACAAACCAAACCCCCCTCCTCCTTCATAGAGATTTTCCAATCATTATTAGCTTAATCTGGCTATCTATTATCACTTTCTTTTATATCAACACAAAGTTTTTCATATCATCCTTTTTTTTCTATGCCTATGCAAAGCAGACGCCTTCGACCATAAAACCACTACGGAATATCCGGGACATGCTTCATCATACGCAGCACTTATCATTCTATCCGTTATCTTAATTACTCTCTGCCTAGCATACACATATTACAAACTATGCACAAGCTGCTGCCATTCATGTCTCCGCCCAAAAAAAAAAAAAATCCGCCTTCCACCCTAACCGAAAACGTAACCTTATCGTAAAGGTTGCAATCTTATCAAAAAGTTGTGAAGCGTCTTGCCCAATGCATCCAGATAAACAATGTATTATGTATGAGATTTGGAACAGGTGCAAGTCGCTAAGTGCGAAGATGAAAATAGTTAAATTGATTTAATTAATATGTCTGTAATCATAAAGGTAACCCGAAAAAGAAAATCGACATGCTAATGTTGCTGTTTGGTTCCGTACTTCCTTTCTCAGTGAAGATACCCTCGATGAAATTGTGAATCATATTTTAATTATCCTGTGTTATTATTAAACCAGCCTGTCTTTTTTGGAGGAAGAACTGCAACGATATGTTGTAAATTTTCTCCCAAGCCAGATTTTCAAATACAGGTGTATTATTTTATATTTAAATCATTTCCGAGAGCCCCAGTTACAACCTCGGGTGCAGATGAAACAGGACTGCTTTAAAGAAATAGTGCGTATACATTAGTTTCGTCTGCGTTTTCTGTGTTTTCAGCACAGCTTCAGCTTCATTACAGTTCTTGGAATCTTTATGACATTTGCAATATTTAAAAATATCGTATAAATTCAACATTTCTTTCATACCAGCCAGGATAACACTCTGCTATTACGTACTACGAACTGAGTGTAAACAAAGATTTATCCTACACAGAGGATATATTGGAAGCGACACTAGCGCTCAGGTGGTAATATTAATCGCGAATAGGTGTGTTTCACCTACGTCACAAATTGTTGCATTGTGGGATCGAGCAGCACCCCTTCAATAAGTAAATTATAATAATTACGTCAATTGAAAGAATCATTATGATTTCTCAAGTCACCAAATTTCCCGACGAAGAGCTCATTAAAGCTGCGGAAGAAGTTCTCAGGGATTCGCATGCGAGGAACAATTTCACCGCCGTCGATACAGTCCAAACAATCTGTTCTTGCAAGTTAGAGATATGCCTAACACTGTACTCAGAGACCCTGCCTTGACGTCACATATATCAGAATCACAAATATGTTGATAACCAACTTTCTAAAATTCAACATCGTATTTTTGATATATTACAGGGTAACGTGTCTATTTTGCAATATCTAATCTCCATGATACTGGCTCTCCGTAAAGATCACGACGATCTTAGAAATCGGGTACGTAGGGATTTGAACTTCAAGCGGCAGTCAGCACATTCCAGCCCGAAAGCAAGGGGTGTTGAATTCATCGCATATGCCGCTCAGCGCTCTCAAGTACTTAAGGAAGTCGAGGGTCTTTTGTCTCGTCAGCACGAAATTCAGGGCTCACAGACGATCGAACAGAGTTCGAGCGATACGGTTCCCGTTCCAACCGAGAGCAAAGTCCAACACAGGTTGACGTCGGACACGAGCAACATTAACATCATAACAGCTGATATCACAAAAGCAGAAGCAAATGTTTTGGTTTCGGCTTGCAACCCTGATTTCCTACGTATCGGCGGAGTAGTTTTAGCTTTTTCTAAAGCACGCGGACAGCAACTGGACAAGGAACTTCAGACCCAAAACACAACCTGGTGACGTCAGAGTTGCCCCAGCGTATAATAAACCTGCTAATTATATTTTTCATTCCGTCACTCCAAACAACCAAGACCCTGAAATTTAGCGAGAATGTTATGCCAACTGCCTACATTTACTTTTAACTTTAGGACAAATATCCATTGTTTCCCACACCTAGCTACAGGCGCTTTCGGCTTTGATTCAGTAGCCGCAGCCAAAACTGCCCTTTCATGTGCAAAGAAATTTTCAGAAGAACATTCTAATGAAATAGACGATATCACGAGTTGCACTCATTCAAATTTTGACAAGGAGATATTTGGAGGTGAATTCAAACAGCTGTTCTCGTGTTCGGAACTTAAAGATAAAATGAGAGGACGACGTGCAAGAAAGAAGAACCCTAAACAAGAACAAAATCTTAATCTTGTTACTTCAGTTACTAGTGCACAGGAAGGTAACGCTGGAATTTCAGAAACAATCCAGAAAATCACACTTCCTCTAACAAAAATCAACAAACTTTTCTTCGTTGGCATAACTGTAGGAAACAAGCAAATTCCAGTGCCTTTAGATTCAGGTAGTACAACAACTATCATGAACAGGCAAGACTTATCTCGAAATATCAAGGAAGAACAGAAATTACATGTCTTAATAGCTTTTAATAATTCAAAATTTTCAGTAACGAACGAAACTGACTTAAACTTCAAATTGGCCGATCAACCTCTTCTACACACGGTACTTCTGTATGAAGTGTCAGGAAATTTCTACATTTTGGGGAATGATTTTCAAACAACACATATAGCTGTCATAGACACAAATAGACGAACCTTGCAAATTACTCGTTTTGGCTCCCCAAAATTACAAGAAGAAAAGAATGCTCAGCAACATGTACAAAAATTATCCAAAATCGCCGCGGAGCGTCTAGAACAGTGTATCCAACCCCCCAACAAAACACAGGAGGAAGTAAAACTAAACCCTAGAGAACAAGCGGTGGTAAAAATACAGCATAGAAATTGCACAACCAGCGACAGTAGTGTATATTAGACCCAATTCCCAGATTTTCATCTCCTAAGGAAACTTGCATCCCTGCCTGCCTCATGCATGAACACGAACCACATGTCCTCATTACAAATTTTTCCAATGATCCAGTTACCATTGCGACATTCACGACGATAGGGAAAGCTGATGTTGTCTTGGAAATAATTGGCCAGCAGGAGAAGGTACTGCCGACCCAAGGACGGAACCAAAGTGGAACCCAAAAAAGGGGATAACGGCGACGATGGGAAGGCAATCGATATTTTCTTAAGGGAAATTCTGAAGATCTTCAAAAGCGTATTTGTGCGTACAGAAGATTCGCCTTCAGTGAACACACGACCCCACAGGATACCACCTCATAAATACACTTGCAATCATGCAACAAGAAATCAAGGGCCTCCACGATGGCGCAGTGGTAGCGTAGTCGCCTTGTAATCAAGGGGTCCCAGGTTCGATACGCGGTGGAGGTACAAGTGGTTCGGATCCCACTTTAAACTGTAGGTCCAGTCCCGATTAGCCTTACTGTGCATAAACTGGACTTAAAACACCAAATCAATCAATCAACAAGAAATCAAGAAACATCTACAACAGGGCCTAGTTTCTCCTATTTTAGCGCCACACTTGAATTCTCCTATCCTGCTTGTGAAGAAACCAAATAACACGTACCGCATCTGCTTTGACATGCGTCGGATCAACGCCGTCGCCAAGGAGATAAGTTTTCCGGCACCTCATGTCATAGACATTGTAGAGTGAACGGTACGTTTCAAATATTATTCATCCATGGACATCCTCTCGGCTTATTTTCAGATACGCCTCACACCAAGTAGCCGTGAAAAAGTGAGTTTTCAAGTGCCTCAGATGGGGACATACACTTTCAATTATGTCCCAGAAGGTTTCGTCACGTCTGGAACAGTGTTAGCGATAGCGCTGAATCTAGCCCTCAACGACGTTGACAACCGCCATGACAGAACCAGCCAGCAATTCCGTCTACTAGATGATATTATTTAAAGAAGGACACGAAGTTCAGCCAAACAGGAAAGGCTACTCACGTGCATCCCACATTCATTACAAGATATATGGTTCTAACAAGTGCACTCTTCTCCACACGCTCTCAACCATTTTGGATGCTATAAAACATATGCCTATGCGAAGGACCGTTATTATTTTCGTTCTCAGAAATCCTTCATCTATATGAAATGCAAATAATGTGAACAGTGTGCACGACCTAAGCAGTCCCGCCAACCAAAGCACTTCGAACTACAAACAAGAACTTCTCTGACACCGTTCCAAATTATCGCCTTGGATCAATGTACGTACCTGTAGTCCATGGAGAGAAGCACAGAACGATGCATTCAATGCTTTGAAACATTCACTATTCACGATCGCAGTATTAACCAGATTCAACAGGATCAGAGGGACATCGCTCTGCGATCCCGTGCACTGACGCAGCCACGCGTTACATAATAGCCGCACGGACACATTCTCTCTCTACTGAAGTTTTAGCGGATTTTCTGTATTACCATTTGGCTTTCCAGATAAATTCATTGTCGACCAACTTCCAGGTCAAACGTCAGATGTATTCAAAGAATTCCAAATTGGACTAAGCTTTGTCAGCCCAGGATTTCATCAGAGCCTCGGCTTAGTTGAAAAAATGCAACAAACGCTGGAAGGAATGATCAAATTCTACGTCAATGCCAAACACACTAATTGGTCCGATTTCTTACCAACAGCGGTCTCAGCTATCAACAACACGCCTGGATTCATCTGCACGGTACTCACCTACCAAATAGGTGATGGGTTATCATCCCCGCACCTTACCGGATGCAATTTTTTAAACCTCCCCGCATCATGTGAACTATTCACTGGTCTACGTCCATTTTGCTGACTGGAGGCTGATAGTTGGTCTTTAGTAATTCGAGGGTGGTAAATCCAAAACCGAAATCCGTTTTTTTCTATCACGTCAGGTTTCGGAGGAAAATAGAAAATTATCTAATATTAGGGATGTATATTTAGAGCAATGAAACAATGTCGTCCGTAAAAAGGTCACAAGTTGGCAGCACATGGAATATTATAAGGAATATTATTTCAATAAGTTATTCGAACATTGCTAAATGTAGAAACACAAGACTATATTAACTAAAGAGATTATTCATTTAAAATTATATCCAATTACAAATAGAACTGAGTATCGTATACGGAAGCAGAGTTAAACGATCTTATTCGTGATCTTGATCTACCAAAGGCGTCAGCAGAATTACTAGGTTCTAGTCTAAAGGAAACAAACATGTTAGCATCTGGAACAACCTTCATGTATCGGGACAGAGAGAGGCATCTATTAAGATATTTTCAAAGGGACGAAGAACTTGTCTATTATACAAATGTGAAGAGACTAATTGAAGCTATGGGATGTACGTATAATGCAGAAGAATGGAGGCTTTTTATTGATAGCTCGAAGAGGAGTTTAAAGTGTGTGTTGCTGCATAATGGCAATAAGTTAGCATCCATTCCTGTTGGCCACTACGTACATTTGAAGGCAAGCTACGAAACAATGACTGCTTCGAAAGATAAAGTATGCAAATGACAGTTGGCTTGTGTGCGGAGATCTGAAGGTCATTTCAATGTTTTTTGGTCAACAAGCAGGTTTCACGAAATATCCATGATTTTTGTGTTTATAGGACAGTCGAGCAAGGAACGAACATTAGGTACGAAGACTGTCGCCTGCCAGGAAAAGCTTTGAAGTCGGGGCGAGAAACATCCAGAACAAGCTGCTTGTTGATCCTAATAAAGTTTTACTTCCTCCACTGCACATTAAGTTGGGATTAATGAAGCAGTATGTAAAAGCTCTGGATAAAAATGGGGCTTTCTTTAAATACATTTGCTCAAAATTTCCTGCATTGACGCATAAGAAAGTAAAAGCAGGTATTTTTCGTGAGTAGTGGACACCTATTGTTTCACCGGCCTTCCTTGTAGGTATGCCTAGTATTTAGCTTCAGTTGAAGTAGTAGGGTTTGTGGTATTACTGGCGCACTTATAGCGTAGAAAAGAAGAGGTCATTTGATTAAACAGCCCGATTTGCCCACACTTAAAATTATGCCAAGATGCCCATATTCCCCAATTCTTCAAGTGTGATATGCTCTTAATTCTAAGAATTTTGAATCCTAGTGTAGAAAAGAAGAGATCATATGCCCCGATTTGCCCACACTTAAAATTATGTCAAGAGGGGGCATATAGCCCAATCGGCCATGTGTGTACATATTTAAATCTAAAGAATTTTGAATTCTAGTGTAGAAAAGAAGAACTCCCCTCAGACAGATTTGCCCATGTGTGTAAAAGCTACATCTCTCAGTTTGTTGTCCATAAACTTGTCAAAAATATGCCCCCCCTTGATATTGTTTTGGCTACACTTAAAAACTAAGGCAAAAAGCTTATATTCTCATCCTCTACAACTTACAGATCAATACAATAGGACAAGGGCAGGCAAGCAAAATGGTTTCATGTTTTTTCTAATCTTTGATCAGTTTCATGTCCCGGCCAGCAATAAATTATGCACGCCTGGGAGATTTTATATGCTTGCATGCATGAGATAAAATCTACACTGTGCCCTTTCAGGGAAAATTGCCATGCCATCATGCTATTAACTCCAATTTACTGGAAGAGCATAAAACTTCACTCTTGCATGTTATCATATATGCATGAAATGGATTCAGGTTTTGCCTTGTTCTGATAATATATACCGGAGTGAGACTTACAGAATATTCATTGCACAGTTCAAAGTCAAACTTTGAATTGTATTTAGCTGATATAGAGCTCATAACTCCTGGGTTCTGATATTCAATGTGGACATAGTCCCATGGCTTTTTGCCCTGTAAACAAAAGCTCTGTGTTTGAGTCCTGGTAAAATGTGAGGTCTCCTCTGATGGCAAAGTGTTAATATTGTTGCTTTGTAAACAAGAGCTCTGGGTTTGAGTCCTGGTAAAATGTGAGGTCTCCTCTGATGGCAAAGTGTTAATATTGTTGCCTTGTAAACAAAAGCTCTGGGTTTGAGTCCTGGTAAAATGTGTAAGATTGAAATACATGTGGCAAAATAATATCTCCACACGTGAGATTTTGAGAATATTCACTGCTAGCTGATATACAGCTGAGGTTTGAAACCTGGTAAAGTGTGTTGTACAACAGCATAAAAGAGCAAAACTATTTTATATTGGGGATCACCAGAGCCTAGTTATTGCTGTTGTTTGGGTATAAAAGCACCAGCTCAGCCACTAACTGCTGTTATAATTGTTTTGGCATATTGTCCATAGTTCTGTTTTTTTGGACCAATAAATTTTATATAAACAAACAACAAAAATGCCAAATCAAAAATATTGCAATCAATGCAAAAAAATATATCTAGTTCTAATTGGTCTAGACACCGGCATATTTGTGACCCTAAGAAATGCAGAAAGGCCACAAAAATGTGTCCAAGATGCCATAAAATATTAAGCAAGGCTTATTACAAATGGCATAAGTGTATTTGTTATGAACAGTCATCAACATTGCCCCCACAACCATCTACATCTGGTCTGAAAAGGAAGCATGAAACACCTGTTAATGCTGGACCAGCAAAGCAGCCACGCTATGCACCACCTATCCATAGCAGTTTTAATGGCCAACTTAGGGATCACCGGTTTGTATCAGAGCCAAAATGTGACATTAAGAATTTTTTGAACAGTATAAATCCAGATGTGCAGGCAATTCCAAATGCACAAAATGGCTCTTATAAGCTGTCCCTCAAATTGTTTACACAATATAAGAAGCCAAATGGCACAAAATTTACACAGCCCCACATAACAGAAACTGTACCGGTATATTCAAATGCAAATTCACACAAAATAATAAGCAGTTTGATAGATCAATTGAATATTAAACACTCTGAATTTGCGGCAAAAGAGTCAGGATGGAGCCTATGCGGATCTCTACACAAGCTCTATGTTAATATTTCTGAATTCAGCCCATTACAAGGATCTACATATTTGCCATTACCTGCAAATATTAAAAAAAAAAGCCGTGGTTAATATAAAAAATAATGATGAGAAATGCTTTTTGTGGTGTATTTTAGCTGCTTTGTATCCAATTTCAAAGGATCCTCAGCGAATAACTTTTTATAAACAACATGAAAATGATTTTGATGAGGCAATGGAGGGTTTAGAATATCCAATTGATATGATCCATATTTTTATGTGACGTCATCAGTAGAAAATATGTCACTAATGTATTTATTTTGTAAAAGAAAGAGTAATTTCTTTGTTATTATAGTTATTATATGTAATAACGCACCTGGTTTGTAATGTATATCTTTTGTTTAATGTTTATTGTATTTTATGCTTTGTTATAAGTAGTTTAATGTATCTTCATGTTTGCAAGAGTGCACTATACGAATTTGTATTTCTAAAGATGTATAGATGTCAGTTTTGTTGATAGTATCCTTTTGTAGATAGGGAGTGATTCATCTGTACTTTAATCTGTGTTCTCGAAAAGAGTATAAAAGTGAGGATATCGCGTAAGAAATCATCACACTTTCGCCACGGATCGTCGAAGCTTTTAAACTTAAAAAGAACTCCTTGGTGTTGTGCATACATCCTGGTATGGTAGTTCGGGGCGCAAGCTAGGCCTATGTGAACATAGGTACGCCGACAGCCATGCATTGATGATATGCACAATACTGCAACCATTCTACGTAAAATAATAAAGTTAGCCTAAAGATTAATTTGGAAATAAAAGGCTAAAGAGCAAATATTGGCTCGGTTATCATTGCATATCTCTTGGTGTGGTAGTTCGGGGCGCAAGCTAGGTCTATGTGATCATAGGCTTGCCGATAGCCACGCATTGAGTTTTATGCGTTTTAATTGAGTCAATTCATCGACAAAGCGAAATCCTCGCCCTCGTCTCAAGTATAGTTGCATTATAATTGCAATAAATAAAGAATAAAACTTTTCAGTTTATACATACGGCAGTAATGTGGTTTTATTTCTCTGTGCTGTGAATATTGTCTTTGCCTAACACTATCCCTGTACCTGAGAGGAGTCTGTGTACTTCACCGAGTCTCATCGTTCACCGCTGAGTATTATTAAGTTAATGTTAATAGTATAATAATACGACGCGTACATACATAAGTTAGTATTAGAACGTGTCACAATGTCTGTTCAGAATATTGATAAATTTGAAACAAAGGCCCGGGATATCAATGGCAAACAATTATCTATTAATGTATTTATTTGTTACATTTGAAAGATTTAGCAAAGTACTAAAATTAAATAACATTAGCATGTGTTCTATAATCGATACTTAATTTCATCTGTATTTATTGGAAGGCAAGGATTATATTGGGATCTTACGACTTTGAAAGACAACACCAAAGATTTAGGCTTTCACATTATGATTTACGATAATATGCATAAAGCTTTACTTTTCGCCAACTCGATCTAACATCCTTTTTTGTTATTCAATAAGTATTCAGTTCTTAATCAATTTGAAATTTCTTGTTTCTTTACAAACTATGCCGATCTTAACTAATAATATAATAAATATGTGCTGTTATAGCTCTATTCTTACACCGTCTTTGTTCTTATTCGTGTAATAATAACAATATAATATTAATTAATTTATACATTTCAGTTAGTATTTATTTAATTTAATAAAATTATAACGTAATTGTATTAATTTTATATTATTATTTTTGAATAATTTGATTCGAACCACATAGAAAGGTGGAGGGCTCATAGAGCTGAAGCCACCCCCCCCGAAATCCTACAAATATGTAATTTATATAGTGTATAGTGGTAATTACCGGTATTTTTCTTCCGTAGCACGATTAAACATCTGTATAATAAGTTGTAATATACTGTGAAATTAATCTTCGGGTCTTCTACCCCTACCCAAACTTTCCCCTTTAGATGGCGGCTGCTGATAAGAGATGAGCCCCCTCAGAAATAAAATTTTGGCTACAGGCCTGGTTCACCCCTCACCCCACCCCTCCGAAATATATTTCTAGATACGTACCCTCACTACGCCAAGGGCGACGTCGGCAAATTACTATACTCTACAATGAAATATTTACAGGAACAAGAATTGAGTTTGAGATAGGTTAATCTGGACTGGACCTACAGTTTGAAGTGGGATCCGAATGTCCACTGCGTATCGAACGGGGAACTCTTTGATAACAAGGCGACTGACTACGTCATTACTATGCCATTGGAAGCCACGGAAACAGAAATAGTCGTTATTTAAGACATTCAAAGTCAACATATTTTTCTCGTACACACACACACAGAGATACAACAGTTATGAGCTGCGTTTTGTCACCACACTCGACACTAGCACCACTCATTCAAGGTCAAAGCTACAGATAGGGATGGACCTTCATATATACATTTATCCACGTTGAAAGTTTGGACACCGTATGTGTGTGTGCTTTGGATTTGTATTGACTTACAATTATGCATATATATTTCTAGAACATTTTATTTACATTATTAATTTAATACATTATGAAGCCAGAAGTTCCAGGTTCGTGCACTGGCCATGCGTTGTGATTGTCCCATGGCCAATTTCGACAGTTCATCATTCATTCTCGTCGTCACGATTAATCCAAGACGTAGAAAAGTGACGCATTTTTTTAAAAAAAAATAGTAAACTAGACAAAAACCAAACCATTGTGTTTCTCAGCACAATGAGAACCAAGAAATTTACTCCTTCGATGTACCTCTGTTGGAGTGTTCAGCCATGTTAGAAATTATAATGGATGAGTATATTTCGCTTCTTTCATGACTACCATGTGCAAATATAAATATCATTCAAGAATCTTTTACCAGTTCATGGGAATTATTTTTATCATTATTTACGATATGATGAAAGAGGGAGGCGGTCCAAATTAATTGAATCCTCTTTTGAATATGGCAGTTAATTGAAGGAATGCATTATTCAAGATAATAAGTAATTAAATATTAGAATAACCTTATATATATATATATATATATATATATATATATATATATATATATATATATGTAGTAGTTCCTCCATTCATATTGGGGGTTAGGCGTAGAGCTGACAACTCTGCACTGTAAAAAGACATGTCAAGAAACAGCAATATAAGGCAATGGATGTTCCCAAGGTAAAATATTCCGGAGGTAAAATAGTCCCCCATTCGGATCTCCGGGTGGGGACTACTTTGGGAGGTCCCTGGACTAAGGATAAGATCTACATTAGGAATAAGGACATTAAATTAGGCACCTGGAATGTTCTGAGTCTTTACCGGCCTGGGGCATTTCAGTGTACAGTTAATGAGTTAGTTAAGTATAAATTAGATGTAGTAGCTGTCCAGGAAGTTAGGTGGCCAGGAGAAGGGAATTGTAAAACTAAAAATTATACTTTTTTCTATGGTGGTACTGAAAATCATAATTTTGGAACAGGGTTTTTCATAAATAATAGAATTATCTCGGCTCTTAAAACAGTAGAATTTATTAATGATAGGATATCGTATGCAGTTTTACAGGGTAGGTGGTGTAAAATTATTTTAATAAACATACATGCACCAACGGAAGATAAAGATGATAATACTAAAGATGATTTTTATGCAGAGTTAGAACAGGTCTTTGATAAATTTTCTCAGTATGATATGAAAATTCTGTTAGGTGATTGTAATGCACAGATTGGCAAAGAAGAGACATTTAAACCCACGATTGGTAAAGAAAGTCTTCATGAATTAAGTAATGATAATGGTATAAGATTGATTACTTTTGCAACCTCAAAGAATTTAATTGTGAAAAGTACCACTTTTAAACATAAAGATATCCATAAATATACCTGGTCTTCTCCAGATGGTAAAACTCATAATCAGATAGATCATATTCTCATTGATAAGAGAAGGCATACTAGTATAATTGACGTTCGTGCACATAGAGGTGCTGACTGTGCCAGTAACCATTATTTAGTAATTGCTAAATTAAGAGAAAGACTCTCAGTGATAAATCATAAGCAACAAAATCTAAAAATTCTAAAATTTGATACAGGAAAGTTTACTGATGAAAGAATTAAGAAAGATTACCAAATTAAACTGTCAAATAGATTTGATGTTTTGCAGGATTTAAATGATGATGAAAATATAAATGAAACAGACGTAAATAAGAATTGGGAGCACATACGTAATGCAATAGAATCAGCAGCTAAAGAAAGTATAGGATACCATAAACCGAGAAAAAGTAAGCCATGGTTTGATAATGAATGTCATAATCTAATAGAAATAAGAAATCAGGCTAGACTTAGGTGGTTAAATAACTCTGATGATACAAATGTAAACAATTATAATAGAATAAAGCGAGAAGTTAACCGCACGTTTAGAAGTAAAAAAAGAGATTACTTGAAAAGTAAAATTAACGAAATTGAAACAAACAGCAAAAATAAAAATATCAGAGATTTATATAAAGGCGTAAATGAGTTTAGAAAGGGGTTGCAACCTAAAGTAAACTTGATAAAAGATAAAGACGGTGATTTTCTAGCTGACCCAAGCGATATTCTAAATAGATGGAAGAACTACTTTAATGACCTTTTAAATGTCCATGTAGGAGATAAATCAGAAGTACATGAAGTCCACACAGCAGAACCTTTAGTTCCAGAACCTAACTTGACTGAAGTTAAAGATGCTATTAAAAGGCTAAAGAATAACAAAGCACCTGGCATTGATTTAATACCAGCTGAGTTAATTAAATATGGTGGAAATTCATTAATATGTCAAATTCATAAATTAATTTGTTTAATATGGAATAAAGAAGAAATCCCTCAACAGTGGAAAGAATCCATAATTGTTCCTGTGTTTAAAAAAGGTGATAAAATGAACTGCAATAATTACCGTGGAATTTCTCTACTCTCAACAACATACAAAATATTGTCTAACATTCTTTTAACAAGACTAACACCATATGCTAATGAAATTATAGGTGATTATCAATGTGGATTTAAACGTAACAGATCAACTACAGATCAAATTTTTCACATCAGACAGACATTTGAAAAAAAGTGGGAATATAATCAAAATGTCCATCAGCTATTCATTGATTTCAAAAAAGCATATGATTCGGTCAAAAGAGATAAATTATATAATATATTAGTAGAGTTTGGAATACCTAAGAAGCTTGTTAGTATGATAAAAATATGCACCAGTGAAACAGAAAGTAAAATTCGTGTGGGTATTAATATGTCTGACAAATTTACAATTCATGATGGGTTAAAACAAGGAGATGCATTATCTCCATTGCTCTTTAATTTTGCCTTAGAATATGCTGTAAGGAAGGTAAAAGAAACTAAAGAAGGACTAAAATTAAATGGTGTGACTCAGTTGTTAGCATATGCAGATGATGTAGACTTACTGGGGGATGATGTGAATACAATTAAGAATAATGCTAAAATATTTTTCAAAACTGCTAGAGAGATAGGTTTGGAAGTTAACAAAGAGAAAACTAAATATATGATTACAGGCCGAAACCAATTGTTAGGTAATAATCAAAATCTAATTATTGATAACAACTCGTTTGAACCAGTTTCCAAATTCAAATACTTAGGAGTAATATTAACAAATGAAAATTATATTAAAGAGGAAATAAAAAGTAGGCTTAATTCAGGAAATGCATGTTACTTCTCTCTTCATAAACTTTTGTCTTCTCGTTTAATATCTAAGAAACTAAAAGTTAAAATATACAAAACCGTAATTTTGCCTGTAGTATTATATGGATGTGAAACTTGGTCCCTTACATTGAAAGAGGAACATAAATTGAGAGTATTTGAAAATAAGATCCTTAGGAAAATCTTTGGACCTAAAAGGGATGAGGAAACAGGCGAGTGGAGAAGGTTACATAATTTAGAACTACATAATTTGTATTCATGTCCAGATATTATTAGATTAATTAAATCAAGAAGACTTAGGTGGGCAGGCCATGTGGCACGAATGGGAGAGGAAAGAGGAGTTTACAGATTCTTGTTGGGAAACCTGATGGTAAGAGACCTGTAGGAAGGCCAAGACGAAGATGGAGGGACAACATTGAGATGGACCTAAGGGAAATCGGTAGGGATGGAAAAGAGTATATAGATCTTGCTCAAGATAGGGAAAGATGGAAGGCCTGTGTTGCTGCAGCCATGAACCTTCGGGTTTAAGAAGGCTAGAGAGTTAGTTAGTTAGTTAGTTAGTTAGTGTATTTATTTGTTCTACTGGCCGTGGCAATTGCTTGATAGCACCTCTCAGAATCAGTACATTTCATGATGATTCTGCTGTTCCGATTGATCTGCTCTTAATTGAAGGGAATGATACACACCATTATACTCTGATACATAATCTTGAAGCTTTAGTCAGAAAACAACTAGACAAAACTCATAGAATATTCAAGTTGTGTAGAAGATGTTTAATTGTATTTGATGGTAGAAAAATGGTGAATGGTGTTTGTGAAGAGAATGCAGAAATTGCTAAAAACAAGTTAATTGAGCATCTGAAATACTGTGGCAACCATAAACCTGTTCATATGCTTATGCCTAACCCAAATGAAAATGCCAAATTCAAAAAAAATGAAGCCTTGTTGGAACACCCAGCATATATAGTCTGTGATTTTGAATCAAACCTCAAACCCCTTGCATTCTGTAGCCCAGATCCTGAGGAATCTTCAATTACATCATATCAGCTACATGAATCTTCTAGTTTTTATTATGTGGTTGTACAGGATGGTGTTGTTAGTAAAGAAGATTTATACATGGGAGCAGATGCCATCAAAAAATTTGCATATAGAATAGAAAATGAGTGCCATGACATAGCATCTAATGTCTTATTAAAATCAAAACCCATGTTGCCTTTAACAGAGGAACAGATTGAAGATTTCAACAATGCAGAAAAATGCCCGGTATGTGATTCTGAATTTTCAGATACAAATATCAAGGTGAAACACCATTCTCATACAGATGGTAAATTCAAAATGGCCCTGTGTAATAGCTGTAATATTAAGATCCAGAGACCAAAATTTGTCCCTATATTTTGCCATGGTGCATCCAATTATGATTTTCATCATTTGATCAGGTACGAGGGGTTTGACAAGCAGAATTTAAATATTTTAGCTGAAAATAATGAGAAATATATTGCCATTAGCAAAATAATTAAAATTAATGGTGTTCCTATTAACTTAAGATTTCTTGATTCATACAGAATTCTGTCTGCTAGCCTGGCTACACTGGCCACTCATTTATCTGATGATCAATTCAAAATCACATGTGCTTTGTTTCCAAATCAGGAGCTGAAATTAATTAGGCGGAATGGTGTATATCCATATGATTATGTTACAGATTTTTCTAAATTTGATGAGTGTTCTCTGCCACCACAACAAGAGTTTTACAGCAAAATCAGAGGATCTGGAATCACTGATGAAGATTATCACCATGCCCAGTTGATGTGGAACAATTTAAAATGCCAGACATTTGGTGATTATCACAAGGCTTATTTAAAACTTGATGTCACTCTCTTAGCTGATATACTTCAGGCATTTAGAAAACCTTCCATGCAAAATTATAAGCTGGATCCAATGTATTTTTACAGTGCTCCGGGCCTAGCATGGTCTGCAATGTTTTTAAACACTAAAATGCAATTGGATCTGATCCAGGATCAAGATATGTATCTGTTTATGGAACAATGTATAAGAGGAGGCATGGTGCAATGTTCTCAGAGATATGCCAGAGCAAATAACAAATATATTCCTGATTATGATCCAGCACTGCCATCAAATTATATACTGTATGTAGATGCCAATATCCTCTATGGTTATGCTATGATGAAAAAACTGCCATATGCAGGGCTTGAGTGGATTGAAGATTTCAATATT
The DNA here is from genome assembly GCF_977018435.1 of Lepisma saccharinum. NCBI lineage: Eukaryota > Metazoa > Arthropoda > Insecta > Zygentoma > Lepismatidae > Lepisma > Lepisma saccharinum. The sequence continues at coordinate 119,559,449 of NC_139230.1, forward strand.
GAAGATCTTAAGGATTTTGATGACAGTAACTATGGCCTGTTCTTAGAGGTTGATCTGACAATTCCTGATGATATACACAACACATTTTCTGATCTGCCCCCAATTCCTGAGGTTAAGTGTTCACCTGGCTCTAAACAGAAGAAATTGATGATGACTCTAGAGCCAAAACAGGGTTATGTCTTATATTACAAAAACCTCCAGTTCCTGATGAAACATGGTGTTCAAGTGACCAAAGTTGGAAAAGTTTTGAGGTTCAGGCACTCAAGATGGTTCAAGCCATATATTCATACAAACACAGAGCTTCGAACATCTGCAATGAGCCAATTTGATAAGACCTTGTTTAAATTGATGGTCAATTCAGTGTATGGCAAAACAATTGAAAATGTCAGAAAACATATTGATGTTAAAATAATTACTGACCCCAGCCGGAGCAAAAAAATGATTGCAAAGCCCAACTTCAATTACAGAAGAATTTATGATGAGAATATGGCACTTTTCAACATGAAAAAAAAACAAAGATTAAGTTTGATAAGCCTATTTATGTAGGGGCTGTGATATTGGAATTGGCCAAATTACACATGTTAAAATTGTTTTATAATGTGTTGAAGCCTTTTTATAAGGATCGTGTAAAACTGATGTACATGGACACAGATAGTTTTGTTCTTGATATTCAAACAGAAGATGTTTATCAAGATATAGCACAGCCTGAATTGTTTAAATATTTTGATACCACTGAACATTCAAAAATTAAACACCACAACAAAAAGGTGCCTGGCAAGTTAAAAGATGAGACACTTGGTGATGTTATTGTGGCATTTGCTGGGTTAAGGGCCAAGATGTACAGTTTTGAAACATGTAGTGGCGCTGTTGCCAAAAAGGCCAAGGGCATTGGCAGAGTGACTGTAGACAAAGAGCTTGAATTTGAAGATTACAAAAATTGCCTCAAATCATGTAGCACAATCAGAACATCAGAATCCAGAATTCAGAGTGTGGATCACTTGTTGACTACAAATATTGTAAGAAAAGTGGCTCTGGATCCACATGATGATAAGAGATGCATTTTATCATGTGGCATACATACTTTGCCATGGGGTCATTGTGATTTGAAAAGTGGTAATCAATGCCCAATTACAGAGCATGATTTGAAATAAATAAACATGCCTATGAACTTATTTGGGTTCAAAAAACAGGCTATTATGGACCTGCCAACACCACAACCCTCTTCTGATATGATATCTAAACTAAGTGCTTTGTTAATTATTCATCTGAACAGCATACTTACAGATGTTGATGATGAAACAGGTAAAACATTGTACATATTTAACAATAATTTAAATCATTACCAATTACCTGTAGGTGGTCAATTGCAATTTATTACAACCCCTGAGGGTAATGTCAAGATTTCAGTAGGGAGAAATATTTATAGAATTAAGCACTCAAACATGATTTCTGGCACTGTTTATACAGTTTCTGCTGGTGACTGCTTATATATTGAGGTCCCTGGATCCTATGACAAGCTTATACTTTTTTTTATAGAATTAAGAATCAGATATTCAATAATAAATAACCACTAAAACAAAATGCCTAATGATATATTTGGCCATACAAGACATGAAGATCACAGTGATGAGATTCTGATGCTTGATGTCAGTCAAGAAATTAAGAAGTGATTTGCAAGCTTTACAAACCACACTCAATGCCAGTCTTCAACTAGAAATTACAAATTTGCAATCACAATGCATGGACCATCTTCTTAAAATTGATTCTGAACTCAAATTATTGCTTCAGAAATATACTGATTTGGCCACATTAGATAATTTTCAAAGTTTAGAAGAGGCTGTAGCAGCTCTTCAAGCCAAATTTAAGACTCAGGCCACCAACTCTGAGCAATTGAAACAGCAATTGGAAGAGCAGATAAATAATGTCCAGGCACAGCTCCAAACAATTGTCAAAAGCATAAAATCACAAGAAGATTTTGATCTAGTGATTTCCACTCTAAAAGAACAGATTCAATCACTCCAAATACCTAATCTGGACCCTCTGAACAATGCCATAGCCGAGGGTAAAGAAAAAATTGAGACACTTGAAAATTTTATGAACAACTTGCCATCTTCTGATGCTTTGAGTGCAATAACTCGGAGTGTTGCCAACATTAAGCTGCAACTTGAAACATATGAAGATTTTGGAAAAATTCAAAGTACCATAACCCATCTTGAGGGTACAATAGCAGCAGTGCAAAGTGATTTGACAAATGTACAAGAATCTCTAGAATCCCGCCTGCCTGGTATTGTAGACACACTTGTCAGTGTCCAGCAACAGATCACAAAGCTTGAAAACCTCAACACTGAATCTGAACTATCTCATTTTCATCACTTGATCGATGATATCCAAACAAAACTTGAAATTTTACAACAATCAACACCCACTCAGGCAGATATAGCCCTGCTCCAAAATGCTATGCAAAATGTGGCTGATGCTTCTGAATTAAATAATGTGAAATTGGCACTTCAATCTTTGCAGAATACTGTATCAAATCTGCCTACATCACAGGAACTTAAAAATATAAAGAGGGCAGTGAATCGCATATTGAAATCAGAAGATATCAAGAATATCCAGACAGAGATCAAACAACTCACTCAGACAGTGGCCACTCTACCAACCAATCAACATATTAATGAACTGCATGCCCTGTTTGAGGATATCAGAAGACAGGTCCATGATCTTACTGCTCAAAATTCAAAATTGGCAGTTATTGAAAATTTACAGCAAATTGTAGCTAATATCAAGCAACAGCTAGGGACCATGGAATCCAATCAAGCAAATGCTCTGTCTGTTTTTGCCACCCAGCTACAAGAAATTGTGCAGCAATACAAGAAACTAGCTGTGGACATATGGATCAAGCCTGGGCACGATGAGATTGTTAGGACTATCAATGAGCACCTTGAATCTGTAACAAGCAGATTGCTTACAGCAGAAAAAGAAATAACCGGCATAATCGAGAATCCAAAACATACAGTAATTCTTGAATTGTACAGCATCCCCAACAAAGAATATGATTCACCATTTACACCAGGTGGCAAAATATATATGCTGTCCCCTGCACAATTTTATTACCAATTTTTTGTTGGGGGCACACTGAGACCAATCAAGATCAAATATTGTCTACAACCACAGGCACACCACTACCCCACCTTATCAATAACAAATGCTGACAACAAACCAAAAATCACCAGTGTAGAGTTAGAGGATTTTACAGATCCCGATACATTAGAAACATCTTATGCTGAAGATGAAGGCTCTCTGGAATTTCTTATACAAATAGGAGACAAATTATATTTAGAAAATCCTGTAGTATCAGCTGCTGAACACCCCATAGTTGCAATATTCTTGTTTTCATATTATGTCTAGACAAATTATTGTTGATGAATTACACAGACAAGCCAGACATAATTATAAGAGACTGCCAGTAGTTACAAAAGGCATAGATGATTTATGGCAGAGCGACTTGATTGAGATGGCAAGTGGACAGCTGAAAAACTTAGACAAAATCAACAAGGGCTACAAGTATCTACTCACTGTAATGGATACATTTTCAAAATTTGCCTGGGCTGTGCCACTCAAATCCAAGACTGGAAAATGTGTTACAGAAGCCTTCAGGACAATCATCAATCAGAGTGTAAGATCACCGCGCTATTTGCAAACAGATAATGGCAAAGAATTTTATAATTCTGTGTTCCAACAATTTATTAAAAGCCAGTCAATACAACATTATTCGAGTTACAGTGATCTCAAAGCCTCAATTGTAGAGAGATTCAACAAAACCCTAAAAAATCTTATGTATAAACAATTTACACTTCAAGGTAATTATAAATGGCTTAATATTCTTCCAGAACTTCTACATAAATATAAGAACTCGGTCCATTCCACAATCAACATGAAACCCTCTGAAGTAACTTCATCTGATGAGCAAAAATTGATCAGGACTGTTTATTATCCTAGATACAAGCCAACAACAAGAAAGGCCAAATACAAGGTGGATGATCAAGTAAGAATCAGCAAATATAAGCACTTATTCAAAAGAGGCTTTACAAGAAACTGGAGCACTGAATTATTTACAGTGGTTCAAATTAAACCTGGGACCCTTAACACATATATAATAAAAGACCACCGAGGAGAAATTCTCAAAGGCCGGTTCTATGAAGAAGAACTCAACAAAACTAAACAGCCTGACACATATCTCATAGAAAAAATCATCCGCAGAAAAGGCAACAAGTTATTTGTCAAATGGCTAGGACTTCCAGAACACAGCTGGATCGATGCAGACAAAGTGATAATATGAGCACCTGGGATGTTATAAAAAGGCTGCTAGAACCTGAACAGCAGATTAAGAGAAATGGCAAGTTGCTGCCTGATAATATTAGATGTCTTATTGTTGGGCCATCAGCTTGTGGTAAAACTACACTAATGATTGATAATTTTTTATTGGCACCCATATGGTTAGACTGGAAAAACAGGCACTTGTATGTTTTCTCTAAGAGCTTGGAACAATTAAAATATCAGCAGCTGATGAAGCTATATGATGGATTGGATATTGCCACTTTTGAATCAGATGTTAAGCTACTTCATGAATGTCTCGATAAGTCTGTTGTGTTTGATGACATTATACTGGATAATCAAAACAAGGTTAGAAATTTCTTTACACAGGGCCGACACAAAAACATTGATTGCTTCTACCTGGCACACACTTTTTCAAAAATACCGAAGCAGCTGATCCGAGACAACAGCAATTTTATATGTGTGTTTCATCAAGATCATACCAACCTCAAACACATACATGATGAATATGTAGGTGGGGACTTGAGCTACAATGATTTTTCCAAGTTTTGCAGTAGGTGCTGGAATCAAAACAGTTATGGGTTTGTCACAATTGATATGACAAGAAAACCCAATAGTGGTAAATATAGAAATAAAATTAACAATTTTCTAGACATTGCAACATATATAAATAACCATGAAAAGGCCAATTATTGATGATCTTAAATTAAGAGATTATCTTGTAAAAAGATTTAAGGGATGGAAATCAGAGAACCGAGGAATTTATGAACAACACAAACAAACAGAACAGCCTATTATTGATGCTATTAGTGAATTAGGTAAAAATATCAAAATTGTTACGGAGCAAAATCAAAATTTGATCACAGAGCTTGTACCTGTAGCTGCAAGGAACATATTAGATTATCCAATCACCCCACTTTCCAGTATTCATACACCTAGTCCTGTTGCTCCTCGAAGAATTGAAGCTACTCAGGATCCTATTGAATTGGGTCTTTTTGCTCAAAAATATTTAAGCACACCTAAAGACAACAAAGATGAGGTCTTTGGCTTATATGCCGACACAGAGCGTGATGGTAGCATCATACATAGAATTGGCAATTTTAGAGTAACATTTATGGGAGATGATCTTATTGTATATTCAGAATCTCATCTTGGAGAAAAAGGTGGTTTTGTTAAATATCCCGGCACACATGGATTGTGGGAACTGATGACTAGGAAAAGGCCTGGCAGCTATACAGATCAAGACTATGAGCACTACAAGGAAATATTAATAAAATCAGATGCTCTATACCAGAACAATGATCCCACACAAAAAAGAGTCAAGTCTAGCAGTGGAGAAAATATAACAACTTAATCAAGCCCATATGGTCACAAATCAAGACTGGCAGTGGTATCAAGCAATACAACACTCTGCCTAAAGAATTTGTCTGGGTTGATGATGTCAGGAAATTTTTAGATAGGTTATTGGTGATAGCTGGGGAGGAAAATGCTGGCAACCACAATTTTTACAATGAAAAAGTTGGAATTATGGACATGATAAACACCAAATTGTCTAATTTTATAGTGAATGACACTAAGGGGAGTGGATATCTTATAAAAATTATTAATACTCTACCACCTAAATTTTGGAATATTTCTGAGGGACGGGGGTTGGTTAATGACATTATAAACAAGCTGCCATTTGAACTACATATTCCAGGCTATCAGTATTGTGGTCCAGGCACAAAATTGGACCATAGATTAAACAGAGGTGATCCTGGTGTTAATCCCCTAGATGCTGCTTGCAGAGACCATGACATAGCATACAACACACATTCCGATCTTGACAAGAGACATGTTGCAGACAAAAAATTAGAAGAGGCTGCATTTGGTAGATTTGTAAGCAAAGATGCTTCTTTGAGTGAGAGAATAGCAGCATTGGGAACCTCCATAGCTATGAACACCAAACAAAAACTGGGGTGGGGGTTGTGAATATGTATATAATAAACCTAGGATGAAGGCCAAGGGTGTTATGTATCAAATACCTTATGCAGGTCTTAAATCTCTTAAAACTATTGATAGTCCTTTAACCAAAAAGCAGCGCAAGAAAAAAAATTCTTGTATTGCCAAGGGCCATGGTATGAAATTGTTGCTTAGTACCCCCCAAATAAAAAAATTACAACAATCTAGAAAAAAATCACATGTGGGGGGTTTCATATTTACTATCCCGGCCATCTTAGCAGCACTTGGGGCTGTTAGGAGCTTGGCTGGGGGATCAGCTGCCATAGCAAAAACAGTAATAGATGCCAAGAAAAATAAGGCAGAATTAGATGAAATAAAGCGCCATAACCTGGTCATGGAGAAACAAGGCAAAGGTGTTAAGAGAGCCATGAATAAGTTTAAAAAAAAACAAGAGTCGCTTACAAACCAAGATATTGAAGCTTTAATCAAGCCACTGGGCATCAAAAATTTTAGAGGTGTGTACATGTCTGATTCTTTACCAGAACAACCACTCAACAAAGAGTGTGGCATTGTTAATTTGGATAAGTACAAAAATCAGGGCACTCACTGGATTTGTTATGTTAAATATTTAAAAGATGAGGCATTTGTGTTTGATTCATTTGGAGGTGTTCCACCTGAAAATTTAGTAAAATATCTAAAATCAGCTAATCTTTTTTACAATAATACCCGTGTTCAAAACTTCAAAGATGTTAATTGTGGACATTTGTGTTTATCTGTTCTCAGATATATGTCTCAAATAAATAAACCATCAATTGAAAATTTTCAAAAGGCCCTGTGGTATCTGAAACATCATGGGGTTATTACATCTCACCAGCCAAAATTCAATATTGAAACTCAAATTACATGATGATATAGTGTATCCCAAAACAATAGCTCTCAGAGCATTTTATGGCATGTACTTGATCCCTAATATTACACACCACAACAACAAAATTGCAGTAGGGGATCAAAAAATTGTCATCACTCCAGGGCAATATAATCTGTCCACTCTAAATGCTCAATTACCCAGAGGTATAGTATTAACTCAAAATTCTGTCACTCACAGAGTAGAGATTGTATCTGCTACAGAAACAGTGGATCTGGGTACTATAGGAGAGCTGTTAGGCTTTGAGAACAACACAAAACTTGAACCAGCCATCAAACACACTGCTATTAATATACCTAAATTCTTAGCCATAGAGACTCTGAATATTCACTGTAATGTGGCCGAGGGTATGATCACCAAATCAAATGGCATAGGCACTCACAAACAAACTGGCATCATTGCAACATTTAAACCTAATTCTGAATTTATGGAGCCAATCATCTACACTCCATCCCCAACATTATATTTTCCTGTGTGCCATAATAGAATAGATAACATTGAGTTGATGGTCACTAATGAAAAAGAAGAATTAGTTGATTTTGCTGGAGCCACAACAACTGCAATCATAGAGATTAATATTTAAATAAAAATACATACAAAAAAAATGGAAAATATTGAGAGTTATGAGCTACAATCATTCCCCCCAAACAGGAGGACATTTGCAAATTTAAATCAACCCAACACAGAGATTGAGGTTGATCTTGATGTAGGGGATGGCTTTATACACCCCCACAGAGCAGATCTATACATCAAATTTGATGTTGTAAAGCTCGATGGAACAGATTATCCGGCAAATTCAAATATAAGATTGGTAGATAATTTTGTGCCGCATCTGTTCTCTGAAATTGAGATCAGAAAGCATGGTGTTGTTATAAACAGAGTGGATTATCCCGGCATTACCTCCACAGCTTTGGCCACACTAAAATTATCCAAAACCGAGGCTTCTTACTACAAAATAGGTGGATTTGAGGCTGGTGATAAAATTATATCTAAGAGCCACACAGTGCTGTTCCCTATGCGCCTGTTGCCAGGATTCTTCTCAGATTACAAAGATATTATGTGGAAGGGTGGTTTAAGAATCACATTTAGAAGAGCTGCCAATGATAATAATGCTTTGATGAGGTACAGCACATTAAACTCTACAGGGGAAGCTCTGCCCAATAACCTACCTGATGAAGGCAAATGCATTATTCAGACTATGGAGCTAAGAATCCCGGTTGTTGAATATGAGGCCAGTTATGCTCTTAAATACAAAGCTGATATAATAAAAAATCCACAGATTCCTTTACAATTTTATACATATCAATGTGTACAGAAGCCTGCCGCTGGTACTTATTATGAGTTTGATGCTACAAATTCATTCTCCAGTATACAATATGACATGCCGGATTTTGTGGTGGTACTGTTTCAGACTGGAAGACACAATAATCAGGAAAAAAATTCAAGTAGATTTGATAACTGCAACATCAAGAACATATATCTTAAAAATGGCAGAAATGAGGTATTTCCTAGAGAAAATTATAATTTAGACATGTCCAAGGATGATTTCCTTAAATTATATGAAGCATTTACAGCATACAAAAGGGTCACTACTGGCAATACAGACATGTATTACACACCAGATGAATTCAAAGCACAGAGACCCATGTTTGTCATCAACACTTCAAAAAGAAAACAAGTTGTGGTTAATGACAGGACAAACATTAAAATTATCTGTGAATTCCACGATACACTCCCTGATGACACTATATGTAGTGTTATTCTCATAGGTGAAAAATCATATGTTTATGATGTAAGAAATGAGAGAGTCACAGAGCAATTCTAGAAGAGCTCTGCTTATTACCGGACCGGAAGTAAATATAAATGGGTGTGGGTGGGTGAGAGTGACTTTTTGCCTTAGTTTTTAAGTGTAGCCAAAACAATATCAAGGGGGGGCATATTTTTGACAAGTTTATGGACAACAAACTGAGAGATGTAGCTTTTACACACATGGGCAAATCTGTCTGAGGGGAGTTCTTCTTTTCTACACTAGAATTCAAAATTCTTTAGATTTAAATATGTACACACATGGCCGATTGGGCTATATGCCCCCTCTTGACCTCTTGACATAAATTTAAGTATGGACAAATCGGGGCATATGAACTCTTCTTTTCTACACTAGGATTCAAAATTCTTAGAATTAAGAGCATATCACACTTGAAGAATTGGGGAATATGGGCATCTTGGCATAATTTTAAGTGTGGGCAAATCGGGCTGTTTAATCAAATGACCCCTTCTTTTCTACGCTATAAGTGCGCCAGTAATACCACAAACCCTACTACTAGTTGAGACATATTTTGATGATTTTAATGATTTTTTTATGGATTTTACTGCCTTCGACAATGTTCTAGCCCTATTTTTTGCTCAATCTTGTTTTGGGACTTTTTTTGTAAAGTGGTGGAGCCTCTTCTTTGTAGGTATGCCATGATCTTACGTGATATAACTTAACCTATTCACTTTTTTACTGCCTTTTACGGATTAAAATAACCTACAAAGTGTAAAATGATTGTTTCTACGCAACCCTTGTAGGTGGACCTAGTATTTAACCTCAGTTGTGACATATTTTGATGATTTTGATGATTTTTCTATGGATTTTAGAGCATTTGACGATGTTCTAGCCCTATTTTTTGCTCAATCTTATTTTGGGACCTTTTTTGTAAGGTAGTGGGGGCCCTCAACGTAAACGCCTACGGGCCCTCAGCGTAAACGGCTACTCCCCCCTTTTCACGATGTATGTCGTGGCCTTGGTTCAATGCCCCGACAACTACTTTTGGAGGGGGCCCACAGTGGGAGGGGCCAACTTACTCCACAAAAATTTCACCACATGATATTTCACAGGCGAAGCTAACCTACAAATAGAAGTTGGCACAGTGGGGGGGCTCGCAGTTATAGAATTCGTCGAGCAATAGCAGATAAAGCAAGAATCGTTTTCCTACAGCCCATAGTTTATGAATTACAAGACATCTTAGAAAGTAAATCTTGAAATTTTAATCTAAAATAACTCGGAACCAGCAAGCACTAATCATCATCTGTCTAATAGGTTGTAGAGTACTTCTAATTGTTTATCAAATGCTATTAAAATTTTCGAATTAAGGTCAAAACTAAGCCAACAAATCAAGTTTCTTAAAAAATAAAAAAATGTATATATTTCAGAGACTTGAGAAGATTAATTTTTGACCACCTGACCCCGGCTTTCAAGGACCTAGGCTGGTTCGACCTTTCCACTCGCCGCCGCTTTCACGCTCTTACAGCGCTCTACAAAATAGTAAACTCACGAGAGCCGTCCTACCTACTTTCTCGATTTCAACCCCTAAGTTCAGCACACACCTTTGCCACCCGTTCGAGAGACAACTCTCTGCTGGCCATTCCATCCCACAAGACAACGTTTTATGGAAATTCCTTAACGGTCACTGCTACCAGAGCGTGGAACGACCTCCCCAACGACATAAGAAACTCTTCTCTTGTCCAATTCAAATCAAAATTAACAAATCATCTTCTGGAGTCAACTTACCAGAACTGATAAGAAGGAAATAAAATTAAACCTTCGTGTAAACTGGTAGGACCAACACCCACCGACTTTTTCTGTATTTTTTTTACTTAGTGTGTATGTATTTTTGTCTTTATTTTTTTATGTTTTTTGCGTCTTTCTCTTTTATTTTTTCTTGTGTTTTTCTTTTTTTGGTATCTCAATGTTCTTAGTTTTTTATAGATTTCATTTCTTGGTATCTTAAATATTTAGTTTTTTATATATTTAACATACAGTTAGCTATAAAAATCAATTTATAAAATGTAATGTAGAGATGGTTAAGTGGAAGAAAAGGCTTGTGCCTTAACTTCGCCATCCAAAACAAGGAATAAATAAATAAATAAATAAATAATTTTGTTTGCTAGTCGAGACGTTTTCGTCAAACTATATCCAACAAACCTATAATTATCATCCTAGCTCAATTAGGAGCCAAGAAAATTAATGTCTTGAAAAACGTCTTAATATATTTTCTTGACAGACCGGAAGTAAGATCTTGACAGACCGGAAGTCAACTTTGTTAAAGATTAAGATATTTGTCTTAAGACATTTTATAAGACGTTGAGTATCTCGACTCCTATGGGAGCTAGAACCATGTAACTTTGGTCTATGTATATACTTATGCTTTTCCAACATGTTCACCCACCTTAGAACCTTCACTGATAAAAAAAGTAAAGTTTCCCCTGTGCACATGTATAAAATTTAAACTCCAACCCACCAACATTCCTATTATAATAATGATTTTTTTAACCTTCCCAAAGCTTTTTTTTAGCACTCCATTCACACCTCCACTGTAGACCTCATGGTAAGTGAATTGGGCAATACAATTCAGTCAGTTATTTCATTTGCCTTAACAGAGCCATCTATGTGCAAATGTTGGAACTCGATGAACGCTTGAGGGGGATAAGTTCTCTTTTTCAGTACGTCAACATTTTTAACTTTTATTGTCAGTGAATGGGTTAGGTGACTTGCAACGACGAAGGCCTTCTAGCAATACTAACTTAGCTTAAGCCGGCGTAATTCGCTTAAATTTTTTGAAATTTACATATTTCTCACATCGCTGTATCTTGTTCCATTAGACCTCTTCAAGAAAATCGCCAATTAGTGAAAACTATTTGAGAACAACAGCAAAAAGCGGTACTAATAGGACAAGCATACAATGATATGGGGATATGTGAATTGTCGGTTTCTTCGATTCGGATAAATGGATCGAATAGAAACTGGGATATTTTGCATTTTTTATATATGATAGCTAAAATAACAGAGATTTTGATTGGCTAATCATTTATACGTGGTGTTTTCTGATTGGTTTAAGTAAGCAAGATTTCTATTGGCTCTATAAATCTATATAAGTCAGAGCACAGTGCTGATTTCTCACCTTTGCTGGATCGGCAGAGGAACCCACATCGCGGGGGATAGAACCTGAACGGGCTCCACCAAAGTATAGGAGACTAGAAGCATATAATTTGGCGGAAAAACCCAAGTAAGGTCATAGAGTTTTTCATAGGGAATAGTATTATCAGCTTGGTGATATCCCATTAAATTTTATATATATATTTTTTAAAATTTTATATAAATAACATATCTGAAATTTCTATCGTTTGTTTGTTCATATTTTAAAGCATATAAAAAAATGGAATCACCTACCTGTTTTACTCGTAAGAATGATAAGATCGAATGTGTCACTTGTGGGAAACTAATTTCAAAGAATAATTTATCGATACATAAGACAAGGTGTAACGGAGCAAATCGTTTGTTACCTTCTAAAGCCTGTGCTCAATGTGGAAAAGAAATTAGCATTCGAAATCTAAGTAGACATTTGAAAATTTGCAAACCATCGATCGGAGAAGGAACATTGAAAAGAAAAATTTATTATTCTGAAGCTGAAGCTTCTGCTCCAAAACAAATTAAATTAAATAATAAATATAAACCAGTTAGGTCTGCATTTAATGGTCGACTTCAGGATTTATCATTTACGTGGGAAGCAGGCCGTGACATTCCTAGTTTCTTGCGTGAAGCGAAAACTTTTGTACTGAATATTTTGAAAAGTAATCTTGAAGATAATTCCATAAAAGTATACGTTGATTTATGTTCCGAATATGAGAAAGTCGATGGTACAACAAAAGTTTTTTATCATCGTACCAAAAACCAGGCTCTTTATTTGGCAGATGTTGAAAATTTGGAAGAGTTTTACTCTAATCTGTGAAATGAGTTGATTATGAAACATGGCACTTTCGAGGCTAAGGGGTCGGGATGGTCTTTATGTGGTAGTCCTCATACATTAACTATTTACGTGAACAAATTCATGCCTTTTTCTGCATCGAGTTACGTTCCTCTACCACCGACCATTCAAAGCAAGAAAGCAGTGTTAAATATTCAAAATAATGACTCAATATGCTTTCTTTGGTGCATCTTGGCAGCTCTGTATCCTGTTCTATGGAAAAATAATCCAGAGCGAGTTAATCATTACAAGCAGTACGAGACAGAGTTTAAAAATATAATGTCTAGCATTGAATACCCCGTGGCATTGTCAGACATATCAAAGTTGGAGTCGCGCGCACGAGATTCTGATGGAAAACGCATTGCTATTAATGTATATTCTTATACCTCAGAAAAATATCTTGTGCATCCCATCAGGATAAATGATATCAACGATAATAATGCTCATATAATTAATCTTCTTTAATTTCAAACAACAATATTCACCATTACTGTCTTATTCGCTCACTATCACGACTAATCAGAAGTCAAGCAACGAAGTATGCAAATCACATCGAGGTTTGTCCAAGGTGTTTGACAACGTTTAATGATCGAAGAGAATTCAATCACCAAATATATACCGCACGGCAAATTGCTATTGAAAAACGTGTCGAACATGAAATATATTGCGGTGACAACAAACCAGCTCGAATGTTGATGCCCAAAAAGAACGAAGTCGAAGAATTCAAAATGTTCAAGGCTTTGTTTGATCATCCAGCCATTATCGTCGCAGATTTGGAATCATTTCTGAAGCCACTGTACTCCTGCAAACCAAATCCAAAAATGTCCTCCACAACGCCATACCAGCTTCATGAACCAAATAGTTTTGGTTACACTGTCATACGACAAGATGAAATAAATAAACCATATGTATACCGTGGACCGAATGTTATCGAACACTTTCTTGAAAAGATGGAAAAGGAGGTTGAGAAAATTGGCAGCTTCTTGCAAATATCCAAACCGATGAATTAGTTGACACCAGAGGAACAAAAAATATTTGATGAAACTGTCGAGTGTCCAGTGTGCAATCAATACTTCACAAATGATAATCGTAAAGTGTTTCTCCATTCGCACACAGACGGTCGTTTCATTAGCGGAATCTGTAATGCTTGCAACCTCAAAATTTAAAGGCCCAAATTTGTCCCCATATTTTTTCATAATGGATCGAATTACGATTTTCATCACTTAATTCGGAAACTTGGATATGACACACAAAAAATAGATATTCTTGCTCAAAATGAAGAACGATACATTTCTATAAGTAAGAAAGTTAAGATTTCGGGGACAAATGAAACCATAGATATGAGGTTTCTTGACTCATTCAGATTTCTCTCTGCAAGTTTGGACGCTCTAGCAAGTAAACTCTGTGACGAATAATTCAAAATTACGAAAGCTAGTTTTCCCAACATAGATATAAAACTGATTAGTAGTAAAGGGATTTATCCACATGAATACGTAAACAATGAATCTAAATTTAATGACGACACTCTCCCTCCTCAAAACAAATTCTTCAGTCAACTGAGAAAAGCAGGAATTACAGACGAAGAATACGAACATGCACAACTGATGTGGGATAAACTAGAATGTAAAACATTCGGAGATTATCACAACGCATACTTGAAATTAGACGTAACAATACTTGCGGATGTTTTCCAAGCATTCAGGAAAACGTCAATGTCTATTTACAAGTTGGACCCTGCGCATTTCTTCAGCCTCCCGGGATTAGCGTGGTCTGCAATGTTATTGCAAACAAAAATTAAGTTAGAATTATTAACAGATGTAGACATGTTACTTTTCATCGAGAGAGGGATTCGAGGTGGGATGGTACAATGTGTACAGAGACATGCAAAAGCCAACAACATGCAGATGGAAGAAAAATATGATGCAAATAAACCATCGAATTACATTTTTTACATCGATGTTAATAATCTGTATGGATATGCTATGGTACAGAAACTTCCTTATGGAGGTTTCGAATGGATAGAAACAACTTCCATAAATATTATTGATTTTGACGATTGTGAATTTCGTTTCTTTGCAGAAGTGGATATTGAATTTCCAGACAATTTGCATGATATTTTTTCCGATTTACCACCGGCACCCGAACTTAAATGTCCACCTAATTCTAATCAACGCAAGCTTTTATTAACTTTGGAGAAAAAAGAAAGATATGTTCTCCATTACAAAAGTCTACAGTTTTTGATTGCGATGGGTGTTAAGGTATTGGATATTAGAAGAGTCCTCAGGTTTAAACATTCCGAGTGGCTCAAACCATACATTGAAACAAACACACAACATAGAACAGTTGCCACTTCCGATTTAGACAAAGATTTTTTCAAATTGATGAATAATGCTGTATATGGCAAGACAATGGAGAACGTGAAAAATCACGTGGACGTGAGATTGGTTTCAGATGAAAATAAATGCAGTAAGTTGGTGGCTGATCTTAGATTTAAATCACGAAAAATTTACAACGAGAATCTGTCACTTTTCAATCTAGATATAATAGTGATAAAATTCCGAAAACCAATTTATGTGGGAGCAACAGTTTTTAGATTTATCGAAACTTCACATGTTTCAAATTCACTACAATGTTATGCATCCTTTCTACAACGATAGCATTTCATTACTTTACATGGACACCGACAGTTTTATTTATAACATTAAAACATCAAATTTATATGAAGATGTAAAAAATCCGTCCTTGCTTGATTATTATGATACTTCGTCCTACCTTCAACCGAACAGATTTCGAATTCCATCTATTAACAAAAAAGTTCTAGGTAAATTAAATGACGAGTGTAACGGTGACATCATTCTCGAGTTTGCCGGTTTGCGTTCCAAAATGTATACATTTAGAACTGACAGCAGCATCACGAAGAAAGCTAAAGGTGTTGGTAAAAATACTGTACAAAACAAACTTTCATTTCAAGACTATATTGATTGTGTGAAGGAATTGAAGAAGCAGCTACGATTGGAAAAAATAATCCAAAGTGTAGACCATGTGATTACAACAAACAAAGTTAGGAAAGTAGCATTAGATCCACATGATGATAAAAGATGTATTTTGTCTTCTGGGATCCACACGTTGCCTTGGGGGCACTATCGTTTAGATAGTAGTAAGAAATGCATACAATGCACTTAAAAAAATCTTACGGCTGGCAATATTTCTATCAACACAAGCATATAAAATAACCATGCCTATGAATCTGTTTGGCTTCAGGAAGCAAGCTATGGAAGTACCCGAGCAGCCTAAGTCGTCGTCGAGCTTCAACGAACTCCTGCCTTCCATGCTATCTAAACTTAACAGTCTGTTAATTATACACTTGAATAGCATTCTGACCAAGTACGACGAGGATGTGGGCAAAACTTTCTATGTATTCAACAACAACTTGAATTATTACCGGTTCCCCATCTCCGGCAAACTTAAGTTCAACATGAATCACGAGAACAAAGGGGAGGCCAAGGTTTCCTCTGGCAAGAACATCTATCGCATCAAGCATGATAGGATGGATGCGACTACAACGTACGATGTGTCTGCTGGCGATAGCCTGTACGTGGAGTTCTTGGACGACTACGACAAACTCATCCCTCTTTTTGTGGAGATGCGAATCACCTACCCAATAATAAATAACCACAGTGGTAACAATGCCTAACGATATTTTTGGTCGCACGAAACGCGACGACCACGGCGACGAGCTTCTCATGCACGACGTCAGGTTCAAGAAGTTGCGAAGCGACCTGCAGGAACTGCAGTCCACGCTCAACTCCAGCCTCCAGTCAGAGATAGCCAACCTGCAGTCTCAGTTCCTGGACCCCATACTCAAAATTGACGCCGAGCTTAAATCGCTGCTGCAAAAAGTACACCGACCTCGCGTCAATAGACAACTTCGACAACTTGGCGCTGAGTATAGGCAAGCTGCAGAACGAATTTTTGAAGCTGCAGCAAGCGCAGACCTCCGATGTGGAACAGCTGAAGTGACACTTGCAGGACCAAACAAGCACCATCCAGACTGAACTGCAAAACATTATCCAGAGCATTAAGATTCAAGATGACTACGATCGCGTGAACGCCAGTATTGCCAAATTGCACGAACAGTTTCAATCTTTCGAAATTCCTACGTTAGTAAGCATCAAGGCTGAGCTTCAAACGGACGCTTTGCATGCAGCCATCAACGAAGTCAAAACTAAACTCCAAACGCTAGAGGACTTCATCGACAATCTACCTTCGTCCAGCGAGCTGAATGCTATTGCCCGTAGCGTGGCCAACATCAAACTCCAACTTGAGACCTACGAGGATTTCGGGAAGCTGCAAGGTAACATAGCCCATATTGAGGATGCTCTCGCCGTCATCAAAAATGATCTGGCAAACGTACACGAAGCACTGGAATCCAAACTGCCTGGCATCAGGGATACTCTGGCCAGCGTCCAACAGCAGATCACCAAGTTGGAAAATCTAAACACCGAATCAGAGTTGTCGCATTTTCATCACTTGATCGACGACATACAGGCAAAGTTGGAAACTTTGCAACAATCTACCCCCAAACAGGACAACATACCACAATTACAAGAAGGCATACGCGCTGCTGCTGCTGCCTCAGAGTTGGACGCGATGAAAAAAGCTTTGGAGTCGCTCCAAAACACGGTGGCCACCCTACCTACCTCGCAGGAACTGAAAAGCGTGAAGACGGCTCTCAACCGAATACTCAAATCCGACGACATCAAAAATATCCAAACCGAATTTGCATTGCTTCGGGAGTCTGTTGCAACCTTGCCTACCAACCAGAACATAAGCGAGCTAGATGGCTTGTTTGCGGAAATTAGAACCCAGGTCCACGACCTCGCAACCCAGAGCTCCAAGTTGACACTCGTGGAAAGTCTACAGCAGATTATCGCCAATGTGAAAGAGCAAATTGGCAGCATCGAGGCGAGCCAGGAATCGGCCATAACCAATTTCAGTACCCAACTACATGAGTTCAACGAAAAATTCAACAGGCTAATTGTCGATGTGAAGATCAAGCCTGATTACGACACTATTATCCGTGCTATCGAGGAGCACCTGGAATCTGTGAACGATAGATTGGAGGATGTGGAAAGCGAGGTTCGAACCAATGTAAACACCCTGAACGCCAGCATCGACAATCTCAAGTCCACTGTTGTCATCGAACTGTACAGCATTCCAAACAGGGAATTTTCCTCGCTCTTCCATCCGGGTGCCAAACTCTACATGCTGACTCCTGCCAAAGCCTATCACCAGTTTTTCCTCGCTGGCACACTTCAGTTCGTCAAGGTGTCATACTGGTCTTTGCCTCACGCAAACCACTACCCAACCATGACCGTGGCGAACATCAGTGACGAGCCTAAAATAAGAGGAGTGGAGTTGGTCGATTTTACCCACCCCGAAACTCGCGAGACTGCCTATGCCGAAGATGCTACTCAAATTATCGACATAGAAATAGGTAATAAGCTGTACATAGAAAACCCGGCATCCCAGAAATCCCATCCAAGCTATATTCTTATTTTCGCGCAATGTCTAGGCAGGCTATTGTGAACGATCTGCACAAACCTGCACGGCGAAACTACAAACTACTGGCGGTAGTGACCAAAGGCATAGACGACTTGTGGCAAACTGACCTTGTGGAAATAAGCAGTGGCAACTTAAAAAATTTACATAAAATCAACAAGGGATACAAGTATCTTCTCACTGTTATAGACACATTTTCAAAATTTGCGTGGGCTTCACCCATCAAGGAAAAAACAGGAACCTGTGTTGTGGAAGCATTCAAAACTATTTTCGATGAAAGTGGCAGGCGAAATCGATTTCTTCAAACAGACAACGGAAAAGAATTCTACAACTCAGTCTTTCGGCAATTTATTCAAAAACAAAATATTCAACATTAATCCAGCTTTAGTCACATCAAAGCCAGCATAGTGGAACGTTTCAACCGAACTCTCAAAACACGCATGTGGAAACAATTCATGTTTCAGAGGAATTACAAGTGGCTCGACATGCTTCCGGAACTTGTTAACAGCTATAATCACAGTTTGCATCGCACGAACATGAAACCAGATGACGTCAACTAATCTGACGAGCGACGTTTAATTTCTACGGTTTATTGCCCAAAGTACAAATTTACAAGCAAGAAACCGAAATACAAAATTTGAGATCATTTGAGAATCAGTAAATTTAAGCGTGCGTTTGAAAAAGGCTTGACTAAAAATTGGAGTACGGAACTTTTCACCATAGTTCGAGTCTTACCTGGAAACCGTCTCATGTATATAATAAAAGATAATCCCGACGAAATTCTGAAAGGAAGATTTTATGAAGAGGAACTTTCTAAAACAAAATACCCCGATACGTATCTTATTGAAAAAGTATTACGTAGAAAAGGTGACAAACTGTTGGTGAAATGGCTGGGACTCGAGGAAAAATGTTGGATAGACGCAAACGAGGTGATTGTGTAACGGGTGCTTGGGATGTGGTACGGCGACTGCCAGATTTTCCATCGGAAATAACGTTACCAATTGATAATTTTCTTCTTGCACCCAACTGGTTAAACTGGAAGAACAGGCACCTGTATGTTTTCTCCAAAAGTTTGGAGCAACCAAAGTATCGCCAGCTGTCGAAACTGTACGAGGGACTAGGCATAGCTATATTTGCTTCTGAAGTGATACCACTAGACTGCTGTCTCGAAAATTCGGTGGTGGTTTTTGACGATGTGATCCTGGAGAACCAGAACGAAATTCGCAATTTTTTTACTCAGGGTCGGCACAGAGGCATGGACTGCTTCTACCTTGCTCAGACTTCTTCCAAAATCCCCAAGCAGCTACTCCGAGACAATGCTAATTTTATTTGTTTGTTTCTTGAAGACTACACCAATTTAAAACACGCTTACGATGATTATGTAGGTGGGGACATAAACTACAATCAGTTTTCCAAATTTTGCTCTTCATGCTGGAATCAAGATGATTTCGGATTTGTCACAATAGACATGACAAGGAAACCCAATAACGGAAAATACAGAAACAAAATTAATAATTTTCTAAACGTTGCAACGTTACAAGAAACGTCTTGACCTATTATAAATAACTACATACAAAAAAAAATGAAACGCAAACTTGCAGACGACAACCTGAAGCTGCGTAGCTACCTGGCAAAACGGTTTAAGGTTTGGAAATCCGAGAATCGTGGAATTTACGAAGAGAAAAAGCGTCAGGACCAACCTATCATCGATGCCATCAGTGGACTTGGTAAAGAAATAAAAGATGTCACCGAGCAAAACAAAGAGTTAATCAACGAGCTTGTGCCACTTACTGCTCGAAATTATACCATACCCACACCGATATCCAGCATTCACACTACTCCGTTCGAACTTGCTCCGGCTCCGAGACGTCAGGCCCTAGGCAGTACCTCTTCGGACAAGCTAGTCGAGTTGGGTCCGTTGGCGAGGGATTACCTAAGCACCGGGAAATTCGAAAAAGACGAGGTATTCGGATTGTACCCAACCATGGAACATAATGAGGGCGTGGTTTGGAAAATTGGAAAGTCGAAAGTCACGTTCGAGGGCGACGATGTAAAAATTAATTTGGGCGAGAAGAACAGCTGGACTAGGTATCCCGGCACCGTGGGACTGTGAGAACTTATTACTAAGAAGCAACCTAACGATTATACAGACGAGGATTACCAAAGTTACACAGAAATTTTGATCATGACGGACGCCCTGTACCAAAACAACAATACAACACAGAATCGCGTAAAATCTAGCAGTGGAGAAAATTACAGGAACCTCATCAAGCCAATATGGACCCAGCTCAAGACTGGCAGCGGTGTCAAACTCTACAATACCCTACCTGAAGAGATTGTTTGGGTAGATGACGTAAGTAAGCTTGTAGATCGATTACTGGTTATCGCAGGCGAAGAAAATGCAGGCAATCGCAACTTCCACAACGAGAAGGTGGGCATCATGGACATGATTAGCACCAAGCTTGCCAACTTCCTTGTCAACGACAACAAAGGTATAGGTTATCTTATGAAAATCATCAACACCCTGCCTCCCAAATTCTGGAATGTAGCCGAGGGTCGAAGTTTGGTGAACGATATTATCAACAAGCTACCCTTCGAGATGCACCTGCCGGGTTACCAGTACTGCGGTCCGGGTACGAAACTCGAACAGCGACTGGAAAGAGGAGACACGGGAGTGAACCCACTGGACGCAGCATGCAAGGACCATGACATTGCCTACAATTCTCACACCGATCTTGACGCACGTCATGATGCTGACAGGAAGTTGGAGCATGCAGATTTCGGGAGACTCGTCAGCAGAGATGCCTCGCTAGGTGAACGGGTTGTCGCATTGGGTACGACCATCGCCATGAACAAAAAACAAAAATTAGGGTGGGGATTGTAACTAAATAACCCTTGTGAAAAAAAGCAACTTGTATAACCAACCTATCATCACTTTATTGCATTAGGGGGCAAAGCCATACCCTTTCAAGATATATAAATAACATACTATCACCATGAAGCCCAAAGGTGTTGTTTACCAAATACCCTACGCAAACCTCAAGTCTCTCGGAGCTCTTGATGGAATGCTCACCAAAAAGCAGCGCGAAAAGAAACATTCCTGCTTGGCAAAAGGTCATGGAATGAAATTGCTGCTCAGCATTCCTCAGTTGAGGAGGTTACAAGGTTCGCGAAAGCAGCAGAAGACTGGAAGTTTCATATTCAGCATCCCGGCTATTTTGGCAGCTTTGGGTGCTGCCCGCAGCTTGGCAGGAGGCAGTGCCGCCATTGCCAAGACCGTCATCGATGCATAAAAGAACAAGGCCGAGTTAGAAGAGCAGAAACGCCACAACCTGGCTATGGAGAAGAAGGGGAAAGGTGTGACCAAAAAGCGAATGAACAACCTCGAAGCTTTGAAAAAGTTTAAAAAAAGAAGAGCCCCTTTCCAACTTCGATATGGAATCTTTGATCGAATCGTTGGGGGTCAAGCACTTCAGGGGCGTTTTCATGTCTGATTCTCTACCCTCTGTTGTGAAGAAAAAAGAGTGTGGTGTGGTTAACCTAGACAGTTACTAAAATCCAGGTACACATTGGATATTCTACCTCAAAGCCAACAACGACAAAGCATTTGTTTTCGATTCATTCGGAGGCACGCCACCTGCTGGGTTGGTAAAGTATCTCAGTGTTGTCAACCTCTACTACAATGTCAAACGTATTCAGGGTTTCAGTGATGTGAACAGTGGCCATCTCTGCGTTTCCATGCTTGTCTTCCTCTCGCAATTAAATAACCCAACAATCGAGGATTTCCAGAAAGCATTGTGGCACCTGAAGCACTATGGGAGTATTCTATCTCACAAGCGAGACTACGCTTCTTAAACTCACATTGCATGACGATATCATCTATCCTAAATCTATTGCTCTTCGTGCATTCTACAGCATGTACCTGATACCTAATGTGACGGTACACCACAATACCATCAAAATTGGCAGCGAAAAAATCAGCATCTCCCCTGGCCAGTACAATCTGTCTACCTTGCAGGCTCAATTGCCAAGAAGTGTGTTGCTGTCGCAAAATTCTGTAACTCACAGGGTGGAACTGGTGTCTGCCACGGAAACCGTAGACCTGGGTACTATTGGAGAGCTTTTGGGATTCGAGAACAACACAAAGCTCGAACCTGGCATCAAGCACGTCGGTGCTAACATTCCTAAATTTCTAGCCATCGAGACTCTGAACATACATTGCAATGTGGCAGAAGGTATGCTCACCAAATCCTCGGACGTCATACCAGGGAGTCACAAGCAGACGGGTAATATCGCTACGTTCAAATCAAACTCTGAGTTAATGGAGCCAATTATCTACACACCCTCCCCACCGATATACTTTCCTGTATCTCGTAATCGCATAGACAACATAGAATTGGCAATTACCAACGAGAAGGGAGAGGTGGTTGATTTTGCAGGAGCCACGACCACTGCCGTCGTGGAGATTAACATATAATAAATAACCATCATGGAGCAAATCGAAAGTTACGAGTTGCAGTCCTTCCCTCCCATTCGTCGCGAATCGAGAGATAGAATACGACGTGGACGTCGGGGATGGATTCATTCACCCTCACAGAGCTAATATGTATATCAAGTTTGATGTTGTGAAGAGAGAAAACGGCGAAGCATTCCTTGCCAATGCAAATTTAACACTTGTAGATATTTCTGTGCCTTACCTGTTCTCGCAGGTGGAAGTTAGAAAGCATGGCAACGTAATCGATAGGTTTGACTACCCCGGGATTAACTCTACAGCAGTGGGAACACTGAAACTCTCCAAGACCGATGCAGCATACTACCAGGCAGGGGGATTCGAAGCAGGTACAAAAATCAAAACTCAAAGTCACACAGTACTGTTTCCCATGCGCCTGCTTCCTAGCTTCTTCTCCGACTACACAGAGATTATGTGGAAGGGTGGTTTGCGCGTCACTTTTCGCAGAAGCGCCAACGACAACGATGCGCTGATACGTTACAGCACCTTGAGTGCAGACGGTTCAGCACTTCCCAACACACTACCCGATCCTGCCAAGTGCATCATCCAGTCCATGGAGCTGCGCATGCCCGTAGTGGAATACGAAACTAACTACGCTCTCAAGTACAAAGCAGACATTTTGAAGAATCCCCAAGTACCCATCCAATTTTACGGTTACCAGTGCGTGCAGAAACCTGCTTCCGGCAACCATTTTGAATTTGACGTGACCACACAGTTTAACAGCATCCGGTACGATATGCCAGAGTCTGTGGTCGTGCTCTTCCAGACGGGGGAGGACAACAACCAAGAAAAAGATTCGAGTCAGTTCGACAACTGCAAGATCAAGAACATCTACCTCAAAAATGGCAGGAACGAGATATTCCCGCGTGAGAACTACAACCTGAACATTGCAAACAACGACTACCTGAAACTGTACGAGGCATACACAGCTTACAAGAGGGTGACCTACGGCAATGTGGACGTGTACTACAACCACAATGAGTTCATAGCTCGCAGACCCATGTTCGTCATTAACACATTGAAGAGAAAGCAAGTGGTTGTTAACGATCGTACCAACATCAAAATCGTGTGCGAGTTCCACGACGCCTTGCCTGCCGATACTCTATGCAGCGTCATTCTTATTGCAGAGAAAACTTTTGTGTATGATGTCAAGAATGAAAGAGTGACTGAACAGTTTTAGATACAAGAAAAAAATTGGATAATTCTATAAAAATTACACTGACCTTAGACCCAAAACATTCTTCAGACATAAAAAGAAAATCACTATACTATAGAAATTTATGGCAATACTGAGTAGTGCCAACTTCTATTTGTAGGTTAGCTTCGCCTGTGAAATATCATGTGGTGAAATTTTTGTGGAGTAAGTTGGCCCCTCCCACTGTGGGCCCCCTCCCAAAGTAGTAGTGGGGGCATTGAACCAAGGCCACGGCATACATCGTGAAAAGGGGGCGTAGCCGTTTACGCTGAGGGCCCGTAGGCGTTTACGTTGAGGGCCTCCACCACCTTACAAAAAAGGTCCCAAAATAAGATTGAGCAAAAAATAGGGCTAGAACATCGTCGAAGGCAGTAAAATCCATAAAAAAATCATCAAAATCATCAAAATTTGTCACAACTGAGGCTAAATACTAGGCATACCTACAAGGAAGGCCGGTGAAACAATAGGTTTCCACTACTTTCATGGTCCTCAGATAAGGATGCTATTGAAAGATGAAGAATTCTTACAAACAATGAACCGCATAGAGAAAGATGCATGGTGTGCCTTTTCTGATGTCATTACAAACTTTCTTGGAAACTTCAGGGCGCACAACTACGAGGTTCTAGTTGAAATTTGTTGGTGGCGTTTCAAAAGTTTGAGTGTCAAGCTTCACTTCCTGCACAGCCACTTAGATGTATTTCTGTCCAATCTTGGTGCCGTAAGTGAAGAACAGGGCGAACGCTTCCACCAAGACATAAAAACCATGGAGCACCGATATCAGGGGAGATGGAATGAAAACATGATTGCCGACAATTGCTGGTGCTTGCTGCGTGACGTTCCTGAGGCCACCTACTCCAGAGAATCAAAGAAACGAAAATTTTTGTCTAAGTAGGTATGCATGTTGTGCTATTCTGTGGTGTATGTTAAGTTTAGCATAAGTATCAGGTGTTGACTATATGTGCCCTTCAAACAAATTGATCAATTTGCCGGAATTGCCTAAACTTTTTGTCCATTAAGAACTCCCTATTGAGAAAATAGAAACGTATGTTTGTTAAACAACGTGACGTGATACTCTGCATGGACATCTGACTACGTCGCATTCTCTTTGCAAGTGATGTTGGAATGTAGCTGGATGTAATTTTCTGAAAATTTTGAAATGTGACTTGTGAAACAATGCAACTTAATACATGTTATCAGCTACGCCACCTATGTATAGTCCTATAATTTCATTATGTGCAGATATTTATATGGAAAATTGTTTGAGTTTAGCCCAGTATTATAATGTTGTGAAATTTTTCAAATGTTATTTGTAAAAAAATTGTGACGTGATACACTTTTTCTGACTACATATTTGGAATCAGCGATCTCAAATTATATAGAATCAGTTAAAATATCTAAGTCAGCAGAAAAAAAAATTTCATATGTAGACCAGTGTTATGAACGGTTGGAACATATGAAGCTTTCGTGCCGATTGGCAGAAGAAAATCTCCTCAAACGCCACAGAACGGATAAGGCACGGCTTGATCCTCACTATTCTCAAGCAGCGTTTAATTCTGGCTAATAAATATTTTTGTGCAACGATCGACGCTTATCAAAGACGTCCAAAGCGTTTTCAGGAAAGTACTTCACAGTAATCGAGCTACTTGACAAAAACCATTTCAGAATTGAAGGGCTCAAGCAAGGAAAACGGTTTGAACAAAAGGTAGCATCAGTCGGGATGAAACTTTACACCACAATCGGTAACTCTCGACCGAGAAGGTACAAAGGAAGATAATGTGAACGCCTTAAAGTTACACCCAGGAATGCAAGGGGATATCCCTCATACTCTAGAGGGGCTTTATCTGTAAGAATTCACAACTAATGAGCCTTATAATCCATCATAGTTCCTCGCCGCGACGAATATTCGAACAGTGATAGTAACAAAGCATCAACTATAAAATCTACCACGCTGAATAACACATACAAACTGTGCTCCATCTTATATATTTTTCATCTTACGGAGGAAAATCTGCTCCACTAACTCACAGAGCAAGAAGAAAAGAAAATAAATCTTGTAAACGCAACTGCACTCGCCACAATTTTTTTTCTTCTTTCTCATACAAGATTATGACGTCCCTTGACGTCACTTTATGACGTGATTCCACACAGAGTAGGATTGACTCCCGAAGACGATACCGAAGCAACACGCCTCCTGCTTCGTTAGCATTTTGTGTACGTTAAGAAAAATCACGAACGAGAGGAATATAGCTTCTGAATTTCGGAAGAGAGCTCACGTGTTCTCACTGTTGGCGGAGAAAGTATGCTATGCATAATTCGCTGTAAAATTCTCATTCTGTGACTTTTCAATAATTCACAACTACCTTGAACACGACAAAATGCCTTTACAGAACATGTATGTATCCACTCTATCTCTTCATATTTCTTAAATTCATGTCACTAAATGGCAATATTATCAATATAATTAATATATAACAGCATGTTAACTTCTAAATTAGTTTGGTGCAGACGTGTCCCAGCAATCGATGAAGCGAATTGAGAGCGCTGCATCGTTAAAAACCTATCAAACTCTCACACAGCAGCACATTTTTTTACTGATACGACACACAAATCACATGATTTTGACAGAAATACCAAATCAAGTTCCAACCTCTTCTTGTTACATCTGCCATTTTTATGACTTCATGCAATATTGCCATTCACACATATTTATATTAACTGTTATTACATATTTGATACTTCCATTTCCTTTTATTTTTTCTGAAGACTTCTCAATATACAACCTTAGTGACAATGAAGTTCGACCAGTCACAAATATAGGAGTGCGTTGTGAAAGAAGGAGAACACATGCATATGCTGAACATATTTTATTCAGCAGGCTACATGGAACAAAGGAAAACATAAATTTCCGCTGCAACGCAGCAATGTATGGTGTCCACACAAAATAAAACATTTTCGTCCATCTACACGTGACATTGAAGTTCGACCACTGTTAGAGGGGATCCTGTTTACCATGGTGTGACGCCGCCCCGTCGGCGAATAACTGTGGCAATGCGTCGGGGCATGCTGCGGACGAGTCGTTCAAGGTATTCCACATCGATGCGATGCCATTCCTCCTGCAGGCAGGCGATAAGAGCAGCCACTGTCGTGGGTCCCCTCTGTTGCACACGTCGCTTAAGGCGATCTCCTACCCCGGCGAAGGTTTGAGCAATTTTCCATGTAAGCTTATGGGCGTAACTTTAGTCACGATTATCTCGAGAACCAGTAGACAGATAATTTTCAAATTTTAACTGAACGCTGAGAAAGGATGTTTCTAGAGAACCACTGATCGATATTTTCATTTTCTGCATCAACGTCCCCATAATTAATTCATTCATTCTATTTGTGAAATATCAGACTTTTTTTCACTTTTGTTGACAGAGCAACCCTGTCATGGTGGCATGAAATTGGTGAAGTGTGTTCCGGACCAAGAAAAATATGAAGTTGGAATTTGGTCCGAGAGTTTGAGTCTGAGAGACAAATATGTTTCTAAAGCAGTGTCGTTTCCGTAACAGGGCTGGTTACTACATTATTTTTATTATTGTAAAACACACTATTCTTCCATTATAAATGTAGATAACGGACCATACTATATATGCATAAATAAATGTAGAGTTTGTTTTTAAATTTGTTCTATGGACAGAAAGGCTAGCCAGGGCTGGACCTACAGTTTAAAGTGGAGTCCGAACCACAATGTGCCTGCACCGGGTATCGACCTCGGGATTCCTTGATTACAAGACGACGACGTAACCACTACGGCATCGGGAAGATCCGCGTATAAATAATACATGATTACATGTATATACTAGAGATGGCAAACAATATAAAGTTCGGATTAACCGGAACCGGGTACCTGGATCTGATCCTAGAACCGAGTGTCCGTTGATTGACTGATTAATTTTGTTATTATTCGTCGCTTTCTGATACTTGGATAATTGCAACAATAATGAAGAATGCGTATTAGATGAAATTGTTGAACGGCAACTCACAGAAAAAAACTTCTACGCCGTGGCCGGGATTCGAACCCAGGACACCCGGCGTTTTAGCACGCTATGCTAATCACTTCGCACGCAGGTCGGCCCGACTGTCCGTATTTCGGGTTGTGGATGTATGAATTTTACATAATGGCTACATTAGAACCAATTAACTATTAAATCAATCATTTCGAAAGCTCTTATCACTAATGCAATGAAACATTTCATGCACAAAATACAAGTAGCCTATTTATGATAAAGGTAAAGTAAAAGTGTTCCCCTGTGCTTAGCACCACGCCATGAAGGCCTATAGGGGGTGTGGGGGTAACGCCCCACACTTTCTTGATCCGGTCGTGAGTGGGGGTGATGTGATCAGCATCACGCCCCTGACCGCCTTTACCCCCCAGGGTTTCCCTCAGGTACCCATGTTATTCGACGCTGGGTAGGCGCCGGGGCCGCTTCCACCGTTAGAAAAGTTCCCGGATTTGAACCGGCCGGGGATCGAACCCGGGACCTTTAGCATGGTAGTCAGACGCGTTACCGACTGAGCCACCGCAGCCTATTTATGCCAGTATAATATTTTAATATTTCAATTCCATTGCAAACACTATAAAAAGATAAAGTTACCTGTGCGTACCACTGTGGCATGAAGGCACATTTAGAGGATGAGGGGATAGGGCCCCACACATTCTCGAACTGGACCATTTTGGAGGTGGTGATCAGCCCCATACTACTGCAGCTTTTAGCCCCCCCCCCCAGGTACCCATTGATTTGAGGCTGGGGCAGCCCCAGAGCCGCTTTATACGGGTACAAGGCCGGAAAAACTCCAACCTTAGATCACCTACCCGGAAATCAAACCCGGGTCTTTCGCATGGCAGTCAGATCCTTTTTATTTTCTTTTTATTAAAGTGAAGCCCCTAAGGGGCAGCTTTCCTCACACAAAACTCATCTCAATTGATGTCAAATCTCGACTTGTTCATTGAGGACAAACAATCACAAACATCCATGTCCGAACTGGGATTTGAACCCGGGACTCTGGCGTCACAGCGCGCTGCATTCACAGGTTCGCGACGGGGGTAGACAAAATAGACCACTTCGGCTCTTGCAAGACTGTAAAACATCAGAAATCCTTTTTCTCAACCTCGATCTGTTTTCTGCAGCTATTATTGTTTACTTCTGGCATTTTCCCTCCTACTACCAGATCGCCGGTTTCCAGCGGTGGAGAAACTGGAAGGGCCTGCCAGCTGGGGTCAAATTCCGAGAATCACCACCGAAGTATCATGTTTCTCCCGCCGAGTGCTTTCCAAAGGTTTGGAAGATGAATAAACGTAATCCGACACACACACAGAAACTAAAACTACAGACATATGTAAACTCGATGGTGCGACAGCTATGGGCCAGGGCCTGCCACATTGCCTTTTTAATTGGGTGACGCATGATCAGCCAGACCATCAAATTCATCGCCTCTGTTTTCTGGTTCCGACACCCATAAATATGTGTGTGTGTCACAGCCTACATGACATAGTTCGGTTGGAATTGAACAGTTTGTGTAATCTATAAAATTCATTTTCAATTATTTACTTCATATGAATGTTCGTAAAATGGCAAAGGACAGTTTCATGGCTCTTTCCATACAATTCATTACACACTGTAATACACAAATAAACACAAACAAACACAATATACATATTGCAGACTACATGTCATAGTTCTGAGGGAACGAGTTTGTGTAGTCTATAGAATTAATTTAATTCAGATAAAGGTTCGTAAAATGGCAAGAGTCAGTTTCATGGCTCTTTTTGAATAATTCATTACATACTATAACACAAATAAACACAAGCAAACACAAATATACATATTGCAGACTACATGTCATAGTTCTGATGGAATTTAACAGTTTGTGTAATCTATAAAATTCATTTTAAATTATTTACTTAATATAGCTAAATGTTCGTAAAATGGCAATAGGCAGTTTCATGGCCCTTTCCGAACAATTCATTACACACTATAACACACAAATAAACACAAATATACATATTGAAGACTATATGTCCTAGTTCTGATGGAATTTAACACTTTGTGTAGTCTATAAAATTCATTTTAAATTATTTACTTCATATAAATGTTCGTGAAATGGCAATAGGCAGTTCCGTGGCTCTTTCCGAACAATTCATTACACACTATAACACACAAACAAACACAAATATACATATTGAAGACTACATGTCATAGTTCTGATGAAATTTAACAGTTTGTGTAGTCTATAGAATTCATTTAATTCATATAAATATTCGTAAAATGGAAAAGAGGGAGTTCCATGGCTCTTTTTGAACAATTCATTACACACTATGACACACAAATAAACACAAACAAACACAAATATACATATTGCACACTACATCTCACAGTTCTGATGGAATTTAACAGTTTGTGCAGTCTATAAAATTCATTTAAATTATTTACTTCATATAAATGTTCGTAAAATGGCAAGGGACACTTTAATGGCTCTTTCCGAACAATTCATTACACACTATTCTTGACATCTGAGATACTGGGGAATATGCTGCCCTCAACCCCTCCTTGAGAACAGCAATGCTTTACAGCATACTTTCGCCATCCCGGTACTTCGAGAAATTTCATACTCCAGACTAAGTGAATATATATCTGTGCTGATTCTATTCGCATTCCTGAACACTTTCTTTTGTCCATTTTCAAGTTAGCCCTATAATTTCAAAAATACTCAGTTAAATCTTCCGAGAGCTTTCCTCCCCGAATATTTATACCTGAAGCAGATTTCTACAGCTCGAAAACATCTGGTGAGTTATCCTCGGGCCTCCCTCCCTTCTCCTCCCGGCTCATTAGTCGTGAACGAGGGTCCGTGAAGAGCCAGGCGACTGGGCTCTGCAGGGTTGCTGTGTCAAGAAAAGTGAAAATAGAGTAAAATGAATTAATTAATTTTCGGGACGTTTATGCAAAAAATGAAAATATTAATCAGTGTGTCTCTAGAAACATCCTTTCTCAGTGTTCAATCAAAATATGGAAAATTTTTGTCGACTGGTTCTCGAGATAATCGTGAACAAAATACCGAAAACATCCCATAAGCTAACATAGAAAATGCTCAGACCTTCGCCGGGGTAGGAGATCGCCTTAAGAACACGCCACACATTCTCAATGGGCGAGAGGTCGGGACTCGATGGTGGCCATGGCAGAGTTCGCACGTGATGGCGAGTCAACCATTCTCTTGTCAGCCGCGCTGTATGCGGCCTGGCATTGTCGTGTTGAAAGATGAGACGCCGCCTGTGGAACAGGTGCCTTCGCACTGTGGGAAGATGCCGCTCCAGTATGCGTGTATAGGCGTGTGCATTCACAATGCCCTCACAGACGTGTAGTGGGCCAACCCCAGATGCCGTCATGCATCCCCATACCATCACTGACGCAGGTTTCTGTACCCGACGTGCATAACATTTTGCTTCATTCTGTTCCTCCTTCCCACAAATGACTGTTTTCCGTATTTTCCCGTACACAACATTGAAAATGGATTCGTCCGTCCACAAAACCCTGTTCCACTGCCGAAATGTCCATCCCCGGTACATTCGTGCCCACCGTAGTCGATTGCCTTTGTTCAACATGGAAAGGAAGGGTTTACGTTTCGCCTTGTACACTCGGTAACCGCATCGCTGTAGGTAACGGCGAATGGTTCTGGTTGACACTTCAATGTGAAAGCGTTCTCGAGTCCACAGTCGTAATTCGGCCACAGAAACATGATTGTTGGTCTGGATATAGCGTCTAAATATCCGTAGGTCACGCACGCTCAGCAGGCGTTTTCGACCGGGGGCCTTACCTGGCTCTGTAGTACCCGTATTTTGGTGGTGTTTGATGATGCAGTGGACGGTTGACTTGGGTAAGTTCAGTTGGCGCCCTATTTCCCGTTCACTGAGTCCACCCCGTTGCAACTCCACCACTCTTCTCCTCACGGTGTTGTCAATAGGTTTGCCCCTGGCCATGGTGATGATGCACTGCGGTTCCTCGGTGCACAGCATGCGCTTATATACGGCGGACTCCCTTATCGTGTCCGTGACGTCATGCTTCCGTCGAATGCGCCACAATCTGGAATTTACCGTATGGGTCCGGTACCTGGTCGAAGTTCAATGTCACGCGTATTGTTCCCCGTTTTCGTTCTTTACGTGACCTTGGGTGCAACATGCTGGGATCACGATTCTTGCCTGTTCACACGCCTCCTCTTACACACATGCGTCACTTCTGCGGGTCACCCATTCCACCGCCTATACCTCTGTGCATTTAATCACGTATTCCTTTCTGGTCGAACTTCATTGTCACCAAGGTTGTAGGTTCTGTTATAATCGAATGCATACTATATACCTAAATTTATTATGTACATATTTACACCCTGATTAAATTTTCGAATTGCTCCTGTTTATTTTATAACATACTGAACACTGATAGTGATCATCACTTGCTATGTCATCACTAATATACCTTCTCATAGAAATAAGATACAGCCATTTCTCCAGAGTACATCCAGAAGTCATTCATAAGTGTCAAGATGATCCTGCATCACATTAATATTGTTACTGAACTTTCCTTGCAAACATAATTTTGTCTCCAAACAACTTATTTGTTTATTCTTTACAACATTTGAGGAATACTAACTTATATTTCAGACTAGTGTTACCAGTGATATATTTTTTCAAGTGTTTCCACAGTGTCACGTACATGTACGGCGTGCGATGAGATGCCGCCGAGACTATCATAATTGCCAATTTTGGTTTCATCCGCTTCGGGATAAGTCTAGTCACTTTGCCGCCCTGGGCGGTGGCGGCAGATGCCGCTCCCTTTCGAACGCCCCCCTCCCACTTCCCCGTCATTACGCAGCAGCGGGAAATTTAAAGTCAATATATTTATAAGTAAAACATCAAACTATAAAATAAATAATGAAACTTGTTACGCTATTTCAATACTATTAAGCACAAAAGGATATCTCACTCCACCACAGTTAAACTTTAAGGAATATGACGCAAATTTTATATTATTATTATATTTTATGAAAACTCTCTCTCTCTATCTCTCTCTCTCTTAAACGTATCTTAAATGTAACAAGTATTAGGAAAGAAATGAATGCTTGATTTCATATGTTTATCGTCGTAGGTCTGTGATATATGATTCGATTTTTAAAATTTAATATTCCCGGATCTCCCGCGTGGGCGATCTAAGGTCTGAATTCTTTCTTGCGTTGTCCCCGCATAAAGCGGCTCTGGGGTTCAGCCAGCCTAAAATTAATGTGTACCTGGGGGCAACCGTGGGAGGTAAAGGCGGCCGGAGAGTGGTGTTGATCACATCACCTCCAAAATGGACGAGATCGAGAATGTGTGTGGCCAATTCCCCACATCCCCTAAATGTGCCTTCATGACATGGTGCTACGTATATCACAGGGAACTTAACCTTTACCTTTCCATGTAATATTCTTTTTCGTAAAATGCTATCTTGCACAAAATAGAAACAAGTATGTTTCAGATATGATTGACAGAAGCTTATCACTGGCTGTGTTTGCCAGTGATAAGCACTTCATATCTCAAGTGTCCCACTTGTGTATCTGCCAGTACTTCAACCGCCATCGTCCTTCACGATAGCACTTGCGTTTGGTACCGACAATCCTACCGTTCTGTGCTGTGTGTGTTCCAATTATATGTGCGTGGTCTTCCTATGCCATATTTATGTGGTTTCGGGGATAGATCCCCACTTTAATTTCTCCTCATCTTGACATTTGAGGAAGGGTTTTGCCCCCTAAAACAGTTTTTTAGCTGAAACAGAAAAACATGTATCTCTTCCTTTGGGCCCCTCTATACACCTGCCAAGTTTCATGGAAATCGGAGGAGGACACTTAGATATCCTCCCTTGTCAGTGGTTTTAAAGTGAGACTACTGATATGTTCCTTCAAAACGGTGGGTTGGAATACATTAACTTCCAAGTTATATAATGTAATATTAAAAGTTCCAAGTTTTCAATAGGCTTATTTTTTTCTTCTCTTCAAGTTTTGCCGCCCGGAAAATTTGCCGCTCTGGGCAGTGGCACGGTTCGCCCCCCCCCCCCTTCCGCCGGCCCTGTTCGGGATACATGACGGAACAGTGTTGCACTTAAATTAGTATATTATTATTTGTTACGTTCTACAGAGCATATTAAAATGACACTACATACTAGCCTACTGCCCTACGACGAATTGTGTTATATACGGAGTGCAATTATTTATTCAGTGACTGGTCATTGTACATATTGAATCACATTTTTTTTGTAAAAAATTGAATTTGTCCGAGGCATTGATATCAGACATGAGGAAAGATTGGTTGAGACGAGATCCGATTTCTTGATTCCCTCTAGAAATATATATTTCCCTACTATCGATCTTAGGGTTCCGAAAAGGTTTTTAACTTTTTCTCCTTTTCCTGTCCAGACTTTGCGTATGATTTATTTGGGATGGACCTGAGTAAGAGGACATCGAATCACTATCTCTGTCAGTATAGGCTCTCGGCGTTACTCCTAGAGCTCCCACAGGAACATCACACTGCTCATTTCTCAACAGTAATCTCCCAAACTCGGAGTTAATTCCGATATCTTAACCGTCGTTCGTTCCTTCATTTCCTTCAGTCGATTGGTTGTCTGATCCATCAAGCTTCTCTTCTTTCTCTGGATCTTTTCCCCGTTCTGAGACTTTACGTCATCAATTTTGTGTTTGATTGATTGAGTTGGTGTTTTAAGTCCACTTTATGCACAGTAAGGCTAAAGGGGGGACTGGACTTACAGTTTAAAGTGGGGTCCGAACCACTATGTGCCTCCACCGAGTATCGAACCAGGGACCCCTTGATTACAAGGCAACGCCATTGGAGAGGTCCTCATAAACTTTGTGAACAATTTCTACTATATACAGGATGTATCATAAGTAATAGCACAAACTGATACAGTCAAAAGTACGCAATAATGGAAGCAAAAAAGTCTCAGTCAACATGGTAAACGAGCCGTTTTCAAGATAATTGCGAATGTGTGGTTACAAGCCGCCACTGACTTCATTGTTTGTAAAGGTCGTCCTAGTTGGTAAAATGCTAATAATGTGTGCAAATGTGTGGTTTGAACTCGTCACTGATTGCATTTTGTAAACATCGAGTTCTTTACTCCTTGTGCGTTCCGAGGTTTGTTCTTTGTTTACAAAACAGAACATTTCCGAGAGGTGGCGTTGTAATGAAACAGGATGGATAGAAACAGTACAGAGAATTGTACATGCTTGTGATCAATTCCGAAATGAACCGAGGGTGTTCGAAAGAATTCGAAACTCAATGCGGAATCGCGTACAGTATTGCATCCAAAGGAAAGGACGATACTTTGAACACCTCCTTTAACAGGTATCAGTGTACAGTCATTGTAACATGTAACATACTAACGTTTGTTAAAATAAGTTGAATGTTCAATAAAAGCAATGAGATCTCCAATGACTTTTCTCACTGTATTATTAGCATTTTACCAACTAGGAAAACGTTTACAAACAATGAAGTAAGTGGCGGCTTGTAACCACACATTCGCAATTATTTCGAAAACGGCTCGTTTGCGGACCCATGTTTACTGAGACCTTTTTGCTTCTATTATCCTGTACTTCTCCTGTGACTACCTTCATATTGCCACATCCCTGATGAAAATGTTCCTTGCATTTGGAGCACTGAAGCACTGCATCTTCACCTTTCACCTTATTATTACAACAGTTAAAAGATTCCATTTTTTGTTTCTTACTGTCATTGCCTAGAGTTCTTTTCTGCATTGCCAATTGCAAATAATTTTAGTTTTGTATTACAACTTGTAACGGTCAGCTGGGGTTTGAAGGCCCCAAGTCAACCGTTAGGGTAACGTAGCCCAGACGTAGAGGGTTTTGCTGTAAGAGAACATATTAGGTTCTAAGGTAAAGCCTTAATTCTAAGTGGTGATGCCTGTAAGGCGTAGACACAATGGAACACCTTATACATAATAACAATGGTTTATAAATATAAAAGAGCGTAGTTGATATGATGGAGGAAATCTCAACCTAAGATTTAAAAGCAAGAAATCACTTTGAAGAAGGGGATAAGAGATTAGCAATACTTTTGAGCTGTAGAGAAGTTCCATCTTCCATCAGCGTGTAGACAGCCTGGACTCGGCTGGGTGCTTAGCCATCTAGGTATGGAGAATGGACTGGCAGCGCCTCCGGCTACACATCAGATCTATCACTCGACTACCACACACCTAGTCTTGCGACTAGGGTATTTATACGTCGGGTGTGTTCTTAGTAACCTTTTTCAGGCTACTGTCCTCATCTTGCATCAGCCTGGGTATTTGTACTCGTCGAGGCTAAGGTCAGCCTCTGGAAGTCTGGAAGGAAAAGATTGGGCGATCGTATCAGGTGGCCTTGGCATTGAGTGATCAGGGCTGCAGGGAGTGACATCACTCATAGTAACGACTGGCAGCGCCTCCGGCTACACATCAGATCTATCACTCGACTACCACACACCTAGTCTTGCGACTAGGGTATTTATACGTCGGGTGTGTTCTTAGTAACCTTTTTCAGGCTACTGTCCTCATCTTGCATCAGCCTGGGTATTTGTACTCGTCGAGGCTAAGGTCAGCCTCTGGAAGTCTGGAAGGAAAAGATTGGGCGATCGTATCAGGTGGCCTTGGCATTGAGTGATCAGGGCTGCAGGGAGTGACATCACTCATAGTAACGACTGGCAGCGCCTCCGGCTACACATCAGATCTATCACTCGACTACCACACACCTAGTCTTGCGACTAGGGTATTTATACGTCGGGTGTGTTCTTAGTAACCTTTTTCAGGCTACTGTCCTCATCTTGCATCAGCCTGGGTATTTGTACTCGTCGAGGCTAAGGTCAGCCTCTGGAAGTCTGGAAGGAAAAGATTGGGCGATCGTATCAGGTGGCCTTGGCATTGAGTCATCAGGGCTGCAGGGAGTGACATCACTCATAGTAACGACTGGCAGCGCCTCCGGCTACACATCAGATCTATCACTCGACTACCACACACCTAGTCTTGCGACTAGGGTATTTATACGTCGGGTGTGTTCTTAGTAACCTTTTTCAGGCTACTGTCCTCATCTTGCATCAGCCTGGGTATTTGTACTCGTCGAGGCTAAGGTCAGCCTCTGGAAGTCTGGAAGGAAAAGATTGGGCGATCGTATCAGGTGGCCTTGGCATTGAGTGATCAGGGCTGCAGGGAGTGACATCACTCATAGGAACGGCTGAGCTCACGGCCACAGGGAGTCGCATCGCTCATGATAACAGCTGCAACAACCTTCGGTAAAACCAGAGCTTCCTGTCGTTACTGACCTTACTTCTGGCAAGGCTATAGAATGCATGTGGACAGTGATGACTTTCGATGATGCAGTCCACAATGCTTCCTGCTGTGAACCGCACCCATCTAAGGTGACTAAGTTCACTGGATCTATGTACATGCAAAATGTGAATGTTACGTAACTCCCCTCCTTATCTTAGATGGCCTCCATCTAAGCAGGTGTTGAGGAATAACCATCCAAGAGCAGGTCTATAGGGCTCTGAGATGTATCATAACTATAGCATCCAATATTGAAGACCTGGACTTTAGAGTTACATCCCATGTACGAGGTGCGGCAATTAAATAACGAGACTGCGCACATCCTGTCGCGTAGGATAGTTGGGGGGAGGTAGCTATTGATGTGTTGTTGATATTCATGCGCACCCACTGTTTGTTTCATGATTCTGAAAGATTTTCCATTCTTTGCAGGCTTGCTTGAAGAGGACAGTGTTCTGTAGTAGTGCCGGAATCATGGTGGACAATAAAGTTGAGCAGCGCATTAACATCAAATTTCTGGTGAAATTAAAAAAAACACCGACGGAATGTTGTGCAATGTTAAAAGATGTGTATGGTGATAATGCTATGTCACGTGCATGAGTGTTCGAATGGCACAAACGATTTTCAGAAGGGAGGGAGGAGGTTGAAGATGATGAACGTCCCGGCCGCCCTGTGAGTTCAAGAAAGGACGACAATGTTCAAAAAATTCATGAACTTGTGCGGAAAGACAGACGTCTGAGCATTTGGATGCTCGCAGACATGATGAACATTAACAAAGAGACAGTAAGACAAATTTTGCATGAGAATTTAAACATGACAAAAGTGTGTGCAAAAATTGTTCCGAAAAACCTCTCTCAGGACCAAAAAGACAATCGAAAGACCATTTGCTGTGACATCATGGAACGACTCAAAGCAGACCCAGAATTGCTAACACGTGTCATCACATGTGATGAAACATGGATTTTCCAATATCATCCAGAGACCAAGCGTCAATCCATGCACTGGAAGACTCCCACATCGCCAAGAATGAAAAAAGCACGAATGAGCAAGTCGAAACTGAAGGCAATGCTCATCATTCTTTTCAATATCAGGGGTATCATCATGACTGAATGGGTGCTTCAGGGTCAAACGGTGAATCAGACCTACTACAAAGAAGTCCTAAGCAAACTGAGGGAAATAATAAGGAAGAAGAAACCGGATTTGTGGAAAAACGATGCATGGATCCTCCACCAGGACAATGCGCCTGCCTATAATGTCCTTTCTGTGAAGCAGTTTTTAGCCGCCAAGCGCTTTCCTGTGCTCGACCATCCTCCGTATTCCCCAGACCTGGCCCCCTGTGACTTTTATCTCTTCCCAAAAGTGAAAAGTGCATTGAAGGGAACACATTTTCACTCCGTGGAAGAGGTGAAACGAAAAACGGCAGAGTTGTTGAACAGTGTGACATCTGATGACCTACAGCATTGCTTTGAACAATGGAAGACACGTATGCAGCGGTGTATTGATAGGGAAGGGGAGTATATTGAAGGGGATACCAGTCAATTGT
The DNA here is from genome assembly GCF_977018435.1 of Lepisma saccharinum. Lineage (NCBI taxonomy): Eukaryota > Metazoa > Arthropoda > Insecta > Zygentoma > Lepismatidae > Lepisma > Lepisma saccharinum. The sequence continues at coordinate 119,598,628 of NC_139230.1, forward strand.
AACTTTCTTGCAATACATCACAGTTATGACACCAGTCTCGTTATTTAATTGCCACACCTTGTATAGCGTTGAAGATCACAAATTTTCTCTGACGCGCACCCAACCGGCCTGTGTAAAGTTCTAGTAATATTGTTTCTCTTCTCAATCGGACTTCTCAGTTTCTGGCAACAAAGAGAAACACCGACTCACTCTACATTGATATTATGCGTGTGAAAAAACTTTTATCAGTTCAGTTGCTATTATTAATGTTCACAGCAACGCAGTATCCAAATAATAAACTTCAATATGGATGATATTTTAATCTTCCACTTTCAGGAAAATAAACTCATTTGTACGTACACAACAATATCTTCCAACTCCAATAATTGAAATATAAAACACATAATTATCAATATACTTACATTTCATAGCATCTTCAATGACCACAATGCAAACATTCACCTTATTTCCTTTCATTCCCTGCCCCAACAGTCCTACACAGAGGTAGTTCGTCAACCCCAAGTTTAACATAAATGCGTCATACTTCTGAAATCACCGATCACGGCCGTTACACTCGGCAATCTCTTCATTGCTCTCGTCCTAATCGAAAAAGCTCTTTCCTTGCTACACTGGTTGTCCATTTCACAACTTTTAAAAAAAGTTCCTCATCACCAGCTGTTAACTAGGGGTTCAGCTTCAACGTTCGTACCGTTAGCAAAGCGGAATGAACTTTGTCGTTAAGAAACAACTCTCTCTCTCTCTCTCTCTCTCTCTCTCTCTCCTTCTCTTCCAACTCCTTTGATTTCTGCCATATACTTGTGTGCAAATAGAACTTTACGAACATAAAAAGCATGTACAGTCACGGACACTTCTGGGTTGTAATGATCCTATTGAGAGTCAATGGGATTGTTACAATCCAGAAGTGTCCGTGACAGTACCAAAAAAATCCTCAAATCTAATAAAGTATACAAAATATAACATGTAAAGAAAATAGTTGTAAACGAGTGGTTCTCAACCTTTTTCAGTCAAGGACCCACCTTGAAGGATATTACACTCCATGGGATCCATAAGCATGGGCGCCGGCAGAATTACTTGTAGGAGTGTGCAAACAGTTTATAATCATATTTTTGCTAACATCGAGTTCTATAAGAAACGCTCTTTTACGCATCCTTAAACAAATTTCACATACTTCATTCTAGAAAAGTAAATTCGTAATTTGAAAGACTAACTTACTCTAGTCTAAAATCGGACACGCATGCAGAAATTGAAGACATTTTTTATTTACTCGCCGAACTAATGTGACTAATGTGCAATGGTAAATCGCGATTAACAGAAATATAGAGTTTACACTATGTACATCATGGGTTGAATTTAAATGGTAAAGAACAATATATCTTACTAATTTAAATGTAATAAGTTTTTAAGAGACAGTAAATACATTTTCAAGTCCGATTTCGCGATCCATCAAACTTTCTCTCGGGACCCAGTAGTGGGTCACGCTCCATTGGTTGAGAAACGATGGTCTAAACATATGAATATTCAATAAATGAGAAAAGAATTATCTTTGAGTAGCTGAACAGTTCTTACATCTTGCCTGTTGCACTAGCATTGAAGTGCTCTGGCCGAGTGAAGCCCCCTCTTTCATACTGTAATGTTCATGTCAACAAAGATAAGTGTAGCAGTAGGAAACTGCTGATCAATGAAGACCAAAGAGAAACACCGTCCTGGATCACATTCACATACACAACACTAACCCCAATGCACTCGGAGTGGTGACGTTCATGATGTACAACCAATATTCCGATGAACTGGTTCTGTTCGGAACCAGAGTTCGATTTCCAAATTTACATCTACGTGGTTGCCATTGGTACACAGCTGCTAGAATATCATATAATATTCGAACAGAGGTTGAATTGAATCCCTAATTTTGTACTTTGGCGATAGGGGCTACTAGGAAATATACTTGGCTCTCATTGACCTCTCCAATGATGAGTGTGTCTATATGTTATTCATTGCAGCAGACTTGTGCCAATAGGTAATTGACTGGTAGTGTTAAATACCTTCTTGCTGCCGCGGCTAGGTCTGATGAATAGATGGGCTGGTGCGAGATGGTATATCGGTAGATTTATTGGACTCAGAAGCTAGGACTGCTGCTTAGATGAGCTGATGTTAGAACATGTTGATTACTAATAGTGCACCATCTCATCGATGACTCTTCTGGTAAGAAAGAGGGAGAGTTCTGCTGCAGCTGTACAACGAGAGTTCTTCGCTTCGGAGCACAAATCAATATGGAATCAAAAATTTTGCAGAATGATGACTTAAGACCATAGATTACATAAATGCATATCTTACACAAATTATTTTGAACACACCTGTTTATGTGAAAAATAATAAACAACATATTTAATGCTATGGTTACTCCGGTTATTAATTATATTATACTCACATTATTTATGCACATAATTGTAACACTAAAACACTATTTCATAGGAACGCAAATGCTCGAAGAGCACATGTTTTGGAAACATTCATTTCTTCAATTAAAATTAAAATATTAGCAGAACACAGGACAGATCTGACTTTCATTTGTTAAATAGAAACTTATAGCTTCCCAACAGTCGTAATCTGATATTTTTGTATCCTACGGTGCATCAAACTCGGTACACTGGAAATCTAAAAATATTACCTTTACGGTTATTCAACGCTGAATTTTATATCATCTAGTTTCGCCAGGAAGAGCAGCTCGCGAGAAGCGTAGTGTTTCCAACTCTTGAATCTAGCCACAGATTCACGCTGCCGGGTGGAGATTTTGCTTTCCTCTTGATTTGATTTCAACGGACAAGAAGGTTATTTTGAGAATGTCTCTGGTAATAATAACAAGTGTTATTAACATTTATGCTTGAGGTTTTTATTATTCTTTTGCCAATTCCAAACGAATATGTGAAGAAAGGAGGTATCACGGATTTCGTTATCGATAGGATACATGACACCTACCATGAGAGAGTACTGCAGACGAAATGATAACATTATGACCAATTCTGTTATCTACAGTATTTCAGAAAAAAAAGTCCCTTCCGATAGCCTAAAGTCGCTTTGTAACCAAGCGATCCTAGATACACTTCCCACTGGTGGCCCACCACTCTAGATCATAAGTTCCGTTTCCATTAATGTATCTGTGCATAAATTGAAATTAATAATTTTCTTAAAAGTTTACGTGTGCTCGGAACAACCCTTGAAAGGCAAAAGTAAAATGACGTGGAAGTTGTGATTGGTTTTTATATCACTCGTGCTGATTCGGACCTCCGAACTCCATTTCTGCAGTTATTCTTTTCGAGATTTTTTTCTCGTTGGTCCTGCCACCATAGGTAAGTCCGAAGAGAGGATACTGACCCCCATAACCACCCCCTCTCCGTTCATTGTTCTTATGCCTGTCACGCTTGTCTTTTCCCACTGTATCCTATTTGCACCTATTACACATTTCTTTTTTTCATTTTTCAATAACGCTTCCGGCATTTTTCCTTCAGAGTTATTCTTTTTGTTTTTAAATTTTTGGCGACATCTGTTTTGGAAAAAGTTCCACGGAGTTTGTTTTAAGTGTAAATGCATCTGAACATACAGTGCACAGTGGGATTCGAACAACAAATATGAACTTCCGTCGCGAATCGAACCAGCGCTCCTTTGATTATGTTTTCTTTCAACGTTAATTAAAATTTGCTTCCTTCAGCCTACTTCCGATTGTCGTATATTTCAATTCGTATTAGTTCTTTTCCCGTTTTTTTTCATTTGCATTGTTCGAGCCGTGATAACTTTCTCTCTTAATCTGGTTATTCGAATACCTTTATACTTTTTTATCCCCTTTCTCGGTTTTCCCTTCGCACTCATTACAGATTTCGGTATCGCGCTTTTCCATATTTTCAGTAATTTAAATCTCTTGTGTATAATTCCTTTGACTATTTTTAATTTGCCCTTAGTTCGAATCAATATAATATGTTAGGAAATATTTCCCGTGTAAATCTTATTGTATGGTGGTGTAAAATTCATGCCAGCTTTTTTTTGGGATAAGGGGTTTGAAAGTGCAAGGGTCTCATTTATTAACCAAGGTGGGAAGGGGGAGCGGAGGGGTGCCAGAAACCTTCCAGACGGAATATGCTTGAATCGAAAAGTAGGTGCAGCATTTGACCGTACTGCAGCACTGACACAGCGAGTCGCTGTAAATGATTTCATCATCTGTGCTGGGTGAAACCGGTTCTTGGTGTTCCTATACTTTTCCGATACATTTCTGCCAGCCTTTTTAGCGAAGCGACGCCATATGTTCCAGATTCGAACTCTGGTCAGGCATGGATGTATCATTGAGGTCCCGTCACCATTTTATAAATAGATAATTCATCCGTATTATCGCGATTAACTCAAGAGGCAGAAGAGTGATGTAAAATAACCGAAATAGAAATTGATGCATTTGTGCCTGGTGCTAGTGTAACGTCGAAGTTAACTCTTTATAAATGATAAAATAGGTAGCCCTTGCGCTCAAATACACTTATACGTTGGAAAAAAATCCAACTTATCGCTGATCTCTTACTACATATGGAATACAGCCAAGAGCGACGTAAAGCAATGCAATTACATGTTGAATGAATGTTTCCCATCCTATGGTCTTTCTTTATCTCTTAGCGGGGCAGGGGTTGATTCATTGAAAATATCTAGAAAAGGATTTAGCAGCAATCCATGATATACTTAATTATCATAACATGCCGCGTAGCCAGGGTTCTTGGGTCCTAGCCTCTGATAATTATGAGTTTTTCTTTTTCGTTGTTTCTTCAATCTTCATCAATTTCCCTGAAACACCATTCATCCTCTGTCGCCATTGGCTATACGTAAAAGTTGACATAAAATGAGTAAAATTCAAAAAGAAAACACAAGGATCTACTTTTCTCATAGCTCGCCAAACATGCACATTTCCGTATTTTATGCTTTCAGCGCTATCATTATTCTTGGCAGGCAATGGAATTGAAGCAACTCTCACAACTAACGTAAACTACATGTCAGTCAGGTATGACAATTCTCGCGGGCAAAGTGGATTCTTTTTTTGTATTGGCACATGGTAGCGCAATAACTATCTTCTGGCCTCCTAGATTTAAATAAGTACTTTTTATTCCAGTTCAGTGATTGACTCACAATTTCGTCATTGAAGGTTTGGATTGTATTTGGGTTATACGTATTGTGTTTTTGGTGCGCTAGGAAAAAGCAATCCCAAAGGTTCGCAATGAACAGAAAATTGTGTGCTTTCCCTCTCTCTCTTCCAACTCCGTCCCTATCTCTCACCCCACGGCCCCACTATTTAGGTAAACTGTTGTTAGAAACATCTTTTCCGAAGAATATCCACATTGAAAATAATATTCCCCAATTGTTTTGATATTGCATTTCTATTGCTCCAAACGAATTATCTCCGTAAGAGGACTAGGGCCCCCTCGATGGCGCCTTCGTATAGTCGTCACCTTTTAATCAAGTGGTCTCGGGTTCAATACCCCGGTGGAGGCACATAGTGATTCGGAACCTAACTATAAACAGTAGGTCCAGTCCCAATTAGCCTTTCTGTGCACAAAGCGGACTTAAAAAACAACAATTCAATTCAATTCAATTGAATCACCTTATCAATATTTTTAAATCTGCATGCACCTGCTTAAATAAATAGATTATACATTTATATTCATTGCGGGCAGAAATGTGCGAGAAAACTATGCATTTTTTTCAGGGAATGCATGAGTCAATAATAATGTATATTTTATGGTATATACTCTTTTGCATTGATTCAATAGTATCCTTATTTCCTAAAGCAAGCGTGAGTTTCTTTGAACACACCACACAGGCGCTGCTTGACGTCAATCTCAGATGCAGTAACTTCACGGTTGGTTTTTGTCACCACGCTTTGGCTTTAATTCGAGCCTGGTGGGTGCTTCGTTCGAGATCCTGCAACAGTTTTATTCCTATCTATGCCTTGAGCATGTCACTTGCAACGGAACCAATAAAATGAAACTTTCTGCACCGGAATGGGCGAGAGTAGTATAAAAGTATATACTACTGGCGCACTTATAGCGTAGAAAAGAAGAGCTCATATGATTAAACAGCCCGATTTGCCCACACTTAAAATTATGCCAAGATGCCCATATTCCCCAATTCTTCAAGTGTGATATGCTCTTAATTCTAAGAATTTTGAATCCTAGTGTAGAAAAGAAGAGTTCATATGCCCCGATTTGCCCACACTTAAAATTATGTCAAGAGGGGGCATATAGCCCAATCGGCCATGTGTGTACATATTTAAATCTAAAGAATTTTGAATTCTAGTGTAGAAAAGAAGAACTCCCCTCAGACAGATTTGCCCATGTGTGTAAAAGCTACATCTCTCAGTTTGTTGTCCATAAACTTGTCAAAAATATGCCCCCCCTTGATATTGTTTTGGCTACACTTAAAAACTAAGGCAAAAAGCTTATATTCTCATCCTCTACAACTTACAGATCAATACAATAGGACAAGGGCAGGCAAGCAAAATGGTTTCATGTTTTTTCTAATCTTTGATCAGTTTCATGTCCCGGCCAGCAATAAATTATGCACGCCTGGGAGATTTTATATGCTTGCATGCATGAGATAAAATCTACACTGTGCCCTTTCAGGGAAAATTGCCATGCCATCATGCTATTAACTCCAATTTACTGGAAGAGCATAAAACTTCACTCTTGCATGTTATCATATATGCATGAAATGGATTCAGGTTTTGCCTTGTTCTGATAATATATACCCGAGTGAGACTTACAGAAATATTCATTGCACAGTTCAAAGTCAAACTTTGAATTGTATTTAGCTGATATAGAGCTCATAACTCCTGGGTTCTGATATTCAATGTGTATTGCATGTGGACATAGTCCCATGGCTTTTTGCCCTGTAAACAAAAGCTCTGTGTTTGAGTCCTGGTAAAATGTGAGGTCTCCTCTGATGGCAAAGTGTTAATATTGTTGCTTTGTAAACAAGAGCTCTGGGTTTGAGTCCTGGTAAAATGTGAGGTCTCCTCTGATGGCAAAGTGTTAATATTGTTGCCTTGTAAACAAAAGCTCTGGGTTTGAGTCCTGGTAAAATGTGTAAGATTGAAATACATGTGGCAAAATAATATCTCCACACGTGAGATTTTGAGAATATTCACTGCTAGCTGATATACAGCTGAGGTTTGAAACCTGGTAAAGTGTGTTGTACAACAGCATAAAAGAGCAAAACTATTTTATATTGGGGATCACCAGAGCCTAGTTATTGCTGTTGTTTGGGTATAAAAGCACCAGCTCAGCCACTAACTGCTGTTATAATTGTTTTGGCATATTGTCCATAGTTCTGTTTTTTTGGACCAATAAATTTTATATAAACAAACAACAAAAATGCCAAATCAAAAATATTGCAATCAATGCAAAAAAAATATATCTAGTTCTAATTGGTCTAGACACCGGCATATTTGTGACCCTAAGAAATGCAGAAAGGCCACAAAAATGTGTCCAAGATGCCATAAAATATTAAGCAAGGCTTATTACAAATGGCATAAGTGTATTTGTTATGAACAGTCATCAACATTGCCCCCACAACCATCTACATCTGGTCTGAAAAGGAAGCATGAAACACCTGTTAATGCTGGACCAGCAAAGCAGCCACGCTATGCACCACCTATCCATAGCAGTTTTAATGGCCAACTTAGGGATCACCGGTTTGTATCAGAGCCAAAATGTGACATTAAGAATTTTTTGAACAGTATAAATCCAGATGTGCAGGCAATTCTAAATGCACAAAATGGCTCTTAAAAGCTGTCCCTCAAATTGTTTACACAATATAAGAAGCCAAATGGCACAAAATTTACACAGCCCCACATAACAGAAACTGTACCGGTATATTCAAATGCAAATTCACACAAAATAATAAGCAGTTTGATAGATCAATTGAATATTAAACACTCTGAATTTGCGGCAAAAGAGTCAGGATGGAGCCTATGCGGATCTCTACACAAGCTCTATGTTAATATTTCTGAATTCAGCCCATTACAAGGATCTACATATTTGCATTACCTGCAAATATTAAAAACAAACAAGCCGTGGTTAATATAAGAAATAATGATGAGAAATACTTTTTGTGGTGTATTTTAGCTGCTTTGTATCCAATTTCAAAGGATCCTCAGCGAATAACTTTTTATAAACAACATGAAAATGATTTTGATGAGGCAATGGAGGGTTTAGAATATCCAATGTCTGTTCAGAATATTGATAAATTTGAAAAAAAGGCCCGGGATATCAATGGCAAACAATTATCTATTAATGTATTTATTTGTTCTACTGGCCGTGGCAATTGCTTGATAGCACCTCTCAGAATCAGTACATTTGATGATGATTCTGCTGTTCCGATTGATCTGCTCTTAATTGAAGGGGATGATACACACCATTATACTCTGATACATAATCTTGAAGCTTTTGTCAGAACACAACTAGACAAAACTCATAGAATATTCAAGTTGTGCAGAAGATGTTTGTCTGTATTTGATGGTAAAAAAATAATAAATGGGGTTCGGGAAGTGAATGCAGAAATTGCTAAAAACAAGTTAATTGAGCATCTGAAATACTGTGGCAACCATAAACCTGTTCATATGCTTATGCCTAACCCAAATGAAAATGCCAAATTCAAAAAATTTGAAGCCTTGTTGGAACACCCAGCATATATAGTCTGTGATTTTGAATCAAACCTCAAACCCCTTGCATTCTGTAGCCCAGATCCTGAGGAATCTTCAATTACATCATACCAGCTACATGAACCTTCTAGTTTTTATTATGTGGTTGTACAGGATGGGGTTGTTAGTAAAGAAGATTTATACATGGGAGCAGATGCCATCAAAGAATTTGCACAAAGAATAGAAAATGAGTGCCGTTGCATAGTATCTAATGTCTTATTAAAATCAAAACCTATGTTGCCTTTGACAGAGGAACAGATTGAAGATTTCAACAATGCAGAAAAATGTCCGGTATGTGATTCTGAATTTTCAGATACAAATATCAAGGTACATCACCATTCCCATACAGATGGTAAATTCTTAATGCCCCTGTGTAATAGCTGTAATATTAAGATCCAGAGACCAAAATTTGTGCCTATATTTTGCCATGGAGCATCCAATTATGATTTCCATCATTTGATCAGGTACGAGGGGTTTGACAAGCAGAATTTAAATATTTTAGCTGAAAATAATGAAAAATATATTGCCATTAGCAAAATAATTAAAGTTAATGGTGTTCCTATTCACTTAAGATTTCTTGATTCATACAGAATTCTGTCTGCTAGACTGGCTACACTGGCCACTCAATTATCTGATGATCAATTCAAAATCACATGTGCTTTGTTTCCAAATCAGGAGCTGAAATTAATTAGGCGGAAGGGTGTATATCCATATGATTATGTTACAGATTTTTCTAAATTTGATGAGTGTTCTCTGCCACCACAACAAGAGTTTTACAGCAAAATCAGAGGATCTGGAATCACTGATGAAGATTATCACCATGCCCAATTGATGTGGAACAATTTAAAATGCCAGACATTTGGTGATTATCACAAGGCTTATTTAAAACTTGATGTCACTCCCTTTGCTGATATACTTCAGGCATTTATAAAATCTTCGATGCAAAATTATAAGCTGGATCCAATGTATTTTTACAGTGCTCCGGGCCTAGCATGGTCTGCAATGTTTTTAAACACTAAAATGCAATTGGATCTGATCCAGGATCAAGATATGTATCTGTTTATGGAACAATGTATAAGAGGAGGCATGGTGCAATGTTCTCAGAGATATGCCAGAGCAAATAACAAATATATTCCTGATTATGATCCAGCACTGCCATCAAATTATATACTGTATGTAGATGCCAATAGCCTCTATGGTTATGCTATGATGAAAAAACTGCCATATGCAGGGCTTGAGTGGGTTGAAGCTTTCAATATTGAAGATCTTAAGGATTTTGATGACAGTAACTATGGCCTGTTCTTAGAGGTTGATCTGACAATTCCAGATAATTTACACAACACATTTTCTGATCTGCCCCCAATTCCTGAGGTTAAGTGCTCACCTGGCTCTTAACAGAAGAAATTGATGATGACTCTAGAGCCAAAACAGGATTATGTCATATATTACAAAAACCTCCAGTTCCTAATGAATCATGGTGTTGAAGTAACCAAAGTTGGCAAAGTTTTGAGGTTCAGGCACTCAAGATGGTTGAAGCCATATATTCATACAAACACAGAGCTTCGAACATCTGCAATGAGCCAATTTGATAAGACCTTGTTTAAATTGATGGTCAATTCTGTGTATGGCAAAACAATTGAAAATGTCAGAAAACATATTGATGTTAAAATAATTACTGACCCCAGCCGGAGCAAAAAATTGATTGCAAAGCCCTACTTCAATTACAGAAGAATTTATGATGAGAATATGGCACTTTTCAACATGAAAAAAACAAAGATTAAGTTTGATAAGCCTATTTATGTAGGGGCTGTGATATTGGAATTGGCCAAATTACACATGTTAAAATTGTTTTATAATGTGTTGAAGCCTTTTCATAAGGATCGTGTAAAACTGATGTACATGGACACAGATAGTTTTGTTCTTGATATTCAAACAGAAGATGTTTATCAAGATATAGCACAGCCTGAATTGTTTAAATATTTTGATACCACTGAACATTCAAAAATTAAACACCACAACAAAAAGGTGAATGGCAAGTTAAAAGATGAGACACTTGGTGATGTTATTGTGGCATTTGCTGGGTTAAGGGCCAAGATGTACAGTTTTGAAACATGTAGTGGCGCTGTTGCCAAAAAGGCCAAGGGCATTGGCAGAGTGACTGTAGACAAAGAGCTTGAATTTGAAGATTACAAAAATTGCTTCAAATCATGTAGCACAATCAGAACATCAGAATCCAGAATTCAGAGCGTGGATCACTTGTTGACTAGCAATATTGTTAGAAAAGTGGCTCTGGACCCACATGATGATAAGAGATGCATTTTATCATGTGGCATACATACTTTGCCATGGGGTCATTGTGATTTGAAAAGTGGTAATCAATGCCCAATTACAGAGCATGATTTGAAATAAATAAACATGCCTATGAACTTATTTGGGTTCAAAAAACAGGCTATTATGGACCTGCCAACACCACAACCCTCTTCTGATATGATATCTAAACTAAGTGCTTTGTTAATTATTCATCTGAACAGCATACTTACAGATGTTGATGATGAAACAGGTAAAACATTGTACATATTTAACAATAATTTAAATCATTACCAATTACCTGTAGGTGGTCAATTGCAATTTATTACAACCCCTGAGGGTAATGTCAAGATTTCAGTAGGGAGAAATATTTATAGAATTAAGCACTCAAACATGATTTCTGGCACTGTTTATACAGTTTCTGCTGATGACTGCTTATATATTCAGGTCCCGGGATCATATGACAAGCTTATACCTTTTTTTATAGAATTAAGAATCAGATATTAAATAATAAATAACCACTAAAACAAAATGCCTAATGATATATTTGGCCATACAAGGCATGAAGATCACAGTGATGAAATTCTGATGCTTGATGTCAGTCAAGAAATTAAGAAGTGATTTACAAGCTTTACAAACCACACTCAATGCCAGTCTTCAACTAGAAATTACAAATTTACAATCACAATGCATGGACCCTCTTCTTAAAATTGATTCAAAACTCAAAGTGCTGCTTCAGAAATATACTGACCTGGCAACATTGGATAATTTTCAAAGTTTAGAAGAAGCTGTAGCAGCTCTTCAAGCCAAATTTAAGACCCAGGCCACCAACTCTGAGCAATTGAAACAGCAATTGCAAGAGCAGTTAAATAATGTCCAGGCACAGCTCCAAACAATTGTCAAAAGCATAAAATCACAAGAAGATTTTGATCTAGTGATTTCCACTCTAAAAGAACAGATTCAATCACTCCAAATACCTAATCTGGACCCTCTGAACAATGCCATAGACGAGGTTAAAGAAAAAATTGAGACACTTGAAAATTTTATGATCAACTTGCCATCTTCTGATGCTTTGAGTGCAATAACTCGGAGTGTTGCCAACATTAAGCTGCAACTTGAAACATATGAAGATTTTGGAAAAATTCAAAGTACCATAACCCATCTTGAGGGTACAATAGCAGCAGTGCAAAGTGATTTGACAAATGTACAAGAATCTCTAGAATCCCGCCTGCCTGGTATTGTAGACACACTTGTCAGTGTCCAGCAACAGATCACAAAGCTTGAAAACCTCAACACTGAATCTGAACTATCTCATTTTCATCACTTGATCGATGATATCCAAACAAAACTTGAAATTTTACAAGAATCAACACCTACTCAGGCAGACATAGCCCTGCTCCAAAATGCTATGCAAAATGTGGCTGATGCATCTGAATTAAATAATGTGAAATTGGCACTTGAATCTTTGCAAAATACTGTATCAAATCTGCCTACATCACAGGAACTTAAAAATATTAAGAGAGCTGTGAATCACATATTGAAATCAGAAGATATCAAGAATATCCAGACAGAGATCAAACAACTCACTCAGACAGTGGCCACTCTACCAACCAATCAACATATTAATGAACTGCATGCCCTGTTTGAGGATATCAGAAGACAGGTCCATGATCTTACTGCTCAAAATTCAAAATTGGCAGTTATTGAAAATTTGCAACAAATTGTAGCTAATATCAAGCAACAGCTAGGGACCATGGAATCCAATCAAGCAAATGCTCTGTCTGTTTTTGCCACCCAGCTTCAAGAGATTGTGCAACAATACAAGAAACTTGTTGTGGACATAAAAATCAAGCCAGGCCATGATGATGTTGTTAGGACCATCAATGAGCACCTTGAATCTGTAACAAGCAGATTGCTTACAGCAGAAAAAGAAATAACCGGCATAATCGAGAATCCAAAACATACAGTAATTCTTGAATTGTACAGCATCCCCAACAAAGAATATGATTCACCATTTACACCAGGTGGCAAAATATATATGCTGTCCCCTGCTCAATTTTATTACCAGTTTTTTGTTGGGGGCACACTGAGACCAATCAAGATCAAATATTGGCTTCAACCACAGGCACACCACTACCCCACCTTATCAATAACAAATGCTGACAACAAACCAAAAATCCCAGTGTAGAGTTAGAGGATTTTACAGATCCCAATACATTAGAAACATCTTATGCTGAAGATGATGGCTCTCTGGAATTTCATATACAAATAGGAGACAAATTATATTTAGAAAATCCTGTAGTATCAGCTGCTGAACACCCCATAGTTGCAATATTCTTGTTTTCATATTATGTCTAGACAAATTATTGTTGATGAATTACACAGACAAGCCAGACATAATTATAAGAGACTGCCAGTAGTCACAAAAGGCACAGATGATTTATGGCAGAGCGACTTGATTGAGATGGCAAGTGGACAGCTGAAAAACTTAGACAAAATCAACAAGGGCTACAAGTATCTACTTACTGTAATAGACACATTTTCAAAATTTGCCTGGGCTGTGCCACTCAAATCCAAGACTGGAAAATGTGTTACAAAAGCCTTCAGGACAATCATCAATAAGAGTGGAAGATCACCGCGCTATTTGCAAACAGATAATGGCAAAGAATTTTATAATTCTGTGTTCCAACAATTTATTAAAAGCCAGTCAATACAACATTATTCGAGTTACAGTGATCTCAAGGCCTCAATTGTAGAGAGATTCAACAAAACCCTAAAAAATCTTATGTATAAACAATTTACACTTCAAGGTAATTATAAATGACTTAATATTCTTCCAGAACTTCTATATAAATATAACAACTCGGTCCATTCCACAATCAACATGAAACCCTCTGAAGTAACTTCATCTGATGAGCAAAAATTGATCAGGACTGTTTATTATCCTAGATACAAGCCAACAACAAGAAAAGCCAAATACAAGGTGGGTGATCAAGTAAGAATCAGCAAATATAAGCACTTATTCAAAAGAAACTTTACAAAAAACTGGAGCACTGAATTATTTACAGTGGTTCAAATTAAACCTGGGACCCTTAACACATATATAATAAAAGACCACCGAGGAGAAATTCTCAAAGGCCGGTTCTATGAAGAAGAACTCAACAAAACTAAACAGCCTGACACATATCTCATAGAAAAAATCATCCGCGGGAAAAGGCAACAAGTTATTTGTCAAATGGCTAGGACTTCCAGAACACAGCTGGATCGATGCAGACAAAGTGATAATATGAGCACCTGGGATGTTATAAAAAGGCTGCCAGAATCTGAACAGCAGATTAAGAGAAATTGGAAGTTGCTGCCTGATAATATTATATGTCTTATTGTTGGGCCATCAGCTTGTGGTAAAACTACACTAATGATTGATAATTTTTTATTGGCACCCAACTGGTTAGACTGGAAAAACAGGCACTTGTATGTTTTCTCTAAGAGCTTGGAACAATTAAAATATCAGCAGCTGATGAAGCTATATGATGGATTGGATATTGCCACTTTTGAATCAGATGTTAAGCCACTCCATGAATGTATCGATAATTCTTTTGTTGTGTTTGATGACATTATACTGGATAATCAAAACAAGGTTAGAAATTTCTTTACACAGGGCACAAAAACATTGATTGCTTCTACCTGGCACACACTTTTTCAAAAATACCGAAGCAGCTGATCCGAGACAACAGCAATTTTATATGTGTGTTTCATCAAGATCATACCAACCTCAAACACATACATGATGAATATGTAGGTTGGGACTTGAGCAACAATGATTTTTCCAAGTTTTGCAGTAGGTGCTGGAATCAAAACAGTTATGGGTTTGTCACAATTGATATGACAAGAAAACCCAATAGTGGCAAATACAGAAATAAAATCAACAATTTTCTAGACATTGAAACATATATAAATAACCATGAAAAGGCCAATCATTGATGATCTTAAATAAAGAGATTATCTTGTAAAAAGATTTAAGGGATGGAAATCAGAGAACCGAGGAATTTATGAACAACACAAACAAACAGAACAGCCTATTATTGATGCTATTAGTGAATTAGGTAAAAATATCAAAACTGTTACAGAGCAAAATCAAAATATGATCACAGAGCTTGTACCTGTAGCTGCAAGGAACACATTAGATTATCCAATCACCCCACTTTCTAGTATTCATACACCTAGTCCTGTTGCTGCTCGAAGAATTGAAGCTACTCTGGATCCTATTGAATTGGGTCTTCTTGCTCAAAAATATTTAAGCACACCTAAAGACAACAAAGATGAGGTCTTTGGCTTATATGCTGACACAGAGCGTGATGGTAGCATCATACATAGAATTGGCAATTTCAGAGTAACATTTATGGGAGATGATCTCATTGTATATTCAGAATCTCATCTTGGAGAAAAAGGTGGTTTTGTTAAATATCCCGGCACACCTGGGTTGTGAGAACTGATGACTAGGAAGAGACCTGGCAGCTATACAGATCAAGACTATGAGCATTACAAAGAAATATTAATAAAATCAGATGCTCTATACCAGAACAATGATCCCACACAAAAAAGAGTCAAGTCTAGCAGTGGAGCAAAATACAACAATTTAATCAAGCCCATATGGTCACAAATTAAGACAGGCAGTGGAATCAAACAATACAACACCCTGCCTAAAGAATTTGTCTGGGTTGATGATGTCAGGAAACTTGTAGATAGGTTATTGGTGATAGCTGGGGAGGAAAATGCTGGCAACCACAATTTTTACAATGAAAATGTTGGAATTATGGACATAATAAGCACAAAATTGTCTAATTTTATAGTGAATGACACTAAGGGTATTGGATATCTTATAAAAATTATTAATACTCTACCACCTAAATTTTGGAATATTTCTGAGGGTCGGAGGTTGGTTAATGACATTATAAACAAGCTGCCATTTGAACTACATATTCCAGGCTATCAGTATTGTGGTCCAGGCACAAAATTGGACCATAGATTAAACAGAGGTGATCCTGGTGTTAATCCCCTAGATGCTGCTTGCAGAGGCCATGACATAGCATACAACACACATTCTGATCTTGACAAGAGACATGTTGCAGACAAGAAATTAGAAGAGGCTGCATTTGGTAGATTTGTAAGCAAAGATGCTTCTTTGAGTGAAAGAATAGCAGCATTAGGAACCACCATAGCTATGAACACCAAACAAAAACTGGGATGGGGGCTGTGAATATATATATATAATAAACCTAGAATGAAAGCCAAGGGTGTTATGTATCAAATACCTTATGCAGGTCTTAAATCTCTTAAAACTATTGATAGCCTTTTAACCAAAAAGCAGCGCAAGAAAAAAAAATTTGTCTTGCAAAGGGCCATGGTATGAAATTGTTGCTTAGTACCCCCCAATTAAAAAAAATACAACAATCTAGAAAAAATCACATGTGGGGGGTTTCATATTTACTATCCCGGCCATCTTAGCAGCACTTTGGGCTGGTGGGAGCTTGGCTGGGGGATCAGCTGCCATAGCAAAAACAGTAATAGATGCCAAGAAGAATAGGGCAGAATTAGATGAATTGAAGCGCCATAACCTGGCCATGGAGAAACAAGGCAAAGGTGTTAAGATAGCCATGAATAAGTTTAAAAAAACAAGAGCCGCTTACAAACCAAGATATTGAAGCTTTAATCAAGCCACTGGGCATCAAAAATTTTAGAGGTGTGTACATGTCTGATTCTTTACCAGAACAACCACTCAACAAAGAGTGTGGCATTGTTAATTTGGATAAGTACAAAAATCAGGGCACTCACTGGATCTGTTATCTTAAATATTTAAAAAATGAGGCATTAGTGTTTGATTCATTTGGAGGTGTTCCACCTGAAAATTTAGTAAAATATCTAAAATCAACTAATCTTTATTACAATAATGCCCGTGTTCAAAACTTCAAAGATGTTAATTGTGGACATTTGTGTTTATCTGTTCTTAGATATATGTCTCAAATAAATAAACCATCAATTGAAAATTTTCAAAAAGCCTTGTGGTATTTAAAACATCATGGGGATATTCCATCTCACCAGCCAAAATTCAATATTGAAACTCAAATTACATGATGATATAGTATATCCCAAAACAATAGCTCTCAGAGCATTTTATGGCATGTACTTGATCCCTAATATTACACACCACAACAACAAAATTGCAGTTGGTGATCAAAATATTGTCATCACTCCAGGGCAGTATAATCTGTCCACTCTAAATGCTCAATTACCCAGAGGTATAGTATTAACTCAAAATTCTGTCACTCACAGAGTAGAGATTGTATCTGCTGCAGAAACAGTGGATCTGGGTACTATAGGAGAGCTGTTAGGCTTTGAGAACAACACAAAACTTGAACCAGCCATCAAACACACTGCTATTAATATACCTAAATTCTTAGCCATAGAGACTCTGAATATTCACTGTAATGTGGCCGAGGGTATGATCACCAAATCAAATGGCATAGGCACTCACAAACAAACTACCATTATTGCAACATTCAAACCTAACTCTGAATTTATGGAGCCCATCATCTACACTTCATCCCAAACATTATATTTTCCTGTGTGCCATAATAGAATAGATAATTTTGTGCCGCATCTGTTCTCTGAAATTGAGATCAGAAAGCATGGTGTTGTTATAAACAGAGTGGATTATCCCGGCATTACCTCCACAGCTTTGGCCACACTAAAATTATCCAAAACCGAGGCTTCTTATTACAAAATAGGTGGATTTGAGGCTGGTGATAAAATTATATCTAAGAGCCACACAGTGCTGTTTCCAATGCGCCTGTTGCCAGGATTCTTCTCAGATTACAAAGATATTATGTGGAAGGGTGGTTTAAGAATCACATTTAGAAGAGCTGCCAATGATAATAATGCTTTGATGAGGTACAGCACATTAAACTCTACAGGGGAAGCTCTGCCCAATACCCTACCTGATGAAGGCAAATACATTATTCAGACTATGGAGCTAAGAATCCCGGTTGTTGAATATGAAGCCAGTTATGCTCTTAAATACAAAGCAGATATAATAAAATATCCACAGATTCCTTTACAATTTTATACATATCAATGTGTACAGAAGCCTGCCGCTGGTACTTATTATGAGTTTGATGCTACAAATTCATTCTCCAGTATACAATATGACATGCAGGATTTTGTGGTGGTATTGTTTCAGACTGGAAGACACAATAATCATATATAAATAACCATGAAAAGGCCAATCATTGATGATCTTAAATTAAGAGATTATCTTGTAAAAAGATTTAAGGGATGGAAATCAGAGAACCGAGGAATTTATGAACAACACAAACAAACAGAACAGCCTATTATTGATGCTATTAGTGAATTAGGTAAAAATATCAAAACTGTTACAGAGCAAAATCAAAATTTGATCACAGAGCTTGTACCTGTAGCTGCAAGGAACACATTAGATTATCCAATCACCCCACTTTCTAGTATTCATACACCTAGTCCTGTTGCTCCTCGAAGAATTGAAGCTACTCTGGATCCTATTGAATTGGGTCTTCTTGCTCAAAAATATTTAAGCACACCTAAAGACAACAAAGATGAGGTCTTTGGCTTATATGCTGACACAGAGCGTGATGGTAGCATCATACATAGAATTGGCAATTTCAGAGTAACATTTATGGGAGATGATCTCATTGTATATTCAGAATCTCATCTTGGAGAAAAAGGTGGTTTTGTTAAATATCCCGGCACACCTGGGTTGTGAGAACTGATGACTAGGAAGAGACCTGGCAGCTATACAGATCAAGACTATGAGCATTACAAAGAAATATTAATAAAATCAGATGCTCTA
Organism: Lepisma saccharinum; assembly: GCF_977018435.1. Lineage (NCBI taxonomy): Eukaryota > Metazoa > Arthropoda > Insecta > Zygentoma > Lepismatidae > Lepisma > Lepisma saccharinum. Next base: position 119,617,539 of record NC_139230.1, read on the forward strand.
TACCAGAACAATGATCCCACACAAAAAAGAGTCAAGTCTAGCAGTGGAGCAAAATACAACAATTTAATCAAGCCCATATGGTCACAAATTAAGACAGGCAGTGGAATCAAACAATACAACACCCTGCCTAAAGAATTTGTCTGGGTTGATGATGTCAGGAAACTTGTAGATAGGTTATTGGTGGTAGCTGGGGAGGAAAATGCTGGCAACCACAATTTTTACAATAAAAAGGTTGGAGTTATGGACATAATAAGCACAAAATTGTCTAATTTTATAGTGAATGACACTAAGGGGATTGGATATCTTATAAAAATTATTAATACTCTACCACCTAAATTTTGGAATATTTCTGAGGGTCGGAGGTTGGTTAATGACATTATAAACAAGCTGCCATTTGAACTACATATTCCAGGCTATCAGTATTGTGGTCCAGGCACAAAATTGGACCATAGATTAAACAGAGGTGATCCTGGTGTTAATCCCCTAGATGCTGCTTGCAGAGACCATGACATAGCATACAACACACATTCTGATCTTGACAAGAGACATGTTGCAGACAAGAAATTAGAAGAGGCTGCATTTGGTAGATTTGTAAGCAAAGATGCTTCTTTGAGTGAAAGAATAGCAGCATTAGGAACCACCATAGCTATGAACACCAAACAAAAACTGGGATGGGGGCTGTGAATATATATATATAATAAACCTAGAATGAAAGCCAAGGGTGTTATGTATCAAATACCTTATGCAGGTCTTAAATCTCTTAAAACTATTGATAGCCTTTTAACCAAAAAGCAGCGCAAGAAAAAAATTATTGTCCTGCAAAGGGCCATGGTATGAAATTGTTGCTTAGTACCCCCCAATTAAAAAAAAATACAACAATCTAGAAAAAATCACATGTGGGGGGTTTCATATTTACTATCCCGGCCATCTTAGCAGCACTTGGGGCTGGTGGGAGCTTGGCTGGGGGATCAGCTTGTCACGTGCCAGTTTCAGACGACACAATGAATGTTGCAAGGAGGAATGGTTTCTCGGAATCGACAAGAGATGGCAGCACGCTATATAAATAGGAGCGAAGGAGATTATAAAAACTTAGAGCGGAGAAGATGGATTATATATATTACAGTAAGTTGAGAAACATATAAAAGAAGAGTTCAAATACTATAAAAGAAGTAAATAGAATTATGTATATAGTAATTTGAAAGAATTAAGAATATAGCCGCATATGAAACGTTTAGGAAAGTTATTAAGCGAGCAAATGAATTCAGAAACTCATCTCAATCTCTTTTGATTTTCCTGACGAGGAGAACATCGTCAGTGTTTTCGTTGTTTGTCCCCGGTGTCAAATTAGACGCCCCGAAGCACTTTACGGTTGCGCTTCTTTTTTAGTCGCACTGGGCCATTGGCAGCGCTTGCTATTAGCGATCCTGGTTATTCCCCTTTGGTCGTTAAATAGGAGGTGGCGCTGTTGTCAGATTAGACGCCCCTAAGAATCCTCTATAGCTTTGGTTCAATTCTCTACAAGGAATGCAGCATAATGATTTGTCTATATTATTGAGAAGAGATACGGTAAAGAGAAATATTTGCGATAAATGAAAGAAATAAGATTCTTTTCCAGTGGCAAAGAAGAATAGAAGAAATAAGAATTTGCTGCGGAAAGAATAAATAGAAGAATTTATTGAGAATATAAGAATATCTCGGCGGAATATAGAAGATAATAAGAATTGCTGCTGAAAGAAGAAATAAAAATTGATATGAATAGAGGAAATAAGAACAGCGATGAATAAAAAGGGAATGACTATTTTTTGTAAATAGAAGAAAGAAGAAGACATGCATATATTTTGTTCATAGAAGAAATTGATAATAAAAGAAGAAGAAGCCTTTCCATATTAAAAGAAGAAGAAGCTTTTTAAAAGAAGAAGAAGCCCTTTAAAGAAGAAGCTTTTTGATAATAAAAGAAGAAGAAGCCTTTTAAAAGAAGAAGCCATTTAAAAGAAGAAGAAGCCTTTTGATGATAAAAGAAGAAAAGAAGAAGAAGCCTTGTCGACTATACATATATATATTTTTTCTCTGTATTTTTGTATAGTTCTCAGAATATAGATCCGCATTTAACTATATCCTCTTGGCTATAAAACGCTTTCTTATTTGGAATTCTCAAACAAAGAACCTATCCCCCTGAGATTAAGATATCTCTAGCCGTGGTAAATAACATGTAAGTACGTACCCAGAAGGGGCGTTGCATTAGTGGCGCCCAACGTGGGGCATACATAAGTTGGTAGCATTAGTGGCGCCCAACGTGGGGCTAGTAGAATTGTGAATAAGAAAGCAAAGAGAGAGAAAGCCAAGATGGAGAAAGAAAATAAAGTTGAGGACGAGAACGGAGAAACTACAGTGAAGGAAAAACAAAAGAAAATAGAAGAAATGACCGTGATGGAAATGCTCCAGAGGTTATCTATGCAGATGGAAGAAAATACCAGAAGATTAGAAAGAAAGTTAGAAGAGGATCACAGAAGGATGCTGGGATTGTTCGACAAAAAGGAAAGCAAAATAGAGGAAACAAGGCTGTCGATCGAGAGTACGAGTTTAAAAATGAATAGAAGAAGCGAAGACGAGGTTTCAGAGATTAGAGAGGAAAATAAACAAAGAAACGAAAATTTGGAGAAAAAGCTGATTGAAAATAAATCTCAAATAGAATTAACTGTTTCAAGAACAGAAGAAAATGAAAGCAAGACAGAAGTAGATGTTTCCAGAATAGAAGAAAACGAAAACAAGATAGAATTATCCGTTTCAAGAACAGAAGAAAATGACAGCAAGACAGAAGTAGATGTTTCCAGAATAGCAGAAAATGAGGACAAGATAGAAGAAGAGAAGGTCCTTATAGAAGATAGAAGTTGGAAGATGAAAGAGGAAAGTTTCAATGACGAGCATGACAGTAAAATAGAAGAAGTAGCTATAAAGTTACGAGAAGAAAACACTCAGGAACTTCAAGAGGTCAAGGAAGAGGAAGATGAGAAAATAGAAGAAGAAGAAAGAGGAATAGAAAGAGATGAAAAATTTAGTTGTCAATGTAATGATGAAGAGATCAATGTCGAAATGAAGATGAAAGAAGAAAGTTCCAGTGACGAGTCTCTGACGGAGGAAGAAAATAAGCATAAGCCGAGCAGAAGATGTAAACAAAGAAGGAAGAAAAGTAAAATGATATTTAGATATATTCACGTAAAGACATGGAAGAAGAAGAAAATAAAGAAATTAAAAATAGAAAAGAACTTGAAGAAAGTTAATAATATGCTAAAAAGGGTCGACATAGATCAAATGGATTTTGATGCTACTTCGCCAAAGAGAAGGAAGAAGAAGACGAGACGCAAAAGACAAGGAGAGCATGCATTTGATGAAGATGTAGAACATAAGAAGTCTTGGCAGAAACCAGATTGGAAGAAGAGAGAAATGAAAGTAATTTCTGTACTGGAAGAAAGTTGGAAGAGGAGGAAGAAGAATCTTGAGAAGAATAGAAAAGAAAATAGAAGAAAGAAAAGAAAGAAGAGGAAGGGAAAGAGAAACAAAATAATAACAAGCAACGAGTATTTGAAAAAATTGGAAGAAACAAGTAAGACTGACTAGTGCAAAGGAAGGAGATGTTATGATTTATATAGACTGGCAAGCATTTATAGAATTATTAAAGTTGTATGAAAAGTTCCAGTTCACCAGAAGAAAAATTCGTGGAATTATTAGTTTCGACAAATATTGATGATCTATTTGAAGGAAGAAAATTTTAGTTCTTTAATGTTAGTTCCTGTAAGAAGATATATAGATACGATAGTTATCGTTGGAGGAGAATCTATTCTGCAAGTTATATCTAAAGAAAGAATAATGAATGCTAATTTATGTCACCACTCCATTGAACGATGAGACCGATAGTGGAAGATCAAACCTGTAAAAGGAAAGAAGCCAGAGAAAGTAATATGGAAAATGGAAATCAACTTTTCAATTGTACGAACAGAAGAGAAAGAAGAGAACAGTTAGGCACAGAAGGAAGTTAATTATGAAGAAAACTCTCAGGAAAAAGGAGAAGACAATATAGAAGATCGAACAGTATCAGTAAAAATAATTCTTTCTAAGCTTAGACGATTAAAAGTCATCGTGTATTTAGAAAAGTGCAAATGAAATGGGTTGTAGTCCCAGAAGTTAAAGAAGAATCGGTTGTATTCCGAGAATGGGTTGTAATCCCAGAAGTTAAAGAAGAATCGGTTGTATTCCGAGAAAAGGGTTGTAATCCAGAAAATAAATATATCTAGATACATGCTGATATGAAATTAAGGCTGATGTGAAGAATTATTGTAGCTGATAAAAACACTTAGATGGTCAACTTAGAGAACAGAGAGAGTTCTTCGAAACGGAAAAATCTGAGCTAACTGATAATCTGTAGAGAGGTTGCTGAAAGAAGAAAAGGGTGAAACGAAAATTACTATTTTGGCAGGACAACGTCAGGTAAAGACTATCTTGGAGAGAACAGACGAGCAGACTTGCAGGAGATGATCTATTGAAGAATTATATTTTGTATCTAAAAATAACTTAAGAGGTCACGAATATTTCCGGAACGTGGTGATAAGATATCTAGAAACGAAAATAGAAAGAAGAAAGAAATCGAAAGATGAGGAAAAATGCTGCATGCCAGGAGATATAATTTCACAGTGAAAGTGAAAAGCAATGTAAGCTGTAGAAATGAGAACCAATGAGAAAAGTCAAACGAGATGTAGAGAAAGTGGAAAAAATTATCTATTTCCAAAAGATTTTTTCCAATATATAAATTTTTATCCTCAAGGAGGGGGATATTGTGTCACGTGCCAGTTTCAGACGACACAATGAATGTTGCAAGGAGGAATGGTTTCTCGGAATCGACAAGAGATGGCAGCACGCTATATAAATAGGAGCGAAGGAGATTATAAAAACTTAGAGCGAAGAAGATGGATTATATATATTATAGTAAGTTGAGAAACATATAAAAGAAGAGTTCAAATACTATAAAAGAAGTAAATAGAATTATGTATATAGTAATTTGAAAGAATTAAGAATATAGCCGCATATGAAACGTTTAGGAAAGTTATTAAGCGAGCAAATGAATTCAGAAACTCATCTCAATCTCTTTTGATTTTCCTGACGAGGAGAACATCGTCAGTGTTTTCGTTGTTTGTCCCCGGTGTCAAATTAGACGCCCCGAAGCACTTTACGGTTGCGCTTCTTTTTTAGTCGCACTGGGCCATTGGCAGCGCTTGCTATTAGCGATCCTGGTTATTCCCCTTTGGTCGTTAAATAGGAGGTGGCGCTGTTGTCAGATTAGACGCCCCTAAGAATCCTCTATAGCTTTGGTTCAATTCTCTACAAGGAATGCAGCATAATGATTTGTCTATATTATTGAGAAGAGATACGGTAAAGAGAAATATTTGCGATAAATGAAAGAAATAAGATTCTTTTCCAGTGGCAAAGAAGAATAGAAGAAATAAGAATTTGCTGCGGAAAGAATAAATAGAAGAATTTATTGAGAATATAAGAATATCTCGGCGGAATATAGAAGATAATAAGAATTGCTGCTGAAAGAAGAAATAAAAATTGATATGAATAGAGGAAATAAGAACAGCGATGAATAAAAAGGGAATGACTATTTTTTGTAAATAGAAGAAAGAAGAAGACATGCATATATTTTGTTCATAGAAGAAAATGATAATAAAAGAAGAAGAAGCCTTTCCATATTAAAAGAAGAAGAAGCTTTTTAAAAGAAGAAGAAGCCCTTTAAAGAAGAAGAAGCTTTTTGATAATAAAAGAAGAAGAAGCCTTTTAAAAGAAGAAGCCATTTAAAAGAAGAAGAAGCCTTTTGATGATAAAAGAAGAAAAGAAGAAGAAGCCTTGTCGACTATACATATATATATTTTTTCTCTGTATTTTTGTATAGTTCTCAGAATATAGATCCGCATTTAACTATATCCTATTGGCTATAAAACGCTTTCTTATTTGGAATTCTCAAACAAAGAACCTATCCCCCTGAGATTAAGATATCTCTAGCCGTGGTAAATAACATGTAAGTACGTACCCACAAGGGGCGTTGCAAGCTGCCATAGCAAAAACAGTAATAGATGCCAAGAAGAATAGGGCAGAATTAGATGAATTGAAGCGCCATAACCTGGCCATGGAGAAACAAGGCAAAGGTGTTAAGAGAGCCATGAATAAGTTTAAAAAAAACAAGAGCCGCTTACAAACCAAGATATTGAAGCTTTAATCAAGCCACTGGGCATCAAAAATTTTAGAGGTGTGTACATGTCTGATTCTTTACCAGAACAACCACTCAACAAAGAGTGTGGCATTGTTAATTTGGATAAGTACAAAAATCAGGGCACTCACTGGATCTGTTATCTTAAATATTTAAAAAATGAGGCATTAGTGTTTGATTCATTTGGAGGTGTTCCACCTGAAAATTTAGTAAAATATCTAAAATCAACTAATCTTTATTACAATAATGCCCGTGTTCAAAACTTCAAAGATGTTAATTGTGGATATTTGTGTTTATCTGTTCTTAGATATATGTCTCAAATAAATAAACCATCAATTGAAAATTTTCAAAAAGCCTTGTGGTATTTAAAACATCATGGGGATATTCCATCTCACCAGCCAAAATTCAATATTGAAACTCAAATTACATGATGATATAGTATATCCCAAAACAATAGCTCTCAGAGCATTTTATGGCATGTACTTGATCCCTAATATTACACACCACAACAACAAAATTGCAGTTGGTGATCAAAATATTGTCATCACTCCAGGGCAGTATAATCTGTCCACTCTAAATGCTCAATTACCCAGAGGTATAGTATTAACTCAAAATTCTGTCACTCACAGAGTAGAGATTGTATCTGCTGCAGAAACAGTGGATCTGGGTACTATAGGAGAGCTGTTAGGCTTTGAGAACAACACAAAACTTGAACCAGCCATCAAACACACTGCTATTAATATACCTAAATTCTTAGCCATAGAGACTCTGAATATTCACTGTAATGTGGCCGAGGGTATGATCACCAAATCAAATGGCATAGGCACTCACAAACAAACTACCATTATTGCAACATTCAAACCTAACTCTGAATTTATGGAGCCCATCATCTACACTTCATCCCCAACATTATATTTTCCTGTGTGCCATAATAGAATAGATAATTTTGTGCCGCATCTGTTCTCTGAAATTGAGATCAGAAAGCATGGTGTTGTTATAAACAGAGTGGATTATCCCGGCATTGCCTCCACAGCTTTGGCCACACTAAAATTATCCAAAACCGAGGCTTCTTATTACAAAATAGGTGGATTTGGGGCTGGTGATAAAATTATATCTAAGAGCCACACAGTGCTGTTTCCAATGCGCCTGTTGCCAGGATTCTTCTCAGATTACAAAGATATTATGTGGAAGGGTGGTTTAAGAATCACATTTAGAAGAGCTGCCAATGATAATAATGCTTTGATGAGGTACAGCACATTAAACTCTACAGGGGAAGCTCTGCCCAATACCCTACCTGATGAAGGCAAATGCATTATTCAGACTATGGAGCTAAGAATCCCGGTTGTTGAATATGAAGCCAGTTATGCTCTTAAATACAAAGCAGATATAATAAAATATCCACAGATTCCTTTACAATTTTATACATATCAATGTGCACAGAAGCCTGCCGCTGGTACTTATTATGAGTTTGATGCTACAAATTCTTTCTCCAGTATACAATATGACATGCCGGATTTTGTGGTGGTATTGTTTCAGACTGGAAGACACAATAATCAGGAAAAAAATTCAAGTAGATTTGATAACTGCAACATCAAGAACATATATCTTAAAAATGGCAGAAATGAGGTATTCCCTAGAGAAAATTATAATTTAGACATGTCCAAGGATGATTTCCTTAAATTGTATGAAGCATTTACAGCATACAAAAGGGTCACTACTGGCAATACTAACATGTATTACACACCAGATGAATTCAAAGCACAGAGACCCATGTTTGTCATCAACACTTCATAAAGGAAACAAGTTGTGGTTAATGACAGGACAAACATTAAAATTATCTGTGAATTCGACAATACACTCCCTGATGACACTATATGTAGTGTTATTCTCATAGGTGAAAAATCATATGTTTATGATGTAAGAAATGAGAGAGTCACAGAGCAATGCTAGAAGAGCTCTGCTTATTACAGGACCGGAAGTAAATATAAATGGGTGTGGGTGGGTGAGAGTGACTTTTTGCCTTAGTTTTTAAGTGTAGCCAAAACAATATCAATAGGGGGCATATTTTTGACAAGTTTATGGACAACAAACTGAGAGATGTAGCTTTTACACACATGGGCAAAGCTGTCTGAGGGGAGTTCTTCTTTTCTACACTAGAATTCAAAATTCTTTAGATTTAAATATGTACACACATGGCCGATTGGGCTATATGCCCCCTCTTGACATAATTTTAAGTGTGGGCAAATCGGGGCATATGAACTCTTCTTTTCTACCCTTGGATTCAAAATTCTTAGAATTAAGAGCATATCACACTTGAAGAATTGGGGAATATGGGCATCTTGGCATAATTTTAAGTGTGGGCAAATCGGGCTGTTTAATCATATGAGCTCTTCTTTTCTACGCTATAAGTGCGCCAGTAGTATATACTTTTATACTACTGGCGTGAAACTTTCTGCACCGGAATGGGCGTGAAACTCTACATGCACCAATGATAAGTTGTTTTCAAGAGCCATGTGCCACGTGCAGCATGTCCCTTCGGTCCGAATGTTCCTTTAGGATATCATTTCATCATGCCTTACACTTCGGAATTTACAAGAGAGAAGATAGTCTGCATGTTCTTGTGCGGCGGATCTGCTGCACTACAGATTGCTACGACCCTTGAAGTGGACGATTCATGCGTCAAGCGTTGGATTCGGTGCAGAGTACTGCAAACTCTAGCTTTTGCCTACCCGTGCGTCTTGCCCCGCGAGAACAGGTTTACCTGCTCGCCTGCCCACGGCAACGAGTCGACTTGCGTCTTTACCCGCGTTCCTCGTCTTCAAGGCGCTCTGCGCTTACAAGGTACCTGGGCATTCAACAAGACCCAGGCGCCTGCAAAACCTGCTGGAAGGAAACAGCCCTCCGGCAGAGTGTCGCTCCAGGCGTTTCTTCACCACGTGGACAACTGCAGCAAGTGTTGCCTACTTACGTAGCTCCAAAATCCTACGAAGTCCTAGGAGGAGCTCTCTGCTCAAAGGAGAATTTATATACTTAGCGATATCAGTTCATTGTAAGCAGTTTCTATGTTATTGCCAGGAAATGCACGCAATATTACAGCTTGATTTATTTAAATGAATGATCGGGCAAACAAAAAACTCCTCATCGAAAACTAATTGTTTTTCATTACATGGTGTCTTAACCAGACACGCAGTGGCGCAACCACAGGGGGCAGGGGCATTGCTCATTAACTTTATACGAAAATGAAGTCTAGCGAGGTTGGGCAAGGGGGTCAAACATTAAAGTACAAGAAAAACTAGGCTAAAGGACACCCAAGATGGAATTAGTTTTCATATTTTTCTTGTATTATTCCTTCCAGACGGCAAAGGGCATCTGCAGAGGGGAACGGAGGGGCAATTGCAACCGCTTGATTTAAAATTTTATGAAAGTAGAAATATATTATAATATATTATACAGTCTCATCATGTTCAAGCTAGGGGGTAGCTGAGGTCGGCCCTGGGAGTCGAACGATCTAAATGAAAAACGTTTTAAAACAGAGAATGCCATGGCGGCCCAATGCCAACATTGCTATCAATGTTGGTTTGTTATGAGATTGATTAATTGATTATGTAATGTATTTAAATATGCATTAAAGCAACTTTGAATACATACACAATTTAGTTTTAACATGTTGCATATGTATTTTCTTATTTTACGTCGCTCCATGTTGCATATGTAAAAAGAAAATATTGTACATAAAAATTTTACATGCCATATGAACATTCGGAATGGATATATCATGCACTTTCTTCCTTTCAAAATCAGTTTGTGTACTTGTTTTCCATTATTAGCTAACCGACTACCCACCCCCTTTTAGCATGATTTATGAGAATAATAATGCAATTGATGTTACTTTATTACTATTATTGTTATTGTTGTTGTTGGCATGTTTATCCAGCTACTTGCCCCTCCAAAATAAAATTCGTGGTTGCGCCTCTGCAGGCCAGTAGCCAGAATTGATTAGCGCGGTGTGGGGGGGCGCTCATAGGTTATCAGGGAGGGCTTCATAAACCACGTCCATTTTTAAAGGTTTAATAGTATTATATCAAAGTAAATTATATGTATGTGTTGTGTGTTTAGCCTAATCATTAAGTTAATATAGGACACAGAAAATCTAGAAATATTGTTCAAGTACTTACAATATATTTTCAATATCTTCCCATTTATAGCTGAAGCCGAGAGAAAATATTCTAATTACTACCTGCTACTTTGACTTCGGCTCGTAAATGAAATGAAATCATTTTATGCCTATCTGTTCTTTGTATTCTGTGAATTTAACCTTTATCAAGTTTTGAGTAAAATAATATCTGCAGTCTACATTTTCACTCGTCACTGCAAACAAATTTCACAAGGTAGTTTACCAAACTTCAGAAAGGGGGGGGGGGAGGATAACGGCAATGCCCCTGGACCCTACCTGGTTACGGCTCTGGTGTTCGCAGTAGAACAGTGTGTTGCTCTACTCGCGACCTCTTCGTCGAACGTGACATGTTCCAGTAGTGCCCTGGATTATTGGTTATTTATGACATATTCTTATGGAGCCTATACCACGGAAAACCTATTTCAATGTGTGTGGGGGCAAAAGTAGCAACATTCTTAAATCTCATTTCATTGGCGATGTGGCTTTGAGTGGAAATCTATTGCACTTGACAACCTGCAGGCAGTTGTGCGACCGGTGCAGTTTCTACTCGAAGCAACTACGTCATGCAGAGGGAGGGGCCTGCACTTGATGGAAAGAACGAACTGAGACCTAGTAGGTATCGTAAGACTGCTGGTACCCGGCGGGTCTACAATGCCTGCCAGGAACGATCTGGTCAGGTGGGCAGACAAGCTGCTCAAGCGAGGGTGTTGCGCAGGTTGCATGGCATTTTAGGAGCGATGTTTCGCGAAAGGGTCTGCTTCAGGTCTTGTGCAGGTCTCTAATTCCGTTTTAGGAGGAAGAAGGGGACCAAGGAATGAAGTCAAGACCCAACAAAGGCCGGCCGAGGAAGACAACCAGGGAAGAAGATGCAGGCATCATTGAGATGAGCGAGGGCAATCCCTTCATGGCTGCAACGAAGATTCGCCAAGAGTTGAAACTGGAGTGCCATGCTGCAACAGTTCGGCACCGTCGAGCGACAAAGAAAGAAGTAACGATGCATTTCCATCACAAAGCACAGATGAGTTTTGCTTTACAATATTTACCAGCTCCTCAAGAATTTTGGCAGAACGTAATTTTGAGCGACGAAAAAGTATTTTCGTCTAACGAAAATTGTCAGGTTTATGTTTGGAGGCGCAACAACACTGGCTACGGCACCGAGAACATTTCTACCCATGCTAGGAGTGGCAGGATATCAGTGGCGGTGTGGGGATGGATCAGTTCGTCTGGAGTAGATGGATTGGTGGAAGTGTCCTCGAGAATGAATTCGCAGGGATACTTCGCAGTGCTGGAAAACCACATGCTTCGCAGCGTGCGACAGAGACACCTTGAAAATGAGATTCCGCACGTGACTTTCGATCAAGACAACAGCAGCGTCCATACATCGAAAACAACCACCACCTGGTTTAATCAGCACCCAGGAATTTCAAGAGTAGATTGGCCAGCGAAGTCTCCCAATCAAAAGCGTTTGGGAGTTGATGGTGAGAGAGTGGGAACCTAGACATCTGAGAACAATGGAAGCTCTACTGGCTCATGTGTTTGATGTTTGGGAGAGTTTAAGGAGAAGACCAAACTTCTGCTCGTGGAATCCTTGCCTCGTCAACTAGATGCGGTGCTTGAATCCAACGGCGGGTGGACAAAGTATTGAAGCCCCGCACGGTTTAACCAATGTTCTTTGCTACATCCAAGAACAAAACTAATTACACACATCTCCATATGCAACTTATCTTTCCAATTCTTTCTTATTGATACCTTGGTGCTCATGGTTACTTTTTCACACACCTGCACCATTATATTATATTCCATAATATTAATATTCACATTATTGACAGATTTGATTCACATGAAATTCAAATGCGCAGCACACATGCACCCATTCCTAATACTTAACTATTAGATACATTATACCTATCACGTTGTCGCAGTTCTAAATCAGGGGTGCCCAGGGGAAGGAGCATTAAGGCGCAGCCTGTGATGGAAATTTGACTGAGTAAATAGGGCAAAAGTTGAATTACGTTATCAATTAGCCATTGCTGTTATACAAATAGGAATTTGTAGATTATATGGGAATTGTTACGGGTAATAAGTAATATTGGTGGGGGGCGATATCCAACTATTACATATAAGGCCTTAGATTGATAGAGAAATTATGGTGGGCGATTAATGAAGTTAGTGGGATTTTCAGGTAGAGGCATTGATAATTATTTTAGGGGCAGGGAATCCCAACTCTTGTGTATTACTATTACGTCTTAGATTGCTTTTTTTGGAGGGAGCAATATCAACAGGAAGTCAAAATTTTGCATGGAAATTGGCCTCCCCGATGGAGCAGTGGTAGCGTCGTTGCCTTGTAATCAAGGGGTCCCGGGTTCGATACCCGGTGGAGGCACATAGTGGTTCGGATCCCACTTTAAACTGTAGGTCCAGTCTCTATTAGCCTTACTGTGCATAAAGTGGACTTAAAACACCAAATCAATCAATCAATCAATTGCATGGAAATTTTGTTGGGTATTAAAATTGAGGTGGAGGGGACGGGAATGAAGTTTTGATAAAGTGTTATGTCTTAGATTGTGAAGGGGTCTCTGGCGATTAAGAAATTGACAAAGGTCCGGGCGGGACTCGAACCTGGAACATTCGGTGTCTGGATCGTTAGTCCACCACTAACCGCGCTTGGCTACATAGCCAGTTCCCTTTGGTGGCCAAGCGCGTTAAGTGGTCCACTTCCGATACCACAAAATTTCCGGTTTTGAGCCACGGCATCAGTATTGGTATCATAGTATCAACTTAATCTAATCGTCACTCATCCTCATTAGGCGAAAGTGGCAGCAGAGCGACTTTACATAACAAAAGATACAAAAACAATTTTAACACACTAGTAATTTCTGATCAATAGATGCGTATTAGCTTTGATTGTTGACTCTTTAATGATAAGCTTACGATTATTATTGTTAATATGAATTGCGGTCCATCAACAGAAGGACGGATCAATCGATCATTTAATTCATGTCGTTTTTTGGTATTTGTTGTCCCTTCAGATCAGCTTCGAAACGTAAGGAAATTCTTAGATGTTTGTATGAAGTTAGTGACAATGGTTCTTTAATTTCCCGTCGCTCTTTCAGCCGACGCGAGAACCACCTTTGTGGCAGTGATCCTTTGTTGACGCGTTTACCTACGAAGGAACTCGTGGTCAATCAACCAATTAGGCCTACCGCTTGGGCAAGAAACGACAACTTTAGAAAGCCCTCTTCCCCGAAGCAGCCAGCAGGGAAACAGGATTTTGTCAAAATAACCCTTCTGCTCTGTGAATAACACCGGTTCTAACAGCGTTTCTACTTAATTGGATATTATCCATTGTTTATATATTTGATTGACCATATACCGGGTGGTCCATTTATAATGATAGTATGGAATATCGCATGCAGAATGCATAAAATCGAAAAATTGCACAGAATAAAAGTTTGATACTATTGAGGGGGTAAGTCAATGCCCCTTAGGGGGGGGCGGGGGGTAAATTTGAAATTTCAAATGGAACACCCCCATTTGTTTTACATATTTGGATTCCGTGTTGAAAAATAATAATTTTTTGTTTGAAAACTTTTGTAAAAAAATTGCAAACTTCGAACATTTATAAACACTTGGTAGTTTCAGATTAATTTTGCTCCCTTTATGTAATAACGGTTTTGGTTTCCGTTGAGAACATTGCATGAACGAATTTTATTCGAAAAATGTGTGCAAAGAATTCGGCAAAATAAAATTGTTTGCAATTTATTTTTTTGTGTAACAATAAATAAAATTAATTTGTTCCAACTCTTTGGTTTCAAGGAACAATTTCATATGAACAACAAAATTAAGTATGTTACTACAAATTAGTTATCATTTGAGGTACACAAACAAATGTTTAAAGGAACAAATGTTCAAAATGATGACCGTTCTCTTCAATGCATTTCAAAACACACTGTCTGAAGCTCCACACTGTTCGTCCCAAAATGTCAGGAGTGATAGAGGCACAAGAATCAATAATTCGTTGCCTCATGTTTTCTGGCGTTGATGGAACTTCGTGGAAGCACTTTTCTTTAAGTAGTCCCCAAAGGCAGAAATCAGGCGACGTGAGATCGGGTGAACGAGATGGCCAAGAAACGGGTCCTCCACGTCCTATCCATCGACCAGGAAACTTTGTGTCCAATATGGCTCGAGCCTGAATGGAGTAGTGAGTAGTGTTGTTTATATGAAATTGTTCCTTGAAACCAAAGAGTTGGAACAAATTAATATTATTTATTGTTACACAACAACATAAATTGAAAACAATTTTCTTTTGCAAAATTCTTTGCAAACATTTTTTTAATAAAATTCGTTTATGCAATGTTCTCAACGGAAAACAAAACCTTTATTACATAAAGGGAACAAAATGAATCTGAAACTACCAAATTTTTATAAATGTTCGAAGTTTGAAATTTTTTTACAAAATTTTTCAAACAAAAAAATCCTTTTCAATACGGAATACAAATATGTAAAATAAATGGGGGTGTTCCATTTCAAATTTCAAATTTCCTCCCCTCCCTTATAAGGTGTGGGTGGCGGCGACGAAATTTTTGCGGCATTGACTTACCCCCTCAATAGTAACAAACTTTTATTCTGTGCAATTTTTCGATTGGATGCATTCTGCATGCGATATTCCATACTATAATTATAAATGGACCACCCGGTATACTATCTTATTTATTTATTTATTGAGAAAATTTCAGATACAGCACCGGTGGCCATTTTACACTGAAATTGTCAACAATGAGAAAGCAATAATTATAATAAGCATAAAAATAAAAAAAATTAAAAGAATAAATAAAAAAATAAAAAATAATTAAGAGTAACAAAACAACATAAAAGTGAATAGCAAATGAACAAAAAAAATAAGTAAAAGATGGCACTATGTGATATTAATTACAGGCATTTCTTCTGATGGAAGACCGAAAGGCAAACTCGGAGGAAAATATATCAATATTTGAGGGAGATCATTATATTGTGCTGCAAGTCTGTAAAGGAAGATCTTTTTTGAATTTCTAGTCTAGGTTTTTTTGTATAAAATAATCTTGTGTTGCGTGTTGTGCGCATAAGTACTCGAAAGTGGAATTCCTCAAGAAGTGAGTTGCAGCGGATTTTGTTATTCACAATTTTGTATAAATAACTGAAATCATTCTGCAAACGTCGCTGATAAGCAGTTTGTAAGTTTAGAAAAGACAGGAGATGCAGAGATGAAAATTTGCCTAATGAGGGAACCCTGTGAGTAGGGATAAAAAGAGAGTTCCACGCCAGAAAGTGGTGCTTTTTTTGCAACCTTAACGGAAAATATCATAACGCAAACGCGAAAGTGGTGCGCTCGTGTACTTTTCTTAGTCGAACTTAACCTAAAGCAAGGAGCTGGCAACCTTGCTTTAGGCTTGCCTTATGTAGTTCCAGTACATAAAGCAATGTTGCCAACCTACTGGGCTCTTGCCATAGCCTTTTACGATGGGGGTTTCTAGAAAAAAAATGAAAAATTTTTGGGAGTTGGCCCACCCCCTTTGACTTAGGACCACCAAACTTGGTATACATTACCTAAATCGACAAGGGTGGGGCATCAAGCAATACCCTTTAGGGTATTACTATTTTTATTTTTGTCCCTATCTCTAACCGTTCTCGAGATATGGCCCACTGACGAAATTTCGGGGGTGGGCCATATTAATTGTAGCGCGCTCATGGGTATGGGTATTCTCTACTATCATAAAATGCTTCTTTGAAGTTAAAATCGTAGTCTGTTTTGCTCTATCTCTTTCCGCTTTCGAGATATTTGACATTTTAAGTTTCTTTATTGAGGAAACCTAGAGGGGGTAAATTTGGTTCTATAACGACCTATACCAATTTTTGGTAGAGGAAGACACAGGACACCGAGACGATATTAACGCAAGAAACCGCACGTCTCTGCGACCATCCGTTCGAAAGTTACGAAGTCTAGAAAAAATGGAAATTTTTGGAAGTTGGCCCACCCCTTGACTTAGGACCACCAAGCTTGGTATACGTAATCTACATTACCTAAATCGACAAGGGGTACCTAGTAATACCCTTTAGGGTATAGCCATTTTTGCTCTATCTCTCGCCGTTTTCGAGATATTTGACATTTTTTATTGAAAATTTTTGGAGGAGGAGAGTGGCACCATCTGTTAGTAAACAAAGGAACTATCTCGAGCTCGGTGGCGCTGTAAGCACCATCTATGAGGAAACAAAAAACTAGGTGTTTTGGTGGATATAAAAGGACAAATAGGATCTTACCTGGTATGTTGATTGTGTGTTAGGGAAGATTGTAAGTGGTATTGTCATATATTAGATCACTCTTTAGATAATTAACTTACAACTGCACACAGGCTGCCGTAATTAACATAAAATATCCCGCCCCTGTTTCTTCTAGCTTGTGCAATGTCAGTTTGGGTAGGATCGTAGGGTGAAATGTGATTCTCCTATGATAATATCTGGCTGACTAGCATATGCGATTACGAGGGACATGGATATGTGACTTCTAGGATCAAGCCTATGAAATTGGGGTCCTAGTAAGTTGAAACAAATGGCGGGATATTTTGCAAAAATTTTCCTTAAACAGTTAACATTTTTATTCCAAACATTAGATGGATTTTTACAAATATATTAATAAAAAAATTGGTTAGGAAAATTGTGGCTTCTACAGCTCGACAAGCAGGGGTGCTCTTGCAGCGCATGCCATTAGTCACATATGAGAGAGAAAAATAATATTATTTGACAGTCTACAGATCTGAAAGAAAAAAACGAAAAAAAAAAAAACAGTTTTTGGTTCAACTTGCTGTCGAGTATAAAATAAAATAACCATGCCTATGAACTTGTTTGGAATCAAAAAGCAGACTGTCATGGAAGCACCGAGTCAGGCTGCAACGCCAAGATTCGACCTGTTGCCGTCCATGCTATCCAAACTGAGTGGCTTGTTGATTATTCACCTGAACAGCATTTGGACGAAATACGACGAGGACGTTGGCAAAACATTTTACGTCTTCAACAATAATTTAAATTTCTACAAGTTCCCAATCAGCGGTAAACTTATGCTAACTGTCAATCCAGAGAATGTAGGTGAAGTCAAGGTTTCTTTCGGCAAGAATATTTATCGCCTCAAGCACGATAGGATGAACAATGTCACCATGTACGATGTATCTGCCGACGATTGCTTGTACGTGGAGTTGCTGGGTGATTACGACAAACTCATCCCGCTTTTTGTGGAGGTTCAAAAAACCTATCCTATAATAAATAAATAACCATAGTAGCAGCAATGCCTAACGGCATTTTCGGTCACACGAAACGCAACGACCACGGCGACGAGCTTCTCATGCTCGACGTCAGGGTCAAGAAGCTGAGAAGCGACCTGCTGGCCTTGCAGTCCACGCTCAACTCCAGCCTCCAGTCCGAGATAGCCAGCCTGCAGTCTCAGTGCCTGGACCCTGTACTCAGGATCGAGGCAGAACTCAAATCGCTGTTGCAAAAATACACCGACTTGGCGTCGATAGAGAACCTCGAGAACCTGGCGCTGAGCGTAGGCAAGCTCCAAAACGAACTTCTGAAGCTGCAGCAAACGCAGACCTCCGACGTGGAACAGCCTAATCAACACTTGCAGGACAAACTTCCACCGTCCAAACCGAGCTGCAAACCATCATCCAGAGCATCAAAACACAAGATGACTACGATCGCGTCAATGCCAGCATTGCTAAATTGAACGAACAGTTTCAATCTTTCAAAATCCCTACGTTGGAAGCGTGCTGGGCCCATAACCCAGAGGTCCGTGGATCGAAACCATGCTCTGCTACCACCTTATGGATCGCGAATCGTGGGCGATTTCACTCATGAAGAAAGCACGGTCGCTACCCTTCCAGTTTCAACCTTCATGGCAAATAACTCGTGTGGTGTATAGTGACGCTACTCCGGCTCAAATCGCCGCAGTGGACAGCCAGGGTATAATTTTGTTTCAACTACCTCTAGATCCCGAGTGGCCAATTTACGAAGCAGAATTTTTAGCAGCATTAGGTGCCTTGATATGTGACTGGGACCAACCAGCCCTATTATATTGTGATAATCAGGCGGTGGTTGCTTGCTTAACACGCCGTGTATGTCATGTTCCTCAATTATTGTATTTAGCCCATGTTGTATTCACATCTGTAAAATTTCATGTGTTCTATGTACCAAGTGAGAATAATAAAGCGGATGCTCCCTCGAGAGATCCGATCAGTTAAACCGCAGCCAATCTGCGGCTCCGCTGTGGTCACGTGATCCCAGCGTACCAGCCACAGCGGAGCTCAGTTTGGAGAATTCAGCGGAGCTGATGGGACGCTCTCTTGGCGAGCTAAGAATGAACAGAATGTCATCATAATAGGTTGCCGCTAGCACTGAGAACTGTTGGGCAATTTGTTGCATATACATATCCGTGAAAGTTTGCATATAAAAGGGGGCCCAGGTCCAACCCATTGGTAAACACGTGAAACGGAACATTTTTCCCGCACAATAAACTCCAAAATACTGACGAAGCACAGGGGCGAGTTTGATGTGATAGAACCCATCACGTAAGTCCACCTTGAGCATATGAGTGTACTCAGGTGGTAGATCCTGGAGCATACATGGGGAAGGTAGCCGAAAAGGTAGTTTCGGGTAGACCTTTGTCCATTCACTACAATCGTAAATCGCACGATAGGTATCTTTCTCTGGTTTAGGCATGAAAAACAACGGGAAGGCATTAAACACTTGTTCACACGATTCTATGATTCCTGCTTGGCACATTTGAAGCACTGTAGGCAACAAGCCTATTTTTGTGCGCCGTAGCCGCATTTTACAATCCTGCGGCGGAGTATGGGTCAACAGGGGGGCCGTAGGTATAGATCCCGGTGATTGAAAATGCACTGTAGGATACTGTGGGCCGCGCAGCCGTTGGGTCACCATAAGACGAACGTATCAAGGCAGAGCTTCAAACGGATGCTTTGCACGCAGCCATTACCGACGCTCAAACTAAACTACAAACGCTGGAAGACTTCATCAACAATCTACCTTCGTCCAGCGAACTGAATGCTATTGCACGCAGCGTTGCCAACATCAAGCTCCAGCCC
This sequence comes from Lepisma saccharinum, assembly GCF_977018435.1. Taxonomy (NCBI): domain Eukaryota; kingdom Metazoa; phylum Arthropoda; class Insecta; order Zygentoma; family Lepismatidae; genus Lepisma; species Lepisma saccharinum. The sequence goes on from NC_139230.1 coordinate 119,637,100, forward strand.
GAGACCTACGAGGACTTTGGGAAACTGCAAGGTACCATAGCTCACATCGAGGATGCACTTGCCGTCATCAAAAAAGATCTAGCAAATGTTCACGAGGCACTTGAAACCAAACTGCCAGGTATCAGGGACACTTTGGCCAGTGTTCAACAACAAATTACCAAGCTGGAAAATCTAAACACCCAATCAGAGTTGTCACATTTTCATCACTTGATTGACGACATACAGACTAAGCTGGAAACACTTCAAAAATCCACTCCCACCCAAAACGACATAACACAACTGTAGGAAGGTATAAGCGCGGCTGCGAATGCATCGGAGTTGGATGCTGTGAAGAAAGCTCTGGAATTGCTTCAGAACACGGTGGCCACCCTGCCTACTTCGCAGGAACTGAAAAGCGTGAAGAGGACCCTGAACCGAATACTCAAATCGGACGACATTAAAAACATCCAAACCGAAATTGCAACGCTTCGGGATGCTGTTGCCACCTTGCCTACCAACCAGAACGTCGGCGAGCTACATGCCTTGTTTGCAGAAATTAGGACCCAGGTCCACGACCTTGCAGCTCAAAACTCCAAGTTGACACTTGTGGAGAGCCTGCAGCAAATTATCGCCAACGTAAAAGAGCAAATTGGTAGCATAGAAGCAGGTCAGGAATCTGCCATAGATAATTCCAGTACCTAGCTGAGCGAGTTAAACGAAAAATTCAAGAGACTTGTTGTCGACGTGAAAATCAAGCCCGACTACGACACTGTTGTTGGTGCTATCAAGGAACACCTGGAATCGGTAAACGGTAGATTGGAGGATGTGGAGAGCGAGGTTCGAACCAACGTAACTACCCTGAATTATCGACAATCTTAAGTCCACTATTGTTTTAGAACTGTACAGCATTCCGAACAGAGAGTTTACCTCCCCCTTCAATCCGAGGGCCAAATTTTACACGCTGACCCCTGCCAAAGCCTATCACCAGTTTTTTATTGCAGGTACACTCCAGTTTGTCAAGGTTTCTTATTGGTCTTTGCCTCATACTGCTCACTACCCTACCATGACTGTGACGAACATTGGGGACGAGCCTAAAATAAGAGAAGTGGAGTTGGTTGATTTTATCCATCCCGAAAGTCGCGAGACAGCCTATGCCGAAGATGCCATTCAAATTATCGACATAGAAATATGGGACAAGCTGTACATAGAAAACCCTGCATTGTCTGCGGCCAGAAATCCCATCCAAGCTATATTATTATTTTCGCAACATGTCTAGGCAAGCTAATGTGAACGAGCTGCACAAATCTGCACGACGAAACTACGAACGCTTAAAATTGGTCACCAAAGGCATAGACGACCTGTGGCAGGCTGACCTCGTGGAAATGAGCAGTGGCAACTTGAAAAATTTACATAAAATCAACAAGGGCAACAAGTACCTTCTCACCGTCATAGACACATTTTCAAAATTTGCGTGGGCTTTACCCCTCAAAACAAAAACAAGAACCCGTGTAGTGGAAGCATTCAAATATATTATCAATGAAAGTGGCAAGCAACCTCGGTTTCTTCAAACAGATAAAGCGAAAGAATTCTACAACTCTGTCTTTCAGCAATTCATTCAAAAACGAAATATTCAACATTACTCAACCTATAGTCACATCAAAGCCAGCATAGTGGAACGTTTCAACCGAACTCTCAAAACACGCATGTGGAAGCAATTCACGCTTCAGGCAAACTACAAGTGGGTCAACATTCTACCGGAACTTGTAAGCGATTATAATCACAGTTTGCGTCGCACGATACGCATGAAACCAGTTGACGTTAACAAATCTGACGAGCAGCGTTTAATTTCTACAGTTTATTGTCCAAAGTATAAATTTACGAGCAAGAAACCGAAATACAAAGTAGGAGACCAGGGGAGGATCAGCAAATTCAAGCGCACGTTCGAGAAGGGCTTCACCAAGAATTGGAGCACGGAACTTTTCACTCTGGTTCGAGTCATGCCGGGGGTGAGGTACACGTATCTAATAAAGGATGCACGTAACGAAATTTTGAAAGGACGATTCTACGAAGAGGAACTTTCTAAAACAAGACAACGGGACACCTACCTCATCGAGAAAATCCTTCGCCGGAAAGGTAAAAAACTATTGGTTAAATGGCTGGGACTCGAGGAAACTAGCTGGATCAACGCGGACGAAGTGATTGTGTGAGAGGTGTATGGGATGTGGTGAGACGACTGCCAGATACATCCGCGGAACTCTCTAAGAAAAACGGCGGGCTTCTGCCTGACAATATTCGCTGCCTCGTCGTCGGACCCTCGGGTTGCGGGAAGACAACGTTGGTTGTGGACAATTTCTTGCTTGCACCCGACTGGCTGGACTGGAAGAACAGGCATCTGTATGTTTTTCCAAAAGTTTGAAGCAACCAAAATACCGTCAGCTGACGAAACTGTACAACGGACTGGGCATTGTTACTTTTACTTCTGAAGTTATATTGCTGGACCGCTGCCGCGATAACTCGGTGGTGGTCTTCGACAATGTAATCCTGGAAAACCAAAACGAGATTCGCAACTTTTTTACTCAAGGCCGCCACAGGAGCACGGACTGCTTCTACCTTGCACAGACTTTCTCCAAGATCCCCAAGCAGCTCCTTCGGGAAAATGCTAATTTTATTTGTTTGTTTCGTCAGGATGCCCCCAACCTCAAGCACGTTCAGGATGACTATGTGGGTGGAGATTTGAGCTACAACGATTTTTCGACATTCTGTGCGTCGTGCTGGAATAAAGATGATTTTGGTTTCGTCACAATTGACATGACGAGGAAACTAAATGATGGAAGATACAGAAACAAAATTAATAATTTTCTAAACGTTGCAACGTTACAAGAAACGTCTTAAATAACTACATACATAAAAAAATGAAACATAAACTTGCAGACGACTACTTGAAGCTGCGCGACTTCCTGACGACACATTTCAAAGGGTGGAAATCGGAGAATCGTGGAGTTTACGAACAGAAAAAGCAACAGGATCAACCTATCATCTATGCAATCAGCGGACTCGGTAAGGAAATCAAAAATGTCACCCAGCAAAACAAAGAGCTGATCAACGAGCTCGTGCCACTTACTGCTCGAAATTATACCATACCAACACCGATATCCAGCATTTACACTACCCCGTACAAACTTGCGCCGCCACCGAAACGTCAGGCTCTAGGCATCACCTCTTCGGAAAATGTAGTCGAGTTGAGACCATTGGCGAGGGATTATCTAAGCACCTGGAAATTCGAGAAAGACGAGGTTTTCGGCTTGTACCCGACCATGGAACTCAACGAGGGCTTGGTTTGGAAGATCGGAAAATCGAAAGTCACGTTCGAGGGTGACGACGTGAAAGTCAATTTGGGAGAGAAGGACAGCTGGAACAGGTATCCCGGCACGGTTGGACTGTGGGAACTCATCACCAAAAAGCAGCCAAGAGATTACACAGACGAGGATTACCAAAGTTACAAGGAAATTTTGATGATGACGGATGCCTTGTACCAAAACAACGACGCCACGCAGAATCGCGTCAAATCCAGCAGCGGTGAATAATACAGGAATCTCATCAAGCCGATATGGAATCAGGTCAAAACAGGCAGCGGCGTCAAACTCTACAACACCCTTCCGAAGGAGTTTGTGTGGGTGGACGACGTGAGAAAGCTCGTGGACCGTTTGCTGGTCATTGCAGGCGAAGGGAATGGCGGAAACCGTAATTTCCACAACGAGAAGGTGGGCATCGTGGACATGATTAGCTCCAAGCTTGCCACCTTCATCGTGAACGACAACAACGGCATACGGTACCTCATCAAGATCATCAACACCTTACCTCCGAAATTTTGGAACGTGGCCGAGAGTCGAGGTCTCGTGAACGACATCATCAACAAGCTGCTCTTCGAAATGCACCTACCAGGTTACCAGTCCTGCGGCCCCGGAACCAAACTTAATCAGCGACTGGAGAGAGGCGACAAGGGTGTGAATCCCTTGGATACTGCATGCAAGGATCACGATATTGCCTACAATACTAATACCGATCTCGATGTACGTCATGATGCTGACAGAAAGTTAGAGCACGCAGCTTTCGGGAGACTCGTCAGCAGAGACGCCTCTCTGGGTGAACGGGTCGCTGCATTAGGTACGACCATCGCCATAAACACAAAACAAAAATTGGGGTGGGGTCTATAAATAACAACATACCCGAACTGCTCTGTAAAAATATTCAAGCTCACACAATATATAAATAACATATCGTCAAAATGAAGCCCAAGGGTGTAGTATACCAAATACCTTATTCGAATCTGAAAACTCTGGGTGCCCTCGATGGGTTACTCACCAAGAAACAGCGCGAGAAGAAACATTCTTGCTTGGTCAAAGGACACGGAATGAAATTGTTGCTCAGCATCCCTCAGTTGAAGAGGTTGCAACACTCGCGAAAGCAAGAGAAAAAGACCGGAGGTTTCATATTCACCAACCCGGCCATCCTGGCTGCTCTGGGTGCTGTGGGTAGCTTGGCCGGCGGAATTGCCGCTATAGCCAAAACCGTCATAGATGCAAAGAAGAACAAGGCCGAGTTGGAAGAGCAAAAACGCCACAACCTGGCAATGGAGAAGAAGGGGAAAGGCGTGAGCAGGAAGCTCAAAGCTTTGAACAAATTTAAAAGAAAGAAGAGCTGCTGTCCAACCTCGACATTGATGCTCTGATCGAGCCGTTGGGAATCAAGCACTTCAGGGGTGTTTTCATGTCCGATTATCTACCCTCTGTTGTGAAGAAAAAGAGTGTGGTGTGGTTAACCTGGACAGTTTCGAAAATCCAGGTACACATTGGATTTGCTACTTGAAAACCAGCAACAACAAAGCATTTGTTTTCGATTCATTCGGCGGTGTGCCACCTGCTGGTTTGGTAAAGTACCTCGGTGCTTCGAGTCTCTACTACAACGACGAACGCATGCAAGGTTTCGACGAAGTGAACTGCGGTCATCTCTGCATATCAATACTTGTGTTTCTGTTTCAAATAAATAACCCTACGATCGAGGATTTTCAAAAAGCATTGTGGCACCTGAAGCACTATGGAAGTATTCCATCTCACCAGCGAGACTTCGGTCTTAAAACTCGTGTTGCACGACGACATCATCTATCCTAAATCAATTGCTCTTCGTGCATTCTACAGCATGTACCTGATACCCAATGTGACGGTGCATAACAACACAATCAAAGTCGGCAGCGACAAAATCAGCATCACCCCTGGTCAGTACAACCTGTCTACCTTGCAGGCTCACTTGCCGAGAGGTGTGCTACTTTCTCAAAATTCAGTCACTCACAGAGTTGAAATTGTGTCTGCAACGGAAACCGTGGAAGTGGGTACCGCCGGAGAGCTCCTGGGATTCGAAAAAGATGCCAAGCTCGAACCTGGCATCAAGCACATCGGTGCCAACATTCCTAAATTTCTAGCCATCGAGACTTTGAACGTCCACTGCAACGTAGCGGAAGGCATGATCACCAAATCCTCGGACGGAATCCCGGGTAGCCACAAGCAGACTGGGATCATTGCCACGTTCAAACCAAGTTCGGAGTTCATGGAGCCAATCATCTACACACCCTCCTCACCGATATATTTTCCTGTATCTCGTAATCGCATAGACAACATAGAATTAGCAGTGACAAACGAAAAGGGTGAGGTGGTAAATTTTGCCGGAGCGACGACCACTGCTGTCGTGCAGATTAACATATAAATAACCATCATGGAACAAATCGAAAGTTACGAATTACAGTCCTTCCCTCCCAACCGTCGCACGTTTGCCAACCTCAACGAACCGAACCGAGAGATTGAGTTTGATGTGGACGTCGATGATGGGTTCATTCACCCTCACAGAGCTGATTCGTACGTCAAGTTTGATGTAGTGAAAAGAGACAGCGGGGAGGCATTCCCCACCAACACAAACCTGAGGCTCGTGGACAATTTTGTACCACACCTGTTCTCGCAGATTGAAATTAGGAAGCACGGCACCGTCATCGATCGAGTTGACTACCCTGGAATTACCTCGACCGCCGTGGGAACACTCAAACTGTCCAATGCTGATGTTGCTTACTACCAAGCGGGGGGATTCGAAGCAGGTACAAAAATCATAACAAAAAGCCACACAGTTCTGTTTCCCATGCGACTGCTGCCCGGTTACTTCTCCGACTACATGGAGATCATGTGGATTGGTGGTTTGCGCGTCACTTTTCGCAGAGCTGCCAACGACAACGACGCACTGATGCGGTACAGCAATTTGGGCCCGGACGGGACTACCCCGCTTCCCAACACACTACGCGACGCTGCCAAGTGTCTTGTAAGGTCCATGGAGCTGCGCGTGCCAGTGGTAGAATACGAATCAAACTATGCTCTCAAGTACAAAGCCGACATCCTGAAGAATCCTCAAGTGCCCATTCAGTTTTACGGTTACCAGTGTGTGCAAAAACCTGCTTCCGGCAATCATTTCGAATTTGACGTAAGCACGCAATTCAACAGCATCCGGTACGACATGCCAGATTTTGCAACTGTTCTCTTCCAAACAGGAAGGGACAACAATCAGGAGAAAGATTCTAGAAAGTTCGACAACTGTAAGATTTACCTCAAAAATGGTAGGAACGAAGTTTTCCCACGTGAGAACTACAACCTAAACATCGCAGAAGAGGACTACCTGAAACTGTACGAGGCGTACACAGCTTACAAACGAGTGACTTCTTGTAACGTGGATGTGTACTACAATCCAAACGAGTTTATAGCCCGCAGACCCATGTTCGTCATCAACACATCTAAAAGAAAGCAGGTAGTTGTTAACGATCGCACCAACATCAAGATTGTGTGCGAGTTCCACGATGCTCTGCCTGCGGACACACTGTGCAGGGTCATCCTTATTGCAGAGAAAACTTTTGTGTATGATGTCAGGAACGAGCGAGTGACAGAGCAGTTTTAAATATGCATAGGAAATAACAAGAAATAATAAAAAAAGCCATGCTTGAGCGCGAAAAGGAACTTCCCCTTTGGCCCTGCACATGCCCCAAATTTTCGTCCCGTAGGACACGGCGGGAGTTAGTTCCGTTAAATAAATATACATACTATATATTGGCAGACATTGTTAATTTTTTGTGTAGGTCAACAAAAAATTCTGTTGATTGAATATATAGTATGTATTACAAAAAAACTGAGAAATTAATATTTTGAAAAAAATATCTCACCTCCACCCCCTTGTTTTGCATTCGAGGGCAAAAAAAACACTAGTAAATCAAATTTCTCTTTTTTTATTTTGGGCACACAGAGCAAGTTTTATCTGTTTTCAGGCGATAGTGAGCCCACGGCAGGGTATGAATCCCACATTCGAGAACACATCTCTTGTCGTCTCGTGCATCCAGAGCAATTTTCCTGAAGGTGTTGGTTGTAAGTATATGTTTAACACTCTGGATGCGATACTCTTTTCGCAGAATTGGCTTTTTGGTTTCGAGGCACTCGAAGTAGTCTTCAAACTTGAGTTTTCTCTGAACCACCTGCTTGCCTATGCCTTTAGTTTTTTGGTCACAGAACTCTCAGCTTGAATTGCATATGCTTTGCCACGAAGACCAGCAAACTCTAATATAATATCCCCATCTTTTTCATCCTTTAGTTTGCCAGGTACTTTTTTTTTCAAGCCAGGATTCCATATCGATTTGGTTGGGAAAAGCTCGACGTGTCGAACAAGTTAATGAGGGCTGGAATCGTGGTGATATCTTTATATGCGTTAGCAGTGTGGGCGTGATATACCAGACTGTCCGTATCTGTGTAGAGAAGGTTGATGTTGTTACCATAGTGCAAGCGTAGTATATCAGAATATATCTCGAACAATTGCAGCTTGCTTAACTCTAACACTGTGGCACCAACATAGACTGGTTTGTTGAGCTTTACCTCACCACGATTCATGTGTACCAAAGCAAGCTGTTTGTTGTAGATTGTTCGAGATTTAAACAGTGGGCTTGCAACAGGTTTGCGACAACGGTCGACGCTAGTAAGCAACTTTATGTCTTCACGATTTCGAGTGTTTTCCATTGTTTTAACAAATATTATATTGTGCATGTCCTTAAAAAGTGTGCGATCAAATTCCGAGGTAGCAGCAGTACGATGTTTAGTATTGAGGTCGATGTATGGGTTCAACCAATTTGAATGTTTAAACCTGACGACTCGGTGAATTGCTGTAATCGTGACCCCTCGTTGCATCAACCACCGAAGATTTTGGTAGTGCAATCCGTAACGCTTTTTGGGTTAGAAATCCATAATAAGTTTTTGCTGCTTCGACGCAGGTGGACACTTGAATTCCGATGCTGGTGGGAGGTCGCAGAACACATCCTGCAGCTTCGCGGAAAACTCGAGGTCCACCTCGACAAAGAAGCCTCGTTCCGAATCGTCGAAACAATCTACGTCGAATTTGGAAGGATCAGCCCACTCAAATCCTCCAAATGGAAGTTTTTGCACCATGGAGTGCCCGTGAAGATTATTAGCATCCGTGTACATGATGTAGCTGGATGGTTGAGAAGGGTCATACCCGGTCGACATGTGTTGCTTGTTGGCGCGAGCGTACCGTTGTGACACCTGGACCATGACACCCCGAACAAGCTTTTCCACAAAAAGCATCATGTCCACATTGGAAATAAGCTCGAGCTTGACTTTTGTTAGAAGGAGCATGGCCGACCATGCCACCCCGGGGAGACCATAGAAGTATGCCGGGTCCAGCTTGTAGATTTGCATTGCATTTGCGCGAGACGCTTGAAAGACGTCCGCGAGGAGTGTTACATCGAGTTTTAAGTAGGCATCGTGGTATTCTCCAAAATTTCGACAACCCAGCTTGAACCACATGGACTGAGCATGCTGATATTCTTCATCGCTGATACCCGAACCTCGCAGCCGGCTGTGAAACTTAGCCTGGGGAGGCAACGACTCCTCCTCGAACTTGGAAGAGTCGCTGACATACTCGTAGGGGTAGACCCCCTTACACCTGAAGAGACTAGCATCCAAGTTCGGGAAATTGGCTGAGGTAATAATTAGTTGAGTGTTGTTGAGCATACCAGCAAGAGCATCGAGGCCTGCCTGGAGAAACCTCAGGGAATCGAGAAACCTAAGTTCTATGCCTTGCACCCATTTAGAGATGGCAATGTAGTGCTCCTCATTTTGTGCTACAATATTAATGCGCGCATCGTCGTATCCGAGATGCCTGATCAGGTGGTGAAAATCGTACCCGGAACCGTTATCAAAGAATACGGAGACGAAGCGCGGGTCCTTAGCCTTCAGGTTGCACCCGTTACACCAAGAATCAATATAGCTTCCGGTGAAGTGATCGTGGTGTCGAACTTTCTTTTTTCCTACTATCAATAAATTTTTCGTTACAAACTGGACAGTGTGTAGCCTCTTCGTGTTTACGCTTTTCTTCGGGAGTTGAGTCTCGCATAGCTATAGGATCTAACAATACTTCTCGTATCTCGTTCACTTCTACAATCATCCTCTCCAGAAAATGTTTTGCTGCATCGGGACCGCGATATACATATGGCTCAGGGGCAATTATTTGATTTCGTCGCACCACAACATAGGCAAAACTGGAGACCTTGTGAATTTGACAAGGCGTGGTAGAAGAAACTTCTGGGTTGGGTTTACAGGTGGACAGCGGTTCAAGGAAGACCTCTAAATCTGCAATGATAATAGCAGGGTGCTCTCCCATAGCACTATGCGCCCGAAATTGCTCCACAGTACCAGGCTCGGGTAAGACTGCAACCCCAGGCCTGTTGTCGTTACAATAGCGCATGTGGTGTGCAAGCTTCTGGGCAGCAATGTCGGGACCTTGAATGTGTTGGTAATCTTGTGGTTTTTGATTATCGAACGTGGACAAGCACGTGCGACAGACTTCTATGCAACCATTATGCTTGTTTTTTTTACCTGAAACTAACCGGGAGAGAGAGCGAATAAGCGTGTAATGATAGCAAGTCTCGTTCTTGATAAGTAGCAAAATTGATTTCTTGTACAGCTTCACCTTCTATGTTGCTCACTCGAAGAGGGTATACAATATTTGTGTTCTTAGTAAGGCCGTAAACATTGATAGCTAGTTGCAGGTTTAGTAATTTGTGTACACGGGTCTCGAATTTGTTTATGTCCAACAACTGAACTGGGCAGGTAATCCCAGCCATCGCATTTTCTAATTTGGATTCGTAGGGCATGTAGTGGGTAACACGATGCGGATGATCTTTCAGGTGGATACGATGCAGCGCTACCAGCACCGACCAAAGAAAACATTTTGAATAACTATTCTGGATGTTTAGAACAGCCTTCTTGACTGCAATTATTGCCGGCAGTGGAACATAACTAGACCCAGACAGTGGAACAAACTTGTTAAGACTCAATTTAAGTTTATGCGGAGTACCACACAACGAACCACCCTAGCCTTCAGCCTAATGTTCTTCCTGTTTGGCAACCAGCTCCTACAAGAATTTGTCGTAGATACTCTCGAGGTTAGCAACATCTGCCAAGTGCAATATTATTGCCTTGGTATTATGGTGAAAGCTGTCTTTCTCATCAGATGGTTTTTTGTATTGGCATCCCAGCGATGCATAAAATTTAGTAGAGTTTAAAGTCAGTACATCACTTAAGATAGAAATTATCTTGGGTCGCACACTCTCTAGGAAGCTACGTACATCGCATAAGCTATCTGAGGTAAAATCAAAATCCTCTAATATATGATCAAAAGCAAACCGGCTTGCTTTTGTTGTCGACTTGACGCGTTTGGCAGATGATAATATGTTTAAAAATCTGCTTCAGCCTTCCTTTTGACCGAGGTCGATGGTTGCAGCACAGGGTCTCCAGTACCCTTGCAATTAGGCATATGCTTTTTGACATGTGCAATTGTAAAGTGTTTGTTACACTTAGGACACAATTCGGTTGCTGTTAAATGCTTGCCATGCACACAGGTACGACTATGTCGTGCATAATGAGCACTGGAAATATTTTTCTTACATGTAATACAAATCTTCGTAGGACGCACATTTTTGGGGGGGGTGTTTATTTATATATGTAGATAAGCTGATGTATGATTTTTTAGATGTCGAATCCACACGTACTGTTGTACAATTAGGTACAAAATGTTGTACAGTTAGGTATAAAGTGCAGTACAATTAGGTACAGAGTATTGCTCAATTAGGTACTGAGTATTGCACAAATAGATACCCCAAAAGAGCACTACAAGAAAAATAACTACTCTTCAATCAGTCTCAAAAAAACTCAACTACACTGTACTGTGTATACAATTTTTAAAAATCAAACAGAAAATAATTGCTACTCACCATGTAAGGCAAATCTACGAGGAACACTGCGACAGGACGTCCATACTCTTCAAGCTGCTCTCGCAGACTGTGACTGACTGCTCTGTGCACCCCCTTATATAACCTCGGTTTATTTATGACGTATTTTTCCTCCAATCAGAAGAGACCACGTTAAGTATGTCGTATTTTTCCACCAATCAGAAGAGACCACGTTAGATATGAGTCATCATATTACGTCATAATTTGTTGCGCAATCAGAAGATATGAGTCATCACTTTACGTAATAACCTGCCGCAGTATTGCGCAATCAGAAGATATGAGTGATCACATTACGTATTTTTTAACTAATCAGAAAACACAATATCAAAAGCATTCGCCTCTAGCGCAGGCTAATTACTGCTTATATATTTACAACTTGCAACCCCTCAGATTAATGTGTAATGACCGATATATACAAGTACATAGATCCAGTTATTATTTTGAGGGGTCCTACATTGGACACACGATGGGGTCCTACATAGGGTCATCAGCTTTATATAAAAAACATCGCCCGTGGCAGTAACTTCGCAAAACTACAGGACTAATAACACAGTCACCATATACTTGGCTATTAGCTCCATTAGCAGTAATATTTCTAATGTACTCACTTCCGACTTTGTCTGCAACAGACTTCACTCCAATGTCCTGCGACTATTTTACTCGACCACGTGCACCTTTCACACCTCACAACGGCCTACTGGTGCGAGCAACACAGGTCTCAACTTGTCAACCACACAACAACGTCCCAAGCTACAGTTTTCCATCTCCCGCTGTTAGGTTGCAGGTGTGGACATTATCAGAACAGGTGGGGTCCTACATAGGGTTGGGGTCCGACTTTGGTCACTTTCTTCTATAATATTTATTTTCATGAACACAATGTCAAGAGCATCTACCTCTGGCACAGGTCGCTTGTTGCAGAAATATTACAACTTACAGGCTAATAAGAGCTTATGCGAAAGCACCCCTGCTTGTCGAGCTGTAGAAGCCACAATTTTCCTAACCTATTTTTTTTATTTGTAAATATCCATCTAATGTCTGAAATAACAAATGTTAACTGTTTAAGGAAAATTTTTGCAAAATATCCCGCCATTGGTTTCAACTTACTAGGACCCCAATTTCATAGGCTTGATCCTAGAAGTCACATATCCATGTCCCTCGTAATCGCATATGCTAGTCAGCCAGATATTATCATAGGAGAATCACATTTCACCCTACGATCCTACCCAAACTGACATTGCACAAGCTAGAAGAAACAGGGGCGGGATATTTTATGTTAATTACGGCAGCCTGTATGCAGTTATAAGTTAATTATCTAAAGAGCGCTCTAATATATGACAATACCACTTACAATCTTCCCTAACACACAATCAACATACTAGGTAAGATCCTATTTGTCCTTTTATACCCACCAAAACACCTAGGTTTTTTTTTGTTTCCTCATAGATGGTGCTGACAGCGCCACCCAGCTCGAGATAGTTCCTTTGTTTACTAACAGATGGTGCCACTCTCCTCCTCCGAAAATTTTCATTAAAAAAATGTCAAATGTCTCGAAAACGGCGAGAGATAGAGCAAAAATGGCTATACCCTAAAGGGTATTACTAGATACCCCTTGTCAATTTAGGTAATGTAGATTACGTATACCAAGTTTGGTGGTCCTAAGTCAAGGGGTGGGCCAACTTCCAAAAATTTCCATTTTTTCTAGACTTCGTAACTTTCGAACGGATGGTCGCAGAGACGTGGGGTTTCTTGCGTTAACATCGTCTCGGTGTCCTGTGTCTTCCTCTACCAAAAATTGGTATAGGGCGTCATAGAACCAAATTTACCCCCTCTAGGTTTCCTCAATAAAAAAAACTTAAAATGTCAAATATCTCGAAAACGGTAAGAGATAGAGCAAAACAGACTACGATTTTGACTTCAAAGAAGCATTTTATGATAGTAGAGAATACCAATACCATGGGTACCCATACCCATGAGCGCGCTACGATTAATATGGCCCACCCCCGAAATTTCGTTAGTGGGCCATATCTCGAGAACGGTTAGAGATAGGGACAAAAATAAAAATAGTAATACCCTAAAGGGTATTGCTTGATGCCCCACCCTTGTCGATTTAGGTAATGTATACCAAGTTTGGTGGTCCTAAGTCAAAGGAGGTGGGCCAACTCCCAAAAAATTTTCATTTTTTTTTCTAGAAACCCCCATCGTAAAAGGCTATGGCAAGAGCCCAGTAGGTTGGCAACATTGCTTTATGCACTGGAACTACATAAGGCAAGCCTAAAGCAAGGTTGCCAGCTCCATGCTTTAGGTTAAGTTAGACTAAGAAAAGTACACGAGCGCACCACTTTCGCGTTTGCGTTATGATATTTTCCGTTAAGGTTGCAAAAAAAGCACCACTTTCTGGCGTAGAACTCTCTTTTTAGCACTACTCCTTTGACGGATTATAGCTAGGAAGAAGTGAAAGACTGAATCGATTCTGGAGAGGTGAGTGGGACATGCCATGGACCAGACGGGAGAGTAGTATTCTATTATTGGGGAGATGAATGATTTGAAGTACAAGGTGAGGGCTGAGATGTCACTAATTTCAGTGAAACGGTAGAGTAAACCTAAGAGACGCATGGCCTTTTTTGTGGTGAATAAAATATGTTCCTCAAATGTGAGCTTTTGGTCGAAAACAATGCCTAGGTCTTTGTGAGAGGATACTGCTTTGATGTTATTGCCAACGATGGAGTAAGATGACTTTAACAGATTCTTCTTGAGAGAGATAGTGAGAGTAGTACACTTGTCAGGATGTAATATAAGGTCCCATGTCATGCACCAGGAAGTAAATGTTGCTATGTCATTCTGAAGAAGATGAGTATCGTCGGAAGTGGAGATTTCTCTAAAAATTTTACAGTCATCTGCGAAAGAAGGTAATTGCTAGAGGGAGCTGTGAGATGGTCGGCAAGGTCATCGACGAAATATATGAACAAGAGAGGTCCTAGAACACTACCCTGTGGAACTCCAGAGAGGACAGGAAGAAAGTTAGAAACAGTTCCTGGAAGAACGACACGTTGTTGGCGATCGCTAAGGTAATCTGTGAGAAGGGTTAGAAATTTGCCATGAATGTTGAATCTATTGCATAATTTGTGAATCAGAAGACGATGAATAACAATATCAAAGGCCTTGGCCAGATCAAAGTATATTACATCTAATGTGAATTATTTGAAATGCATTTCATAGCATGTGAGAGTAAAACAGACAGGTTTGTAAGACAGGAGCTACCAGGAAGAAAACCATGTTGCTTAGAGCTTAAGTACGGAGAAGCAAATGTGTACAGTCTGTCTTTGATTACTTTTTCACAGATGATGGACAGAGGAGAGAGTAAGGAGATTGGTCTGTAAGATGAAACAAAATTTTTGTTACCACTTTTGTGAATCGGTGTGATGTTAGCTTGTTTCAAAGCGTGAGGAAAGATGCCTTCCGAAAAACATCTGTTCAAGAGAATGGAAAGGGGATAGCACAGGGATTGAATAGTTTTCCTGAGGAACATGGTGTTGATATCGTCCGGTCCTAGGGCACGGTGAGCTGAAAGAGACGACAATAGATTCTTCACCTCATCGGGTGTAGTGACAAGCATTGTTAGAGAGGAGGAACAGACTGGTCTTACGTTTGGCAACGCTGCAAGGGAAGACGGGGGGCAGAAGTTACCATGAAAATAAGCGTTGAAGAGTTCTGCCCTTCGGTCGCCTATCGCACTTCCACTATCATGTGTAATTTCAGCTGGATGCCTACTGTTATTTTTCCTCAAGTTTATTAGATTAAAAAAGTTTCTTGGGTTTTCCGGGATTGTTACAGTGATATTGTCTATATGTTCCTTATATTTTTTTTTCGAAGGAGATACTTTGAGTGTCGTCGCAGAGCAGCAAAGGTATTGTGCGTGTGTTCACTCGGGAAGCCCTTCCAAAGTTGCCATGCTCGTGTCTTGTTGGCCAGTAAATACCGCACTTCGGAGTCGAACCAACACGGAAATCTACGAGAAGATATTTTCCCTGTAGGCACGTGGTCCGTCACTGCTGCTTGTATGACACCTGTAAATAGGTCAGCTGCCTCGTCGACGGTCCCGTCTTCCAAAAAGCCCCAGGGGAAGGAGTCGAGGGAAAGTCTTATCTCCTCCCACGGCGCTCGGTTCCACAGGTAGCGTTTGTTCTGGATGGAGGGGCGATGACCTCTTCTAGGGGGTGGGGGGGATGAGAATAGAAACATCCAAACTGTCGTGGTTGGAGGTCAAGAGGTTCTTACCTGGCGTGATACCAATATCGTTTAGAGTGGACAGAACATAATCCAGGTTGCTGTCCTTCCTGGTGTTGAACAAATTATGTTGTTTCAGGTTTAAACCACAAATGAAAGTTTCAATAAACCATGCGTCGTTCGTACATTTTGCTGTTCCATTCACAGGGTCTTGCCAGTCAATAGCGAGGTTGAAGTCACCGAAAAGCGCAACGTCTCCCAGGGCAACTGCCACAAGTAAAGAATCTCGACATTCTTCGAGGAGGAACAATGGACTGTTTTTATGTGGCCTATAGTAAGAGTCAAGGAGAAGATTCTTGGCACCGGTCACTGAAACTTCCACCCACAGTATTTCACAGTTCCTTTTTAAGTCGTGGCGTACTTTGCTTGGCCATTTTGAGTTAACACAGATCATAACAACGCCCTCACCACGAGTCGCACGATCGTTCCGATATATGGTGAAATGGCTTTCGAATGGCAGCTCACTGTCACAAACGTTTTTTGCCAACCACGTTTCAGTAAAAATTAGGCAGTCATATGCCATGAGTTCACACGCAAAAGTTGCACAGTCGCTAAGCTTATTATTAATGCTCTGTGTATTTTGTTAATACACAGAGAAATTTGCCACCGTTTTCACAGGCCCCGGATTCACATGTATGTCCCCGCAGATCAAGGCCACGCACAGGAGTTGAAAGTACCGGACCGGGGTCCCCTACCTGCCGAGCGTTGTTCCCTGCTGGTGGGCGAAGCCATGGCGGAGACACACACACGTGTCGCCGCGAGTGCCGAAAAAGAAAATCTCCTCTGAGCACAACTCCACTGCAATAGTTCATCAGAATCCTTGACACAGTGGAAGGAATGCTACACTGAAGCCACGAGTACACTATGATTAAACACAGGCCGAGAAAAACCACTGAAAACTCTCGAAACACAGGACGACGATCAGCACCACTACTACAACTTGCCGCCATCTTGTCTATATATTTCGAGACATTTCAGGAGATCACCTCTACTCTCATCTTCAGGCGAACAATTTTTGCTATGTATGTAGTGTGATTTGAAATGTGACAGTCCGTGATTTTGCTCCAAATCCGGTCCACTAAGCAAACAATCTTAGATGCCAATTCGAAATGGACAGCTATAGAGCAAAATATGTTTGAAGTGAAGAGTCTTGTTGAATGAAACATAGCTCGACTCACCCTCACATTTGATTTTTTTTTATAACTTCGTATAGAAGGCACCACGAGACTGAAATTTCACACTATTTGACATGGCAAATATACCTTATTCCAGCTTCGCTGAAAGTTTGATGTATATAATAATTGTCAGTCATTAAGTTCAACGCCCTCTGCGCGTGTGTTGTGATGGGTTACCGTGTTACAATTTTGTTTTTATTCAATTTCATGCTCAGGAAGGCTATCTGAAGTGGGACCTACAGTTGAAAGTGGGATCCGAACCACTAGACAGTTGTGTCTCCACCAGGAGTCGAACCTGGGACTCCGTGATTATAGGGGGTGAACTCGTTCATGGCTTTACAGTTTCGTGAATTCAAGAAAGCCAAGGTGATTAAAATGTAAAGACATGTCTTCTACACGGAACTAACTATGTGTGTGTATGTATATGTAAAACTTTCTAGCACATCCATTTTCTTACCTTCATTCTATCATCATTACGTTGAATTTTGCACCAGTGATTTTTCACTACGTTCTAGGTCACGTCACTTTGAGTCTTAAGTATTGTCTGTAATTCAGTTTTAGTATAGTTTGTAGCCTCTCACCCAAGAATGTGTAAGGTGGGAGAAGGGAGGCGGGGCTCAACTTCTGGAAAAAAATAGTGTGAGTTCAATTGAGAATACGAAAATGGAGCTGAATGATTATATTGCTACAATTTCTTCAGGAAAGTAAAGCGTAAAATTGAATTCTGCCTCTGAGTGAGTCCATGATATTGTTTATGTTTGAAGGTAATATATTAAACATGACTATCAGCATAACCGAACGCATATAATGAGATGATTTATTAGTGTTACCAGGTTAAAGGTGCGGAGTGCGGTCTGTTGCCTCTTTCATTACGGAATTCCACATGTAAAAATTGATCAGTTCTTATTGAGAGTAACCATTATAGGCTTAGACAAAATTCTGGCGTTTATATTTCAATTCACTTCTTCAACAAATCCTTTCTCGATTGACTAGATTTTAAGCGGAGAGTCATTCAGTTGTCTGAGAGTGTTCTTTTTGCAGAAGCAACAGCAACTCGCTCGCACCCACAGAGCTCCGCCCACTCGACGAGACGCGTTGTCTGTCCAGTGCAGAACAGTAACAGTGTTGCCTCTCTATTCGATCTTTGTATTCTCTTTTAGCTGCCACTACACACACATTTAGAGAATTCTTCCCATATAACAAATGGAAAAGCAATCAGACAACTGTTAAATCGCTCTTTTCTAGATTTTGTATTAACACTTTCCACGGTCAAGATATGTTAACTTGGTTCTGTTTCGTATTCCCACAATTTGGCTTCGTACAGTAGGCATTTATATTGCAGGCTAAAAAAACGTAGGAAGGTATTTTAACATTTTAATTTTCATCCGTTTCATGATTGTATGAAATAATATGGTGGAAAAATGCACTACTTGAGACAATATCAATAATAATTGGCCGCCGCTGTGCCCGAGCGTGGTAAGCCGTCTGCTTTTGATCTCGCTACCGAAATTCCCGGGTTCGAGTCCCGGCCTGGGTATGATTGTTTTATGAGTGTTCCTTCATGAATTTTATCATACACTAATCCTCATCGTTGCGATTAGCCAAAAGTAAAGTAAAAAAGAAAGATAATAATAATAGTAATAATAATAATTTGAATCTAGCACCCATGGTTATTTATGACTGTGCTTTTACCAATTTCAACGAGTCATCATTCATTATCATTGTTGCGATTAGAAATAAATGACAGAGAAGCTGCGAAAAATTAGATGTAATATAATAACAGCATTTTATCTGCAGAAGGAAAAATTAATGCTCCAGAAAACATGCAATACAGGAAAAGAGTGTCCTGTAATGTGAGTCTGTAAAACAAATGTAACTCACGAATGAAGAAGTTTACGTGAAGGTTTCGTCTTTTGTAGCGTCGTCGCCTTGTAATCAAGGGGTCCCGGTGGAGGCACATGGTTCGGATCCCACTTTAAACTGTAGGGCCAGTCCCGATTAGTCATACTGTTCATTTGGACGTAAAACACCAAATCAACAACCTACCAACCAATACAGAGTTGGAAACACTACGGATATTGGTTTGGAAACACTGCTCCTCTCGGGAACTACTCTACCAGGCGAAACTAGGTGATACAAAATTCCGGGTTGCATAACCGTAAGGGGGCGCTTTTCTTTCGATTTCCTGTGTACACCTTATTAATCAAATGATAATATAGTTTTTCTCAAGTAAGCATCCACCTTTACAACAAAATCCTTTTTTCTCTTGACTATAGCAATGCTCACTTACTAAGACAAAATTGGTCTTCGACAAAAAGTCCGTAATGTGAATTAAGCGTTATCATTTTTTGGAGAAGCTAGAAGATTGAAATTTACAACATCTCTTTGATTATAGCGTCGCTTTTCATTGCATAGTGGTAAAATGCAGTGTTTGGAACTAACTAGTTTCAACTAACTCAGTTAAAAGTAACAGTTAATTTTTTGAGAAAATGTAACTGTAACTAGTTACTTTTAAAAGTGAGTAACTGTAACTGTAACTGAGTTACTTCTTTACTTTAGAAGTAATGTTTAACAGTTATTTTTACAGGTACTTTGCGATACTTAAATTGCTATGTAAGTGTCATAAATTATTGGCGATTTTGGACTCAAAGTGAGCCGGAATTTATTTCTGCTGTGATATAAAATCCCATTCTTTGATACATTTATTCTTGCAAACAATAGATGAAGAAGAAAAGAGAAAGCTGTTTATTTATTAATTTATCTCCTGGCGGTAGTCAGTCGGTAGGCTCCAGCCAGGTGCCAGGAATTTCAAGATTTATCATATGTTTCATCTTTTCTTTGGCAGAACTGAATTCCAAAGCGATGTACACGCCTCGGAAGAGGGGTGGATTTCCCAGAAGCGGGAAGATAAGTTTCTAGGATGAAAATTCCTTCCTATTGCTGACAGTTTGCAATTGTCAGTTGTATGCTGTGAAGTGTCTCTTGTTTCTGTAATTTGTTCCTCTGTGACCTTATAATTTACCCTTCTGTAAGCAGCATCCGATATTTTTTTCTTTACTATAATATTGGATTAAGCTGAAAAGTGACGTACTGCAATATTTCAGTGTTTTTTCAAAATAACTCAACGGTACTGATACTATGAACGAAACTGAAGAAGGCGAGAGGTAGCAAATGCGCGTATGAATGGAAAACAGTGTAATTGTTTCCACGTGATTTCATTTTTCTCAGTTCCTGGTAATTTAAAAATGGAATGAAAAATATTTCCGGTTAGAATTCGCTTATTTATGATTATTCAGCATTTCCGGACATTTTGAAAAAAGTAATATGTTTTGGTAAATGCTATTCGTTTAAGATTTAAATGAGAACCCATTTTCTTGGAATAACAGATACGACCGATCTCACCATTATTATTGTACAACAGTTAATTACATCACTCAAGTGGCAAACGAAAGAATCAGGAAGACGTAACGATCATTCTCGCTTGTTTATGTAATCGTTACAGAGAGAACTGAAGGGGTAAGTTTAAAGTGTCATTTTCACCTTCATTGATAACGCGCAATTATAGGCTACTACATTATATTTTTTATCATTTTCTTGTTCATAAACACTTGAAATTGTACAACAAATTTATTTCTCTCTGACACGCCCTTTATGCGAAGCAGATCTCCCTCCTTAGAATATATTCTTCGTGAGTGATATCTCTCTCTCTTTCTATACACAGGGCCTCCCCGATGGGGTAGTGGTAGCGTCGTCGCCTTGTAATCAAGGGGTCCCGGGTTCGGTACCCGGTGGAGGCACAAGTGGTTCGGATCCCACTTTAAACTGTAGGTCCAGTCCCGATTAGCCTTACTGTGCATAAAGTGAACTTAAAACAACAAATCAATCAATCAATCAATCTTTCTATACAGTTTCTAGAATCCTCCTCACTCCAATGGACATTCCTTAAGAACAACAATGATAATAAATACAAATGTTTATGTTGCAGTAGCTCAGGTCAACCTCCGTGGCGGAGTGGTTAGCACAACGCACTATATGTCAGGAGTCCCGGATTCTAGTTCGTTTCGGACATGGATGTTTGTATTTGTTCCAATGAAAATACAGAAAACAGAAAATTGACATAGGAGAAAACTGAGAAAATGTTAATAACGGTGGATACTACCCCATAGTGGTATTCCTTAGAAAAATTAAAAAAAGGTTGTTTGGGTGCCTGACTACCATGCGAGAGATTCCGGGTTCGATTCTCGGTGGGGGAAAACCGATATTTTTTCCACCTGTTGAAGCGGCTCCAGCGTCGTATAAAGTGTGTATCTGGAGGAAACTCTAGGGGGTAAAGGATGGCAGGGACGTGGTGCTCATCACATCACCCCCACCTTCGGCCATGATCAAGAAAGTGTGGGGCTCTAACTCCAAACCTCCTATACGCCTTCATGGCCTCGCCCAAAGCACAGGGGAGCATTTATTTTGTAATAAATGTAAATATACGAAGACTTATATGTATTATGTACCAGTAACGTAAGTAAAAGACATGTTAGTCTTCAGAAAATATTTTATTACAATTAATGATCGATTTTTGTAATTTGGTTGCAAAAAAAAAAAATCAGAAGATTGTAACTGTTAAAGTAACATACAGTTACTTTTGAAGTACATGTAACTGTAACTGAGTTGCTTTTTTAAAATGAGTAAGCAAGTAACTGTAACAGTAACTAGTTACCATTTTAAAAGTTACTTTCCGAACACTGGTAAAATACAAACTAATATGTTTCTCGTGAATTAGCGACGATAAACACAGAATTTGCATAAGTGAATCCTACACTGACATGAAGCTTAAGGTGCAAGATCGGAAAGTTTGAAGGTTGCGGTGACAACCCCGCCTATAAAGGCAGAGAACGGTGAATGAATGAATGAACGAGTGTATCATAACATTGCTCTACAAAATGAAACATGTTGGGAGCTGTTTTAGAAATAAGAGGTGATATAACATAATTCGAGGATGTTGATTATAAATATGCAAACCATATTTTCCCATCACGTCAGATTTTATCACAAATTATGAAAAAAAAATCCAAATATCATATTTACATGCGCTATTTGCGTACACTATCAGCTAGACTTTTCATCCAAAATAACCTGAATTTTCATAATAATTTCGAAATGTCATTTGTGGCACATACGTACCTCGTGTCTGTTTCTTCCATTTCACCTAAAAGCTCCAAAAAACAGATTTTCCTTTGTATGAACCTTGTGAATAGTCATGTATACCAAGGTCCAAGATAAATCTGCCATCATTCTTGTATGCCAATATTCTTGAAATTAGCGCTCCATGTCACCGATTTTCTTTCGAAATCCTTTACCGTGTTCTTCACTTAATTTACCCACGCACGTTAGCATAAAAACTGTTTAAATGCGAATGCATGAAATTGATATTGGGCTCAGATCCCTCTTCTGGTATATCTATGCAATTGCATTTCCTGCTAGGCATACTACTATCCGTGACAAAAATATTGAGCCCTCTGTTTACGTGCTTGTAAAATTGCACTCCGTTGGAGGAAAAAGTCAAATATAATTCATTGGAAAGCTACAAGTGTCTACTTTTATAAAAAAGCAAGACAAATTAATTTTAGCTCTGTCTGTTCTCTGTTCAAACAAAAATGTTCGTAAAAGTGTAGTTCCTTCGTGTGTGTTTTATGTAAGTCGAATTCAATCGTGTGTAGCTTCTTGAAAACCAGTCGTAAAAGTATGAAATTTCATGTGATTGAAACTTGTTTAATTGTAAATATCTCGGCCATATATAATGTTGTCATCATTTGTGGAACATCCAATATTAATGTATAATAACAGTGTTGCAATCTCGGTAAGGGTCAGCGCCCAATGGCTATGCAAAGAATATCTAAATAATGAGCATGGAATAAAAATCAAATTTTTATGGCTTATCTTTCAATATTCTGCTAATTGAAAACGACAGAAAGAATTGTTTCTCTTGGCAACCGGCTCGCGCGTTTCTCTTCTCGTTGCTACGACGAAGTGCGCTTTGTTTCCACACGCCGCCGGCAGCCCTTAAATTTTGCGTTCAGCCAGCAGCTTTGACACGGAAAGAAAGCCGAAAGTTTTGGTTACAAAGCGAATTGTTGTACACAGAGAAGCATTGTTCAGATGCTGTAATTGAGGAATGCAGATATACAACCTTGGTGACAATGAAGTTCGACCAGAAAGGAATACGTGATTAAATGCACAGAGGCATAGGCTGTGGAATGGGTGACACGCAGAAGTGACGCATGTGTGTAAAAGGAGGCGTGTGAGCAGGCAAGAATCGTGATCCCAGCATGTTGCACCCAAGGTGAAGTAAATAACGAAAACGGGGAACAATACGCGTGACATTGAACTTCGACCAGACCAACAATCATGTTTCTGTGGCCGAATTACGACTGTGGACTCTAGAACGCTTTCACATTGAAGTGTCAACCAGAACCATTCGCCGTTACCTACAGCGATGCGGTTACCGAGTGTACAAGGCGAAACGTAAACCCTTCCTTTCCATGTTGAACAAAGGCAATCGACTACGGTGGGCACGAATGTACCGGGGATGGACATTTCGGCAGTGGAACAGGGTTTTGTGGACGGACGAATCCATTTTCAATGTTGTGTACCGGAAAATACGGAAAACAGTCATTTGTCGGAAGGAGGAACAGAATGAAGCAAAATGTTATGCACGTCGGGTACAGAAACCTGCGTCAGTGATGGTATGGGGATGCATGACGGCATCTGGGGTTGGCCCACTACACGTCCGTGAGGGCATCGTGAATGCACACGCCTATACACGCATACTGGAGCGGAATCTTCTCACAGTGCGAAGGCACCTATTCCACAGGCGGCGTCTCATCTTTCAACACGACAATGCCAGGCCTCATACAGCGCGGCTGACAAGAGAATGGTTGACTCGCCATCACGTGCGAACTCTGCCATGGCCACCATCGAGTCCCAACCTCTCGCCCATTGAGAATATGTGGCGTGTTCTTAAGCGACGTGTGCAACAGAGGGGACCCACGACAGTGGCTGCTCTTATCGCCTGCCTGCAGGAGGAATGGCAGCGCATCGATGTGGAATACCTTGAACGACTCGTCCGCAGCATGCCCCGACGCATTGCCACAGTTATTCGCCGACGGGGCGGCGTCACACCATGGTAAACAAGATCCCCTCTAACAGTGGTCGAACTTCAATGTCACGTGTAGATGGACGAAAATTTTTATTTTGTGTGGACACCATACATTGCTGCGTTGCAGCGGAAATTTATGTTTTCCTTTGTTCCATGTAGCCTGCTGAATAAAATATGTTCAGCATATGCATGTGTTCTCCTTCTTTCACAACGCACTCCTATATTTGTGACTGGTCGAACTTCATTGTCACTAAGGTTGTATATATCGTCGACATTTTCACGAACTGGCGAATGTGTCAACTCCCCTGCATCACGAACCGGCGAATGTGCAAAATATTGATTTTGAGAAAAACGAAGTTGAAAGTGGACAATTTTGCGTTACTTGCGAATCATTGAAAAAAATATTCGAGCTAAACTATATTTTGAGATAACAATAAATGCTGTGTGAGAAGGTAATTCACATAAGAAGGAACACCGTAGAAAGAATTTTAATGAACAATAAATGAACAAAGGATTTCATTGAATCTATTCGTCAGTTCGTGAAAAAAAAATTGGAATATTTTTAGCTTGATTCGTCATTGTAATTTTCCCTAAAACTGCGAATTCTACAGTTCAAGGCTAAAACTTTCAACTTATTTATTGGATATTTATACAGAGTTAAATATTAGGCTAATCCTTAATACACTAATCATAACACAGGGCCTCCCCCATGGCGCAGTGGTAGCGTCATTGCCTTGTAATCAAGGGGTCCCGGGTTCGATACCCGGTGGAGGCACAAGTGGTTCGGATCCCACTTTAAACTGTAGGTCCAGTCCCGATTAGCCTTACTGTACATATAGTGGACTTAAAACACCAACTCAAACCAAACTAATCATAACATACACCATAACAGTTTAATACATAACAGTGAGAAACAGAAAAATTCACACAACACTAGACGTACCCGCAAATAAATTTCAAGAATAATAAAATTCAAGAAATAAAATGTAAGGAACAAAATAGTAATACATTGACCAACACTAAGTCTGTTATCAAATACAAAGTTAATAGACGCAAAATGGTTGTACAATTAGTGAGGTAATCTGACATAGAAGTCTTTATAATCAGGATGGGAAATTACTGGTATTACTCCTTGACATTATGACAGCAAGTCCTGGTATTTTTTCATAGGCAGTTTTGGCTTTGAAGTAAAAGCCCTTGGTGGTAAATTGTCCCCTTTAGCACTGCGTGGATTAGGAAGTGATATACTTGAGTGTGTGTTTAGGTTATGCGATGTTTTTATAAATATATTGGGACAACCCTTGCGCACTTGAATTTACATGACTTTTGTCCAGTCCACGGGTTGACCCTCATTTGTTGTTTTAACTTTTAGGACACGCAGGTATTGCGAATAGGAGTTCCGACATTTCCGACACCGTCATTTGCGACACTAAGGCAAAAACTGTTTTTTTCTCGTCATAAGCGACACTGCTTGGATTTTCCCCTACGATTTCTAATTTGTTTACGAGAATTAGCGACATTTGCGTACGTGCAGCAGCAATAGCGTCTCTGAAGAAAGTATTTCCCGAGGCTCAGATCAGTGGTTGTAATTATCACTTTAACCAATGTTTGTGGCGAAATCTGCAGGAGTTGGGACTGACAAACGATTACAAAACAGATCCAGACGTGCGGCTATTGTAAGAATGTGTTCAGCTCTGGCTTACCTCCCCTGTGGCTGACGTCGATGATGGATGGCTGTCTGTGATGGAAGATGCGCCAAACCACGACATATTGAGAAAATGTTTGGATTATTTCCTTGAACAGTGGATGAACAACATTATTTTCGACATTTCCATGTGGAACTGCTTCCAACAGCGGCACAGTACTAAGAATGCAGTCGAGGGATGGAACCACCATACAGTTAATGCATTGACTGAAAAGTCAAGTCCTAACCTGTACCAATTAGTGAAGACTTTAAGATTAGAAGCTGTGTACAACGACTACTTATGTGAGAGGAGGGCCTTGAATCTTAAAGGGAAACGTAGACGACGTCAGTACATTACATTAGATGATAGAATACAAAGAGCGTTTGCCGACTATGAAATGCATAGAGATCTTAAGCGCTTTTTGAGGAGAATTGCGTACGTTCAGAAATTAGAATGAAAATAGTAAGATGTTGGTTCAACTACAAGAGCATTCTACATTTCTACATTGACAAGGGATTGCAGTCTGCTCTTATACTGACAAGGGATCTTAAAATCCGTCATTGACAAAGGATAAATACATCCAGCTTTTAAACACCCAGCTTCCATGATGCCAGTGTGAAGGAAAACTAATAAAGGTTTTAAAAAACACACCAGCTTCCATGATGCTGCCAGTCCTAAGCCTGGATAAAGTGTGAAGGGAAGTTATTTACACTTTGTGTCGCAGATGACAGTGTCGCAACTGTCATGGAATATATTTTCCATACAGTGTTGCATATGACGGCAGAAATGCTAGTGTCGCATACGACGGTGTCGCAAAAGTCGTGGATTCTTACGAATATTGTTTCCAATCTAAGACGTCTTTAGTATGCAACTCAGAACAGCATATGGTTGTTTCTTTCTTGCCATCCTGATTACCGGGATGAGTTGGGCAG
Source organism: Lepisma saccharinum (assembly GCF_977018435.1). NCBI lineage: Eukaryota > Metazoa > Arthropoda > Insecta > Zygentoma > Lepismatidae > Lepisma > Lepisma saccharinum. The sequence continues at coordinate 119,663,682 of NC_139230.1, forward strand.
TGAAGATATCTTCACTCCGTCGAAGTGCGTTTTCAATTGTACTGTGAATAGCATCACCTTCACTTTGTCCGTGACTCGTTTCGAAGACGAAAACATGTATGGTGTTGATGTTTTGTGCTTCATTGTTTAAAAAAATAAACGAACATAGAAGGCAGGATACTGTTTTTGTTCTGAGATGCACATCCATCGGCGAAGAACGCTACCTGTTTTACACCTTGTTCATCTTTCATCAGCAGAAACTTCCTTAAGTTTGTTTCAACTTCATTCGGACCTCTTTTTGCTAATCCTTCGTGCCAAACGTAGCAATGACCGCTTTTACTAGCTAATTCAAAAATTGTAAAATTGTAGGCTGAAAATTTTCTTTTGTAATGCAGTTCAGTTCGTTTGCTCCATGTCAAAGCAAGCAGCCACGAACTCCTGTGGATTTTGTACAGCTGTATTTTTCATCGCACCTTTAATTTCCCTCACCTTCTGTTTTTCCTGTATGTGCCTGTTATATTTTCAAACAAGTCAGAATGATTAGATAAACAATTAGCTTATTTCAATGAGTTGTACGTCTTACACAAACCACAAAGATCTTTTTTTGGAGAACGAAATTTTAACTTCATACATTTAAAAACTGATCTGTATATGGAGTAACATGCCGAACTGTTTGGAAATTCTTTTTTGAATAGTTCATACATCTTTGCAATACTTAAGTTGTACAAGTACTGTTGGCTAGAACTTCTGCGGCAAAAATTACATTCCATCCTAGGGAACATATTTATGTGCTTCTTAATATCTGTACGCATTATTTCGTCTCTTTCTTTTAACGTTGTCTGACGTCCACCTCTCTTTTCTTCTTCTACCATGCACTGGTTCTTTAACTTCATTAGCATTGTCCTTGCTTGTCACTCAGCAATTGCAAGTGTGTTAAGAAACATTTTCCGACATAGTCTTTGTCTTACGTTATGGTCATCTGGTAAAAAATAATGAAGCGTTCTTTCCTTCCTCTTTTTGTCTTCTGACTTCGTTGACCTTACAGGAGCATTGGAAGCGATGAACTTACTCAACCATCTAGTTGTCGGGAAGCATTTCCTAAATTATAATACGCATTATTAACTTTCATTCTTGTGTTGTCATCAAAATCGTTGCACTTCAATCCTCTTGTTTGGCATGTCCGTGACTGACAACGTGGACGAAGCAATCTGCGAGAAGGAATAACTTGATGACTCTTTTCACTTACATACTCATAACCCAAAGAACGACAGGCTTTTACATTTTTTCTTACTTTTTCCTTTTCGGACACCCTTCGCTTTACTGGAGTAACATCCTCCTTTTGAGAACCATCCACTTTAAAATCTGTGTGGCTTGATCCCGGAGGGTTGTTTTTCTCTTGTACACTAACACGTCTGTTGTGCTCGGTGCAATCCAATATGAAGTGATTGTAACAAACCAAATCCTGACACGTTACGTATACAGCAAATATTTCTTCTTCACAATGCAAGGAACTACATACAGCGCGAACATTCCTCGGTGAAGAATGTACGGACGATTCATCATCACTGAAAGATATAAGAAAATCAGGATCCTTGCCCTCATCATCCGCTAACGTTTCTGAAGAACTGTCAACGTCACTAACTACTGCACTCGAGTCATTGATCACATTACCTGAGCTCTTCTTCGGCACTGACAGAGGAAGTTCATTACCTGTATCACCACTTTCAAAATCTTCTTCCATCCCGATCACAACACCTTCATAACAATTTTTCTCAGGATCCCACCACATTTTTACTTTCCCTCCATATTGTAACTTCTTCATTCCATGGGGGAGTGTAAGTTCTTGGCTTCTGACGATGTTAGCACTGCTATCAGTCCACCTCACAAGCACGTCCTTATTCATATCTTCTGAATAATTACACAACGAGCCACACCACTATTAAAATATACTTCAAAATAATATCAAAGAAATATTGCATTTCTTTTATAAACCATTCGAAATAATTTAGTTGCGAGAAGTAAACCATATGATTGCCAATTTCATTGAAAGTTTCAAAATATAGACTGTACATTGTTCCAATAGAAATACAAATAACTGTGCCTTACATGTTTCTGATATCTTACAAATGGGTTATATTTCTTATGGAAAAAATGAAATATAAAACGTTTTATTACAGCGGCATCTGTTAGGCAAAATGTAGTCGAACTAACACATCCTGAATGGATTGTAAAATTATATCATGTTTTTCTCCACGAAGCGGCGAATTACATATTCGCCGGTTCGTGAAATTATCACAATACTAGTTTTCATATTCGTCCAAACGTTGTCCATATTTATCTCCTAAGCAATATTTAATAGAAACTTGAAACTTTGTGAGAGCAAAGTACAAGTTGTTCCAACATATACAGGGTCAAAAACTCAAAATGTCAAATTTTGCACATTCGCCGGTTCGTGATGCAGGGGAGTTGACATATTCGCCAGTTCGTGAAAACATCGACGATATATATATATTTTTTTAATCACTCTTGTGTTCCTACCATATAGCCTGAATTTGCACACATACATAAGATCCCTTAAATGCACTTTTCCTTGCTGTTTTCCTTTGTTATAAAGTTGCTTTTGCTGTACATCGCAGGCACGCTATTTTTTATACAGAGGAGACTGCGAAGTCAGCAGTCACGGGTTCGAATATTTGGTAAGATATTTCATTGCCTTCATCAAATCAAGCTCATCGTTGCACTTACTCTTTTGAAATGAGCGACATAAAATGATACAGAGAAAATGACGTTCGTATAAAGATTGGATAAAAGCTAGAAAATATAACAATATTCAGTGGTGATGTCAGATTTATGAAAACTTTAATGATAAGGAAGTTATGGGCATATGAAAGTGATAATTACATATCATTTGCAGGTGAACCATGCCATTAACCAAACCCCAACGAATCCAGATCATCAAGCTGGGGAAAGGGGCGGAGGCAGAAGTACCCGTGCTGTAGCTCGTGATTTCAGCGAACGGATCAATCAACGGAACCCAGTGTCGCAAGTTACAGTGTCCCAATGCTGACCAGGTTCGAAGAGAGCGGTACAGTCCAGGACAGGCCACTACCTGGTAGGCCCAGAACTGTCACTGACGAAGGAAGGCTTGTTTGCCAAGTCTCCGCAGCGGAGTACACGTCCAATGTCTGTGCAATGTGGTGCCAGCCAGAGTTCCATTTGCAGGGTGTTAAAAGATGGTAAAGTGGCACCCGTACAAGCTTCAGTTGCAGCACCATCTCTCTGAGGACGACCCGCATAGGAGAATGCAGTTTTGTGAATGGGCTGTGGAGCAAATTCGCCAGGACCCACACTTTGCACTGGATATTCTGCATTCTGATGAAGCAAATTTTTATGTGAATGGGGAAGTGAATAAGCAGAACTTGCGGTATTGGTCCTTCAAGAACCTGTTATGGAGAGATCCGAGCAATATGGTTTGGTTGGTGCTGGGAAGGTTATGGTGTGGGCCGGGATCTGGGGGACACGTATCATTGGCCCATTCTTCATTCGTGAAAATTTAAATGCAGAGGGCTACTTGCAGTTGTTACAAGAACACAGTTTCCCGTCAGTTTTGACGGAGGATGGCAGCTTCCCCTCATATTTTCAGCAGGATGGGGCACCACCTCATTATGGGCGACAGGTTCACCACTATCTGGACCTCCAGTTCCCTGGTCGATGGAGTGCTCGGCGTGGGCCAATGTAATGGCCTCCCAGATCAAAAGATTTGACCCACTCGATTTTTACCTGTGGGGTCATGTGTAGTCAAACGTTTCCAAAATATTCGAGATGTGAGCAACTTGAAGCAACGGATACTGGATGCCTGTGCACAAATCACACCTGAGTATTGCTCCGTGTGCACAGAGCATAGGAGAACCGTCTCAACATTTGCTTAGCACAAGAAGGACAACATATTGAACACATTGTGTAACATTCATTGTGTAACTTTCATATGCCCAACTTCCTTATCATTAAAGATTTCATAAATCTGACTTCACCACTGAATTCCTGGTAAAATTCTAGCCCAAAACCAAACCCCACTGCCCTCTTCGCATTTAAATAAATGAAGCTGGATTAAAGATGGAGGTCACCAAAATGGCGGACGTTTCATGACATGAACCAAAACGTTTCCCCCTAGCTCTAACATAGTACTACCATGATCAATTTCTGCAATCTACACCCCCTTTCATTTCATAAGGGGTGGTCAGGGGCTTTTGACTCACCGCGTATATTTAGCCTGTCTAAGCAACCCTGCCGTTACGCTTTAATATATTAATTTTTTGGTCCAGGAGAATGTAATTTTCTGAAACTTATGACTTGCTAGATAATCTTAATGTTGTTCATTCCTCTGGACAAAGCCAACCAATCCAATGACCAGCAAATTCATATCCACACAATGACGAACATTTGCTCTATACTATGGTGGAACTTCATTATGTTGGAAATATAAAGAGAAACTACCATCTTCCCTAAGGATTGAAGAGAAGACTGTCTCCTGCAGCATTTCCAGCTAGCGCTGTGCATATACGGTGAATATGGGTGCCGCGAGGACCACCTGCAGCAAGGAATTATGGAGGCCTACAACAAAATTAATTTCTCCAGATGTTTTGCTGCATAACGGCTAGGCAAAGTGCCTTTCAACGAGCATAATGGGTAAAATACTGAACGCACAAAATAGTAGCACATCATGTGGTCACCTGGATATAGTTGTTTCAAATTTTTGAGCTAATAACTTCTATACCACAATACAAATGGCAAAACAAATCTAATTGCAGAAATGAAATTCAGTGGTGAAAAAAATATCCCGATTTCATACACCATATGTGAGTCACATATGATATGTAACCCTTTCCAATTGAAAAAAAAATCAAAACCAAGATACATATGTTGTAGTTCTATCTTGGAAGGTAGGTCCTGATACCCCTTTTCATCTATGCCATTTCTTTTCTGAAAAGAAAGGGTGTCCTATGTTTTTCAATTCACCCTGTTAATGTATGTCTAAAGAACTGTAAATAATCCTCTACTTCCTTTCTAGTGATTCTTTGCGAGGTTAAAGCCCAATTTTGTGGTTGTTACAAAAAAGTGATCATCTGTTCCAATACATGTCTTTAAAACATAAACGCCGAGACGTGAAATATGTCACATTTGTTTGTTTTTTACATCTTGAGCATACTGCGACCCAGGCAATGTTAAGATATACGTGTCTTGGGTGCTACACAAAGAGCCTTAAGCATCCTATTAGTATTTAGTAAAGTTCAATTTGATTCTGAATATATTTGGAAGTGGGGAATTGGGTGCAATTTCACCCGAAAAAAATTTACTGCTTTTACATTAAAAATTATATTTTTTCTCCGAAAGTATCGGAAACAAGTCCGCAAATCTTGTCACAAGAATGAAACACATATCCGGCAATATGCAGATTTAGTTTAAAACCCCATCACATTCTGGCGTTGCCTACGTGGGGGCCTGATGAAATTTAAATTTCGTAAAAATGTAGTTTAATTTAACTTTCGTCTTCTTCTACTACTTGATAAATGAAAATTAAGTTTTTTCGACCATGGGCGTACTGTCTAGTGTGTACGGAAGAAAACAAGATATAAGTTTTAAATCTAGAAATCATAGTTTCCGAGATAACAATTTTTGGAATTTTGAATTTCCCGTTAGAAAACACACCTTTTATATTAGAAAATATTTTTCTACAAAAGTATCATCAGTAAGTGTAATATTCTTGCTACTAGAATGAAAAATATATCAGGCAATACGCAGAAATTGTTTTCAACCCTCACGTCCTGGCGTTGTCTACGTGGCCCGACGAAATTGAAGTTTTGTAAAGAAAGAATAAGATTATTAACTTTCGTCTTCTTATTATTTTATTTTCTTAGTGCAAATTGCATTTTTTCAACAATAGGCGTTTAGCTGAGACTGTACTAAAAAAAAACAAATCATAATTTGTAACTCTAGCATTCATAGTTACGGAGATATAAATCTTCATTTAAAATCTTGCGCAATTTTAAAATTCCCACTGAAAACGCGCTGGGCGTTTAAATGTAAACTTTTACTGTGCACTAGCACCATCCAATAACAAGTTGAAAATTTGACACACAATGATAAGGAAGTTATGGGCATATGAAAGTGATAATTACGTAGCAACCGGCTTGGAACCAACCACTCTGGTAGCGATGCGCTATTGCCGGATTGACCTCCTTCAGAATTTTCGCGAACCCACAGAAACACGTGTAGGATTAAACATCTGGTTAAACAGTCAACAACGGGACACTTCCATTGTTCTCATTCCGACTCTGTTCATATTTGAAGGAACAACGTTAATATGCGGAGAGCTTTTGGCTGAGTGAAGTGAGTTTTCTTTTAATATTCAGTCCGATTTCTGTATTGAATACTCTGGTGCGTGAACGGGCGTTCGTGTGTGTGTTTGTAAGAGTTGTTTAGAGAAATTGTACTGCAATGTCGGAAAGAAGAAAGAAAGTAATTGATACACAGGATCCCACTTCCAACTGTAGGTCCATCCCAGATTAGCAGTAGTGTGCATAAAGTTGACTTTAGAACACCAACTCAATCAATCAATCAATTCACACACAATTGATTTGTTCTTGATAAATTCTTCTCCGTAATACAGTAACTCACTTCTCTGAAATTCTGTTTCAGAGGTAAATTTTTATAGGTTCCGCAAAATATAATTTAAAAAGTGTTAACGAAACCAAGTTGTACGTAATTTGTTTATACGTAATTTCCAAGAAATACATACGTTCTGAAGCTTCAACAATGTCACAGAAGAATAAATTCCATGTCGTTACAAATCAAAGGGAGTTTCGTATACAAAAACAATATGCTGGCATAGCTGCGGTCGGTATCGAGTTGCGAAAAAGACGAACGCCGCGGTGTGACAAAGGCGACATGAAATCAAAGGACAACGATTTGCCACAGTTGTTCATAACACAAGACGCATTTTCTTTTGTAGGTAATTGTGATACGATACAACACAAGTAAAAAGATGCCGGTAGCTCATGCTTGCAATGTACCATAATAAAAACACAACAAAGGTTCTTTCAGTGAAGGTTTTCGGTTGCTGTGTCGAGCAGGAAGAGAAAATGTTTCATGCTTGCCAGAAAGTAAAATTCACACGGGAAGTTAACGTTAACCTACAAAAAACTTCAGATTCAAACTTCTAGATTCGTTAATTTATCACTTAACGACGGAAATAACATATAATAGCATACTGATACGTACGTGCTTAATTTCGCGTGACGTTTTATTTTTTCCCGAGCTTACCAACAGCTGATTAATCTATCTGCCTGTTTGTGCGAACGTGGCCCCCAGCCACATGGCAGCCAACGAGGAGACAGAATTTGGTCACGTTTTGCGTTCTGAATTCACACCGCTTGTTATCGCGGCCCGACTTTAGAGGAAGGTCTGATTATGTAGTGTATGCAATTGGACTTGGATATATCTTGTGACTTTTGTGCTACTCCATTTCAAAAATTTGCCATTTTCCGATGATATTTCAATTTCATCCATATTCAACCACATACAATATGGATTGGGTGTTATATATGGAGGCGACATAATTTCTTTCATTCATTCACATTCCATGAAGTTAGAAATCTAAACAAGTAATATAAATAGCAAATTGGAAATACGAATATTGATATATATTTTTTAAGAGTATTCGTTCTGAAATTGTAAATAGGGGTATTTATGTGCAGTTGGAAACACTGATCTGGTTCTCCACCACCTGGAGAGACTTGACAATGATTCTACAAAGTGCGTCTTTTCCCTGATCTGTGGCGAAAAATTGTTCGGAACTCCGGCAAACTGTTCTTTCAACTGAGATCAACTTGTTTTAGAAAATTTTATGTTAGTAATCTCATGGAGCAGTTGGTTAGAAGGTTGTTTCGTTATACTTTTTGTCAAGCACGAAACATCGTAGGTTCAAATCTCACCCACTCCTGATTATTATTATTATTATTATTATTATTATCATTATTATTATTACTGAATACGAAGTGTTGTAAAATCATATTAAATCACTGTAACTTTTTATTTATTATATACCTCGGGAATATTTCTACTCAACTTCTTGAATTTTCAGTGAGTGGCAGTATTTTTGGCACGATTTTTCTATTCTATCAGCTGCCAAAAGTTATGTTAACACACATTAAATATTTATATGTCATAAATATATGTTCTTAAAGAGGATGTTGTAATCAATGTGTCCCGGTTTTATATCAGGTGGAAGCTCATTGCACAGAGGTTCGGATTCCTGTTTAAACTGTAGGTTCAGTTCCGATTAGCCTATCTGTGCATAAAGTATACTTAAAACACCAAATCAACCAATTTATCTCCTTTCAGAGTGGGCCTTCTACGATATTGAAGTCGGCCAGCATCCGAAAATACAGTTCTGCTTCGCGTATACCAGAGTATAATTTCATTTAATATTGTGACAAATTTTACTTTAAAACCACGGATTAAAGATAATATTGTTCAGCAAAAGAACCTCAACGTAGGCTTCAAACAAAGTATTTTAATCCACTGCCAAACATTTCAGTTAAGAATAATATTGTGCTTTTCCATTGACCGTATTTTCGATTCGTGGTGAATTTGCTAAAAGGACTGTTGCGGTTCCGGACTGTTGTGGTTATTCACCGCTGAGGTTATGATAAAAAACAACACTCGCGTAATGATTACACGTGGATATATTGTATAGAAATATAAGTGAATTGGAAACTACATATGATAATGCGGAGCGTTATAAACAACGAACTTATGCAACGCAATCTTTCTCTGTTATTTGCTCGACGACATTCTATTGTTTTTTTTTTAATTCTTAACGCCAAGAGATGGCGCTGGTTGGCTTTTTACATACTGTTTTGCGATTGACGGAACATGCCGCCCACCGTGAAGGCACTGCCTTCAACCTAATTAAGTCCCACTAGTTACACTACACTGGAAGGGGGCACAGCCTCCCGACTGCTCTCTTCGACTGGCCGTGGATTGTTTTTATGGACACCACCCGAACAAGTAAATCATCTCCAGGATGAAGCTCAATGATTCTTCCTAACTTCCAGCTCAAGGGGGGAAGGTTGTCTTCTTTGAGTAAAACCAGGTCTCCAACGCGTAGATTAGTGTTCTTCCGTTTCCATTTGGATCGTTGTTGAAGATTTGTGAGATATTCACTTGACCACCTGTTCCAAAAATGTTGATACAACTGTTGCATATGTTGCCACCTGGATAGTCTATTCGTTGGAATTAAGTTTAAATCAGGTTCGGAAATGGTAGTGAGTGCCTCACCAACTAGAAATTGACCAGGGGTTAAAGGGTTGAGGTCATTCGGGTCATTAGATAAAGGAGTCAAGGGTCTAGAATTTAAGCAAGCTTCGATAAGTGTTAGATATGTGTAAGTCTCTTCGTAAGTGAATGAGACGTTTCCTATTATCCTTTTCAAATGATACTTCAGCGACTTCACTGCAGCTTCCCAGAGGCCTCCCATACTTGCTGACCTTGGGGGTATGAAATGCCATTCAATGTTCTCAGAAGCTAGGAAATTCTGAACCTTTTCTTGATGAACTTGTGACACGAATAATGCTTGTAACTCTCGTTAATTCACGTTGTGCGCCTACAAAGTTTGTTGCATTATCAGAGAAAATTTTAGCACATCTTCCTCGTCGAGAGATGAATCGTTTCAATGCCCCAATAAATGAATCTGTAGTTAAGTTGCTGACTAGTTCGATATGTAGGCCTCCCCAATAGCGCAGTGGTAGCGTCGTTGCCTTGTACTCAAGGGGTCCCGGGTTCGATACCCGGTGGAGGCTCATAGTGGTTCGGATTCCACTTTAAAATGTAGGTACAGTCCCGATTAACCTTACTGTGCATAAAGTGGACTTAAAACACCAACTCAATCAATCAGTTCGATATGTACACTGGCGAACTTTAAAAACAGGTCTCCCTCCTCTTAGATAGATTGGATTTCCTGTATTGGAAAAGAAAGGGGGGAAGGCAGTTGCAGACAAGGCCATCACTACCCTATGCGCACGTAAATTTGTTTCCGGAAAGCTTTGTGTTGGAGTCTTGTCAGGCATGATCTGGCTCCCTCTGTGTGTGTGTGTGCGTGTGTGTGTGTGTGCGTGCTCACGCGCTCCCGCACGCCGACACCTGTTTCTTTTTAAGTTTGGCGTTATTTTATTGCATCAACTTATTGTTGTTATGGCTGGGAATGAACCAGGTTAGTAATGAGCAAATAAAAAGAGGTATAAAAAATATCAAAATTCCAGGCATGAGTAGTTAGTAGTAATAAAGGTTAGGTAAAGTTCCTCGTGCGTATAGCAACGTGCCATGAAGGCATATTTAGGGGATGTGGTAGTAGGGCAGCGCATATTCTCGAGCTCGTCCATTTTAGAGGGGATACGATCAGCACCACGCTCCAGCCGCCTTTCTTCGCCAGGGTTGTGGTAGAAATGAGAAAATAGAAATGTTTAGCATTCTATGTATGTGACAGTATTCTTTGAATATTTTCCCTGAAGTATCTCTTAACATCCTAACCCGCAGATATTTTCAGGATAAACTAGTTGCAGGCCGCGAGTGGTTCCTGAGAAGTAATGAACATATCACAGAATGCGCAATAGTTTAGCTAAAGTTTCTTGGTCTGACGTGACGCATATTAACTGTTCTTAGTTCGCTGTCAAGGAACGATTTCTCCTAACTAGAAAGGATTTCGGCCTTCGTGGTAGAGTGGTTAACACAGCTTGCTTAAACACCGCCTTGGCATTGAGTTCGTTCGGTGTTCATTGTGACTGTCCTTTCATCATTTCCGCTGATCCTCATCGTCGCGTTTAGCCAAAAGTGGCAGAAAAGCGAAGTAAAATAAACCAATCAAACATAAATAAGAAGCTGAAGGGAAAAATATTCCATTACCAAAAATAAAATATATAAAATACAGTAATTACTTTGTTGACACTCCAGTTTTTTGGCAATGTGTAGCTGTCTTAGGGTCGTATGTTCGAATTAGCTGACCTTAAAATATACGAAGAGTGAACGATTAATGGAAATGGGGATGCACATTTCTATTACGTTAGTAAGCGTTCAGTCGTAAATCCTGTGGACACAGTGTGATTTTCGTGCAAGGAAGGGTTCCTGGGACATCAACTAGGTCGACGTTTACTTAGAAGGTTACGAGGGTATGGATTTATCTCAACAAGTGTTTATGGTCATGGAAATTATTTATACAATTTGTTTGAGTAACGTCGTTTTCTACCTCTTGAAATTAATGGTGACTAGAGATGAAAAGACACACGTGGCAGATTGTAACGTGCTTTGAAGACAGAGGTCTCAAGTTCGAACCATGATTAGTTAAGGCATGTTTGCCCCATCACATCCATGTTATCAATTGGTGAATCCATCGCCACGGATTAACCAATAGGCAAAAAGGCAACGTAATATATCCTAAATAGAAACAAATACAGAAAAGGGGCAAGGAAGTGCACATATCGTGTCGAGTCGAGGTTGTGTGTTGCAAGACAGAAATGTGTAACTATTATCGCAAGAGCTCGTTCAATTATATTAGGGCAGAACCATATATCACACAATACAGGTGAAATTGTTGTAGGTTGACGTGAATTGTTAATCTGCCTAAACTCTTAAAGTACTCTAATATCAGGTTTTTGTTCCACTTATTATTTCAATTTTGAGGGTCTTCATGACCGAGTGCTTTGCATACTACTCTATGAAATCGGAGAGCCTATGTTCGATTGATTGATTTGCTTTATTTTACTTCGCTTCTTGTGCCACTTTTGGCTAAGTTGCAAATATGGGGGAGGCCTCCCCGATGGCGCAGTGGTCGCATCGTCGCCTTGTGATCAAGGGTTTCCGGGTTCGATACCCGGTGGAGGCACATAGTGGTTTGGATCCCACTTTAAACTGTAGGTCCAGTCCTGATTAGCCTTACTGTGCATAAAGTGGACTTCAAACACAAAGTCAATCAATATGAGTGACGATATGATGAAATTGATGAATGGACACTCACAAGTCCATGCCCAGGCCAGGATTTGAACGCGGGACCCCTGGCGTCGTAGCGCGATGTGATAACCACTCTGTCACTGGGGCCGGCATCTATTTTCGAAGCTTGGTAAATATTTAAGAGCTTATTGTGTTCGTTCATTTTTTCTGGTCACTCCAACATTCGTCCTTATCGTTGAAAGTAAACAAGAGTGATATAATATTGTCCTAAAAATAGCAAAGTTACCACTTTTTACTTTTTATATTTGTTTTAGAGCTAATGACAAAAGAAAGAAAAGAAACGAAAAAGTGAACAACCTATTTTCATTCATGAAGGAAATAAATCGAAACCTCAGAACCTGATTTCTTGAGAGCTCAAAATGTACAACAAATATTTCTTCTGATGCCGAATGACCACAGGAAGAAACGCTGTGCTAATTCCTTGATGACTCGTGGTTAATATTGCTCTTCTGTGTGGTTTCACGACTGACAGCTGTGCAGCACTTCCTTATCTTGGATAGAGTTTCGGCATTGACGCTGCAGTGTTTCCAATTCAAAATCGGTTTTTGTTTTTATTTTTTTGTAAAAGGTGAGGCATCAGTGAGACCTTACTAAATATTTACACTGTACATACTGTAGTATCCTAGCAGTAGCTGCACTTTCTTTCATTCGCGTGTATAAGCCGCAAATATTTTCTCATTCGCGTGTATAAGACGCAAATGTTTTCTCATTCTTGTGTATAAGCCGCACCCCATCCCCATTTATTGGTCCACTTTTCGGGGGAAAAGTGCGGCTTATAGACGTGAGAGTACGGTATTAACGAATCGTTTTATCTGTGGAATGTTCTAGAAACCTCTATTCTTATAATGAGGGTATAAATATGAGGATTCAATTTCCCGGTTGGTCTATACAGAGAATCGGTTAATGAGACTTCAGGGGTAAGTGTGACAATTCATACAGTCGATTAGTGATCAGCTATTGTCCATTAGTTACTTTATAATATCTAGTAATTCTAAAATGAAAAGGACTAAATACCAGTCACTCAAAACTTTGATTTTCAGTTGATCTGTGCAGCTTATTTATTTTTTAACATCTCCAATGCCCGGTACTGCTGAAATATTCACTTGCGAGAGAGAGAGAGAGAGAGAGAGAGAGAGAGAGAGAGATGGAGATAGAGATAGATAGATAGAGAGAGAGAGAGAGAGAGAGAGAGAGAGAGAGACACACACACACACACACACCTACCTTCGATCTCTTCAGCCCACAACCCGAACTAGCACTACACTGAGGCTTCGGAAGTTAGGCTGTCGTCAATGTCTTCAGCTTGCGATCAGAACTGGAACTAGTAGTAGACTTCGTTACTTTACGGTAAAAAGATAAAGTGTTCCCCTGTGCTTAGCACCACGCCATGAAGGCGTATACGGGGTGTGGGGGTAACGCCCCACACCCCGTATACGCCTTCATGGCGTGGTGCTAAGCACAGGGGAACACTTTATCTTTTTACCGTAAAGTAACGAAGTCTACTACTAGTTCCAGTTCTGATCGCAAGCTGAAGACATTGACGACAGCCTAACTTCCGAAGCCTCAGTGTAGTGCTAGTTCGGGTTGTGGGCTGAAGAGATCGAAGGTAGGTGTGTGTGTGTGTGTGTCTCTCTCTCTCTCTCTCTCTCTCTCTCTCTCTCTCTCTCTCTCGCAAGTGAATATTTCAGCAGTACCGGGCATTGGAGCTGTTAAAAAAGAAATAAGCTGCACAGATCAACAGAAAATCAAAGTTTTGAGTGACTGATAATTTAGTTGTGCTCTAACCAAATTTCGTGTATGCAGTCCGAGAATTACATCGTATAAAAATACATTTGTTTAAGTAAGCTTACTGAATTCGACACCCTTCGAACTGAAGGGTTTTCACTGTACATTAATTGTTTCGCGATCCAGTTGTATTCGAGAAGACTTCCTTTGTTTCGTGCCGATACATGGCAAGACTGCTGTTACAAAATTTTTGAACACTTGCGAGTGCTTAGATCTAAATATCAATAATTTCATGGGTTTCGACTTTTATAAGAACTACACTGCAAACATGGGAGGACAATACACACTAGTGGTGTTCAGGTTCAAATCGTTGAGAAATATTCTAGAACTGTCTGCATTCAATTCGCAGCCCACAGTTTGAATCTCTCATTGTCTAGTGGATTGTCCATCCCATGCGTGTAAACACACTCAAAGACACCAAGGACGTTTCGATGACTAATGAGAAGAATTGGACAAACACACATACTCAGATGGTTCCAGCACACAATGCATAGATTACCTTACTCTTGGCACAATGTTAGTGCATGGAAACAGAGGAGTCGAGCGGTAAGAAAGTTCCGATTTCACGTTCTGTTTAAAATGGCAACCTTAAACAGTAGCGACGATTTAGGGGATAGTTGCTCCCCAATTTTTGCCTCCACACTATAGCCTCTTAATGGTGAACCTTGTCTACCAAGTGAAAGTAAGCTTTCACCTCCCTTTTGGAACCCATTCGCCACCACTGGTCTTAAACAAACAAGTGTGAGGTTCTATCTATACTCCTTTAAAAGATGGTCTTCAGCCCCCCCGAAAGGAATTCCTGGATACGTGTCTGTTTCCACCCTTCCCCCACCCAGATATGTTCGATCTATTTTTTTTTTATTTTTTTTTGTTAATTTCGTTCTCTTTTTACAACCCACCTCGGTGATTTATTCACACACATACTGGCATTCATGAGAAAGCTCGAAAATCCTACGAATAGTGGTCGAGCTCCGTTGTCATTTTTCTTTTCATTTGAGATGGAGAGAGGAAGAAGAACTCCGTTGTCATTTTTGTTTTTATTTGAGGTGGAGAGAGGAAGAAGAAGAACCCCACAGTTCTTTCGTCAGTTATTTTTTTCGTTAGGCGACAGCACGGAAGAATGTAGCTGTATGTATTGTTGTTGCCAACTTGTTTTTTTGGATCAAAATTTGTCCAAGTCACGAATCACGCCAAGTAAGTATCCTGCCATAGTCATCTATTACCTAATTAGTCCCAGTTGTAGTTAAATCCAGCTTTGCTTTGCAGATAAATGAATTTCTGATCTGCGTACGCAAGTAGTACAGAAAATGATTAAAAGCCCATGCCTTCGTTTTCTATCTCACACACACGGGAAAAAAAAGTTGTTTACGAATTTCATACAATTTAACAGAACAAGTTCATCTTTCTTTAGCACATTTACATATTTACACACCATATCTATTAGCTTTATCGAGTGGTGGCGATTGTGTTCTAAAATTACGGGACCAAGGTATCAAAACTGGAGGGGGGCACGGACAGTTTACTTTTCCCTTCATACATAATATTCATCATAGTGCGGCAGCAAAAGTAGCAAAAAATGGGGCAACTGTCCCCGCACGGGCCCCAATCGCCGCCACTGGTTTTATCTCATACCACCTGCATAACATTTACGGTGGATACCAAAAGCGAACACGATCTTCCACAAATATTTTGAAAACAACCATCGAAATCGAATTTATCATATTTACTTTTCCATTTCATAAGCTTCGACAACCAAAGTGGCGTGTGTTCATTCCACATGTAAATTTAAGGCCCTCCCGGATGGCGCAGTGGTATGTACAGTGGTGGAAAAAAGTTCTTCCCCATAAGACTTTAATGGCAGTAAATAATGCCGGAAGGGTAGGCAACACACATTGCACCATTAGGTGATCGGGTGATTCTGTCTGTCTCAAGAGCAACTCGTGTTTCATGCAAAAGCCAACAGGCACAGGAAATGTAGGAAAGTCACGTGACTTGTCAGGTGGAATGTTGTTCGTCAGAAAATCGCCTTTTCTCAAGCCAGGTCGCAGAACCGACAAGAGCTACACGTTATATCTCCGAAAATGATTCCCCTAGAAACGTTGAACGAAACGCTAAAACAATTCTTTTGCCGCAGTAGCACAGTCGTTAAGGCGTTTTATTACCATGTGAGAGATCTGGGTTCGATCCCCGACGGGGGATAATCGGGATTTTGTCCACCTGTCCAAACTGCTTCGGTACCCACCCAGCGTCGTATAAAGTGGGTACCTGGAGGAAACTCTGGGGAAGAGGGGGGGGGTAAGGCGGCCAGGGAGGTGGTGCTGATCACATCATTCCCACCTTCGGCCTGATGAAGAAAGCGTGGGGCCATGACTCCACTAACTCCACACCCCCTATACGCCTTCATGGCTTGGTGCAAAGCACAAGGTAGGACTTTGCTTTTTAATTTACTATACATCCCAATTTTGTCGTAACAAAACTTTCCAATCTCTACGCGGGCTTTCTTCCAAGTTCCGTAGGGATGTGAATAGGCTCCAATATTTCTTGACACAATTCATACATGTTACATTTCCTTATAAGAACAACAGCCGATATATTTTGTGTGCGTGTGTGTAAAGGGGGGGGGGGTATAATCCAAACATGTGAGGTGATCCTTTTACCACAACTCAATTCTCAGAAATAAATCTCAATTCCACACACTGAAAATGCAGCACTTTCTACATCTTAGCATGCAAATATCTACATAGTAGCAAAGTAATGTGTGGAAAGAGAAAAAATAACGATTTGTAACGGCACTCTGGGATTTTTTTAGTTTATTTTTTTGAATTTGAACTGACATTCATAACATTCATTAACAATCCCAATATTGACAAAAGAATAGCTTAGTCGTTCTGCTACTTTCAATTCTTCATTATCGTAGTCACCGTAACTCTCCTCTCTCTCTCTCTCTCTCTCTCTCATCCTTCCCGATGGCGCTGTAGTAGAGTCGCCGCCTTGTAATCAAGGAGTCCCCGGTTCGATACCCGGTGGAGACACAGTGGTTAGGATCCCACTTTAAACTGTAGATGCAGTCTCGATTAGCCTTTGTGTGCATAAAATGGACTTAAAATATCAAATGAAAATAAAAATAAAAATCACCGTAACTCTCTACAAAGCCAGAGGATCCATTTTTGAAACCTGTTGAGGCTTAGATGTATCATTGCATTCGTATCATTACCCATCATCTTCATCGTCGCGATTATCGCAAGAGGTAAAAATGCGTCACAAAATAACCCAAACAGAAGCTTGGAATCAATCTGAATATTGGTTACGTTGGATACGTGGTAGAACTGTTTTAAATATCACTCCCTGTGATGTAATAGGGTTTTTGATTAGAGACCATTTGTATAATACATATCGGTATTGCGAACAATAAGTAGTTTCACGTTCACCACACTCTTCGGTTGTTTAGAAATCGTAAGGAAGAAGGATCTCCAAATTTCCGCTTTCACATGTCAATGAAACTTTAAAATAAGTTCAGTGTAGGTCACAAAAGAGATTTACATATTGTTATGGTATCTTTTAAAGACCACGAAATCTAATTCTAATACAATACGATACTACTCCTTACGTTCGTGTAAATGTTCACCATTAGTCTGGCGAAAAAAAGTAACGAAGATTTCCGTGTTTCCTTGAGGAAAGATAAGGCGCCTGCTTGTAGTAAGCAAGCCTAACTGCTTCGATCAGTGACCTTCACTGCCAGAGTGACTCATAGCTGGCCTTCCCTCGTTCCAGTGTGCGTATAAAACAGGTATTTTATTTCGTTCGTTCCAATCCACAGTTATATCAAGCTAACATTCTAATATTTTCGTAAAATATGTAGTAAACAAGTTGTATACACTTCCAGAGTGTTGTTGCTTGCTATTTACACGCGGGAGATGGGGGTGTTGTAAACATTTCTGAACCCAAAGGTCGAGCACGAAGGAAAAGTCGTGTAAGCATTGGAGGTAATAACAAGGTAATAGAAGTTGAAGGAAATGCTGTATATCAGAAATTGAAATTGAGTAAAAACAGTTTCCATCACACATAGGGCTCTCAGATCACTCTTCAGCGGAAAGTAGGACAAATTGTCTCAAAATGTTGGACGCGAACGTATTTGCAGTAAATATAATAGGTTACTAGGACATCTTAGCATATAACGAGAATATGACACATCTTCAGCTCAAAAATTAATGTTGAAGTGAACGGTTGAGTTCAAAATTCCTCAACTGTTAATTAATAGCACGGCTGTATGTGATTTCAACTTGTGTATGTAAGACAGAACGTTGTTCGTCGATGTGGGGCCAGGAAGAGAAAACAATCCATGAATTCGGGAAGGAAAAAAATCACAATTTCGTAAACAAAGGCTGGAAGTTCTTGTTTATTAATATGTAAAAAAAACACTATACACTGGGAAAAAACAGAATTGTGTGCCTTATTTCTCCAATAAGGAGAATAATTACTTGTTACTTCGAACAAATTACCGACACTTATATCGATAAAACTTCACAAAGTAAGCATTTTTATACATATATCCGGACTTTTCCGGATCTAGAAAATCGTGAAGTAATTTCTGAGCTGGGATTGTAATTGCTTTTCCGAACATCCAGTAGCAACCATGCACACTCTTTGATTTAAGCATACTTCTCCAAGGAACCACGTTATCTTAGACTCCCCTCAGTTTTTCTGTTTCTCCATCTAATTTGAAGTTACGTGATACCCAAAATACGTATAAGACATTTGAGATTTCTTTCAAATTCCTTCCGGAGGCCAGACACAACTATAAAATGTAGGACACGTCCGGAAATAAGAATGATTCTTATAAGTCTTTTGATTTTCTTATTTAACGTCGTTTTTCTTTCACCTCTTGCTAATCGCGACGACGAGGATGAGTGATATGATTAAATTGATGAAGGGGCACTCGCAAAGAACACCCATACGCACGACGGGATTCGAACCCAGGACATCAGACATCGTAGCGCACTGTGCTAACTCAAGCATTTTTCCTATCTTTAACTACACACGAAACATAAAGATCAATCTAAATAAACAGGTGCCAGTTCACACTCTAACTGTAAAAAAACATATGCATGTGAAAATGCAAAATAATCTTTATTTTTAGGTAGTTGTGATTTATTATTGTATATTAAAGAAATATATTAGTGATAAAATGACGGAAGTAGAGGAACATCTCCAATGAAACACTCATGCCTTATGGATAATTTTATTTCTTGCCTAACAAGGTTCCGAGTTCGAGTTCCGACCAAAATGGGTTCATTGTGTATGTTCATTCATGTCTTTAATGTAATCATAAATCGTCGTTATGAATAATTTAACTTCAGAGGAACAAAACTGAGGTAATTACTAATAAAAACAATAACAAAACAAATTTGATCTTAAAGCCCTGGCTTTGTGCTACATATTCCATCACGGGGATCATAGGCGTGCGCCCAGGGGGCCAGGGGAGGGCAAATGCCCCCATAATCATGGACGTCTGCAGATTTTTTCCACGGAGAGACAAGCAAGGCATTTTTCCATGGGGCATATTACCCCGATAATAGTGTTGCATTATTGCATTCCTGCATCGTCATTATAATAATTAATGTAAATGATTATGACTGAAATCAAATTATACATGTGAAAACGTACTTTTTGGTTGACATTCATTTTCTAAGGGGAAGGTGTGGATGAATATTATAGATGAATATTATCGCTGTTATTAAACTATATTATACTCTTAAAGAAAAATAAGTATTTTCAAGCCGATGAAAGTTCAAAGCAACTACGGGGGAAGGGGTGCAGTGGCGAAACCACATCCTCCCATAACCTTGAACGGAAATCAATTTTAGGGGCAAACATGGAAGTAAAGGAAAGCAAGAGTAGCAGAATCTAAGAGTAGCAGGACAAAAGGATACTCACGTCTTTCTTGCATTATTTCTTCCAGACTGCCAAGAGCACCTGCGGGGGGGGGGGAGGGACAGAGCTGCAATTGCCCCCTTGATTTCAAATTTTATACAAATATATATACCTTTTGTAAAATGTTCTTCCTCGCTTCGCTCGCAATGTCTGCTTTTCTTGCAGTCTAGTCAAGTTCATAGCCGTTGCTAGGGATCGACTGGAGTTAACCCTGGACGCCAAACGATCTAGGCTAAATGAAAAAAATTGTAAAGAGAATAATATGGCACTCCATGAATTTTTTCCCATATTAAATCGACATTGTTTTCATTTTGCAAAAATTTGGAGGAAAAGGTACACACAGATTTGAGAGACAATTTATATGATTTTTACTGTTGGTATATATGTATGTATGTGTGTGAGTGTGTGTGTGTGTGTGTGTTGTATATATATATATGTGTGTGTGTGTGTGTGTGTGTGTGTGTGTGTATGTATGTATGTATGTATGTATGTATGTATTTATATGTGTGTGTGGGGCGGGGGAAGGGGTGTATATATAAACACACCCATCAATGCAATAAAATTTAAACAAGTGAGATGAAATTACGTTATTCTTTTCCGGCCTGAACTATCATCAAGGCTATCCCCCCCTAATCAGAGGGTCTGCGCACGCCTATGACGGGGACTGACACTTTACGTAGGTGTAGACACGCTTCGTACAATTTGATGATATCGCGATTACGTAATGGATGTGCAGCCACTTAACTGAACCCCCAAAATTCACATTTTATTACTAAATTCTAAATTAGCATAATATCACATAGTTTACCTATTCATAATATGCGCCGCTTTGGTGCACTTTGTGGATTGTGCATTAATCAACATCAGGTTAATCGCGGCAGGCAAAGTGGAGGGAAAATGACAATGAAGCACAATGAAACTTTGTCTACATGCAACTGAGTCGCTGCGTGAAATCGCTGAAAATGTCATTTATTAATTTCTAATATTGCTTTTC
Organism: Lepisma saccharinum; assembly: GCF_977018435.1. Taxonomy (NCBI): domain Eukaryota; kingdom Metazoa; phylum Arthropoda; class Insecta; order Zygentoma; family Lepismatidae; genus Lepisma; species Lepisma saccharinum. The sequence continues at coordinate 119,684,431 of NC_139230.1, forward strand.
TAGCACTTGGCGTCAACAAAGGCGATGAGCATGATTAATGAAGTTATGAAATGGATGATAGGACATGATGATCCATGTCTTCACAAAATTCTAAGTTGGGACTAATGAATATCGATTCGTCTTATCATTTGTCAAGTAGTTGTTTTTAACTCCAATCTTTTTCAAGGACTTCTGCGTTGACAGCATGTGTGTTGCGCGATGATGATTCGACGAAAACCACCATTTCAGTGAACTTTCTTGACAATGACTCTAATATCAGTAAAGAGAACATTTTCTTACGAATAGCTGTTGTTAAGAAACCAATTCCTGAAACTAAATCTGGTGGTCTCACTGCACCCAGCTGTTATTTGTTATGGCTGGGCCTGGGGTATGACTCACGCTGCTGTCAATACTCAATCATTCTCGAGAATCCAGGTCCGCCAGGCAAATCCAAGTGACAATTTTGTTATTTGGGTTGCATAGACAACAGGCTTTAAGATGTTACGATATCGTAGGTCTCGTGGCCCAAGAACTACTTTCCATGACTGTACACTTCGCAACATCTTATTTGACCGCCCTGAAAAATTTCAAAGTCCGGAATTCGTAAATTTGGCAGCATAGCGCTTCAGAGTCAACTAAGAGTAGCCAACTTTGCAATATTTCATCTTCCTGAATGAAAACGCTCGTGATTTTTTTTCATTAATTCACATTCCATAAAGTAAAGATACCCTAAAGCAGTAATAAAATATATGAGAAGACAGAAAAATATTAAGTAGAAATACGAATGTTGAAAATGTTTCAAGATTCTTACTTCTGGATTTGAAAATAGGAAAATGTATGTGCACTGTGAAACACTGAACAGGTTCTCATCCACCTGGAAACAATTGCGGTCACATTTGAATGCAAGAAGGCAAATTTATGATGATCTTATGAGAAATGTTTAGTAAAGATACCTTGCACAACACCAAACGATTCTGCAATGTGTGTCTTTTTCTTGGTTCTTGGCGAAAAATGGTTCGAAACTCCGGCACAATATTGCTTCAAAAGAGATTAACGTGCTTTACTAAGGTCTCTGTTAGCAATCTCCTGGAGTAGTTGGTTAGATGACAGCACTTTCGTTTTTTTACTGTTTTCGTCAAGATCGAAACATCGTAGGTTCAAATACCACCCTTTTCTTATTATTTTTTCCTTTTTATTTACCGAGTACGAAGTGTTCTAATAACGTAATATAATATTATATGATATTACTGTAAATATTTATGCGATGCATGCTCAGTGGCGGCGAGTGGGTTTCAAAACTGATGGGCAAGGTGGAGGGGGGGAGGGCAAGGACAGTTTATTTCCCTTGGTAGATAATGTTTAGCATAGTGCTTGGTCATCTGCCCCTCCACACTCCATAATCGTCGCCATTGTGCATGCCTCAAGTAATGCTTCTACTAATGTTTTTAATCTTTCAGTGATTGGCAGGATTTTAGGAAATACTTTTCCTTTCATTCAGCTGTTATAAGTTAACACATATTAAGAACTTACATGTCAACTTTCTGCATCCGGAAATGCTGGACATAAATCGCATAAATATCAACGGAAATATCCAAGAAACGTAGCTAAGCATTCTCGTCCAAAGCCGTTTACTTCCCGAAAAAGATTTCGCAAAGAAGTAGGTTTGAACCCATGACCTTCCATTCCATAAGCAAACGATCCCCCAACACCACACGGTTCACGTTATTTTATGCACTCGGTTCGGATCCCACTTTAAACTGTAGGTCCAGTCCCGATTAGCCTTACTATGCAGAAAGTTGACTTAAAACACCAAATCAACCAATTCATCTCCTTTCAGAGTGGGACTTCTATGATACTGTAGTCGGCCAGCATCCGAAAATACAGTTCTGCTTCGCGTATACCAGAGTGTAATTGCATTTAATATTGTGACTAATTTTACTTTAAAAGTACAGATTAAAGCGATAATAGTGTCCAGAAAAAGAACCTCAAAGTAGATCTGTACACAAAGTATTATAATCCATTGCCAAACATTTCAGTTAAAAATAATATATGTTATGCTTTTCCATTGACCGTATTTTCGATTTATGGTGAATTTGCTAAGAGGACCATGTCAAGAAATCTAAATATGTAAGTTTTACTAGTAAATGCATTTAAAATGCACGAAACAACAGGGGAGGAGAAAAATAAACCTCAAATATAAGTAAAAATGCAACAAAAACTGTTAAAAATACTGACAAATAAACTAAAAGCCAAATAAGGCCGAAAAATGCAAAAAAAAAAATGTAAAATAGAAAGTGTTTTCCGGCTCTAACTGAATGGAAACGGACATGATATCAGGTTTAGCATTGTTTTTAATGGTCAGAAAAAAAGTTGATTTTTCGTCAACTTCCGGACCCTAATTAGTTATTATGACCATTGAAAAAGTTGGAGGTAGCGTACTTAAAATTTTCTTGCTGAGGGATCGTATCGTCCCATATCTCCACTTCATAATAAAGAAAAATATCAAGTTCATATTTCGAAAATGACTTGGAGTTTTCTACCACGAAAATATGTTTTTCATAGTTTGAAGTTCGTTAGTATTATCTTTCAAGGTTTCCATTGTTTTAATTTCACATATATTTTATATTTCATACGTTCCTCTCTCTTTTCATACAGTCTTAGGAAAAAAGCTGAAGTTTCTTGTCAAACGGGGTCTGGTTCAAATGACTCCTTTTCTCTCTCCTGCTCCTACTTTAAACAAACAACAATATATTTCATAACTAACCGATTGCTTGTTCAAAACACGGAATTTTTACACAATTTACAAAATATGACAAAACGCCAATAGACATGTTCATCATTTTTCCTTTCAGCGTTTCTCGATTTTATCTCAATTCGTTTCCTCATGAAAATTGCCATGAGGAAATTATAGATATGACATTATGTGTGAATTGGTTTCTTCAAACTGGTAGCAAATTTTAAAATGAGCTACATGGAGAGTAGGTAGCGTGCTTGATTCTTACGAGGGAGGTCGTAGGTTCGATTCTTCACATAGGCAAGATTTTTTTCAGGAGTATATCGTTGGGTGTAAAGTTTATCCACCGTGCTAAGAAGTTACATTGGTCTCTTTATTTTACGAGAGAAAAGGAAATAATAAGGGAAAGTTATTTCGATGAAAGGAGGAAGTCACATGCCGCGTGGAATACGCAGAATCAAGTTACATAGAGCTAAGTCTGTAATGTGGTTTCGAATATTGCAAAGTTAGTGCGGAAAGTTTGTTATATCTGATTCTCGTACTTTCTGTTCAAAGAAGACAAACATTTTAGATACAAAGCAGCGAGGGATTAACGATCATTATGAGGTTTTGAATTCTTTGTTTGTCACTCACTATATAAATACTTATTAGTAGTTTCTTATCGAATCGGCCTTCGTCGCAATAACAAATTTATTTATGTTAATAAGCGATTTACTATTAGTTTTAGACGCATGGTAAGATGGTGGTAAGAGGATTAACAACAGTCATTACGAAGGAACCGACATAAAATTACCAATCTTAGCAACTTGAACTCATTGAACGCTCTCCATCGTTAGAGTACAGCACTACATCACTACTTAACATAACTATATATCTTTGTTTAGTATATCGAAATCAAAGAATCAATATTTTAGGTGTCAGTGAAAAACAAACAATACATAACTTAAATAACATTACATTTTGCATCCTGAATACATATATGTGATTTGTGAATTAATCATGATGTGTGTGTTAACACAGCATATGAACAATAACTAAAAAGAAAAGCTTTAACTTTGAATCCTGGAAATCTCCAACTTCTAAGGGGAAATATGCGCAGAAGGGACGTCCCTCAAGTGTGCATCGGATTCATTTTTTAAATATTCTAACATCAACGGTATCTGTTCAGCAAACAAAAAAAAAGAAAGAAAGATGAGAATGTGGGATTTGAACCCGCGACCTTTCACGCTTGATGAAAATTAAAGATAGCAGTGCCTAACCAACTGCTCTACGTTAACTTAATGACGTTATACCCTTAAAAACATGTTGACGTTTATGAAGACTCCCACCTTCCTGTGTTTCAAGCACATTTTCTCGAAAAGTCGTGTAAAATATATTTTTTTGAGAACTGTTCGATATTATGCAAGGTATTGTAAATGAAATGTCGCATAAACTCCTCACAAATTTGCTTCGTTCTGCACAAACTTGATGGCAATTTCCTCCAGGTGGAGACAAACTCTATTCAGTGTTTCAAACCCCCCAAATTTCAAGTCGAGCAAGCAGAAACCTTCAAGTTTCTTTTTCCAATTTATTATTTCTGTTTGATTGCGTATTATAATAGCGGTTTATAGTTTCTAAGTTCATGGGAAGTGTTAAATTGAAAACCTATCACCGCAGCGTTTATCGTCTAGTGGAAGGACCTACTCAAAGTTGGCTACTCTCACCTGGAGCTGAAGTGCAATGTTGCTAAGTTTACGATTTCGGGACTTTGAATGCTTTCCGGGCGGTCAAATAAGATGTTGCGAAGTGTACAATCTTCTCCTTGTAATCAAGGGGCCCCGGGTGGAGGCACAAGTGGTTCGGATCCCATTTTAAACTGTAGGTCCAGTCCCAATTAGCCTTACTGTGCATAAAGTGGACTTAAAACAACAACTCGACCAACCGCACGTAAATTTCTCTTGCACTGACGTATTCTTCTTCGATGATTTATTAAATGACTGACAATATTTTTTTCGTATTATAGACATGCGACGAACGAATGCTGCGCCACAAAGCGTTATTTCCCTGAAGCTAGTTTACTGGCTTGCTATTGGTCGAAACTCTAAGATATGGCATAGCTGTTTGTAAAAAAAATTCTCGCGTCCCGATCCCGTCCCGACTGTCCCGCACACCCCTAGTGACGGTCCTGCTCGGTTCCACCGGATCTTCCGGTTTCGGCCAGTCCCTATTGTTTCCAATACAGAAACCGCGGCGAAGTAAGATATGAGCAGCGGCGAAGATATACTGGGTGAGTCTGTTAAAGGAGGCCCCGTGGAAAATCTGCTCCTTGCATGTAAACAACCCTGGACACAGATCTCAGACATTCCCTTCAGGTAATTGTAAGATTTACAATTCAAGGCACAATTCCCTACTGCATTTTTCTCAGCAGTCATCATCACGCAGTGCATCATTATCGTCGTCTTCTCAATCAGAAAACTACGTCATTTCGAGTGCAGGGAGAAGAGATACAGAATCCGTTACATGTGTAAATACTCAGAAACAAACAAATGTAATGTTTTGACAGCAGTTGTGTATTTTAGGAATTACAAAAGGATCATATCATAGTTGTCGAGCGCTTCTCGATTCGGCATCGCAATCAAATTTTATCAGTTCGAGAATGGCGCAAATTTTGAAATTGAAAAAACCAATAGGGTGTCTCACATAAATGGAATAGGCGCATCAGAATCAAAGGCGTGTCACAGTGTTCAAGCCACTGTCAAGTCAAGATTTAATGCTTATTCTGCCACATTAGAATTTGTCGTTCTGCCTGAAATCACACAAGAACTGCCAGCACTTCCGTTTAATATCCACATTTGTAATATTCCACAGAATATTCATTTGGCAGATCCACAATTCAATACACCTCAAAGAGTAGACTTACTGATCGGAGCGGGAATATTCTTTGATCTGCTTTGCATAGGTCAAATACGTCTCGCACCAGAGTTGCCAACTGTACAGAAAACCACTTTCCGATGGATCGTGGGAGGCAAATATGATATTACGTCACATCATGCATCACCAAACGTATGTTGTCTTAGCATAGAAGAACGAATCGATGATCAACTGCAAAGATTCTGGTCATTTGAAAAATGCAACTCTAAGCCTAGCTTATCCGCAGAAGAGATTACTTGTGAAGAACATTTTAAGGCTAATTTCAAGAGAGATGAAACTGGAAGATTTATTGTTAGATTGCCAGTAAAGGACAGCATAAGTGAATTAGGTGATTCGAAGGAAATAGCAACCAGAAGATTTCATTTAATGGAGAATCCAGAATTGAAGGATGCTTATGTCAATTTCATGAGCGAATATGAAAGTTTGAATCATATGTAACGTATTGAGGAAGATGAATGTCACATTTCAGAATGTTTCTTGCCTCATCATTGCGTAACCAAGGAAACAAGCTCCACATCGAAGCACCGTGTTGTTTTTGATGCCTCATGCAAAACTTCCAGTGGATTATCACTCAACGATATTCTAATGGTGGGACCTACAATACAGGATGACATATTCACTATTGTCACACGATTTAGGCAACACAAATACGTCATTACTTGTGACATTCAGAAAATGTATAGACAAATACAAGTTCATTCGAAAGATACTTGTCTACAGAAGATCATTTGACGTGATGACCCACAGAAACCTCTCAAAACATTTCAGCTCTCAACAGTGACGTATGGGACAGCTTCAGCGCCATTTCTTGCTACGAGATGTCTTGAACAACTTGCATTAGATGAAAAACAGGACTTCCCAAAGGCTGCAGAAGTCGTATTCAGAGATATCTACGTTGTTGATATTCTAACAGGTTCCAATACAAAGGAAGAAATATTAGAATTGCAGAACCGCCTCATCGCATTATTACAACGTGGAGGATTTCAATTGAGAAAATGGTGTAGTAATGACCCAACATTATTATCTCACATTCCAGTAGAATATCAAGAAACAAAACAAGATCACATTGATGAAGCACAACAAACTATAAGATGTTTAGGATTATTATGGAATCCAACCGCAGATGAATTTTACTTCACAATAAGAGATACAAATCGAACTAAAAGAATTTCCAAACGATCTATTTTATCCACCATTGACTAGGGTTACCAGATCACTGTAAGGGAAATGTAGGACATGTTGTCCCAAAATGTAGGACATTAAGTCAAAATGTAGGACACAACACATTCTCAATAAATAATACATATTTCTATAGAACACGTTAGAAAATAGTTGAAAATGACACTTTTCAGTTTTTAAAAAAAGAAATTCTTAATGAATTTTTTTAAATGCAAAATTTCAAAACTTGCAATCATACTAATAAATGCACCTCTTACTACATGATTTAAATGGTACTTCTCAGAGGAGACAATTTTTATCAAAATTTCAGGTTTAGTCAAACTATATTTATGTTAGAGTGGACAGTCAAACTCTTTGAAATTATAGGTAAACTGTGCTATGCTCCACGCCTTGAAGGCGTATAGGGTGGTGTGGGGTTAGGGCCCCACACTTTCTTGATCACAACCGAAGGTGGGGATGATGTGATCAGCACCACGCCCCTGTCCGCCTTTACCACACAGAGTTTCCTCCAGGTACCCACACTTTATACGACGCTGGGTGGGCGCCAGAGCCGCTTGAACAGGTGGAAAAAATTCCGGTTCTCCGTCGGTGGGGATCGAACCCGGGTCTCTCGCATAGTAGTCAGACGTCCTAACGACTTTTTTTTTAAGATTCCTTCTTTTTATTCATATACAACCTTTAGGAAATTTGCATAATTCTTTCTGTTATAAACAATAGTGTTTTGCATTAATTCTTGTTGTAAGAAATCTTTAAAATTACATGTGTACTTAATATTTTTTTGCAGTTTAAAGTATAGTAAATAGAATTGCTAATAAGCCATTGTACTGCATTCCATTTGGTTTTAGGATAATACTTAAAATGTGGTATTATTACAGTCTGTGTCTATAATTAGCTGTTGATGTACGACATATTCTACTTAACATGTTTCGTAATTGTTGCCACATGGTACTTGCGTGACGACATTTAGATATTCTGTGTTCTATTCTATCTTCCTCATTGCACACATTACATAATGACGTGTTACTGAATTGAAGTCGATGTCTTTTACTTTTGGTATCATATTTATCATGCACTAATATATACCATAAGGATTGAACCTTGTTAGTTAAATGTTTCGCCCAAACATTCGTCCATACTGTTACTAGCCTGCCCCCCCCCCCCCCACACACACACACTTTATCTCCGCAGTCAAGGTTTGATGCACTTCGTACTCGGCTTAGATTTGTCTAGGGGTATCTTTCTTTGTACGACAATGCACGTGGGTTACTACAAGTCAACATAATTATATAATTAACTACAAGAGACAACGGATAACCTTTGCGAAAACTTATTGCTATAGGGGATAAATTACCTTGTCCAGCATTTGTGAAATTAAGAACGGAAATTTTGGATATTTTCTATAAGTTTAATTAAAATTTGAAGTATATACAAGTCGTATCCGAACGTTCATTTCTCTAATTATCGGGCCAAAACTCTAATTTTTGATGTTGGAAATCTCTATTGTTTGTACACTTCGCAACATCTTATTTGACCGCCCTGAAAAATTTCAAAGTCCGTAATTCGTAAATCTGGCAGCATAGCGCTTCAGAGCCAACTAAGAGTAGCCAACTTTGCAACATTTCTTCTTCATGAATGAAAACGCTCGTGATTTTTTTTTTCATTCTTTCACATTCCATAAAGTAAAGATACCCTAAAGCAGTAATAAAATATATGAGTAGACAAGAGAAATGTTAAGTAGAAATACGAATGTTGAAAATATTTCAAGATTCTTCGTTCTGAATTTGAAAATAGGAAAATGTATGTGCATTGTGAAACACTGAACAGGTTCTCATCCACCTGGAAGGAATTGCGGTCAAATGCGTTACGTATCCCTCATTTTCATTTTCGAGTTACGTGTAGCTAGGCAGCCTGACAGGAAGTATAGGAAAGTGTTAACTTCAGCACCAGCTCAGCGAAAAGCATTCGCCAATATTTGCAAAGGAAAATTGATGAGAGAGAAAAAGGGGAGGAGTTTTGATTAGGAGGAATGCAAGTTGGATCTGGCTCGAGAGAGACAGGGGAGTTGGTCTTGGGGGTTTGAAGAGAACAGGAGAGTGGTTCAGGAGTAAGAAGAAGGGAGATTTGAGTATTGGAGAGAGGAGAGTGAGTTTGATTTTGAAGGAGATTGAGGCTGGATGCGGACTTTCAGAAACTTGTTTGGAAGTGGAGTGCAGCGAAGCTGAGTGAGAATTTAAGAGGCGAACTTCAGCAAGCAAGTGACAGTTACTTTAGAAACTCTTCGGTCCACGATTCTAAAGAGAGACAGGTAATATGCTTTTCTAATGCCATCCTTTGCCAATGCAGACTTAAGGTCATAGTAACCCGAATCATGAGAGTTGCCATTTTATAAAGGGTTTTATATATTTAAGTTTATTCTGGTACCTCCTGCAGTATGCAGATGCAGCCAAGCGAGAGCTTACGAGCTACCGCTAACCCCCAATAGAATAATTACTTTCATCTAAAGAGAGCTGTCACAAGACGAATGCAAGAAGGCAAATTTATGATGATTTTATGCGAAATGTTTAGTAAAGATACCTTGCACAACACCAAACGATTCTGCAAAGTGTGTTTTTTTCTTGGTTCTTGGAGAAAAATGGTTCGAAACTCCGGCACAATGTTGCTTCAACTGAGATTAACGTGTTTTACTGATCTTTCTGTTACCAATCTCCTGGAGTAGTTGGTTAGATGACAGCACTTTCTTCTTCTTTCTGTTTTCGTCAAGATCGAAACATCGTAGGTTCAAATCCCACCCTTTCCTTATCATTTTTTCCTTTCTATTTACCGAGTACGAAGTGTTCTAATAACGTAATATAATATTATATGATATTACTGTAAATATTTATGCGATGCATGCTCAGTGGCGGCGATTGGGTTTCAAAACTGATGGGGCAAGGTGGGGACAGGGGGAGGGCAAGGACAGTTTCTTTCCCTGGGTCATCTGCCCCTCCACACTCCATAATCGTCGCCTCTGTGCATGCCTCAAGTATTGCTTCTACTAATGTTTTTAATCTTTCAGTGATTGGCAGGATTTTAGGAAATACTTTTCCTTTCATTCAGCTGTTATAAGTTAACACATATTAATAACTTACATGTTAACTTTCTGCATCCGTAAATGCAGGACATAAATCGCATAAATATCAACGGAAATATCCAAGAAACGTAGATAAGCATTCTCGTCCAAAGCCGGGGTGTAAGGGGTGCTCCTTTCACGTAGTGCACCCAATAGTCAACCTCACTTCCACGTAGTACACCCTGGACTGCAGACTAACGAGGCTCTGGCGACTGGCCCCATGGCCAGTATAATTTTGTTTGTGTTGTCCTCTGCTTTTTCCTTATTTGTGCTGAGTGCTCCTTTATTGTCTCAGCTTTTAACGAAAGTCAGAACATTTTAATATTTTATGATTTTAGTTATGATAAGGGGCTGGACCCCGTATAATGTGACGGGTGCAAAATAGCGTTAGTGCTGACGCACCTCAAATTTTAAATTCAAATCAAATTCAAATCAAAATCAAATCGTCCAAAGCCGTTTACTTCCCGAAAAAGATTTCGCAAAGAAGTAGGTTTGAACCCATACCCTTCCATTCCATAAGCAAACGATCCCCCTACACCACATGGTTCACGTTATTTTATGCACTCGGTTCGGATTCCACTTTAAACTGTAGGTCCAGTCCCCATTAGCCTTACTATGCATAAAGTTGACTTAAAGCACCAAATCAACCAATTCATCTCCTTTCAGAGTGGGACTTCTATGATACTGTAGTCGGCCAGCATCCGAAAATACAGTTCTGCTTCGCGTATACCAGAGTGTAATTGCATTTAATATTGAGACTAATTTTACTTTAAAACTACAGATAAAAGCAATAATAGGGTCCAGAAAAAGAACCTCAGAGTAGATCTTCACACAAAGTATTTTAATCCATTGCCAAACATTTCAGTTAAGAATAATATTATGATTTTCTATTGACCGTATTTTCGATTCATGGTGAATTTGCTAAGAGGACCATGTCAAGACATCTAAATATGTAAGTTTTACTAGTAAATGCATTTAAAATGCACGAAACAACAGGGGAGGAGAAAAATAAACCTCAAAAATAAGTAAAAATGCAACAAAAACTGTGAAAATACTGACAAATAAACTAAAAGCCAACAAATGCCGAAAAATGCAAAAAAAAAAAAAAAATGTAAAATAGAAAGTGTTTTCCGGCTCTAACTGAAGGGAAACGGACATGATATCAGGTTTAGCATTGTTTTTAAGGGTCAGAAAAAAAGTTGATTTTTCATCAACTTCCGGACCCTAATTAATAATTATGACCATTGAAAAAGTTGGAGGTAGCTTACTTAAAATTCTCTTGCTGAGGGATCGTATCGTCCCATATCCCCACTTCATAATACAGAAAAACATCAAGTTCATATTTCGAAAATGACTTGGAGTTTTCTACCACGAAAATATGTTTTTCATAGTTTGAAGTTCGTTAGTATAATCTTTCAAGATATCCATTGTTTTAATTTCACACATATTTTATATTTCATACGTTCCTCTCTCTTTTCATACAGTCTTTGGAAAAAGCTCAAGTTTCTTGTCAAACGGAGTCTGGTTTAAAGGACTCATTTTTCGCTCTCCTGTTCCTACTTTAAACAAACAACAAAATACTTCGTAACTAAACGATTGCTTGTTCAAAACACGGAATTTTTACACAATTTACAAAATATGACAAAACGCTAATAGACATGTTCATCATTTTTCCCATTCAGCGTTTCTCGATTTTATCTGAATTCGTTTCCTCATGAAAATTGCCATGAGGAAATTATAGATATGACATTATGTGTGCATAGGTTTCTTCAAACTGGTAGCAAATTTTAACATGAGCTACCTGGAGAAGAGGTAGCGTGCTTGATTCTTACGAGGGAGGTCGTAGGATCGATTCTCCACCTAGGCCGATTTTTTTCAGGAGTATATCGTTGGGTGTAAAGTTTATCCACCGGGCTAAGAAGTTAACATTGGTCTCTGTATTTCACGAGAGGAAAGGAAATAGTAAGAGAAAGTTATTTCGATGATAGGAGGAAGTCACCTGCCACGTGGAATGCGCATAATCAAGTTACGTAGAGCTAAGTCTGTGTTGGTGGTATCGAATATTGCAAAGTTAGTCGGAAAGTTTGTTATATCTGATACTCGTACTTTCTGTTCAAAGAAGACAAACATTTTAGATACAAAGCAGTGAGGAATTAACGATCATTATGAGGTTTTGAATTTTTTGTTTGTCACTCACTATATAAATACTTATTAGTAGTTTCTTATCGAATCGGCCTTCGTCGCAATAACAATTTATTTATGTTAATAAGCGATTTACTATTAGTTTTAGACGCATGGTAAGATGGTGGTCAGAGGATTAACAACAGTCATTACGAAGGAACCGACATAAAATTACCAATCTTAGCAACTTGAACTCATTGAACGCTCTCCATCGTTAGAGTACTGCACTACATCACTACTTAACATAACTGTATATCTTTGTTTAGTATATCGAAATCAAATAATCAATATTTTAGGTGTCAGTGAAAAACAAACAATACATAACTTAAATAACATTACATTTTGCATCCTGAATACATATATGTGATTTGTGAATTAATCATGATGTGTGTGTTAACACAGCATATGAACAATAACTAAAAAGAAAAGCTTTAACTTTGAATCCTGGAAATCTCCAACTTCTAAGGGGAAATATGCGCAGAAGGGACGTCCCTCAAGTGTGCATCGGATTCATTTTTTAAATATTCTAACATCAACGGTATCTGTTCAGCAAACAAAAAAAAAGAAAGAAAGAGGAGAGGGTGGGATTTGAACCCGCGACCTTTCACGCTTGATGAAAATTAAAGATAGCAGTGCCTAACCAACTGCTGTACGTTAACTTAATAACGTTATGCCCTTAAAAACATGTTGACGTTTATGAAGACTCCCACCTTCCTGTGTTTCAAGCACATTTTCTCGAAAAGTCGTGTAAAATATATTTTTGAGAGCTGTTCGATATTATGCAAGGTATTGTAAATGAAATGTCGCATAAACTCCTCACAAATTTGCTTCGTTCTGCACAAACTTGATGGCGATTTTCTCCAGGTGGAGACAAACTCTATTCAGTGTTTCAAACCCCCCAAATTTCAAGTCGAGCAAGCAGAATCGTAAATAACCTTCAAGTTTCTTTTTCCAATTTATTATTTCTGTTTGTTTGCGTATTATAATAGCGGTTTATAGTTTCTAAGTTCATGGGAAGTGTTAAATTGAAAACCTATCACCGCAGCGTTTATCGTATAGTGGAAGGACCTACTCAAAGTTGGCTACTCTCACCTGGAGCTGAAGTGCAATGTTGCTAAATTTACGATTTCGGGACATGGAATTCTTTTGGGGCGGTCAAATAAGATGTTGCGAAGTGTACCTGGATGCTTTACATTTCATGAATTACATCTTAAGTACGCTTGTCACAAGGTAGACTCGCGTTACTCCAAGAAACGTCTTAACAGGCGCGAGGTCCCCGACGTGTACATTTCTCAACCTCCACGGTGAAAAGGCATTAGGCTGCCCGGCGCACCGTAATTACTTCGAAATAACATCCAGTACAAACTACCTTTTTACCTGTAAACTGGACACCAAGGCACTAGCTTGTCCGGCAATCCAATCTCTTACAGCATTCGTTTCGGGAGACCTGTCCTCCGGTCCTAGCTGACCGAAGCAAAAACAGCCTCTCCCTTCCAAGTCTCAGTTCCAACAGCCGACCTCCCCCACTCTCATCTGGGAGTTTATATACGTTTTGTTGGCGTCTGTTGCCAACGGCCCTTCTTTCAAAATTTTTAAGCCCGCCTTTCTCTTGAACGTTCGAAACACGAAAAAAGAACAGAGAGCTACATGGTTTTAATTAGTGTTGCTCACGGGACAAGCCTTTTGAAATTCGAGACGGGACGAGACGGAATACCTTTCTCGTCTCGTTTTCGAGACGAGACACGAGACGGGACGGGACGGCTTTTGAAAAGTCTCGTCTCGTCTCGAATGTCTCGAAAAAATAAAAGCAAAATATTTAATCAGTTGCAAATACTTGTTTGCTTGGAATAAAGTATTTCAATTAGAAACGTTGATAAACGTGTATTAAGTCAAAAGAGAGGAATGAATGAATACTTAAACTTATTTTCAATACTCTTTCGAAACATAGCATTACTCCCCATTTTTGTTTTTCAATTTATTCCAGGTTAATAACTTTATGTAACGATAGTACTCCAGATACTAATACAATTCTGAATAACATCAAGTAAAAGAGCAGGTAGAGAAGGTGGAAGGAGCGACCAAAAGATCGTGGAGTGTCTGCGTCCGAGGTTTATTTTGTAAAAATAGTTTCAGCGTATAGGTTGGAAAGATAAACGGACCGACGGATACGGTTTATTATTATTATTTAATTTTTACATCAAAGGGTGTACAGAAGTGAATGTTATTAGGAAGTAGGAAAAACATTGTGGGAAACATGGCAGTACAAATTGATAAGGAGTTGTTGGGAAAGTTATTAAGGAGTCCAAGATATTAGCAAGACTAAGAGAAGGAGATAATTAGGGAAAATAATCTTGCATTATTCCACTCCGAACAGCTGAGAGCTAAAGAGGAGGAGAAAATACGGGAAATATGGAAAGAAGTAATTTGGTGATTTTAGTGTTTACAGGGAACCACGACAAGATTATTTGCACATGATTATTTGCACGGGTTGCGAAATTATTAGAATGTTATGGAAATTTCGGATATGTCTTTGTTGAGAAAATTCTTGTTGTTTCCCTCAGGCATTCTGCATTTTATTTATGTATTTCTTGTAAGCAAGGGGTGCCGGGTTCGATACCCGTTGAAGGAACATAGTGATTTGAATCCCACTTTAAAATGTGGGTCCAGTTCCGATTAGCCTTTCTGTGAATTAGATGAAGGAATGTTTTAGCTGTTCTTTTTATTCTGTGAATTTAGCCTTCAAGTTTATGAGAAAAATACATATAGTATCTACTGTCTACATTTTCAATCGTTACTAAACAAATTTCACAGAGTAGTTTTATCAAACTTCAGAGGGAAGCTGACACCAATGTCAGGGTGGCGGGAGCTTGTTTACGACCAGGGTGTATTCCGAGACTATTTTTCGCCATTCCCCACTGACAGAGGTTTCGCTTTGAACAATGGACACCGTTGCTTCAGGGGGCAATCGCCAAACATAGGGGCGAGGTTGACCTGCAGGAGCGGGTAACTGCCATAAATCCAGGCCTGAGGTAGGAATGAAGGTTGATGCAAGGGAGGGGCAATAAAAATTCTGTAGTTTGCTTTGCTTGCTAACAGGAAGTTTTGCAGGAAAAGCTGAAAAGGAAAACGGCAGACTTTGAATGAAAGAGGGACAGTGAACACAAGTCCTTTGTATTATTCGCCGACACACAAGCTTCCATTTCGAAGGTGAGGCTATCAGCAGCGAAGTTATTAGAGGGTTGGAAGCAGTGACGACGCCAGAGGAGGCAGGGGGACGTCCCATGTCGGACACTTCGCCCCCCCCCCGGGCCCTCCAACTGAAGTTAATAAAATATTGAATAATAAGAGAGTTCATTTATAAGAGTATGACGATTTTCACCTTTTCAAAGCGGTGTATTCTGCATGATATCACTTTTCTGCTTATAATACCAACTTGATTAACAAATATTAATTTGTTTAGTGTATATATATAGAGCTATGTGTATGTGACTTTCGTTCAAGATTCGAGCACCGACCCGGGCATAGGTGATTTCTCATTCATTTATGTCCTGTAATAGCCGAGATTAACCTAAGTTTTACCCAGTCTTAAGAACTGGGGAAAAGTGTTGAATGTGGATGGTTTTAAAACATCACGAATATTTTCAGGACCACAAGACACCATCTGTAGTACGGGCAAATTATTCTAATCGTGGTCGTTAGTGACAACGCTAATTATTAAAAGACATTCAAAGTTGATTCAAGATTTGGTTAGTTGGTTGATTTGGTGTTTTAAGTCCACTTTATGCACAGAAAAGCCAATCGGGATTGGACTAATAGTTTAAAGTGCCTGCACTGAGTATCGAACCCAGGATCAAAGGTGATCGAAGAAAACCCGACACTACATGTCAGTTGTTGTGGATTCATCGCGGTTTCTTACTATTCAGGGACTTGAATTTCGAGATGATGAGTCTGAGGAAACCTTAACAAAGGGGATTTCTTCGATACTCTTGAAGCTAATGAGGGGATATTATTTGGAAATGTATTGAACGTGAACCTTAAAATGCAAATTACACTTAAATTCGATTCAAAACATATCATGGCCAGGTAAAAGAATGCTTATTAGGATTTGCCACTCTTCAATCATTGGATGCAGGTTCGCTCTTTCTCGTACATATCAATATCGAAGAACAACTTCCCACGAACTCCATAGGTGCCTGTAATTGTGTAGCACAGACATACGTTGGAGTGGTAGAGTAAGAGTAAGTAATGCCAGGGTCAGAATATTTCTTGAATTATGAGATAACTGTAACCTTTGTCTGATTTTTTTTATCCTGTGATAACATTTCACTGAAAGGTAAAACACAAATTTTGCCCAAAACTCTTCAGCATTACCAAGATGGTTGTCCTTAAAATCTTTGAAAAGGCTTGCTCGAAACAGGATGCTGGATGCAAACTGCCTCATTTGGCTGTTCTTGCCATTGAGAAGAAATGTCAAGTCCTGGACGTACCAAAGGTGCGCAATGTGTTCTCCAAAGCACATAGAGCAGAATTCTCCTACAGGAGAAGTGCCTCACATTGTTTCTAATACTTAAGAAGATTCATTTCTTCCAACGTCACGTTTATTTTGCAAGAAAATTAAACTCTTAGAAGCATTATTTTCATCATTTATATTATTATCTTATAACTTAAATATTTATATCAGTAGTTTCATCTCAAGAAAGACGATGAATTATAAAATTATGAATGTCTTTCAATACTGAAATAGGCCACTAGAGACAACGCAACTTACCAATAAAAAAGAATTAATGTCTTTATTAAAGTGAATCATGTGGAGATGAACTCGTAATCAAGAAGTAAATTTAGGCAGTAAACGTCCACTCTAAATAAAAGACACACACAAAACACCATACATGAATATTATAATAATAATAATAATAATAATTAGCTATAATTATTATAATTATTATTATATAAGTATGTATATATGTGTAGTGTTTTCGGGCGTTTTAATGTGACTGCCCCCTTACAATATTTTGTTGCCAGGCTTCCCCCCCCCAGTCAAATTTCCCTGGCGCCGTCACTGGTTGGAAGTAAATTTATTAGGACGAGGAAAGTAACATTAGCTGTTGACAATGTTGCACCAAAGGACGTGATATGTGCTACTGTTTGCATAAATGATAGGAAATTTAAGCAAAAAATTATAATTGCTGAGACTTGAGAGTTGATTTGATTTGATTTTGATTTTAAAATTTTGGGAGCGTCAGCACTTAGGCTATTTTGCTCCCGTCACATTATACGGGGCCAGCCCCTTATCATTACAAATAACAACTCTAGCGTTGCATAACTAAAAATGTTAAAATGTTCTGACTTCTGTTAAAAGCTGAGGCCGTAAACGGGCACTCAGCACACACAAAGACAACAGGACAACACACACAAAATTATACTGGCCATAGTGCCAGTCGCCAGAGCCTCGTTAGTCTTTAGTCCAGGGTACACTACGTGGAAGTGAGGTTGACTTTTGGGCGCCTACGTGGAAGGTCACCCCTTACACCCCGACTTGAGAGTTGTTTCCTTCATTTGATCTTAGGAAGAGATTTCTGAGACAGAGTGGGATTACTTTACACATACATGGGAAAGGGTGGTTGTTTAAAGATAGAGATGTATTTTGCACATTTTTTAAAAGTTCAGATAAAACGAGAATTTAGCCTTACTCTTATGAAAAGAAATAACGCAGTACGGGGAAATAATAACTTCACATTTTTCGCACCTGGTGGGATGCAACACAAGAGTATTGCAGGAAGTCTATGAACGAGGATGAAGAAGGATATGTGAAATTTGACTTACCTGCGGGTGGATTAGTTTATTCTAATATTCCTAAGGTTGGTTTTTTTTTAGTCCACTTGATTCGCAAATAGGCTAAATCGCGAGCCGACCTACAGTTTAAAGTGCAATCCGATCCACTTTGTGCCTCCATTGAGTATCGACGCGAGGACCCTTCATTACAAGACCTCGACGTTATTACTACGCCATCGGGGAGGCACCCAATTTACACAAATATGTTGATTCCAATAACACGTTATGTGCATAATCTGATAATGATGCACTTTGGGTGGATCTAAACATATTTTTTTTAAACTATAGCATGTCTAAAAGAATCATTGAAGTTGGGATTTTTATAACTTTAGGAGGCACGGCTCTGTAAACGTGCGATATAAAATTAATGCAGGTTTGCCTTCCATACGTGGTGGTTTTGTCACGTTTCTTCGCTTCGTAAAACATACACTTTTGCAGGAAAGGCTTCTTGCATCCTCCTGGGGTCTTACTCTAGCTAAACAAAAAATATATTTGTTTAGCATAATCGAGGGTTACATATTCCTGCCGAACATACTAGAAAACAAGGATTCTATTGGGATCATACTGCTTTGAATGACAGTATCAATGAAGTTTTATGTACGCTACTACTTATAATAATGAGCATAAAATATTAATCAGGAACTTTATTTTTCGTCAACTGGATGTAACATCTTTTTTTGTTATTCAGCAAATATTCAATTCATCACCTTTTTTACATTAATTTTCATGCCAGGACAGCTGTTTTTATGCAGATTTTGACGATCTTAACTACACGTAAGCTAGATATTAGCTAATATTCGTGCTGTTATATTACTATTCTTCTACCATCTTTGTAACATGTAATGCAATAACAATAATAGAATTGATTAATTTACATATTCAAGTGAATAGACCTATGAATTATATTAATGAATTAATTTAAACATTTGCTTAATTGTTGTCGTTATTGTTATTATTATCATTTTTTCTGAAACAGTTGGCTCAGACACCCTCCCCCGACATATATTTCTAGATGCGTGCCTGCCGCAGGATAAATTTGATCAAGCGGTGGTGGTACCGGACTTAGAGGCTAAAGGGAAAACAAAGAAGTATGTGCGTCATAAGCTGGGCATAAGAAACAGCACAATATCACAAAGAAACACTTTTTGAAACTTATGTCATAGAAGATGTTTAACAATATCAAGAGCAATAAATGCTTTCTATTTGTAATATACTAAATATTGAAATTTTAAATAGTCTTTTGTGTTCGTACTACACATTTAAAAACTTTTTTGTTGCTCCCCAGCGCCAAGCTTAGAAGTTAAAGAAAAAATGTACATTTTCATAGTGCACGGAAGTTCGACATTCAGAAAGAAAGAAGGTCTATTGGAAAACATTTTAAGACTTCCAAAAGGTATAGCAGTAATGAAAAAGAGCACTCACTTATGTACGATGGATAGACAGTTGTATGGAAGCGAGAAAAACCACAAGGTAGATTTCATAAGATACCTAGCAATCAGTAACCAACAAACTGCATTTTTAATATTAATGTCCTCATGATTAACGAACCTTATTTATTCTCACTACGCAATGGGTAAAATATTTGGAGCTTTATCCCACTTTCCGGAAAAATATTTCGTGTTTCTGCTACTCTTGACTTTTGTTGGCATGATATCCCGGATCACTTTTACGAGACGAGACGGGACGAGACGAGACGAGACACGAGACGAGACAGCATTTTCACGAGACGGGACGGGACAGACCAAAGTCTCGTCTCGTCTCGTCTCGTGGGCATCACTAGTTTTAATACATGGAATATATACGAACTTAAAATGCATAATAAATAGAGATACACTTATCACATATACATATTTTTATACACGTAATTACCTAATTAATTAGCATATTAATACATATTTCAAATAGAAGAAAGAAACACTGTTGGCCTGACACGGGGGCAGGGTAACAATACTAGGTTCCATTCCTTATTGGGAGTTTGTTGCTCTACTTTCGTTGACTTCGTATTTAGGTCAAATTCCTGGCGATACAAGTCATTGACTTGTAGGTTCCCTATCGTACTTCCTGCTCCCAGTCTGTACACACATTCTGCAATAGAAGGTAAAATATAAGCACAGTTTTTCGGGATAGCTGCTGTGTGCATTGGCAAGGTCAAGGGAATTTTATCGAGGATCGATCGTAGCACTATCGCTGTGTAGCTATCTGGTTGTTGTATAAGCATCTGTAGATTACGCGTGTTGAACAATGCCGCTTCTTTCCATTCCACGTGCATTAGTCCCAATCCACCTGCCGTTCGCTGTTGCACTGCAGTGTTATAAGCCACTTTGAAAACCTGACCTTGCCACAAGAAATACGTAGCTAGTGATCGTAAACGTGTTGCAAAAATTCTTGACAAAGGGAAGAGTGCTGCAACAAACCAAACTTTTGCGAATATGTATCTGTGTAAATAATGCACTCGTGATATAAGCGATAAATTTCTTAACACATTGGTTTTAATCAAACCTTGTATGTTATTTATTATTGTTTCAAAATGTATATTGATCGTCGATTGTAACTTATTCTGAAAAACTATCCCCAATATTCTTACTTTATCTTTAGTTACAATTTCACGTCCATATGTTAAGTTTGTTTGCTTTCCCAGAGGCAACAAATACGATTTTTTATAATTAATTTTTGCACCTGATATTTGCATGTATTCATTTAGACAGACTATAACTTCCTCATAATCAGTCTTGGAGTTAATGAAGGCTGTTACATCGTCCATATACCCACATACATATAAGTTATTTTCACAATATCTCAGAGATGACAATTTTGTTTGAATTATGTTCAGAATAGGTGATAACGATAACATGAACAGATATGAAGTTAACGGGGATCCTTGTAAGACTCCTTTTTTCACCTGTATTGTCGATGTTAGGAACCCATTAACAAGTACCTTAATATATATATTTCTAGTTAATAGTTGTACCCAACTAATAAATTTGTCACCAAACCTAAGTATTTATGGCTAACATAATCATATGCAGATGCAAAGTCAAGCGTAAAAATAGCTGCGTTAGTGTCATTCTTCTCTTCATATGTTGCTATTATATCTCTAGTTATCATTAATGCTTGGTGTATGGTGCCAACACTTGGCATTCCATATTGTGTGTTACCTACTAACAATGACATATATGGTTTTAACCTGTTTGATATTATTTTTGTTAAGATTTTATACTCAACATTCATTAGATTAATTGGTCTGTATTCATTAATTGTTATCGGTCTCTTTACCTTAGGTATTAAAACAGTTACTCCAGTACTACATTTTTTTCCTATCTTAATTTTGTGAAATACCTCTTGAACCCACTTACGAGGGGCGTTCAAGTCAATCGGGGACTTCTTTTTCTTCCAGGTTTAAATAGACGCCTAGGCTGGAGGTTTTGTATGCAGTAGGAACTGGCAACTGTGTGCTGTTACTGGTAGGCGGCGCTCATATCCCACGCTTCTGCATAGACCGTTATTCAAGATGGCGGACAACAGTATGAACGTCTACATGGATCAGCGTGTTGTGATGAAGTTTTTAGTGAACGAGGACAGAAAACCTGATGAAATTTACAGAAGACTTCAGGCTCAGTACGGTCATGAGACACTCTGTCGCAGTAAGACATTTGAATGGTGTAAGCGCTTCAAAGATGGCCGTATCTCTATTACTGACGATCCCGGTCGTGGTGGATCACAGCCCACGGCAGTCATTCCTGGGAACATATAGCGCGTGGAATGTGTCTTTTTGGATAAACAGGGGATTATTCACGTTGATCTTTTACCCCATGGTGTCATTATCAACAGTGAGTATTACTGCCGTGTTCTGCGTGATGTGCATAAGAGTTTACGGAAGAAACGTCCGGGTTTCATCACAAAGGGTGTTCTCTTTTTTGCAAGACAATGCACGACCGCATACCGCTCAACGCACATTCCAAACATTCCAGGAAATCGTCTGGTGGATATTACCACCCCCACCCCCTATAGTCCTGACTTAGAGCCAAGTGATTTTCACCTGTTTGGACCCCTGAAGGAATTCCTTGCAGGAAAACATTTCAACACTGATGATGAAGTGAAGAATGCTGTCCTACAATGGTTCCGCCGTAATGATAAATCTCTCTATGCCGAATCATTCCAGGCGTTAGTTAAAAGCCGGGATAAGTGTATAACTGTAGCAGGAGGTTATGTGGAAAAATAAATCCAGTTACCACACTTTGAAATTTGTAGACTGAAAACAAAAACCGAGCTAAGTGCCAAAATCTAAGTTCCGAGAAAAACAGGAAAAACATTGTCTTGGAAGATATCCTACAAGGTTAACATTACCGTTCTAGGCTTACCTCATTAGACGGGGCTTGTTTTGGAGGAAACGCAGCACACAATAACCTCCAAGACGTCCAAGTGACCACAAAACCAGTCACATGTCGCTTGGCACATAGCCCGTATTTTGATACACAACAGGTGGCACTTAGACCAAGGCGCATTCTTATGGCTAAAGTTTGAACTACTTGCAGACTGCATATCACATAGCCCGGTTTTTACCGCACTGGCATAGGCCCATAGCCCATATTTTAGCAATAAAATGGAAATCGATTGTTTTGGCACTTAGCCCGGTTTTTATTTTCAGTCTACATTTGTTATTCTATTTCTTAAAAAAAAAGTCCCCGATTGACTTGAACGACCCTCGTAGTTACTGTGGGTCCTATAGTAGGCCATATCTTTTTATAACCTTCACTTGTAATACCATTGATACCTGGTGATACATTTCCACGTAAACTGAAAACCGCTTTAGTTATTTCATCCTGAGTAAACTCATTTTCTAATATATTTCTATCTTCATCCTGAAGTATTGTGGGTATATTATTTATTATTATGTTGCCCTCTATTATGTCGATCGTTTCTGTTTCAAATTTATGTTGAAAATGTTCCTTTATTACTTGTTGAATTTCAGATTGCATTATAATTTCTTTCTCATGTTTGTTTTTGATTTTGTTTATAATTTTTCTCTGACCTCTATTTCGATCTTGTTTTATATGATATAATGTGGTTGTTTCTCCGTGATCAAAGGGCTGTACCTTACTTCTTACTTGAATACCTTTTATTTTATTTCTATGGAATCCTAATAATATCGCCTGAACACGCTTGATTTTATCTTGTACTGACTTACCTTGCAATACTTGATATTTTAATTCATGCAAAACACTATAGTAAACATTGTACATACTATTTCTGTCTTGATATTTTTGTTTTCCATAGTTTTTACAAAGTTTTTGGAATTCTACTTTAAAGCAACTATCCCACCACTCCACAAGATTTGTCTTATAAGTAGTTTTTGTTGACCACGTCTTCCTTTTTTCATGTAAACGTACTATGAATTCCTTGTCTTGAATCAATGCATTATTTAAATTCCAGAAACCTGGTCCTCTACAAATATTATCTGAATCTATTTTGATCCTAACGATATATGCAAAATGGTCTGTAAAGCAAATTGGGAAAGTTTGCACATTAGAAACATGGTGCTTAATATTATTAGATACATAAATTCTATCAATGCGCGAGGCATGATTTGGTTTGATGTACGTATAACCTTCTTCATTTCCTTTAACATATTCCCATGTATCAACTAATTGTAATCCATCTATTAATGCCTTTAAAGTTGGGGAGTAGTTGTAACCTGGTTTTTGATCAATGGTTCTTAGAACTGAATTAAAATCACCTCCAAAGATGATAGATGTAATATTACCACTTAATTCCGCTGCCACGTCTTCTAGAAAGAAGTTGTTCCGCTGTATTCTGTTTTGTGAACCAGAAGGTGCGTAAATATTACAAAGTTTTATTCCATTTAATATTGCTGTTATTATTCTTCCTGAATAGTAACATTGTACCTGTTCTATCGGTATTCCTTTACGAATATAGAGAGCTGTACCATGATTATGTGGAGTAAAATTATTATACACATCATATATGTTACCGTCTTCTAAATATGGAGTTCCAATTTCTTGCAAAAAGACTATATCCACATATGCTTTTTTAAGGAAGTCTAGTAACGCTTCCTGCTTAATATTACTACAAGACTTATTATAATTAATAGTAGCTACTGTATAGGTCAACATATTATGAATGTATAATAAAAAACTATTGATTACATGTAGATATATATAAATATATATAGAATTATAAGAAAATACTCTTTTCCAGTTCATTTTACCTTAATCGTATTCTGGCTATATATGCAATATTTCACACCAATTATCAAGGCCAAACTATTTGTTAAATTATTGTTTTGATTTACTTAAATCACCTACCCTGCGCCTAGATCTTCTTTTCGCTAAGTTCATGTCGCTCACTTTCGCCGCACTTTTAGTCCGTTTTTGTTTGTACCAGTTACTTTTTCCACTACCATTTTTATATTTACACTACTACTCTCACTATCTTCATCACTAATCAACTCACTATCCATATCGTCTCCAATTGCGTTTTGTTGTTCTTCCTGTCTTTCTGCTGTCTTCTGTTCCTTAATGTCATTGGCGCGTACCACGCCATCCTCTACGACTACTTCTCTGACTGATTCCTGTTTGGAGTTTTCTTCCTTAGTTACCATCTTCCTCTTGGATCTTCGAAGCCGATACTGCCACTTCTGCTTCTTTCGTGGTGTCTTCTACGGGGTTGGTAGGTGTTCCGTCCTTCTGGGGGTTAGGGTGTCTTTCTGTATGTATTTCAGTTGATTCCAGCTGATTCTCAAGGCTGGTAGAAGGTGTTTCACTGGATGGAACTTCTTGGTATGGTCCTTCTCGTTGTTGCGCCACTTGACTGTATTTTCGTCCGTGCCTGAGCGGAACTCTCAGGATAGTGGATTGACGAAGGTCGCACATCCTACGTTCGTGATCAGGCTGGTGACAAATCTGGCACGTCCGTTGCTGTCCATCACGTGACACTGAAACGAGCGTATTACTAGAAACGAAGGTATTGGTTTTGTGACTTCCATTTTAGCCACTCGCACTCCATTATACACTGGGTATCGAAAGTTCCCCGACCATTGTTCTTTGTCTCGCTATCGACAGTTCCAAATTCTCGCAGTTTATCTTTCACGCTATCATCGTCCATTTCCAATGGGAGATTAGAGACACGCACAAATTACACTTCCGTTCCCGCATCTTCTAATGACACTTTCACACTATTGCCATCAGCGTAACGAAACTCCATGTCAGGTCCATGTTGTTCTAATAGTTTTCTCATTGTCGGTTCTCTCACAAATATAATATACACACAACGCAAAATTGTCGGGAGTTGTATTCCCATCAATTCGTCAAAATGCAGACGGAATTGTCCGTGAATAAATTCATGTATATCCGTTGCCCTCGGTTTAGGAGCATTCACTGGAAAGCTTATCTTTATCGTATTCAACCTATTCATTTCGTTATTCTTACTTGCCACTATAGTACTTACAAGTTTATCGATTTGTCTCTTATTTTACAAGTCCAATTTTTCAGACGTAGTTGACTCACTAGCTGCACTCGGGGAACGCACTACCAGAGAACGATATCAGCACGTCCAACACCAACGGCGTCCACCGAGGAACCAATTTTTTTTAAATGCAAAATTTCAAAACTTGCAATCATACTAATCAATGCACCTCTTACTACATGATTTAAATGGTACTTCTCAGAGGAGACAATTTTTATCAAAATTTCAGGTTTAGTCAAACTATATTTATGTTAGAGTGGACAGTCAAACTCTTTGAAATTATAGGTAAATTGTGCTATGCTCCACGCCTTGAAGGCGTATAGGGTGGTGTGGGGTTAGGGCCCCACACTTTCTTGATCACAACCGAAGGTGGGGATGATGTGATCAGCACCACGCCCCTGTCCGCCTTTACCACACAGAGTTTCGTCCAGGTACCCACACTTTATACGACGCTGGGTGTGCCGGTTCTCCGTCGGTGGGGATTGAACCCGGGTCTCTCGCATAGTAGTCAGACGCCCTAATGACTTTTTTTTCTTTTTTTTAGAAAAAGGAATACCCCTACGCGGTGGTATCTCCCGTCATTCACACTTTTTCAACTTTTACACTTTCAAATTTTTACAGTATTCTCAATTTCTCACGTTTGGACAAACACAAATATCCATGCCTTACCCGGGACTCGAACCCGGAACCCCTGGCGTTGCAGCGCGCTGTGCTAACCACTCCGCCACGGAGGTCGACAACGACTGAGCTACCACGGCTGTTGTAGGGAACACCGTACCAAACATTTTACAGATTTTATGAAAAAATAGTATCTCTCGTGAGTCTGTTGTGCTGATGGTAATGAAAGTACTCTCTCAACGTTTGAATTATGACCTGTAATGGCAAACAAATATTCAGCAATTACCGTAATTTAAAATGGTTCCAGAAGTTTCATCTTGGGTAGTTTTTAGTTCAATAACGGGGTGATTACGAAAATAATACATCCAGAATTCTTGACTTTTTCTGGACTTTTCTAAAACTTTTTTTTTTTCGCTTTTCTTAACGTTTATTTATTCGACCCCTGCTTAGGTAAAGTTGGAAATTAGTAATGAAGAAAATAAATATTTATTTAATGAAAACCCCTACCAAAGGGCCAGATAAGATGAAAACTGAAGCTGAATTTAAGAAGAGAATTATATCTGCTTTCTCATATTAATGCATCCTGAACTGTGTTTGACAGACAAGCGAGGCTTTGGCGTCTCGACTCACAGCCAGCATAATCTTATGTGGGGCTTGTGTCGGCTGTCCCTATATGTTTGTGACTGTCCCTTTATCCATCTTATCTTATCACCATTTATCCTGATCTTCGCGATTAGCCAAAGGGACAGAAAAAAGTGAAGTAAAATAAACTAAATAAACCAATCAGTCATTATGATAGCAAAAATTCTTGACCACAAGAATAATTTATTCCTTTTTGTTGACTTATTGACCTACTTGTTAATTTCTTGACTTTTTCTTGACTTCCATGACTTTCTTGACTGGCAGACACCCTATATAACTTTGTTCTCTATACCCCTGCTTTACAATCAAATTATATTGAATATTGAATAAGAATGGGCAACACATTGTTCCATCAGTATAAACCATAAAAAAACGATATTCTGCTCAGTCATTGAACAGTGACGTTATCAGAAAGTGGTCCCAAAACTTTGTTCATTAATTGCTTCCGTTTTCCCGTTTGTTTAATAGCAGGACAAACTTTTTCCATTTTGGGAAATGACTGAATCAAAATAAATTTCACTATTGAGTTTGGAAGCGCAGTCCATAGACTTGTAACTTGCATGATTTTTTTCTGTTACCTATTTTCCTAATTAATATTATGTGACGCTCAAAATGTAGGTCATTTATGATATTTTTCAAATTCCTCCCGGACGCCGGACATAAGGCTATAATGTAGGACATGTCCGGGAAAAGCCTGACGTCTGGTAATCCTAACAATGACCGAACCAACATTAGAAGTAGAGATACATGGGTTCAGCGACTCATCTGATCTTGGTTATGGAGCATGCATTTACATTAAATGGACATATCACGTCTACTTTACTTTGCTCGAAATCTCGCGTTGCCCCTCTAAAAAAGGTAACTTTACCACATTTGGAACTCTGTGGAGCATTACTTCTTGCCAGACTTGTACACAAAGTCACAGAAGCTCTAAAATGGACAGGAATTAAGGTTATTTTATGGTCAGACTCTACTATTGTACTAGCTTGGCTGAAAGCGCCTTCATCACAATGGAAAACTTCGTGGCCAACAGAGTGGCTGAAATACAGAAACTGACAAGCAGTTACGAATGGAGACACGTAAGAACTGAAGACAATCCAGCAGATCATATTTCAAGATACTTGTTACCATCACAAATGCCAAATGCTAAATCTTGGTGGCATGGACCATCATGGCTAACAAATGAACTTATTGATCACAATGAGATTACAGATGAACCTCAAGATTTACCTGAAGAAAGGAAAAATACAGTCGTCTTAACAACTACAAAGTCATTTGAGTTACTTGAACGATACTCCACATTAGAAAGATTACAGAGAGTAACAGCGTATTGTATGAGATTCTCTCACAACTCAAGAAAGTTACAGCAGGAACGACAGATTGGACCATTGTCAACAACTGAACTGCAATCAGCTATTACATGCTTAATAAAACTTACTCAAGAACAAGAATTTCAGAGTTGCAAGTTCTCAAAAGTATAGCAGAACCACCCAAGACAAGCAGAATCCGTTTCTCGACAAGAATCAAGTAATTAGGGTGGGCGGAAGAAAATACATATGACCAGAAATATCCAATTATTCTACCTGCAAACTCCAAATTGACTATTTTGATTGCTGAAAATGAGCACAGAAGACTACTCCACGCTGGACCTCAACTTCTGCTGACGTCACTAAGACAATCGTATTGGCCCCTCAGTGGACGTAACTTAACCAGAAAAATTGTACATCAGTGCATTGTTTGCTTCAAAAACAAACCGAAGACATTTGAACACTGTGAGGTTTTTTTCTACGCATTGTATTTTCGTGTGAAAAAACGTCACAATTTCTCATTTTATTCGTACGCCTTGCGTCTTGTTTGTTTTCCTTGGATTATAATTTATCACGCTAGAGGTCTCCACCGACCCCTCGCTCCGTGCTCACTTCCCGAGCAAAAAAGCAACAGCAGTTCCGATCCTGTAACCTTCGCGATAAGAACGACGTGACTTTGCGTCACGAGTGTGAGACCATCCAAGAGAAAGAGTGACACCAAGTAGACTATTTTTACACAGCGGTGTAGATTATTGCGGTCCAGTTTACATCAAAACCAACAATCGTCGCGG
Source organism: Lepisma saccharinum (assembly GCF_977018435.1). Classification (NCBI taxonomy): domain Eukaryota; kingdom Metazoa; phylum Arthropoda; class Insecta; order Zygentoma; family Lepismatidae; genus Lepisma; species Lepisma saccharinum. Next base: position 119,713,195 of record NC_139230.1, read on the forward strand.
CAGCAGACTAGAAAAAGCTTACATCGCAATTTTTGTCTGCCTGGCTACAAAGGCGGTACAGTGTAAATATTTAGTAAGGTCTCACTGAGGCCTCACCTTTTACAAAAGAACAAAAACAAAAACCGATATTGGGCCTCCCCCATGGCGCAGTGGTAGCGTCATTGCCTTGTAATCAAGGGGTCCCGGGTTCGATACCCGGTGGAGGAACAAGTGGATCGGATCCCACTTTAAAACTGTAGGTCCAGTCCCAATTAGACTTACTTACTCATGTTAACCATGAGTCATCAAGGAATTAGCACAGCGTTTCTTCCTGTGGTCATTCGGCCTCAGAAGAAATATATGTTGTACATTTTGAGCTCTCAAGAAATCAGGTTCTGAGGTTTCGATTTATTTCCTTCATGAATGAAAATAGGTTGTTCACTTTTTCGTTTCTTTTCTTTCTTTTGTCATTAGCTCTAAAACAAATATAAAAAGTAAAAAGTGGTAACTTTGCTATTTTTAGGACAATATTATATCACTCTTGTTTACTTTCAACGATAAGGACGAATGTTGGAGTGACCAGAAAAAATGAACGAACACAATAAGCTCTTAAATATTTACCAAGCTTCGAAAATAGATGCCGGCCCCAGTGACAGAGTGGTTATCACATCGCGCTACGACGCCAGGGGTCCCGCGTTCAAATCCTGGCCTGGGCATGGACTTGTGAGTGTCCATTCATCAATTTCATCATATCGTCACTCATATTGATTGACTTTGTGTTTGAAGTCCACTTTATGCACAGTAAGGCTAATCAGGACTGGACCTACAGTTTAAAGTGGGATCCAAACCACTATGTGCCTCCACCGGGTATCGAACCCGGAAACCCTTGATCACAAGGCGACGATGCGACCACTGCGCCATCGGGGAGGCCTCCCCCATATTTGCAACTTAGCCAAAAGTGGCACAAGAAGCGAAGTAAAATAAAGCAAATCAATCAATCGAACATAGGCTCTCCGATTTCATAGAGTAGTATGCAAAGCACTCGGTCATGAAGACCCTCAAAATTGAAATAATAAGTGGAACAAAAACCTGATATTAGAGTACTTTAAGAGTTTAGGCAGATTAACAATTCACGTCAACCTACAACAATTTCACCTGTATTGTGTGATATATGGTTCTGCCCTAATATAATTGAACGAGCTCTTGCGATAATAGTTACACATTTCTGTCTTGCAACACACAACCTCGACTCGACACGATATGTGCACTTCCTTGCCCCTTTTCTGTATTTGTTTCTATTTAGGATATATTACGTTGCCTTTTTGCCTATTGGTTAATCCGTGGCGATGGATTCACCAATTGATAACATGGATGTGATGGGGCAAACATGCCTTAACTAATCATGGTTCGAACTTAAGACCTCTGTCTTCAAAGCACGTTACAATCTGCCACGTGTGTCTTTTCATCTCTAGTCACCATTAATTTCAAGAGGTAGAAAACGACGTTACTCAAACAAATTGTATAAATAATTTCCATGACCATAAACACTTGTTGAGATAAATCCATACCCTCGTAACCTTCTAAGTAAACGTCGACCTAGTTGATGTCCCAGGAACCCTTCCTTGCACGAAAATCACACTGTGTCCACAGGATTTACGACTGAACGCTTACTAACGTAATAGAAATGTGCATCCCCATTTCCATTAATCGTTCACTCTTCGTATATTTTAAGGTCAGCTAATTCGAACATACGACCCTAAGACAGCTACACATTGCCAAAAAACTGGAGTGTCAACAAAGTAATTACTGTATTTTATATATTTTATTTTTGGTAATGGAATATTTTTCCCTTCAGCTTCTTATTTATGTTTGATATGGTTTATTTTACTTCGCTTTTCTGCCACTTTTGGCTAAACGAGACGATGAGGATGAGCGGAAATGATGAAAGGACAGTCACAATGAACACCGAACGAACTCAATGCCAAGGCGGTGTTTAAGCAAGCTGTGTTAACCACTCTACCACGAAGGCCGAAATCCTTTCTAGTTAGGAGAAATCGTTCCTTGACAGCGAACTAAGAACAGTTAATATGCGTCACGTCAGAGTTATAATATTTTAAATTTCTAACAATCAATTGGGATTTACTCTTAACCATTTTTTTGCCTACATAAAAACTTCCACACAGTTAAGATCGTTTACACTAAGGACAACAGCGTTAAAGTCTATACTTTAAGGAATGATTAAGCACACTATGATGACGGAAAATAATAATTCACATGAATATAGTGATGCATTACATCGGTGAAACATTAATTTTCGATCAGGAAGAAATATTGAAAAACGCAGGGACACAATGACCAATTGATTTATTTATTCTACTTCGCTTTTCTTCCACTTTTCAGTAATCACATAGATAAGGATGAAAGGTGTATTAAGATTAAATTTGTGAAAGGCAATCACAAACCTAGAACACAGTCCAAACTCCACAGACCATTATACTGGCCTTGTGTCTAGACGCCAGATCCTCTTTAGTCTACAAAATACACTCCATGGTCACAATGACGTAAGCATTCGTAGAATAAATTTGTATATCATTCCCCCCCCCCCCAAGAAACTTTAGCTAAACTATTGCGCATTCTGTGATATGTTCATTACTTCTCAGGAACCACTCGCGGCCTGCAACTAGTTTATCCTGAAAATATCTGCGGGTTAGGATGTTAAGAGATACTTCAGGGAAAATATTCAAAGAATACTGTCACATACATAGAATGCTAAACATTTCTATTTTCTCATTTCTACCACAACCCTGGCGAAGAAAGGCGGCTGGAGCGTGGTGCTGATCGTATCCCCTCTAAAATGGACGAGCTCGAGAATATGCGCTGCCCTACTACCACATCCCCTAAATATGCCTTCATGGCACGTTGCTATACGCACGAGGAACTTTACCTAACCTTTATTACTACTAACTACTCATGCCAGGAATTTTGATATTTTTTATACCTTTTTTTATTTGCTCATTACTAACCTGGTTCATTCCCAGCCATAACAGCAATTAGTCGATGCAATAAAAATACGCCAAACTTAAAAAGAAACAGGTTTCGGCGTGCGGGAGCGCGCGCGCGCGCACACACACACACACACGCACACACACACACACACACGCACACACACACACACGCACAGAGTGGGGTGGGTAGGAACACAAAATTCTTCCACAAACTGCCCAGATCATGCCTGACAAGACTCCAACAGAAAGCTTTCCAGAAACAAGTTTAAGTGCGCATAGGGTAGTGATGGCCTTGTCTGCAACTGCCTTCCCCCCCTTTATTTTCCAATACAGGAGTCATGAAGTATTTCCAACTACCTTCCAATCTAACTAAGAGGAGGGAGACCTTTTTTTAAATTTCGCCAGTGTACGTTGATTTGTTATCTTTATCACATAACGGATTCATTAACAGCAAATCCAACAACAATGCATCTGTAGCAGGCTTTGCAACTATATGATATCTTATCGTTAAACTTTTTTTTTTGCAACAAAATGAAAATATCTTATCTTTGAACAGGAATCATCCTTACTGTCGTATTGATCTGGAAACAATTCAGTAAAGTGAAATTGTTAAGGGAGGTTTTGGGCCTAAGGTCAAGGTTTGTACTATCAAAGTGAAAATGTCTGGCAGAAGAATCAGCTACTATGCTCATTTTAAACTTCAAGCGATACGATATGCTGAAGGAAACGACAACAGATCTGCAGCGCGATATTACTATGTGGGCGATTCTAACATTCGTCGATTGAGAAATCAGAAGGAACAACTTGCTGCAACAAGTGGCAAGAGAAATATATTTCGCGGAAAAGGAGCCAAATTTCCACAGGTAGAAGAAGAAGTTTTGGCCTTTGTAAATGAGAGAAGAAGTGCTGGCTATGCTGTAACCGTAGACATGATACGTTTTCAAGCTCGTAAAGTAGCTTCAAAGTTAGACATCCGTCGTCAAGCTTTCCAAGCTAGTGCGGGATGGTGTTTTATGCGTAGGAAAAGTTTATCGCTTCGCCATAGGACAACAATTGCGCAACGTTTTCCTGCAGACGTTGATCATAAAATTGTTAAATTTCACAAATACGTGTCTCAGATCGGCATCGCGGATGAAACGCCTATTTACTGGGACATGCTTATGCACAGTTGCACCGAGTGGCTCGCACACCGTATCGATCAAGACCACGGGTGGAGAGAAACAACGATGCACTGTAATGTTGGGTGTTCTTGCGGATGGAAGGAAACTGCCACCGTATGTTGTGCTGATGCGTAAGAATGTGCCAAAGGAGGCATTTCCGCCGGGTATTATCATACGTGACCAGCAGAAAGGATTAATGGAAGAAGAACTGGTATTGGACTGGATAGACAAAGTGTGGAATAGAGGTCTGGTGCATTGCTGAAGCAAAAGAGTTTGCTCGTGTGGGACAGCTTTCGTGGTTACCTAACAGACAGAATACAGACAAAATTCCAACAGTTGAAGAAGGATTTAGCTGTGATTCCTGGGGGTCTAACGTCTGTACTACAGCCCCTTGACGTTTGTGTAATTCGCTCGTTTAAAGCTGCGTTCCGGAATCTGTATAATGACTGGATTAGTGTAGGAAACCACGAGCTTACAGCAACAGGAAAGATCAAACGTCCGACTGTCAAGTAAGTGTGTGAATGGATTCTGACAGCATAGGAAAGTGTAAAGTCGGAGACAATTGTGAGGGGTTTTCTGAAGTGCGGCATATCCAATGCCCTAGATGGTACCCAGGATGAAATGTTGTGGGATGATGATGCTAGTGATGGAGATGACAATACCTCTTGTGCAGAAAATATTTCAACTAGTAGCAGCAACGACAGTGAATAAGGGCTTTGAGGACTCAAACTGAATGATACGGTATTAATATGTAGATCATTGCGCTAAAATAAAGGTTAAAATACTTTTAAAATGCTTACTTGAAATTGGCTACCTACGGAAAAAAAGTTAATCGTGCGGCTTAACACGAGGTGCGGCTTATACACGAGAAATTTTATTTTACTGAAATCTAAGGCCAAAAAAGGGGTGCGGCTTATACACGCGTGCGGCTAATAAACGCGAGAATACGGATTGCAAATACATAGTTTGACTCCTTCCCTTATTCAAGAACGTTCCCTCTCGCGCTTTCCAGAGATTAAAAATTACAACAAATCGTCCTACTTGTGGCGCTACCTTTGTTGTGTAGCCTCCAAATTCTGACAAGTCTTACGTAGTTCGCTGTGACAACACTGAAAGCGCAAGAACATTTTACTTGCAATATTATGAACAACAGGGTTATAGAACATTCTCCGCCTTGCCTCCATAATTATTTCTCTACTTAAAGTCACATTATTCAAGAAGACAAAAACCTAATTTTATCTAATGTAAAGTGAAAAATTTCCTGGGAGCTCGAGCCCCTGATCCCAACCTTGGATACCATTAACAATAACAGGGTTATAGAACATTCTCCGTCGTGCATCGATAATTATTTCTCTCCTTCCTTTCTCCCCCTTGGATACGTGCCTGGGTGGAAATGATAACATCCAACAACCATAATTGTCATTTGGCAGATAACACTGTTTAGAAAATCACGCCACGCGACTGTAATATGATGTAATATAATAAGATGATCGATCATACGTGTTTTATATTATCTCAAGAGAAGAAATCCCCTCGAAAAAATCCCGATTGCGCAGCTGCCCCACTGTGGACACCCCTGACGGTCATTAGGGGGCACCATTGTTTTCTTTATTTCGTCCTGTTTTACATTGCGAAAGGGCCTCACCGATGGCGCAGTGGTAGCGTCGTCGCCCTGTATTCAATGGGTCCCGGGTTCGATACCAGGTGGAGGCACATAGTGGTTCGGATCCCACTTTAAACTGTAGGTCCAGTCCCGAATAGCCTTACTGTGCATAAGTGGACTTAAAACACCAACTCAACAATTAATTACATTGCAAAGTTAAGGCTATGGAGCCTTTTCTTCCACTTGACCATGTTTACACAATTTTTGAATATGGATGTTAGTAGTCTACATTGCAGTATTAAAAAAAGAAGAAAAATCTATATGTGTATATATTATAAAGGAACAAGGGCCTCTCCGATGGCGCAGTGGTAGCGTCGTCGCCTTGTAATCAATGGGTCCCGGTGGAGGCACATAGTGGTTCGGATTCCACTTTAAACTGTAGGTCCAGTCCCGATTAGCCTTACTGTGCATAAAGTGGACTTAAAACACTAAATCAACCAACAAAGGAACAAAAAATAAAAGGAAGAATTACATGTAGGGATTTAACCTGTACACGAGCACACACACACACACACACACACACACGCTTTTACCCTCAGATTATGGCCTTTTAATGCTAAACCTTGTCTACTTTGAAAAATTGAACTGTTCTTGACCCCTACTCTACCAGGTACGTAGCCAGGAGGAGGGCTGGGACTGAGCTCCCCCCTGAATTCCTACAAGCATCTAACTTAAATAGTGTGTAGTGGTAATTAATTTTACTTTCTTAGCAGAATTAAACATCTTGTAGAGTGCTATCCACTAGTATTGCTCGGCAAATTGTCCATGACTTTTTTCATCAATATTTATCTTACATCCTATGTGTTTTTAAGCTTTTTTTTGTATGCTGGTGCAGAAGTTGTCAACAGCTTGTTTTGAGTTTTCTTTTAATTCTTGAAGCTCATATTGTGTCAAATAAAGTGCACAAACATGGCTATGGACAATTTGTACGGCAATTCTCATGGATCCTACTGTACAGTCATGGACACTTCTGGGTTGTAACGATTCAATTGAAAGTTCAATTGTTATAACCCAGTAGTTTCCGTGACTGTACAAATACTTGTAATGTATTGAGAAATCCATCTTCAGTGCTTTCAACCACACTTTTTCGCTTTCAGATGTCGGCTGCTGATAAGGGATGATCTACCCAGAAATAAAATTGTGGCTACAGGCGCCTGCCATCCCCAGTTTCGGCATCCAATCGCCACTATTTATTTCCAATGTATGGGCAATTTATTCTGCAAACACTTAGAGGTAACACAAGTAACGAATAAAATATGTGAGAGTGTTAATAACAAAATAAAAGAATTGTTAGAGAACGAAATTGGGTAGTTCAATTGCGTAGGAAATAATGCGCCCCTTTCGTAGTTGCTTGGAAGTTTCGCAGGCTTGAAAATACTTACTTCCTTCAGAGCATAATATTATTTTACTAGTGTGATTAGATTCCTTTACAAAAAAAAATCTAAGTAAGAATATTATGGAGGGCACCTGCCTCCTCTTGTACCCCCGTGCGCACGCCTATGGTTCGTTGCCATGCCGATATCACCTGCAAAATTTTCAACTACTCTTCACCAGAACCGTCCATCGGGCAGACGACAGAACGGGAATGGGCAGCAGGTACAGTGCGGGAGACAAATCCTCGCCTCTGATTGGATAATTCTCTAGATGTGGCATAGCTTTTTGCAAAAAAAATTCACGCAATCGGGACGGGAATTGTTTTTTTTTAAAGGTAGTGTCTGCTGCCACGTTCTTTTTCTGCTGGAACCTCAAAAAAATGCGCGTGGCAGTATACTCGGTCTTTGTTTTATCGTGATTTCATCATTCTATGTATGCAATTACGTCTGTAACACATACTGTGAAGTTGTAGCGATTACTTTTACAAAAATGTTTTAAGATTAGGTCCCTCAGCATTCTTCTAATAATAAACCTAAATGCTATCATAGTTAGGTTAGGTTAGGTTTTTCTAGCATTAAATTAATATCGCTAAATGCTTTCTAAAGAAAAAGGTTCTAAATTACCTGTACATTCATTCCCACTAATCATAAACTTGCATTTCTCTCGTCTCAATCTGTTATTAATCCTTAATCCTGTTACGTGACAGGAGCAAATTTGACGCTTATTCTCACTGCTAACACGTGCGTGGCAGCAGACTTGGCCTTTTTTCTAAAATTCCCGACATTCGGGACGGGAAAAATTCGCAATTTCGCGACAATGTCGAGAAATTTTCGGGACGGAAATGTTCGAAATTTCCCAAAGCTCTGGAAATCTCGAATTCTATACGTGGTTTTCATCTTAAGTGATTGTTTTCGCATTTGTGGTACATAAACTAACAATTTCCGATAAGTTCCATACATTTACAATGCAGAAAACGTGAAGAATTAACGACTTTTTAAAATGACCATTCGGTATTTCCTAACTGCTCGGGATGTCTAAAACTCGGGAAGTAATTTCCTGTAGTCGGGATCGGGCGGGAAATTTTTTTCCCCATCCCCGTCCTTATCTGCATGGCGATTGCTTCTTTGCGTTTGCGGTGCGCGTTCGTGGTGCGGGTAAGTACCTTTTTCTTTTTACACTTTCTGTTCGGTTGGAATTAGTATCACAACACTTTTTCCTCGTCTTCTTCTAATACGTAGCGTAAAAGGTAGGCATGCGCATGTGCTCGTGCAACGTCATAACAATGACGTCAGACTTGAACTTAAATGTGAATCTTGAATCTTCAGGGCCAAACCACACGATTTCTAAGCTCTTGTTTTAAATGGCGGCGTAGCAACATCATTACTTAAAAACTTGAACGAAGAAATAAGTCATTTATTGTGAAAGACTGTCCTCAAAAATAAGCACAATAAAATTGGAAATAATTAATTTAAAACTAAAGATTGCCTCACATTCAGTACATTTTAAAATTGTATCAGAATTCTTAGGTGACAGATTAATCAACACACTTGAGCAACAAAGTGTTGTGGCAGCAATACATTCAAACCTCTCCTGCAACGAAGTGATGTGGCAGCAATACATATCCGTTTCGTATCTTTCCCACTAAATGCTTGCCACATGTGGAGAAATATTTCATTTTAAGCTTTATTTCTACATATTTTCAAGGAGTTCTGCCATTATTTTGTGAAATAATGGTTAATTTTTAAAGAGCGTCCAGAGCGTTGTGGCAGCAATGCATACTCGTTTCTTATCTTTCAACAACATACAAGCCATATGTCTTGAAATATCTGGTTTAAATTTCATATCTACAATTTTCAATGATTTCTGTCTTTTTTTTTTTGTCGGATAAAATTTAATTTTTAAAACGTCTTCCTTCAACCCGCTCCTGCAACGAAGTGTTGTGGCAGCAATACATATCCGTTTCGTATCATTCCCACTAAATGCTTGCCACATGTGGAGAAATATTTCATTTTAAACTTTATTTCTACATATTTTCAAGGAGTTCTGCCATTATTTTGTAAAATAATGGTTAATTTTTAAAGAGCGCCTCTCTTCAACCCAGAGTGTTGTGGCAGCAATGCATACTCGTTTCTTATCTTTTCCACAACATACATGCCATATGTTTTGAAATATCTGGTTTAAATTTCACATCTACACTTTTCAATGATTTCCGTCATTTCTTTCTTTTTTTTTGTCGGATAAACTTTAATTTTTAAAACGTCTTCCTTCAACCCGCTTCTACAATGAAGTGTTGTGGAAGCAATACCCTATCCGTTTCGTATCTTTCAAAACTAAATGCATGCCACATTGAGAAAATATTTTATTTAAACATAATTTCTGCTTTTAAATGGATTTTCTCAAGGAATTATGCCATCAATTTGTGGAATAACGAATATTTACAAAGAGCGGCTTCCTTCAGAACACTTCAGCAACAAACTGTTGTGGCAGCAATTCGTTCAAACCTCTGCTGCAACAAAGTGTTGTGGCAGCAATACATATCCGTTTCGTATCATTCCCACTGAATGCTTGCCACATGTGGAGAAATATTTCATTTTAAACTTTATTTCTACATATTTTCAAGGAGTTCTGCCATTATTTTGTAAAATAATAGTTAATTTTTAAAGAGCGTCTCTCTTCAACCCAGAGTGTTGTGGCAGCAATGCATACACGTTTCTTATCTTTTCCACAACATACATGCCATATGTTTTGAAATATCTGGCTTAAATTTCAAATCTACACTTTTCAATGATTTCCGTCATTTCTTTTCTTTTTTTTTTGTCGGATAAAATTTAATTTTTAAAACGTCTTCCTTCAACCCGCTCCTACAATGAAGTGTTGTGGAAGCAATACCCTATCCGTTTCGTATCTATCAAAACTAAATGCATGCCACATGGAGAAAATATTTTATTTAAACATAATTTCTGCTTTTAAATGGATTTTCTCAAGGAAATATGCCATCAATTTGTGGAATAACGAATATTTACAAAGAGCGGCTTCCTTCAGACCACTTCAGCAACAAACTGTTGTGGCAGCAATTCATTCAAAGCTCTCCTGCAACGAAGTGTTGTGGCAGTAATACATATCCGTTTCATATCTTTCCCACTAAATGTATGCCATGTGTGGACAAATAATTTATTTAAACTTTATTTCTACATTTTTTAAGGAATTCTGATATTATTTTGTGAAAGAATCCTTTAAATTCTTAAAAAGCATCTGCCTTCAACCGGAGTGTTGTAGCAGCAATATATATTCGTTTCTTGTCTTTCCCACAACATATATGCCATATGTTCTGAAATATCTCGTCTAAACTTAATTTCTATTCCTCTTAAGCATTTTCTCAAGGAATTATTCCATCTTGTTGTGGAAAATTACAGTGGCGTCTCGTGGCCTCAAATTTGGCCGGGGCTTATTTTTTAAAGAATTTAAAATATAATGACAATTCACATGAATTACAAAAAAAAAAGTATTTTTTTCTTCTAGACTACAAAACTGGACTTACTTTTTTGAAAGAGTTTAAAATGTAATGACAAATTACATGAATTACAAAAAAAATGGGTATTTATCTTCTTCTAAACTACAAAACTGGACTTTTTTTTTAAGAATTTAAAATATAATGACAATTCACATGATTACAAAAGAAACAGGTATTGTTGTGAAACATACCTTTCTACGAAAGTTGACTTCTGTTCTTCTGCTCAGCAAATTTTGTTATTACTTTTTCGTTGAAGCCCTCTTTGTTTTAAATGTATTCTATCTCTATTGTAAGCAAGTGCCAAGGCATTTGGTCTGTCTTGTCCCATTGCATTTCTTAAGCAGGTTTTAATATGCTTCAATGTGCTGAAAGATCATTCAGATTCAGCTGTTGCCACTGGAGTTATTAAAACTATGTTTGTCATTTTTACTGTTTCTGAAAAGGTACCCTCTAAATAATTTTAAATAAAAAATGAATGCAATCTACTGATAGAGTTTATGTTTTTCAACTATTCACTACAATAAAGAACACGAAGTTCCCTCTTTAGTTTTCCCTCTTCTATGAAGGGATAATAAATCTGGGAAGATGCCTCTGTTTAAAGATTGTTCTCTTTCATTATGTCCTCGTAGAGCAAGTTCATGTCGACCACAGAATTTTAAGCAATTGATAATTCTATTTAATATATGCCTATTTTTCCGGACAAATTCATTGTATCTTGTAATTGACAGCCTATGTTCTTCATCAATTTGTGTTCGAACATCAACCCTGCCAAACTCACTCAAACATATAAAACACTACAGAACAACACGCGAGATCGAACGCGACACATCGGAGCTAGCCCTGAATCAGCACTCAAATCCACTGCACTCTTCCCTCCTCTCTCTGCTAGCATGTGACCTTCACTGTAGCACAGGTGGGTGTAGGCCACGCCTTCCTTTGCGACGTGCCCCGGAAAACGATAATTGACATCAATGCCGCTAGGAGCGCTGTCGTATCCATTGCAACAGACGATGACTTGTGTCGCCCCTGTCAACACATGATTTTTCAAGCAAAAAAACTATTCAATCTGTATTATATTAATCTATGTTGGAATCTTTTCTTTAAAAATGTGTTATTGTTAATGTTACAATGGGTAATGAATTGTTTAACTTAAATGTTGAAACTATAGAAATATTAAACAACTATGTAATAACCATGGTAAATTGTAAACAACAATATGATATAAAAGAGCTAGATTTTTGTGAGTCTGCGGGACATTCTCCTGGTTGCCGAAAGGTTGATGGTTCAGGGGACGTTGGGGAATATCTTGCTTCAATCTCCGGATTGGCTGGAGTACTTGTACTCCATTTTGGCGGATATTCACAAACCCAACTCTGAATAAGGTGTTCTCCTGCATCATCAAAAGACCAGGGTTATAAACTTCGGTATAACTAATAGGTTTAGGCCTACAAGTTATACCGGGTGAATTGTCTGTTTGGAAAAGTGTTTGTATAACATCAGAAGTTAAATAAATCTTCGAGTAAAAGATCTTAAGGATCTTTCATTTCAACCTTGCATAGGTGATAATTAAAATTAAATCCTACACCACAGACCACGCAAGGGCTTGGTCCTACTAACCCTTAGAAGCCTCTGAGAAGTCCGATAAAAGGGTTATAACAAGACTAACATAAAGCCCTAAAGGCAGAAGGTGCGTGTCAGACTTTACGTGGGTAAAAATCGCCTTTTAAAAGACTGTGTGATAGTTATGCGTTATGGTGATTGATAATTACATGAATACATCCGTTTTTCTTTAGGGGCTAAGCCCCGGAAGCCCCAAGGGACGAGACGCCACTGGAAAATTAGATAATTTTTAAAGAGCACCTTTTTTCAAACCACTCCAGCAACAAACTGTTGTGGCAGCAATACATATCCGTTTCTTAGCTTTTCCAGTAAATGCATGCACATGGGCAGAAATATTTTATTTAAACTTCATTTCTACATCTCTTAAGGGATTCCTCAAGGAATTCCATAACTATTTTGTGTAATAATGGTAAATTTTATAAAGCTCCTTCCTTCAACCCGAAGTGTTGTGGCAGCAGGTGCATATTTGTCACTTATATTTCCCACTGCATGCTTGCCGTATGTGAAGAAACCTCTAATTTAATTGTCATTTCTATGCTTTCTAAGCATTTTCACAAAGAATTCTGTCATTATTCTCATGGAATAATGAATAGATGTTAAGAAGCATCTTTCTTGAAACCACTCCAGCAACAAAGTGTTGTGTCAGCAGTTTATAACCATGTCTTACCATTCCCATTGCTGAAATTCCACAAAGCCTCATCGAAAAGTAATTTCTATCATTACAAAAGATTCTGTCATTATTTTATTGAGTAAGTAATGTTTTTAAAGAGTGTCTTCTTTCAAATATGGGTAACAACTATTTGAATAGATATTAGAATGAGCAGCCTAAAAAAAAATCTAGCATATTTTGTATTACTTTTTGACACTGTTAGCTAGTCGTGAAACTAAAGTCTATACTCAGGGCAAGGTTTGAAGCAAAAAACTGTAACAACCGCCATATTAGCCAATTTCATTCATGAAGTTAATGTAGTGCACGTATTCAGTCATGAAATATTTTACTTATCACTGTCAATTCTTAATCCGTGCAAATATGTATGTAATCTGTGTGAACAGGTACTAAAATTTTGGACATGTTAATTTAATTTGGACTGATGTGTGCAATTACTGTCGGATTAAAAATTATAGATACTCGAGTTTCGACTCCAATTAAAAATTATCCAGTAGACCTACATAAAAATGAGTTACATCAAAATTTAGCTTATTCAATTCTGTGTTAATATATGCTAACCACTTTCTTTTTCAAGTATGCCTTACATTCTTAATCGTCGTGAGAAGAAATAAAGTGCATTTTTGTGTTTTGCAAACCATTGCTCTCTTTGAAATTGTATAAATTGTATAAATAATCGTGATGAAATTTTAGTACGGTGTAGGCAGAAAGGTTTTAAACAAAATTCTTAATTATCAGATTTCCAAAGTTTGTAAAAATAATGTTCTTATCAATCTTGCGAAACAACTATTTCTTGGTATTGGGTAGTTGTACAAAGACAATATTGATCTTATTTGAAGTTGATAACATCTGTTTTTAAAATCCATTATCATTGTCAATTGACACTGCGAAACTGATTTTATACAGTTTTTATTCATTACATTAGGCACACACAGGAGATGTACTACGTAGATTTTTGAGCGAAAGATGCATGCTTGACCAGGACTCAAACCCAGGTCTCTGGCATACTGTGCCATTGCTCCACAAATGAGCTACCAAGCCAGCCTGGCATCGCCTGATTTATCGCTGTTGCTGTTTTGCCTGTGTACAGTGTTTCCAAGGCAACAGATCCCATTGGAGTAGCTCTTGCAAAGACGAATACACACAGGTAAAACAGCAAAAAATCAGGTGATGCCAGGCCGGTAGAGCAATTGCATGGTATGCCGAAGTCAGGGTTGTTCGAGTTCTGCCTTTTTCACTGAAAAATTTACGTAATTTTTATTCAAGATGTAGTCACGGACACTGCCGGCTTGTAACAATTCCATTGAAAGTCTATGTATTCATTACAAGCCAGCAGTATCCGTGACTGTACATATAACATTGTAATACCGCTCAAAGTGATCCCCGCAGTTTTAACAACCCAATCTATAATGGCACCAAGGCAACCAAACACAAACATAGAACTTCTTGTGGACATACCTAGGTAGCACATGAAATGTAAACTCCGTTAAATTATCCAGTTACACCCCCTCTCACTTAATCCTGATGAATGTACAGAACCACTAAGGTTTCTTGGCAATTATATTCTTATATGACAGAAAATTTAATGATGTTTATAATTGAACTTTTGTAAGAGGTGCGCATCATTCTTTTCCCTTTTGCATAAATTATAATCTACTGTGCTGTCATTCATTGTTAATAATGTGCAGTAAACTTGTGCATGAAACAGTATGTAATTGAGATATTTGTTGAAAATATGTGCATTTGTCACTATTTAAAAAAATATTAATTAAGTACTTACATACATGACTGAAGTGTGCCACTTATCAAGTTACACAAACAAGCTCCCGTGACCAAGTATTTCCCTGCAGAGGCCTTCACAAAGATTAGCCTTTGTCAGAAAAGTACCAGGATTGATTGTTTTTCAAACTATGATACTGAAAGATGCACAATGGATGTTATTTAGTCACCTTATAAGTGTTGTGAATACAAATGAGCTTGGAAGTGGCTCTGCATTTACAATGCCTTTGACGAGTTTGGCTTTAATGACTTCAAATTCCATATTTGTATATAAGAATTCATTTAGTTTGGTTTAGTTTAGTTTAGTTTATTTGCGTGGCTTTAATGACTTCAAATTCCATATTTGTATATAAGAATTGGTTTAGTTTAGTTTAGTTTAGTTTATTTGCGTCCAAGGACTACCGGTGTGCACAAATTACAGTACATGGTAATAAAGGACATGTCCATACTTACATTACAATACAATACTACATTAATAGATTTTACAAATACAAAATATATAGCCAAAAATTGTAAAAAATTTGGTCTTACTCTGGTATTATATCAAAATCACAAAAAAAATATAACATGAGAAGATATAGAACATTGCAGCCTACTTCTAGGTGATACTAATTATCCACTTTCATTTGACATTTAATTTTACAAGAATAATATGTGATTATACTGCATTATGTACATTTGTCTTATGTAAAAGTCGCTTCCATGTATTCAGCTATAGAATAAAAAACATGCTTCAGAAGCATTGATTTTATCTTGTGCTTGAATATCATCAATCTTGGTTCTTTCCTCACATCTTGTGGTAGTTTATTGTAGAGATCTATGGAAGAGTTTAAGGGACCTTTCTTACATAAGTTAAGGCGGCAGTGTTTTATGTGAAGTTTGTCTTTATTTCTTATGTTTAGGCCATGTATTTCCTCATTTGTGGCAAAGTTGGAAATATTTTGCTTAACATAAATTAAGCATTCATAAATGTATATGCAGGGAAGAGTTAACACATTAAGTTTACGGAAAAGAGTTCTACATGAATAAGTTTTCTTTACTCCAGCTATGATTCTTATAGCTCTTTTTTGAAGCATAAAAAGGACATTGGAGTGGCCCTTGTTACCCCAAACCATAATCCCGTATCTTAATTAAGCATCAAAGTTTGCCATATAAAGGCACTTGACAGTTTGGGTGCTTGAGATGTCTACCATTTCTCGAAGGGCAGAGCACACACTACTTAATTGTAGTGTGTTTATGCATTCTGTATAGCTAAGGTGTTCATCCAGAATGATACCCAGAAATTTTGAATTTTTTTTAGGCTCTAGTTGTGTATTCCCAGATATTAGATTGAGGATTATTTGGTTTCTGGTTTGGATTGTAGAAAATGTAATGTAATTTCTTTTTTTGCTGTTGAGGAGTAGATTATTATTTAAAAACCAGTCATCTAATTTGTTTAATACGTTATTAGCCTTAGATTGTAGAGCATCTTTGGAAGTGTCTGTTACTATAATATTTGTATCATCAGCATATAATATTGCATTTGCCTCAGGTATAACATTTGGTAAATAATTTATGTACATAAGAAACAAAAGAGGGCCAAGAATACTTCCCTGAGGCACCCCACATGTTACACTTTTCATGCTGGAGTGATGATGTGTTATATATCCTTTTGCTGTGGTGTGAGCGATTTCTATGATTTGCTTTCTATTGGTAAGGTAAGATTGAAACCACTTTTGTGGTAGTCCACGAATACCAAGTTTTTGAAGTTTCCACAGCAATATCTCGCGATTTACAGAATCGAAAGCTTTTGATAGGTCACAAAAGACTCCTACCGTGTGATTACAATTATTCAGCGATTGTGTGACACATTCTACTAAGTCTGCTAATGCTGTTTTCGTGCTTCGTTCAGACCTAAAACCACGCTGCGACAAGCTTAAGATTGAGTGTTTACTACAGAAATTTTCTACTCTCATTATTATTGCATGTTCAATAATTTTTGAGAAGACTGAGAGTTGCGAAATGGGCCTGTAATTTGATAAATCCTTTGGGTCATTTTTCTTCAGTAATGGTTTAACAACAGCTATCTTTAGCCTGTCTGGGAAAATACCCTGTTCAATGGAATTGTTTATTATATGTACTAATGGTTGACATAGGGAACTATAACATTTCTTAATTAGGAAGTCTGGTATTTCATCAATGCCGGAAGATCATTTGTTTTTTATACGCCTGAAGATTATCTTTAATTCCTGTTCAGTAATGGGGGAAATGAACAAGGACTTGTCATTTACTGTTATGTGTGTAGAACATTCTTCTGGAGCAGCCATAAGCCCATTCCTTCTATTTGGAACTGCATTTACAAAATACTCATTGAAAGCATTCACAACATTAGGGGGATGTTGGACTTCTTTTCCATTAATGCATATCACCATATTATTACGTAAAGATTGGTGTTTTGTTGATGCATTTCTTATAATTTCCCACATTGTTTTACATTTATTGTTTGAATTATTGATTTTACGGTCATTATGATTAATTTTTGATTGGCGGAGTACATTTTTATATATTTGCTTATACCTCTTGTAATATTTCAGAAAAGATGGATTGGGATTCACCTTACTTTCAGAATAGAGCATTTTTTTGTTTTCTACTTGAGATTCTGATTCCGTTTGTGACCCATGGTTTACACTCAGTGGATATGATAACTTGTTTAGGTGGAAAACATTCATTGTGTAACAAGATAATTTTGTTCAGAAAGAGATTAAATTTTTCGTTTGTGGAAGGTAAATTATAAATATCTTCCCAATTTTTGCTGTTTAGTTTTCCAATGAACATGAGTATGGAACCTTCATCATATTTACGTTTCTGCATCTTTAGTGGGGTTCTATGATATTCAGTAGCTTCTCTTTTACATGTGAGACATAAAAATTGTGCTTCATGGTCAGAGAAGTGGACTGATATGTTTTCACATTGAAACTCTTTTGAGTGTACACTTATTAACATGTGGTCAATGAGGGAGAGTGTGTCTTTCGTTATGCGCGTGGGTGTAGTTACAATTTGCTTTAGGCCAAAAGTGTTTATTGTGGCTTCAAAGTGCAGTTTCCATCCTGTATTTTTTAGAAAATCAATGTTTAGGTCCCCACATACCACAATTTCACATGTATAACTTTTTAATTCAACTAACAATACTGACAGATTTTTTATGAATATTGTATAGTCTGCATCAGGTGTTCTGTAGCAACATACTATTATTAAATTATACTGTGCAAGACGTACAGCACTAACTTCAAAATGTTTTTCTACAGGTTTCACAGTTTTGGGGACAATTTGTTTGGCAATTATATAATTTTTTGTAAATATGCCTGTTCCCCCTCGTTTTATTAGAGACCTTGATGAGAAACTAGCTAGGTGGAAATTTGGAATTTGAAGGTAAGTAATTTCATCTTTGGACAGCCAGTGCTCAGTAACACACAGTACATGTGCATCTAAACATTCATCGGTTAGGAGCATTTCTAAATCTAACACTTTGCCTGTAATACCTTGAATGCTTAGATGCACAATATTGCATTGTATATCTCTCTTCTTCATTTGAGAGAAACTATTGGGTGTAAGACCCTGTTCCTTAGGTTTAACATTTACAATATTTGTTGCATTTTTACATTTTACAATAAAAAATCATCTTTAAATTTATCTTATTCTATCGGATGTTCGTGCAGATGGTTCTTTTTGTTTTACATTAACTCTTTTGTCATTTTCCACTTCCTTGCCTTTTTCAACTTTTCTCACTTCACTGTAATGTTCATTTTCTTCACTACCTTTTTCATCACTTACCATTTTACTGCAGTTTTCACCATTCATCATAAGACAGACGTTTCCGCTATTTACCACATCACTATATTTCTTTCCATTTACCACTTCACTTTCCTGATTATTTATGGGGTGCCATTTCAGTTCAATAGGATTGCACTTTCTTCTTTGGTTTATAATGTATTCAGTTATCACCGTACCTATTGCTTTTGACACCTTTTCTTTTCCAGATCGGTTCAGATGCATGCCGTGATTTGTGAAATTGTTTCTCTCTAGCCTGCTTACATCAACAATATCGACATTACTAAAGTTTTTACACAGGTGTCTGATATTCTTGTTTGTCTATTTTATGGCCACATTAACACAATATTCTGGTATGAGATCGTATCTCGTTGGTATATTAACTACGATCACTTTAGAGATTCTTATTTCAGGTAGTTTCTTTTATAATGTATATATCACATCGTGACCTTCATTGCATGCTACATTGTTTGCACCTGCCATTAGTACTACACAGCTGCTGATTTCTTTGTTTTGAGGTTTTAGGCTACTTACAACCTGCCCAATTTTTGCACCTGGCTTGACAATACCTAACACTGAAACATTGCCTAGCTGACTCTGCACTTTTTCTGCCATTCCTCTGCCATGACTATAGATGAGCACTTCTGGTTGACTAACACTCAATTTTTTCTATTTTCGAGATGTTTGTGGTTGTGTTTTTTGACTTCACATTTCTTCTGTACGTTCTTGAATTAGTTTCTAGGTGTATTTCTTCAGTCTGGAAATCTAGTAGTGTAGAAAATCTGTTTTTACTCTCGAAATTTATGCTATCGATGTGATGTTTTTTCTTTGTTGATTTCCTAACCACTTGAGTCCATGAGGATGTAGTATTTGTTATTTCCTTTGCCTTTTCTACAGTTTCTAGTCTGTTTTTCAGGGCTTCATTTTCATTTTTTAACTCCTTTATATCACTTTGCAGTAGATTCACTACCAGCAAAAGATTCGCGAGTTCCTCATTTTCAACACATTTTTCTCCGTTTTCACATTGCGGACAGAACCATTCACAGTTTTGGTCGATTTCTTCATCGGCATTCAAGTTGCCGCACTTAAAGTGTAACCATTCGTCACACATGTCGCACAAAATTCCATTTTTTTACAGATCTTTTACACTTTGCACATTTATCATCATATTTTGTCTTCAATTTGAGAGGAGCTGATAAAAGCACGTCTTCGCTCATTGGCGCCATCTCCGAATGTAAGTTGGAGCTACTGTATATGATTTGATTTTCAGTTACAACTGGTTACAAATCTAAAAACTATACAAGATTACTTCATTGTGATAATTTATCCACAAAAGAACTACATTAAACGATTCAAAGGCAAGTTTGGGAACTCAAGTTTGTTTGAAGACACTCGACTTACATGAGCTATTTAAAAAGACACATTAAATAAATTTAAATTGCAGCACTCAAACTTAAAATATTTATTTTATAAATACTGTGTTGCTTGTATAAAAATATCAACACAATGTGTCTGTAAAATTCATGATATTACATTTTGATTTGATCAAGTTAAGAGAGTTTCTCTGCTCACAAGTATAACTTTTTAAAAATAAAAGCTGATTAGTATTCATCAAGATATTCCATCAATCCAAAAGATGGCTGTGTCATCATATGTGCTGAGAAGCACGTATTGCTTCTGATACCTCCAGAAATGCTCGTAGTTGAGTATAGATATCAGAAGGGATTACTTTGACAGGACCAAAGGATCATTAGTTGGAGAGTTCATTATATGTATAAATACTTTATAAAATCAGTCCTGGAACTTTTATGGAAAAGGGTATATGTTCCATAAGAAATCACTGCTTGTCAAATGAATGGAATTATTGCACACCTTACTGACCAGCTTTATTTTAACATACATTTTAGAAATGGTGACAAAAAATTACTATTATCCCATTATATAGTATATCAAGGATAAATTGTGATAGTGTGTGAATTAATGTGAACAATTTGCAAAACAAGCATTGCAATTGTAGCTCAATTTTAATTATATCATAATCGGTTTCAGCTGGTACATATGCAGCATGCAGCTTACAAACTCCATAACAACCATGCTTTCATGTGACACTTGTTGCACACTTTCGCCGCTCAGTCACTAATATTCAATCAAGTTACTGCATAAATATAACAATAAGCAGAGTTACCCTTGCACCTTGTGTGTCATGAACACACATAGTTGGATGCAGAAGAGTCATATGCTGGTCACATTTAGACCCCAAGATACACATTTAGTTGAATTTGGATGAATCACAGAGCTACTTTATGCAGCAACAAGGCTGGAAAAAATACAGACTTTAGATCACTGTTCCTTGGACTTCTGTTTGGCAGCCAGACACCCTAACTGGACCACTATGGCTCGATTTGAGAATAAATGCATGGGAAATACTGTGGCAACACATTTGTTGCAGAATAGACACTTGATAAAGATTTTCATAGCATCTTACTATGTCCTGCACTTTTTGAATTTCATTTGTGAAAAAAAATTGTGGAATTTCAATTTTACATTTTTCCACATTTTGTCTCCTTTCACTTTGGTCCCCTGAAAAATGTAAAATCTAGATTCCACCGTACATACAAAATGTTTGAAGAGCCACAGTGATGAATAACTTAAGAAGAAACATTTGAATGATAAGAAATCCAATGTTCATTACCAAAATTCAAAGTCGTGTATTACAATGACAGCATTGAAAATGCTAAAAATTCTAGTTGTGTAAAAATGAAGTAGTTTTCAAATTCATAAAAGGTATTAGAGAAGTTCTGAGGTATCTCCAAAGAACAGTCTTTCCAAGCAATACATCTAACATTTTTCTATATCTAATAAGAGAAATTCATAATTTATGGGCATTGCAACCATATTTTGGACTATTGGTAATACCAATGCCCTACGATTTGTTTCACATTGAATGAGAAAGAATTGATGATGTCAGTCTTTCTCTCGCATTCCTCACCCTGGCATCAATTACAAAGGGATCTAAGTGGTTCATTAGATCCAGTAGTTGACAACTAATTTAAAATTTCATGTCATTCACATGAAAAATCAGCTTCAATTCTTTGCCCAATACATAGCCCTTGTATGTTACATTGCATTCAGAAATCTGATTAGTCCAGAAACATGTATATTGCAACACACTGTAGATTACAACACCACTTATATCTTAACCACAAAATGATTCCCCGAGCTCCGATAACCACTTTTAGATTAAATATTTATTTACTCATTCATTTGTGAGAAACTGTAATGACAAGCAAATGAGACAATACAATATTGAATGGAATTATTTCAACAACTTACTTTCATGCTGTATGACAGTATTTTCTTCTTAAAAACAAGTTTGTTTCAAACATAAAGTAAGTGCTATAGATTTCATCTCTCAAAGTATGTGAATATGAATATCAATTGAATAAGGTTTATAAATAAACAATATTAATAAGATTAATACTACCACCAAGTTTGTGGAACACAAAGGTGTCTCTTAGGAGAAGATACCTGAGTACCTCATGTGTACATTTCCTTAGGGATTCCAGGTCTGCACTTATACATGTCATTCTGCTCTTAAGAACAATCAAACAAATCCTTTAAATCAAGAAATATTAACATTTATTACAATTTTTTTAAAAAATAATACAAGCAATTTTAAAACATGATAAAAATGTACTCCTCTTCCAAAGATATCTTTGTCGAGTTGTACCAGAAGTATGGTTTGGTGTGAGTGCAATTCTTCATGAATCCAATACTGAAATAAAAAATTAAAAAATTTTAAAATCCAAACCACATAAATACATTACATGTAATTTTTCTTAGAACACGTCAACTTATGGCATGTACAGTCACGGACACTTCTGGGTTATAACAATTCCATTAACTTTCAATGGAATCATTACAACCCAGAAGTGTCCATGACTATACAAACATAGACACTTGAAGGTTCTATACAGTATATTATCTATTCAATGAATCAGTATGTACAAATAATTTTGTTGACCTTAGATTCAGAGCTTGAGTTACTTGTCTTTAGAGTGAAATATGCAGCAGAGGGAAAGAAACAATACAGGAGGTATGGTGAAATCAAGAACAGCATATGTTTGCGATTGCCGTAACTGCTTCACCATACTGATATTGTACGAATGCAGTAGACGTTATTTCTTGTGAATCCTTATATTTGACGAATACACATGATTGTATACACACAATAACAAATACAACTAAATTGTGTTCGCGCAACACACATGCACGTCTTAGTTGAATGTTTGACTGCAGCCGAATGAGTGTCTTGAGGCAGTGTTGACAACTGTACATGCTGCTTCACTGGCGTGCTGTAAGTCCCACTAAAACCTGAACATAAAAACGCAATATCATCATCATGGCAAGAAATACACTAAAATGAAAGTAATACTTTTGATTGATTGATTGATTTAGTTTATTTTACTTCGTCTTTTGTGCCTCTTGGCTAATTTGCGAAGAGGTGGATGAGTGATGAAATGGATATTCACAAGGAACCAAGCCCGAGCAGGATTCGAACCCGGGACCCTTGGCGTCGCAGCTAACCACTCAGCCACAGGGTCCAGCAGTAATACTTTTGGTAATACTTATGCACAATAATAAAAACATATCTAGTAGAGCGGGCATGTTTCGGTCTTGTCTGGGTGATTATTACAATGCAAAAATGTAATATAACAATATACATTTATTAAATGTAAGCTTAATGGATATGCATTGAATATAAAAATATAAATTCCATTTAAATCTTTGTCTACAACAACAGAAAGGGATTAGCTTCTACAAATGTTGAGAAAGCTCTCTTCAACACAAACTGAGTCTCATTTAATTTTATACAAAAAAGAATCTAAATGGCCTGCCATTACTTTGCCCATCCTCACATAAAACTGCAAATTACTTGATAAGTGCCTCAACAAATGAAATATCAGAGCACTTTTGACATATTTTTCACACATCAAAGGTGGATGACATTGGTTGGAAATTGCCATCACACCATGCTTTGAGATCTTTTACAAATTCTTCAAAAGACCCAAATTCGGCTTCACTTTTGAAACAACTACCACCATCCAAGCAAAAGTCCTTCATTCTACTTTTACATTGTCGGGAATTGTAGCTCTTTACTTTAAACTGCCTGCTACAAAGAAACATGTCAGAGAGTTCTTTCATTATTTTTAATATCCTTGCAGGTAGCTTTAAAAGAGAATTTAGAGCCACATAGAAATACAGCTTGCAGCAAATTTGGAAGCAAGACATCAATTTCATTAAACACAAAGACTTCCAGAAATAACAGAAGGAAGCAAGAAATGTTACACAGAAAAGGAAGACAGGATAAAGAAACACAAGAAAAACCAAATGCTGCATATAGCCACAGGAATAATTGACCAAACAACACTACTAATAACAGATCTTCACCTTTGTTAATCCTTTATATGGGATACATATATGAAGAGATGAAATCCAATTCTTGAGATATGCGGAGGTAGCTGAGGCTTTGAAACACTAACTTAGTCATAAAATGTATTGTGTGAGGGTTAACTGGGGAGTAATAGAATTCAGTATAATTTGTGTCAAATGAATCATTGGAATAGTTCAAACAGGTAATGAGGGCAAGTAGTGTAATTGATGATACTACTGGGTCGATAAAGTATGAACCCCCCTCAGGCAGATTTGACTACACTTAAAACTAGCTCAACATGCCCATATGAGTTTTTTGCTCAAGTGTGGAACCCTGTCTAATCCAAGATTTTTGTAAAAATGCCCTCGGGAATTTCCCGTGAAAGTATGACCCCCCTCAGATTGATTTGCATACACTTATGAAAGGCACTTCTGTGAGATTGTTGTCCATAAGCTTGTTAAAAATATGCCCCTCTTGATATTTTTTTTGGCTACACTTAAAACTAAGCCAAACGTATTAACACACCCACACACACACACACACACATATTTACTTCTGGTTTAAGTTCAATTGGGCACCAGGCTCAACTTGTATATCTAGTATTAAGATAATGTAATTCTTCTAGAATTGCTCTGTGACTCTCTCATTTCTTACATCATAAACATATGATTTTTCACCTATGAGAATAACACTACATATGGTGTCATCAGGGAGTGTATCGTGGAATTCACAGATAATTTTAATGTTTGTCCTGTCATTAACCACAACTTGTTTCCTTTTTGAAGTGTTGATGACAAACATGGGTCTCTGTGCTTTGAATTCATCTGGTGTGTAATACATGTCAGTATTGCCAGTAGTGACCCTTTTGTATGCTGTAAATGCTTCATATAATTTAAGAAAATCATCCTTGGACATGTCTAAATTATAATTTTCTCTAGGGAATACCTCATTTCTGCCATTTTTAAGATATATGTTCTTGATGTTGCAGTTATCAAATCTACTTGAATTTTTTTCCTGATTAATGTGTCTCCAGTCTGAAACAGTACCACCACAAAATCCGGCATGTCGTATTGTATACTGGAGAATGAATTTGTAGCATCAAACTCATAATAAGTACCAGCGGCAGGCTTCTGTACACATTGATATGTATAAAATTGTAAAGGAATCTGTGGATTTTTTATTATATCTACTTTGTATTTAAGAGCATAACTGACTTCATATTCAACAACTGGGATTCTTAGCTCCATAGTCTGAATAATGCATTTGCCTTCATCAGGTAGGGTATTAGGCAGAGCTTCCCCTGTAGAGTTTAATGTACTGTACCTCATCAAAGCATTATTATCATTGGCAGCTCTTCTAAATGTGATTCTTAAACCACCCTTCCACATAATATCTTTGTAATCTGAGAAGAATCCTGGCAACAGGCGCATTGGAAACAGCACTGTGTGGCTCTTGGATAAAATTTTATCACCAGCCTCAAATCCACCTATTTTGTAGTAAGAAGCCTCGGTTTTGGATAATTTTAGTGTGGCCAAAGCTGTGGAGGTAATGCCGGGATAATCCACTCTGTTTATAACAACACCATGTTTTCTGATCTCAATTTCAGAGAACAGATGTGGCACAAAATTATCTACCAATCTTATATTTGAATTTGCCGGATAATCTGTTCCATCGAGCTTTACAACATGAAATTTGATGTATAGATCTGCTCTGTGGGGGTGTATAAAGCCATCCTCTACATCAAGATCAACCTCAATCTCTGTGTTGGGTTGATTTAAATTTGCAAATGTCCTCCTGTTTGGGGGGAATGATTGTAGCTCATAACTCTCAATATTTTCCATTTTTTTTGTATGTATTTTTATTTAAATATTAATCTCTATGATAGCAGTTGTTGTGGCTCCAGCAAAATCAACTAATTCTTCTTTTTCATTAGTGACCATCAATTCAATGTTATCTATTCTATTATGGCACACAGGAAAATATAATGTTGGGGATGGAGTGTAGATGATTGGCTCCATAAATTCAGAATTAGGTTTAAATGTTGCGATGATGCCAGTTTGTTTGTGAGTGCCTATGCCATTTGATTTGGTGATCATACCCTCGGCCACATTACAGTGAATATTCAGAGTCTCTATGGCTAAGAATTTAGGTATATTAATAGCAGTGTGTTTGATGGCCGGTTCAAGTTTTGTGTTGTTCTCAAAGCCTAACAGCTCTCCTATAGTACCCAGATCCACTGTTTCTGTAGCAGATACAATCTCTACTCTGTGAGTGACAGAATTTTGAGTTAATTCTATACCTCTGGGTAATTGAGCATTTAGAGTGGACAGATTATATTGCCCTGGAGTGATGACAATTTTTTGATCCCCTACTGCAATTTTGTTGTTGTGGTGTGTAATATTAGGGATCAAGTACATGCCATAAAATGCTCTGAGAGCTATTGTTTTGGGATACACTATCTCATCATGTAATTTGAGTTTCAATATTGAATTTTGGCTGGTGAGATGGAATATCCCCATGATGTTTTAAATACCAAAAGGCCTTTTGAAAATTTTCAATTGATGGTTTATTTATTTGAGACAGATATCTGAGAACAGATAAACACAAATGTCCACAATTAACATCTTTGAAGTTTTGAACACGGGCATTATTGTAATAAAGATTAGTTGATTTTAGATATTTTACTAAATTTTCAGGTGGAACACCTCCAAATGAATCAAACACAAATGCCTCATCTATTAAATATTTAAGATAACAAATCCAGTGAGTGCCCTGATTTTTGTACTTATCCAAATTAACAATGCCACACTCTTTGTTGAGTGGTTGTTCTGGTAAAGAATCAGACATGTACACACCTCTAAAATTTTTGATGCCCAGTGGCTTGATTAAAGCTTCAATATCTTGGTTTGTAAGCGGCTCTTGTTTTTTTTTAAACTTATTCATGGCTCTCTTAACACCTTTGCCTTGTTTCTCCATGGCCAGGTTATGGCGCTTCAATTCATCTAATTCTGCCCTATTCCTATTGGCATCTATTACTGTTTTTGCTATGGCAGCTGATCCCCCAGCCAAGCTCCCCACAGCCCCAAGTGCTGCTAAGATGGCCGGGATAGTAAATATGAAACCCCCACATGTGATTTTTTCCTGGATTGCTGTAATTTTTTTAATTGGGGGGTACTAAGCAACAATTTCATACCATGGCCCTTGGCAATACAAGAATTTTTTTTTCTTGCGCTGCTTTTTGGTTAAAAGACTATCAATAGTTTTAAGAGATTTAAGACCTGCATAAGGTATTTGATACATAACACCCTTGGCCTTCATTCTAGGTTTATTATATACATATTCACAGCCCCCACCCCAGTTTTAGCTTGGTGTTCATAGCTATGGTGGTCCCCAATGCTGCTATTTTTTCACTTAAAGAAGCATCTTTGCTTACAAATCTACCAAATGCAGCCTCTTCTAATTTCTTGTCTGCAACATGTCTCTTGTCAAGATCAGAATGTGTGTTGTATGCTATGTCATGGTCTCTACAAGCAGCATCTAGGGGATTAACACCAGGATCACCTCTGTTTAATCTATGGTCCAATTTTGTACCGGGACCACAATACTGATAGCCTGGAATATGTAGTTCAAATGGCAGCTTGTTTATAATGTCATTAACCAACCCCCGACCCTCAGAAATATTCCAAAATTTAGGTGGTAGAGTATTAATAATTTTTATAAGATATCCAATCCCCTTAGTGTCATTCACTATAAAATTAGACAATTTTGTGCTTATCATATCCATAATTCCAACCTTTTCATTGTAAAAATTGTGGTTGCCAGCATTTTCCTCCCCAGCTATCACCAATAACCTATCTACAAGTTTCCTGACATCATCAACCCAGACAAATTCTTTAGGCAGGGTGTTGTATTGTTTGATTCCACTGCCAGTCTTAATTTGAGACCATATGGGCTTGATTAAGTTGTTATATTTTGCTCCACTGCTAGACTTGACTCTTTTTTGTGTGGGATCATTGTTCTGGTATAGAGCATCTGATTTTATTAATATTTCTTTGTAATGCTCATAGTCTTGATCTGTATAGCTGCCAGGTCTCTTCCTAGTCATTAGTTCCCACAACCCAGGTGTGCCGGGATATTTAACAAAACCACCTTTTTCTCCAACATGAGATTCTGAATATACAATTAGATCATCTCCCATAAATGTTACTCTGAAATTGCCAATTCTATGTATGATGCTACCATCACGCTCTGTGTCAGCATATAAGCCAAACACCTCATCTTTGTTGTCTTTAGGTGTGCTTAAATATTTTTGA
This sequence comes from Lepisma saccharinum, assembly GCF_977018435.1. Taxonomy (NCBI): domain Eukaryota; kingdom Metazoa; phylum Arthropoda; class Insecta; order Zygentoma; family Lepismatidae; genus Lepisma; species Lepisma saccharinum. The sequence continues at coordinate 119,741,507 of NC_139230.1, forward strand.
GCAAGAAGACCCAATTCAATAGGATCCAGATTAGCTTCAATTCTTCGAGGAGCAACAGGACTAGGTGTATGAATACTGGAAAGTGGGGTGATTGGATAATCTAATATGTTCCTTGCAGCTACAGGTACAAGCTCTGTGATCAAATTTTGATTTTGCTCTGTAACAGTTTTGATATTTTTACCTAATTCACTAATAGCATCAATAATAGGCTATTCTGTTTGTTTGTGTTGTTCATAAATTCCTCGGTTCTGTGATTTCCATCCCTTAAATCTTTTTACAAGATAATCTCTTAATTTAAGATCATCAATGATTGGCCTTTTCATGGTTATTTATATATGTTTCAATGTCTAGAAAATTGTTGATTTTATTTCTGTATTTGCCACTATTGGGTTTTCTTGTCATATCAATTGTGACAAACCCATAACTGTTTTGATTCCAGCACCTACTGCAAAACTTGGAAAAATCATTGTAGCTCAAGTCCCCACCTACATATTCATCATGTATGTGTTTGAGGTTGGTATGATCTTGATGAAACACACATATAAAATTGTTGTTGTCTCGGATCAGCTGCTTCGGTATTTTAGAAAAAGTCTGTGCCAGGTAGAAGCAATCTATGTTTTTGTGCCGCCCCTGTGTAAAGAAATTTCTAACCTTGTTTTGATTATCCAGTATAATGTCATCAAACACAACAACATAATTATCGAAACATTCATGGAGTGGCTTAACATCTGATTCAAAAGTGGCAATATCCAATCCATCATATAGCTTCATCAGCTGCTGATATTTTAATTGTTCCAAGTTCTTAGAGAAGACATACAAGTGCCTGTTTTTCCAATCTAACCAGTTGGGTGCCAATAAAAAATTATCAATCATTAGTGTAGTTTTACCACAAGCTGATGGCCCAACAATAAGACATCTAATATTATCAGGCAGCAACTTGCCATTTCTCTTAATCTGCTGTTCAGGTTCTGGCAGCCTCTTTATAACATCCCAGGTGCTCATATTATCACTTTGTCTGCATTGATCCAGCTGTGTTCTGGAAGTCCTAGCCATTTGACAAATAACTTGTTGCCTTTTCTGCGGATGATTTTTTCTATGAGATATGTGTCAGGCTGTTTAGTTTTGCTGAGTTCTTCTTCATAGAATCTGCCTTTGAGAATTTCTCCTCGGTGATCTTTTATTATATATGTGTTAAGGGTCCCAGGTTGAACTTGAACCACTGTAAATAATTCAGTGCTCCAGTTTCTTGTAAAGCCTCTTTTGAATAAGTGCTTATATTTGCTGATTCTTACTTGATCACCCACCTTGTATTTGGCCTTTCTTGTTGTTTGCTGGTATCTAGGATAATAAACAGTCCTGATCAATTTTTGCTCATCAGATGAAGTTACTTCAGAGGGTTTCATGTTGATTGTGGAATGGACCGAGTTGTTATATTTATGTAGAAGTTCTGGAAGAATATTAAGCCATTTATAATTACCTTGAAGTTAAATTGTTTATACATAAGATTTTTTAGGGTTTTGTTGAATCTCTCTACAATTGAGGCCTTGAGATCACTGTAACTCGAATAATGTTGTATTGACTGGCATTTAATAAATTGTTGGAACACAGAATTATAAAATTCTTTGCCATTATCTGTTTGCAAATAGCGCGGTGATCTTCCACTCTGATTGATGATTGTCCTGAAGGCTTCTGTAACACATTTTCCAGTCTTGGATTTGAGTGGCACAGCCCAGGCAAATTTTGAAAATGTGTCTATTACAGTGAGTAGATACTTGTAGCCCTTGTTGATTTTGTCTAAGTTTTTCAGCTGTCCACTTGCCATCTCAATCAAGTCGCTCTGCCATAAATCATCTATGCCTTTTGTGACTACTGGCAGTCTCTTATAATTATGTCTGGCTTGTCTGTGTAATTCATCAACAATAATTTGTCTAGACATAATATGAAAACAAGAATATTGCAACTATGGGGTGTTCAGCAGCTGATACTACAGGATTTTCTAAATACAGTTTGTCTCCTATTTGTATATTAAATTCCAGAGAGCCATCATCTTCAGCAAAAGATGTTTCTAATGTATTGGGATCTGTAAAATCCTCTAACTCTACACTGGTGATTTTTGGTTTGTTGTCAGCATTTGTTATTGATAATGTGGGGTAGTGGTGTGCCTGTGGTTGAAGCCAATATTTGATCTTGATTGGTCTCAGTGTGCCCCCAACAAAAAACTGGTAATAAAATTGAGCAGGGGACAGCATATATATTTTGCCACCTGGTGTAAATGGTGAATCATATTCTTTGTTGGGGATGCTGTACAATTCAAGAATTACTGTATGTTTTGGATTCTCGATTATGCCGGTTATTTTTTTTCTGCTGTAAGCAATCTGCTTGTTACAGATTCAAGGTGCTCATTGATGGTCCTAACAACATCATCATGGCCTGGCTTGATTTTTATGTCCACAACAAGTTTTTTGTATTGTTGCACAATCTCTTGAAGCTGGGTGGCAAAAACAGACAGGGCATTTGCTTGATTGGATTCCATGGTCCCTAGCTGTTGCTTGATATTAGCTACAATTTGTTGCAAATTTTCAATAACTGCCAATTTTGAATTTTGAGCAGTAAGATCATGGACCTGTCTTCTGATATCCTCAAACAGGGCATGCAGTTCATTAATATGTTGATTAGTTGGTAGAGTGGCCACTGTCTGAGTAAGTTGTTTGATCTCTGTTTGGATATTCTTGATATCTTCTGATTTCAATATGCAATTCACAGCTCTCTTAATATTTTTAAGTTCCTGTGATGTAGGCAGATTTGTTACAGTATTTTGCAAAGATTCAAGTGCCAATTTCACATTATTTAATTCAGAAGCATCAGCCACATTTTGCATAGCATTTTGAAGCAGGGCTATATCTGCCTGAGTAGGTGTTGATTGTTGTAAAATTTCAAGTTTTGTTTGGATATCATCGATCAAGTGATGAAAATGAGATAGTTCAGATTCAGTGTTGAGGTTTTCAAGCTTTGTGATCTGTTGCTGGACACTGACAAGTGTGTCTACAATACCAGGCAGGCGAGATTCTAGAGATTCTTGTACACTTGTCAAATCACTTTGCACTGCTGCTATTGTACCCTCAAGATGGGTTATGGTACTTTGAATTTTTCCAAAATCTTCATATGTTTCAAGTTGCAGCTTAATGTTGGCAACACTCCGAGTTATTGCACTCAAAGCATCAGAAGATGGCAAGTTGTTCATAAAATTTTCAAGTGTCTCAATTTTTTCTTTAACCTCGGCTATGGCATTGTTCAAGGGGTCCAGATTAGGTATCTGGAGTGATTGAATCTGTTCCTTTAGAGTGGAAATCACTAGATCAAAATCTTCTTGTGATTTTATGCTTTTGACAATTGTTTGGAGCTGTGTCTGGACATTATTAATCTGCTCTTCCAATTGCTGTTTCAATTGCTCAGAGTTGGTGGCCTGGGTCTTAAATTTGGCTTGAAGAGCTGCTACAGCTTCTTCTAAACTTTGAAAATTATCTAATGTGGCCAAATCAGTATATTTCTGAAGCAATAATTTAAGTTCAGAATCAATTTTAAGAAGAGGGTCCATGCATTGTGATTGCAAATTTGTAATTTCTAGTTGAAGACTGGCATTCAGTGTGGTTTGTAAAGCTTGCAAATCACTTCTTAATTTCTTGACTCTCACATCAAGCATCAGAATCTCATCACTGTGATCTTCATGTCTTGTATGGCCAAATATATCATTAGGCATTTTGTTTTAGTGGTTATTTATTATTGAATATCTGATTCTTAATTCTATAAAAAAAGGTATAAGCTTGTCATAGGATCCCGGGACCTCAATATATAAGCAGTCACCAGCAGAAACAGTATAAACAGTGCCAGAAATCATGTTTGAGTGCTTAATTCTATAAATATTTCTCCCTACTGAAATCTTGACATTACCCTCAGGGGTTGTAATAAATTGGAATTGCCCACCTACAGGTAATTGGTAATGATTTAAATTATTGTTAAATATGTACAATGTTTTACCTGTTTCATCATCAACATCTGTAAGTATGCTGTTCAGATGAATAATTAACAAAGCACTTAGTTTAGATATTATATCAGAAGAGGGTTGTGGTGTTGGCAGGTCCATAAGAGCCTGTTTTTTGAACCCAAATAAGTTCATAGGCATGTTTATTTATTTCAAATCATGCTCTGTAATTGGGCATTGATTACCACTTTTCAAATCACAATGACCCCATGGTAAAGTATGTATGCCACATGACAAAATGCATCTCTTATCATCATGTGGGTCCAGAGCCACTTTTCTTACAATATTGCTAGTCAACAAGTGATCCACGCTCTGAATTCTGGATTCTGATGTTCTGATTGTGCTACATGATATGAGGCAATTTTTGTAATCTTCAAATTCAAGCTCTTTGTCTACAGTCACTCTGCCAATGCCCTTGGCCTTTTTGGCAACAGCGCCACTACATGTTTCAAAACTGTACATCTTGGCCCTTAACCCAGCAAATGCCACAATAACATCACCAAGTGTCTCATCTTTTAACTTGCCAGGCACCTTTCTGTTGTGGTGTTTAATTTTTGAATGTTCAGTGGTATCAAAATATTTAAACAATTCAGGCTGTGCTATATCTTGATAAACATCTTCTGTTTGAATATCAAGAACAAAACTATCTGTGTCCATGTACATCAGTTTTACACGATCCTTATAAAAAGGCTTCAACACATTATAAAACAATTTTAACATGTGTAATTTGGCCAATTTCAATATCACAGCCCCTACATAAATAGGCTTATCAAACTTAATCTTTGTTTTTTAATGTTGAAAAGCGCCATATTCTCATCATAAATTCTTCTGTAATTGAAGTTGGGCTTTGCAATCAATTTTTTGCTCCGGCTGGGGTCAGTAATTATTTTAACATCAATATGTTTTCTGACATTTTCTATTGTTTTGCCATACAGAGAATTGACCATCAATTTAAACAAGGTCTTATCAAATTGGCTCATTGCAGATGTTCGAAGCTCTGTGTTTGTATCAATATATGGTTTCAACCATCTTGAGTGCCTGAACCTCAAAACTTTTCCAACTTTGGTCACTTGAACACCATGATTCATCAGGAACTGGAGGTTTTTGTAATATAAGACATAACCCTGTTTCGGCTCTAGAGTCATCATCAATTTCTTCTGTTTAGAGCCAGGTGAACACTTAACCTCAGGAATTGGGGGCAGATCAGAAAATGTGTTGTGTAAATCATCAGGAATTGTCAGATCAACCTCTAAGAACAGGCCATAGTTACTGTCATCAAAATCCTTAAGATCTTCAATATTGAAATCTTCAACCCACTCAAGCCCTGCAAATGGCAGTTTTTTCATCATGGCATAACCATAGAGGCTGTTGGCATCTACATACAGTATATAATTTGATGGCAGTGCTGGATCATAATCAGGAATATATTTGTTATTTGCTCTGGCATATCTCTGAGAACATTGCACCATGCCTCCTCTTATACATTGTTCCATAAACAGATATATATCTTGATCCTGGATCAGATCCAATTGCATTTTAGTGTTTAAAAACATTGCAGACCATGCTAGGCCCGGAGCACTGTAAAAATACATTGGATCCAGCTTATAATTTTGCATGGAAGGTTTTCTAAATGCCTGAAGTATATCAGCTAAGAGAGTGACATCAAGTTTTAAATAAGCCTTGTGATAATCACCAAATGTCTGGCATTTTAAATTGTTCCACATCAACTGGGCATAGTGATAATCTTCATCAGTGATTCCAGATCCTCTGATTTTGCTGTAAAACTCTTGTTGTGGTGGCAGAGAACACTCATCAAATTTAGAAAAATCTGCAACATAATCATATGGATATACACCCTTCCGCCTAATTAATTTCAGGTCCTGATTTGGAAACAAAGCACATGTGATTTTGAATTGATCATTAGATAATTGAGTGGCCAGTGTAGCCAGGCTAGCCGATAAAATTCTGTATGAATCAAGAAATCTTAAGTGAATAGGAACACCATTAACTTTAATTATTTTGCTAATGGCAATATATTTTTCATTATTTTCAGCTAAAATATTTAAATTCTGCTTGTCAAACCCCTCGTACCTGATCAAATGATGAAAATCATAATTGGATGCACCATGGCAAAATATAGGGACAAATTTTGGTCTCTGGATCTTAATATTACAGCTATTACACAGGGCCATTTTGAATTTACCATCTGTATGAGAATGGTGTTTCACCTTGATATTTGTATCTGAAAATTCAGAATCACATACCGGGCATTTTTCTGCATTGTTGAAATCTTCAATCTGTTTCTCTGTTAAAGGCAACATGGGTTTTGATTTTAATAAAACATTAGATGCTATGTTATGGCACTCATTTTCTATTCTATCTGCAAATTTTTTGATGGCATCTGCTCCCATGTATAAATTTTCTTTACTAACAACCCCATCCTGTACAACCACATAATAAAAACTAGAAGGTTCATGTAGCTGGTATGATGTAATTGAAGGTTCATCAGGATCTGGGCTACAGAATGCAAGGGGTTTGAGATTTGATTCAAAATCACAGACTATATATGCTGGGTGTTCCAACAAGGCTTCAAATTTTTTGAATTTGGCATTTTCACTTGGATTAGGCATCACCATATGAACAGGTTTATGGTCGCCACAGTATTTCAGATGCTCAATTAACTTGTTTTTAGCAATTTCTGCATTCTCTTCCCGAACCCCATTCACCATTTTTTGACCATCAAATACAGACAAACATCTTCTGCACAACTTGAATATTCTATGAGTTTTGTCTAGTTGTGTTCTGACTAAAGCTTCAAGATTATGTATCAGAGTATAATGGCGTGTATCATCCCCTTCAATTAAGAGCAGATCAATCGGAACAGCAGAATCATCATCAAATGTACTGATTCTGAGAGGTGCTATCAAGCAATTGCCACGGCCAGTAGAACAAATAAATACATTAATAGATAATTGTTTACCATTAATATCCCTGGCCTTTTTTTCAAATTTATCAATATTCTGAACAGACATTGGATATTCTAAACCCTCCATTGCTTCATCAAAATCATTTTCATGCTGTTTATAATAACTTATTCTCTTTGGATTATCTGAAACTGGATACAAAGCACCTAAAATACACCACAGAAAGCATTTCTGATCATTATTTTCTATGTTAAGCACAGCTTTTTTGTTTTTAATATTAGCAGGTAAAGGCACATATGTGGAACCTTGTAATGGGCTGAATTCAGAAATATTAACATAGAGCTTGGGTGGAGATCCGCATAGGCTCCATCCAGACTCTTTTGCCGCAAATTCAGAGTGTTTAATATTCAATTGATCTATCAAACTGCTTATTATTTTGTCTGAATTTGCATTTGAATATATAGGTACAGTTTCTGTTATGTGGGGCTGTGTAAATTTTGTGCCATTTGGCTTCTTATATTGTGTAAACAATTTGAGGGACAGCTTATAAGAGCCATTTTGTGCATTTAGAATTGCCTGCACATCAGGATTTATACTGTTCAAAAAATTCTTAATGTCACATCTTGGCTCTGATACAAACCGGTAATCCCTTAATTGGCCATTAAAACTGCTATGGATAGGTGGTGCATAGCGTGGCTGCTTTGCTGCTCTAGCATTAACAGGTGCTTCATGCTTCCTTTTCAGACCAGATGTAGATGGTTGTGGGGGCAATGTTGATGACTGTGCAGAGCTAGTACCTTTATGTTTATAAGTGAAGTATCCATGCTATATTTTCTATGGCATTTAGGGCATATTTTTGTGGGAGTTCTGCATTTGTCTGGATTACAATTCCTTTGATGCTTAGCCCAATTGGGGCTAGATATATTCTTTTTGCATTGATTACAATATTTTTGATTTGGCATTTTTGTTGTTGTTTATTATATAAGATTTCCTGGGGTCCAAATCAAAACTTTATACTTAATAAAAATATCAGTTGGGTTCAGTAGTGTGATTTGTGTGTGTGTGTGTGTGTGTGTGTGTGTGTGTGTGTTAATATTTTTGGCTTTGCTATTTATATAAAATTTCTTGGGGTCCTAATCAAAACTTTATACTTAATAAACCTATGACAGGTTGTTAAAAATTCTGTATATTAAATCAAATAGATTTGTAATTCAATTTATACAAATCTGCAATATCTTTGTGTTTAAAAAATATGAGCAGCTCTGCAACAACACACCCTTACTCTTCAACAACTCTCACAATACTGGCTGATATGCAATGCAAAATCTCTTTATATAGCCTAAGCACAGACCGCATTGAAAACATCTGAAACAATAAGCCAATCAGAATATAACACATCATCACATTATGTCACAACCAACCAATCAGAAAACAACACATGTCTAATAATTTTTTGCATAATATTAGGTAATAATTTGTTGCAAAACATGATGCAATAAAAAGAAACCAGAAATAGGCCACAAGTGGGCCGGAAGTAAATATGTGTGGGTGGGTGTGGGTGTGTGTGGGTGTGTATGTGGGTGTAGGTGTGGTCAAGGTCAAGGTCATCTCAAGGTCAAGGTCATCTCAAGGTCAATATGTGTGTGTGTGTGTGTGTGTGTGTGTGTGTGTGTGTGTGTGTGTGTGTGTGTGTGTGTGTGTGTGTGTTTGGGTGGGTGTGTTAATACGTTTGGCTTAGTTTTAAGTGTAGCCAAAAAAAATATCAAGAGGGGCATATTTTTAACAAGCTTATGGACAACAATCTCACAGAAGTGCCTTTTATAAGTGTATGCAAATCAATTTGCGGGGGGTTATACTTTCACGGGAAATTCCCGAGGGCATTTTTACAAAAATCTTGGATTAGACAGGGTTCCACACTTGAGCAAAAAACTCATATGGGCATGTTGAGCTAGTTTTAAGTGTAGTCAAATCTGCCTGAGGGGGGTTCATACTTTATCGACCCAGTAGTATCATCAATTACACTACTAGGGCACCTAGGGAAGCTATATTCATCTGCTTTGCACTAGAAAATATGAGAACAAATTAGGTACATCATTTTATCTCATGGCTCAAGGATTTCAATGAACAGCAAATTATTTACAATGAAACTGATTCATATGAGTTTCTCAGTATTGCTGTCTTTGTTGTGCAATGCATTTATTCTAGTTGTAGCAACATTTGCACATGAACTTTGTTTTGTTAGAAGTGACCACAAATCGTTTCATGATAGCCAGAGGAACACTTAACTCCAAAACTGAATTTTTAGGTTTTGTTTAATTGATCTCCTCTGAAAAGATCTATTTGGAGTGAGATCAACACCTCCATCTCTTCCACTTATCAGTAGTCATGTATCTACAATTTACTAATTTGACATTGAATACCAATGCGACACGAACTACTCATGTCTCATGATTGCTATGTAATCTATGGAATGTATGCATACTACACAATCTGTCAAAAGCTACCTTAAGTAATTTTTCACATGAGTATGACTAATAGAGCTGAGCCAATACCACTTTGAACAGATATCCGCACCCAAACAAAAGTTCTCGGGTTACCAGATAGGTTAAGCTGATGTTGGCTTCCAACGTTTCAAGCGTATACATTGCTCTCATCATCAGGGAATATAGAAATGGAGGCCAGTGTAGTGTAATCCAAGAACACTTGTTTGAATCACTTGTTAGAATTCCTAGATATCCACATCAATGCCAAAGCTCTTACTGATTCCCAAGATACCAATGCTTTAAAATTGTAGCAATTAAAGGCTGTTCAAAATGTTGATCAATATTAGTGGGTTAGTTCTCCACTCCAATTACAAGCACCAGTTTATCAGAGTTTTGTCTAAAATTATTGAAGAATTACATCAGGCTTTCAAGTAATCACAGTTTTCACACAGATTATTGGTGCAGATTAAAGTTCATAATTTAAATAATTTTCAAGATAATTAGATAATGCCCTAAGTGTTACATGGCATTCTTGCAGAAAACCATGCAAGACCAAATGTTGGAAAAGTATCGGCCAGTATTAGTGAATAAAATACTTTATGATACCGATACCACTGGTATCAGTCGATACAGATACATTAGCATTGGGATTGGCTCAGCCCTACTTATTACTTAGCTATAGTTTTTTAGATTGGTGACACTGGTAAAAAGGTAGGCTTCATCCGGAAATCCTCCACCCTCGAATTCTACCACATTTCAAATCTTTTTGTCCAAAATGTAGTTTCTTAAGAAAGGGTGTTTTTAACCAGCGTGGAAGGAAATTTTTCGAGATCTATGTGCTACGAAACTTGCATTTTTTAAATATTAAAATTCCTTACATACATAACGTCATTACGATTTTTCAGGGCTTCCATCATGGATTCAGTCACATTTCTTTTTCTTCCTATGACTGACTTGTGGAATGGGATAATTTGCGATATTTAATTTTTTGGTACCTTGAGTGAATTGTCGAAAAATAGTGTTGGGCAGGTTCTAACATGCCTTTAAAGGGATGCTATAGAAAAAGGTGGGGCTGCGGAAGTAGGGGGCGGTAGGTCTATTAGCCCAGGGACGGAGCCTGGAATCTGTGGCCAATTTTTATGGTTTAGGCCTGAAAAAGCGACTGTTATATATCCATCGGTACGGGTGTGGGTGGCTGCTATGAAATTGACATGGCCGCAAGTAGACTTCCACCTTGCAACTTTAAACGGCTGTATCTCCACTTTAAACAGGCTTTATACTCGTAAATATTTGTTTCCACGCTACAGAATTTTCTTTTCAACAATATGCAACACACAATCTTGCTAAAAAAATTTCATTACCGAAATCGAGGGTGCAGGATTTCCGGATGGACCCAAAAGGTATATATGGAGTAAAATATGGAATACTGTTGACTTTTGGTCACACATGCAACTAGTATGGAAGTTGTGCAAAGTGATCTGAATATGAAGAGCAGAAAATTAAATAAAATATATAAAATTCAAACTATGAATGTTGAGACTTACCATATGAGTTTATTCTTGACACACGGTAATGTTCTGTGAAGATGGAAATACCATATTCCAACTTAAAGTTGTCTATTGCATGTGGGAGAACACCTGTAAATTATGAAATTTGCATAAGCATTGTTGACATAGATTTATTCGAGTGGTAAGACAAACACATTTGTATGACAATTTTCATCCATCTTGGCAAACTTTGTGTGTAATAAACAAAAGATGAAAATTTAACAATCATGGCAAAAATTATTCCTACATACAAATTATATGCTGGATTACACCCTAACAGCATTTTATGAAGAAAAACTCATAATGCAGAAAATTGTAAAATTCTGGAAAATATTATGTAATTTATTGTTTTATTGGGATTTAGAAAAATTTCTTCACATGACATAATTTGCAATAGCAACTACATACATCTCATTGCACAATAAAAAAAATCCTCATTTCTATAAAATAGAACCTTGTATTTACAGCCAATGTACATTCACAAACTGACTATGGTTCATATAGTGTCTAGAAGAATAAATACTCAAAGCAAATTCTACATTATTGAAAAAGATAAGTACATTAGTTTATACAAAATTTATTTTCGGAACTGCATGGCACAGTGGTAGCATCGTCGCTTTGTAATCAAAGGGTTCGATACCCGGTGGAGGCACATAGTGGTTCGGATCCCACTTTAAACTGTAGGTCAAGTCCCGATTAGCCTTACTGTACTTAAAGTGGACTTAAAACACCAAATCAATGAATCAAACTGTCATATAAGGCAACAGATCACGATTTCAAAGCATTTACCTGAATCAGTTAATTGTTATACGATTGCTTCTGACAAGTAGCCTAGGTATGGGACAAAATAAAATTTGAAGGAACATTGAAACAAGCAATCAAAGCTTTAACTAATTTTTCTCTCAACAATAACAACCAAGACAAACTCCCCTTCAGTGAGACTGACATTAACTCTAAAAATCCCCCATGAGACAGTTTTGAATTATATTAATGATTAATTAAAAGTTTAGTAGAAATTATTGAATTTGCACACACAATTCCCAGAAAATAATGCTGAACATTTCTATATTGAGCACCCAGCTGTGTTTAAATTCACTTATTTCCTCCTCCCAGAAATTTTACTCACAGGCGAGTCGAGGCCTACACTTTCTGTATAGCTAGTTTAGTCTTACAGTTGTTATCATAGCTACAGAATTGAGCGAAGCAAATTGTCTGTTAGGCAGATAAAAACTCAAGTGTACAATACTGTACAGAAAAAAACTTACATTATGAAGCTGTGCTAATGGAAAATTAAAAATAAAACCTAAAAAAAAAAGACGAACATAATGAAATAGTGTGAGAGTGGTTTGTCTCTGCCAGAGGAAAAAAAAATCACCACATACTAGGTCCCATGTTACAGTAATATGCTAAAAATGCCACTCAAAAAATGGGTAAGACTGAATTCAAAGCATGTAATGGATGGTTGGACATGTTTTGCAAAAATAGACCATTATTGAACAGCATTAATTTGCCTTACAGCAGAATGATTCGGATATGCTTAGTGTGGTTTCTCAGGCTAAAAGCATTTTAGGAAAGTCAAGCAGCCAAGAATCTAAAATGTGTGCAGAAAATCCTGTTTCGCTACTGGTAAAAAAAATTGTTGTGTGCTATTCAGTGCAATGTTAGTATTTGCGAATAAATACTGCATGGGAATAAAGCACTTATTTAATGTAATCTCAGTTTTTATATATAAGTATACTGGTCCCTTCTGATTCAGTTTATGGTGTGTTCCACTGTATTTTCAATAAGTAAGGTTTAAGGTAGGCAAACACAAAGAATAGTTTCACCACTATATTTTCATGAAACACCAACACATACGAAGTCCAAATATGCATGGAATTGCAACTGTCATCAAGCTGAACCCACAATATGAAATAAACAAGTTAAAAATTACAAACCCCATGAAATCAAATTAATTTGCAAACATAAAATATCTAAGAACATAAAACTATTAGATCTCATGGTAAAAATCATGCCTAAAAATAAAATCTGATAGTGTTTCAGGGTCTTGAGAGGTTCATTAGGTCCAGTTGATTTGCTATATTTTACTTCACTTCTTGTGTCACTTGTGAAGAAGGGGATGTGTGATGATTTGATGAATGGACACTGATAAACATCCATGCCCAGGCCGGGATTCGAACCCCGGACCCCTGGCATCATAGTGCGATGTGCTAATCACTCAGCCATGTGGGCCGGCCCATTAGATCCAGTGGTTGACAACTAGTTTAAATTGTTCTATTTGTCAAAAATCCTAGACATAATCGAACTATTACCACAGAGAAATTAAATTTATTACTCTTCATTATTATACCATGATTTGAAGGGTGCATATCAATTACAGCAAAATAAATATATTTTTCAGGTGTTTTTGGTATTTTCACCAGGTGGTAAAAGCTAGCTTTTGACCTATTTTCACCAGATTTTAAGCTTCATGTGTATGATCTGCAACCTGGCCTAGCCTGCTGCACGTATGTGTGTATTCTTTAGTTGTTGATGTGTGTGAAGTTTACGGCAGTGTGTATTTATTTTTCGTGCAGGAGACAAGTACGTTTTTCTGCATGCCATGGAGTTGGAAAACTACCGCAAGGTGTTCGCATGTGGACTGGTGCTGCTAATATGTCACATGACATAAGTATGAAAGGGTATGATGTTCTTAATGGTTTCATTGCTAGGTTAGGCAGGTTAGGTTTATGGCTATTAGCATTAAAATTATTTCGGTAAATACTTCCAAACACCTAATCATGTAATTTCTGATCTTCAGCACTTTCTGCTATTCTCACTACCTGGTGACAGTAGCAGTCACACACATTTTTAATTTCAAATAACTTCTTAGCAGTAATTTCATCAACACTGCCAATGAATATAATAAAATAAGATGAAGGTAACACTTTACTATACCAGAGAGGGATTTCTTCAAATTTACAGGAGAAAGTACTTACGCAAATCATTTTCTGTAATGTTGTTGATGTTCGGGAATGTAGTTTTGATCCATTTTAATGCGAATGCATGTGGTTTTCTACGAAAATCTATTTCCGATGCGCTATTGCTGCTGCCGCCATGATGTTGTCCGTATATGCTAAATTGAATGAAAGGAGTGCTAATGGAACCTAACCTAACAGGCCTAACCTAACCTAGTAGGCATACCTCGTCCCCGTGATGGTTCGTGGAGCTATCGTGAATTTTTGGGCTAACGTCAATGGTTTTTGGGACTACCCGTGGATGGTTTGTGGGAAATAAAGAACAACAGTAAGTACTCGTTAATGTAAAAAATAGACATTATTTTCGTTATAAATTCATTATTTCACCTAAAGAAATGTTCCGCAATGCAGAAGAGTACGTTAGCAATGTAAAAAAATTGCGAAATAAATCATTGATAGGCGTCTCCGGTATAGTAAAGTAGTACCATCTAACTCTATAATAAACGGATAATCTCCTAAAAAAAGGGGGGAGTTGGTTTTGAGGCAATATAAGATACTGATTTGCAGATTCAAATTAAGCCTCAAAAAATATAATTAGCCTTCGAAAACGTGTGAGTGAATAAGTCAAACAGATTAGGATAGATGGAATAGTATATCCGCACTGCAATGTACACTAGAAAATAAAACGCTGATATTATACAAAAATAATAATAATATTACTCACTTATATTCGAGGACCTGCAAAGTAAATAAAACTTTGATATAATGCAAAAAAGAATAGTATTACTCACTTACATTTTAGGTCCAGCAAGTATTTTATGTTATTTTTTCCTGAATGATCATTGATTCTTCGTGTAAATTCCTCTTCTCTAAACAACGTGGAGCTCCAATTCCGAAAAAAGACTTCTTTCTTGTTGCTTGTTACCGGCTTTTACCTCAAACAAAACACATGTGAAGTTCAAAGATTCATTTACGCTTCCAGCAAGGCAGTACGTCATTAATGCAAAGCAGTACGACATTAATGTGTCCACCAATGAACAACGAGTTCGCGTCAACCAATCGGATAGCTTAAAACTGGTGTGGCAGCAATCACTACCTTTCTGTTCACGATAGCCCCACTAACCATTCACGGGGACGAGGTATGCCTACGAGATTACTTTAGGCCTGTTAGGTTAGGTTCCATTAGCACTCATTTCACCCCTAAATATGTGCTTCATCATCGAAAAAATTCCTCAGTACGTTCAATTACACATATCCGGACAACAACGGTTTTCCTCGATTTACTCCAGGAAATTTTTCCTCGCTTTGGGATTTACGTCGTTGAATTCCTTATAAAACAAGCTTTCCAACGATATATGACACGTATTCCTTAGGAAAAGGACGTAAACTAGAGTCTTACCAAACGATTTCTGTCCCACATACCTTTCTGTTCAGACCCGTTTTGAAACTTCCTACCTTCAATCAGTGATCTGCATGGTACCATCTCCATTGTGTCATTCACGCAGTATATAATGCATCTCAATCTCGAAACTCATGAATGCTTCCACTTGAAGTACTGTCTGCTACAAGATTTTTGGAAACATTGACAGAGCATTTATTTCTAGCAAAATTATAGAGGGAATCCGGGAATTCCTCCGTCTTAAAACTGTTCTTAGGAAAATAATTATTGAAGATCACTATATATAAAGAAAAATCGAAATAATAGATATAATCGATTATTCATATAAATCTCACATGTCGTTGTCATGGAAACAAAGTCAATAAGGAGATTTTTCAGCCAACTGGTAAGTTATGTGTGCTTTTTAAAACTAATTTAAATATCATATGTTGCAACCATTAATATTAATATTGCTATTTAAAGTTCCGTCGTTATATAGCCTACTTGCATTCGTGTATGTAGTGGCTGTTATTTGCATTAACTGAAGAAATAATAACCAAAATATGTTGGCGCTTTGAGATTTAATAAACAGTTTACAGGATAAATCGAAATAGTTCAAGTTCATATTTTTCGTCAAGGTCGCATACACATGGAAAATTATTGATGGTGGTTACTGTTTATGTAACATCTAGGATCGCTATCTATTCGTGGAAAGTTATTGAGGTGCTAGTAATTAAACTATAAGAAAGTAGAGTTTCTGATAACTAATTGAGAAGAAAACTTTTTCTAGCCTAAATTGTGGGCCCTTACGTTCATGACGTCTTATATTGCTGGATATTATTTCCGATGACAAATTCACTGTATTTCAGAATTCCGAAATTGTATGATGGGAAGAGTAGGTACATTGTTTACATAATTTTTTTACCTCACCGAGCAAGGTCTCAACCCCGCATTATAAAATATTTGCTTTTTGATGACACTGATTGGAAATATCAGTATGTTAACATAGTTGTTAATTAACTTTGAGATAGCTGTTGCCACATATGTGTAGGAAGGTAGAGTTGAATCAAGGTTAATGTTTTCTTTTTATTACATGAATTTGATGAATCACGGTGGAAGGAAATTTAATTTTACTACATCAACTTATGGTGCAACAAGTATTTTCTAATTTTGTTGATATATATTTATGATTGATTTATTTGCTTTATTTTACTTCACTTCTTGTGCCACTTTTGAATCACTTAACTGTTAGATGTCTCATGAGCAGATTCTACAAGTTAAGTTTGGTATTTTATGGTGTGGGTAGGTTAGGGTGGTTTCCTTTTCTCGTACATGTAACAGTTTCTTTTTCATGAAATAAGGCTTCCACCAGCTGTAAGCGAACAGTAAAATAAGTACTTTTATGCTTTGTTGCATAGTCATGGGAAAGTAGCACGTAGTTTTACATATTTGCATGTTTACTGCAATGTTGAATGCAGTCACACCAAGCAGAAAGCATCACAGTTGACATGCAGTGCTGTGTACCTTTCACTGGTGTTGTGGATTTTAGTCGCACTAATGGTGTGGTGCAGGTTAAAATGACCCAGGGTTTCTTTTCTTTATTTTGAGAGTATATGATCAGATAATTATAAAATTGAATTTTTATTGATTGCATTAATGTTAATTAGGTATACAAAACATATTTTTGCTTAAAATTCTTTACACTAAAATGTTCAAAACATTATCAACTATAAATTCACAATTTTTTTCTTGTTTACAGAGACTCTTATTTTTGTTCAAAATTCTGAACTCACTAATGTTCAAGATAATTGTTCAGTATATGGAATTAAGAAAACAAAGATAATGAAAACAATGACATTCATAAATTGTTTATGAATTGAAAAGTTATTTTTTTCTGCATCACCTGACTTGAGTCACAATATATGCAAAATCTCAGAAACATCACTTTCAATTTCCTCATTACCATCGGACTCTTCATTTTCAATCAAACGACGTATAGCGTCAAAATCGTTAGCCAAATTTTTGTTCACTTTTCGTGCCATAGCACCAAATAACACACAAAATGCTAATGTAAAGATGTGATGTGGGTCAGATTAACCTGAACTTGCTACTCTACGAAAACAATCAACTACACGTGTCAGGTGGCAACTGCTGTCAATGGATACTGCAATGATAAACAGCTACTGGGAACCAGAGCTCTCTACCTCGAAACTCATATACTATAGAAACTGAAAATCATGCTCGCCAGTGTTTTGACCCATACAGCACCAGTTAAGGGTTTACACATGTTCCAGTAGTATTCTATTGTCATTTATTAATATGTAACTGAACATACATATTGAAATAATCTCTAATCATGGCTTGCAAAGAGACTTTAAATAATGGGGGTGGAGGGATAACTTATTTAGGTAAAAATCTTCTATCCCCCGGACACCTATAACTTCTTGGTTTTGTCAATTTTTGACATTCGTACTTACCTATCTGCTTCGCGGAACATTCTTTAAGGTGTATTCACGTTTTTTTTATTAATGTAATTGCAATTCTTCACATTTCGAGTACTTCTTTCATGTAGTCTTTTCGCTTGCCTGAGACACAATATGGTGTGTACACCTTCCTACATAATCGTGCGTCATGCTTGTGTTTTGTCGATTTTCAATCGTTATTTCAAACCCAAGAAATACCTGTAAACAAAGCTCATATGATCTAATTTTTTTTAAAAAAAATTTCACATTTTTTTTACGAAAAAAATTGTAATGGTTCGTGGGGCTATCCGTGAATGGTTTTTGGGGCTATCCGTCCTGGAATCTGTGGCAAATTTAAACTAAAAATTTCTTTTCATTTGAAATTTTTAGTCCAAATTTCCCACCGATTCCAGGCTCCGCCCCTGGGGTAATTGACCTACCGCCCTCTACCACTACCACGTCCCTGCCTCCACTTCGGCTACCCAGCTTTCTCTATGGAGTCCCTGTTAAAGGCATGTTAGAAATTGGCCGGAGTCACCTGCCCCCAAATGAGCCCCAAACTTGTAAATTTGAAGAAATCCGTTTCCAGGATACGGAAAATTTACCTGAATTTCACCACGTATCCACGACATGTCAGGTTTCTAACTTTCGTTGCAAACACAGATGGTTTGAAACACTGGATACCCAACAAACATGAACAAAACACAATCACAAGTGTATGCGCCAAAGGCTATTCTCCTTCGGACAATTAATTTTCAACAAAGAACATGAATCTCCGCTATCATACATTCCCACATCACACAAAACACCTTCCAGATGTTAGACAATGCTACAGGAACTTATTACTGTAAGTAGTTTCTTCTGTAAAAATGAAGAAATCTGTCCGGGAAATAGTAGATTAGTACCCTTATTTAAAATGCATGGTGCAGTGATTATAAGCTCTCCTGTAACAGTGGTCTTACATATGAGAAACAATCTAGTGTAAACAAGTATTTGTTGACATAAGTAATTTAAGTTTTTCCATATTCAACAATTTTGTGTTTTACTTTTGCCCAATTGAAACTGCTGGAAAGCTGAAACAGGAGGTTTTGATGCCAAATAATATTCCAAATTATTCCATCTTCCATCACGTAATATATGGACACATCAGGGTCATTTCAAATAATGCTACATATGCTTTGTAATGAGATTTGTTACAACACTGTGTGCATCTTCAACAGGTAGTATTATATTTGTCATGAAATTGAAATATGTTTCACATTTTGTATTTAAAAAAAATATAATTCAAAGTATCTCATTTTGGAATGCATTGCTTGACTTTGCATTCACTTTGTTTTTGTTAAAGAAGATAAGCCAGGCCTAAGGAAAAACACAAATGGACATTGGATAAATCAATCATTAGGTGCAAGTTATTCACATTCTGTTATATTTGCAAGTTGCAACCGGTGAAGAACTTGAATTGAACAGACCTAATTTCTAATTGAGGGTTCAATAGAACAGAGGTTTAACCCACTTATTATTATTGAATGCAGAACAAATGAAAACAACTAATCGTGAATAAATGCCCCAGAAAATACATGCTGTGTTGCCACATAAAGTTTACATTTTACCAAAAAAAATCTTGTTTCACTTATAACAACAACATACTGATGATGTCCCTTCAGCAGTTTGTGCTTTTGAAAAAGTAGGTCAATTATAACATTCTATTTTTTTCATTGTAATATGATTTGTGTACGTCATAAAAAATATGCACATATCTGTAATCATATGACATGAAGGCATACTAAACACTCTTGGTGTATTTGTGCACATGATAATCCATCCCTTATCCTTTCACACTTCTGTTTCTCAGCATTTGTCAGCTATTGCCTGTGATACAAACTAGTGCTGCCTTCTGTTCAACATTTCAAGTTTTACAATGTAATTTGAATTTGAATTAAAGTTTTTTGGGTGTGTCAGCACTGAGGCTATTATGCACCTATCACACTATACGGGGTCCAGTCCCTTATCATAAGAAAAATAAAAGCGTGTCTGAAAACTAAAAGTTCCTTATCTTGTTTAAAAGCTGAGGCTAAAAAGGGTGCTCAGCACAAAACACAGGACGACATAGAATTATACTGGCTACGGGGACAGTCGCCAGAGCCTCGTTAGTCTGCAGTCCAGGGTGTACTATGTGGAAGTGAGGTTGACTATTGGGTGCACTATGTGGAAGTAGCACCCCTTAGGCTCGACCCTGTGGCCGAGTGGTTAGCACATCGCTCTGCGATGCCAAGGGTCCCGGGTTCGAATCCCGGTCGGGCTTGGTTGTTTATGAATGTCCTTTCATCAATTTCATTATTTCATCACTCATCCCCATCTTCGCAAATTAGCCAAGAGACACGAAGTAAAATAAACTAAATCAAATCAAATCAAATAGCACCCCTTACACCACCACAAGGTCATTTGGTCGCTTGATAAGCTGTTTTATATTTTGTCCGCTAATTGTTTTTATTAACCCAATAGGTTGGACACTCTCCTCTAGAACATAAGGACCCAGTGATTTAACCACACACCCCTAACACCCCCCCAAATTTTGACGAACATCCCTCCAAGCAGAAAAATATAGATTTTTTATATCAACAATAGGATGACAATACCTCAACAATAACTCAAAGGAACCATATATAGCTCTATAAAAAGCATAGTGCAATGAACCTTTTGATCAACTAAAACCAAAGGAAGGAGTGTGGAATGTGCAGCATGGTCATTTCCTGTAAACACCAGCTCACTTGACAAGGCTTCGGTCAGCTCCAGAAAAGGGACACTGCCATCTGGAAAATGTCAAGCTGACCTCTTGCCCTCCTTCCAGGATGCACACAGTGTTGATAGTTCAGCGTTTGAATACCTAAATAAATATTTCTTAAATAAGTTACAGATTTGTAAATTCAACACCTGAGTCAATAAAATTTACATTTTTTTTTGCATTTTCCTTTTGATTCTTTGATGTGAAAAATATATGATAAAAGTAAGGGAAGAAATTCATAGGTACAGGTTTGACTCCTTGTAGTGAATTGTGTTACTATGGTTCAGAGCCTCAACCACGATTTTTTGTCGGGGGGGGGGGGGGGGCAAGTACCAGGATATAGGTACCAATAATAATAATAACAATGTTACTAATAATGTTATATTATTATTATTGTTTTTGTTATTATTGATTTGCTTTATTTTACTTTGCTTCTTGTGCCACTTTTGGCTAATTTGTGAAGATGGGGATGAGTGATGGCATGATGAAAATGATGAATGGATGCTCGCAAACATTCATGCCCAAGCTGGGATTCGAACCCAGGACCAACATTATTATTACTCTTAGTAGTGGAAGTATCAAAGATGTTATTATCCTCGGAAATTACGCAAAAAGGGGGCAGATGTTTGTGCTAAAGCATTTGCTTTATTTAAATTAGTTTCTTAACACGTTCAATTTCACATTAATAACGGAAAACAAGCACATAAACTATTTTTGAAAAACAGAAAATGCTTGATAAATGCATTCCAAATATAATTCTTTTTTACATTAACATAACTTTCATGCACAATATATGTTTCACATATATGCAAGTAGAGTGGCGTGGACTCTAAATTGTGTACGTTCCTATTCAAAATTTCTTTAGTACATATAATATACAAGTTATATTATTTAAATGCATTACACAACCAATTCATCCATCTCACAATAAACCAACAGCAAAAATTACATAAATTTTCTCTCAAATGTGCACGCTCCCTTTCCTCCAAACAATTGTTCATGCATTTAAAAGAAAATCAATTAAGTCTTATCTCTCTGGTGATTTACAATGCATTACAGTGAGCAAACAGAAAGCTCGAGCGAAGCGAGCAATAAATTTTTGGATCCAATTTTTTTGCAGGCTGAAATCAATATTAATTTAATAGGGCGCAAATAATTTCACGGAACGCCATGGCATTGTATCATTTACAAATTTTGTGCCTTCCCTATGGTGTAGTTGTAACATCGTCGCCTTGTGATCAAGGGATCCCAGCTTCGATACCCGGTGGAGGCACATAGTGGTTCGGAACCCACTTTAAGCTATAGGCCCAGTCTCAATTAGCCTTTCTGTGCATAAAGTAGACTTAACACAAATCAATCAATCAATTTTACAACTTTTTTTTTCATTTAGATCGTTTGGCGCCCATGACCATCTTCCGTCGTCCCCTAGCTACGGTTCTGAACTTGATAAAATGAAGAAAAGCTGGCATTGCGAGCGAAGCGAGCAAGAAAATTTTATGAAAAGTATTTTTATTTGCATAAAATTTAAAGTTCTGGGCAGTAATTGCCACCTGCAGGTACACTGCTATGGTTAGCAATATTATTTTCTGTATCTTGGGAGAGATGGATAATTTTGGAGTGGTAGAGAAGAGAACAGTCAAATGCCTTAGGCCTTAACACAGTCTGAGTGTAGCATCTCCGTTCGTGTGTTGTCATTCTGCTTAGTGTAACAATGTCTGAAACTTTACTGCAAAACTGGCTGAAGAATGTAGAGAAAATAAAACCAGACAGAAAGTGGTGAGTAGAAAAGCAGTAACACTATATGTAGGTATAATTTCTTCAATGGATATTCATAAGTACGATTTCTTCAACGGATATTCATAAGTACCAATATAAAATTTACTGACCGAGTATTCAATATAAAATGGCAAGTATTTCATGAAGAATCTAAATGATTCATTCACACCTATAGTTGATGTATGTAACCATTTTTGTGGCTCTAAGAGTTCTTACCTTTGTAAAATAAATTATATATTAGAGAGAGTGATGTAAAAGGTGTGTGTGAGTGGGGGGGGTTCACATATAGATTTAGTAAAAATTGTCTTCCTCTTTATATTTAGTTGGTTCCCTGACATAATGACATATTTAATTTTTTCCAACTTTTCAGAGGAAGTATAAGGAATAGAACATAAAAAGAAATTGAATTTACATTAAGTACCAAATTTGTACCTGACCATGTGTGCACTGCACCAGTGGTGCATGACGGCCCTTGCCAGTGCCTGCCCGAAAACGTGGGGAGAAAAATTTTGTTTGGTTCATTGTGCTCTTTGTGTTAGAATGTGAAATAAATTATTTTCAATTTTTAAATAATTGAAAATGAAGCATTACCTCAGTTTAGAAGAAAATTTCTTGCCTTCCCTTTGCAGCTAACATGCCATGTGTTTATTTGCACATGTTATTTAGTTTTCTTTTAAGGTAAAGAGGCACATGACCCCTAATCCCCTAAAGTCTCTCATTCAGTACTTGAAAGATAAACTCTCAACAGCGCCAAGCGTATTTTGTCTAAAGTTTTGTAAGGGTAAAAGACTTCAATGTAAAATTCCTTGACCAATTTCGTTCAAAAGGAGGGCTTTCACGATGGTGCAGTGGTCGTGTCGTTGCCTTGTAATGAAGGGGTCCTGGTTCGTTACTATGTGGAGGCACATAGTGGTTTGGATCCCACTTTAAACTGTAGATCCAGTCCCGATTAGCCCTAATGTGCATAAAGTGGACTTAAAACACCAATTCATTGATTCATTCGTTCAAAAGCAATATCAGGTATCTATCAAATGTACATCTCAACTTCCCACTATATTTTAAAGTCCTCATGGCCATGCTCTAAATATATAGAGAAGAGAGTTTCATTACTTTATTTCAGTTTTGTGAATCATTGTTTAAACAGAGATTTGAAAACACCAACACCATTTGGAACTCATTCGCAACATAGAACTATTAAAATTATATATATGCATATTTTCTAATTGAAGCTAGAACAGGAGGGGGCATGACTCCTGTGCTGAGGTAAAGAAGATGCCGAACCAGCAAAGCAAGATTGTAAATAGTAAGTTGTAAATCATTGTATACTGTGAAATGAAAGTATTGTCAGTATGTTTAATTAAAGATATGCATTATCAGTTTACAAAGAAATAGTTCTAAAATTTTCTTGCTCACTTCTCTCCCAGTGTGATAATTTATTTAACAGTCATATTATGTCTGTACTTATTACTACTATTACAGATAGGCAAGTGCACACACACCTATGCAATGCATTCCTTACTGATATTTCATCGATGAATTGGGCATCCCCCCAAAATGAACTCTTAAGTTACACCTACAACAAGAACCATACAAATACAGTTAACAAAATATTTCACAAGTGTTCGTAATTTCTTTATAACTAGCTTAAGAATTGCATGAAATGATTCCTGGTAAAAACATGTTTAAATTTTGCATTTTTCAATGTAATATCTTGAGTTTTGTATAACAATTGATTAAATCAAGTACTCCCTCTGTCCCATAATTATTGTCCGGTATACGTTTAGTTGTTGTCTCATAATAATTGCCCAATATTCAAACTGTGACATTGGTGTATACAGAAGAAGAACATAAAACAAGGGAATGAGTCATACAACTTTACTACTCAAGGATCAGTACAAATTGTGCTTTCCATCTGCCTCTTCGTCTGTCATTCCTGTACTACCATTTTGGCATACCGGACTATAATTATGGGACAGAGGGAGTACTTAATACTAAACATTATCGGAAAGTACTCGAAACGTTAGACTGAAATGTTAACATTATCACAAAAATCTATTTTCCATATTTTCCTGTGTTTGACATCTTTTTACTTCTGAAATGTTATGTGAAGGGAAGAGGGGGGGGTTAATCTCTGGAAACATCTATGAACAAATCGAATTAGGGCAAAAATTTAAAAACTCTCCAAAATATGCACTTAACATCCTCAAACTTACCCCCAAAAAGTTTCCAACACCCCCCCCCCAAGTGAAAGAATCCTGTAAGGACCTCCTTTGGATATAAAATACCCACAATCAAAATTGCTTGTTAAGGCTGAATTTTAATTGTTTTATAGCATCTAATTGATATTATTTTGGTAAGATGAATGCTTCCTGCCATAACGTAAGGATATGTGCTGGGTAAAAATTACCCAGAAGAAATATTACTTCTTTAGTCCGAATTTCAATTATTTTGAACCATGTAAACAGTAATACCTTCATTGATTAATTTAATTTTATTAATTTTGAATGTTTGCATTGAATCACACAATTGATAAAAAATAGAAGAAATGGACATACCAAACTGGAACATGTGATCTTGTGTTGAGTGAAACTTACCCAGTAAACCCAGTAAAAAGTTAAACTTTGTTCTGAGCTGAACTAATGAACTAACATCCGATTCAACTATGAAGGGTGGCCTCAGACACTCATCAGAAGTGATTACCCATACACACAGCACATCCTTACAGGTTAATAATGCTTTTAGTGCTGTTATAAGAAGACTAGATCATTTATATTTCATGCCTTGGATAGGATACTCTTGTTAAGTTTGATTTTTTCTGTAAGGAAATGCATGTGTGTAAATGCTCTTGTCTTGAGAAAACACTGTAACCAAAGGCCTTGTTTCCAATTACTTGTTACTAATCTCTTCATTATAGACACAACTGTTCTACATCACATGAATTGGCTACACGGTAAAATGCACATGCTGCAGAGGCAGAAAAAATACAACTGCATCTTTATTGCAGTAAGATTTTTCCTCCCATATATTTTCAACATACTCTTTTCACATCAAAAATCATTTTTGACTGGTGCCTAGGAACTGACTAGTACTTCTGTCTGCAGAAGTAAATTTACTTAGGGGAGGGTGGGGCAAGTGAGACAGGTTGGGCAAATGCATCCACCATAGCTGAATTGTGACTCTTAAGTGTGCAGCTTTGTATGCCTGCAAAGGGATATTTGGGAACCCATAATATGCCAGTGTATGGATATAATCAGCATCTGTCTCAATTTTTTTTGTGTATTGGAAAATTATGTGTTGATTTTTGTGGATTGTTAAAACATACCATAATCTATAAAATGGTATGGGCAATGTGTATTATGTGTGCATATTTATATAATTGTGTATGTATATATATGTGTTTGTATATACACAATTTCAAGTTTGGTCAAAATACATTTGTGAGAGAGTGAACAGTGAAACTCTTTGAAATTATACTGAACCCCAGTACCACACCTTTTTTTAAAAAAAAAAGGTCTGTCTTGACTCTATTGTGCTGATGGTAATGAAAGTGCTCTCTCATTATGACCAGTAATGACAAACAAATATTCAACAATTACTGTAACTTGAAATAGTTCCAGAAGTTTTATGTAGAGTAGTTTTTAGTTCCATAACGTTGTTCTCTATGCCCAGTGGCAGTGCCAGGATTAATTATCTAGAGGTGCTGAGGGGGTGCAGAATTTATTTTAGGGGGTGAAACGTGTATTTTCCTAATACAGTATTATGTGATGCTCAAAATGTAGAACATTTTTTATATTTTTCACTATCCTGCCGGATGCCAGACATAAGACTAAAATGTAGGGCATGTCCAGAAAAACTGGACATGTGGCAACCCTACACATGCATGAGACACTTCACTCCACCACACATTATGCATTAAGAGCCACTTTTCCATGAAAACTTCCAACATATTGTCCAACTATTTTTGTTCATCACTTCTGTCTTTTTCAATAGAACAGCACATTATTGTTTTTTTATGTATACTATTTTTTGTGCACTTCGCGCATCTGCAAAAGTACACCTTTCACTTCCCTTTTATGCTGAGTTGAGTAAGATTGTAAAGGAAAGTAATGCCTTACAGTTACTGTTATTTTGGTTTAAGAACCAGGGTGTTGCTGACATTATTAATTTGCTATTATTGCTATTATTTTTTTTATCAACTCTGTGTTTTACATTGCTTTATTTACCAAAAGATGGGGAAAGGTCATCCTCTAATCAATGATTGATTTTGTTTCTTAAGTCCACTTTTTGCACATTAAGTCTAATTGGGACTGGACCAGGTACAGCACGACGGGTTGCCAAGATTGATCAAGCGCCCACACACAAATTCCTCTGCCCACCCCACCAAATTAAAGATGTTAGTGTTTAAGAAAATATGAAAGCTTCAATAAGAAAAAGTATATTCTTGTCTTCACTCCGTGCACATTTTTCTTATGAATATTGTCGATACTAGAAAGTGTCACAAATTATCGAATAAGAAGTTTTGCTTATTCGCTGTTTTTCGATTTATATTAGTTTACTGAGTAAGAAAAGGAAAATCGTTAGAAAATATGTTGATGAATAATACCTCTCACATTTATCTCTTATTTAAAACTTGAAACATGATCCAGTTAATATTTCTGTGGCTAGAACTAGTGCAATATCTGGTTTTAGCCAAAGTGCATGTTTTTCGATGTGGGAGTACAATATCATACATAATTGAACAAATATAAAAAACAACCTAACATGAAAATAATAATAGTAACACGTTACTTCCATATGGTAAGAAAAATAACTTCAGTATATGACAAGGATTTCTTATCCAAGCAATTTGGGCAATGGATGTTTTATTTCGATACTATGATAATAATAATCAATGGGTGCCAACTTCACATAAACATTTGGTGAGGGGGAGGACAAGATTGACAACAATAACCTCTCTAAAATTGACGCCTATGATGATAATTGTAAATAAGTTAGATCTTACCCAAGAGTTTTAAAGCACTATGAACAAGAGAAGAATTGCTACGTAGTAGCATGATCATCGGTACATGATCACATGCGATGATATTTTGGTCTAAATTACTTTCCACAATATAGTATGAAATATATTTGTTTTCCCAAGTGCTGTGGACATTTCTATTGAACCCTATCGAGAAATCTCTCTTTCTGCATTAGCCAGAGCAAGATTTACTTCAGTAAGTAATCTCTTCAGTAATTACATCGATTCTTTGATATTCATTTTGCGCAAATTTCTTTCTTTAACCATTTCTCAATGATATCCAGTGTGAAAATTCTCGGTTTTATGCTTGGAAAGTTTAATGCAGAATGAACAAAAATTGTGCTTTCCTTGTGTGTTTTAGAACAGGGTGGCGACAGACCTGGAAAACCTGGAAAACCGGGAAAAGTCAGGGAATTTGAGGTGTCAAAAAAAGTCAGGGAAATGTCAGGGAATTTCGTCTTCATTGACTTCGAACACTCTTTTGACGAAAATTGTTATAACTCGGGCACTATGGGAGCAATCTACTTCGGATAACTTTTGTTTTGCAGATAAAACATCTGCGCATGCAACGGTGTACAATTTAGAACACCGGACCGAGGAAGGGGGGCTTGGGGACACGTCATCCGAATTTCAATGGAAAAAACAAAAATCTGGAGTTTGCTCCCTCTTCTCCCACTATTTTGGGGAGAATGCGCGAACTTTAGTATTCTTTTCAAAGAATGGACATTTCTCAAGAGAATGAAACATGTTTTATGTTCGTGGGTGCCATACAAGTTGAATAATAAGCCAAAATGTGAAACTGGTTTTTTTTTTACGAAAAATAGGTAATTTGCATTTTCGGAGGAAAATTGTTATAACTTGGGCACTATGGGAGCAATCTACTTCGGATATGTTTTTTTTTGCAGATAAAACATCATAGCATGCAACCGTGTACAATTCAGATCAACGAACCGAGGAAGGGGGGTTGGGGGGGGGGGTGCGACCTCCGAATTTCAATGGAAAAAACAAAAATTTTGAGTTTGCTACATTCTTTTCTAAGAATGGACATTTCTCAAGAGAATGAAACATGTTTCATGTTCTTTGGTGCCATACAAGTTGAATAATATGCCAAAATGTGATTTTTTTTTTTTTTTTTTTTTTTTACAAAAAATAGGTAATTTGCATGTTTGGAGGAAAATTGTTATAACTCGGGTACTATGGGAGCAATCTACTTCGGAGAAGTTTTGGTTTGCAGCTATAACATCGTAGCATACAACCGTGTACAACTCAGAACACCGAACCGAGGAAGGGGGGTTTGGGGGGGTGACCACCGAATTTCAATGAAAAAAAAACAAAAATCTGGAGTTTACCTCCTCTTCTCCCGCTATTTTGGGGAGACGGCGCAAACCTTTGTATTCTCTTCAAAGAATGGACGTTTCCAAAGAGATTGAAACATGTTTCATGAATAATGAGCCAAAATGTGAAACTCTGTTCGGAAATGTGGCATGGATATGTTGCGGAGAGGGGGGAGGTTGGTCATCAATATGAATTTCCCAGGCTTACTCCAGACCTGTGTCAGAGTTTCCACCCAAACATAAGAGTATGAAGGTCCAAAAAGCACATTCATTTCGTAATCAGCACCATGATACCATATGGTATCATCGGGCCAGTACGACCTGACTCTGATGATACCAACCATATGGTATCATCGGAGGAGTAAAGGTTAAGCCTCTAAATATTACGTGGAAAATGCATTGAATTATCATTTTTTCTTGTCCGCATGGGAGTAGTAAGGGGACTTGTCAACAGATGGAGGGGATAAGAGCGGGTTTCGCCGTCCGATAGTTGTCGGACGTCGTAGTAAGGTATTTTGTTGGGCGAACTGAAGGAACATGGAAACAAATATGTTCCATTGATACATACGATTTTTATCGAATATCGCCACCCGACAAAGTATCTCACTACAACATGCGAAAGAAATTGCATGGACTGCAATATCCAACAAAAATCGCATGCATAAACAAGAAGAGCTTTAGACTTCAAATATGCTGCTGGAATTTTATTACTCTTCTGGCTCACTTCATCTTAATGAATGTAGCAGTGCTTACGAAGGTTTTCTTTTATCATCCTGACGTATTGCTGGTTTCGCACAAGTTAACATACGTTTAGAATGACATTGCAATATTCTTAGATATCAAGAAGAATCCAACCAAACGGGATATATTGAATACAATCACGAAAAAGTGAAACATAAATCTGCATTGGTGAACATTATAAAATTTGGCAAGTGCATGCTCCCAACCTCATATTTACTGCAACATTAGTATTGCAACGAAATTAACGCCACTCTCTGTCCTGTCTGTTTAAT
Organism: Lepisma saccharinum; assembly: GCF_977018435.1. NCBI lineage: Eukaryota > Metazoa > Arthropoda > Insecta > Zygentoma > Lepismatidae > Lepisma > Lepisma saccharinum. The sequence continues at coordinate 119,771,219 of NC_139230.1, forward strand.
CTCGTGAGAGATGGTCTTAAATCTCTCACTGAGTGAAGTTAATGTCCAATATTATGAAATAAAATACTAATAATAAGTACGTAAATATTTTAATATCATATGTACTCGAATCATTCAATCATAACAGCAAATCACTTCCTTCAAGAATTGGCTTTTCTCTGCCAGCCCTGCTAAATTTTCACTTTCCACCTACTGATTTATACGAGGGGTGGCCAGAAAGTAATTTCCAATTTGTAGGTACATTGATTTTTCGCAAACGCCAAAACGTGAAAAATGGTAATTGCTGCGAAATTATGTTTAGGAATGTGCAGTGATGTCTGGACACATTTTTCGCCTGTTCGAAATATCGAAATAATGCGAATTTGGCAAAAAATGGGAATTGTTGGCATTGTTAGCGATTCTTTTAAAGAAATGTCCTAAAACAACGAAAAATTCCATGAAATCCAACATCCTTGTCTTTTCTAGGCCATGTTTGTGTACGTAGAACCTGCAAGTTTTCCAACATTTTACTCAAGAGTAAACTATAGAGTTATACGTACATGGAATAATTCCGACAGCCACATTAAATAATTTATTTCCCACGATTTTTTCAACTTCTATCAAAACCATTTGCATCACAGAGCAAAGTGGCAGGGTTCTAACAGGAGATCGAGTGAGTATCTACCGTCACACGGGAGCCAAATCTTCGTATTTGTCGCACGAGATATGTTTTGAATTACCAAGCTAAGTGCGCACTATTGGCATTTGTCGAGCGAGTAATAATGGAGCTCAGTCGTTAGGGCATCTGACTACTAAGCGAGAGACCCGGGGTCGATCCCCTGCGGGGGAGAACCAGGATGTTTTCCACCTATTCAAACTGCTCCGGCGCCCACCCAGCATCATATGAAGCTGGTACCTTGAGGAAACTTTGAGGGATAAGGGTAGCCAGGAGTGTGGTGCTGATCACATCACCCCCACCTTTAGCCGTGATCAAGAAAGTTTGGGGCCCTAACTCCACACCAAAATTCCATTATCTAAATTCCTTACCTTAAAATTAATAAAGGGGTATGGCAAATAACTTTCCCAAAATAACTTTCAAGATAAGGCATAAGCCATGTGACTTACAATTTGAAACAATAGTTTAAAAACACCATGAAGGTATAATTTCAGATATTTTCCAGAAAATGCGCTAAAATGAAAATGTGAATTTTGGGAAAAATAACACCGTATAGTTTAAAATAAAAAAGTACACCAATTTGAAAAAAAAATCAAAATATCAAGGTCCCTACCGATTAGGCATAAATAAAACAAGAATATCAGTTGTAATTTATTGCGTTAGTAACAGTGAGTCCTAACCTAATTGTCGGCATAATCAACACCGTTGTTCTGGCATTTGTCGTAGCATGGCACTAAATTTTGTATGCCCATGGTATATGTGTCTGACAGCAAAGACTGGAACTATCTCTACCGCAGTGTAGCTGTCAAATCCTTGCCCTGCCAGAAACCTCATCAGTTAAACGAAGAGATGAAAGTCGGCACATTCAAGGCCAGATCTGTACAGGGAGTGGTCTAAGATCTCTCACCTGAAGTGATGCAAAGGGCCTGTGTGTACTCAGCTGTATGGGGTTGTGCACATTCGATTGGCCTTCTGTGAATTGTCTGTACCATCGTCTGACCATACTATCACTCACGACGTCCGATCTGCACAACTCACACGATTGCTGGTGGCTCTGTGCAAATTCTGAGCATGCAATGTAGGCTACCTCGAAGTCGGGGATAGACTTTATGAGAGCTGCAATCTTTCACCTAGAACTGCTACATGCTGCATGCCAGTTCTTCCTGCCAGCATGTGTGTGTGTCGCTCTCCGACCACTAGTGCTGCGTATAGGCACCATTGGAGCTTTTTCAGGATGCCCCTCGTATATGAACTTTCAGAAGCTTTTATTATTAGAGTGTTCCTGTTTTAATGTGTTGGTTTGCTAAATCAGGTTCCTATACAATGCAATTCTATAAATTCCTTGCGTTAAATTTCTAATACTTACATACCCTTTTCATCAGGATTAATGGTATAACTGCATGTTGTCAGTTTCACAGTACTTCACTTGGATATACTGTACTGAAGCAGAAATCCCATTGATAATGTAAGGAAATATGACTCTTTTGTACAATTCAATTGTTTCACTTATATGCAAGAGTTAAGTTTTTTGCTTTAGAGACAAGAGAGAAGTAGCTTTATGCATTCAAAAATGAGTCCGCACTCATAGTTTTTGCAAGCAGAGGGTTCCAAGCCTCAGTGGAAATATCAACATATAATACCGAGAATGTATAAGGAGACTGATAAATTACAAAATGTATTTCTTAATCAATCACTCTTATCTCATTTAGTCGTAACTTTAAAAATAATCAAGTATTTTATTTTAAACTTACTGCGTATGAAAAAATTCCATAATCCTTCCTTAGCTTGTGAATTGTAATAATTTTCCAAATTCACTATTTTGCATGTTGAATTCAAATCATAGAGAATAGAGAAATTAAGACAATTTAATAGAAGATAATATTGGTATTTTGCAAAACCATACGTGGATCTGTATGAGTTTATTATTTCCATTTGCAAAAACATCGATTTAGTTTAGTTTCTAATTGTTAGGGAGAAATGTAAATTTTGTCCTGGAAAACCTGGAAAAGTCAGGGAATTTCATTTCTGCTTGTTTGTAGCCACCCTGTAGAACTTTCCCTACAAGACATTAATTAAATGCTAAGATTCATAGCACTTATCACTTTGAAAAAGCCCCATGAGCCAAATGAAAGGATCATTCATTAACCCTTGTGCAGGAAGCAGCACTCTTTCCAGTTAAAAACTCACAATATTAAAACTACATATTCAAGATCATTCACTTTAATTATGGAGAAAAAGAAAAGTTCACTGTTGCCTTTGTTTACATACTTTCTGTGGCCATCTTTGAATATATAATGTACAATCAGCAAATGTCTTGTTTCGAAAGAAGCAGCAAGGTATTTCATCCTGTAAAGGACATTAATAGTGGCAAGTAAAGTAGAGCAGTTGAAACTTGTGCAACTGTAAATGCCTAATTTTGGCGTAACATACTTTCCGATAAAATTACATTTGAGTTTTTTTGAGTTCTTGTTCCAAGTAATGGGAACTTGATATTCAGTTTAAAATGGAATCCAAACCACTATGTGCCTCCACCGCGTATGTTAAAAATTGCATATCAAATATTTTTGCTGCTAGGCAGCTTGCCTACATGTAGGGCATTACCTTGCACCTCTCCCAGTGGCAGCGCTGGTTTCAGAAATATAAATACTTCTTGCCTTTGCCTTTTGCATTGGTAAAGAATTTCTTCCATACGTTTCATAATTTTTACATGAATTAAATAGTATTTATTTACTCCATTCACCTAAGAAAATAGTAGGCTGCTTGGCATGAGACAATATATCCACTGTACAAAGTGAAGTATACAGTGAGCAGTTGAAACCATGGACAGGGAGATGCATTGAAAGGAAGGATGACCTAAATGATAGAGAAGTAGGGAGATTAAATCAAGAATGACACTGGAAGGACAGAAAAAGTGATATAGAAGAGAAAACTATGAGCAGTAACAGATCTTTGAGGGGTCAAGACAGGCACATAGCACTAATTTATATAGTGTATAGTGGTAATTAATTTTACTTCCTTAGCAGGATTAAACTAAAAAAATAATCTTCAACTTTACCGACTTTTGATCAGGGCTGCTGATAAAGGATGATCCCCCCCCCCACACTGAAATAAAATCCTGGCTATGGGCCAGGAGCAAAACTGGCAAGTGTTTTTTCAATAGGGGACGGTATCGAGTCGTCCCTTTGGCACCTTTTTCTAGAGTGAAGTGAATAGAGAGTGTGTGAGAGAGGAGAGGGGGGACACAAGCCTAGGTAAAAGGTACTTAAAGGATAAATAAGAAAATGTACAGCATTAAAAAAATGTAGAATGATATACAAAGAAAATTGAGAGAGAGGGGGAGAGAGAATGCATGTTTGTGAAGCTTATGTGTATATAGTTATACTTTATATCTGCCCACCCTAATTTAGCAATATAAGGTAACTGGGGGGAATAACGCCATGCTAAGTTTCTTCGATTTTTCCTGGCATTATAAAAACATCTGGCAATGTTAAAACTGGATAAGGCAATAGATGCATTTTTTCGCTAGCAACAAAAAAATTATGGTATCTTTATTTCAAATAGTAAATTATCTGAGAGGTTTTTCTAAGAAGGTGCATTTTGGCATTATTTCCTACATAGCCGGGTAATAACGCCACATGTGTAGGGGTAATAACACCATACTATAAGAATGCCCTAATAAAATAGATAAATGGTAATTACTCACTTTATACACACTTGAAGCATTATTCATTCTACAACTATTTAGAAGATGCCAAAATATATTATATTAACATAAACATATAGTAAATGGAAATGTATATAATACACAAAAACAGATTCTATTTTCCACATTTATTTATTTTCTACAGAACTGATACATTTTTTTATCTCTTGAAATCTATAACTGTAAATGTACTTTCATGGCATCTAAAACACAAACCGAAAGCAAACAATAAGTGCCCGTGTTGAAGATATCTCATATTAACAATAAACACAATAGCAAAGTTGGCGTTGTTACCCCAAATTGAAGTTGCCACTATTACCCATCATAGGCAAGTTCCTCTTTCGGAATGCATTTTGCTTCTTCCTCAAAACAAAGAGAATTAATTAGTAGTATGTTTGGAAAACATAACGACCCATGTACAAAAATACTACATAGCGCGAACCTCTAAAGTGAGCAAAAAACTTCTGCACACTAAGAACTTACCTTCTCAATTTTACATCAGCGTCTCCGAATAGCCGGCTTCACCACAAACAGCTAACTCACACTGGGAAGAATGGCACGATGTCAGAACAAAGGAATCACATGACTTACTTGCTAGTAACACACACACTGCATATGCCATGTATCGAATTCACTTTCAACTTTTCGAGATATAGCCACCTGGCGTTATTACCTCAATAGGCGTTATTCCCCCCAGTTACCTTATGTATCCTGCCCACCTCGTCAAAATTGTCTGGCACCACCCCTGAACTGGACCTACAGCTTACAGTGGGATCTAAACCACTATGTGCCTCCACCGGGTATCGAAACCCAGGAACCCTTGATTACAAGACAATGACACAACCACTGCACCATCGGGGAGGCCCTCTATTTTGTAAGATTTTATCATCTTGTTTCTATTCTGCCATAAATGCTTGACTTTTTGCATTGCTAAATCTGATAGGAAACATACTTCTATTACTTGTTATGATCCTGATAAAAACATTAAATAGCACAAAGTATTTTTCTGCCATGACTAGTTCTTACTTATGCCCAAAGTATTTTACAATCTAATTGCAAATCTTGTCTGATTCTTCTTAGCTGTTTCCTGTTCACAAAAGCAATTACACCAACGCCGCCACCATGCATTTCACTAGCTCTGCAGTGAATATTATGTTGCTCATAAAAAGGAATTTCAAAATATGAAACATCAGAATTCATCCGTTATTCAGTAAAATGTGCACAATTGTTTCCAAAAATTCAGTTACGAACAATTCAAAATGTAGAAGCGTATTCTTTAGGCATTGCAGATTTTGATGATACATGTGGAAAGTACTGTGACTTGATGTCCTTATCTCTATGGAAGTTTTAGAGTTAAGTTGGATCTCAGGGAAAGATGCACAAAGAGTAGACACTTCTTGATGAAGTTTCTAGATGAGGTTTATCTGAAGGTGCCTTTGCATATGATGGCAGGCTATGAGTTAAAATGTTTGTGTTCACTTTCATCCTTGTGTAACATAAATAAGAACTTGTATATATTTCTATGTATAAATATGTACCAAATCACTGAAGTCTAGGCCCGACCCTGTGGCCGAGTGGTTAGCACATCGTGCTGTGACGCCAAGGGTCCCGGGTTCGAATCCCGCTCATGCTTGGTTGTTTGTGAATGTCCATTCATCAATTTCATCATTTCATCACTCATTCCCATCTTCGCAAATTAGCCAAGAAGCACAAAACGCGAAGTAAAATAAACTAAATGAAATAAAAAAAAAGCAAAAAAATAAATAAATAAAAAAACAGAAGTATAGATCTAGTTTTCAGTGTCTCTGGGAGCAGGTTTCAGCCTGGAACTTTTCCTGCACCAGACAAGTTATGACCCCACATTTTGTGTTAGTATAGTATTGAAATGATGTTTAGTTTTAAGTTTTGATCACATGGAATGTGGAATAGAATTGTTGTTTTAAGGCCACTTTATGCACAGAAAGGCTAATCGGGACTGGACCTACAGTTTAAAGTGGGATCCGAACCACTATGTGTTCGATACCCAGAATAGATGTTATTGTTTGCACCTATCTTATAACATAAGTGCCAGTGTTTCGCAATAACATACTTTCATCCTGCATTTTGTCTATATCGGCATTGCCTTTTTATTGTTCTGATGGTCTGCTCTTCTTTCCAAATCTTAGCATAGGTATATTCTCATAAAGTTGCTTTTCATTTTGTTAAAATGACTCTATGTTTATAAAAGCATTTTGATTGTTTATTACATTTTAAAATTTCAGGCATTTGAATCTGATCTATAGTGATGGATACTGTCCGTGAAGCTCGAAGGACCAGAGAATCTACTAGTTCAAGTCAGACTCCTTTGTGTACTGGAGGATCACACGTGGTTTGTATAAATTTTCTTAAGTTTTCAAATGCAATTCTTGCATATGATATTTGCTTGAAGCCTCCTTTTATGGACATATAAGTTAATTGGTGATCATAACCACTGGGATATGCACCCACTGGAAATCGATCCTTTGATTTCAAGGAGACAGAGTCATAAATAAGTATCTCCCAATAATGATTTTGTTGCAACATTAATAAAACAATATCCACATTTACAGCATAAATTAATAATTAAATTTTCTCAGGTAGACGTACAAATCTCTTTATGAAGATAGAGCATTTTTTTCATGTTAATAAACTATCCATTAAACCTGGGCAATGAATTGCTGGCCTGAGCAAAGTTTTGCTTTCTTCATTAGGTGGCTTGAGCAAAATTTTGCTTTCTTCATTAGGTTTGATAGGTGTAAGTATTGAAAACTTTTCCTGGATTATGTTCTTAATTCATGACAAGAATTGCATTAGGCATTGATGAGTAGATTTATTTGAACATATATCGTTGCACTGGTATAGTGCTTACTTGTTGTTAGAGTAAAAACAAAGAATTCCTAGTTTGATTCCCACTTGGGATATAATTTATTGGTTCAGATTCCATTAGAAACTCCTTTCCTATTCTATGGATAGCCTACAGAGAGTTTTGACTTTTGTTTTTGTAAATTTGCATAATGATTTTTAGGTATTTTTCACACACAGTAATATAAAAACAATTTTTATAAAGATCTAAGAAATTAATATTCAAGCATTGGATATGGTTATTCTTTTATTATTATTTTTTCATTGAAGAGTTGTTTTCATTAATGACATCAGAAAATTTAAGATTTCAATTTTGGCTTATTTTTCATCTAACTGATGGTTTGCATCTTTGTAGGAGATAAAGACTCTCCTGTGAAGCTAAATTTTCCATCCTTTTTGTTATCCAAAATTATTTTTGTTACAAAAATCTAATGCAAAAGGTAGAGGTGAATAATCCCTTCTGGACTCTATTGGGAACAGCATTTCCTTACTTAACTCTAACCCCTTCACTGTTATACTAGGAAAGTGTGTTGAATTGGATAAATGGCTTTTCAAGATATTTAAATTTCCATAATGCACTACAAACAACATCTAAAATTAGAACATTCAAATGGTAATATACAACTTCAGCAATGTTCATTTATATGGCCATTACATTGGCTAAAACAGTGTGTAGTCATACCAATCACAGAAAAATATGGTAAAAGCTTTCTTTCATATATTTTATAAATGCAATGGAATGGTATGTGCTGTTCATCAGTTGCAGATAACAGCATCATATCTCACATTCTACTACTTTATAATTATTAAGAATACTTCTTCTAATACGAGGGTTGCTGGAAACGTTTCTGCAAAATACCACCAACAGTAGCGCTAGTGTTCTGCTATTATAAAAATCGTAAGAATAGACCTTTCTTATGTTTAAATTATCTTTGATTGTTTGTTTAAGCCTATTCGTTTATTTTTCACAGCAGTTTGAAGAATTAGTTTCATGTGAGAAATGGAAATTTCTTGTGAACACTTTCGGGCAATAATTTTTTATGATTTCAAATGTAGTTAAAAACCGAAACATCCATCGAACGACTTTATTTGGCTTTTGGGGATGGAGCACCATCCAATAGGACTGTGTACAATTTCTTTTCTGAATTCCAGTGTGGTCGCACATTTCTCAGTGATGAATTTCGTGAAGGTCATCCATCCATGTCTGTTGTGCCAGTAATATTGATGCGGTGCGTGAAGTGATTGAGAGAGATCAGCATGTGACATACCGTGAGATTCAGGCATCCTTGAACATTGACATGAAAGCAATACAAGCGATTTTGCATGGTCATCTGAATGTATGGAAACTTTCAAGCCATTGGATCCCACACAACTTGACCAAAGCTCAAATATAGGCTCGTGTAAATTGGTGTAAAGAAATTCTCAAAAAATTCAACTGAGGCAAGTCAAATTTGGTGTACTACATTGCTATAGGGGACGAAACTTGGATCTAGTCATACGAACCCGAAACTAAACAGCAATCCACTGTTTGGGTGTTTCAAAGTGAGCTGAAACCGACAAAAGTTGTTAGTTCGAGGAGAGCTGCCGAGCAAAATGATAGCTTGTTTCTTTGGTTATACCGGACATGTGGCAACAATAGCTTTAGAAGATCGAAGGACTGTAAATGCTGAATGGTTTACAACAATTTGTTTGCCAGAGGTCATCAATGAATTGCGTAAAACAGCATTCCAAACAGCGATTTCTGAGGTATCACCTTTAGAGTGGAAAAAATGCTTTCAAAATTGGTTTGAGCATATGCAAAAGTGTATCGATCTTAAGGGTGAATACTTTGAAAAACAATAAAACCATTCGCAGAATTTCACATGTCTTTTTTCATATTGATTGCAGAAACTTTTCCAGAAGCCCTTGTATGTCTTATGGAACTAATAACTAATTTTTATCATCTTCTTTTGTACAAATGAAGTACTAATTTATATTTGTTACATGGTATAGACATATGTAAGTCAAGTGTTCCTATCACCAAAATTCTTTTTAAATGCTGAAAGAAAAATTATATTTTTTATGATAACATATTGGAACAATGTCTCTTTGAAATTCAGGGTTAGCCTAAAAGAAATAGACATTTTAAATGCTTTATCAATTGAAATGTGTTTGTTACATCAGAAATCATTTATTACTGTTGTATAGAGAAACTCTTCAAATTTACAACCTCCACTTTTTGTTTGTCTTTGTGATGTCAGCATCACATGAGCACCCTTGACGTAAGTTGAGCAGCATGGCCACTAGCTAGGTGGAGAAGGCTTTCTTGAAGATTCAATTTGCAAAAACAATTTCTGTTACTGTCGTGCAGCGTCGTTTTAGAACACGGTATGGTAAACAACAACCCACAAGGCAGTCAATCTATGATTGGAGCAAGAAATTTAAGGAAACTGGTTGTCTGTACAAGGGGGAAACCTGGGAGATGAGAACTGGACTATCACATTGATATCAAGGCAATGATAACGATTATGATGATGATGATGGTGGTAATAGGAACATCTGAGTAGGACATGAGAGGAATAGACTGAAAGAAGGAAGGGGTGGATTCCAAATTGGGTGGCAGTAATCACGATGATAACTTACACACAATTACTCATATGGTTCCAAGTTTCAACTGGCAGGCACCAAACTCTAACTTTGCCGAATCTTCCCTTATCAATTATTTCACTAAGGCGACTTAGGCATGGAATCATCCCTCACGTGATTCAAATCTCTCAATAAAAGAAGAAAAACAAATGTGAAATGTCGTTATTTCTAAAAGGGAACCTTCTCTTCAAAGTGCCACCATTAATTATTGATTTCCCCTTTACTTCAGGATGCACCTCAATTTACTCTCATTTTCCCATATAATATGGTTTCCTCTTAGGCCCCAAAAGCTAGCCGGTGGTGGAGCAGATAGAGACTCTTTCTAATGGAATCTTCCATGATGCCAACCCAGGAACGGGTGACTGAACATACACAATTTTGCCGTAAAACATGGAAAGAAACCTGGCAACATCGTGCTGAGTATAAACCAGAATGAGATTACACACAAATTTGGCAACACTGGATATGTGAGAGAAAATTATACAGATAATCCAAATAGCATTTATTTAGATTTCTTATGCTTTTTCATTCTCAAGGAAAAGTACAAGTTTACAACAATGAGAGTTTTCAAACTGATAAAGACAAACTTCAGAATCTCAATAATCACTTTATCTTGAAATGATAAAACAAGCTTTCTCAAAGTTATTTTACAGATATGACATTTGTATTCTCAAGGATGCTCGAACGGCAAATGATTTAGTAAGTGTACATGGATAGAAATCCAGTGGTCATCTGTTCGATGCTTGTTTGGCATAAGTTATGCGTAAAGCGGAGATGAAACACAATCCCTCATATTCGTAAAATTTAACAGACATCTATTTGCAAATTGATCAGACTGCCCGGACCCATGAAAACTACTTACATATTAAAACCTCTTGTCCAACCAGGCCAATAACTCCGACACTGCAACACTAATGCATATGTTCAGGTTCGAACTCGGGTTCTGAGCTCTGCAAAACCCAAGAGTGAAATGTATGCACTGTTGTGTGGAAAGATCACAATTACAAGAGAAACAGAACAGTCATAAATTAGAAAGTGAACAGAGTGACAAACTTCCACCAATACAACATCAATGGCTAAACAATGCTCGGACTCAACCCAAAGACTACAAAATCACACAAAGTCCTACTGAGCAGAGACACGTTGCGCGGAGCAAAATAACATAATACTCCACTTAATTGACAGTGACATAATAATCCACTTGAGACAAGAAAGTAAACATAAGTACCCCCAAAAGTATAAGGCTACTCTGCTACTGCAACACCAATGGCTAACAATGCTCGGACTCGATCCAAAAGTTACAAGATCACACAAAGTACTACAGATCACAGCCACGTTGCACGGAACTAAACAAAACATTTTAAACAAATATCAATTAAAAATAAATTAACAAAATAATTTATAAGACAAAATACTAAAGCACATAACACAGTTCTCTACTGCAATAACAATGACCAACAGCTTGGGTCCAACCTCATATCAAGGCTAAACAAGACCTCACTGAGGAGACACATTGCGGAGAATAATGTGCACGCTACTAAGTATGAAAATCAACTGCCAAGAAAATCACTGCTGTTCCGTTTATTTAGGAGTGCTTCATGGCTTTATCCACGCTACCCGAAAATTCCCGAGCACTTGCGAAGCTAGCCATATGGCAAGAAGAGAACATATGATAAAAGAAAACATTGTAACTTACCAATGTAAACTTCAGGATGTACTCTTCAAACCATGTAAGTATTTCAGCCCTATTATTAAAACTCCTCTTTCTGTAAAACTTGGAAAGTGTCTAATTCTTTTAAGCTAACTCTGTATGTTATCCATCCATCACTTGGAAGTTATTATGTTGAATTCAATTTTGGAAAATTTGTTTTCATTGATCTTTCGCTTGAAAATTATGTTAAGTTGTTCACATTGAGAGTCTAGAACCACTAACACAATGTCTGAACTTGCAATCATACCTTTCCTGGTTCTTGGAAGCCACTGTATTATTTCTCTCTGAGCAGCTTTGTGCCACCCTTGAATGCAGTAAGGTGTTAATGAATTGTTAAATATGTGCAGGAAATTAAAACTCAATATGCTGACAAAGGCAGAATTTATTTTATTTTAAAATATAAACTTAACGTTACATTTCAACCTTCTAGCAAGGTCTTCTTCAGACTCGGACTAGGCTTGGCTAAATTGGTAATGAATGAATGGGAAAGGAAAGTGGTTGAGAAAGGAGGTTTTGCAGATATGTGGATAATTGTTTGGCCGTATGAGGAAGGGTACAAAGAGGCAGCTTGACATATTTACAAACGAAATACAAGATGAAGAAACAGGGACATTGCTGGAACTCAAAATAGAAATGGAAGACAATATAAGCTACCTAGATATATTGATGAAAGGGAAGAGAGTACAAGAAATTGAAACTACTTGACATCAGAAGAAGTGTGCAGCAGGGGTATTCTGTCACAAAGGAAGTGATGTAAGTGAGATGACAAAAATAAATTTTATAAAGAATATGGAGGACAAAACCAAGAAACTATGCACAAAAGAATGTGAAAAAGAAGGCAAAATAAATAGCCTATGAAAACAGCTGAAAAAGAATGGCTATGAGAAGGAGGATAGACTGGACATAAACAGAAGATGGAAGAGAAGGAAAAGGACGAAGAGAAAGGAAAGAGAGGTGGTTTGGCATAAGGAGTATGGGGAAGACCACAGAAAAGATATGCAAAGTACTTTGGAAAGCAAGCATTAAAATTTACAGGAAGGGAGGGCGAAGCATCTTAAGAATAGCGAAGAATACAAACAAGAGAAAGAAAATCAGAGAAGAGGAAGGGATTATCTATGAAGTGAAGTGTAAAGAATATCAGAGTGTGTACATAGGAGAAACAAAAAAGAGGATGTAAGACAGGTTCAAAGAACATAAGGATGATATACGACTTAAGAGAGGGAGAGTCCAACCATATTCCAGATGAAAGGAAATGTTTATTTAAATCACCTGTCAGGTGAAGCAGCAGTTGACAAGAAGGCCACCTGCTGGAACACGTGGAAAGGAATCTTCCAGATATAAAACTTTCTAATAATCTTGTGTCTGGAGGGGAGTGATTTTTGTGTATATATATATCTTCCTGTTTTTCTACCTTATTTCATTTGTATTTTGTACAGAGTCTGAGGTAGACCTTGCTAGAAGGTTGAAACATAATATTTAGTTTATGTCTTAAAATAAAATAAATTCTGCCTTGGTCAGCATATTGAGTTTTTGGTTACCATGGAAACAAGGCTTAATTGTGTTAGCAGGAAACTAATCTGGAATCACTGAAATACACATAAGAAAAAACCTTTAATCCAATGATTTAACATTTTGGTCACTTTACTTCTGATCACCATCATGAATTTTGCTGAAAGGGAAATATAAGGTACCTGAACCCAATATGGCCTACCTAAGGTTTGTGATTATGTCTAATGATGTACAAACTCAGAAAGGTTCAACTAATCACAAAATTCAAAAGAGGGAACATTTTTGGATGTTTACCGAAAATTGGAATCAGTTTCAAATAATAACAAGGGCGCAGGGAAGATTTTATTAAAAATTAATATTTATGCCATATTGGATAAATTTGTACCCAATATGGTTTAGTAATATATTTTGTTCTTTCACAACCAAAAATGCAACAGAAATTGTAAAGAAAGCATGACAATGTTGTTTTTATAGGTAGATAAGTAAATTTAATGCACTTACATTTTATTTACTTAGAGACATATGAGATTTGTTCAAAGAAATAACATTGTTTACAAACCACTAAACAAGGTAGTGACATGTCACAAATTGTTACCAGAAAACCATTCATTACACATCACAGTCTGGGCAAATGAAAGGTCCATTATTACTCTTAGTGAGTCCCACACACTCTATGTGAACATAATAGTAACAAATGTCACATTTGCGCATGTTCTTTGTGATATATTCCTATGTAGGCCTTACATAGTGTTCTTTGATTCCTTCATTATAAACATAACTTTAGATTAAAGTCTAAACTAACTACATTCTTGTAAAGTTCAATTTGTGAGCTACCGTAATATGTACTAGAGATGTAAACACCTATCACTTAGAAGATGTTGTAAGTAATAAAAAAAAATACATATGCAATATTAGATCACGTAAAACACAATCATGAGATACAGCTATTTTGCTTCTTTGTCCTCAAGTTACTGTATTATAGGTGCAGTAAACAGGTTCAGTGATGCCATTAGGACAGACTAAATAACACACTAAAGTCATCTGTTGAATTAACCATGTAACTACTTTGGAAAGGCAAAAACTCCATATTGGGTTCAGGTACTTTATGCTAAAATTGCATAGATCCAAGAATGAAATATTATCTTTATCTGTTTTTTAGTTCCAATGGTGTAGCCTCCTTCCCCTCCACACACAAAAAGTGTGTTGGATTGATTCGGTGTATTTTACCTCACTTTTCTGCCACTATTAGCTAATTGTGAAGTTGATGATGAGGGATGACATGATTAAATTGATGAAGAAACAAGGGAATGAATTAAAAACCTTTAATTTGTCTGAATGCTGTAAGACATGGCTGTCTTCTGTCGAATTCAGTGGGATGTGACAAGAAAATTAGTAGACTTAGAGATTTCAGATGATGAATGCCTACTATTTCATAGATTTACAGATATCTCCAGAGTAAATTAAAGAACATAGATAATGCAGCAAGAAAAGTAGGTTTGCATATGAATGTAAACCAGACAAATAAAATTAGGATACATAATAGGGCTGAAACCAAGAAACTGAAAATGTGTTCTACATAATCAGAAGGATAAGAAGTGGATATGCAAGTTGTTAGTTTATTGAAAGCAAGAGCAACTTCCTTGATGCTCTCATTAATATGGAGATCTAAGCACACAACTATGAAAACAAGAATTAGATTATTCAACACAAATGTAAAGTATGTTTTACTCTATGAATGTGAAGAATTGAAAAAGAAAGTCATGGTACAAGGAATGAACTGCAAACACATAATTGATGTTCAAGATTCATCTAGTAATTAGATGGCCATAAGTAATAACTATCAAAGAGCTATTGATAAAAGTAAAACAAACAGAAGTGCAAAATGAAATCAAGCACAGGGTATGGAAATGGATGGAATATACACCAGGACAGGATAGCCAAAATGTGACAAGAATGTTTTAGATTGGAACCCACATGGTACAAGGAGAAAAGAAACACCTAGAAATACCTTGAGACGTTCAGTGCAAAAACAGACATAGGGACAGGAGAAAAGATGTAGAGACGGGAGATGGTAAAGAATAGAATCCGATAGCATACATTCATCAAAGCTCTATGCTCCGAAGACGTGTGAAGAGGATAGCAAGTAAGAATGTAATATAAACTAAAACACAGGTAGTAATTGATTAGCAATGTGAAAGATGTTTCACTTTCACATAATGACCACTAGAGAATAGATATGTATGGACATCTTCAAATTAAATTTTGTGACTTTTGCATGAAGGTTTCCTACAATGTAGCATAGCTACAAGCTTTCTGGAATGCAATCCATCTAAAACTCTAGCCCTCTTAAATTAAATGTATATACAATGTGAGACATTTAATTAATGGCAGAGCCTGATGACAAAAGAAAATTGCAATGAGGAAACATTTTCTCCTATAACTTACTTATGTGGATGAGAGCAAGCTGTACCACATTGCTGTAAACATGTACAAGATATACATATGTGCAATATTACTTGAATTTGCCATATATACAGGGTGGCCATGAATTAAGGGAGAACCTTTGGATCACCATTACATTTAACAACTTGAACATATTTATAATATTGTCAACTTTTTATTTTCTGAAGATAGTAACTTACACATCACAATGACAATGTTATCTGTTTTCCATATTATTATCAATTTGAGCTCCATTTAAATCAATGCAAGCTTGGCTTTTCTTCTATCTGTTCATGGCTTACTACATTTTTAAGGTCTGAAACACTTCTGGTTGCATCAAATAACTTGTTCATTCTTGAGATAGGGTCACTTTTAAGTGCTAGAGGTCCACATTCCTGCAGCATGCATTGCTGAACTTCAGCTACACATTATTGGTAATGGAAAATACACATACACATTTGACACGCTGCTCAATACTTGGGCGACTTGCTGCCAATGTAAACAATATCCACTTCTTCTGCTTCGTCAGTTAGATTTTACATATGTGTAAAGAAAGTTAAAAAGGAAAGGAAAATACTGTGACATACACGCACCCACTACTGTCAATGGCTGAGGGCCCCCTAAGGGCTTACTTGCCTCCCCCCCGCAGTGCGGGGTTTTGCGGTGTATAGATCCGGCACTGGCAATATGTCTCCACTGGCAATCAAACCTGGGAACCTAGATTACAAGGCATTAGTATACACCATCCAGGAAATCCAGGTGACTTTTTTGTGAAAATGTATCTCACACATGAAATCTACCAATCTTTGCAGAATTTCATATTCATGAAGACCTTTCCTTATCATGTATTGTAGGATATAATTCAGTGTATAGGTAATAGTTTTTCTAACAGGCATGATATAAAGAGCCTGCCCTATCATGATTTTCCTCTATTTCTCATTTTAGAGTAATTTTTTACACTCTTCCACTACTTCCAAATTCCTTGCTTTTTCTATCTGTGGGTGTGAGATTCATAAGAAATACTGTGAAAATTTCCTTGTCTAGTTTCAATGAGGAAAATGAAACTAAAAATTTGTTTGCAGTAATGCAATAACCTTGAACAGTTAACAAAGACCGTAGCTTTGTAACTTCACATGCCACTGTTAACCGAAATAAGCACATATTTTGGGCTGAACATTCCAAGAATTCTGTGTGGGAACTGTCGAACCACTAACTGTCCCAGCAAGAAGAGTGCATTTACTTTCTCTGCTTGGCCATGAGGTCATGATCAGACTTAAAAGAATGAGCCTCAGATCATACAAGCAGAAATGCATTTGAACCATGGGTGCAAATTGATATCCAAGTGGCTTGAGGATATTTGATATTTTGACGATGTCATTTCAATGAAGTAGGGGAAGGAAGGGTAAAATGGCCACTCTAAGGTTTGATGAATTCTTATCATACCTTTTTGATCAGTGTTCGGTGAACAATGTATATAATTAGTGTTTTTATCTTGTTTTCCATTTTTATATAATGTGTATGTGTGAGTTATTCATGTGTGAAGTGTGTGGGAGTAAGAAACTGCGGAACCTCTCGCATACTTGATTACGGGAACTTACACGCACAAGTAAATTCGGGAACGTCCCGAGAGTTGAGCCAGGTGCTTAGCTTGGGCGTTGCCACGAGAAAATATCAGTCGTCATCAGAGAGTCATCGAGAGAAGAACCGTGACACACGCGCGCGGTTACAAGTGCACTGTAGAGACATTCTACAGCCGAATAGACAGTCCTTCGTGTATATTGTTTAGTTATTGTATAGTCCTTCGTATATGTGTATTATAGACATTAAATGTATGTATATATCGTCTTTGTGCGTCTGTTACTTAACCAGACACCGTGCGGGAACCAACGCATTTAGGATAATTCAGGCAAGGGTGGAGTTCAGCCAGTTAGCCAATGTAGTGCGGGGCTTTCTGGAAACTGACACTCAACAAATGGTCCTCCGGGCCGGATGCGTCGCAATTGTAGTATTCGTGCCGTATTCCGGTAGTTCGTCGTCGGGAAATCAACGAGCCAGAAGAAGAGTCAACGTGCCACACCCTCGGTCCGCCATATGCGTTTAGCGTCTTTTGTACGACGAGTCAACATGGAGCAGTTACAGGCGTCAAAGACAATCCTCAAGCGGGAAGTTACTGGGATTGAAAACAAGTCAGCTTCACCAACGCTGGAAAGTACGACACTTCAAGTATACATAGACAAGGTCCTTCAACTAAGTGCAGACTGTAGTGCATTACTTGTGAATCTAGCTAAACAGTGCGAAGAAACATTGTTCTCTGAGTACTACGATGAACTGAGTGCGGTGCAAGACCGATTAGAGTTGTGGTTGGGCTGCCTGTACCAAAAACAGAAGGAAGCCGTTTCTCCCGTTGTCGCGGTCGCGGTGAACAGTGATGCGAAAAGTGACGTTCGGTTACCAAAACTAACATTACCAGAATTCAGTGGTGACATACATCAATGGTTGTCATTTCGGGACTTATTCGTGGCATTGGTTCATGACAACAAACACCTCGGTGGTGCTCAGAAGCTGCAAAACTTGAATTCAGCATTAAAGGGTGAACCGTCATTATTAATCCAGTCCATCGCAATAACTGATGCAAACTACGAGGAGGCGTGGAATCTGTTAGTTTCGCGGTACCAAAACAAGAGAGAGATTGTGAACAGCACGATTAATCTCTTGGTGAATCAACCTTGTGTGCCATCAAGCTCGGCCACAGGATTACGCAAGCTCATTGACGTCACTTCTGAGTGTGTGCGTGTGCTGAAGGATTTGGACATTCCTGTAGAGGCTTGGGATGCAATATTAGTCTTTCACACCACCGATAAGTTGGATGCAGAATCTAGGCAACAGTGGGAACTTTCACTGAAGAATGCAGAAGTGCCTAAGTTCGAGGACCTGACTACGTTCCTGGATGTGCGTGCCAGAGCTCTTGCAGCGTCTACGGTGACCTAGCCTCCCAATGTCCAGCAAACCCCCTCCCAGGGCCACTGATCGTCAAGTGAAGAAGAATGTAAATTCGTATCACACAGGTGCTGAAACTGTGTGTGTTAAATGCCTTGGACACCACAGGTTGCATACTTGTCAGAAGTATCAACAAATGGGTGTGAAAGATCGGTACTATTTCGTGAATACCAATGATCTGTGCTACAACTGCTTGAAATCGAATTGTAACATCGGAAAGTGTACTTCGTGCACGTGTATGGTGTGCTTTAGAAAGCACCATACATCCCTTCACTTCTCTCCTAGTGAAAATCCCAGTTCTACGCAGCAAGTAACGTCCCCCATCGCCAACAAGAAGAGAGCCATTCCGTTGCAGGAAGTTCTCTTGTCTACAGCCACCGTGGGCGTTAAGGATAGGCACAACAACGTACAGCATTTTCGTGCACTCTTAGATACAGGCTCTGAGTGTACCTTTGTCACTGAAGACTGTAGTCAGCAATTAGGCTTTCGAAAGAAACACATCAGTGTTGCCATATCCGGTATTTCAGCAACTGGTATCGGTACTTCTCGTTCCATGGTGGACCTACAGTTTAGGTCAAAAGCGGGCAACGAAACGTACACCACCAAAGCCATCGATGTGAAGAAGATTACAAATAATTTGCCCAAGCAGCAATTCACTTTTGATCTTGCCGACCCGTCCTTCAACAAACCAGGGAAAATAGACATTTTATTTGGTGCAGATATTGTTCCCTTACTTTTAAGACCGGAGAAAGTCGCAGGTCCAGTAGGTACACCAACTGCCATAAGTACTTCACTTGGGTGGATTCTTATGGGCAGAATTAACGTTCCGCGCAATAAACACGCAGTGTCGTCACATCATGCGTCATGTAGTGATCTGGACGCTACCCTTCAGCGCTTCTGGGAAATAGAGACTGTGCCATCGGTAAAACTGTACAATGAAGAAGAAAACTTTTCTGAACAGCATTTTCGAAACACACACGAACGTGACATCAACGGTCATTATGTTGTGAGATTGCCCTTCCGAGAACAAAGCGGTGATCTGGGTGCTTCACGTCCCCTAGCGGTACAGCGTCTCAAACAAGTGGAGAAACAACTCGTCAAGAATCTACAACGACAACAAAAGTACGCTGAGTGTATGCAGGAATACCTAGACTTGGGTCATATGTTCGTCATTCCGAATTCAGAATTACCTGTGTCCCAAGAAAGCAGTTGCTACCTCCCACACCATAGTGTCATCAAAAAGGACAGTTCCACAACGGCTTTACGGATCGTGTACGACGCCAGTGCGAAGACGACAACAGGAGTTTCCCTCAACGATAAGTTGCTTGTAGGACCCAAGATACAAGACGACATAATGCCTTTGTTGCTACGTTTTCGTACGTATCAAATTGCCCTTACTTCAGACGTTGTCAAAATGTTTCGACAGGTGAAAATACACCCAGATGATGCAGAATATCATCGCATTGTGTGGAGGAATTCACCGAAAGAAGAGATACGAGGCTTCAGATTAGAGAGACTGACGTTTGGTATGGCTAGTGCTCCTTTCTTAGCCACCAGGTGTTTACAACAGCTGGCCCGTGACGAAGAGGCAGACTTCCCTAAAGCAGCGGCGATTACATTGAGATACTTTTTTGTAGACAATCTAGTGACTGGCAGTGATACAGTAACACAAGCTATCGCGTTACAAAAACAAATAAGTGAACTTCTACAAAGAGGTGGTTTCGAATTGCGGAAATGGTGCTCGAACAATTCAGAAGCATTGAATGAAATCCCTGTACATTTGCGAGAAACGAACTTTGCATTGGATGTGAGCATAAATGAACATATAAAGGCACTCGGGATCGAATGGCATCCAGCGAGTGACGAATTCGCGGTATCAGTGACGCAACCCGCAACTTATGAGCAATTGACCAAGCGCATTCTGTTATCAGACATCGCGAAAATATTTGACCCCCTAGGGTGGATATCTCCAGTAACTGTCAAAGCAAAGATCTTCATGCAAACACTTTGGCAAGTTAAACTTGACTGGGACGATGTACTTCCACCAGAACTAGAAATTGCATGGCGAAGTTTTCGGGTGGAGTTGCATACGTTGCAGGATATTAAGGTGCCTAGGCACATCGTGTCTTCGAAACCCCTAACGTGCGAACTGATAGGCTTTTGTGACAGTTCTGAGTGGGCCTATGCGGCCACTGCCTATTTACGTTCTACATACAGCGACGGCAGTGTTGAAGTGCATCTCGTAGCAAGCAAAACGAGAGTCGCGCCTCTGAAGAAAGTGACTCTCCCGAGACTCGAACTCTGTTCTGATGTGTTACTCATACGTTTGCTGCAGACAATAAAGGAAGCTCTTCATTTGAAGATTACAGATATGCTTGCATTTACTGACTCTACAATAGTGTTGTGTTGGATAAACTCTTCTCCTTCTAATTGGCGTACATTTATTGCCAACAGAGTTGCTAAAATACACGACTTTCTCCCTGCAGAGAATTTGTTCCACATGTGCAGTGAAGAGAATCCAGCTGATTTGGCGACAAGAGGAATTTCTCCCTCAACCCTGCACGAACGTGATATTTGGTTCTTCGGCCCACAGTGGTTACGAAATCAGTCCTTCAATCCTACACGCACGGTCAATGCAGCAGGAACAGCTGAGTTTGAGAGAGAGAGAAAAAAGGGTCTTCTCGTATTACAGTCTTCCGTCGAGGTGGATTAGTTATTAGTAAACAAGTATTCAACCTTATCAAAGCTCCAACGAGTAGTGGCTTGGTGCTTCAGATTTATGCATAACACCAAGCGAAGTGTTAATGAACGTCATTTTAGACCCCTCTCAGCACGCGAACTTAATCAAACGTTGCTTGTGTTAGTGAAACAAGCACAAATTACAGCATTCCCTACAGAAATGAAGTATTTGAAAGAAGGGAATCCTTTGCCTTCGAACAACCCATTACTCAATTTGACTCCTTTCCTGGACCAGGAGGGAATTCTGAGAGTAGGTGGACGTTTACACAATGCATAAATGACAATTGACAAGAAACATCCCATTCTGTTACCTCGTGAACATAAACTTACAGAGCTCATCGTGAAACATGAACATTTGAAACATTTACATGGTGGACCACAATTGCTTCTTGCTGTCCTACAGCAACGTTTTTGGATTATACGAGGGAGGGACTTAATTCGAAAAATTGTGTTTAAGTGCAAAGAATGTTTTAAGGAAAAACAGTTGACAGCAACTCAACTCATGGGTAGTTTGCCAGCCCCTCGCGTCAATCCAGGCCGAGTATTTGCAAATACAGGTGTAGATTACTGCGGCCTATTTTCAATAGAGAGTTGCCAACTCAGGTCTTCAAAAATCACCAAAGGATACGTCGCTCTTTTCGTGTGTCTTGCAACCAAAAGCAATTCACTTGGAAGCGGTAAATGATGCATCAACGCCTACATTCATTGCCGCATTACATAGGTTTGTGGCCAGACATGGTAAACCTAACCAGATCTTCAGCGATTGCGGAACGAACTTCGTAGGGGCAAACAGAGAATTAAAAAAGCTACTTCAATTCATGCGACAAAAAGAGCACGTCCAATCGGTGTCAGATGTTATGGCCTCTCAAGGCATACAATGGAATTTCAATCCACCGGGAGCAGCACACTGGGGTGGAGTATGGGACATTTCAGTGAAGGCAGTGAAATATCACTTGAAAAGAGTTATGGGCTCAACATTACTCACTTATGAGCAATTCATCACGTTATTGACACAAATAGAGGCGTGTCTTAACTCGAGGCCATTAACGGAGTTAAGTAGTGATCCAAATGACTTAATGGCACTCACGCCAGGACACTTCTTAACCGGTGATTCATTACTGGCTGTACCACAAGCAGACTTTACGTCATCCACGTCGAATTGTTTGTCTAAGTGGCATTTGATCCAAAAAATGATGCAACATTTTTGGAAACGGTGGGCAACAGAGTACTTGCCCAGACTCCAGCAGCGGCCCAAATTGATGGAGAAGAAGGAAAATCTACAGATAGGAGATCTGGTGTTGTTGAAAGAACCTACCCCTCCACAGCAATGGAAGCTAGGAAGAGTAGTGAAAGTTCATCCAGGACCAGACAAGTTAGTACGATCCGTGACAGTGCGAACATCTGATGGACAATACAGACGTCCAATTGTGAAACTTGCTCCTCTCCCCTATTCTAAGGAGACGTAAGTGTACTACATTGAAATTACTGATTTTGGTTGAAATTAATATTTCAACGGGGGGGGGGGGGAGTGTGTTCGGTGAACAATGTATATAATTAGTGTTTTTATCTTGTTTTCCATTTTTATATAATGTGTATGTGTGAGTTATTCATGTGTGAAGTGTGTGGGAGTAAGAAACTGCGGAATCTCTCGCATACTTGATTACGGGAACTTACACCCACAAGTAAATTCGGGAACGTCCCGAGAGTTGAGCCAGGTGCTTAGCTTGGGCGTTGCCACGAGAAAAGAACAGTCGTCATCAGAGAGTCGTCGAGAGAAGAACCGTGACACACGCACGCGGTTACAAGTGCGCTGTAGAGACATTCTACAGCCGAATAGACAGTCCTTCGTGTATATTGTTTAGTTATTGTATAGTCCTTCGTATATGTGTATTATAGACATTAAATGTATGTATATATCGTCTTTGTGCATCTGTTACTTAACCAGACACCGTGCGGGAACAGACGCATTTAGGATAATTCGGGCCAGGGTGGAGTTCAGCCAGTTAGCCAATGTAGTGCGGGGCTTTCTGGAAACTGACACTCAACAATCAGCAAAGTTATAGAAACATAGACCAATAGTAAGTATAATAATTTTACTTCCAATTTCTATTTTTTTTTAAATTCTTGTTGTTTAGAAATGTACACGTTACTTTTTTTAAAAAACGAAGTGTCCACTTTGCCTGCCTAGGTTGGGTAAAGTGGCCAGCCTCTTCCCATTTTACCTGCATAGTTAAATGAACAAATCACATTGATTCAGTGTGTATTTAATCAACACAAGCTGAAGCAATACATATTAAGAATAAGTATTATATTTTTTAAGTATTATCTTAAGTATGAAATCTTTACAAGATAAAGTAAATAGTAATTCGTAATCAATAGTCTATCAATAAAGGATTAGGCGTAGGCCTATTTGCAAAATTCGCACTCAAACTCATCATCTTTACCACAACCCGCACACTCTTCATGTGCCCATTTCTTACATTTTAAACATCTAATCAATCCTTTATTGCCTTTCGAGTCGGTCTGTTTTGTGGCCACTTTGCCCAGAATGACGCCATTACAAAAACTGTTGTCTAACGTCTAACCTACATGACTTAGCATTTTCAGACGCACATCATTTAAAAGGTTATTTCACGCTGATCAAACAACACAAGATAATATAATTATAACACTTACTATTATTTAGCTATAATCAACAATTTGTACCACTTAGCTAAAATCAGACTTGCAAAAAAACAATAAAATGAGGTCACATCTACAAATTGCAGCTACCTCTTCAAAGTCACAGACAACACTGACAGCATCCGTGGTGACTGTTTTGCCTGGCTCCCGCATGGCGGAAGCGCTATGCGGTGAAGAAAACTCACATGGCCACTTTACCCTTCCTTCCCCTATAATATATGTTATTGAATTACAGATTTATTTCGCTTTGCATGTTAGACTGGAGCCACCACTGACATGTGGCATTATTTGAGAGCTGAGTGACAGTCCACTCAGGAAACATTGACAAGAACATTCCATTTAAGAGCAAAATATGGTTTTGTAATATTCTTCATTGCAGAAACATGTAAATTATATATGTATGTTTTTGTTGTAGGTTGGAATAAGATCAGTGTGCAGTTGCAATTCTTACACACTTCACTGGGATGCCGTTATATATGAAGCTAGGGATGATAGTCAAGATTTGGAGAAGGTAAATTCTTTCTATATAATAGTAGATAAAAAAATACCAATGCAAGACTTCTCATTTGCATAATGTTCATAGTTTGGAAATTATGATATGGAAAAGAATATTCAAGGGATTACTACTCCATACAATAATCTTGCAAATTTATGCATTTCTTATGCACAAAAGCTGTATATCTGTTGTAACCATTTTAGTACACGGAACTTTACATTTTCATTGCTCTTAAACAAAAATATTAAATCACCCGCACACATGTTCATTGTTGACATCAGTTGCCTCTGATGTGTGTTCACTGACATCTTATTGTCACCGTAAACACCAATGCATTCCTCGTGTCTGAAGGGAACCCTGTTAGATTGTGGAAATGTTAGGGGTAAGGTTTTTTATTATATAATAAAGGCTGCCTTGGTCAGCATATTTAGTGTGAAATAGTAAAGAACTGTTCATAAACAAAGTGACAGATGTTTATGGAAATGAAGCAATGCAAATTCAGTTTCTATCTAACTTGTAGACTCTAGTGTGAACTTGTATACAACACCAAAATGTTTCAGGGTGGCTACTCACCGGGAATTCTCGGATTTCTGTATGAATTATTGCTTCTGGGAATTCTGCATGAATTTTTCTCTATTGACGTGAAAACTTGCAACTTTCATTAATCAAAGTCCCATTGAATTTAAACATATTTATAAATGCCCTGATGCATGTTCTTCACAGTTTAACCTTTATTTTTATCGAGAAGGAAAGCAAGCTGCTTGAAAAATAAAACAGAATTATTTCAGTCCGTTAGTTTACTTTGTTAGTGTACTTTGCAGAACAATCTATCTGACAGACAAGATTATTGCAAGATAAGATGTTGGTTGATTAGTTAAATTTGAGTTTGAAATTATTATACAATTAACAATTTTCCTAGATTAGTGTATTCCGTAACATTTGAGACTTGTGTTTGTACATGGTTTTCAAGTCTTAGTATGTGAAATGGTAAATATAAATTCTGTACCTGAAATATTTTAAATGTACAAGATAAAAGGTAAAAAAAAAGTAAAGTGCTCCCCTGTGCTTAGCACCACGCCATGAAGGTGTATAGGGGGTGTGGGGGTAACGCCCCACACTTTCTTGATCCGGTCATGAGTTGGGGTGATGTGATCAGCATCACACCCCTGACCACCTTTACCCCCAGGGTTTCCCCCAGGTACCCATGTTATTCGACGCTGGGTGGGCACCGGGGCCTCTTCCAATATTAGAAAAGTTCCCAGATTTGAACCGGCCAGGGATCGAACCCGGGACCTTTAGCATGGTAGTCAGACACGTTACCGACAGCCACCGCAGCCACCGTACAAGATACCATTCTAATTTTTGGATACATTGGAATCACGTAGACCCTTTGTGTTGTTAATATATTAGTTTGTGTATGTGTATGGGTGGTGAGAGGCAGTAATACGCAGTGCCGGATCTACAAATCTTGGACACCCCCACCACAAAATATTACCAAAGACCCCCTCTACCTACCTTCACACACACACACACACACACTATATATATATATATATACAGGGGATGGACAGAAGTATGGAAACACCTGCGAAGAGAAGCCGGAATGCTGTAGCTAAAAAGGTGCAGGACCGCCTTTAGCTTCCAAAATGGCCTGCAGTCTCCGAAGAATGGACAAATACAAGTCCTGGATGGTGGACAATGGGATCTTGCACCATTCTTCATGCAGAACATGGTCACAATCCTTCTCAGTGTCCTTCTGCCCCTGTCACTCAGTGTACATTTTTGTCCACGCAGGTTTTTATCTGATTATGTCTTTCCGGACACACTATTATGTCATCATGATCTTGATCATGCCTCTCGATACACCAAATAACATGGCTACTTTGGTAACAGATGCGCCTGCAAGGCGAGCACCAACAATTTGCCCTCTTTGAAAAACTGTCAGCTCAGACATGATTCAGTATCAACTGCAATGCACGCCATCTACAGTGCAAACTCTCTGGTGCAACTGTTGACTCCTACCAGTCCGAAAGGGTCCTATCTCACGGCGCAAAACAATAGAATGTCGCACCTCATCAGATTTCAAGTGGAAACATTGCGTCGATATCACCCGTTGCGATGTTTGGTGTTTCCATATTTTTGTCTATCCCCTGTACACACACACACACACACACATACATACATACATATATACAGGGTGTCGCAAAACTCTTTCAACAATGCTTGGGTGCTGGTAGATATCATAAAAACAAGTAACTTTTCCCTATAAAGTTTACCTCGAAAGCGCTTAGTTTCTTCGCTATAAGTGCTTAAAATCTATCCTGTACGTATCCAACCCAACACAGCAAACGCTTGCTCTGACATAACTACCAGGGACGTGTGGCAGGGTTGCCACTAGCATTCCTCGCTAAGGGAAACGACTTGAAAACAACAATTTGGGAGTCTTGCCTGAGCAAAATCCAAAACTTTAATGATACTTGAGATGTTGTAAGAAGCATTGACAGTATTTATAAACTGACCAAGAAAAATAATGGGCAGACTGAAATTCAAGATTACTCATTCTAAAATATTTGCATGACTAATTGATTGATTTGGTTTATTTTAATTCGCTTTTCTGCCACCTTTGGCTAATCACGAGGATGAAGATGATATGATGAAATAACAAATGACACCAATGTCTAGACCAGGATTGAAACCTGGGACACCTGGCACTGTAGCGAGCTCAGCTAACCACGTTACCACGGAATGTTTGGTGTTTCATGCAATATCAACAATTGCAAGGGACACATGAGGTAGGGGAAATCCACGAACGAACAAATGTATACATGATGTGTTTTTTTCTGCCTCATTTCGAACATGCAGACTGTAATGTTATTACAATTTATTTGAAAATTATTCCTATCTGTGCTAGCGTTATTGCTAATCGTGTTCGTCTCATAAGGAAGTAATTTGAAGGCTCTTTTAATTTAATGATTGATTGATTGATTCATTGATTGATTTGCTTTATTTCACTTTGCTTTTGTGCCACTTTTGGCTAATTTGCGAAGATGGGGATGAGTGATGATTTGATGAAATTGATGAATGGATACTCACAAACATCCATACCCAAGCGTTGTTCTAACCACTCTGCCACAGGGGGCCGTCTTTCAATTTAATGAAAAACGTTGTTTTAAATTCACACATTAAAAACTAGTGCTTATTAAAGACCAAAGCCAAGAAATGCATACCTATACCAAGCGCTGAACTGTAAAAGGCACTTGCATTGCACATTTGCATATTATTTACATTTGTTTGTTCGTGGATTTCCTCTACCTCACTTGTCCCTTGCAATTGTTGATATTGCATGATACACGAAACACTCCGTGGTGACGTGGATAGCACAGCTCGCTACGGCGCCAGGTGTCGTCAGGTTTAAATCCTGGTTTAGACATTGGTATCATTTGTTATTTCATCATATCATCTTCATCTTTGCGATTAGTCAAAGGTTGCAGAAAAGCAAATTAAAATAAACCAAATCAATCAATCAATCATGGAGATATTTCGGAATGAGTAATCTTGAATTTCAGTCTGCCCATTATTTTTCTTGGTCAGTTTATAAATACTGTCTATGCTTCTTACATCTCAAGTATCATTAATATTTTGGATTTTGCTCAGGCAAGACTCCCAAGTTGTTGTTTCCAAGTGATCTCTCATAGTGAGGAACGCTAGTGGCAACCCTACCACGTGCCCCTGGTAGTTATGTCAGAGCAAGCGTTTGCTGTGTTGGGTTGCATAAGTACAGGATAGATTTTAAGCGCTTATAGCGCAGAAACTAAGCACTTTCGAAGTAAACTTTATAGGGAAAAGTTACTTGTTTTTATGATATCTACCAGCACCCAAGCATTGTTGAAAGAGTTTTGCGACACCCTGTATATATATATATATATATATATATATATATATATATATATATATATATATATATATATGTCCGCCATCTTGAATTCAAGTTCAGAATTTTAAATGGGAAGGGGGTGATATGATATGTCAAATTAGGCTAGAATTTCCCGAGAAATGCAATGGTGAAGGTTTTTTCGACGTATCTTCAACCACTAAAAAGTTATGAATGAATTCTTGTACCAATTTGCTCCTTTTCGAGGTGTTAGAAAAATGCCTTAAAATTTGTTTAGCGCATCGGTAATGGATCGACATCAAAGTGATGTCTAACGAGAGAAGTTCACATGCCATTGCACACGATTTTAATCGGATACATCCACGAAGAGCTGCGCATTATGGATGGTTGTCGCGAACAATTTACAGTGTGACGCTTCCATTGAATTAAAAGTCCTTCACATTGACAAGGCTAATGTTTATGTTCATAAGGAAGTTCATAAACAGAATATGCGACCCTTGTCATCTGATAACTAGCTTTGGACAGAAACTGCTTCACAACGTTCCCATAGTGTTCTGGTGTTACTCCATATTGAAAAAACTGTAAAAAGTACATTCTTCCATTCTGTTTATTTAACAAATCCAAGTAGCACTAAGCATTTAAGGTTCCGTTGATGGAATATTGACTAACCAATCGTGTTCCACACAGCACGCCACACCATTAACTTGCCAGCATTGACCATTCAGCTTTGATCTGTCGAAAATGAGTTATCAGATAAAAAGCATGATAACGATTGGTCATCACCATTTCCATGCTGCGCGCTGCAGTGGCCTTGTACCAGGGGTGTTAAGTGACTTTTTGGCCACTATATATATATATATATATATATATATATATATATATATAGAGAGAGAGAGAGAGAGAGAGAGAGAGAGAGAGAGAGAGAGAGGATGAAAGTAAGGAGGGCCAAAAGGGCTAAGTAAAAATCAATGAAGGTAAAGGAAAGGAAACGTTCACCGGACATTAGAAAAATTCTAAATTTTCACTAACTTCATAGGATCATCGGTGTGAAGAGAAAGAGACGCCTCCTTTTACCTTATTTGATTTATATATATATATATATACACAAATACAGGGTGTCTCAAAAGTAATAGTGCAAACTGAGACACAGGTGAAAGTACACGATAATAGAAGCAATAAAAGTCTCAATAAACATGGGTCTGCAAACGAGCCATTTTCGAGATAATTGCGAATGTGTGGTTACAAGCTGCCACTGACTTCATTGTTTGTAAATGTCGTCCTTGTTGGAAAATGTACTCTTCATTGCTGTAAGGTTTGTAAATGTCCTCCTTGTTGGAAAATGTACTCTTCATTGCTGTAAGGTTCCATTTTCACTATGCAGTACAGCACAACTGATGTGACTCCCACAGTATGATGAGACTGTGTACTGATTTTACCTATCCTGTTTGATTACAACGCCATCCCTCGGAAATGTTCTGTTTTGTAATCAAAGAGCAAACCTCGGATAGCACAAGGAGTAAAGCACTCGGTGTTTACAAAATGCAATCAATCAATGACAGCTTGTAACCACACATTCGCACACATCATTAGCATTTTACCAACTAGGATGATGTTTACCAGGGCCTATCAAAAGTTAATGAGTTAGGCTGGGTACAATTGGTCATGATTGAAACACGTTAGGCTTAGGAGGAACCACATTAGTGTGTTCCAAAGCAGATGTCCGCCATATTGGTGGCTACCATATTGAATTCAACTCAAAGTTTTTAAATGGGATGGAGGTGATGTGCATAGGCGCCAATATCTTCAGAGATTTGGGAGGGAGCAAAGCTAAGTAAAGCATAAATACTGATATATTTCTGTTGGTGCGGGGAGGGGTTAGTTGGGAGCTAATACACTTGAGTTAAACTTTGAAAAATTGTAATTACAATAACAAGTTTTGACAACAAATCATATCAGGGTACATCGAACTTTATTAGCTGGACAAAAAATTAATTCACTGTACTACTGTGATTATGCAATTGTCAGTGGCGTAGCATGGACATTTCGGGTGGGAACGCCAAGTCCGAAGGAAGGGTCGGCCCTTTCTTGCTTAATAATTTACTTATGGTATTAGTCGCCACAGGTATTGTTTGCCTGAAGTCAGCTGGGTTTTCAATAAAACATCATCCATGCATGTTTTAGCTAGAAAATGAGATGCCTCACTATGCCACAAATGTTTTGAACTCTGGTGTTTTATACTTTTCGGCATGACGCAAATCATCATAAAACCTACCTGAATCACAAGCGCCTCTGCACAACAGTAGACGTCATTGTTGTGGATGATCCAACTACTGATTGATTTGGTTTATTTTACTTCGCTTTTCTACCACTTTTGGTAAATTGCGAATATGAATATGAGTGATGATATTGATGAAGTTGATGAAGGGACACTGACAAAGAACACCCGTGCTCATGCCGGGATTCGAACCAGGGACCTCTGTCGTCTTGGCACACTGTGCAAAACACTCTGACATGGAGGTGGGTGGATGATCCAAATATCGTACACTCTACTGATGTAACAGTGCCGATTAGTAATTCAGACCACTGTTTATTACATCTTGAGAATGCTGATAAACATTTTAAAATATGCTCCAGAGACAATTCGACGTTAAGGGTTTTCAAATGAATGATAAACATTTCCATTGACACAATATTAAGCAGTTAGTTAATAATGAAAAAAAATAACAATAGAAAAAAGAATAGTTTTGCGGGTTAAGTGGTAGAGCAGCCACAGGCTGAATTTCTACCATGAGGACTTCACCAACTTACTTGACAAAAGCTGTGTAGATCTTTTAGTTTCTAATGCACATCGCTGTTCGTGCATAAGAAACGGTATATTTGAGATTGGTAAAGTTACGTCAGTCAATATTGCGTATTGTAGAATCCATCACATAGCACGAGTTGCATGAGCGCGAAGAACCAGGTAGGAATTCTACCGCTGTCTCTGTCGTCTGCTTCAGAAGGCAGGAAGGGTCACATGAACCAATCATGGTAGACCTCTGCTGCTCCGTACGCTGGCGTATGAGAGAGCATTTACGCGTGTGCTGTAGACATCGAAGCTTTCCCTCCAGAAAAAACAGCAAGGAATATAGTGTCTTTTACGCTGAACCTGCTCGGCGTCCGGCAAGAAAAGGCATTGAAAAAAGATGCTAGAACGAGTGTTGAGAGTGGAGCGTTGCAAGCGGATCGCGAAAAATAGCTATTATAATGCCATGAAGGTCAAACATATACGGAATTAGTCAAGTTTTACTTTATATTCACAGCATTTAAGCATTTTTGAAATTTTAAATCTGGGAACGCCGGACGTACGGGCATACTATAACGCTACGCCACTGGTAATTGTACAACATAATACTCTGCTTGTAACTGTTGGCTGAGAATTTGATTATCACATTAAGTTTATAATACTTATTCCTACAATACTTTAAAGGCCCTACAATCCTTTATAGGAGTTTAATATCTACACACATATTTACATAAAATAATAAGGTCCCATATAAAATTTTCATCCAGGCGAGGTCGATTTTTGTCACATCCGCCTCAACTTTCTACCCTGTTCCCACTACTTTCCACCTTCGGCCAATAAAGAAACATGACAACTTTCCACCTTCGGCCAATAAAGAAACATGACAGTGTTGTATATTTACATTTTTAATGACAATAAATAATAGCCTTCTTTTTTCTATACCTTATTGTCAAAGAACGGGTATATAGTAGGTTGATATCAAAATAACAGTAGTATCTTAGTTTAAATTGATACATGATTTTGCAATATACATTTGTCATTGAGAAGTAACTTCAATTAATTTTTCTCTACACAAATCAAACTATGTATAAAACAAATATCCACATTGAGGTAATCAGAAATAATCTACTAAATTGGGACCCCCTGGTCTGGCGCCATCGAGGGCAGTGCCCCATGCAATCACTTGGGTTGCCTGGCCCTTAAGCCACTCACACACGCACACACACACACGTATTGTTTTGAATGTTGGATAAGCATGGGTATAAATATTTAACACTGCAACATTCAGCCACATCAATGCAGTGTAAAGTAGCACATATATGGTTACAGGTACGTGTGAAAGAATACTAATCCTGATTATATAAAACAGTGGCATATTGAAAACAGAATATTTTCAACTTCTGCTTGACTTTTCCAAAGGGAAACAAACGTGCCTATTTTGAAATGGACTGGTTGATTCAAGAGCATAAAGAGTACATACCATGCGTTTTCCATAATTAATTGTTGATTTGAAAAAGGAAATACTGAAATAGTAATCACATAAGCACAAGAAAGACACTCAAAACTTAGTGATAGCCCCGCATTATTGATCCTGCTCGTTTCAGAGCAAGATCCTGCGTATCTTCTGTGTGTAAAAGTTATGTAATATGTTGAGAGTTATACATTGGGAACCCTATGGGAGGGGAGGGAGCTTTCTTCTGGCGTGAAATCGAAAGACCGTGCCAGCATTAGTAGACAGCCATAGACAATGATGGACCAAGTCTCTTGCTTTCATCAAGAAGTCAATGATTCGGAACTCCTCATGGAGGCCTGTGATAAATATGCACGTTTTTGGCACTATTCTTCATTTTGAGACATATTTTATAGCTTATTTTTCATTTAAATGCATTAAGTCTTATATTGTTGTAAATATTATGAATTGGGCTACAAGTTTTATTTGAAACTATTCCCTGCCATTTAATTTATTCAAACGTTACAAGGCCAAAACTTCAGAAAGTGGTGGAAAATTTACATATTTTAAGGATTATTTTTTTTAAACACAGTAGAACTAATGACATTAGAAAAAATCTAAAAATAATGTTTTTCGTAGTCCATCTAATGAGGTACAAGACTAAAAAGATATTCTCTGTTTATGACCATTTGTTACTGTGATATTGGTAATGAACTGGAAAGTCCGCCATATTGGACGCCATCTTGAATTACTCAAATTGCTCAAGGTTGACAGAGTGGCATCAATTTAATCTGAAATGTACATAACATAAGCTTTCAAAATCAGTCAAAACATTTTATTCATACCTCAAAAGGAGGTTATGCCACTTTTAAGTATTTGGCACATGGACCATATGGCAAACTGCGGTGCTAGGAGTATGTTTATCATTTAACGTTCATCAATTGGAGTGCCGTTGTTATGATTGTGAATATGCTTTGAATTTGATAATGTTCAAGGAAGACTGATATTTTTGGGCTAAGAAAGCAATAAGTGTCAAGTGCAAAAAAAACCACAAAAAAACAACAAGAAATACAACAACAACAAAAATAAAATGGACATTTCCGACATATTCTACTGTCTAGGTTTAACAGAGCAAAGTCTGCAGATGTGGCTGAAAACGTTTGTACCATGTACGGGTACAAACGTGTAAATGCCAACATGTTAAGCTTAATGCAGGGGAAGGAGGAAATGGTTTTGACATTTCAAAGAGAAGAAGCAAATTTAACTTAAGTGATTCTCAACGTTCAGGAAGACCGTTTGAATGCATCCAAATCCATGATGATCCATGTCAGTTGACCTGAGAATAATCAAATGTGACTATTCAATCACCATACGACATTTGCATTCCATGGGTAAGGTTCAAGATACCGCACTCTTTAAGTGAAAACAAAACAAATTAGCGATTACCACAAAAAGGCTGCATCAAGTGCTGCTACACTAACGTGGCAGAAGCTGCTATTCAAGAGCTTGTTTAGGATGTTATTCCCCATCCTCTTTACATACCCGATTTTGCACCCTCAGATTTTCATATTTTCAGCTCTCAATACACAAACGTTCAAGGAAACTCCTTTGATGATGAAAATGGTCCTGAAATTTGGCTTGACGATGCCCTTAACCACAAATCAGTTGCTTTCTTCTGGCTTGAAATCGAAAGACCGTGCCAGCATTAGTATTCAGGCATAGGCAATGATGGAAATTATATTACTGTTTAATTTCCGTCTTTTGTTCATTTGAAATGAGTATGAAATAAAAAACTTTCACCACAATGAAAAGAATGCTACGAAATTATGCAACAACCCAAAATTTTTATGAGCCTAGTATATCATAGAGATTATGATACATATTCAAACATCATGAAGAGGCAGCCAATAAATGCTTCAAAAGTTGAGGTACAAAAAAATAAAATGTTGCCTGTCTAACAAGTGTTACGTATCATATGTGTTACGGTAATTTTTAGTTTTATTCACATCTTTTGGTACTTTTTGCCCTCTTTATGTATTAAATTTATTCCTCCTCTTACCATAATCCACCAACTCCTCAATACTCAAAATATGGAAAAAGACCTACATTTCAGCCATGAGTGCAACAACACTCTAGCCTGGCCTTCTTTATGTATTAGATTTATTCCTTTGATCATTTCATTCAATAATCTACAAAGTATAAATCTTTCAGGATTGAAGTTTCTTGTTTGCATATTTGGAACATATTGCAAAAGTCATTAATTATATTTCTTAAAGGTTTATTGATGTTTAGTAGCTGTTGGATGTACAATTATTATGTTGAGTAATGTTTGCTCAATCTATGTATTTATTTCATTCTGTTATTTAAATTTCAGGGGTGTGAAGGAATAGCCAAAAGTACAAAGATGAAGGTGAAGCTGATAACAGATCCCCCAGCAACTGACAAGAGTCAGATTGATGAGCACTCTTCTCACAGGATTGTGGACCCTCGGGAAGAACTTAAGGTAAAAAAGTTATTAGTAAGTAGTACACTCCTTTCTAACTGTTGATTTGTCCACAACATAGCTTCACCACACCACCAATATTCCCCCCCCCCCCCCCGCTCACTAATGCAAAAAACCAAGGTTCAAAAGCTGCCCCATTCTCATCACCTCTCTCACCCTCCAGAGTCAAGCCCTGACTTACAAATTCACGATCCACACCACAAACCTGATCTACATTCTCACTTGCAACATGTGTGGTGGCTTTTACGTGTAAATGCCAACATGTTAAGCTTAATGCAGGGGAAGGAGGAAATGGTTTTGACATTTCAAAGAGAAGAAGCAAATTTAACTTTAGTGATTCTCAACGTTCAGGAAGACCGTTTGAATGCATCCAAATCCATGAAGATCCATGTCAGTTGACCTGAGAATAATCAAATGTGACTATTCAATCACCATACGACATTTGCATTCCATGGGTAAGGTTCAAGATACCGCACTCTTTAAGTGAAAACAAAACAAATTAGCGATTACCCCAAAAAGGCTGCATCAAGTGCTGCTACACTAACGTGGCAGAAGCTGCTATTCAAGAGCTTGTTTAGGATGTTATTCCCCATCCTCTGTACATACCCGATCTTGCACCCTCAGATTTCCATATTTTCAGCTCTCAATACACAAACGATCAAGGAAACTCCTTTGATTATGAAAATGGTCCTGAAATTTGGCTTGACGATGCCCTTAACCACAAATCAGTTGCTTTCTTCTGGCTTGAAATCGAAAGACCGTGCCAGCATTAGTATTCAGGCATAGGCAATGATGGAAATTATATTACTGTTTAATTTCCGTCTTTTGTTCATTTGAAATGAGTATGAAATAAAAAACTTTCACCACAATGAAAAGAATGCTACGAAATTATGCAACAACCCAAAATTTTTATGAGCCTAGTATATCATAGAGATTATGATACATATTCAAACATCATGAAGAGGCAGCCAATAAATGCTTCAAAAGTTGAGGTACAAAAAAATAAAATGTTGCCTGTCTAACAAGTGTTACGTATCATATGTGTTACGGTAATTTTTAGTTTTATTCACATCTTTTGGTACTTTTTGCCCTCTTTATGTATTAAATTTATTCCACCTCTTACCATAATCCACCAACTCCTCAATACTCAAAATATGGAAAAAGACCTACATTTCAGCCATGAGTGCAACAACACTCTAGCCTGGCCTTCTTTATGTATTAGATTTATTCCTTTGATCATTTCATTCAATAATCTACAAAGTATAAATCTTTCAGGATTGAAGTTTCTTGTTTGCATATTTGGAACAAATTGCAAATGTCATTAATTATATTTCTTAAAGATTTATTGATGTTTAGTAGCTGTTGGATGTACAATTATTATGTTGAGTAATGTTTGCTCAATCTATGTATTTATTTCATTCTGTTATTTAAATTTCAGGGGTGTGAAGGAATAGCCAAAAGTACAAAGATGAAGGTGAAGCTGATAACAGATCCCCCAGCAACTGACAAGAGTCAGATTGATGAGTACTCTTCCCACAGGATTGTGAAACCTCGGGAAGAACTTAAGGTAAAAACGTTATTAGTAAGTAGTACACTCCTTTCTAGCTTTTGTTTTGTCCACAACATAGCTTCACCACACAACGAATATCCCCCCCCCCCCTGCTCACTAATGCAAAAAACCAAGGTTCAAAACCTGCCCCATTCTCATCACCTCTCTCACCCTCCAGAGTCAAGCCCTGACTTACAAATTCACGATCCACACCACAAACCTGATCTACATTCTCACTTGCAACATGTGTGGTGGCTTTTACCTGGGGAAAACATCCGCAGTCCTCAACCTCAGGATCAACTACCACTGCTCCTCCACTCACAATCTGGACTCCAACGTTACCTCCCAAACCAGCCATCACAACACTCTTTTCTTTAAATCACTGCTTCTGGGTAGTGATCATCCATCCACCTCTTACCACAATCCACCAACACCTCAATATTTAACATATGGGAAAAGGCCTACATATCCGCCATGAGTGCAACTACACCTCCCGGCCTGAACAAGCCCACCCAATAGCATTTTTCATTCCCACCTGTCACCCCCAAACTTTGAACCACCTCAAACATCCCACCCATACCAATCACAGTCTTCGACAAGCCTGGCTAGAAATCCATGTTTTTGTAACCATCTACAACTTTGTGTCTGGACCTGGCAAGTCTGCAGGTTACACTATCACTTTGATCTTGCTTACTATGCTTGTTCACCTGAAAATACAGCTCGCGGCCAGCAAAATTTGAGTTTTTGTAGTGTCTGGTGAGTGTTTTCTCTTTGTTTCTTATTTGTTATTTAGCCTTTGTTTCCCTCCTTCTTTTGAATAGTATTAAGTTTCATCCCCATACAATAGGGTATTATACGTTTGACTACTTGACTGAAAATATCTATAATGATAGAACAATTAATCCTACCAAGTCTCTTGCTTTCATCAAGAAGTCAATGATTTGGAACTCCTCATGGAGGCCTGTGACAAATATGCACGTTTTTGGCACTATTCTTCATTTTGGGACATATTTTGTAGCTTATTTTTCATTTAAATGCATTAAGTTTTATATTGTTGTAAATATTATGAATTGGGCTACAAGCTTTATTTGAAACAATTCCCTGCCGTTTAATTTATTCAAAAGTTACAAGGCCAAAACTTCAGAAAGTGGTGGAAAATTTACATATTTTAAGGATAATTTTTTTAAATTACAGTAGAACTAATGACATTAGAGAAAATCTAAAAATAATGTTTTTCGTAGTCCATCTAATGAGGTACAAGACTAAAAAGAGATTTTCTGTTATGACCATTTCTTTCTGCGATATTGGTCATGAACTGGAAAGTCCGCCATATTGGACGCCATCTTGAATTACTCAAATTGCTCAAGGTTGACAGAGTGGCATCAATTGGATCTGAAATGTACATAACATAAGCTTTCAAAATCAGTCAAAACATTTTATTCATACCTCAAAAAGAGGTTATGCCACTTTTAGGTATTTGGCACATGGACCATATGGCAAACTGCGGTGCTAGGAGTATGTTTATCATTTAACATTCATCAATTGGAGTGCTGTTGTTATGCTTGTGAATATGCTTTGAATTTGATAGGTTTGAAGGAAGACTGATATTTTTGGGCTAAGAAAGCAATAAGTGTCAAGTGCAAAAAAAAAACACAAAAAAACAACAAGAAATACAACAACAACAAAAATAAAATGGACATTTCCGACATATTCTACTGTCTAGGTTTAACAGAGCAAAGTCTGCAGATGTGGCTGAAAACGTTTGTACCATGTACGGGTACAAACGTGTAAATGCCAACATGTTAAGCTTAATGCAGGGGAAGGAGGAAATGGTTTTGACATTTCAAAGCAAATTTAACTTAAGTGATTCTCAACGTTCAGGAAGACCGTTTGAATGCATCCAAATCCATGAAGATCCATGTCAGTTGACCTGAGAATAATCAAATGTGACTATTCAATCACCATACGACATTTGCATTCCATGGGTAAGGTTCAAGATACCGCACTCTTTAAGTGAAAACAAAACAAATTAGCGATTACCCCAAAAAGGCTGCATCAAGTGCTGCTACACTAACGTGGCAGAAGCTGCTATTCAAGAGCTTGTTTAGGATGTTATTCCCCATCCTCTGTACATACCCGATCTTGCACCCTCAGATTTCCATATTTTCAGCTCTCAATACACAAACGATCAAGGAAACTCCTTTGATTATGAAAATGGTCCTGAAATTTGGCTTGACGATGCCCTTAACCACAAATCAGTTGCTTTCTTCTGGCTTGAAATCGAAAGACCGTGCCAGCATTAGTATTCAGGCATAGGCAATGATGGAAATTATATTACTGTTTAATTTCCGTCTTTTGTTCATTTGAAATGAGTATGAAATAAAAAACTTTCACCACAATGATAAGAACGCTACGAAATTATGCAACAACCCAAAATTTTTATGAGCCTAGTATATCATAGAGATTATGATACATATTCAAACATCATGAAGAGGCAGCCAATAAATGCTTCAAAAGTTGAGGTACAAAAAAATAAAATGTTGCCTGTCTAACAAGTGTTACGTATCATATGTGTTACGGTAATTTTTAGTTTTATTCACATCTTTTGGTACTTTTTGCCCTCTTTATGTATTAAATTTATTCCACCTCTTACCATAATCCACCAACTCCTCAATACTCAAAATATGGAAAAAGACCTACATTTCAGCCATGAGTGCAACAACACTCTAGCCTGGCCTTCTTTATGTATTAGATTTATTCCTTTGATCATTTCATTCAATAATCTACAAAGTATAAATCTTTCAGGATTGAAGTTTCTTGTTTGCATATTTGGAACATATTGCAAAAGTCATTAATTATATTTCTTAAAGGTTTATTGATGTTTAGTAGCTGTTGGATGTACAATTATTATGTTGAGTAATGTTTGCTCAATCTATGTATTTATTTCATTCTGTTATTTAAATTTCAGGGGTGTGAAGGAATAGCCAAAAGTACAAAGATGAAGGTGAAGCTGATAACAGATCCCCCAGCAACTGACAAGAGTCAGATTGATGAGCACTCTTCTCACAGGATTGTGGACCCTCGGGAAGAACTTAAGGTAAAAAAGTTATTAGTAAGTAGTACACTCCTTTCTAACTGTTGATTTGTCCACAACATAGCTTCACCACACCACCAATATTCCCCCCCCCCCCGCTCACTAATGCAAAAAACCAAGGTTCAAAACCTGCCCCATTCTCATCACCTCTCTCACCCTCCAGAGTCAAGCCCTGACTTACAAATTCACGATCCACACCACAAACCTGATCTACATTCTCACTTGCAACATGTGTGGAGGCTTTTACGTGTAAATGCCAACATGTTAAGCTTAATGCAGGGGAAGGAGGAAATGGTTTTGACATTTCAAAGAGAAGAAGCAAATTTAACTTTAGTGATTCTCAACGTTCAGGAAGACCATTTGAATGCATCCAAATCCATGAAGATCCATGTCAGTTGACCTGAGAATAATCAAATGTGACTATTCAATCACCATACGACATTTGCATTCCATGGGTAAGGTTCAAGATACCGCACTCTTTAAGTGAAAACAAAACAAATTAGCGATTACCCCAAAAAGGCTGCATCAAGTGCTGCTACACTAACGTGGCAGAAGCTGCTATTCAAGAGCTTGTTTAGGATGTTATTCCCCATCCTCTGTACATACCCGATCTTGCACCCTCAGATTTCCATATTTTCAGCTCTCAATACACAAACGATCAAGGAAACTCCTTTGATTATGAAAATGGTCCTGAAATTTGGCTTGACGATGCCCTTAACCACAAATCAGTTGCTTTCTTCTGGCTTGAAATCGAAAGACCGTGCCAGCATTAGTATTCAGGCATAGGCAATGATGGAAATTATATTACTGTTTAATTTCCGTCTTTTGTTCATTTGAAATGAGTATGAAATAAAAAACTTTCACCACAATGAAAAGAATGCTACGAAATTATGCAACAACCCAAAATTTTTATGAGCCTAGTATATCATAGAGATTATGATACATATTCAAACATCATGAAGAGGCAGCCAATAAATGCTTCAAAAGTTGAGGTACAAAAAAATAAAATGTTGCCTGTCTAACAAGTGTTACGTATCATATGTGTTACGGTAATTTTTAGTTTTATTCACATCTTTTGGTACTTTTTGCCCTCTTTATGTATTAAATTTATTCCACCTCTTACCATAATCCACCAACTCCTCAATACTCAAAATATGGAAAAAGACCTACATTTCAGCCATGAGTGCAACAACACT
The DNA here is from genome assembly GCF_977018435.1 of Lepisma saccharinum. Classification (NCBI taxonomy): domain Eukaryota; kingdom Metazoa; phylum Arthropoda; class Insecta; order Zygentoma; family Lepismatidae; genus Lepisma; species Lepisma saccharinum. The sequence continues at coordinate 119,812,127 of NC_139230.1, forward strand.
CTAGCCTGGCCTTCTTTATGTATTAGATTTATTCCTTTGATCATTTCATTCAATAATCTACAAAGTATAAATCTTTCAGGATTGAAGTTTCTTGTTTGCATATTTGGAACAAATTGCAAATGTCATTAATTATATTTCTTAAAGATTTATTGATGTTTAGTAGCTGTTGGATGTACAATTATTATGTTGAGTAATGTTTGCTCAATCTATGTATTTATTTCATTCTGTTATTTAAATTTCAGGGGTGTGAAGGAATAGCCAAAAGTACAAAGATGAAGGTGAAGCTGATAACAGATCCCCCAGCAACTGACAAGAGTCAGATTGATGAGTACTCTTCCCACAGGATTGTGAAACCTCGGGAAGAACTTAAGGTAAAAACGTTATTAGTAAGTAGTACACTCCTTTCTAGCTTTTGTTTTGTCCACAACATAGCTTCACCACACAACGAATATCCCCCCCCCCCTGCTCACTAATGCAAAAAACCAAGGTTCAAAACCTGCCCCATTCTCATCACCTCTCTCACCCTCCAGAGTCAAGCCCTGACTTACAAATTCACGCTCCACACCACAAACCTGATCTACATTCTCACTTGCAACATGTGTGGTGGCTTTTACCTGGGGAAAACATCCGCAGTCCTCAACCTCAGGATCAACTACCACTGCTCCTCCACTCACAATCTGGACTCCAACGTTACCTCCCAAACCAGCCATCACAACACTCTTTTCTTTAAATCACTGCTTCTGGGTAGTGATCATCCATCCACCTCTTACCACAATCCACCAACACCTCAATATTTAACATATGGGAAAAGGCCTACATATCCGCCATGAGTGCAACTACACCTCCCGGCCTGAACAAGCCCACCCAATAGCATTTTTCATTCCCACCTGTCACCCCCAAACTTTGAACCACCTCAAACATCCCACCCATACCAATCACAGTCTTCGACAAGCCTGGCTAGAAATCCATGTTTTTGTAACCATCTACAACTTTGTGTCTGGACCTGGCAAGTCTGCAGGTTACACTATCACTTTGATCTTGCTTACTATGCTTGTTCACCTGAAAATACAGCTCGCGGCCAGCAAAATTTGAGTTTTTGTAGTGTCTGGTGAGTGTTTTCTCTTTGTTTCTTATTTGTTATTTAGCCTTTGTTTCCCTCCTTCTTTTGAATAGTATTAAGTTTCATCCCCATACAATAGGGTATTATACGTTTGACTACTTGACTGAAAATATCTATAATGATAGAACAATTAATCCTACCAAGTCTCTTGCTTTCATCAAGAAGTCAATGATTTGGAACTCCTCATGGAGGCCTGTGACAAATATGCACGTTTTTGGCACTATTCTTCATTTTGGGACATATTTTGTAGCTTATTTTTCATTTAAATGCATTAAGTTTTATATTGTTGTAAATATTATGAATTGGGCTACAAGCTTTATTTGAAACAATTCCCTGCCGTTTAATTTATTCAAAAGTTACAAGGCCAAAACTTCAGAAAGTGGTGGAAAATTTACATATTTTAAGGATTATTTTTTTTAAACACAGTAGAACTAATGACATTAGAAAAAATCTAAAAATAATGTTTTTCGTAGTCCATCTAATGAGGTACAAGACTAAAAAGATATTCTCTGTTTATGACCATTTGTTACTGTGATATTGGTAATGAACTGGAAAGTCCGCCATATTGGACGCCATCTTGAATTACTCAAATTGCTCAAGGTTGACAGAGTGGCATCAATTTAATCTGAAATGTACATAACATAAGCTTTCAAAATCAGTCAAAACATTTTATTCATACCTCAAAAGGAGGTTATGCCACTTTTAAGTATTTGGCACATGGACCATATGGCAAACTGCGGTGCTAGGAGTATGTTTATCATTTAACGTTCATCAATTGGAGTGCCGTTGTTATGATTGTGAATATGCTTTGAATTTGATAATGTTCAAGGAAGACTGATATTTTTGGGCTAAGAAAGCAATAAGTGTCAAGTGCAAAAAAAACCACAAAAAAACAACAAGAAATACAACAACAACAAAAATAAAATGGACATTTCCGACATATTCTACTGTCTAGGTTTAACAGAGCAAAGTCTGCAGATGTGGCTGAAAACGTTTGTACCATGTACGGGTACAAACGTGTAAATGCCAACATGTTAAGCTTAATGCAGGGGAAGGAGGAAATGGTTTTGACATTTCAAAGAGAAGAAGCAAATTTAACTTAAGTGATTCTCAACGTTCAGGAAGACCGTTTGAATGCATCCAAATCCATGATGATCCATGTCAGTTGACCTGAGAATAATCAAATGTGACTATTCAATCACCATACGACATTTGCATTCCATGGGTAAGGTTCAAGATACCGCACTCTTTAAGTGAAAACAAAACAAATTAGCGATTACCACAAAAAGGCTGCATCAAGTGCTGCTACACTAACGTGGCAGAAGCTGCTATTCAAGAGCTTGTTTAGGATGTTATTCCCCATCCTCTTTACATACCCGATTTTGCACCCTCAGATTTTCATATTTTCAGCTCTCAATACACAAACGTTCAAGGAAACTCCTTTGATGATGAAAATGGTCCTGAAATTTGGCTTGACGATGCCCTTAACCACAAATCAGTTGCTTTCTTCTGGCTTGAAATCGAAAGACCGTGCCAGCATTAGTATTCAGGCATAGGCAATGATGGAAATTATATTACTGTTTAATTTCCGTCTTTTGTTCATTTGAAATGAGTATGAAATAAAAAACTTTCACCACAATGAAAAGAATGCTACGAAATTATGCAACAACCCAAAATTTTTATGAGCCTAGTATATCATAGAGATTATGATACATATTCAAACATCATGAAGAGGCAGCCAATAAATGCTTCAAAAGTTGAGGTACAAAAAAATAAAATGTTGCCTGTCTAACAAGTGTTACGTATCATATGTGTTACGGTAATTTTTAGTTTTATTCACATCTTTTGGTACTTTTTGCCCTCTTTATGTATTAAATTTATTCCTCCTCTTACCATAATCCACCAACTCCTCAATACTCAAAATATGGAAAAAGACCTACATTTCAGCCATGAGTGCAACAACACTCTAGCCTGGCCTTCTTTATGTATTAGATTTATTCCTTTGATCATTTCATTCAATAATCTACAAAGTATAAATCTTTCAGGATTGAAGTTTCTTGTTTGCATATTTGGAACATATTGCAAAAGTCATTAATTATATTTCTTAAAGGTTTATTGATGTTTAGTAGCTGTTGGATGTACAATTATTATGTTGAGTAATGTTTGCTCAATCTATGTATTTATTTCATTCTGTTATTTAAATTTCAGGGGTGTGAAGGAATAGCCAAAAGTACAAAGATGAAGGTGAAGCTGATAACAGATCCCCCAGCAACTGACAAGAGTCAGATTGATGAGCACTCTTCTCACAGGATTGTGGACCCTCGGGAAGAACTTAAGGTAAAAAAGTTATTAGTAAGTAGTACACTCCTTTCTAACTGTTGATTTGTCCACAACATAGCTTCACCACACCACCAATATTCCCCCCCCCCCCCGCTCACTAATGCAAAAAACCAAGGTTCAAAACCTGCCCCATTCTCATCACCTCTCTCACCCTCCAGAGTCAAGCCCTGACTTACAAATTCACGATCCACACCACAAACCTGATCTACATTCTCACTTGCAACATGTGTGGTGGCTTTTACGTGTAAATGCCAACATGTTAAGCTTAATGCAGGGGAAGGAGGAAATGGTTTTGACATTTCAAAGAGAAGAAGCAAATTTAACTTTAGTGATTCTCAACGTTCAGGAAGACCGTTTGAATGCATCCAAATCCATGAAGATCCATGTCAGTTGACCTGAGAATAATCAAATGTGACTATTCAATCACCATACGACATTTGCATTCCATGGGTAAGGTTCAAGATACCGCACTCTTTAAGTGAAAACAAAACAAATTAGCGATTACCCCAAAAAGGCTGCATCAAGTGCTGCTACACTAACGTGGCAGAAGCTGCTATTCAAGAGCTTGTTTAGGATGTTATTCCCCATCCTCTGTACATACCCGATCTTGCACCCTCAGATTTCCATATTTTCAGCTCTCAATACACAAACGATCAAGGAAACTCCTTTGATTATGAAAATGGTCCTGAAATTTGGCTTGACGATGCCCTTAACCACAAATCAGTTGCTTTCTTCTGGCTTGAAATCGAAAGACCGTGCCAGCATTAGTATTCAGGCATAGGCAATGATGGAAATTATATTACTGTTTAATTTCCGTCTTTTGTTCATTTGAAATGAGTATGAAATAAAAAACTTTCACCACAATTATAAGAACGCTACGAAATTATGCAACAACCCAAAATTTTTATGAGCCTAGTATATCATAGAGATTATGATACATATTCAAACATCATGAAGAGGCAGCCAATAAATGCTTCAAAAGTTGAAGTACAAAAAAATAAAATGTTGCCTGTCTAACAAGTGTTACGTATCATATGTGTTACGGTAATTTTTAGTTTTATTCACATCTTTTGGTACTTTTTGCCCTCTTTATGTATTAAATTTATTCCACCTCTTACCATAATCCACCAACTCCTCAATACTCAAAATATGGAAAAAGACCTACATTTCAGCCATGAGTGCAACAACACTCTAGCCTGGCCTTCTTTATGTATTAGATTTATTCCTTTGATCATTTCATTCAATAATCTACAAAGTATAAATCTTTCAGGATTGAAGTTTCTTGTTTGCATATTTGGAACAAATTGCAAATGTCATTAATTATATTTCTTAAAGATTTATTGATGTTTAGTAGCTGTTGGATGTACAATTATTATGTTGAGTAATGTTTGCTCAATCTATGTATTTATTTCATTCTGTTATTTAAATTTCAGGGGTGTGAAGGAATAGCCAAAAGTACAAAGATGAAGGTGAAGCTGATAACAGATCCCCCAGCAACTGACAAGAGTCAGATTGATGAGTACTCTTCCCACAGGATTGTGAAACCTCGGGAAGAACTTAAGGTAAAAACGTTATTAGTAAGTAGTACACTCCTTTCTAGCTTTTGTTTTGTCCACAACATAGCTTCACCACACAACGAATATCCCCCCCCCCCCTGCTCACTAATGCAAAAAACCAAGGTTCAAAACCTGCCCCATTCTCATCACCTCTCTCACCCTCCAGAGTCAAGCCCTGACTTACAAATTCACGCTCCACACCACAAACCTGATCTACATTCTCACTTGCAACATGTGTGGTGGCTTTTACCTGGGGAAAACATCCGCAGTCCTCAACCTCAGGATCAACTACCACTGCTCCTCCACTCACAATCTGGACTCCAACGTTACCTCCCAAACCAGCCATCACAACACTCTTTTCTTTAAATCACTGCTTCTGGGTAGTGATCATCCATCCACCTCTTACCACAATCCACCAACACCTCAATATTTAACATATGGGAAAAGGCCTACATATCCGCCATGAGTGCAACTACACCTCCCGGCCTGAACAAGCCCACCCAATAGCATTTTTCATTCCCACCTGTCACCCCCAAACTTTGAACCACCTCAAACATCCCACCCATACCAATCACAGTCTTCGACAAGCCTGGCTAGAAATCCATGTTTTTGTAACCATCTACAACTTTGTGTCTGGACCTGGCAAGTCTGCAGGTTACACTATCACTTTGATCTTGCTTACTATGCTTGTTCACCTGAAAATACAGCTCGCGGCCATCAAAATTTGAGTTTTTGTAGTGTCTGGTGAGTGTTTTCTCTTTGTTTCTTATTTGTTATTTAGCCTTTGTTTCCCTCCTTCTTTTGAATAGTATTAAGTTTCATCCCCATACAATAGGGTATTATACGTTTGACTACTTGACTGAAAATATCTATAATGATAGAACAATTAATCCTACCAAGTCTCTTGCTTTCATCAAGAAGTCAATGATTTGGAACTCCTCATGGAGGCCTGTGACAAATATGCACGTTTTTGGCACTATTCTTCATTTTGGGACATATTTTGTAGCTTATTTTTCATTTAAATGCATTAAGTTTTATATTGTTGTAAATATTATGAATTGGGCTACAAGCTTTATTTGAAACAATTCCCTGCCGTTTAATTTATTCAAAAGTTACAAGGCCAAAACTTCAGAAAGTGGTGGAAAATTTACATATTTTAAGGATAATTTTTTTAAATTACAGTAGAACTAATGACATTAGAGAAAATCTAAAAATAATGTTTTTCGTAGTCCATCTAATGAGGTACAAGACTAAAAAGAGATTTTCTGTTATGACCATTTCTTTCTGCGATATTGGTCATGAACTGGAAAGTCCGCCATATTGGACGCCATCTTGAATTACTCAAATTGCTCAAGGTTGACAGAGTGGCATCAATTGGATCTGAAATGTACATAACATAAGCTTTCAAAATCAGTCAAAACATTTTATTCATACCTCAAAAAGAGGTTATGCCACTTTTAGGTATTTGGCACATGGACCATATGGCAAACTGCGGTGCTAGGAGTATGTTTATCATTTAACATTCATCAATTGGAGTGCTGTTGTTATGCTTGTGAATATGCTTTGAATTTGATAGGTTTGAAGGAAGACTGATATTTTTGGGCTAAGAAAGCAATAAGTGTCAAGTGCAAAAAAAAAACACAAAAAAACAACAAGAAATACAACAACAACAAAAATAAAATGGACATTTCCGACATATTCTACTGTCTAGGTTTAACAGAGCAAAGTCTGCAGATGTGGCTGAAAACGTTTGTACCATGTACGGGTACAAACGTGTAAATGCCAACATGTTAAGCTTAATGCAGGGGAAGGAGGAAATGGTTTTGACATTTCAAAGCAAATTTAACTTAAGTGATTCTCAACGTTCAGGAAGACCGTTTGAATGCATCCAAATCCATGAAGATCCATGTCAGTTGACCTGAGAATAATCAAATGTGACTATTCAATCACCATACGACATTTGCATTCCATGGGTAAGGTTCAAGATACCGCACTCTTTAAGTGAAAACAAAACAAATTAGCGATTACCCCAAAAAGGCTGCATCAAGTGCTGCTACACTAACGTGGCAGAAGCTGCTATTCAAGAGCTTGTTTAGGATGTTATTCCCCATCCTCTGTACATACCCGATCTTGCACCCTCAGATTTCCATATTTTCAGCTCTCAATACACAAACGATCAAGGAAACTCCTTTGATTATGAAAATGGTCCTGAAATTTGGCTTGACGATGCCCTTAACCACAAATCAGTTGCTTTCTTCTGGCTTGAAATCGAAAGACCGTGCCAGCATTAGTATTCAGGCATAGGCAATGATGGAAATTATATTACTGTTTAATTTCCGTCTTTTGTTCATTTGAAATGAGTATGAAATAAAAAACTTTCACCACAATGATAAGAACGCTACGAAATTATGCAACAACCCAAAATTTTTATGAGCCTAGTATATCATAGAGATTATGATACATATTCAAACATCATGAAGAGGCAGCCAATAAATGCTTCAAAAGTTGAGGTACAAAAAAATAAAATGTTGCCTGTCTAACAAGTGTTACGTATCATATGTGTTACGGTAATTTTTAGTTTTATTCACATCTTTTGGTACTTTTTGCCCTCTTTATGTATTAAATTTATTCCACCTCTTACCATAATCCACCAACTCCTCAATACTCAAAATATGGAAAAAGACCTACATTTCAGCCATGAGTGCAACAACACTCTAGCCTGGCCTTCTTTATGTATTAGATTTATTCCTTTGATCATTTCATTCAATAATCTACAAAGTATAAATCTTTCAGGATTGAAGTTTCTTGTTTGCATATTTGGAACATATTGCAAAAGTCATTAATTATATTTCTTAAAGGTTTATTGATGTTTAGTAGCTGTTGGATGTACAATTATTATGTTGAGTAATGTTTGCTCAATCTATGTATTTATTTCATTCTGTTATTTAAATTTCAGGGGTGTGAAGGAATAGCCAAAAGTACAAAGATGAAGGTGAAGCTGATAACAGATCCCCCAGCAACTGACAAGAGTCAGATTGATGAGCACTCTTCTCACAGGATTGTGGACCCTCGGGAAGAACTTAAGGTAAAAAAGTTATTAGTAAGTAGTACACTCCTTTCTAACTGTTGATTTGTCCACAACATAGCTTCACCACACCACCAATATTCCCCCCCCCCCCGCTCACTAATGCAAAAAACCAAGGTTCAAAACCTGCCCCATTCTCATCACCTCTCTCACCCTCCAGAGTCAAGCCCTGACTTACAAATTCACGATCCACACCACAAACCTGATCTACATTCTCACTTGCAACATGTGTGGTGGCTTTTACGTGTAAATGCCAACATGTTAAGCTTAATGCAGGGGAAGGAGGAAATGGTTTTGACATTTCAAAGAGAAGAAGCAAATTTAACTTTAGTGATTCTCAACGTTCAGGAAGACCGTTTGAATGCATCCAAATCCATGAAGATCCATGTCAGTTGACCTGAGAATAATCAAATGTGACTATTCAATCACCATACGACATTTGCATTCCATGGGTAAGGTTCAAGATACCGCACTCTTTAAGTGAAAACAAAACAAATTAGCGATTACCCCAAAAAGGCTGCATCAAGTGCTGCTACACTAACGTGGCAGAAGCTGCTATTCAAGAGCTTGTTTAGGATGTTATTCCCCATCCTCTGTACATACCCGATCTTGCACCTTCAGATTTCCATATTTTCTGCTCTCAATACACAAACGATCAAGGAAACTCCTTTGATTATGAAAATGGTCCTGAAATTTGGCTTGACGATGCCCTTAACCACAAATCAGTTGCTTTCTTCTGGCTTGAAATCGAAAGACCGTGCCAGCATTAGTATTCAGGCATAGGCAATGATGGAAATTATATTACTGTTTAATTTCCGTCTTTTGTTCATTTGAAATGAGTATGAAATAAAAAACTTTCACCACAATTATAAGAACGCTACGAAATTATGCAACAACCCAAAATTTTTATGAGCCTAGTATATCATAGAGATTATGATACATATTCAAACATCATGAAGAGGCAGCCAATAAATGCTTCAAAAGTTGAAGTACAAAAAAATAAAATGTTGCCTGTCTAACAAGTGTTACGTATCATATGTGTTACGGTAATTTTTAGTTTTATTCACATCTTTTGGTACTTTTTGCCCTCTTTATGTATTAAATTTATTCCACCTCTTACCATAATCCACCAACTCCTCAATACTCAAAATATGGAAAAAGACCTCCATTTCAGCCATGAGTGCAACAACACTCTAGCCTGGCCTCCTTTATGTATTAGATTTATTCCTTTGATCATTTCATTCAATAATCTACAAAGTATAAATCTTTCAGGATTGAAGTTTCTCGTTTGCATATTTGGAACATATTGCAAAAGTCATTAATTATATTTCTTAAAGGTTTATTGATGTTTAGTAGCTGTTGGATGTACAATTATTATGTTGAGTAATGTTTGCTCAATCTATGTATTTATTTCATTCTGTTATTTAAATTTCAGGGGTGTGAAGGAATAGGCAAAAGTACAAAGATGAAGGTGAAGCTGATAACAGATCCCCCAGCAACTGACAAGAGTCAGATTGATGAGCACTCTTCTCAGAGGATTGTGGAACCTCGGGAAGAACTTAAGGTAAAAACGTTATTAGTAAGTAGTACACTCCTTTCTAACTGTTGATTTGTCCACAACCTAGCTTCACCACACCACCAATATCCCCCCCCCCCATGCTCGCTAATGCTAAAAACCAAGGTTCAAAAGCTGCCCCATTCTCATCACCTCTCTAACGCTCCAGAGTTAAGCCCTGACTTACAAATTCACGCTCCACACCACAAACCTGATCTACATTCCAACTTGCAACCTGGGGAAAACATCCGCAGTCCTCAACCTCAGGATCAACTACCACTGCTCCTCCACTCACAATCTGGACTCCAACGTTACCTCCCAAACCAGCCATCACAACACTCTTTTCTTTAAATCACTCCTTCTGGGTAGTGATCATCCATCCACCTCTTACCACAATCCACCAACACCTCAATATTTAACATATGGGAAAAGGCCTACATATCTGCCATGAGTGCAACTACACCTCCTGGCCTGAACAAGCTCACCCAATAGCATTTTTCATTCCCACCTGTCACCCCCAAACTTTGAACCACCTCAAACATCCCACCCATACCAATCACAGTCTTCGACAAGCCTGGCTAGAAATCCATGTTTTTGTAACCATCTACAACTTTGTGTCTGGACCTGGCAAGTCTGCAGGTTACACTATCACTTTGATCTTGCTTACTATGCTTGTTCACCTAAAAATATGAGCCTAGTATATCATAGAGATTATGATGCATATTCAAACATCATGAAGAGGCAGCCATTAAATGCTTCAAAAGTTGAGGTACAAAAAAATAAAATGTTGCCTGTCTAACAAGTGTTACGTATTATATGTGTTACGGTAATTTTTAGTTTTATTCACATCTTTTGGTACTTTTTGCCCTCTTTATGTATTAAATTTATTCCACCTCTTACCATAATCCACCAACTCCTCAATACTCAAAATATGGAAAAAGACCTCCATTTCAGCCATGAGTGCAACAACACTCCAGCCTGGCCTTCTTTATGTATTAGATTTATTCCTTTGATCATTTCATTCAATATTCTACAAGTATAAATCTGCTACCAACCCACCTGCACTCATCACCCAATATCAGCCCCACCTCAACAAAATCAGTCTCACACTGCACTCTCTTCTCCCAATTCTCCACAGTGATCCTGAAACCAAAAACATATTTTTCCCCGACAAACCCAGAGTGGTTTTCAAATGCCCCCCTAACCTCCAAAACATCCTGGTCCACAACATTCCTTCACCACACATCCAACACCCCCCTGCCTATAAATGCAACCGCCCCAGGTGCAAGACGTGCCCCATCCTCATCACCTCTCACACCCTCCAGGTGCACATGGCCACTGGCAAATTTACGCTCCATCCCAAAGGGACTTGCCATGCCTCAAACCTTATCTACATCCTCACCTGCAACATCTGTGGTGATTTTTACCTGGGGGAAACATCAACGGCCCTCAACCTCTGCATCAATAACCACCGCTCCTCCACCCACAACCTGGACTTCATTGTCGCCGTCCACACCAACCACCACAACATCAGTTTCAACAACTGCTTCCGGGTAGCGATTATCCATCTCCTACCCCAACCAGCCAACACCTCTGTTCGCAAAAGATGGGAGAGGGCCTATATATCGACCATGAGTGCAACCACTCCACCTGGCCTTAACAAGGCCACCCAGTAATGCCCATCTCTCACCCACCGTCCCTCCCAAGCCATCCCATCTTTTCCACCCTCCTTCCCAGCTCATCCCACACACTCACAGTTTACGATGAGCCTGGTGACGAAACAGTGTTTTTTTTCGTCCTACGCACCGCTTCTTCTTCGACCTGGCAACTCTGCTGGGCCCCAACTTCCTGTTCCGTCTCTTTCCCCTCACACGGATGATGCTATGAAGTTAGCGAAAATTTTGAATTTTTCCACTGTCCGGTGAGTGTTTCCTTTTACCTTCTTTGATTTATATATATATATATATATATATATATATATATATATAATTCACTCCTTCCTCCTTAATGCCCACTAAGTTCATTAAATCATTACTGACAGTTTAAGAAGTCATATGTTGTGCTTTCTGATAACTTAGTTTCAAAAATCAGAGAGACATGTGCCATTTATTCTTAAGTTCATTTGAAGGATTCATTGCCAACTTTCCATGGTGGATTGGTTATCACAGATTGGTATGGTACCAGAGGTTCTGGGTTCGAATCCCAACTGGAGCGTGGTTGTTCTTTTTTACTGTCCCTTTGTGATTATCATCAAATCATTGCTCATCTTCATTTCATTTTATTAACTTGTTCATCACAGGAACATAGTCCCATTTATGTTGAACATAATACGTGCAAAGGTAACGCAACATAATGTTAAAATTTAAAATTATGGTGTAACAACATATTATGAATACAGATAAAACTCATTTACAATCAAACACAATAAAACAGGAAGTTTTATAATCATATACCGGGTGGATATAATTAAACTGACTGTGTTCAGAGTGGTACAGTATGGACTGTAATGAGCCTAGGAGTCTGAAACTTCATAGATATGCTAATGAAGTTATGAGTGCAGGGGAGAGGGGGGGAGAGTAAGTTCCAATTCTCTCTACCAGACACTGTAACCAGTCAGAACCTTGTATGGGTACAGGAAAAAGGCAGGAATTATGAAACACATGATAACAGTGGTTGTGGCACGTTTATTAGGAACTGTGGTTACAAGAACTGTTCAATATGGCCTCCCAACTCAGCAACATGCTGCATCCGTAACACGGCCTGGTCGACAGTTGCTCGCAGCATGTCTAGTGAAGCCTGACCCTGTGGCCGTGTGGTTAGCACATCGCGCTGCGACGCCAAGGGTCCCGGGTTCGAATCCCGGTCGAGCTTGGTTGTTTGTAAATGTCCATTCATCAATTTCATCATTTCATCACTCATCCCCATCTTCGCAAATTAGCCAAGAGGCACAAAACGCGAAGTAAAATAAACTAAATGAAATCAAAATCAAAATCATGTCTAGTGAAATCTGAGTGACATGTCATTGTATGCTAGCCTTCAGATCAGGCAGAACCAGATATGTCCCTGATATGCACAACCTTTTAAATATCCCCACAACCATAAGTCACATGGATCTTCCATGGGATCTGGAAGGCCACGCATCTGCAAATTGCCTACAGATGATGCTGTCATTAGTGAAGGTTTCTTGCAACAAATCTTTCACTTGGCGAGCAACATGTGGTGTTGCCCCATCTTGCATGAAAATGGCGGTGTGGTCACAGTTCCTTTTTGCAAAGCTGGAATCACGTGTTGCACAAGGAGATACCTATAATGTGCAGATGTCACTGTACACCTAACAGGCCCTCAAGGTGTAATCTCCTCAAAGGAAAATTGACCAAGGAGCTAGTAAACCCACACCAAACAGTCACATAAACTGAGTGCAATGGTTGTTCCTGCACAGCATGTGGATGAGTGGACCCCATATGAATTGCTGTTACGAAGATTTTCTTCCATCTGGTAGATAGATTCCCACTTCTGAAATGTTTCTATTTCCCATTGTTGAGGGATATGAGAGTTTACTGGCCCAAGTGGAAATAAAATGTGAGGGTATTATGTCAGATCGTATCGATTTTCCTTTGTCCTTGTTACAAAGTTTCATGTTAAATTCCTCATTCATTACACTAAGCTGTGGTATATTGTTAGAATAAATGTCTTCCTGCTCTGTGATTAGTGCATCATTGTCAGCAGGAACATGAAAGGTAGCAAATAAGTCAGAAAACTGCTCACAAGACAATTCAGAAAGCACAGAGTATCTATCTGCACAGAATACATAAGATGGTATTACCGTCGAGTGTGTCTTGTCACTGATATAAACCCAAATCATTTTAGGATTTGTTTCAATTTGCTCAGCCAAGTTGATATAAATATCCCCTGTACTCCATTTTATGCATTTTTTTAAATGCTGACCTGTGCACAGAAAACTCAATATAATAACACAGTTTTGGCAGTTTTGATTTTCTGTGTTCTTGCTCCTTAACCTTCAATGCTTGTTTAAGTTCTTTATCAAATCATGCCGGAAATTTTCTATCTCTATGTCACATTTTAGGAACTGTCTCATCAATTACACTGAACCGAATTACATGCCAAAGGCATGACTCGAATCTGGGACTCCGGGCACCATAGTCTGATAGTCTAATCATTTCATAAAAAGGGCCCAAATAAAGAAGCTGGAAAGAGCTTGTTTCAAGCAAATTCCACCTGCCATCTTCAGCGGATGTAAAAATTCGCTGATACGAATTCTTCCGGAATCGCAGGAAAGATACTGCAAACACAGCTTTACTCTGAAAGCACCGTTATTGAGAGACGTTGTCTCTCGATGGCCAAAGTTCGAATTTCGTTTAAATAGCTCAGGAGAATATTTCTTCACACAGTCGGTATCTGAGATCTACCGCATGCACAGTCAGTGCCTCGGAACTATACAAGTTGTTGAACTAAGAAAGTTATGGCATGAATAGTTGTTGCCTCTGACTTAAAGTCGAATTACCGGACATTACTAAAGGAGTTACAGCGAGGAGTAGTACACTATCGGAAAGGAGCTTTATTTCAGGACAGTTCATCAGAGTTTTGTCAACGAACCAGGGAGTCGATCGTCACTTCGAGATCTACAGGTAACAAACGTTTATAAAATACTAGTATATCATTCTCTCACACCCCTGCCAGACCAGTCAATTCAAGTGTTTAAATTTAATCCTGAGTGTTGTTTTTATTTCACGGGGCTACCCCCCTTGCTTAGTTAAGTGTTGACATTACTCTTCAGAGCTATACCCCCTCTTACGATACACCTCTCGCAGCAATTTATCTTCAAATATCAGGCTTCACATAGCCTATTTATGATCCCTTAATATAAACAAACTCTTGTTTATATAGAACAAACACATCTTACAGTTCACTAAGAATTTCACTGTCACACACAAATGCTTCTAACCACTTCTTGGTTGGTTACACAAATCAGGAGATGAGAAACCATTGTCATACATCACATCACCAGAAAAGGTGAAATTAAAGTTCTTAAAGAACCTGTTGTTTATGCTTCTTGTTTTTTGATACACATACTTAGACAATCATTTTCATTCCCATTTCCTTGAGAACCTCGGTTGAGTTGTGCAAGTGCAGAAAGCATAAATGGCAAAATACAATTATTATTCACTGCCAAAGCTCCTGCTGCTTTGCATGATTCACCAAGCTTGTCAAGGCTGCCTGAGAGAACATGGTATCTGATGTCCTGCCCAGCAGCTCCATGAAAATATTTTCTCTAAAGAGCACTTGAAATTACAAGTGTCCATCCTTTCAATCTTGTACTTTACCAACATAAATTTAGTAATTATACATAAGTCAGTTAGTACATTTTCTGTGAAACTTACTTCTAAAGGTTCTATTAATTTCAGTGGCGTCTGCCAACATCCACTTGGGAATTCCTTGCTGGTAGAGGCCACCAAAATTATTAGATCCTCTAAAAGTAAGTTTCATAGTAAAAATTAGTAACTCACTCAATCTAATTATTATCAACCACATATTTTATTCCTCAAACATGAAATAAATTTAGTCAATCAAATGGAGACAGAATAGAATAAGATCTTCGCAATTAATCAAAACTGGCAGAAAAACGAAGTAAAGTACATCAAATCAATCGATCAATCAAGCACGATTTATTGTTAGTTGATCACTTTGATTTAGATGTCAAATGTGGTCTCGTCATGATGACTTTTCCTTGGCCCAAGTTGAAATCAAGAATGTGTGCAGCATTGCCTGACTGCTGATCTACCAGTTTTTTTTCTTTCTCTTTTCCTAGAAATCTGTATTTGAATTGTGTTCTCACATTTAACTGTTAATTTTGTTAATTCCAGATGGTGAATAACCAGGAACCACGCAAAAGTAAAGAAAAATGTTTGACACCAGGAAAATTTTTGAACATCCAAAGTGGGAAAGGTATGTTTGCAAAGGTTCCAAATTGTAGAGGTGCATAAACATACTCACTTTCTTATTGTGATTAATGAATACACTTGTAAAGTAAGTCAGTTCTATTTCCTACATGATCACCAAATCTCTAATATATTATATACATTGTTTTGGTGAATTCCTAGCAATGGAATCTGAACCTTGTGTAAAACAAGAGGTTAGGTAGTACATTAGCATTTTCTGAACCTTGCCGAGGAATAAGGTCAATAGAATTGATGGAATTGAATGTTCTTCTTTTTAACACTTATGGAAAGAAACTTGTAGAGACCTAGGATGTCAGCTATTCTACAATTTGGTAATGGCACACACACACACCCCCCCCCCACACACACAGAAAGTGAGAGAGAGAGAGAGAGAGGAAGAGTTCTAGCAACTGTTAATTCTGAACATTGGTGCATACTTTAATCCTGTTTTGTCAGGATTGTTGACAGATTCTGGAATCAAGTCAGTGGCAAATAAAGATGGTACGTTATATTTGGAGAATTTTTAAATTTTATATATATATATATATATATATATATATATATATATATATATATATATATATATAACCTATGTATAGGGTCTTCCTTGTGCATATATTTCAGTACATAAATGTACAACTATGACATGTACTGCAAGTAATACCTTATATATTGAGGAAGTAAATGATAAAGATGCAGATACTGTTGAAATGACAAGCGGTGTTTTGCAATGTATAGCATATTGCACTGTCTATAATGCATCTAATCTTGGAGCTACAAAGTAGCTGAATGTTCTATGCTTCAGTGTGTTGTGAGATAGTGCAAAATTTTTGGACTGCAGAGATCTCATGATTTATGTCTGCCTGAATTTTGCATGTGGAGTTCCTTAGAAGGAAAAGTGTTTGTCAACAGACATGCATACTATACAGGAACTGGAATTAAACAATGGACATGAAATTTCTGTTACAAATGAAGATGTTTTGCAGTAATTGTTGCAAATATGCAGTGTTGCATTTAATCTGACTTGTTTGTGAAGCAAGATATATACTCATGTATGCATGGTCTCTGAGATATTCACATTTACAGAGTACAGTACTACAGTGCCTTGAATAACATAGTGTGGAAAACGCGGATGGTTCTGCACTCTCTGGCTGGTTCCACTCGAAAATGTTCCGCTAGAGGCGCTGGTGTTGAGTCCGGTGCTTGGTATTCGACTGCCTATAATGGAAGTAAATAGAATTTTCGCTGCAACGTCTGATTCTTTTACATGAAGCATTTCTATAAATGTGATAATTGCTATGATATTTGGTACAGTGGTCACGAAGATATTAACGAACATTCTAGACAGTCGACCACGTCCTGATATCGTCATACTTTAGTTAATAATACGGGAGAAAAAATACCCGTGGAATGATCTTGGCAACTAAATTTTTGTGTATGAATTAGATTCATTATTATTATCATCACCATCATTTCTTTTAAAGATATACACACTGAAGCATTTGTATTTTTTATATTTACTGTCTCTTTTCTTCCGTTTTAAACTAATCGTGGCGATGATGATAATGATGATTGCATGAAATGACAAGGGGAACCCCACAAAACTTTCTTAGTGCCATAGACATGAGTGTAAGGCAACATTCAAACCAATGTGACAAGCGACACGGGATGTTCACACTGTCACACTAGTGACACACACTTCCAGACTGTAAAATTGCATTCATTGCACATGAGGGTCCAAACAGCAAACGACACGTTCATATGGCGTATTCGCGTGCTACTTGTTACTTCGGTCGGACCGAAGCAATGCGCTACAGGGGGAGTTCCCAACTAAGTGACAAGCGACATGGTGCCTTCAGTCTATTAGCAAGTGTTGCTTGCGAACAACAGATAGGCGACACGATAAACCGCACATTACAACAACATATCTAGGCAACACAATAAGCAACACGTGTCACTTTGTCGCTTCTGCGTCGCTCAAACTGGGCCATTTCCTCAATAGCTTGCAACATGTTGCCGTACAAGCGGTACGCGACACTTATCGCTTGAGGATTTCACCAACCGAACACTGGCCTGTGCTTCCCGTCATGCCGCTACAATGTGAAACGTTGCTCTTGATTGGCTCCTTTCCAAGCAACATGTGTCGCTTCGGTATGAAAATTGCCTTGGACCAAATGACCCTTGTCACTTTGGTGTTAAATCCTCGTATAGTTTGTCGCGTGTCACTTTGGTCTAAAATCTCCTTGAGGAAATGGTGCAGTCAGAGCTTGTGTCCCTACGGTTCGAAAGGCTGCATTGATTTCTGACTGCTCGCTTTCAAGCGACATTTGTGGTTTGTTGCCTCAGTATGAAATATCTCTCAGGATACTATTTATATTCTAATAACATAGAAAATAAACTCTAATACACAGTCCAAGACCTGACGTCCGGAATCACATTGCGATGTTTCTTCTTGTGTTATGCATGCTATTTATTTATTAATTTTATTTTACTTTTCTTTCCAAATTAATGCCATTTCGTGACTGCAAATCACTCCACAAATATAACTGTTTCCATCAATTCACGTACCGCCTTTCAAGACAAACAAATCTACATAATATATTCCAAAAACTAACAAAGCCGCATTACTTTCATAAGATAATTAGCACCGACATTGATCGCACTGCCATCTATGTTTCTCATCCACCTGGTGAACCAGTTTCTTGGGTCATTTTCCACACTACGTTATTCAAGGCACTGTAACAGTACCAACAGAAACATCCCATGTGTGATTACAAGGAAGTAAGGGATATAGGTTTTGCAAACAATGATGGAGAATTTTAACCCTAGAACACTACCATGTTCCAATATTACAGTGTAAGTAGCACCACATAAATTTTACGTACATGAAGGAATCGATTTTTACCACAACCTCTACATCATGAAAACAAAATGACGATTGTTTGTGAACATTGTTTTGTTTATTTTCCTTATATTGAAGATATGTTCTTCATTTTAAAATGTATAATCCTTTGCGCAACAGCCCTGAAGAGCCTTGGCTTACCTACCGACTGCCGGTCTACCTCCCATGCTTTCCTTTGTCACCCCTAAGCGTGGAGATCTGCAACCAGTATTGGAATAGTCAGCCAGTCAACCCGACGTATCCCCAGCTGTTATAGTAGGTTTCCGGGACCGGATTACGCTTACTCATTCGAAGCTCCCCAATTTCCTCACGATGGTGGGTTGCCACCGGCCGTATATGTAGGCCGAATAAATTCCGACCAGAGCCGGATTTGAACCTACGCCATTCCGCAGCGAATGATCTCAAGACGAGTGAATGCATTAACCCGCTTGGCTACGGAGGAGGACTTAAAATGTATAAACATGGTTTTATTAAACATAGAATATTTTAAGAGAATGTCTTGATTTGAAAGCCCGTACGTACATTACGAATGAAGGCGAAAAGTTCAAACAATGAAAAACAGGCAATAATAATATTCATAATGCTGTAAATAAGTAACAAATGTAATGTTAAGGTCTTACAAGAAAATAGTGTATGCTTCTAAACTTTTGTTTTGAAAATCTAACTATCCAAATCAAATTTACAAATGTCAAAATTACGTGCAAGATTTTTCTCGTTTTACTGCAGCTACGTAAAATTGACATACAGTGCACAACATAATAAAACAAATGAAGAAGATCAGCACTTGCACCCTTTTTACCACAGAGCTGCCTTATGTCCGACAGACTGCTTGAATCACTGCTAGGTGGAGGGTATGTAGGTGGGAGGTGGGAGGTAGGGGAGGGATTTGAGCTCAAAGCAAACGTAAATTTTAAATATGGTAGTGTTCTAGGGTTAAGTATCTGTCAACTGCACCGAGCTTTATTTTGTTTTATAATTGCAGTTACACAATACATACAGTTTAAAGGAATTATATATACTCCATATGTGTAAGGTCTGGATTGTTTTTAGTGAACTTCTTAAGGTATTAACTTTTTAGCTATATTTTCTACAGGTTTTAAATATATTTTTTACATAATGAATCTTTTTTTATGTGTGATTTTCTAATCATGGTTACAAGGAGAATTAATGACAGCGTGCATCAATTTTACATTATTACATCAATTTTTCAATCACAGTCCCATGAAAAATGTATTATTTAGATCATGCACTTTGTATTTATTATCCTGTTCTGTGAGTTGAAAAATTAATTTTTATTATGTGATAATACTTTGGCAGTGGACCCCAAATGTAAGGTTAAAGTGGGGAACTATCATGTAAAAAGGGAGAGGAGAATCTAATTTTACTCTTAATACAATCAGAATATTGTATTAAATGTCTGCAATTATTGTTAGTATTTAGATGTATGAACATGAATGGTAAGAAAAGAGGCATTGAAATCTTGAATGCACACCAAAGTGAGGTCGGTAACCAGAGCAGGTAATGTCATGACCAATGAGGGAAGGAATAATTGAGGTTCAGTGGAAAACTGAAAAAGTTGTATTAAAAATTGTATGTATTACAGATATCAATCTGCGTCAGGTATGCGAAATGGCTTTTTCATGCCTGTAGCACAGATAGGAATCTGGAAAACAGTTCAACAAATATGGTGGTGTCCTTGCACCAGTGTATCAAGCAAGAGCATCAAACTGTTTTTAGATCTTTGTTTACAGAATGCATGAAGCCTATAGAGAAACATCGTCTGATCAGAATTCATTATGGTGACAGGTGTAAGAGTCATACACAAGTGCATGAATGGACTGAGAAGTTCAAAAACAGTGTCACTAATGGGAAGATTCTCCTCGCCTGGGTCCAGCATTCACGATAGTTACGAAAGACATTTCAGCCATAGAGAACGTGATATGAGAAAACTGGTGTGTCACAGTCAACAAGGTGGCATTGGTATTGAACATTAACATTGGATCAGTCCATGTTATCATTCAAGATGAACTTAAATTCTGAAAGATATATGTCTCTCCTCCATGACAATATGAAGTTACATACTGCTGGAGCAACAGTGTCAGCTATTCAAGAGCTGTAGTTTAAGTGCATTCTAGACCTTCTACACTTGTCCTACCTCACGTCATTGGATTTCCTTATATTCGGTCCAGTGAAGGATGCACTGAATAGAAAGCATTAGATGTGGTTCGGTCAGTGGTGCATAAGTAGCTGCACACCCACCCAATTATTTTTCTGAGGTAGCTAAGTGCTTGTCAAGTGCTGGTGTAAGTGTATTGAACTAGAAGGGGACTATGATGAACAGCCACATAAAATAATTATTTCAGTGTTTAAAATAAATACTCTGTGAATAAAAAGTCCAGTTTTCCATTGAACGCACCTTGTTAAGCAATTAATATCATACATGTTATGTTGGCTTCACCTCAATAGCACCTAGTTTTCACCATAAGAGCTACCTTTTTAATGAAGAAATTTCCATGTGCAAAAAATCTAATAGACCCTGCAACTCTTTAATTTCAAGTAGAATTAATAACTGGAGCCCAGATTTCCAGGCATAAAAACTGTCCAAATAAGCAGGCATAAATGTTGAAAATAGGTATGATAATAAGCACTAATAATTTTAGAAAAACATGCAATGAGCATGCATATTTTCATTTTGAATAATGAAGGGCCTCAAATTGAAATTTTCTCAACCAAACTTTAATACTTTCATAACTCTAACTGCTGCAATTGCATAATGCATGTAGAGGATTGCATTTTTATTTAATGTAAACAGTTTTTTTATTGATGCATTATGTATTGATTTTCAAATCAGAGAGATTAATAAAAGTATCTGCTCTAATCTGAAGTAATTGGAATGTCTTGTTGTGTTTAAAAACACTGGCACTGCATTCATGATGATGGGGCATTCACAAAGAAATTGTCATGCCCAGGTCACGATTTGTACCTGGAATCTTTGGTATCAAGGTTGTAGATCAGCTGTTCAGCATGGTTAGTCACAGGAGTGCTTGTAAGGGAAGAAGAAACACTGATGGGCGGTCTTCTTCTTGATGTACGATAGGATGATTTTCTACGTTGCCACCTACTATGCAGTGAAGATGATGTCAAAGGGGTGAATGGTATGGTAACTGCAGTGCCTTATACTGATAGTACAAATTTAGTAACATGAGATGTGGACACAAAAAATACTACATTATATGCATTACAAGATTTACTTCTGACTTGCAGTGCAGAGGAATCTAAGTGACAACTTTTTTCAAGGAACATACATGTTTCTATAAACTAAAGAAAAAGTTTGAAAGTGATATGTCAATTTGACTCTGAGATATAATTTTTAATGTTAACATCTACAGGTTCCTACAATGGCTTTGGCAATGACCAATCGATGCAAAATTATGAAACTTTAGCATCCTGTATCTCAGTAACTGTGAGGTCTAGGGAAGAAAAAAAAATGTGCGTGTTCATAGCTTGGTAGCATTAACAAATACCCCAACTTTAATTAAAAGCTGAATCAGTGGTGTCATGGCCTGGGTGACATGGAATCAGTTGTAAATTTCCACTGTCAAAATCCCAGAAGCAAGGGCTTTATCTTTTATCTGTGAATCTGTTTTGGTTCACTCATCAGCATTTCATTCTTCCTTAGGTTCTACATATGAATAATTTATTTCAGACACCCTCTATCTCCACAGAATATTGTTGTGAGAAAACAACAACAAAGAAAAAAGTGCTATAGTCCCACATAATATTTGAGTGCAGTAAAACAAATTGGCCAAACCTAAGTCCCTTTGTCCAATCAGTTTTACATGGTTTCTGAGGTTTTCCGATATTTAGTAGTGGGGAAATAATTATTTTTCCAAATTTCACATAGGATGATTTTGCAGTAAACCACTTTTGTACCTTTGTTTTATGCCATTATCTGCGCAATTTCATAATGCTCATTTATTGTTATTTTCTTTATGGAGGGAGAAAATCACAAATAAGAATTTTGTTCTCTTTTTTTCATGAAATAGATGACATTGGGCGTGAAGAAAATGAAAAAGGTTGAAAACACAAATGTATTCTTTCCTTCAGAATAATCATTATCACTTAAGGGGAACAAAATAATTAAAATCTTCCACGTTAATGAAAAAGAATCATATTTTTAGAGAACAAAATAGGTCTTAACCTTTTGGATCCCAAGCGTCTCGAACGAGATACCTAAAAGTAACCCTCAGGGTCCCAAGCCTCTCGATCGAGACGCTGTGTCAAGGTCGTAGTTTTTACGTTATAACTTTTCTATTTTTGGCTAGAATTTCGATTTTTTTTATATTGTTTCTAACACATGTATTTAACAGAAATGTTTCTTGCACCTTTTTTTTCTTCATGAAAATGGAGGTGAAAAGGCGGGAAAAGGGACTTTTCTTTTGCGTCTCTTTTCAAGGGAAAATATAAATTTCAAACATTTCAACAAGTTTTTAAAATAATTTTTGGGGTTTTTCTCCCTTCCCCCTCCATATATATGCCAAATTTGCATAAATTTTGCATTTTGTGCATTTTGACATTTTTTTCGGGGGGGAAACGCCATTTTTTAAAGAAAAGTATTTTTGGGGGGATTTCCCCCTTTCCCCCTTCATATGTACGCCGAATGTGCATAAATTATATATCGTCTGAATCTGTGATTCATTCTGCGTACAACGGTGTATCTTTCATATCTCTAGGGAATTTAGTTTCTGAGCTATAGTCATTTCAAGGTACCACTGCATTTTGAAGCTTGAATCTGTGGCGTGCCCACTATTCCTTTTGGGGATACAACTCAAGTTACATTGGTCATACGACAATGATGCAAATATTTTTCTGTTTCTTCCATGCCAGCAATAATTTCTATGTGCATTTTGAACTTTTCATATCCTTTTTTTCTGGGGGTGGAAGGGGGGGGGGGGGCGAAACCCCATTTTTTTAAAAAAAAAGTATTTTCAGGGGATTTCCCCCTTTCCCCCTCCATATATACGCCAAATGTGCATAAATTATATATTGTCTGAATCTGTGATTCATTCTGCGTACAACGGTATATAGTTCATATCTCCAGGGCAAATAGTCTCTGAGCTAAAGTCATTTTAAGGTACCGCTGCATTTTGAATCTTGAATCAGTGGCGTGCCGACCATTCCTTTTGGGATGTACAACTCAAGTTACATTGGTCATATGATAATAATGCAAATATTTTTGTGTTCCTTACATGTCAGCGATCATTTCCATGTGCATGTCGACACTGTCATGTACTTTTTTCGAGGGGGCGGGAGGGGGCGAAACCCCATTTTTAAAAAAAAAAAGTATTTTCAGGGGATTTCCCCCTTTCCCCCTCCATATATACGCCGAATTTGCATAAATTTTATATAGTCTGAATCTCTGGTTCATTCCGCGTACAACGGTATATCACTCATCTCTCTAGGGCAATTAGTCTCCGATCTACACTCATTTAATTGAAACTCTGCATTTTGCTCAAAATCGGCTCGGGACCGTGAGGCTTACTTGTGAAAATGACCTTGGGACTCAAAAGGTTAATCTTCCTCATAGTCCAAGTTGAAGCATTCAGTATCTGTTGTTTGCCACAGCAGAATGTTGTAGTAGAAGTTCTCATATTCTCGTGTGTAATCCAGCAACTTACGAATATCATCCAGTTTCTTCCTGTTTGTGGGGACCTTTCCTGCTGGCTTTTGCTGAGGGTAGATGAGATGGAACTTAATTCAGGCAGCAATTCATGGAGTGGTATGCCAAGGATTTTCAAAAAAGTGGAAGAGTGTTGCATATACTTTTTTTTAGTCGTCAGCCTTTATTTTGCCACCATTTCTTCTTCTGATGTTCTTTTCTTCAGGCATGCTGGACCAAAGGGGGGATTATGACCTCTACCAACCCCTCCTCCCCCTTGGAGACACTACTGAATTCACGAGAATTCCGAGCACACCACTCCACGGGAGAACACTTGTTCTTGGATAAAATGCAGTATTGCCAACTGTACGGATTGTGCAATTGAATTAGTTGGTACCAACTGAAGTTACATCTGTACTGTAGAAAGCCTTTATGTCATGGTGCTTGAGGGGTTTCTACAGTAAACAGATATTTCAAGGCCACTTATCTGCATTAGGTGAGCAGTTATATGCGTAGTTGCTACATCAAATGATGCGTCTCTGTAAGAGCAATATGAAACTGTAAAAATGTTTTTGCCAAAAGTGGTTTAAAATTTTAAATTAACGATTCATATTGTATTAAGACAGCATTCTCTGGTAACTCAGTGTCATCCTCAGTGTTAGGAAGTGTACATTTTGCTGTACACCATTAATCAACTGGCAATTCAAGAACTTTTCTTTCCAGCAAAATCTCATAAGAATACTCCTGAATGCTTCCACAATTTAACACCAGGCTACCTCACTCATATTTGAAGCCAGATATTATAAATCGTAAGGCTGCATTTATACTACCCATGTTGAGAGTGCACTTATTTGGAAGTCCAATACTTCAACTAAGATTTCAGATTTCTTTACATTCTCCTTATAATTTTACATTATTATCTGTCTGATTTTTAAATAATTTAGAGGAATAGCATCTATTTTTAAATACAATACTTCTAACAGGTCTTCTGTTAGAAATGGATCTTAACTCTCATGTTTATCTTGTTACTTGGTGACCTTACGACAAGCACTGGACTAAATCCAGATTCTGGTTGCAGTTGAGTTGCCGTATAGATGTGGTAGGTCATAGGTTACCAGAAGGCAGTGCTTCCATCTGTATCATGCATTCCTTTAAGTCTAGTGTTATTTGATTCTTTATCCAACTATTTTTGTATGGTATAGTCCTTTTCTAAATCTCTTTGGTTTGGCAGTCTCTGTTCTTCCATATTCCATGAGCAAATCATTGTTCTTCTCTAGAATGATGGTCCTTTGCTCCTTCTCATTTCCACTCTCTCTCTCTCTCTCTCTCTTTCTCTGCTTGGAATCTCTTTGGTTTTCTAGAAGAGTTCTTCACCTCTGCTGACTGAGGGTTGATTATGTCTTCTATCTTGTGCTTTTGTATCACCTCTCCACCCTTCTATCTGTTCTGAGACTTTGAATCTCCTTAATATTTGGTCGGCTGGCCAGTGCTGCAAGAGTACCCTGTTAACAGTAGTTTTTTGAATTATATGCGGGGTTTGATTAATATTTAAATTACCATTTTGTTTACACGTTCGACTAAGTTGCAGTATCATTCACTCATAATTCAAGACATTCAAGCAAAATTCCTTCATAAAAATACCTGAGAATTTGCAACATCTCCTGTTTCTTAACCCTACGTACACCAAGGGGTTGCACGTAACACCGCACACCAAGGGAGGGTTAAAAAATGTCCACCACATAAATCATTATTTTCTGTCCCAGAAAATTTAATATTCTTCTCTATTTTGTAGTAACTATAAACTAAGACAACTGAAGGCTATGAACAGAGCAGGTATTAAGTTTATCACCTTTATTATTTGTTATTCTTACAATATATTTGAACATTATGGAAATTCTATTAAGTATATCACCATTTTTATGTGTTATTCTTACAATATATTTTAACATTATGGAAATTCTATTCACATATTTCCCGAATTATAAGAGCAATGATGTAGTACTACAGACATAAATTATTTTAGTTTTTGGAAGCTACAGAGTAAGCATTGTTGTCTTATATTACTTTCCAAAAGTCATTGTTGGTTACTCTGAATCAATAGTCTTGCGTTTGCAAGAGCGGCACACTTTACTTTTTTCACTATGCTTTCCACAGACAAAGGCTTCACATTTTCCACATACAATTGTTGTTTTTGCAAACTTGTTCAACTGTACATTTTTCGATCTGGCTTCTTTGCAACAAAGAACACATCTTCCTCTTCCTGTTTTCGGTTATTTTACATGCACATTATGGTAACACGTTACACCAAGGGTGGGTACTTTATGTCCACCACGAAAACTTTTTTTACATTTTGGGTTATTTTCTAGAAATTAAAAGTATTGAATGACAGAAAATAAAATTTATATTATTTTTGACACAAAACCTGAACTATGACATGATACTAAAGAAATATCCATAAAAATTCTTATCTGAATCATAGTGTGGACAATTTTTAACCCACCTTGGTGTACGGAGGTTTAAAGTCTCAATCTCCCTCTGCTTTGCATCAGCAGATACATATTGCATTTTTTACTGCTGCACAGAACTGTTTGAAAGATTTCCACCATCTTTCTATGGTAATAAACCAGGCTTTCATTTTACCTTTATGACAGAAGGAAGTACTCTTAATCTATAGTGCATAGGCATTATCATAACATCCTTAGCTCCTCCAAGTAGTGGTCAGATGATACTGAATTTATCTTCCTGTAAACTTGGTTAGATAATTAACATCTGGCATTCTATGTAAATAGAAGAAGTATCAAGATATTGATTAATATCTCCTTCTGACCTCATATTTTCAATTTGGTTATGCCTTTTCCTATTCTTATGGTTCATATTAGGCATCCACTCAATAGAAGATATAAATTCAGTAGAAGAAATTCCTGAAATCAGAGTGATTATCGCCTCATCCTTCAGCTATTTTCCATTGACAGGCAAGTATTTCTTCTTGCAGTCACTTTGGGGTTTCTTTGCACATTTTACAGCTTCCAAAGTTGAAAGTTTACTAGAAGATATTCCTCCATACCATGGAACTTTCAGTTCATTTTCTTACTAAATTACTCCTTGTACCATTTGCACAGATTCCTCAAAGTATAGGGTGTTCCGTATAGGATGCCAAATTAGAAAATTAAATAAAAATAGGGAATATATCATGAAAATATTGAAAATAGTTATATTTCACATATATGTAAGCAGTAACATCTCCCATTTAAGTATGAAAGACAATGTCAAGCATATGTCCATCCCTACTCAGTCTGCATGCATTTATACGCTCCACAAAATTATTGATAACCCTCTCTCAGAAGTCTGTCCTGATGCCTCCAATCACCCGTATGATTTCTGCCTTCAGTTCCAAAAGGGTTCGTGGATTGTTGGCATACACCTGTGATTTCACAAACCCCCATAAGAAGAAATCATAGGGTGCAAGATCATATGACCTTGCCGGCCACTTTGGTAAAATGTCTTTACAATGAAAACACGTTGCTCAATTATAAACTGTTCCATATCGTAACCACAACAAACAATTGAGTACATTAATCAGCATGACAACAGATACCAACATTGGTAAGAACAGGTCTGCCAACCTCGAAACAAAACATTAGCACTCGATTCAAATTCAACATCCTGTACAGAACATCCTTTATTGTGCTCATGCACCACAGATTCTATCATTTCATCAATTAACAAATTAATTTATTATTTTTCTACTATCTATTTCCCTACATTCTGTAATGTATCTCTTCCTTGCTCAACATTCTTCAAAAATTTCATTCTGTATTGCTTCCAACTTGTTTATCTTCTTGTCCTCTATTCTCTTCATTGGGTCATTTTTACTTTCTTGCATTATATATTTATAACCTAGTCTTCTTTCCCATCTGCAACTTTCTTCATTAATTTATTCTTATCCTGCTTTCTTCCTCCTTCAGTGTCATCAATTCCTTATTAATGTATTTCCTCTGATCCTCCATCTTCTTTTTCAAACCTTGTCTGTATTCTTCCATTTTCAACATTAGTTCTTCCTTGTTATTTCTACATACAACTTCTGTGGTTTTTAAGAACTACTTTACTTTAATTCCTTCCTCTCCTTCCTCACTCAATTCTCTTTATCAATTCATCTTTATTTTCCTTTCTTCCCTCTTCAAATCATCTTTACAATTCATTCTTATATTCTTGTCTACCCTTGTCAAATTTCTTTCTTCTTCCATAGCACTACAGCCCTGGATGGGTCATGGCCTTCCTCAAGAGAGTCTGCCATTTATCCCGTCTGGCAGCAACAGCTTTCCACTTTCCCCACCTAGCTCTTGCAGCATCCTCTTCAACTTGCTCCTCTCATCTCAACGTCAGTCTTCCTTTAGGTCATCTACCTCCAGGTTCTGACACAAGTACTTTCTTTGCTGGATTGTTTTCATTGAGACACATAGCATGACCTGCTCACCTCAGCCCACTTAATTTTATAAATTTAATTGAATTGAATTGTTGTTTTAAGTCCACTTTATTCACAGAAAGGCTAATTAGGACTGGACCTACAATTTATAGTGCATCTGAACCACTATGTGCCTCTACTGTGTATGGAATCCTAGACTCCTTGATTACAAGGTGACTACGCTACCACTGTGCCATTCAGGGAGGCCCTTTGATAAATTTAAGAATGTCATCATCTTTTTATAATTGATACATCTCTTGATTTGTTCTTCTTTGCTAATCACCTCCAAGATGTAAGAGTTTCTAGATTTGACATACAATGTTTCTCTCAAAACAACCTAACTGTGATTCATCCTGCTTTGTGAGGGTCCATGTTGCAGCTCCATATGTGAGCATGGGTCTTATAAGTGCTTTTTTTTTTTTTTTAGTGTCACCTTCGTGCCTGGGAAGCAGTTGAGATTTCATATGCTTCATGAGTCCATAGTAGCTTCTGTTGGCTGAGGTTAGGAGTTTCTTTACTTCCACTGTTCTATTCATTTTTAATATTGGAACCCAGACACTTAAAATTGTCAACTCTTTGGAAAACGTATTTTCTCATGGTCAAAGAGGTTCTCCTTCCTTCCACTATATGTATATACTGTTCTCTCCTGGATAATTTCTAATACCATTTCTTGTGCTGACTTTTCAGATGTGGAGAAGGTTTCCTTGAACCGAGCCATAGGCACACATGATGTCAATGTCAATATCTGCATATGCCAGTATCAGAGTGGTTCTTGAAAATAGAGTGACTATTGTGCATACCTGAATCCTGCATTGCTTTCTGAAGAGCTATGTTGAATAAGAGACAAACCAGGGCATAAGCCTGTCTCTATCCGTTCCTGGTCTGGAAGGGTTTCGATAAACTAGTCTGTATTCTAACAAAGCGCTCAACCTTTGCCATTGTCATTTTGACCAACTTTGTTAGATTCCTCGGTATGCCAAATTCTTCCATAACATAGTCAATTTTTTTATGGTTTATGCTGTTGCATGCTGCTTTAAAATCTATGAATAAGTGATGTAACCCTACTTGAAACTTAGTTGTCTTCTCTATTATCTGATTCATAGTAAATATTTGATTCGTGGATATTTCCCTGGACGAAAGCCACGCTGATAACTGCCTAGTATGTGTATATGCCAAGTCTCTCATACATTATGTTGGACAGGATTTTATATGGTACATTAAGAAGGGATATGCCTCTGTGATTATTACAGACTAATGGACCCCCTTCCTTCAGGAATGGGGAAAATATTCCATGATTCCAGTCTTCTGGCATCTTCTCAGCTATCCACATTCTTTGTATGATCTGATGTATTCTTGCTTTCACCCCAACACTTAAACAGTTCAGCTGATGCTTTATTGTTCTTCAGTTTCTTGATAGCCTTATTTATTTCTTCATAACTGTGAGGTTCTGAGTCATCTTCAGTGTGCTGTGTATGTTGGTTCTTCGCACATATCTACTCTGTATCCTTATTTAGAAGCTCGTCAAAATGCTCATTCCATTGTCGTAGTATGCCCTGTTGGTTAGTTATTAAAGTTCCTTCCTTACTCTTACATAGTGTAAGTCTTGGTTTAAATTTCTTTCATGACTGGTTTTCTCTTTGATAAAACTTTCTCACTTCTCTAGATGAGTACATGCCCCCTAGCTGTTCCAGCTGTTTCTTCTTCCATTATCGTTTCTTCTCTATGTATTATCTTTTCACACCTCCCTTTCTCTTGGTATTCAG
This sequence comes from Lepisma saccharinum, assembly GCF_977018435.1. Taxonomy (NCBI): domain Eukaryota; kingdom Metazoa; phylum Arthropoda; class Insecta; order Zygentoma; family Lepismatidae; genus Lepisma; species Lepisma saccharinum. Next base: position 119,842,526 of record NC_139230.1, read on the forward strand.
AAATGCACCATGTGTGTTATGCTTCTGAAGCATCTGCCGATATGCTTCATTTGTTCCCCCTGTAACTTTTGCACACTTAAGATCATACCATGGGTTCCTACTTGTTGGAGTTTCTTCTCCAATTACTTCATCTGATACAATGTGTGTTATTTCTGTAGAGACTTCCCATTCTTCATCTATTTATTGTAGTTCCTTGTCTGTTAGGATATTTGGATAACTGTTCTTCAATGTTCGAGGAGTAGAATTGTATTCTCATCCTTTGTGGAGTTTAGATGGTGCATATTTACTTTCTTTTACCCCTCTCTGTTTGTGAATATTTGATATGTGGGCTCTGATTTTAACCCCTACTAAATAATGATCTGAGTTAGTCTGGGGATCGCCAAGTACATTTTTGTATGTCTTTTTGAGGAAACATAGTACTGCCGATTGACATGTTATGTGATGCTGGAAACTACTGTTAATTGCAGGCAGTTGTCATTTGTGCTTGGGTGTAGGCTTTATTTGCCGATCGTGGGTTGAAATATCTGTTCCTGTCCTATTTGTGCATTCATGTCTCCAAAAATTATTTTCACATCGTGTTTCAGATTTCTGTTATACACTTCTTCCAAAACCTCATAGAATTCATCCTTCTGATCTTCACCTGCTGCCTCTGTTGGTGCATGTGTGTTTATTAAAGTGTAACTGAAGAATTTTCCTTTTATTCTAAGGCTACATATTCTTGGGTTGATAGGTTTAAAATCTAAAACTATCTGCTTACAAGAATATTTTACAATAAAGCCTGTTCCTAATTGGTGGGTGTTGTCATGACAGCTATAAAATACTGTGTGACTTTTCTTTCCAAGAACTCTTTCTCCTTTCCATTGGATTTCTTGTATAACTCTAATTTCAGTTTTGTATTTATGAAGTTGGTCTAATAGGAGACTGAAAGCTCTAACCCAGTATAGTGATCATACATTTCAGGTTCCTATGTATAGTTCACTCTTTTACCTTTTCTCACCATGTCATCGCCCTTTAATCTGATAGGCTTTTTTCTTTTGGTTCTCATAACAATTAGTTTTTAACAAGGTTGGGTCATTGGCCCAATGCTCAACCCCCAACCTGGAGGGCCAGGTTATTTGACATTGAGGTTTTCTTACTGTAGCCCTTACCCCAACTACTTCCTGCAAGGCAGCAGTGCCAATTTTGGTCCGGTCCAGGTATTTTATTTCCCTTGTACCATAGGCGTAGTTTCGTCCATCCACTTGGTGAGGGGAGGGGTGCTAAATGGGGCTAACATTAACATAATTCATGCTTTTATTCATTATGAAAATCAACATGGCTTTCTTCTTGGGACACAGATGATCCCCACATGACCTTATGCAAAAGAAATGGATGCACATGGTCCCCATCAACTTTTATAGAAAAAATAAATCGATCTCTGCATCTACCATTTTATGTATTCTACCTGCATCAAAACATAATTTGAACTTATTTCCTTAAGTGTGATTGTCACACCTCAAGAAAATATCATGGTGAATTTTCTAATTTTTTGTGCACTTTCTCTTTCCTTAATTATTTTGTGCAGATGCTGCATGCATTTTGGGCAGGGGGGGGGGGTTCAATGTGAGGATAGGAAAGGGGCTTAACTCCCTAGACCCTACCTAACTAAGACCATGCCTTGTACCCTTGATATCTGAAGTGCATTCCCCTATCTGACATCTGGGAGGTGCTGGATGGGAGACTAACAACTCCCCATGGGGTCAATTTTCTTTATCATGGCTGATTTTTATTCCCGAACTATTTATTTTCCCCTCTTGAAGCTTCTTTAGCACATATCTTCTTTCTTAATTTTCATCTTCAATTTTCTGTGGCATATCTCTTTTTTTCCTTCTTCAATTCTTCTCATCAATTCTTTATTTTTTTTCAGTCCTCTTTATCAACTCAGTCTCAACTCCTTGTGATGCTTCATATTTCTATTTTTTTTCCTGTTTCAGTTTCATTGCAAGAACCTCCTTTGAGCATATCTAGAGCTTTTTCATATTAAAAGTAGAAATTTGTAGGTTTGTAATTTTGTAACTTTGTAGTTCGTGCACATGAAGTCACTATCAGAGACCAGAGACCTCTGGATATGGAGAAATTGATACTTTTTTAGTGGAAATACATCTCACATTTCCTGCATTGGGTTATCTTGTCAAAGGGCCTTTATCTTCACAGCAACCTATTTATTCATTCTTTCCTTGATTTGACTCCTCCCTTCCTATTAATGAAAGAGGCATGTAGTTAGAACTGCATCATCATAATGTTTTGGAATTTTCAAATGACATCACACAACATGATGAATTTCTTTGTATCCTATTTAATTTAAGTTAGAAATTTTCTTCTTTAGACTTTCGTGTTGCATTTACAACTTCCATTGTGTCTATTGGAATTTTTTAGATACACCTTTTTTCTTTCCATGTTACAGTACCAAATTTACCTGGGTGAGGATCATGGTAACTTGCCCAATCTCCTTATGTGGTAGGTTTATGAGACTCCTTTACAAATGACTGCATTAAACCTTCTCAGGACATGATGTACAATGGCACATGGAGGACTTATCTTGAATACAAAGTTTTTTGAAAACTTTGTGCTATTTTTCACACACAGCTTTATAATAATCTCAGTGTAATGTTCTTCCCAAGTCATGTGTTCTCTGAACTCTGCAACTCAGTGTATCTCTCTCGTTTGGTAAATGCCTATCTCCTGCTTCATTGGATATTGCCATGATAACGGAACTACCTGTTTTGTTGCCAAGATCTGGATATTTCTAGTATAATCGATTTAGTTCTGGAATTCAGAAATAAGTTCAGCTTCCAGTGCAGACACACTGGGTTTCTGGTCTGCAGGACAAAATTGCAGACCAAAAGTAGCAAAAATGCAACATAAAATAAAGTAAATGAATCAAGAAGGCTTTTCTGCAAGAAGAATTATTGGTTCTGATTCAGATTATTGTTCAAGCTGGCGTTATTGTTGAATATTGTCTTTTCAATCTATTTTGACAAAATTCAGATGAATTGTGTTACACTGGTTAGTAAAATGTATGTATAAAATGTTTATATTAAAATTATATTCAAAATGTAAATTGTTCCATTTCATGACCAAATAGTCTGATTTGCATGAAACCTATTGCAGTTTGAAGATAGAAAATGTCTTGCTTCCTGTCCATATAATAAACCCTCTTCACCTTAACTTCAACAATGATGAATTAAATAATTAACTGTAAAAATTACAGCAAATTACTAAATATACTAATCAGAAAGTAAAAAATAAAGTAAAACTTTATCAACCACGTGTGCAGTCAGATTTAAAGGAGCACATGCATGTAATTTCTTGTATGAAATTATGGAACCTGCTAAATAATAGGTACTTCATTCTTTAAATTATTAATTACTCAATTATTAATTACTCAATACTTGTTACTTCATTTTGTAAACTATTAATTTGAATTTAGTAGGAAGTTAAGGCAGCAGCTTAATTGCATATTTGTTGTTCTTCCTTTAAACAATGTGCAGGAGGAGAACAGGCGGTAGTGGCTGAAACACGCTCCTCTGAGCCAGCTCCTGCATGGCAGCAGCACAAACTAAATAAGCTGGAATATGGACTGGAACCTAACCCATTCATATCTAAAGGAGTATGGATACCTGAAGATAAAGTTGGAATGAGTAAGTATACAGATGCATTTTTTATACTCTTCAATTTCAGGGCAGTACAATTTTGTTCCTTGATTTGTGAGGTTATTTAAATACTTATTTCAGTGCTATTTTTTGTTGTTATTTGAACAGTATTAGTTTTTAAAATAGTTAAGTTGTTTATGTTGTTCATCTAGATTTGTGAGTATTTTATTGATCTAATATTTTTTTTCATTTAAGGCAAAGTAAGTCATTACAAACTATAAGAGAAACAGAATGTGCTAATATATGATTTTTATGTTAGATAGATGATAATATATAAATTATCTCCAGGTAATAATTATTCTCATCACCATTAGAATACATGTAAAGATGGATTTATACATGTGATTATTGAAAATTCATATTGTGATGTACAACTTTAGTGTTAATTTATTCACATTTAAAGTATACATTTAGTATTAAATGTGATACACTATATCTTTCAGGATATCACAAGAAATTCCTTTTGTTATCCAAAATCTCCTAGTTAAAACTGTTATGCAGGAAGAACTATACATTTATGTAGCAATATATCACAATGGATATTTACTATGTAATTATCTGTGTGTCTGTTCCTATGTGCTGATCTAAGTGTAATTTTAACAATGTACGCAATGGTTCTTTCCTGATAATAGTTTCCAATGATCTGCAAAGCATTGCCAACCTGTGTGAATGTATGATAGAGTTATCTTCTGAGCATGAATGCCCTGGAAAAATGTGTGTGTTGTCTGGCACCAAAGAGTCAGTCTGGTAAGTTGCAATATATTGTTGAAACTGTATTTATTTGATCAGGTTATTGCTTCCAAACTGGATCATTTTTTTCTGTAACTAATACAATTTTTTACCAGAGCAATAATGGCTGTAAATCATTGGATGCTGATCCATGCATTTTTTTATCATAGTATTTCTATGTACAGGAAACCACAAATGAAACTGTGGGAAGGTATATTGTCTAATGGAAAATAAATTGGCAATACTGTACATACCAAAGCACTCGTGATAAAATGCTGGAATTTCATGAAATGTGCAAATTCAGCATTGAAGGTCATGCCACAGGTTGATGGGCAACATTTCAAGGAAATAGAACAGAATTTCCTGATGCAAGTTTTAAAATTTAAGTGGTTTTTCTACTTTTTAAAAAGATGTTTTGACATTGTGGTTATATTACTTATAATTATTTGTATATTTTGTTCCTTTACATCACTTTTCTGCCACTATTAACAAATTTTGACACTGAGGATGAATGATAATTAGATGAAATTGATGAAGTGTTACCCCTCCCCAGACATTATTCATTCCCAAAACCTAGGCAGAGAGATTTGAGCAGACTGTCTTACACTCTCACCTATTCAGTTGCTTGTGACTAGATGTAATTACACAGGTTTTCATATAGAACATTTTTTCTATACATACTTTATCTATCTATCTTTATCTCTCTCTCTCTCTCTCTCTCTCTCTCTCTCTCTCTATATATATATATATATATATATATATATATATATATATATATATATGTATGTTTCTGTCACTTGTAGGGATGACGAAAGGGAAGCAAATGCAACAAAAATGAGATAGGGAACCCTGGTTCGGAAATGCCCCAGTCAAAATTACAAGCCAAAACCTTTGAAGGTCATGCAACCACACATAACATGGAATGGAACCATAAAAGATGTCTGGGGAAGTGGAAAATGAACACAGAAGAACTGTCATGTCTTCAATGAGCAGTAACTGCAGCCTTTATTACAGCAGTTGTTCAATGTGACACCCTTCTGCCTCGATACAGGCATGATAGTGTCACAATAAGCTCTGTCGCATCTGCTCTAATTTTCCAGGAGTCGTTCAGACCAGATCAAATGCTGGAAGGATTCTTGCCAAGAGTTCCTCTACATTACTCACAGGTGTCTCGTAGACAACACTTTTGCCATGACTCCACACAATAAAATTATGTGGGGTCAGATCAGGTGAATGAGCAGGCCAAGCAACAGGTCCGCCTCTCCCTATCCACCACCGAGGGAAGGTCTGAGTCAGAATGTCACAAGCACCAGCTACGAAGTGAGCTGGTACCCCATCATGCTGAAACCACATGTGTTGACAAACGAGAAGTGGGACATGTTCCAATAACTCGAGGAGGATGTCTCTCAGAAACACAATTTACACTGGTCTAGTTAATCATGGTGGTAAAATATACAGATCTATTAAATGTTTGCCCAAAATGCCCACCCACATGTTTACAGAAAATCTGTTTTCATGGCCCTTCACAATTGTGGCATGGGGATTTTCATCTGCCCATACATGGCTATTCAGACTATTCAGCATCCTCTCTCTCTCGTGAAACAGGCCTCATCAGTGAAAAGCACACAGGCATGGAACTGGGGGCCCACCACACAGCGCTGCAGTAACCATTCACTAAACACGATGTGGGGTGCGAAATCAGCTGTACCCAAGGCATGGACATGCTGTGGATGGTAAGGGTGCAGCTGCTGCTCCCTCAGAACTTTCCAAACAGTACAATGGGCCACATCAATTTCATGTGCCACAGCCTGTGTACTAATGGAGATGTTTGTCCTTCCTCCTGATCCAGCACTTCTTCTTCAAGGTTGGGTGTCCTTGCAGTTCTTTGTCTTCCTTGCTAGTGGAATTGAGGTCACACTAGCCCCGTTTCCTGTAATACTTGGAAAAGTCTGGGAAACATGGCGTGCACTGGATACGTGGTCTGATACAACCTTTCTGCTTCTGTACACTTCCCATTTGCTCGTCCATACACAAACACTATATTAGCCAGTTCCTCTACTGTATACTCCCTTGCACTGATTGCAGCTGCAACACTCATGCTTCTAGAGTACACACGTCAAGTTTGACGTTACATCTTCAACAGGGCATGCACAGTCAATTCTTTCCCCATTCTTTTATGATTCCCCTCCACATTGTGCATGGTTGCCTGTCTTCCAAAGGTTTTTGCTTGTAACGTTTGATTAGGACATTTCCAGACCAGAGTTCTCTATCTAATTTTGTTGTGTTTGTTCCCTTTTATTATCCCTGCAAGTAGGTAGAAAGAATGGAAGTAAACAAAAGTGTAGAGGCACAGAATACTGAAGGCAGCATCCACACATTGGTGCCAGGAACATGTGATAAAACACGAGTTTTACAAGCAGATCCTTTCACCAGTGTTTACTGCAGGGTGGATGATGGGTGGGTTGCGGTTTGGGAGGGAATGGAGAAATACTTATTGGGGGGCTAGGTTTAGTCGGGGGGTAGGTATGTTGGTGTGATTGCCTGATATGTAGTGCCTCTGTGCCTCTATGCTCTTGTTTACTTCCATTCTTTCTACCTACATGTGACTACGAGGCTATAGCCTGAAATGTCAGACTTTTTTCTTAAATTTTGGTAAGTGTTTACTGTCTCCTATGCCATTTTTGTTTATCGGCCCTTCTGGCACTCTCTCTTATTCTACACACACACACACACACACACACATACACACACACACACACATACAGAAACAGAGGGTGTATCATAAGTAATAGCGCAAACTGACACAGTTGAAAGTACACGATAATAGAAGCAAAAAATTATCAGTAAACATGGGTCTGTAAATGACCCCGTTTCAAGATAATTGCGAATGTGTGATTACAAGCTGCCACTGACTTCATTGTTTGTAAGCGTCGTTCTAGTTGGTAAAATGGTAAAAATACAGTAAGTAATGTCATTGGAGATCTCATTGCTTTTATTGAACATTTTACTTACTTTAACAAGGAACACAGTACTATGTTAGTATGTTACATGTAACAATAACTGTACACTCGTACCTGTTAAAGGTGTTCGAAGTGTTCATACTTTTCGTTGCTGCACGGTTCTATTTTCACTATGCAGTACAGCACAACTGACATGACTCCCACAGTACGATTAGACTCCATCCTGTTTGATTACAATGCCACCTCTCGGAAATGTTCTGCTGTGTAAACAAAGAGCAAACCTCGGAATGACACTCGGTGTTTACAAAATGCAATCAGTGACAGTTTCTAACCACACATTCACACATATTATTAGCATTTTACCAACTAGAATGACATTTACAAACAATTAAGTCAGTGGCCACTTGTAACCACACATTCGCAATTATCTCGAAAACGGCTTGTTTGAAGACCAATCTTTACTGAGACTATTTTGCTTCTATAATTGTGTACTTTCAATTGTGTCAGTTTGTGCTGTTACTTATGATACATCCTATATACAGGGTGTTTCAGAGAGACCCAGACACTACCTTTTCCTCGAGAACGGGAGATCATATCAAGTTGAAACAAAACAAATGCACCACTAGGTTGGGCCCAAAGAATCCATAGAAAGTATTTGCAACAGCCCAAAAGCCACCCTTTGTGGTTTTAGTGGGGGGCACATGCCCCATTCGTTCGATTTTTGAATGGGAAGGGTATGTTTGGAATGCAGATTAGGAAAGGCGGGGAAAAAATACGATTGTCATATGAAACATTTGTCTGTACCACCTACCGTTTGTCGTGTAGAAACTGGTTTTGCCAAAAAAGGAAGGTGAGCCAAATCGAGTATACCGAGCTTAACAATTAAGATAAGTGCAGTACCGTAATAGTTTTGGAAAGTGCAGGACACAAGCTTTCGAACAATATGCCACATGATGACTGCGGGACTAAAAAAAGATGAAACTGCGTGACCCAAAAAGGGGGTGTAAAGTTAGGGAAGAACTCGAAAATTTCAAATGGCAAGGGGGGTCGAGTAATACCTCATTTTAAAGGTCACAGAAAATGTGAAAAGGATGTGAACATGATTTTGTAATCCACTGACCAGTTTCAAAATGGCGATGGATGGATGGGTTCACTTTGCGTGGTGAAAAATAAATAATGGATGCTCAAATATTTTATGGCAAGGTTTCCAATCTCATGCAAATTTTAGTCCTAAATATTTTTGAAATGTGAAATAAATTTAGCACCCTACTGTGCATGTTTAATTTATTTATGCTATACAGGACCCTTTTTTCCCCCCATGAGCCCCCAACAGGTTGCCATTTGGGGGATAAGTTGAAATTACCTATTGGGGGAAGTTGTATGTACAGTTTGTCTCAGAGCCAAATTGGCCACTGAGCGGCAGCCAGCTGGGTGAGCAGCAGGAGCCCGTCTGTTGGCATTTAGTCCCACAGCTTTTCACTGAATTTAACTTTTTAATCGTTACAATTTTCAAGCATCAGTGTCGTTATCAGTATCAGTTTAAATTGGTGTAGGTACAGCCCAAGAAACATTTGTGTTAATATACATTATAAGTATAATTAGATGCATCCTAAATATGTATTCTAAAAACAAGATTTTATGGACAAATTCTCATTGATGCTATATCATTTGTGCTCTTCAAACACAGTTAAATATTTATCAGATTTCAAATTAAGGCACTAGGTCTCACTCAAAAATAATTATATTTCAGGCGTGCACAGAAACGTATTGACGAGATTATGCTCGATGCTGAAAGTGAAAGTAACATTGATTCATCTAATAAGGTAAGATTGGAGATTTGTGCTCAGATACAGTCACTAGTTAGTTGTTACATTCCTTTAAGTTTAGATGAGTCTGATGTACTTAATTAAATTTCAGTATAGGGGAAGGGTGGTTAAAGTGGCCATGTGAAGGAATATAATTTTGTTTCCACTACAAATAACACTCTATCAACAAGACAAAATGTAATAGATATAGTACCATTCATAGTTAAACATATATATTTTATTGAACTAGTTTCGAACAATAAGTAAGGTGTAATTATTGATCATTTGAGAACATTTAAAATGACCACTTTGCCCAACCTAGTAGGGCAAAGTGGTCATGCCAATGCACGTCGCATAACATTGGGATGCAAGAAATGAATCGATGCCAATTATATCCATTAACACTTACAAAGTAAGCAGTGAAAAATTGTAGAACGAAGTGCTAAAAGAAACCTCAGGCCTACATTTATTTTGATCTAGTACCTTGACAGCACACAGGCCTTAGATTGAGTTTGTGTTTTAAGTCCACTTTATGCACAGTAAGGCTAATTGGGACTGGACCTACAGTTTAAAGTGGGATCCAAACCACTATGAGCCTCCACCTGGTATCTAACCCGAAAAACCTTGATTACAAGCACACAGGCCTTAATAGGAACTTACACTTCAAATGTGAAAATACTTGCCTTTGAACTATCATAACTTTAATTGTCATAGCAAAACTCAGAGGCAAAATCATCATCATCTTCTTCATATCCTGCACACACTTCACGAGCCCAGAGGAAATAACCAGAGCACCTATTCCAACCATCACTAAACTTTGAACATGAATATGACTTGTTACAATAGAAGCAAATGGTAGTATCCTCTTCCATGTCATGTGTGAACAGTTTCTTCATTATCGATCTTTTGCCACATTTCTTCTTGCCATCTGCAACAGGAAAGTGTTTTTTTTTTTTTTTTCACATTTGACTTGGAAGCAAGTAGTTCAGCTTCATAAGGACTTTACTTTAAAATGGAAGCTGGTCCAAACTTTCTCTTTTGTGCTCTTTTCTTACATGTTCATTTTGGTACTTTCAAAATCACAGATAGAGTTACGGTAAAAGACGTAGAAGGTGCTTGTTCTTCACAACACTCGGGTGAACCATATGTTTCAGAAGACTTAGATTCCGCTTGCGCGACATCAAGGTGAGATATGACAAGGGAATTAGTTACAAACTTTTGAATCAAAAATAATTCTGCTCATTAAACAGATGTCAACTCTTCTGTATCTGCAAACTCTTCTGTCAGGTCTTTGACTACATATGTGATCTCAGCAGAAGTGATTGAAGTTTGTGGCTGCAATGTGGAGGTATAGTGGAGACCACAGTTGTGTAATGATCCCTTGCCATGCCAATGAATTCCAAGTTTTTTGTATGGGTGGGGTGGCCATTTAATATTATCAACACTGTGTTCTCGGAAGTGGGTTTAGTATGGTTTAAAAAGTGTTTAAACCATACAGTAAAGATATCTGTTCGCATCCACCCAGAGGAATGGCACGCTAAAACAGTTCCAGGTGGTGCATCATCGTGAAGCTCTATCTTCATACGTTGTCATGGAAAAATCACCATAGGTGGGACATAATTTCCTCCAGCTGACATGCATATGACAAACTTAGCAAGGATTCCTTTTTCAGCTGATATCAAACTTCATACTTGGCACGTTCCTTTGAGAGCCAGAACTTTGGTATTTCTTGACTGTACTGTAGTCAATCCAGTTTCCTCGACATTGTATACTGTATGTGGAGGGTGCAAATGTTTCTTTGGATATCTTCAATCAGAGTGAAAGACTTCATAACATTTGGTTTAATGATAGCTCTTACATGAGCAGCAGAAGTAGACTTTGGTTTCCTTAATGTAATGTTGGGGTGTCATTTTCGAAAACCAGCTAGCCTGTCTTTCCCTGCCATCTTCTTCTCTCTATTGAAGCCATGGTTAATACCGTTTCTCTCTGCTAACTGGAAAGCTAAGAATTGTAGATCCTTACGAGAGACTCCAAAAAGTGTGCCCTCCATGTCCAGCAATGTCTCCATGTCTCTTGACTGAAACCACAAAACTTTAGAATTCGTCATACACACAAAAATTACCAACACTCATTATACTTGCACATAAAGATATTACACAGTCCGTGCGTTATGAATAATTATGAGAAATTCATCACTGAAATAACACTTACCTTACATGAACTATAAAAAAACACAAATTAGCTGCTAAAAAAGAACTGTACCATCCAGCTTGTTGTTTGTCGTCTACAATTACTATGTTGACTTGTGAAAGTAGTTGGGCCCATTTATGTCAGATGGCAGCAATGTGCAGATGACAAAAGTACCAATGGTCACTTTGACCACCCTGGCCTCTTTCTCCACCCTTCCCGGCTACATGATAACAGTTTTATCAAAGGTCATTTTTGTAGGAGTGAAATTTCCTTCTGGCTCATAGCTAAGTAAAATTTCACTAGGAGACAGAAATGTCATATTCTGCTTTCTCGATTTTGCAAAACCTAGTGGCTCGAAATACAAGGCAAAGATTTCAGAAATGGAATGTGGTATATAAAATGGTATTTTGGTGTTAAAATAGTGAATATAACCATACATTTGATTTTAAAAACTACACTATTACACTATATAAGCATATTCCTTGTAATAGTGCATTTATGTAGCTATCAGAGAAGTCAGTAGAAGATGAAAATTTGGAACCAGAAGTTAGAGACTTGAAGAGTTGCCAGGTCTCGATCGAAATGTAGAAGTAGGGAAAAAACACTGTTCTATCACCAGGCTCATCAAAAACTGTGAGTGGTAGAATGATGTGGGGCAGAGGAAAGGTTGGGTGGGGCTGGTGAGGGGAGTTATAATGTGGTGGGGAGGTTACTGGGTGACCTTGTTCACACCAGGCAGTGTAAATGCACTCATGGCTGATATATAGGCCCTCTCCCATCTTTTGCGAACTGAGGCATTGGCAGATTGAGGTAAGAGATGAATGATCGCTACCTGGATGCAGTCATTGAAAATTGTGATGGTTTTATGGATGGCGACAGTGAAGTCCAGGTTGTGGGTTCCTCAAACTCTCTGGCTGCAGTTCATCAACGACATCTTCATGCTCTGGACACATGGAGAATCATCCCTATCAGCTTTCCTGGACCCACTCAACCACTTCCGTTCCGTAAAGTTCACCTAGACCCACTCAACCAACCAGATCACCTTCCTGGATGTGGACATGCACATCGATGAAGGACATCTGAAAACCTTAAAACACATTAACCACAGGCAATACATACACTTCTCCAGCTCCCACGTATTCCACACCAAGAAAGTCATTCCATTCTCCCTGGCCCTCAGGGGACAATGCCTTAACACTTGACCCACCTCCCATCAGAATTACAACCTCCGCCTACACAAAGCTCTGGTCATCGTGGTAACGAAACAAATATCCTGAGCTGCCTCGTACTATAAAACCTGCCACCAACCCTACCATACTTGTCACCCAGTATCACCCTCACCTCCACAAAATGAGACGTACACCACACTCCCTCCTCCCCAGTCTCCACAGTGATCCCGAAACCAGAAACATATTTCCCAACAAGCCCAGAGTTGTTTTCAATATTATATGAAAGTCAATATTTGGAAGTAGTGGTATATTGAATTGATTTGATTGAATTAGGCTATTTTATGCCACTATTGTACCTTGTAGAGGGTTTGAGATGGAAAGATTGTGGACGAATTTTAATTGTTAGCTTTGTGTTACTGCGCAATTGAGAAGCATTACTCATTTTCATGAAAATAATAATTGCAGAGAACACCAGAAGCAGGAGTATTCCGTTTCTTCAAGTCCTCAAACAGTGGCAAGAAGGTAGGTTTTAGTCAATAGTCTGTATGTTAGAGTTAATTTACATTATTTTAACCTTTTCGCCATGGAGAACATATATGTATTTACATTTTTTCCGTAATGTGCATGAACTGTGGATGACATAAATACCAGTTTTTTAGTGCTTGTGGAAATGTGGTCTGGTTTCCACATTGTTTGTCATTGATTTGCAGCAAACTTTTCACATTTCAGATCATAACTTACCTGATTGATTGCAGCACAAATGTTGTTCTTTATTATTTCTGTACTTGTCCTGGTGTGTGTGCTGTACATTTTCCCAATTGTCACAATGGCTGTCAGAGCTACTCCAGAATGCCCCTGGCAGGTATCCTTCCAAGATAATATTCCTCATTTTCTGAAGTAGTTTTTTGTATTCATACACAAATTGAAGATTTATATAGTACACAGTAACAGAATAATAAAGAGAGAATAAAAGACCAAAAAAGTAGAGATTTTCAGTATTTTTGGTATGGCAATATTGATGCTTCAATAAATATAACAGATTTTGTAAGTTATAATGTAAAATGAAGTACAGGTAATTATAAATGATTCATCAGATTTGAAAGGGCTGCATTAAAAAAATATATAGCACATACAATAAAGAATGATACTTGAAAATAAACAGAAACTGTCCAAGTTTCAGACATACTTTCACAAATGTTCAATGTGGCATCATTTCATCACATGACACACATCTATGTGATAATCTATTTCGCCCCACACGTGCTCCAACATACCCATACTAATGGTCGTAAATGCAGGTGTAATGCGATCCTGCAGCTCAACCAAAGTTGTTGGTAGTGGTGGCACATACTCACATGCTCCCAAAGGAAAAAAATCACAATCTGTTAGGTCGGGAGATCTAGGAGGCCATGGGAAAAGTACTAAGTCATCTTCAGCACATCACCCAATTCAATGGCGTGGGAGATCTTCATTCAGGTAGCGACACACCTCAGTGTGTCAATGGGGCGGTGCCCCATCAAATTGGAATACGAAGTTATTGGAATCCTCTTTCACTTTTGGAAACAACCACAACTGCAGCATATCGAGGAATGACATAAGAGTCACAGTATTCTCTGCGAAGAAAGGGACTGTACACCTTTGATTTAGACACTTCAGTGAACACATTCACTTTTGGGGAAGTTCGTTCATGTTGCACTGTAGCATGTGGTTGTTCCCAGATATGAACATTATGGCGATTAACCGTGCCACTCAAATGGAATGTCGCCTCATCACTAAACAGCAGAAACTCAAGATAAACATCATCCTCCATAACGTGCTGCATGGAATTACAAAATTCATATTTGACGAGGTCGCTTGGTTGTAACATTTGCAATAACTGTATGTGGTACGTTTACAGTAATAATTGGGTTCACAAAATCTTCCAGACTTATAGCTGAGGAATAACAAGTTCCCGACTGGCTTAGTATGTTGACTTCTCTGAGCTATGCACAAAACTCGTCCTAACTCGCTCCACTGTTTCATCAGAAATGCTTGGGCATCCTGTACTTTTACCTTTACACAGGCAACCAGTTTCCTTAAACTGTCGATGCCATCACAGAATTCTTTGGTGACCTGGTGGTGCAGTTGCAAACTGTCCCCAGTATGCACGCTGTACGGTAACAACAGAAAGACACATCTCATATTCCAAAACACAGAATGCTTTCTGCTGCATAGACTACATTTTGGAAACTAGGTTTGTTCTGCCATATGTTGGCAGGCACCAAGGTTACAAATATGAGAAATTAAACTTTCAGATGTGTTCTTTCATTTCATGATTAACACACACATATTATATTAATAGTTTTGTAAATATTTCATTTTAAAACTGATGAATCATTTATAATTACCCTGTACTTTGGATTTGTACACAAACTTTTAGGTCTGTGCAGTACATAGTAAAATAGTAATGAAGATGATGAATGTACAAGATTTTTTTGGTATGGCAACACTGGTGTTTGAAGAAGATAACATGTAGTTTTTGCAAGATATATTGTAGTATTTGTCATACACAATATCTTAGATATGTAAAGTGCATTATAACACACTAGTAAAGAAAATAAACAAACAAAAGGAAAATTTACAAATTTTTTAATATTTTTAGGGATGGCAACACTTACTCTTGAAGATAGGTGCATAGTTTCTATAAATTATATTGTAAATTGTAGTATTTTGTACTCGTGCACAAACGTTTGGTCTGTGCTAAAGATGGCCAGATCCGGATCCTGGCGGATACGATATCCGGATCCTAAAATTTTCCGGATCCGGATCCGCAGATCCGGAATTTTCAGATCCGGATCTGGATCCGGTACTTTCGGATCCGGATCCAGAACTTTCGGATCCGGATCCAGAACTTTCGGATCCGGATCCAGAACTTTCGGATCCGGATCCAAAACTTTCGGATCCGGATCCAGTACTTTTGGATCCGGATCCGGATCCGTTTTGCCATCCCACATGCGCTTCTTTGGAAAGTAAGAATGTGCTTATAACATAGGCCTATTGTTACCTGCTAATATATATATATATATATATATATACACTTACATATATATATATATAGTGTGTGTGCGCGCGTGCACGATTTGTAATTAATTAATACACTTACAAGGGAGGTCTTAAGTCTCCCCCTCCGATTTCCATGAAACTTGGCAGGTGTATAGAGGCCCCAACCCTCAAATGTCAAGATGAGGAGAAATTGAAGTGGGGATCTGACCCCGAAACTACATAAATATGGCATAGGAAGAAACAGGGGGCATAGGGCCTCTCTATACACCTGCCAAGTTTCATGAAAATTGGATGAGGACACAGGGGTCAGATTCTTACTTCAATTTGTCCTCATCTTGACATTTGAGGGGATTTTGCCCCCTAAAACAGTTTTTAGCTGAAACAAAAAAAACATGTAATTCTTCCTTTGGGCCCCTCTATACACCTGCCACGTTTCATGGAAATCGGAGGGGAACACAGGGGTCAGATCCCCACTTCAATTTGTCCTCATCTTGACATTTGAGAGGAGGTTGCCCCCTAGAACAAATTTTTTGCCGAAACAAAGAAACACGTATTTCTTCATTTGGGCCCCACTATACATCTGCCAAGTTTCATGGAAATCGGAGGGGGACACATAAGTCAAATGCACACTTAAATTTGTCCTCATATTGACATTTGGGGGGGGGCGGGTTGCCCCCTAAAACCGTTTTTTAGCTGAAACAAAAAAAACACGTGTATCTTCATTTGGGCCCGTTTATACACACACCTGCCAAGTATCATGGAAATCGGAGGGGGACACAGGGGTCCGATTCTTACTTCAATTTGTCCTCATCTTGACATTTGAGGGGATTTTGCCCCCTAAAACAGTTTTTTTTAGCTGAAAAAATAAAACACGTATTTCTTCCATTGGGCCCCACTATACACCTGCCAAGTTTTATGGAAATCGGAGGGACACAGGGGTCAGATCCTCACTTCAATTTGTCCTCATATTGACATTTGAGGGGGTTTTGCCCCATAAAACCATTTTTTAGCTGAAACAAAAAAAAAACACTATTTCTTCATTTGGGCCCGTTTATACACACACCTGCCAAGTATCATGGAAATCAGAGGGGGAAACAGGGGTCAGATCCTCACTTCAATTTGTCCTCATCTTGACATTTGAGGGGATTTTGCCCCCTAAAACCGTATTTTAGCTGAAACAAAAATAAAACACGTAATTCTTCCTTTGGGCCCCACTATACTGCCAAATTTCATGGAAATCGGAGGGGGACACTTAGATAACCTCCCTTGTTAGTCTTACACTTTGTAATTATTTAACACTGCATATATTATAATGTTTTATTTTAGTTTGTAAAACTGTAACTGTAGAACAATTGTATAATTTTTGTATAACATTTCTATCTTGTTATATATGTTAAAGGTTTCATCCTGGAATGGAATGTCTGACATTTATGTGTGTTTTCATTTCCAATACATTCGAATGAATACATATTCGTTTCAAAGGCATTTACACCTCTGACATTTGTGCACGAGTGTGTTAGCCGATGCGTAGCAAAGTATTTTAGGAACAACACTTGAAAAAAATTCTTCTAGGACTAACGAAAAATTTCTTTGTAATCGAAGATCATAATACCTTTTAAGGTGTGGTAATATTATAATGGGATTGAGATACGAAACTCTCGGATCCGGATCCAGATCCGAAACTTTCAGATCCGGAACTCTCGGATCCAGATCCAGAATTTTCGGATCCGGATCCAGATCCGAAACTTTTGGATCCGGATCCAGATCCGTAACTTTTGGATCTGGATCCAGATCCGTAACTTTTGGATCCAGATCCGGATCCGAATGGATCCAGATTTATCGGATCCGGATCCGTTTGGCCATCCCTAGTCTGTGCCTCCTAAACAGTATATAGTAACATAGTAATTAATTTTCAGAAAGGGTCCAAAATGTTAAGTTAGCTGTGAAAATTCCATTTCTGTGCATACCCACCAAAGGGTTAGACAATATTGTAATATACTATATATCTTTACCACTTTGTTTAATGCAAAGTCTCATTACTGAAGATTTATGAATCATGTTGCTACTGAAACATTGTTCTTACATTATACTTTTTGCTTCAGTTTCATGTCACCATCATTTATCCTCATTCAGAACAAACAGATCAAATTCAGTTTAATACTTATTATGAAGCTGAGTGAGCAAGCAAGATATCTGTGTATGAAATATCACTGGAATTAAATGTGTAGTTTTTGTCTACATGGACAACAAAACTTTTCATAAAAAGATAATCTATTTTTTATTGTATTATTTATGTATTATTCTCTGAATCTCCTGTATGCATGGGAATCTGATGATTTTTACATGGAGGCAAGGAAGGCATGGCATTCCTCACTGCCAAAAGCACTGCTTGACATTGAAATTATATGTATGAAATATATAATTTGAAGCTGACATGAATTTTCCAGGGGGAAGCAATTCCCCTTTGTTCCCTCCATATGCCCATGGATACATGCTTGTTTTAAGTTATAAGGTGTGGAATTAATAAATGTAATGCCCCCAAGAGCAAGCACATAATTGTTATTGGATAGAAAAATCAAGTGGAAAATGTTTATCACTAAGCTGTTTGTACTGTGTTATTATTAACAATTTCATTATTTCAAAATGATGAATTATTTAATTGCAGCGTAGAATAGAGGTGAATAAGCCTGTATATCTGAGAAAAGGATACAAATTCTTTAAAGAGCTTTCAGAAGATCCTTCCAGCACAGTTGAAGGACAGTTGCTAATTCAGTCAAATAGTGAGTACTAATTCCCATCTCTTTTATTTTGTTCTGCATTAATATTGGTGCAGTGTCTAAACTATGTTGCGCTAATGTATGGAAGATTTGTTCAGCTGAAAAATTTTAACCACAGCCTCTCAGCACTCAAGTTAATATGTTGTTCAATAATATTTGCGCATGACACAAACTGAAAACAGCAGGTTTTTTTCTCAGGAGGTTGTGTCTTGCAGACATGGCTAGATTCACCATATGGAGTATTTTAGGTGCCCCAATGCATAAGGAAAGTCATCTGATACCATTAATCAAAAGAAATGAAGCAGCGTGAACAAAAAATAAAATAAAATAAAAATATAAAAATATAATGTTTTGGGCTGCCTATCTTCTATCATTCTACTTCTTCTCCTCCAGATGCCTCCCACACATAGCCAAAGGGCCAGTGGCATTCATGGAGGGCATTGATAGATTTTTAGATTTAGATTTATTTCGTCCATGAATCACATTTGCATTTTCATGCTGTGATTTTGGACATGTCAGTCAAACATTACAGTATACTAATACAATGAAATATAATAATGTAATATACGTACAATGAAATGATACCTTATCCTATTACAGATTTATGCTTGGAGGTGTGTACTTGTATTAGTATTACTGTCTATACATAAAAGAACACCAGTAAGACATGTTACAGTTAAAATATAAAAATAATATTCTGTAATGGATTAAAGCATTAAATATTGAGAGATAATATAAAGGTAAGACTAATAACATTATAATATGATACTAAATTTGCACTTGCACTCGTGTGATACGTATAACAGATACAGCATGTAAGATTGGATCCAGCACTCTTTTGGATGAATCCGTGAACCTCCACTCCATCAACCCACAACTGAGTTGATGGATTAGATGTCCAAAAATTCACTCACTGAGTGAAAGCAATGGTACAACGGATAACACAGTGCAACAAATTTGAACTTTGTGTCTTGCCACGAAATGAAAGAAAGTGTTCTTTACTAAATCAAATATGCTGATTACGAAAATTAAATCAGAAATTTTCCATAACATGCAATTTTTCTGGAAAAGATATGCCAAATGCACCACTTAGTCTATATTTCATATAGTTAACATTCATGAAAAACAAAGTAGCAACTATCGCGACACTTGGAAACGACTCCACTAAAGTACAGGTGGAACCTGTAGCTAGATAAAATACAGATCATGGAACAAAATTAATTGTTTGTATTACAAAACATAAAAAAATTTACGAGAAAGCTGCAAAAAGCTTGAAATGTACTTATAAGTTAGAAATGTGTCCTGGAAACTTTCCGTTTGTGGGTGGATAGTGAAACTTCTTGTAAGAGTGTCCAGCAGTAATCTGCCAAAAAGTTTGGTGACCATCGTCCCTTATATCATATTTTCATGGCAGCGATATCTTGGTGAAATCGCTCACCATGTTCATCACTCACATCTCCGAGATTAGGTGGGGAAAAATCCAAATGAGAATGCAGGAAATCTATTTTCAAAGACATGTTGCGCACCATAGCCTTGTAACAGTCCAGCATGTGTTCAATCAGTTCCCTGTAATTGTCAGACCTGACGTTACCCAAGACATTGTTGCATACATCTTTGAAGGCAAGCCAAGCTGCCTTCTCAGTATCTGTCAGCAACTCGTTAAAAGTTGTCTTTCATCAAGTCACGAATCCGAGGTCCAATGAAAATACCTTCTTTAAATTTTGCAGTACTAATCGCAGGAAATTTGGACAGTAAAAATTGAAAACCGCTGCCATCTTTGTCCATTGCTTTCACAAAATTCTTAATGAATTCCAATTTCAGCTGGACCAGTGGTAACAGCACATTGTCTTTGTCAACAAGGGGTTCATGCGACACTTTTTTTCACCTGGATTGAAGCTTTCTCTCGAAAGCACTGTTTCACTACCTAATGGTCTTTCCTTGCTCGACTGTCCAAGTGACACAAGAGACAGCAAAAATTTTGTGTAACCAGTCTGCATTCCCAGCACAAGTCCCAGAACTTTGAGATCACCACAGATTTTCCATTTGTGGTTCGAATAGCTAATATACTTTAGAAGTAGTCTCATGTTCTTGTAGGTTCCTTTTAACTGAATGCAATGGGCCACTGGTATCGAAGGTTTCTCATTTCCGTTACGCAAGAGAACAGCTTGAAGACGACTAGTTTTGAGGATTCTATTAATAGGTGCCATTCTTCCGGATTGTGAATCATTCCAAATTCTGTAAGCAGCCCATTTATGTCATTACAATATACCAGACTCTCTGCCATTGAGAAAGAAGTGGAAAGACCAAGCTGTCGTTTACGGAATGATATACTAGTGTTTGGTTGTAGCAGGTTTTTTTCTTGAAGACGAGACCCAAACAATTCTGCTTCCCTTTTTGAAATATTTAGATCTCTTACAAGATCGTTAAATTCTGCCTGTGACAATGGCTGTGGTTGGGGCTGTGATGTAGATGGTGTGTAATCAAGATCTTCGTGATCTATTGGTTGGTAACTTCCATCGTCTGTTTCATTTTCCAGTGTCCATTCTGCTGGTGGTTTTGGAACTTGGAGAGAATCAGAATGTGGAACTGGACACATTGCAGATTCCAAATTTGAGTATGAAATTATGTGTTTTTATTTACTTGAGATTCCTGTTACTTTCATTAAACTAAAGTAACAATCTGTTATGTGGTCTCTAGGTTCCCTCCACAACCGTGGTACGGCAAGTGACATAAATGGGTGGGTTCCATGCAACCGACCTCTTAAATAGCGGGAGCAATGTGAGAAACAGTTCTGTGGTGCCCAACACTTACCTTCATCTACCTTTGATTCAAAATACAACACGTACGCCTCTTTGATGAACGGGGAAATGGGATGTCTTTGGGACTTCATCGTAAAGTCACCACATACAACAGAAAAGTTTTGGTGGATTAACACACTTCCTAGACATCGCTGAACACAAGAAACATGCGAACACGCACAAACAGTATTCTTCACTTTATGGGTTTTGCACTACACACACTGCAGGACACTAGCAACACTATCAACTGACTGATGCAAATAACTACAACTCCACTATTCCCCAACCAAGTGGCTATCTATCCCTACCCTATGCACTGTCGAGCCCTAGTAACAGGCTGTGCTGATAAGCACCACGACAACAATAACATGCAGTCATGCGCTGATAAAATTGTGTTTGTAGAGAAAAGTTTAGGTGATAGCGAAAAACGGTTTTCACTATCGTCATCAGGGCACTGAACTCCATAGGAACAACATGTTTTTGTTCTGCGGCAATTTTTTCATTGTCACTGAGTGTAATTTCTTAATTTCTTTTTGAATTTGGCTACTGGTTCAATAGTTTTTATATGATCTGGTAACTTGTTGTATAGGATGCCTGTGGATTTTGGACCTTTTTCAAATAGTCTTGTGTTATGCATTGGAACTGCAAGATTGGAGGTATTCCTCATGTTGTAATGATGTAATTCCTTGTTGTATTTGGAGAACTTTGACAGATCCATTTTTACATGCCATAATAAATTAAGCATATAGAGGCAGGGTAGTGGTAGAATGCCAAGTTCCCTGAAGATTTCCCTACATGGTTCATTCCATTTTTTCCCATCATAATTCTTAATACTTTTTACTGAAGATTAAATACTTTTGTGCTGTTTGCTTCATTTTCCCAGAATATAATGCCATATGTTAGTTGTGATTGGAACAGACTGAAATATAGGGTTCTTATTGTGCTCCTTTCTGTAATATCTTTCATGATTCTTATGACATATATGATTTTACTTAATTTTCCTTCTAGATAGTTAATATCCCAATTTAAATTTTCTTGTATCCATATTCCCAGAAATTTTGTGGAATTTTCAAATTTAATGTCTTCATTTTCTATGTTTACAGTTGACATGTTGTTGCTTTTATTTTTTGGAGGTTGGAATTTTTTTGCTACTGTTTTGTTTTTATTTATTGTTAGTTTGTTGCTGCTGAACCACTCTGAAAGTCTGTCTGTTGTATGCTGGATGTTAGAATTAAGTGTTTGCTCATTTTTGCCAGTCAACATTATACTTGTGTCATCTGCATATAAAGTTGTTTTGGTTGGCTCTAAGTTTGATGACAAGTCATTTATGTATATGATAAATAGAATTGGTCCCAGGATCAAGCCTTGGGGGACTCCACATGATACTTTACAAGGTTTAGAAAGGCAGCCAGATACAGAAATGTATTTTGTATGTAAGATTTCCACAATTTGACTGCAGTTTTGTAAATAGAACTTGAACCATGAGTTTACCAGCCCCCTTATACCATAGTGGTTTAGTTTATTTGTGAGTTAGTCATGTCATACTGTGTCAAAAGCTCTTGTTTAAGTCTAGAAATAGTCCAACGCATTGTTCTCTATTGTCTTAGAATGTTCTGACATGTTCTACGAGGCTTGTCCGGGCAGTAAAGATACACACCAAAAATAAGATATAAAATTAATGTATTGCTCACAACTAAAGTTACACTTGATACACTGATACAGAAGCTATTTCTCCACATAAGTGCCACCATTGTCCAAACATTTGTTCAGATGCGGAACAAGTTTTTGTATCCCTGAATCGTAGAAATCTGCCGCCTGCATCTGGAACCAAGTTGTGACTTCTTCCCTGACTTCATCGTCATCGGCAAAGTGTTTTCCACCAAGATGTTTCTTGAGGTACAGGAACAGGTGGTAGTCGCTGGGTGCAAGGTCGGGGCTGTATGGCAGATGGTGAAGGACCTCCCATTGAAACTGTGCAAACAGATGCTTGGTGACATTCTCTGACTGGGAGCCTGTGTGTTGTCATGAATATAACAGATTCCACTTGTTTTGAATTGCACGTCGAAGATGTTTCAAAGTCTGGCAGTAGGTTTCCGCATTAATCGTTCTTCCAGGCGGCATGAATTCCACCAGTGGGATGCCGTGGCGATCCCAGAAAACTGTTGCCTTCAGCTTGCGGGTTGAAATTGACATTTTGAATTTTTTTGGCTTATGGAGAATGGGTATGGTGCTACTGCAGTGACTGCTGCTTGGATTCAGGCATATGGTGGAACACCCATGTTTCATCACCTGTCACAATGGAGTCCAGGAATGCATCTCCCTTTTCTGCGTAGCAAGTAAGAAAGTCCAGTGCATATCTCAGTCGTTTGGTTTTGTGTTCGTCAGTCAAATGTTTTGGGACCCAGCGTGCACACAACTTTCTGTACTCTAACCCACTCACAACTTCATAAATAGTGGTTTTCGAACTGCCAGGAAACATCACACACAATTCTCGAATTTTCACCCGCCTATTTGCACGCACCTCTTCTTCATTACAATTGCGAAGGTCGTAAGTGATCACGAATGGCCTCCCACTTCTCTCTTCATCATGAGCATCACGTCGACCTTCTGCAAATGCAAGGCACCATTTCGCCACATTTTGACGATTCATTACGTTCCCATACACAGTCACAATTTCTCGGTGGATCTCTGATGGACGCTTTCCTTGTGCCTGCAAAAACCTGATCACGGCACGCACTTCACACTAGGCGGGATTCGGTATCACCTCTGCCATTTCCAACGCTTGTTCCTTGCACAAGACTCAGCGCAGCACTGACGACTCACTCCCAATCCTCGTCGTATGGATCATGGTTACTGCCAGTGTTGCCAACTTTGGTACACATTTTTCCCCTAATGTGCAAATGTGTTTGTACCTTACTTTCCAGACAAGCCTCGTATGTATTCAAATGTTGCTGTATTTATGGATTTGTGTTTCCAAAAGCCATGTTGTGAATTTGAGATTATGTTTTTTTTTTAAAAAAAAGATTGTCAAATGTTTGTTCATTGCAGTTTCTATGATTTTAGATGGGGAGAGTAATGCTATGGATCTGTAGTTACTTATGTTGTGTTTATCCCCCTTTTTGTATATTGGTTTAATTTTTGTCACCTTTAATTTGTCGGGGAAAACTTCTGTGGAGCAGGATAGTTTGACTATATAGCACAATGGATGGAGGATATGGGTAAGACTTTTCTTTATGACTGTTGAAGGTATATCATCCAGACTGGTGGACCATTTACTTTTCATGTTTGAAATGATGTTTCCCATTTCCTTTTCAATCACTGGTTGTAGGTACATTGATGTGCTACAGGATTTTACCTTTATTTGTGAGTAGGTTTGATGTGGTTTCAGTTTGTTTATCTCTGATTCAGTGAGGTACTTGTTGAACATGTTTGCCACTGCCTGGGGGTATTTTATGGTTAACTCATTGTGCCTCAGTGTGATGTTCTCTTGTACTCTGTTGTATCTGCCTAATTCTTTGTTTACTATTTACCTTTGTTCCCATTTTGGCGATACTCTGGACACTTGTGAACCTTAACCTCTAATGTTACATACTACGTTTGTAGAATTACCTCATCCAGAAGTTGGAGGGCACCAATGTTCCTGCAATTATGGACAGTGAAAATATCCACAACAACAGATTATCATAACCAAAGTGTGAATGAGATGTTGAATGTTGAAACAGATAGTAAGGGAATATCCATTCCATTTTACTGTGATTAATGTAGGGTTTTAATCTGGTGTCAAATTAAAGTGACAGGTATAATTACTAGGGCTGAACCGATACCAATGTATCGGTATTGGCCAATACCAATGTATCAGTATTGGTAAGTATCTGTTAAAATTTTCCCATCGATGCCTTCTGATACCATTGTTTTTGATTCATTAGAACCAAGGCCAAGAGCAGCATTTGCCCTTTTCAAGAGTCCTTTCACCTTCCTTGTGGCACACTGGAAGAAGCTCAGCAGGTAGTTTTTTCCATAATTACTGGACAAAACCCCACCCTTCTCCTGCAAAGCAGATGATTGACAAAAGATCAAAGGCATGGTTAAACAGAAAGCTGTGCCCAAACTTCCGGAAGGCATTTAACTATCTGGTAAAGGCTGTGTGGAAATAAAGGAAATAATTCATTTCCAATTCCTGCTCGCACACTCGTGGGATAAGAAGCGTGGACTTTTACAAACCAACATTACTACCATGCTGGGTTCTTTCAGTGCCAGATGATGGCAGAGTTGTTGCGAAAGATGGGCAAAGTTTGCAGTGAAATTCGGTTTGTTTTAGCTCCGTTATCTATCCTTCCTTTCAGTGTAAGTCTCTTACGTAACTGTTGTTATCGGTCTATACCACAGGAACTTGGTTTTATTGCAAATGACAGAGTTGAGTTGAGTTGAGTTAAGTTGGTGTTTTAAGTCCACTTTATGCACAGTAAGGCTAATCGGGACTGGACCTACAGTTTAAAGTGAGATCCGAACCACTTGTGCCTCCACCGGGTATCGGACCTGGGACCCCTTGATAACAATGCGACGATGCAACCTGCAAATGACAAAGATGGACAGCACACTATAAAGAGGCATTGTTTTAGTAAGGTTATTTGCACATAATTTTAAGTTGCTTTTTCCCTCTCCAGGTTAACCAAAATGACAAGAATGAATACTTTTGACATGAAACTGAAGAAGAGACAAAATTCACAGATTTTTTTTTTGTAACTGCAACATGTTAAAAAGTCTTGCAACATTTCAAAAACCTCTTTTTTTGATTAAATGACACAAGACATTTTTAAATATTACAATGCTACATGGGAATAATTTGGGAGTTATTTATTGTCATTAAAGGAATGTGATGATTTATATGACTTGGTAACTAGCCTTTATTATTTTAAAATCAAATTTTTCAAGTATTGGTATTTGCATCGATATCACTGGGTATCACTGAGAGTATTGGTATCGGTTCAAAGTGGTATCAGCTCAGCTCTAATAATTATGTTACAGTTTTACGATTTGTACAGATTGAAATACTGGAAGAGAAATAAATCTATGCTTTGTAATAATCATTCTTCTATTAAATATTCCTGGTACCCACATGCAAGGTAAATGAACGAGGTCTGCCGCATTCATGTTCTCTTCAGTCATGTGGAAAATATTTTTCATAAAATTTGGTTAGCGACCCATTTTTAAAAAATCAAATTTAAACTTACATTTATCTAAATTTACCATAATGTGCAGTGCAAAATAAGCATGGTATTAAATTTTTCGTATTATTAACTTTATTTATAGAGCCTGCTTTACTATCTTTTCCATAAGGTAATTCCAGTTTGTGTTTCCTTTCTTTATAAATTGTGCAAATATTATCCTGCAGGAAAGAAAAAAATACAATGTAGAAGATTATATCAGTTGCACAGAAAATTTTAATACTTAGTTCATGTATAATGATTACAAGGAAATAATGTGTATACAATTATATCACATACTGAAATGGTGTGACATATTTTCAATTTTGTATTGCAAAATAGCTGCCTTACATTATTACCAGAGTGCATTAGTTTGTTGGCTCACTACTTTACCTACTGCCTTTCAAGATTATGTATGCACTCTCAGTCAGACCATGCTGTTCCATTGTATTTAATTTAAATATCCCTCAATAATTTCCATAATTATTATAGATAAAGTAAAACTGTTTTAAATGTGAACTTCTATTATTTTCGAATATAAAGCCAAATTTGTAATTTGAAAATGAATTCTGTTATTCCCTGTGTTTTGGTGAAAAATATTAAAGTAAATGTTAATGTTTAATTTAATATAGAGTTGATAGAGTAAGGTGGGGTAAGACTGCGTGGCAGGTAAGACTGCGCACCGGTTTTTCAAGGTGAAAATCACACACAGTTGGCACCACTGCACCACCGTTACTTCGTCCAAGATGGTAGCTAGCTGTGGACAGTGGTGAAGATACGTTTGAAATTCGTTGTGCTGAGAGGGGTAAGTGAAAAGATTTTGAGGGTGTTTACTATTTATTTTAGTACTACGTTTTTTGAGTACTATGTCACTGCGAATGTATACAATATTACGATGTTGATGGATAGAAGAAGCTGTGTTAATGCCGAGTCCACCTGTGTATTAGTTTCCATTGCTTTGTGCAATGGCTGGGCAGCATTACGTGATTTGTTCAGGAATGCAGCATGGGGTACGACTGCGCAGGTGCTCAGTTTTACCCCACAAGTGTGTGGCTTGCAAGGCCCAGCCATTAGATAGATTATTTTTTGGTCCACTGAAGTCGTTTTATTCATCTGAGTCTGATAAGTGGATGTGTAACCATCCAGGTTGCCCAATCGCAGTTTTTCAAGTGCCATCCATTTTTACAAAGGCATGTGGGAAGGCAGCTACAGTTGGGAATGCCATGAAGGGCTTTGAAGTGACTGGATTATGCCCTTTCAATCAAGACATCTTAACTGAGGATGAGTTTCTTCCCTCTACTGTGACAAATGTATCAGCTCCAACTCCAGGTGAGCAGCCTTCAACAAGTGGGGTTAACAATACTGGACCATCCACCAATGACGTGCCACAGCAGGCAAATGTGGCTCATGCATCAGCTGAAACTCCAGGTTAGCAGCCTTCAACAAGTGGGGTTAACAATACTTTATCATACGGGCACATTTCCATTAACCAGATATCACCACTTCCACGTGCAGAGCATATTCAGCACCACTGACAAAAGGGAAGGCAGTCTCAGGTGTTAACTGGATATCTATTCAAAGTCAACTTGGAAGCCTCGTTGGCTGAGAAGAGTAAGAAGAAAGTTCAAGGGAAACAGAAACGGAACATCGTTGTTGAAGAAGATGTAGCAAGCAGAAAACGCCAGAAGAAAGAGTACAATTGCCCAGGTTGTAATGAGAAGTACAGCGATCCTCCAGTAGAGGATTGGATCCAGTGTTCCACATGTGACGAGTGGTGGCATGAAAATTGCATCTCGGATGAAACAGGAACCTTTATTTGTGATTTGTCTTAGTGATTCCTAACCCAAGTGAAGGACGGGATTCACTATGCCTACTGTGAGAATGCCACGAGAAATGTATCCCATATGATAGAAGAACTTTTTTAGGTGATTTGTGTTTCTTTTTATACAAATGTGACTCTGTGTAGAAAGTGCGCATTCTTACCCGAACTTGATCGCAGTCTTACCCCGCGGTGTGGGTAAGACAACGCATTTGCATGGTCACGGTTTTGTAATTGTTTCATGCAGAAATATTGTTCATTCAGCTTTTGGAAATTTATTGTGAGTCAGCAAAGGATAGTGCAATGTGTATTGCATTTTTCATGTGTGTCTGTAGTTTCATAGCTTGAATATAAAATTATGAACTCAAACTGCACAGTCTTGCCCCACCTTACTCTATGTTTAATATGTTAATCATAATACCAGTTAAAGATTGGTGAAATGAATAAAGAATATACACTAGTATCACACATAAAGTATTCTAAATCTATAATTGGAGACTAAAATTGGTAAAGTGCCACAATAATTCAAACACCATTTTCCACGTTAAACTGTGAAATGTGTCATGCTTGATAATGTGGTAAACATGAAATGTGGCTGGTAGCCCTCTAAGTAGTTCAAAGGGCATGTAAAGGGGCACTAGTGTGAACGTTCGTAAGCTGAATGATGCAATTTTTCAACACTTTTGCTTTTGGCACTTACAACGTTTACCACTTTTAGTCCTCAATTCCTGCATCAAATACTTGACAGAATCTCAAATCTGTTTTTAATCACCCAGCCTAAAGAAAATGTAAAACTTTATAAACGTAAGTCAAATAAAAAGCATCTTCAGAATTAATGTCCAACATAGAGTCAGGTTACTCTGGACAGGAGTAACATTTTGTAATCCTGTCTGGATCATTGCACTATATTTAACTGGAAGGACTTCTTTACAGTGCAAATGTGAAACCATTCTCTTGCTTAGTTATGCCAGGCAAGTATGGAAGAAAAGATGAAGCAGACAATTTTTTCTATGGAGGCAAATAGATTTTTATGACTGATTACTTACGAAATGAAAAGCCATAATTTATGAGAAAACATTGCAATAAGTATGTCACCATACTCAAATATCACAGGATTTAAGACTAAAATAACAATATGAATGTATTTTTAAGAACTTCTTGGTAAAAGTTTATTAATATTGAGAATTCCACAGATGTTTTCGACATCATGTTATAACTTGGCACAATTTTATTTTTGATATCAGAGCGACACTTTGAACACGATTTGGTTCATACCATCGAAGAAATTTTGGGAAGGATGAAATGTAGTTTTAATGCATGTATCCATATTTATTTATTTAAAAACGCAAAACTACATGCAAATGTCTGCTCATTGTGCCTTCCAGCTGACAGCATCAAACTACGGAGAACTGTGCAAATGCATTAAAAGAAAATAATAATTAAAAAGTATGGAATAGATTGAAAAGTACATGTATATGCACAGAAACTTCGATTTTACTCTGTATTGAGTGAGACTAAATTTTAGTTTCATTACAAATGCATATATTTTGGAAACGTTAATTCTTCCTTTCACTGTGCGACCATGATAGACAATTCTATATAAATTTAACACATGATATCTTCATTAAATTTCATAAAATTAGAAAAGGTGAAGGATACAGCAAGTGTGCGCAAGGAAGCTACATACAATAAAATGCAAAACGAATCTAGACATTACCTCAATAGGATGCACATTTTTCTGCTAGGACGTAAGTATGTGCGCTGGACAAATCTTACCCACAAGTAAAATTGCTTCATAAATCCGAATTATAATTTTTGATAGCATGCAATAATAATACCATCATTGATTAAAGTAATGTTATTATGTTTAACATATATTTTTAAGTAATGAAAAATTCCAGTTGGTTATTACAAAGTTTAATCACTTGCTACAGTGTATGAAACCCATGGCTGTAAACACATTCAAAAGCTTTCGCTATGACATTTAATTACCCTCATCAACTTTTAATAAATGCATTTAGTCATAGCATACACATATTTTAAGAATGATATTTATCGGAAAAAGTGGACATCCAGGCAATTATCTACATGATTTGTACATCGAAATGCCAAGCATGACTGTACCATGTCCAACCCACTTAAGACTGGATAAACTGGTCAAAGCTACATGTGCCAACTATTAATATAGTGAAGAAACACTTAATAAGACATTCATTTATAGCACTGAATGCATAAATATGGTTAAATTATATTTCTTTTTGCCCTATATGAAAGCAAACAGGAGAGTAAATACATGTTAGCTTATGGGATCACCACGTATTCCTCCAAACTTTCCTGGAGTAACTAATCACATAAGTGGCTTCAATTTTCATGGTCTATCAGCATTGCAGTGAGCATTCCAGTTATATATAGTTCACGGCAGTGGCGAAGCTCCTATGAGGCTTTTGAGGCTTAGCCTACCCAAAAAAATGTTGAAATTAAAATGTTCTTGTACCCTGTAACAATCAATGTTCATTAAAACGAATTAAACTATGTAATCTGAACGTTTGGTTCCGCCGATCCTTCCATATATCTCGTCAGGCAGGCCAGAAAGAGAGAGCGCGTTCGGGCCGAACTGTGAGGCTTTTGAAAAGCCTCGCGTTTAAAAGGCAGCTACAGCGTGAGCTGTGTGTAGTAGGGAGGGGAGGGGACTGCCGATTCACTGGGTGAAAGCGGCTAGCCTCAGAACCAAACCTGTTGTGCTTCTAGTCTTCTTGTGCAAAGTGCGTCGTTCACGCGCTGCATTGTTGAATGTTAATTTACTTCAAGTGCGTCCGCGCGTGTGTTTGTGCGTGTGTCACACAGTGTATTTATGTTATAAAAATATAATACTGTGAAATTGTGTTGGAAACTCTAAGATGATTTGCAGTAAAATAAATGTAAGTGAACAAGACTTCGTGGCTCTCAGATGCTTAACCTACGAAATCTTGGACACACTGACTGTACAACTGGAAATACGTTTTGGAGATCTTGAAAAGATAAAATTTGTTGAATTGGTAGACCAAAATAGCTTTGGGGAATATAAACTACATTTTCCTGTGATGAAATTAAGTAACCTTCTGTCCACATATCCATTTTTCAACAAAGAACGATTAGAATATGATTTAAAGAATATCTATGATGATGAAGAAAAGCATTTACCTCCTACAGACCTTCTAAAATTCAATTAGCAATGATCTTCAAACAATCTACAAAGAAGTAACACAACTTATCAAGTTGGTCTTGACATTCCCAGCTTCCTCCGAAAGAAGTATGAGCACCCTCAAGAGAGTAAAAAAAAATATTTCCGTAATTCAATGAAAAATAAAAGATAAAGTTCTCTCAGTACAATAGCCATTGGAGAAAGACTGGTTAAAGAACTTTCTATTGATCAAGGCTTCAAGGAAAGAGTAATTGATACTTTTGCGACCAACAAGAATCGACGCATGAACCTGCTGTATATATAAAAAATATAAGCAGATTTTTCAGCCTACCCAGTATTTACGCCTTAGCTTAGCCACTGGTTCACGGTCAGGACCATGTAGTATGCATGCATTATACTGTAATTCAGAGTACTTGTTAGTGTCTCCCGGATGTCTGACAGCATTTTTCACCTTTATCGGTGGTTGATGTGAAAGACACAAAGATTCAAAGACATGTGCACATCGATAAATAATTATACTCTAGTATTATGTATGCAGTATGTAAGGTAAAGCAGACAGTGTTTTAGGAGAAAATCCGTGACAGTGGGACACCTGGCATGTGTCCTTGTGGTCAAGATGTGCATGCATGTACAGTGCATTTTGGAACCATCTAGCAGGTTAAATATATTTTATTGTGTTCTGATGTAAAGCTGGACACAAAACTTGGGGTGACTGAACATTTATATGTAAGTAAAATTATAAAGGGACTAATGAGACAACATCCTGAATTGGAGACAGTCAACCTCCTGGATCAAAGAATAATTTCACTGAAGTGGCTATGTCAATGAGGCAGCTTTAGCACTTTCAGGACACATGTCTCTTAGACGTTTTCTGCTGATTCTTGGTGGCTATTACATCCACACTAGAAGACTACCAGCACACATGACTCACAGATTACATACAACCTCTGGATCAAAGTCGGTTTAAATCCTTAAAATGTATGTGTGAGGGCCAGTAAAGGCGATTAGGGTGGGCACTTGCCTCATCTCCCCACATTTTGCTACCATACTCTGGTCTCTTAAAGTTAAGCTTTGTCTATCAAGGAAAAGTACACTTTCCTTGCCCCCCCCCCAATTTTTTTACTGATGAGGGCCAATGCTGGTAGAACAAACACAGGGAGAGAATCAGTTCACATGCATTTATCATAAGATGCTCGAACAAGTGTATTAGACTATATGTCTCAGATGGCAAGTGATTTTTAATTTTTCTTTACAACTTGTTGGACATAGTATTTATGGTGTTAAGAACATTTGTGTTTCATTCCTGAACTACATTATTATTTAGTGGGGTGACTCTGGACATTTTTCAGGTTGCAGTTTTCCTGGTGCTACTTATTTTTGATTTTAAATAATAAGGTAAAACTGGTATCATTCGGTAGTGAAATTATGTCTCTTTACACACGTAGAAGAGACCATGCGAATGCATTTAAACTGAACACAACCAGAGTACATAATCTCTGAACTGTCCAGAGTATCCCCCCCCCCCCCCGCTACCTGACTCTATACTTTTTATAACACTGCGGAGGTTTAATGGAATTTATCAGTACAAATTCAGTAATAAATATGTTGCTACGAAACTATTCTCAAAAAAATTTCCATAAAGAAATGTGATTTTTCTTACAGACTCATGTAAAGGGAAGAATCTTCAGCCTGTTGTTAAATTGAGAAGACTGCAAATATTCCCATCATAAATGCTGGACTGAGAAAAACAATGTTTTAAGATATAATTGTTTTTTTTTTTTTGTTTTTTTAATGCTGGTGTCTGTCTCAGTGGATTTCACTTGAAAGTTAGTTCAATGTTGATGTGGAGCTTCATGCTTATTCTGTTATTCTTAAAACTTATTGACTATATTTGTAATAGTGTTCGTTGTTTCTAGTGCACACTCAGTGAAAAAGATTTGTGTGCTAGCATCATGATGTTACATTGTTGTTGATGTTGATATTAGTATTATTCACATAGAATAAATAATATGCAATTCAGGAGTGTGGATTGCATTTAATGTGAATTGCTTTTCTTATTGTAGAATTGGATATTAATGTAAAAATTTATATGAACAAAAATGAACAATAAAAACAAGTTGTCATAGATTGATATTTATTTATTTAAAAAAATTTACAATAGACGCAGTGATTACTGAAAAATATGAACAATAAAGTTCTCACCTCTGTCCAATAAATAGAAATGTTACAAGGAAAGATAGCATATTTCATTTGGAAAGGTTGGTTGTGCCTTGTAGTTAAAATACGAAAATTTCCTACAAGAAACTACACAAATATAATCAGTTATGCACTGCTGAGGTATTCTGGAAAACCCATCAGAATTTAATAAATTACTCAGGTTGAAATATGGGATCATGCCTATTATGAAATCCACAAGTGCTTCATTTCATTTCTCTCTATAATGCAAATAAGAAATATATTACAATTTATTGAATTTCTTTGGTCTTCTACTCCAAATTTAGAAATTTTAAATCGTACTCGTTAATTATGTGACAGAAAAATCATGCATTAATTTTGGATGTCAACACTGTAGGCATTACTTTGATGATTTACTTGCAGCTCATTTTTTCTTCTGATTTAATTTGTCTTTCACTTTTGATTTTAATAATTTGCTGCTGCAAACAACATACACAGAGAGAAATGATTTGTATTTTAAACTTTTACCAATCTTTCCGATATAAGAAGATCCTGAATTTCTTCAAGCATCAAATGATTATTTTTTGTATTATATATTTTCATATTTGTGTCATTTAAGTTTGCTTTTCTATCACATTTTGGTAATTGCAACATTGAGGATGAGTGATGATCAGGTGAAATTAGTAAGGGACAATTATAGTAAACACTCATGCCATGTTAGGACTCAAACCTTGGGAACTTTTGTGGTGATATCAAAAGTTGACCACTTAATGAGCTTGGTCTTAGCCTCCTCGTTGGCATAGTGGTAACGTCATTGCCTTGTAATCAAGGGGTACCGACCGGGTTCGATAACCGTTGGAGGCACATGACACAGTGGTTCGGATCCCTCTTTAAACTGTAGGTCCAGTCCCGATTAGCCTTCCTGTGCATAAAGTAAACTTAAAACAGCAAATCAATCAATCAATCATAATGAGCTTGGCCACTGAGCAGGCACTTCCGTGTTATATTTACATTTTGAATGGAAAAGGCAAATCTCATAAAAATATTTCCTAACATCAATACTCTACTCCATATTACACTTCTCGTTCTTTACATGTAAAATTCAATTGACTAGAACTGCATTGATAGATTGATTTGGTTTATATTATTTCTCTTTTCTGCCACTTTTGGCTAATCACAAAGTTGAAGATGAGTGATGATGTGGTGAAATTGATGAAGGGACACAGGGACACTCACATGCACAGGTCAGGATCCGAACTCAGGATCAATGCTTACCACTCTACCACATTGATAGAGAAAGCATGTAATTAATGGTCATTTATTGGCCAAAAACCGTTAACAAGAACACCAAATTGGCTTGTCCATTCCCCACTGTTTAAAGTCACCACATCAGTTAAACTACACCAGAAACCAAAAAGACATGGAATTCTGTAAAAATCAACCCATGAAATGCTTACCCAATGCCAATTTGACACTTCAGTAGAGAAATAACTGAAGCTGAAAAATGAAGCTTACCATTATATACCAGTCCGTTAAATAGAGCAGTTAATTTCTGAATCTTCTTTTAATGTAAAACAAACTTATGAACTAGTAATTGTTTGAGTATTGAATTAGATATATTACTAACTATATCCATATTTATAGGTAACTATGGGTACAGCATAGTAAACTTAGTTATTTCAAAACAATATTTAGCACCATGTCGTATATTCAGTTTGATCCATGTAGTTTGCAAATAATGTACAGTGGACATGTAATAATGCTGTAAGTTACTTTGAAAGGGTTTTCAGATGAGTTATTTGAAGAATATCTCAAAGTCAAGTTATTTATGTCCATTTGGAATCATAATGGTCTTTGTTGTCCTATTTATAGGATGCTGTAACTTAAAGGTATCATTGCATCTTTTTCCTCGCAGATGTCTCAAGCTTCATTGCAGCAGAAGACAAATGAGTAGCTGCATATCCATTGTGGTTTCAGTAAGTGAGGAGATAGCAGCTTGCATGCTGCAGTGTTCACTATCCCTCTTACCATTGGCGACATGTTTCAAAGATACTTACAGCAATTAAATAACAGTATTGATCCAGCTGAAGCTAACAACTCTGCAGAACTGAGTGTGGTGGTTCTAACACATGATAATGACATTATCAGTGATGAATACATTTTTGAAGATGATCAAATAAGTAATGTGGAGGTTGAATGAGGTATTTGAGAAATGTTTGGCAGTTGATGAAATTATCATCACAATATTATGGCCACCACTGACTGAAGCAATTCTTTCAGTGGAAACCAATTTGATTTGGATATAAGATATGGGCTTTGTTTGGTGTAAATGGATACTGCTTTAATTTCGACCTGTATTGTGGCAAATATATAGCACACAATGAGAGAGAAGACTTAGTTTTGGTTTTTCGTTTTGTGCTCAATATGTTGGATCCAAGTCAAGAACTGAACCATCACTGGGTATTTTTTGATAATTTAATTACAACCAGAGACTTACTTGTTCACTTGCAAGATAAATGCTTTAGAGCTATGGTTACGTTGAGGTAGAGAATGTACGCATACTTAGTAACTTAGTAAGTGTCCTTTGAAGTATTCAAAAGAATTGAGTAAAGATGCAAGATGCACATAGGACTACTATTTTGATGTGGAAGGTGTCATGTGTCATGATAATAAATGTGTGATAAAAATGTGATACAAACTTTGATACTGTTCAACCATTGTGTCAAACAACACGGTGGAACAGAACAGCTGGACAGAAAATGTTCATTCCTCAGCCACATGTTAGAAAGACATATTAAATTCATGGGTGGCATTGACCACCACAACTGGCTCATGGGCAAATACAATGTTTCAGTTATAGGCAAAAAATTGTATTGGTGTTGATATACAAGAATGCTTAACATGGCAGTTGTAAATGCGTGGATAGTTGGCTTACAAAAGAATCATTGTTGTAGAATATTTGAAGGCAGACCTCCATCTAGACTGGGACAACCCAACAAAACACGACAGAACTGCACATCTAAACCTTTAACATTTTGTGAGAAACATCAAGTAACACTGTGCAAAGAGACTGTTTCACATATTCCTTTGCCTTGTAATCAAGGGGTCCCGGGTTCGATACCTGGTGGAGGAACAAGTGGTTCGGCTCCCACTTTAAACTGTAGGTCCAGTCCCAATTAGCCTTACTGTGCATAAAGTGGACTTAAAATATCAAATCAATCAATCATGTTTCACATCTTATCAAACAATATAAGTAAGCAGAGGTAATTTATGTAATGTTTTGTTTTTTCCAGAAAATCTTTGAACAATGAATGTGTATCTTATGTGTGAATCTCGTAAGCAATAAACTGAGGTGTTCTTATGAAACTTTTGTCCAAGCTTTGAAACTTTCATAGATCTTGTTAGAAAATGTCCATGTGTTGAGTGTGATATCCTTTTGTGCGAGTGTCCTATTTATAGTACAGTTAATTAAACAACACTGGTGACAGGTAATTTTTTTCTTGTGCTATAGATTGCTTTAAAACAACCCCCTTACCATCTTCATTAAGAATTTTGCATAAAAAAAGTGAAAAGGAAATGTCTGGTACTTAATGGGTTAAGCAAGGTTTCGATTCTTAACTATCTTTGAACTGCTAGTTGAATTTAATTTCATGTATAAAATGTAGTATTAAATAACAACCAAATTTTAAAGTTAATATTCGTGCAGGTGCGAATTACTCACTTTAGTAAACAATACGTTGATAATGGTATAAGATTAATTAATTTTGCAACCTCAAAGAATTTAATTGTGAAAAGTACCACTTTTAAACATAAAGATATTCATAAATATACCTGGTCTTCTCCAGATGGTAAAACTCATACCCAGATAAATCATATTCTCATTGATAAGAAAAGGCATACTAGTATAATTTATGTTTGTTCACATAGAGGTGCTGACTGTGCCAGTGACCATTATTTAGTAATTGCTAAATTAAGAGAAAGACTCATAGTGATATATCATAAGCAACAAAATCTAAAAGTTATAAAATTTAATACAGGAAAATGTGCTGATGAAAGAATTAAGAAAGATTACCAAATTAAACTGTCAAATAGATATGATGTTTTGCAGGATTTAAATGATGATGAAAACATAAATGAAACAGACGAAAATAAGAATTGGGAGCACATACATAATGCGTTAGAACCAGCAGCTAATGAAAGTATAGGATACCATAATCCAAGAAAAAGTAAGCCATGGTTTGATAACGAATGTCATAATCTAAAAGAAATAAGAAATCAGGCTAGAGTTAGGTGGTTAAATAACTCTGATGATACAAATCTAAGCAATTATAATAGAATAAATCGAGAAGTTAACTGCACATTTCGAAGTAAAAAAAGAGGTTACTTGAAAAGCAAAATTACTGAAATTGAAACAAACAGCAAAAATAAAACTATCAGAGATTTATATAAAGGTGTAAATGAATTAGGAATGGGGTGGCAACCTAAAGTAATCTTGATAAAAGATAAAGACAGTGATTTTTTGGCTCATCCAAGTGATATTTTAAATAGATGGAAGAACTTCTTTAATGACCTCTTGGATGTTCATGTAGGAGATAAATCAGAAGTAAATGAAGTTCACACAGCAGAACCTTTAGTTCCAACCTAACTTGACTGAAGTTAATGATACTATTAAAATGCTGAAGAATAACAAAGCACCTGGCATTGATTTAATACCAGCTTAGTTAACTAAATATGGTGGAAATTTGTTAATATGTCAAATTCATAAATTAATTTGTTAAATATGGAATAAAAAAGAAGTCCTCATCAGTGGAAAGAATCCATAATTGTTCCCATGTTTAAAAAAGGTGATAAAATGAACAGCAATAATTACCGTGGAATATCTCTACTTTCAACAACATATAAAATATTATCTAACATTGTTTTAACAAGACTAACCCCATATGCTAATGAAATTATAGGTGATTATCAATGTGGATTTAAATGTAACAGATCAACAACAGATCAAATTTTTCACATCAGACAGACTCTTGAGAAAAAGTGGGAATATAATCAAAGTGTCCATCAGCTATTCATTGATTTTAAAAATGCATATGATTCGGTGAAAAGATATAGATTATATAATATATTAGTCGAGTTTGGAATACCTAAGAAACTTGTTAATATGATAAAAGTATGCACCAGTGAAACAGAAAGTAAAATTCGTGAGGGTATTAATGTGTCTGACAAATTTACAACGCATGATGGGTTAAAACAAGGAGATGCACTATCTCCATTGCTCTTTATTTTTGCCTTAGAATATGCTGTTAGGAAGGTAAAAGAAACTAACGAAGGACTAAAATTAAACGATGTGACTCAGTTGTTAGCATATGCAGATGATGGACTTATTAGGGGATGATATAAATACAATTAAGAATAATGCTAAAATATTTTTCAAAGCTGCTAAAGAGATAGGTTTAGATGTTACGAATGAGAAAACTAAATTTATGCTTACAGGCCGAAACCAATTGTTAGGTAATAATCAAAATCTAATTATTGATAACAACTCGTTTGAACCAGTCTCCAAATTCAAGTACTTACGAATAATACTAACAAATGAAAATGATATTAAAGAGGAAATAAAAAGCAGGCTTAATTCAAGAAATACATGTTACTTTTCTCCTCATAAACTTTTGTCTTCTTGTGTAATATCTAAGAAACTAAAAGTTAAAATATACAAAACAGTAATTTTGCCTGTATTATTATATGGATGCGAAACTTGGTCCCTTACATTGAAAGAAGAACATGAATTGAGAGTATTTGAAAATAAGATCCTTAGGAAAATATTTGGACCTAAAAGGGATGAGGAGACATGTGAGTGGAGAAGGTTACATAATTTAGAGTTGTTGTTGTTGAGTTGGTGTTTTAAGTCCACTTTATGCACAGTATGGCTAATCGGGACTGGACCTACAGTTTAAAGTGGGATCCGAACCACTTGTGCCTCCACCAGGTATTGAACCCGGGACCCCTTGATTACAAGGCCAGGACGCTACCACTGCACCATGGGGGAGGTCCAACATAATTTAGAAGTACATAATTTGTATTCATGTCCAGATATTATTAGAATGAATAAATTAAGAACACTTAGGTTGGCAGGCCATGTGGCACGAATGGGAGAGGAAAGAAGAGTTTACAGGATTCTTGTTTGGAAACCTAATGGTAAGAGATGGGATGGAAAAGAGTATATAGATCTTGCTCAGGATAGAACGGATGGAAGGCCTGTGTTGCTGCAACCATGAACCATCGGATTTAAGAAGGCTAGAGAGTTAGTTAGTTTTTAGTAAACAATATGTATTTCATAAAATATATATAAAAACGTTTACTTACATTATGTGAGTATGTTCCATTTGTAAAAGCAACGTTTCGGGGGTCTACTGCTCCCTTCTTCAGGCTTCTTCCTTGGCACGTATTATTGCTACATGCCGCGTCAATTTTCGTTGAACAAGGAATAAGGTAAATGGTTTCAATTGGTAAAGGAATTGTTAAAAACTTGCCCATGCATCAATGAAACTTTCCATACCCATTTCATTCTTCATAAAAGTCTCCGATAAGGTATAAAGGTTGAAACTTAAAACTGTAAAAATGCACTCTCTCCTCGGTCACCTGTGTTGGTACCCGATTTTCTTTCTTGTAGAATGCAGGAAGTTCTTCGAGGCTATTTTTCTCCTATGTAGCTCCCCTCCCCTCCGCCTTATCCTTACGTCATGTCCAACTCGAAATCCAGTCTCTTCTGGGCTGTGCAGATTACCTCCGGCGTGACACAAAATCCAATTTTGTATTTCTTACCTACCTCCCACCTTTTAAACATCTTTATCCATATTTCATCCAGGTTCCCATCATCTCTATTTAGTTTATTTATTTCTTTTTTTACATATATTAAGCGGCCTCATGTACGTTTCTATTTATTTCTTTTTTGTCTCTTCTAATGACCTCCCTTTTCTTAATTCTTTATCGTGTTCCTTCCACCTTACCTCCATGCTTCTTCCCGTTTGCCCAATATATTCTTTATCACAATCACACCTAATCCTATATACACACCCTTCTCTCCCTCCTCATTTTTCTTTACCATTTCTTCCTTCTTGTATTCTGTAAAATGTTTTTTTAATATTGCGTGGAGCCCTCATTTTACATTTTGTGCCATATTCCTTTACTGTTTTTTCAATCTTTTTAGAAACCCCTTTAAAATATGGGATCCCTGTATACCTATATTTCCTTTTCTCTTCTCTTTGTACTCCCCTTCTTCTCTTCCCCCTCCCTATTCATTCAAATTTTGTGTGCTCCCCTTTGTATCAACGGACAACAGAGTCTGCACTGTGGACGTACTGCTGACCCCATGTCAGTATAATGTGGCACCCACTCAAGTCTTTACCGGGTTTGATTCCCGGTGGAGGCACATAGTGGTTTGGATCCCACTTTAAACTGTAGGTCCAGTTCCGATTAGCTTTACTGTGCATAAAGTGGACTTAAATCAAAAATCAAATCAAAACCACTCACGTCTTGGTACTGTTGTGTATTTGGTTAACACGCAGATCTCACACAAGGTGTCGAATATATTATAAATGATATGCACGCATAATTCAACAATATTTAATTGATCACAAAATTCCATTCAACAAACTATAATGAACTCCATTTATACAAGACAAAACACAATCTGTTTTTTTTTCTACATTTTGACAACTTCAAAGGTCTTATAAACCATACAGACTATTTACGCAATAAGCGTCACACATACGACAGGTACATGTACCAATTCGATTTGGAATGAAGTCATAGAGACTTTGTTTCCCCTCTCAAGGCAAGTCGACCCACAGTCATTGTAACTGGCCCTTGATATCCTGAAAAATTGCACTGGGTCGGAGTTCATGTTCAAGCTGATCCCTTACATGTTCTATCAGGGACATATCAGGGGATCTTGCTGGCCACAGGAGTACCTCAACATGATGCAGGCAGTCCATAGACACATGTACCGTGGAAGAACGAGCGTTGTCGTGTTGAAGGACTGTACCAGGATGTTGTCTCAAGAGGGGTAACACATGAGGATGCAGGATGTGCGCGACATAGCGTTGTGCCTTCAGAATCCCCAGAACCACTACCAGAAGTGATCTGAAGTCATACTCAATGGCTCCCCCCCACACCATGATCATAGGGATAACGCTGGCGTGTCTAGGCAACATTGGCAGGATGTGTCCTCTCCCCCTTGGAACCCCATACTCGCACACGGTGGTCATCCGTGGTAATGCAGAACCGAGATTCATAGCTAAACATGAGGCAATGCCACTCATGACTGTCGTCAGCAGTCCATGCCTCCGGTTACAGCATCACTCCAAATACAGCTGTTTGTGTTCGGGTGTTATCGGCAGGCTCCACATGGGATGGTGAACTCGTAGTCCGGCTGCTGCCAGTCTATGTCCAATGGCACGGGACAACACATGGTGTTGTAGAGAGTCCTGTGTATGTGTGTCAGATAGAAGTTGCAGATGTGATGGGGTTGCAAAATGCTTGGCGAACAATACTGTGATCCTCCCTTGGTGTGGCCAGTCTTGGTCGACTGGAACCTTCACTACACCTGAAGGTGGCCTCACGTATCCATTGGTGCCAACATCTGGCCACTGTGACATCTGAATGCCCGAGATGCCTGTCAGTTGCACGATTCGACCAATCGGCCTTATGCAGACTCCCAATTCGGCCCTTTTCTAACTTCGTCAAGTGCTGGTAACGCTGTCTGATGTGTCTACTAGGCATTCTATGTGTTGATCACCTTCTCTCACCTTGTTGACTGACTGAGTGACTGACGCTCCACAAAAGCCTTATGAATGCTTTCAGGCCTGATAACACTCAAGCGGTGGCACAACAGATGCACTCTGGTGAACGTTCTAGACATTACAAATCATTGCAATTCTAATAATTTACATACATATCGACGGTACACACGTGTACAAAATAACGTTCAAATTGGACCTTTCCTTCTTGGTGCTTAACTTTTTTTTTGTCAGTGAGTGTATGAGAAGGTGATATGAGTAGCAAGATAGACTTTATGAAGAACAAGTACAAGGTGATTAGCAGACATGTTACTACATAACAATGGTTGCAGTTTTAACCCTAGAAACATGTCAAATTGAAGACGCGTAAATACAAAAAGTTATCCCCTACCCTTTCTTACCACATGTGTTGCTTAGCACCCTCAGTACCTTCAATTGGCCATGAACTGTGGATGGAGTTATACTGTCTGGGTAGAATTGCTGTCCAGTTAACAAATTATTTGAGATTATTTTATTGTGTAGTCATTCTGACAAAGCATTAGCTTTAACGTAACCAAATTTGCCACATCAATTTTTTTTGTTTAAAAGAGGAAAAAACGATTTTGTAAAACAAAACTAAAAAAATGTGGTTTTGTTTCTTTAGACAACCCATACTACAACATCCATGTATCATACTTCCGAATAACCTGCGATAGCCATGAAAGGAAAAGAGGATGAAAAATGTAATGCAGCAATTGTTCGAAAGCAATATGTGGAGAATACAAAACAAATTGCTATTTTCAATCTAACAATGAACGTTGAATCATGTCAAAACTTTTTTGTTTGTTATTAATACAATCAGTAACAAATTATGTTAGTAGCCAATTTTAATTACCAATAAATCTCTTCTCTTAACGCAAATGAGTAAGGTCGTCAAAATGACTATGCCTTAACTTTAACGTTACTGATTTTCCACCTTAGCTCTATAGGGTTAGAGAAGCATCTTTGAGCTAGCTCTGAAGGAAATTATGCCACACTTTAAGCAGTAGGGCGCTCTTACAAAAAAATAAGGAGGAAGAAATTCTATTACACAAATAAACAGGGGTTCAATACCTGGTGGAGGCACATAGTGGTTCAGATCCCACTTTAAACAGTAGGTCCAGTCCAAAATAACCTTACTGAGCATATAGTGGACTTAAACACCAAATTAATCAATCAATCAATCAAATAAACAAGCAACTTTATTTCAATAAGTCTAAGTTTTAAGTAGGCTGTCCACCAACACTTTATCTCCCCTATCAAGACTCGATGCACTCTGTGTATAGCTGTGATTTGTCTTGGAGAATCTTTCTACAGAAATGCACTTTGATTACATCAACATTTATACATATATGGTGTCCAGATGCAACAGTAACTGGACAAGATAAATTATTTCTCATGACGTTTCCAAAAACTAACCATTATCTCTTGGTATTATATTGTAATGTACTTTTTTTTCTGCCTTTTGTGTCAGCATTTATGTGTATATTGAAGTGTGACTCAAATAAAGATCGGGGATCAAAAGTCACTTTGATGTATCAAATTATAAAGTGAGAGGTTTACGGTTCATAACTACTGTAAAAGGTCCCGCCCTGGTCAAGGAAGGAAAATATGAAGTATAACCGAGTGAGTACGGTCCTTTCACACTTATCATACCTGCCCGCTGTTCCTTAAGAGTCCTGTCCTAGACTAATGTATAAGTTGTGTCCATACTTGTCAGAGTCCGTGCTTCTTCTCTGACCAACGTTCCTTCATTATCCCGCGTCAAGTGTATCGAAAGAATTATGTGAACAAACTGCGAGCAATGTCCTTCTGGATTTCTCTCTTATAGTTCTGCTGGACTACAGGTTATTCTCCTCAAGTCCTCTATCAACAAGGTATACTTTTGTAACCTCCCGTATAACCTCAGCACGGAGGCATTAGAAAACCCAGCACGTTCCTTGGATAACTAAATGGGTCTCGATGTGATGACCACGTGTCACCGAATGAAAGAACTCTTTGCAGGCCTTGTCTCTCAATATTAATTTTATTGACTAATTCTAAGTTTTTTTGGGCCTCGCCGATGAAGCAGTAGTAGCGTCGCCGCTTTGTAATCAAGGGGTCACGGGTTCAAAATCCGCTGGAACATAGTGGTTCGGATCCCATTGTAAATAGTAGGTCCAGTCCCGATTAGCCATACTGTGCATAAAGTGGACTACAAACACCAACTAGATCAAACTCGATAATTGTAAGTTTTTAGAAGACCTAATACCTGGGTAGGTCCTGGTTGAGTGTCGGAAGTTTCAATATGATATGTTCGTAGGAATATCTAAACATGGCTTTTTATGCATCGTATAATATACAATGTTGCTACCTTTCACCCTACTTTTACAGTTTCTTTTTTTCTAAGAATTCCACCGAGTATAACACGCTACGAAACCAGAGGTCCAAGATTCGAACCTTGGATAGGTATTGTTGTATCATGCTGTCCCATCGTCATTCCCCTGGGTTCGATACCCCATGGAGGCACATAGTGGTTCGGATCCCATTTTATA
Organism: Lepisma saccharinum; assembly: GCF_977018435.1. Classification (NCBI taxonomy): domain Eukaryota; kingdom Metazoa; phylum Arthropoda; class Insecta; order Zygentoma; family Lepismatidae; genus Lepisma; species Lepisma saccharinum. The sequence goes on from NC_139230.1 coordinate 119,887,417, forward strand.
CTGTAGGTCCAGTCCCGATTAGCCTTACTGTGCATAACCCTAGAACACTACCGTACGTAAAATTTACGTATGCTTCGCGCTCAATTCCCTCCCTTATCTCCCTCGTCGCACCCACCTACCCCTCCGCCTATGGTATTCCACGGGCATTCTGTCAGGCACGTGGCAGCACTGTGGTAAGGAGTGTGAAAGCAGCGAACGTCTTTAGTTTGTGCGTTATGTGGGACTCTGTACGTCAATAATACGTAGCGATAGTAACAGAAGAAAAATCTTGCACGCAGGGACGTAGCTAGGTTCATCAGTTCGGGGGGGCCCAAATGTCAGAAATTTATCGATCAAACCATTAAGAAATTTAACAACAACCAACATTATGTATGTATGAGGGTATATATGTATGTATGTATGTATGTATGTATGTATGTATGTATGTATGTATGTATGTGTGTGTGTGTATATATATATATATATATATATGCCGGACCCTGTGGCAGAGTGGTTAGCACATCGCGCTGCGACGCCAGAGGTTCCTCTTTCGAATCCCGCTCGGACATGGTTGTTTGTGAATGTCCATTCATCAATTTCATCATTTCATCACTCATCCCCATCTTCGCAAATTACCCAAGAGGCACAAAACGCGAAGTAAAATAAAATAAATCATTATATATATATGAGAGAGAGTGAGATACAGAGAATGAGAGACAGACAGACATTGTTAAATTAAAATCAACTCTCATATACACACACATGCCACTCACCATCGTACGCAGGATGTATTTCTGGCGGGGGGGGGGAGTTGCGGTAGAATTGTAAAAGTGAATAATACACTCTCGGGGGTTAAAATTATACTAAGAAAAAATAATAATCGTGGCTAATTTTAATGGGGGTGTGCTTGATTGAGTTAGCATTTTAAGTCCACTTTATGCACAGGAAGGTTAATCGGGACTGGACCTACAGTTTAAAGTGGGATCCGAACCACTGTGTGCCTCTGCTAGGATCCGAAACCGGGAACCCTGGATTACAAGCGGCGAAGCTACCACGGTAATGGCGGTTCGCTTGCTTGATTGATTTGATTGATTTTACTTCGCTTTTCTGCCACTTTTGGCTAATTGCTAAGATCAGGATGAGTGGTGATATGATGAAATTGATGAATGAACACTCACAAACACCCATACTAAGACTGGAATTCGAACGCAGGACCCCTGGCGTCGTAGCGCGATGTGCTAACCACTCCGTCACGGGGGCGGCTAATGGGGGTTTGCATTTGCCACTTTTTTTTTGTTTCTTAGGTCACCAGTCCAAATTCTCCGACAGACCGACACCGAACGGCGGCATATTTATTTTATTTGTGAAACGAAGTTTCTACTGATTTCCCGTCATAAACTAATTCTGGAAAAAGTACATTCGTGATTCTATTGTGTTCAAGCTGACAGAGACAAATTTGAGTTTACTGCCCCGCACACTTGCATTTAGGGTTACCAAATTGAGGAAGGATGAAAAGGAACGGACATACGGACATACTGTCGGCGTTCAGGGCCAGAAGGTTCACTGGGCTCTTTTCCACTCTCTTGTGTTTATAACCGCGGGAGGGTTTCTCTGACGTCAAGATAAAACTGCCTTCCGAGTATCTCATACTTCAATACTACAAAGCACTTAGTGCTGATCTTTCTTAGAGAAATGAGCAGGGGTGTAGATTTATAGACGCTAGAAACTTTTACAACGGCAGGCAAATAGGAACCCAACATGATGAAAATACACATACGCACTTGATGGCACAAGTGTTGACTTGATTGTTTTGGTATTTTTGATATTTTTCTTATATTTACAGTCAGTTAATCGCAACGAATATGATGAATAGTAGCTAGATGATTTTGATGATAGGGAGAATGCTTCATTTAAAGAAAACAATAATATTAAGAAGAAGAAATGTGAATTTGAGCACATTGGAGGGAATAACTTGGAAATTGTGGATACATTTACTGCTTTGCTTCATTGTTATCCTCCCCTTTTATTCCTACGATAATATCTAGTTCTCAAAAACTGGCTTTAATCGCGGTGTTGAGGACGAATGATGATAAGATGAAAGGACAATCACGAAGGAACATTGACAAGACAAAACAGAACCCGTCATAGGATTACACTGGCTGTGGGTCCACATACCGGAGCCTCATTAATCTGCAACAATGTAGTCCACGGTATACCACGTGGAAGAAAGGTTGATACTTGAGCGCCCTCCGTAAACATCACTCCCTATTATAAATAATATTGGTGTTTACTGGGATACCGCAAGCGCACGCGTGTGTGTGTGTGTGTGTGTGTGCGTGTAACAAACAAATAATTACGCAATATTAATAACCACGTTGGTTTTGAGAGTAGAATTTTATAGAAGTGGATGTTTTCTTGTCTGTTATTTCAGTTTTCATAATGTAACAGACGCCGACATAAGCCTTGAGCGGTGTATACTTGCGCCAAGATAACTGAAACATCGGAACTACAGACTTCCCTTCCTCTTTCTTTCACCCTGGCACTTGTATGCTAGGATTTCAAATGCGGTGATGGATCTGTAATATGGGAATATAACTCCAATAAATCCTCAGCTTGACATCTCATGTATAGCTATAGTTTATACCAGATCCAAACCTAGCACCTTTAATTTCGAGGTGATCGTGTTACCCACTACTTTCGGGGAGGTCCCTATCTGTTTTCCAACTGTTGTGAACTTCAAGAATGATGACGCTGGATAATAAATTTTACATATCTTTATGGTATAATTTCTTAAAAAAATAATGTTGTTTGTGACTGCAGAACTAAATATTTGATGGCACTGGATATAACAGATTTCGCACAGTTATTGGCTAATTTTATTTTTATGCGTGAGCCGAAAGTGGTTTTTTTATGCACCCAGGGATGCTACTTTCCTTCAGCCCACTTCTACAGTTTTTACAAAATTCCGCTTCTGACATGAAGCGTAATACGTTATGAAACCAGATGCCCCAGGCTCTAACTCTGGTCAGGCATGGGTGTACTATGCTTGTCCCATCATCATTTCTTCAGTTCATCATTCATTCTCACCACCGCGATAACGAAAAGCAACGAAAAATAACCAACCTAGAAATGGAATTAGAAAACGTTCTCTCGAAATTGCACAAGTTGAGTACACTACCCCATGGGAAGAAGATAACCGCTTCTGTGAGTAATGATTCATTGACTTGCTTTGTTTTACTTCGCTTTTTGTTCCACTTTTGGCTAATTTGCGAAGATGAGGATGAGTGATAATATGATTAAATTGATGAATGAACACTCACAAACCTCCATGCTCAGGCCAGGATTCGAACGCAGGACCCCTGGCGTCGTATCGCAATGTGCTAACCACTCTGCCATCTTCCTTGTGTAATTAATTATACAAATGATAACAGAAACCGCTTTAGAATTTTAAAAGTTAATGTATCTAAAGCGTGTAGATCATTGTTAATAATTTAGTTAATACCTCGTTATCTTTCATAAATGAGTGTTGGCTTAATCTTCATTATAGCCATGTGTTAGCGGCAGTCCCCCTCCCCCTGAAGTTTTATCTTGCAACATCTATCACGCACAGCACTATGACTGTCTCCGTAATCTGAGACAGGAATGAAAATTGTTTCCAAATAGCTCTGGAAGGAGTAATGTCGATCCCAAGGGACATTTGTTACCGCTTACCAGTCAATCGGCCGAATTTTGACCTGACAAGGATGAAAAGTACATTTTCAAAAGACCTCCGAATTCCCTTAACGGGACGGGCTATAAAAATCATTAACGCCAGCTACTGCGTTGCATCTGTTTTCGACAGGTAAGAAGTAGAAAAATTAGTACAAGTCTTGCTTTGGCATTCATGCCGCGGGAAATTTGGGAGCAGTGTTTCAAACTATAAACAAAAATTTACTGAAGAACAATTTTGAAATATTTGCCATCAAATTAAAATTTCCAGTAAAATACAGAAACATTTGCCGGGGCACGTGGGCGTTTGCGGGGGCCAGTGCCCCCCCGTGCCCCCCTCTAACAACGTCCCTGCTTGCACGTAATTTTGACGTGCATGTAGTAATAACGCCATTTGTATTCAAGTAAGATTTGCATGAATTTTTCTATAATATCGCATTTTTCTATAATATGATCAATATCGCAGCGATCAATGGATACATTATTTACACTCACAACTTCTACAACAATCAGGGCAACTCAGAAAAGAGACCATTCTCACGAATTCACTTCATGCTTCACCTCCATGAGAACTTGACCAAGATCTGGCAGGAGCAAAGGCTAATAAATCCAGGACTGTCACAGGAGTTGAGAAAGTCAATTTTTGAAGGTACTGGGGAAGGAAGAGACAACAAGTACAGTAGCAGCCACGTCACAAGGGAACAGAAAGTATTCCAGTTTCTGCAACTACAAGAAAAGGAGGATGACAACTACGTACTGCTCCTGTGGGAAGCCAGTTTGTGGAACACTACCGTACGTAAAATTTACGTATGCTTTGCGCTCAAATCCCTCCCCTACCTCCCACCTCGCACCCACTCAACCCTCTGCCTAGCAGTGCCTCAATTTGTCTGTCAGACATAAGCAGCACTGTGGTAGGGAGGGTGCAAGCGCTGATCGTCTTGATTTGGTTTGTTATGTTGTGCACTGTACGCCAATTTGACGTAGCTGTGTAAAACGAGAAATATCTTTCACGTAATTTTGAAATTTGTAAATTCGATTTGGATACTTAGATTTTGAAAACGAAAGTTTAGAAGCATACACTATTTTCTTGTAAGACTTTAAAATTACATTTGTTCCTTATTTACAGCGTTATAAATATTATTATAGTTTGCTTTTCATTGTTCGAACTTTTCGCCTTCGTTCTTAATGTACGAACGGGCTTGTCAAGCAAGATCTTCTCTTGAAATATTCTATGTTTAAGAAAACCATGTTTATACAGTTTAAAATGAAGAATAAAATTCCAATATAAGGAAAAATAAACAAAATAATGTTCACAATGAATAGAAATTTGTTTTCATGATGTAGAGGTTGTTTTAAAAATAGATTCCTTCATGTACGTAAAATTTACGTAGCGGTAGTTACACTGTAATATTGGAAGACGGTAGTGTTCTAGGGTTAAAGTGGACTGAAAACACCAAATAAACCAACCAACGAACCATCGTCATTCCTTCGACTCACCAATCATCCTCATCGCCGCATTTAATCCAAGAGGTAGAAAAGCGGAGTAATATAAACATTTTAAATGACTGATTTGGCTTATTTTACTTTGCTTTTCTTACACTTTTTGGCTAATTGTGAATATGAAGTTGAGGATGAGTGATGTGGAATTGATGAGAGGACCATCATAAAGAACACACATGTCCAGCCCGGGCTTCGAACCCAGGGCCCCTGGCATCGTAGTGCACTTTGCTATAGAGCGACCACAAACAAAATAACCTTCGCCTAAAATCCCTGGCGCACCTTCCCCTCGATCCGTTCAGCTCGGGCCATAAAAAGCATGCTTCACTTTCCCCCTCCCCGTCTCGCGGGGAATGGTTCACAGCAATCGTGGGTCTGCGCAGGTTTTTTTTTTTTGCTGGTGGTTCCAATATAACCACTGCACCACGGAGCTCGTCCCAAATAGAAACAGAAAATGCTTGATAAGTATTTCTCTTCCCCATAACTCATGATTATATTATATAACTATTATTCGCTGCATAACTTGGGATTAATTATATTTGTATATCTAGTCAACCTTGCAACAGCAACTTCCGCATTTGCAGGTAGAGGCTAAATGAAGAGAAATCACAGAAAGTTATAAAGCTATCCAAATTTTGAAACATAATACTGCTAGAGCATGCAGACGGCTGTAAAAAATGCTACATACCTAGTTTTATTCCTTAATTGAAACATGGTTTATTCTTCATTATAAATGAGATCAATAACCCTGGGAGTCGAACCCAGGATCTTGTGTGGCAGTCAGACTCCATTTTAGAACTTTTAGAACGTCAATATGTTGCACATTTGGTCGATCAGTGGATCATGATCTATTGTTTCCAGAGGAAGACAATCTGTCAGCTTCACACTCGACATTTCACTTGTGATGTACGAAATCGAATTTCAATCACTCCGTGATTCTACCTTCTCGCGTTTACAGAAGCTAACAACCTCTCGGACCACAAACCCTAATTGAAACTAGCCGAGAGACATCAATTGTCCACCAAATCAACAGATTAGGGTCAACCGACCGCTTCGATGTTTCTCCGAATTTTCAGAAAGTGACCTTTCTCCTTCTTTGCAGGTCATCAGAAGGAGGGTTTAGTGAATGTGAGAATAACCGCCACGCTATTCGCGATTAAAATTAACCGATATGCCATCTGGTGGGGTTTTCAGGAAGTACTCTAAGTAGGATACGTTGTGTTGAAGTCGTTTAAAGCATGGGGAATATGCGAGAGACTAAGGGCTAGTGTTCAGGTTCTTTTTTCCTCTAAATCGTTTTATGGGTAAGAACAAATTAAAAGTTTTCATGTGTTTCCACCCCGTGGAATCAACAAAATGAAATTTGTTAATAAATCAGGGAAAACGTAATTGACAGAAGATTGCTATGGGGGATATAACACTGTAATTCGGCAAGGAAATTACGAAGAATGCACGAGTCTGCTTACTTTATTTTTCGAGAGATAAATATATATTACCATGAAAGTAAAGTTTTAAATTGTACTTTATAAATAAAGTGTTTTTTTTCTTTTTTTCGAAAAATCATATAGCGTCTTACCCAATGCGAGAAGATGAAAATAGTTTGAGAATGAATTAATGTCAAATGTAACCAGAAAAAAAAAGTGGACATGCTAATGTTACTGTTTCATTCAGTACGATGTCCTTTTTCAGTGAGTATAGCCTGGTCATGAAATCGTGAATATTATTATTAAACCAGCCTTTCTCTTTCGAGAAAGAACTGCAACGATATGTTCGCAATTTTCTCCTGTCCCAGCTTTTCAAGTACAAGTCAATTTAAATTCCTTTATTTCAAATAATTTCCGAGAACCCCAGTTACAACATGACGTGCAGATGATACAGCACTGCTTTGGACAACCAGTGCGTATACATAGGTTTCGTCTGCATTTTCCGTGTTATTTTTGCCTATCATAATTAAATATTTCGTTCTCAGTACAGCTTCACGTTTGTTAGAGTACCTGGAATTCACATCGCATTTGCAATATTTAAAAATAATGCGTAATTTAAACGTTTTCTACCATACCACTCATGACAACACGCTGCTATTTTGTACTGCTGCTGAATGTAAACAAAGATTTATCCTACTTAGAGTGGCCATATTGGAAGCGACACTAGCGCTCAGGTGGTAATTTTAATCGCGAATTCATCCCCGCGCCGGAAAAGGGACTAGTAGAGTTCTGTTCTTGCAATGTGCCTGGTCAAAGCAAACTATTGTAGGTGGCAGCACCCCTGTTGCATCCTCACGCTTTTGATCGCCAATTGTCCTCCCATTTAAATACATGGGAAATTTGATGCCGAACGTGTTGCTATTACATTAAATTGCAAGTTTAATATCATCTTAACCTCAGAAATGAAGTCTGGACATGATAGTTGAATAATCAGTGCTGTTAGAGTAAGACTTTTGAAAAGACGATCGTCAACAACAGAAAATATATCGGAACTCAAAGAAGCCTTAAAATTTGCACAGCACTTTTTTACGTCATTTGCAATTTTCACAATTTAAGTGATCTATTGTTGAGAATCCGGTCAAGAATAATGCATAATAATTCCGCACGACTGTACTTTTATTTTTATAGTTGTTTTTAATAAGTGACTTTTTTTCATGTGATATAATACTTTTCCACGTAGCAATTGCTGGCCTCATTCAACTATCAACCTTGATGGAAGAACAGGAACGGTCGGCGGCAGCAGGACTTGTAGAATTGGCACAAGTCGGCCACACCAACCCCCACCTCGACACAGAAGATATCTCCATGCTTGAATTAACTAAAGGGCCAGGTAAACGGACAGATGAGGTAAGTGACGAGCCTACAGAGCACGAAAAAATTTCGCGGTCCACACAGGATTCACGCACTGCCTTAGTTTATTGGTACTCTTCTGATATACCCGGACCCTATGTCGTTTTATTAGAGGTGTTGATTAACCGGCAAACTTTCTGCCGGTAGTCTCGAGACGTAGTACCGAGTGCGTGTTACATTCCATTCTGCAGGACATGCAAACGGTTTTGTCAAAAATACCCCTTTCCTAGACCACCTTGAAGTAGGGCAAAAAATCCTCAAAGTTTAGTTCAACGAGAAGGTTTAGTTTATGGCATATAGTTGGATGTCACAGAACAGGATGTCCTTAATGGAATAGCTTCACCCTTTCCAATTATAAGTGTGAAACGTCTAAAGAAAAAACCTTGGAATGATGATGGAACAGCCAGATTAGTTGATACAAAATTTGTTTTTATCACCTTTCATGGAAAATTTCTTCCCGAAAAGGTGCTCATCAACAGTGAAGTCATGGTAGTCAATCCCTGAGTCAGGGCAGTGTTGCAATGTACCGTTTGTATGAGATACTCGCACGGCAGGGCCCAATGTAGGTCCAAACCACTATGCAGTAACTGCGGATCCGAAAGACACGATACCCCTTGTACCAAGCCACCATTTTGTATTAACTGTAAGCAAGGCCATGGCGCCCTTGATCGCACCTGTGAAAGTTGGCGCCAGGAATTACAAATCCAAAGTAGGATGGCTATGGAAAATGTATCCTACCATGACGCAAGACACAAAACAATGGGAGCATATTTGGCCCATCCTTCCAGGGAAGCGATACTCAACCCGATTTATAATAAACGGGACTTTCCACCTCTCAAACCCAGTAAAATCCTTCCGCCTTCTAGTCAAATCGGCCCACTCTTCAGCGCTTAGGAACACCCTTTCACAACAGAAGAACCAAGTCCTTTCAACCCGGAAGCAGGCCCCAGTGTCACCCACGACTCAGTGGGTCTCGACAACCACACCAAATTTCCCAGACCCCGCCATCGGACACACAGAAGTTTGACAACAAAGAATGGGCGTCCGGGTGTAGAACGCTTGGATCGTCGGAATGACTCCAGTTCCAGTTCGGATACTAATAACGAAATAAATTCGGCAGTACATCCATCTCCACCGATAGAAAATCGGGTCTTCTTTCCTCAACCTTTCCATCCTGAACAATCATCAGTCCCAGGATATGCGGACGAAAGAATCTCAAGTCCCATAAAAGTAACCACACTTCCACGTGTTAATCGTTGCTTAACCTCATCCCCCAACTTTGGGAGACGTTAGTCAAATTGGCCTTACCGCAAGATCAAATACCACTTTTACAAAATATCTAAGAACTCACTGCTAACTTAATCCAACTTTTACAATATCACAACTAATCATCATCGGGAGTATACTAAGTACATTAGTCAGATATTCCGATCACCTTTCTCAGCTCCATTTACAAAGATGGTTTATCCAGGCTCATCATTACTGGGTAAGAGATTTCTTAATTTTCTTTAAGGAAAGACAGGAATACGTCGATATTATGGATATTTTACAGTGGAATGTCAATAGTTTTTCTGCCCGAAAATTAGAATTACTCGATATTTTTGCGGATTACCACCCCCAGGTAATTTGTATACAAGAAGTCAAAGGTACCCAACATGAATCACATAGGCTGTCACACTACACTCTTTATGGTTCCCCCACTAAGCATAATGGTACTGTCATTTATGTCCATGAAAATGTACCACACAATAATTTAAGTTTACCTTCCAAACTAAAATTAACAAACGACTTCCAAGTTGAAATCACAGCAGTAAAAGTGAAATTACAGAACCGACCGATTACTATAATATCAATATATTTATATATACCTTCTCACCAGTTATCTCAACGCATCACACCCGACGTTTTACAGGAACTAGTGAGAGAATTACCGGCACCCTATATCATATTGGGAGATTTCAATGGACATTCACCTCTATGGGGTGGGAAAAAAACATGACCGACTAGGTTTAGTGATTCATAATTGGATCATTCAGAATGACTTTATTATTTATAACCATTATACACGTACTCATTACCTGAGTAATGGAAATACTCCTTCATGTATTGATATAACTTTTTTCATCCCAGGATTTATTTCCATATTTCACTTCGAATAAAGAACATGATTTACGGGTTAGTGACCACAACCACATTTTTCTCTCAATTCCCAGAGTCCATCGACAAGTAGACTTACTCCGCATATTACTGTTCCAGTGGGAAGATGGAGGAACGCGACTATTCAATTGGATACATTTACACAAAATTTTGAGCAACTATATCCCAAGGACAGGAACATTCACGTTACTGCAATATCCTACTCTCAATTTATCTCATTGCTTACGTCCACTCTAGATGCTTGCGGGAAAAGACAAACGTTCCGAAAACATGATATCTTTCCAGCCATTCGGTCGTGGAATAGTGATTGCGCTAATATTAAATGTCAGAAAAAGTACCTGCAGAAAATATGGCAGGGCCCCATCGCGTGAAACTTGGATTGAACTGAAACGCCTCCAAGCCAAAGCGAAAAAAAACATACATTCAAGCGAAAAGAAAGGCTTGGAAACAATTTTGTCAATCTCGAATCCATCGGCACGATCTGGAAGAAATTCAGTAATTCTCGTAAACCAAAAAACGTTCATCACAGCTCCTTAAAGCATGAATGGGATGCCGAGGTGATGAATATTTGTCTTCCATGGCCCCTAGAAACAATTTTCGGGCCCACAAGGACACTACCTTTACAACGGATTTTCCGGAAATAACGGTCTCCGAACTCCGCTCTATATTACAAAAGATGAAAAATACGGCCCCCGGATATGATGGTATCACTTATGACATCATTCGGCACCTACCCGATTCTGGTCTCGAAATTATTGATTGATATAAAATTTATGGGTGCGTCGGCACTTAAGTCTCGAAATTATTGTTCGCATTTTTAATGATATCTTGTATATCGAGGTGAACAGGTCGCTGTTGAGTGGACAAATCACATTGTAATACCAATACTAAACCCCAACAAACCGAAGAACGAAGCCAAATCGAATCGTCCTATTGTGTTGATACCTGTCATTTAGAAATTATTCGAGAAAACGCTCCATCAACGGATAACTTGGAACATGGAAAGATGGAATTATTTCACCCCCACCCAAATGGGATTTCGGCTAGGCCTGGGCAGTCAGGATGCTATTAATACCCTCTCAGTAGCTGTACAAAATAGTAAAGTAACGAGATTTTACTGTTTTGGTCTATTTATGGATATAGATAAAGCATATGACTCAGTCCCCAACACACTGCTCTGTAAATATCTAGACCAACTCCAAATTTACCCAAACCTTGCATCTATCTTATGGCATTTATATCACGAACGCAATCTCGTGTATTGGTTCTCGGATATAATGGACGGACCGCGCAAACGACGACACGGGATACCTCAGGGTTCCCCCCTCAGTCCCCTGCTTTTCAATATTTGTACTCAACAATTTCATACTGTACCTCATGGTCAATTTAAAATCCTTCAATTTGCAGACGACGTTTGCTACTATTTGACCACACCAGTTGCAACACAGGAATTACTGGCCACATCTGATCCTCGACAAATTATTACGTAACATGTGTTTGACATTCTCTCGTCCCAAATCCAAAATCATAATATTCCATTTACGCACTCAACATAGATATCCGAACACAATTACCCAGATAGCTAATATTCCAGTAGTTGACACATATTTATTTGGGAGTCAGGTTTGATAGAAAATTAAATTTGGATCGCACATATCAAATATCTTGAAAATAAAGGACGACAATTAAATAATATTCTAAACTGCCTCGCGACCACACGCTGGGGGAGCAACCTCTACGTAATGCTCTCATTTTACAAAAATTGTTTCCGGTCTCCTTTTGATTATGCTGCAGCACCATATGGTAGTGCCAATTCTCGATACCTCCAAAAACTTGATGTCTTATAAGGACAGACTTTATATATCTGTCTTGGACTCATGAACTCCAGTCCAAACAACGCGTCTATTTAGAAAGTAACGAAACCTCACTAACGCATCGTAGACAAAAGTTAACTACCCAATATTTATTAAAAACTTGGAAAAATCATGCGCACCCCTTTAATAAATAATTTGCATTGCAACGAGAATGGGAATCCATGCAGGTTCTAACCAGGGACCTGTAACGTAACGCAATTCATTGGTATTTGTCACCGTTCCGCGTTATTTCCGTACCGGGTACCGCGTACCGGCCCAAGTGCTGTGGACCGTTCCAAGGAAAATACCAGAACCTCTTGGTAAGGCGAACAGTAACGCTTGTGCTATACCGTTCCGTTCGTACCCGAGAGTGCTTCGGGGACGACAGCTTTGGGTACACAGAGTGGAACGTTAAAATACCCGTACCAGAAAGCACGGAACTTGTTCCTTATCTGAATGCCGGTTCCGTTACGGTACGTACCTCTCCTTAGAATCATACCGGTACAAATTCATGATGGGTATATCTGAACTTTAGGATCGGGTACAATTGTAACAAAACCTATTTTCAACAAATCAAATGGGTATTGAATGGATCAGAAAATATATGTCACGTAACTCTTCACTTCAAAACTTTCATTGTTGAATTCTTGAAAAAACGATAAGAACTAATATTAATTGAGGTTGTAGGCAATAAAATATAAATTGTAGATATATAAATAAATATGGAATCGTGAGATTTGTTATTAATAATGTTACTTTTATATAACCAATACACGTAATATTGGGTGCAAGGTGAACATATTTAAAAAAAATTATTTACAAGCAAGATATTGAAAGTTCGACATGATGATAGTTTATGTAATTAGAATATTACCAACTAATAATACATGTGGAAAAAAGGGAAAGTTAATGTACGCCATATTGAGAAATGTTACCATCAAAGTTACAGATCTGAAATTCGGGTTGACCTGCCATTGCCGATCAAAATGATTTTGGTAAAACTGGAAATTAGACGCCATATTGAAAAATGTCACTTCTTAAGATAGAGAAGTGAAATTCGGTTTGGTGGTAGATCTTGCTAATTAGTGCATGTTAAATCAACATGATTGTGGAAAACCGGAAGTTGATGGACGCCATATTGAAAAATGTTACTTTTTAAGATATAGAAGTGAAATTCGGTTTGACGGTAGCTTATGTGAATTAGAGCATGGCAAATTGACATGATTGTGGAAAACCGGAAGTTCATGGACGCCATATTGAAAAACGTTACTTCTTAAGATAGAGAAGAGAAATTCGATTTGGTGGTAGATCTTGCTAATTAGTGCATGTTAAATCAACATGATTGTGGAAAACCGGAAGTTGATGGAAGCCATATTGAAATATGTTACTTCATAAGAAAGAGACGTGAAATTCGGTTTGACGGTAGCATATGCTAATTCGTGTATGGCAAATCAACATGATTGTGGAAAACCGGAAGTTGGTGGACGCCATATTGAAAAATGATACTTCTTATGATAGAGAAGTGAAATTCGGTTTGGTGGTAGATCTTGCTAATTAGTGCATGTTAAATCAACATGATTGTGGAAAACCGGAAGTTGGTGGACGCCATATTGAAAAATGTTACTTCTTATGATAGAGAAGTGAAATTCGGTTTGGTGGTAGATCTTGCTAATTAGTGCATGTTAAATCAACATGATTGTGGAAAACCGGAAGTTGATGGACGCCATATTGAAATATGTTACTTCTTAAGAAAGAGACGTGAAATTCGGTTTGACGGTAGCATATGCTAATTCGTGTATGGCAAATCAACATGATTGTGGAAAACCGGAAGTTGATGGACGCCATATTGAAATATGTTACTTCATAAGAAAGAGACGTGAAATTCGGTTTGACGGTAGCATATGCTAATTCGTGTATGGCAAATCAACATGATTGTGGAAAACCGGAAGTTGGTGGACGCCATATTGAAAAATGTTACTTCTTATGATAGAGAAGTGAAATTCGGTTTGGTTGTAGATCTTGCTAATTAGTGCATGTTAAATCAACATGATTGTGGAAAACCGGAAGTTGATGGACGCCATATTGAAATATGTTACTTCTTAAGATATACGAGTGAAATTCGGTTTAATGGTAAATTATGGTAATAAGCACTAATTAGTGCATGGCAAATAAACATGATTGTGGAAAAACGGAATTTGGTGGACGCCATATTGAAAAACGTTACTTCTTAAGACAGAGGAGTGAAATTTGGTTTGATTGTAGCTTATGGGAATTAGAGCATGACAAATGAACATGATTCTGGAAAACCTGAGTTTGATGGAATTCATATTTAATTTTTAATAAATAAAAACTAAATCGACACTCAAATGTATTTCCTTTTCAACATGGCGTCTATCAACTTCCAGTTTTACAGACAGCATATGCATTGTCCATGTTCGAATTAGCAAGCGCAATAATCTAACCGAATTTTACTTCTTCATCTTAATAAAATGCATTTTTCATTATGCCGTCCATCGACTTTCGGTTTTATAATATCATATAAATTGACCATGTTCTAATTAACATAAGCAACCACCAAAGGAAAGAGGAATATTAAAGTAATTTTTTTCCGTTAACGTCCGGTTTTCACTAATGTTGATTTCCAATGCAGTAATATCCCTAATATCATAAAACCGAATTTCAGTCCTCTATCTGAAGAAATAACGTTTTTAAATATGGCGTCCACCAACTTCCGATTTTCCGGAATCACGTTGATTTTCCATGCTCTAATTCCCATAAGCTACCTTCAAGCCGAATTTCACTTCTCTATCTTCAGAAGTAACATTTTTCAATATGGCGTCCACCAACTTCCGGTTTTCCGGAATCACGTTGATTTGCCATGCTCTAATTCACATAAGCTACCTTCAAGCCGAATTTCACTTCTCTATCTTAAGAAGTAACATTTTTCAATATGGCGTCCATCAACTTCCGGTTTTCCACAATCATGTTGATTTAACATGCACTAATTAGCAAGATATACCACCAAACCGAATTTCACTTCTCTATCATAAGAAGTAACATTTTTCAATATGGCGTCCACCAACTTCCGGTTTTCCACAATCATGTTGATTTGTCATGCTCTAATTCCCGTAAGCTACCATCAAGCCGAATTTCACTGCCGTATCTTAAGAATTGACGTCTTTCAATATGGCGTCCATCAACTTCCGGTTCTTCAGAATCACGTTGATTAGCCATGCTCTAATTCCCATAAGCTACCATCAAGCCGAATTTCACTGCCGTATCTTAAGAATTGACGTCTTTCAATATGGCGTCCATCAACTTCCGGTTCTCCAGAATCATGTTTATTTTGCCATGCTCTAATTCCCATAAGATACCACCAAGCCGTGTTTCACTCCTCTATCTTAAGAATTAACGTATTTCAATATGGCGTCCACCAACTTCCGATTTTCCGGAATCACGTTGATTTGCCATGCTCTAATTCACATAAGCTACCTTCAAGCCGAATTTCACTTCTCTATCTTCAGAAGTAACATTTTTCAATATGGCGTCCACCAACTTCCGGTTTTCCGGAATCATGTTGATTTGCCATGCTCTAATTCACATAAGCTACCTTCAAGCCGAATTTCACTTCTCTATCTTAAGAAGTAACATTTTCAATATGGCGTCCATCAACTTCTGGTTTTCCACAATCATGTTGATTTAACATGCACTAATTAGCAAGATCTACCACCAAACCGAATTTCACGTCTCTATCATAAGAAGTAACATTTTTCAATATGGCGTCCACCAACTTCCGGTTTTCCACAATCATGTTGATTTGCCATGCTCTAATTCCCATAATCTACCATCAAGCCGAATTTCACTGCCGTATCTTAAGAATTGACGTCTTTCAATATGGCGTCCATCAACTTCCGGTTCTCCAGAATCACGTTGATTTGCCATGCTCTAATTCCCATAAGTTACCTTCAAGCCGAACTTCACTTCTCTATTTTAAGAAGTGACATTTTTCAATATGGCGACCATCAACTTCCGGTTTTCCATAATCACCTTGATTTGCCATGCTCTAATTCCCATAAGTTACCTTCAAGCCGAATTTCACTTCTCTATCTTCAGAAGTAACATTTTTCAATATGGCGTCCACCAACTTCCGGTTTTCCGGAATCATGTTGATTTAACATGCACTAATTAGCAAGATCTACCACCAAACCGAATTTCACTTCTCTATCATAAGAAGTAACATTTTTCAATATGGCGTCCATCAACTTCCGGTTTTCCACAATCATGTTGATTTGCCATGCTCTAATTCACATAAGCTACCTTCAAGCTGAATTTCACTTCTCTGTCTTAGAAAATAACATTTTTCAATATGGCGTCCACCAACTTCCGATTTTCCGGAATCACGTTGATTTGCCAATCTCTAATTCCCATAAGCTACCTTCAAGCCGAATTTCACTTCTCTATCTTAAGAAGTGACATTTTTCAATATGGCGACCATCAACTTCCGGTTTTCCACAATCATGTTGATTTGCCATGCTCTAATTCCCATAAGCTACCTTCAAGCCGAATTTCACTTCTCTATTTTAAGAAGTGACATTTTTCAATATGGCGTCCATCAACTTCCGGTTTTCCACAATCATGTTGATTTGCCGTGCTCTAATTAGCATAATCTACCTTCAAACTCAATTTCACTTCTCTACCTATTTTGAAAGTAATGGGGCCTACTGCACATGCCTCCTAGTAACAGGTTGCCTGAATGACGAATATCGACCTTCTGCGCAGGTCGTTGTAATTAGTATAATATACATGAGCTTGTTGAAACTAATTGTTTCTATTGTTAATAGTTTGCCAGATTGACGGTCTTCAAAATTTTTGCATAGCTGATACCGTTGTTAACAAATTAATGAAAGTTAAACTAGATAGCATTTACACATATTTTTCGGATAAATAAAATCCATAAAGATCACGAATTACTTTTTTCTAAAGTTATTATAATTAGTTTTAAACAAAGAAGTGTATATTTATCGGTATTCCATTTGCTGCTGTGGAATTTTGATTGACAGTAAACTGTTATGATACGTACTGTAAGTTCCTGTTACAAATGTTACCCGCTTCATCCATTTCTATCCACGTACCGGTATTTTAATAACAAGCGCTGGTCATAGTGCTTCAGTACCGGTTACCAACTTGTGGTTCCATTTCGTACCCGGTAGCCACCGTTCAGGTACAGTATGTACGGGTACGATCGTACCCGTTCCATCCGAGACCCGTTCCACTCAGTACCTGAAGCGAATGGGTCGTTGAGTAACGGTACGCCTAATTTACCCAAGTTGTAGGTAGGTCCAATCTGTCCGGTACTGTGTGGAACGCCAATGCCATTGTAACGCATATCGATAGTTCCGTTCGTAACTTGACAGCGTTACAAGTTGGGTTACGTTACAGGTCCCTGGTTCTAACTCCATCAAACCCCACATAACAGTTGGGCTGAAATGTTCGTAGGCTAACATAGTAAAAAATATTTTTTTGACAAAATTCGATTTTATTATTCAATATAGTTGCCTTCGAGGGCGATACAACGATTATAGCGGTCATACAATTTTTCGATGCCATTTTTATAGTACGATTTCTCTTTAGCCTCAAAATAGGCCTTAGTTTCGGCGATTACCTCTTCATCAGTGCTAAATTTCTTTCCAGCCAGCATTCATTTAAGATCTGCAAACAGGAAAATGTCACTGGGGGCCACATCTGGAGAATATGGTGGATGGGGAAGCAATTTTATTACGGTTGAATATCGCTAAACATTGCTCCGAATCATCAAAACGTTGTTGCCTTTGATCGATTGTGAGCACGCGCGGCACCCATTTTGCACACAGCTTTCGCATGTTCAAATATTCATGCACAATATGTCCAACACGTTCCTTTGATATTTTTAAAGTCTCAGCTATCTCGATCAACTTCACTTTACGATCAGTTAAAATTATTTTCTGACTTTTTTTATGTTTTCGTCGGTAACAGCCTCTTTGGGGCGTCCACTGCGTGCATCGTCTTCGATGCTCATTTCGCCTCGTTTAAATTTAGCAAACCACTTCTCAACGGTTGATTTTCCTGGTGTAGAGTCCGAATAATGTTTACCAAGCAAAGCCTTGGCTTCAACAGTATTTGTTTCGCCAAAAAGCAATGCTTTATTAACACACGAAATTCTTTTCTATCCATTTTTTCACAATAACAAAAGCTGCTTCACTCACAATGCTATATCTCACGAACTAATTATCCGGCAGCTGTGAAATTTATACACGTATCTTTTGAAGGTTAGTACTAAGTAAAAATCACATGGATTTAATTCTAGTAACGCCATCTATGAGTCAGCCTACGAACTTTTCAGCCCAACTGTTATTACGTAAATAAATTGTAGCTATTACGATAAAATTTTCAGCTATGTTATTTATACAGAATTTCCGGAGACAACAAGTAACGTCCGATCACATCAAAACTCAAGCTGATCGAAATTACTATGAGCTATGTAGCTTTTAAAATAAATCGAATACTTAACTTTTAACCAAAACAAATTATGAGCAGCACTGCAACAACACGTCCGCACTCTTCAAACACTCTCACGATACTGACTGACCTGTAATGCTTTCGCATTTAAATAACCTAAGCGCGGACCGCGTTGAAAACATAAGAAAACAGTGCGCCAATCGGAAAACAACACGTCATCGCATTACGTCATAATCCAACCAATCAAAAGACACCACGTCATCGCATTACGTCATAACCAACCAAGTTGACCAGAAGTAGACTAGAAGTAAATTTGTGTGTGTGGGCGTGGGTGTGCGTGGGTGTATACTAAAAAAAAAACAAAAAAACTCACAAGTATCTGTCAAGTGGACCGGAAGTGGACCGGAAGTAAATAGGTGTAGGTGGGTGTGGGTATGGGTGTGGGTGAATGTAGGTGGGTGTAAGTGTACTTTAACTCGTAAGAAATTATGACATTCGTACGAAGTACGAGATGAAAAATCACAGAGTTGCAATAGTATAAAATCGACAAAAACATCATCAAAATAGGTTTACCGTTGTGGTTAAATTAATAAAAACCATAGACCTCGTATCAAGTATGAGGTAAAATTCACAGATTTGCAATAGTATAAAATCGACAAAAACATCATCAAAATAGGTTTTCCATTGTGCTTAAATTAATAAAAATAATAGGCCTTGTACCAAGTATGACTTTGAACATATCAACTACCTCTACTAATAACGAAACAGAAATAAAAATAAATAAATAAAAATAAAACATAAACAAATAAACAAAACAAAATGGACATATTTGGAAACAGAAGAAGGCAGGAAATACCAGATAATTCCAGCGACATTGCCAGATTAGACGAACGTCTTAAGAAACTTAAGTCTAATTTATCAATATTACAAAATTCATTGAATGTAAGCCTACACGCTGAAATTACCAATCTACAGTCTGAATTAATTAATCCCTTAGTAAAAATTGATGGGGAACTCAAGTCTTTACTTCAAAAATATACTAATTTACAGTCTCTCGATAATGTTGAAAATTTAAAAGAGAATTTAGATAAATTAAAAAATGATCTTGAGAAATTCCGTCAAATTCAAACAACTACTTCGGAACATCTTTATTTTTTATTTGATAGATGTTCATTTTACTTCGCGTTTTGTGCCTCTTGGCTAATTTGCGAAGATGGGGATGAGTGAAAATGATGAATGGACATTCACAAACAACCAAGCCCGACCGGGATTCGAACCCGGGACCCTTGGCGTCGCAGCGCGATGTGCAAACCACTCGGCCACAGGGTCGGGCTCTTCGGAACATCTAAAGCAAGAACTAAATAACCAAGCGAATACTATTCATACCGAACTACTTTCCATAATTGATACTATCAAGACTCAAGAGCAATATGAACTGCTTAATGCAAGCATTCTTGAATTACGGTACCAATTTTTATCTTTTGAAATTCCCTCACTGGAATATATTAAATCCGAACTGCAAACAGTAAAATTACATGCAGCCATAACAGAAGTTCAATCCAAACTACAAACATTAGAAGACTTTATCAATAATTTACGTTCATCTTCCGAATTAAATGCCATCGCTCGCAGTGTTGCCAGTATGAAATTGCAATTAGAAACTTACGAAGCTTTTGGATAGATACAGGGTAGCATAGCTCATATTGAAGATACTTTGACAACCAATAGAAACGAATTGACGAATATACAGGAAACTCTGGAATTTAAGTTGCAAAGCATAACCGAATCTTTAAATGTAATTCAACGACAGATCACAAAATCAGAGAATCTAAACACTGAATCTGAACTATCTCATTTTCACCATCTCATAGACGACATACAGAACAAATTGCAAACATTGCAACAGTCTAGCCCTACGCTAGATGACATAGAGCAACTTAAAAATGCCTTAACCAGTGTAGCAGCTGCTACAGAATTAGATGTAGTTAAGCAAGCTTTAACCTCACTTCAAAACACAGTATCCAATTTACCCACTTCCCAGGTGATGAGATCTGTAAAAAGAGCAGTAAATAGAATATTGAAGTCGGAGGATATTAGAAATATTCAAGCGGAAATTGCCATAATTCAAGACAATTTTCCTACTTTGCCTACCACTCAGATTGTGAATAAATTACATGCATTGTTTGTAGAAATCAAAGAGCAGGTATTCGATCTTACAAACCAGAGCACTAAATTGAAACTTGTAGAAAGTTTACTGGAGATTACTTGAAATATTAGAGAACAAATTGCTACCCTCGAAACAAGCCAGGAATCTGCTTTATCAGGTTTCACATCAGAACTTCACGATATCAAATAACAATTTAAACAATTGTATGTCGATGTGAAAATCAAACCCAGCTACGATGAAGTGGTACGCACTATAAACGAATATCAAGAAAGGGTATTAAGCAGATATACGATCTCGAATTACGTCAATTTTTCACTGTTGAGATAGTTAGACTTGAGAGTGTACCAAATATACGAGGGCACTGGACTTATGTTAATGCAAGAAATGTTTACAAAATGTACCTTTACAGTCAGTCTCATGATTTTGTCCTTGATGGTGAAATTATTTTTTTTAAATTTGGCTATGTCAAGAAAGGAAAACATGTGGAAGTACCAATTTTCACCATTCAGAGAAAAGATGGTGTGTACAGAGCACTACAGATACCTGTTGCATATTGGGACGAATCTGGAAAAAATATAAAATACATGAGGATCAAGAATTATCTGTTTTCCCTGTGCAAGCTAATGGCAAATTATTATTTGAAGTGAAACAATTATACCCCGAGGATAATCCATGTTATGTCATATTTTCTTATAGAAACCGATGTCAAGACAAGATATACTTAATGAATTACACAGACCAGCTCGTCGTAACTACAAACGACTGAGTGTGGTAACGAAAGGTATGAATGATTTGTTTCAGGCTGATCTGATTGAGATGGCCACAGGGACTTTAAAAAATTTGGATAAGATAAATCATGGTTACAAATGTATGCTTACAGTTATTGATACCTTTAGCAAATATGCATGGGCTGTTCTCCTAAAATCCAAGACTAGTACTTGTGTTACGTAGGCTTTTAAGTCGATATTTAGTGAGGGAAGGATACCAAAATATTTACAGACAGACAGAGGGAAAGAATTTTACAATTCTACATTTGCTAAATTAATGCAACAACATAATATTAAACATTATTCTACATACAGTGATCTGAAAGCTAGTATAGTGGAACGATTCAACAGAACATTAAAAAATCGAATGTGGAGACAATTTACTATACACGGCAATTATAATTGGGTACAAATTCTACCGGAGCTAGTTCATAATTATAACAATACAGTACACAGTACTATTCACATGAAACCTGCTGAGGTAACCAAATCTGATGAGCAACGATTGATTTCTACTGTTTATTGTCAAAAATATACATACACTAGCAAGAAGCCAAAGTTTGAAGTAGGGGATCAGGTAAGGGTTAGTAAATATAAACAGTTTCTCGAGAAAAAATTTACTAAAAATTGGAGTATGTAGTAATTCTCTGTGGTTCAAGTTTTACCAGGGAATAGAAATACATATATCATAAAAGATAATCATAACAAAATATTGAATGGGAGATTCTATGAAGAGAAACTCAGTAAAACAAAATATTGAGATACATATCTAATCGAGAAAATATTGAAGAAAAATAATAAATTGTATGTGAAATGTTTAGGTCTGCCAGACAAAAGTTGGATAGAAGCAAACCAGGTGATTCTTTGACACCAACATGGAATGTGGTACATCGATTACCAGATGTAGTGGAAACTAATACAAACAATGGAGAGTTGTTACCTGATAACATAAGATGCCTCATCGCAGGCCCATCCGGTTGTGAAAAAAACACTTTGTTGGTTGATAATTTCTTGCTTGCCCCCAATTGGCTAGATTGAAAAAATAGACACTTGTATGTATTCTCAAAGAGTTTAGAACAACCGAAATACCAACAACTCATGAAGCTGTACGTGGGACTGGGCATAGCTACATTTGCATCAACAATAAAACCTCTCGACCAATGTTTGAAAAATTCTGTTGTGGTGTTTGATGATGTTATTCTTGAAGATCAGAATGAAATTAGAATTTTTTTACACAGGGTCGTCACAAAGAAATAGACTGCTTTTATTTAGCTCAAACTTATTCCAAAATTCCCAAACAATTACTACAAGATAATACAAACTTAATCTGTTTGTTTCGTCAAGATCATACTAATTTGAAACCTGTATACGATGATTATGTGGGAGGAGACTTAAATTACAACCAATTTTTAAAATTCTGTTCATCTTGTAGGAACAGCGAAGATTTTGGATTTGTCACCATCGACATGACTCGTAAACCTAACAATGGTAAATTCAGAAATAAAATCAACGATTTTTTGAGCGTTGAAACGAAAAATAAATAACCATTTATCAAAAAATAATTGTGACGAAACACAAAATTGAAGATAATTCGAAATTACGAGAGTACTTGTCCAAACGTTTCAAAGGTTGAAAATCAGAAAATCGAGGTTTTTACGAACAACACAAACGTCAAGACCAACCCTTTATCGATGCAATCAGTGGTCTTGGTAAAGAGATTAAGGGTGTGACAGAACAAAATAAAAATCTCATCAATGAATTGGTACCTCTTACTGCTAAAAGTTATGCAGATTTTCCACCTACCTCTTTATCCAGCATCCACACCCCTCTGATACTCAAGGAACCACCTGCTAAAGCAGCTATAGAAGAAGCAGAGAAAATCGAGTTGGGTCCCCTGGCAAGGGATTACCTGAGTACTGGAAAATTCGAAAAAGATGAAGTATTTGGATTGTATCCAACTATGGAGGCTAATGAAGGCGTAGTATGGAAAATTGACAAATCTAAAGTAACATTCGAAGGGGACAACATAAATATTAATTTGGGTGGGAGAAACAGCCGGTCCAGATATCCTGGTACTGTTGGGCTATGAAAGCTCATCACTAAGAAACAACCAAAAAATTTTACACAAGATGATTATCAAAGTTACTCTGAAATTTTGACACTCTCAGATGCTCTGTACCAAAATAATGATGCTAGTCAAAAGTGAGTGAAATCGAGCAGTGGTGATAAATACAAAAATCTAATCAAACCAATCTGAAACCAACTCAAAACCGGTAGTGGTATCAAGCAATACTATACTCTACCTAAAGAATTTGTGTGGGTAAACTATGTTAGAAAACTCATAGATAGATTGCTGGTTATAGCAGGGGAAGAAAATGCTGGGAACAACAACTTCCATAATGAGAAAATGTGTATTGTAAACATGATTAGTGACAAACTAGCTTATTTCATTGTAAAAGATACCAAAGGTATAGGATACTTAATTAAAATTATCAATACTTTACCTCCTAAATTCTGGAATATATCAGAGGGTCGAGGTTTGGTCAATGATATTATTAATAAACTTCCATTCGAATTACACGTACCTGGTTACCAATACTGTGGTCCGGGGACAAAACTTGAAAAAATATTAGAAAGAGGAGACAGGGGTATTAATCCTCTCGATGCAGCTTGTAAAGAACATGACATTGCATACAACACGCACAAAAATCTGGATGATCGTAATGTGGCTGATCAAAAATTAGAAGAGACTGCATTTGGAAGATTAACCAGCAAAGATGCATCATTAGATGAAAGAATAACAGCATTGGGTACAACTATTGCTATGAATACAAAACAAAAATTAGGGTGGGATTTGTAATATAAATAAATATATAATATAAATACCCTGAAAAATAATAATAATAAATAATAACAACAACATGAAGCCAAAAGGAGTTGTGTACCAAATACCATATCACAATCTTAAAAATGTAAAAATAAATTCAATTTTAACTAAAAAAACAACAAGAAAAGAAGAGACAATGTATAGCCAAAGGAAATGGAATGAAATTATTACTCAGTACGCCACAATTAAAACGATTGCAAAATACAAGAAAGAAAACACATAGTGGTGGATTCATATTCAGCTTTCCAACCATCTTGGCAGCTTTGGGGGAAGATGGGAGCCTAGCCGAGGGCAGTGCTGCTATAGCCAAAACTGTAATTGATTCAAAAAAGAATAAGGCAGAACTAGAAGAGCCGAAGCGTCATAATCTTGACATGGAGAAAAAATTAGGCAGCGGTGTAAAGTCCAAAGCACTCAGAAAATTTAAAAAAAAGAAGAAGCACTTACGAACCAAGACATTGAATCTTTAGTTAAAATATTTAAAATTAAACACTTCAGGGGGGTTTTCATGTCTGATTATCTCCCTAAAGGTAGTCCCCACTCTCGAGAATGTGGTGTGGTCAATTTGGATAAGTCCGAAAACATTGGTACCCACTGGATATGCTATTATAAACAAAATGACAATGCTTTTATTTTTGATTCTTTGGGAGGGGTACCTCCTACAGAATTAATTAATTACGTACAACATGTTAAGGTTTATTACAACGACGATCATATTCAAGATTTCGATCGAATTATATGTGGCCATGTTTGCATTACGATGCTGAGAATATTAAATAAAATATCAAACATCAAATTAAAACATTTTCAAAAAGCTGTATTATATATTAAATATGGGAATTTTTCATCTCTCCAGAGAGACGTCGGTTTTGAAACTACATCTTCACAATGATATTATCTATCCAAATCCATAGCTGTGAGAGCATTCTACAGCATGTATCTGATTCCAAATTTAACTACCTACAACAATACTATATTAGTGGGTAATGAAAAAATTATTATCCCTTCCGGACAGTATAACTTATCTACTTTACAATCTGAACTTCCAAACACTGTATTACTAACTCAAAATTCTGTTACACACAGAGTGGAGATTGTGTCTGCCAATGAAACAGTGGACTTATCTACCATGGGGGAACTTGTAGTATTCGAGAACAATAGCAAATTAGAACCAGGTGTTAGGCACATAGGCAAATTTGTACCAAAATTCTTAGCTCTTGAGACATTGAATATTCACTGCAACATTGCCAAAGGTAGGATTATCAAAGCAGAAGAAAATTTGATTGGTAGCCACAAAGAAACAAGTATCATTGCTTCTTTTAAACCGAATTCAGAATTTATGGAACCCATCTTCTATTCCCCAATCCCACCAGTCTATTTCCCTGTTTCTATTGATAAAATTAATTACATAGAGATAACAATTACAAATGAGAAATATGAGATCATCGATTTTGCTGGTGCTAATATTGAAAATATATAAATAAATACCAAATGGAAAATATTGAGAGTTATGAATTACAGTCCTTCCCACCAAACAGGAGGACATTTGCAAATTTGAATCAGCCTAACAAAGAGATACAGTATGACATCACAGTGGGGGATGGATTCATTCATCCACATAGATCTGATCTGTATATAAAATTTAATATTGTAAAACAAAGTAATGGTGGAGAATATCCCCTCCCCGGGGCTAATATAAAACTTACAGATAATTTTGTTCCATTCTTACACAAATTGAAATTAGGAAGCATGGTACAGTCATAGACAGGATTGATTGCTCTGGAATTACATCCACTACAGTGGGGACATTGAAACTGTCCAAATCAGAGAGTGCATATTATAAAGTTGGTGGGTTCGAAGCTGGAACAAAAATTCAAGCAAAAAGGCACACAGTACTCTTCCCCATGAGATTGCTATTTGGATTTTTCTCTGATTATAAAGCAATTATGTGGAAAGGTGGTTTGAGTGTCATATTTCGCAGAGCACCCAATGATCATAATGCCATCATGAGATACAAAACTTTGAATGTAGATGGAACAGCTAATGAGGCTAGTTTACCGAAGCTGGAAAATGTGTAATCCAGTCTATGGAGTTGCGAATGCATATTGTTGAATATGAGTCCAATTATGCTCTCAAATACAAATCCAACATTTTGAAAGATCCTCAAATTCCGATTCAATTTTATACTTATCAATGCATTCAGAAGCCTGTGGAAGGTAAATTCTTTGAATTTGACATTACTAATCAGTTTCAATCTTTACAATACGACATGCCAGAGTTTGTTGCTGTGTTGTTTCAGACAGGGAGAGATGACAATCAGGAAAAAGATAGCAGCCAGTTTGATAATTGTAAAGTTAAAGATATGTATCTGAATAATGGCAGAAATGAGGTGTTCCCTCGTGAAAATTACAATTTAAAAATTGCAGAAAAAGATTATTTGAAGTTGTATGAAGCATTTAGTGTTTTTAAGAGAGTAACTGAAGGTAACATAGATATGTATTATAATCGAGATGGGTTTATTCTTCACAGACCAATGTTTTTAATAAATGCGTCAAAAAGAAAATCGCTACTTATAAATGATAGAACAAACATTAAGTTAATATGTGAGTTTCTTGAAACTTTACCGGAAAATACCATATTCAGTGCAATTTTAATTGTAGAGAAATCATACATATATGATGTAAAGAATGAAATAGTGATAGAACAATTTTAATAGAATAGAATAGAGTATAATAGAATACAATAATTTTAATACTATTTACTATTTATTACTGTTTAATATAATATAATAAAAATACAACATTTTTAATACTATTTAATATTGATATATATTTTAATAGAAAATAGAATAATTGTAAATATTATATTTAATATTAAAAATTTAATACTAACATATTATTTTTTACATTTATCACAATGTTTACTTGTATTATAGTATCCATATTCTCTAGTATGGACATTGCAATCTAATATTTGCAATTTATTATCATTGCCATCAAGAGCTACATTATTTTTAAATGTAGTATGTACACCATCCAATTGGCTAGTAAGATGATATGAAGATGTCTTCTTTTGTTTTCTTTTCTAATAAATATTCTTTAAAATCTTCTATTGTAAGTTTTCTTGTACATGGTCAACTTATACCCTTGGCTCTTTTAATTTCTTCTTTGCCATGAATATTTAGACAATACATTTTTGGTCTTAGACCAGCAAATTCTGTTATTATAGAACCTGATGCCTCATCTTTCATTTTCTCAGGGATCATCTGATTTTCAAGACTGTGTAATAGATTATTTTTGGATTTTTCTGGATAATTACTAAAATCAAAATATTCTTTCATATCTAGCAAATCACTGTACAAATCAAGTGTTTCTATCACATACACAAAACAATCAGTATCCATGTATGCTATTTCAATTTTATCTTTGTATATAGGTTTCATAATAGCATAATGAAATTTATACATTTCTAATTTAGCTAATTCTAGAACTGCAACACCCACAGCTAATGGTGCATCACATTTTATTTTGTTATTGTCAGATCATCTGTAATTTTTGTAAAACCTTTGTATGTGGGATCAGCAATAAGTTTCCTGAGTTTTTTTGGATCTCATACCAAATTACACCTTACTCGATTTCCTTTGTTCTCTGTACATTTTCCATATATTGCATTAATTATTAATTTAAAAGCATCTTTTTCATCTTTAGAATTTGTTTGTATTCAATTTTTTGTATTTTCCACAATATAAAATTTTAACCATTTTTCTTGGTCAAATTTTAACCCCATATCGATTTTAGTAAGTTCCATACCTTGCTCCAAGTAATATTGCAACAGTCGGTAGTGAAGTACATATTTTTTTTTTACTTTCAAAAGATAATATCAATTTTGTTTCCTCCGTACCTGGGACTATCTGAGAAACTGGTGCCATAGCTAATCCGTGGTGTTTGTCATGGAGATCGAGATCAGATTTATATTTCAAATCAACTTCCACTAGACAACCTCTTGGATGATCTTCAGACCAATTTAAGTGATTGAGTCATCGAATAACCATATAAAATGTTCATAAAATATTTATTTAGATGGTTTGCTAGGATCATAGTTATTGTTTGCTTTTGCATATCTTAAAGGACACTGCACTATACCACCTCGTTTAGCAGATTCAACAAACATGAACTGGTTAATATTATTAATAAGACCAATGTCAAATTTAGTATTTAAAAGCATGCCCTGCCAGGATAAACCGGGTGTTGTGTACATAAAAACAGGGTCTACTTCATATAATTTAAAACAACGTTCTCGAAAAGTTTCGAATACATCAGCCAACTGGAGAGTATCCAATATCAAGTAGTTGTCATGATAATCTCCCATTGTTTTGCAATCTAGTGTTTTCCAGACTCTGTGTGCATATTGATAATCTAACTCGCTACATTCTTTATCATCAAGTTTGTTATAAAATTTATCTATCGATGGTAACTGTGTCTCTTTAAATTTTTCAAGATCATCCATGTGATCATATGGGTAGACCCCTTTTCTTTTCAACAATTCTATCTTTTCCTCACCAAAATATTTTTTTGTGTAAACAAATTTCTCGTTGGTTAATTTACTCACTAGAGTAGCCAAACTGCTGCGAAGAAACTGATACGAATCCAAGAATCTAAGAACAATTTTTTTTCCATTTTCTAATTTGATAGTTTTCTCTATGGCAATATATTTATCTTTACTGCGTGGTATAATATTGATATTCTCTGTATCATACACTAATTCTTTGATAAATAAATGTGCATCAAAATTTTGCAAATTATGAATGAATATTGGAATAAAATTAAGTAGGGCTATTTGACCTATTACTGGGGCGAGAAAGTATGAGCCCCCATCAGACTGATTTGGCTACACTTAAAACTAGGTCAAGATGTCCATTTGAGCTTATTGCTCAAGTGTGCTACTCTGTCTAATCCAAGATTTTTGTAAAAAAGCCCTTGGGATTTTCCAGTGAAAGTATGACCCCCCTCAGATTGATTTGACCATGTGTACAAAAGCTACATCTGCCAAATTGTTGTCCATAAGCTTGTTACAAATATGCCCCTCTTGACACTGTTTTGGCTACACTTAAAACTAAGCCCAGATGCTCATAAGAGCTTATTGCTTTTAGTGTAATATTCTGTAAAGTGTAATCTTATTAGCTACATCTACACCCACACACACCCACACCTACACATACACCCACACATATTTACTTCCGGCCCACTTCCGGTCCACTTCCAGTTTACTTCCGGTCCACTTCCGGTTTAAGTTCATGCACATCCACGCACACACACACACACACACACACACGTTTACTTCTGGTCTACTTCTATTGCATCATTTTGTGCAACAAATTATTATCCAATATTGTGCAACAAATTATTAGGAATGAGCTTTTGCATTACATATCAGTTAGTATTGTGAGAGTGGTTGAAGAGTACAGATGTGTTGTTGCAGTGCTCCTCATACAGGTCTGTTTTGTTTGATATATAAAATTTCCTATTATTCATATTAAACATATTTCTGGTATACTGAACAAAAGTCTTATATTTTGTATAAAGGAGTCTGATATTTAACACATCCCGCTTGTTTGTTGTAATCCACTCATATTTAGAGTCAGGCTTATATCTGTCCCAGTTTGTCATACAAGATCAAAACATGACACACGGTATTAGGTCATTGCCTTTCTATGCACACCACGACATGCATGTCTGCACAGGCATTTGTGCTAGGTCAGTGCTTCTGTAGATCAATACTTATTCTACCTTTGTGCTTGTAGGCTATTAGCTTTACAACCTGTCATAGTTTTATTAAGTATAGAGTTTTGATTTGAACCCCAAGAAATGTTATATAATAAACCAACAACAAAATGCCAAATCAGAAATATTGTAATCAATGCAATAAGAATATATCCAGCCCTAATTGGGCTAAGCATCAAAGGAATTGTGATCCGGAAAAATGCAGAACACCCACAAAAATATGTCCAAAATGCCATAGAAAATATAGCATGGAATATTTCACATATAAACATAAAGGTACTTGTTATGTACAGCCTTCTACCTCATCACAGCCATCTACATCTTCATCTGCTCTAAAAAGGAAGATGGACCCATCCATAGCAGTTTTAATGGGCAACTTAGTTATTACTATTTTGTATCAGAGCCAAAATGTGACATTCAGAATTTTTTGAACAGTATAAATTCTGATGTGCAGGCTATTCTAAATGCACAAAATGACTTTTATAAACTGTCCCTCAAATTGTATACACAATATAAGAAACCTAATGGCACAAAATTTACACAGCCCCACATAACAGAAACTGTACCTGTATACTCAAATATAAACTCAGACAAAATACTAAGCAGGTTGATAGAGCAATTGCTTATCAAACACTCTGAGTTTGCTGCTAAGGAATCGGGTTGGAGCCTATGTGGATCTCCACACAAGTTTTATATTAATATTTCTGAATTCAGATCACTACAAGGTTCTACATATCTGCCTTTACCTGCCAATATCAAAAACAAAAAAGCCGTGGTTAACATAGAAAATACCGACCAGAAATGCTTTCTGTGGTGTATTTTAGCTGCTTTGTTTCTAGTTTTAAATAATCCAGAGTTAGTACGTTATTATAAACAACATGAACATGATTTTGATGATGCTATGGAGGGCTTAGAATATCCAATGTCTGTTCAGAATATTGATAAATTTGATAAAAAGGCCAGAGATAACAATGGTAGGCCATTATCTATTAATGTATTTATTTGTTCTACTGGTCGTGGCAATTGCTTGATAGAACCTCTCAGAATCAGTACACTTGATAATGATTTTGCTGTTCCGATTGATCTGCTCTTAATTGAAGGGGATGGCACATACCATTACACTCTGATACACAGTCTTGAAGCTTTAATCAGAAAACAACTAGACTAATCTAATACAATATACAAGTTGTGTAGAAGATGTTTGACTGTATTTGATGGTAGAAAAATGGAAAATGGTGTTTATGAGAAGAATGCAGAAATTGCTAAAAACAAGTTAGTTGAGCATCTGAAATACTGTGTCAACCATAAACCTGTTCATATGGTTATGCCTAAGCCAAATGAAAATGCCAAATTCAAAAAATTTGAATCCTTGTTATGGCACCCAGCATATATAGTCTGTGATTTTGAATCAAACCTCAATCCCCTTGCATTATGCAGCCCAGATCCTGATGAATCTTCAAGTACATCATACCAGCTACATGAACCTTCTAGTTTTTATTATGTGGCTGTACAGGATGGTGTTGTTAGTAAAGAATATTTGTACATGGGACCAGATGCCATCAAAGAATTTGCACATAGAATACAAAATGAGTGCCGTTGCATAGCCTCTAATGTGTTGTTAAAATCAAAACCTATGATGCCTTTAACAGAGGATCAGATCGAAGATTTCAACAATGCAGAAGAATGCCCACAATGTGATTCTGAATTTTCAGATACAAATATCAAGGTGCATCACCATTCCCATACAGATGGTAAATTCAAAATGGCACTGTGTAAAGGCTGTAATATTAAGATCCAGAGACCAAAATTTGTCCCGATATTTTGTCACGGGGCATCCAATTATGATTTTCATCATCTGATCAGGTACAAGGGGTTTGACAAACAGGATTTAAATATTTTAGCAGAAAATGATGAAAAATACATTGCTATTAGCAATATAATTAGTGTTGATGGTAAGCCTATACACTTAAGATTCCTTGATTCATACAGAATTCTGTCGGCTAGCCTGACTACTCTGGCCAATCAATTATCTGATGACCAATTCAAAATCACATGTGCTATGTTTCCAAATCAGGACCTGAAATTAATTATTCATAAGGGTGTATATCCATATGACTATGTTACTGATTTTTCTAAATTTGATGAGTGTGCTCTGCCACCACAACAAGAGTTCTACAGTAAACTCATGGCATCTGGAATCACTGATGAAGATTATCACCATGCCCAGTTGATGTGGACCAACTTAAAATGCCAGACACTTGGTGATTATCATAAGGCATACTTGAAACTTGATGTGACTCTCTTAGCCGATATACTTCAGCCATTTAGAAAACCATCGATGGAAAATTTTAAGCTGGATCCAATCTATTTCTACAGTGCTCCGGGCATAGCATGGTCTGCCATGTTTTTGAACACTAAAATGCAATTGGATCTGATCCAGGATCAGGACATGCATCTGTTTATGGAACAATGTATACGAGGAGGCATGGTGCAATGCTCTCATAGATATGCCAGAGCCAACAACAAATATATTCCCGATTATAATCCAGCACGGCCATCAAACTATATACTTTGTGTGGATGCCAACAGCCTGTATGGCTATGCTATGATGGATAAACTGATTTATGCAGAGCTTGAGTGGGTCGAAGATTTCAACATTGAGGATCTTCAGGACTTTGATGACAGTGACTATGGTCTATTCTTAGAGGTTGATCTGACAATTCCTGATGATTTACACAACACATTTTCTGATCTGCCCCCAATTCCTGAGGTTGAGTGTTCACCTGGCTCTAAACAGAAGAAACTAATGATGACTCTAAAACCAAAACAGGGTTATGTCATATACTACAAAAACCTTCAGTTCCTGATGAATCACGGTGTTCAAGTGACCAAGGTTGGCAAAGCCTTGAGGTTTAAGCACTCAACATGGTTGAAGCAATACATCGATACAAACATCGAGCATCGAACACTTGCTGTAACCCAATTTGATAAGACCTTGTTCAAATTGATGGTCAATTCAGTGTATGGTAAAACCATAGAAAATATCAGAAAACATACTGATGTCAAGTTGCCCCAAACGGAGCAAAAAATTGATGGCAAAGCCCAACTTCAATTACCGAAGAATTTATGATGATAATCTGGCACCCTTCAACATGAAAAAAACAAAGATTAAGTTTGATAAGCCTATTTATGTAGGGGCTGTGATATTAGAATTGGCCAAATTACACATAATAAAGCTCTATTATGATGTGCTGAAGCATTTTTATGGTGATCCTGTAAAACTGATGTACATGGACACAGATAGCTTTATCCTTGATATTCTGACAGAAGATGTCTATCAAGATATATCACAGCCTGCATTGCTTAAATATTTTGATACCAGTGAACATCCAAAGATTCAACCCTACAACATAAAGTGCCTGGCAAGTTAAAAGATGAGACACTTGGCTATGTTATTGTAGCATTTGCTGGGTTAAGGGCCAAGATGTACAGCTTTGAAACATGTAGTGGTGCTGTTGCCAAAAAAGCCAAGGGCATTGGTAGAGTAACCGTGGACAAAGAGTTCCAGTTTAAAGATTATGAATATTGTCTCAAATCAAAGAGTTCAATCAGAACATCAGAATGCAAAATCCAGAGAAAAGATCACTTGTTGACCACAAATGTTATAAGAAAAATTGCTCTGGACCCACATGACGATAAGAGATGCGTTTTATAATGTTGCATACATACTTTACCATGGGATCATTGTGACTTGATAAGTGGCAAACAATGCCCAATCACAGAGCATTATTTGAAATAAATAAACATGCCGATGAACTTATTTGGGTTCAAAGAACATGCCATTATGGACCTGCCAACACCTTCTCCTGCTATATAGTCTATGCTATCTAAACTAAGTGGTTTGCTAATTATTCATCTGAACAGCATACTTACAGATGTTGATGATAAAACAGGTAAACCAGTATACATATTTAACAACAACTTAAACCACTACCAGTTACCAGTAGGTGGCCAATTACAATTTATTACAACCCCCGAGGGTAATGTCAAGGTTTCAGTAAGCAAAAATATTTACCGGATAAAGCACTCGGACATGGTTTCTGGTACTGTGTATGATGTCTCTGCCGGTGACTGCTTATATATTGAGGTCCCGGGACACTATGACAAGCTTATACCTCTTTTTATAGAATTAAGAATCAGATACTCTATAATAAATAACTACTAAAGCAAAATGCCAAATGATATTTTTGGGCATACAAGGCTCGAAGATCACAGTGATGAGATTCTGATGCTTGATGTCAGAGTAAAAAAATTAAGAAGTTATTTACAAGCTCTACAAACTACACTCAATGCCAGTCTTCAACTAGAGATTACCAATTTACAATCACAATGCATTAGATAATGCCACATTAGATAATTTTCAAAGTTTAGAGGAGGCTGTAGCAGCTCTTCAAGCCAAATTTAAGACTCAGGCTACCAACTCTGAGCAACTGAAACAGCAACTAGAAGAGCAGATTGGTAGTGTCCAAACACAGCTCCAAACTATTGTCAAAACCATAAAGTCCCAAGATGATTTTGATCTAGTGATTTCTACTCTAAAAGAACAGATTCAATCACTGGAGATTCCTAATCTGGACCCTCTGAATAATGCCATAGCCGAGGTTAAAGAAAAAATCGAGACACTTGAGAATTTTATGGACAACCTACCATCTTCTGATTCTCTGAGTGCTATCACTCGTAGTGTTGCCAACATCAAGCTGCAACTCGAGACATATGAAGATTTCGGAAAATTTCAGAGTAGCATAAGCCATCTTGAGGGTACCATAGCAGCAGTACAAAATGATCTGACAAATGTACAAGAAACTCTAGAATCCCGCTTACCTGGTATTGTAGACACCCTTGTCAGTGTCCAGGAACAGATCACCAAACTTGAAAACCTCAACACTGAATCTGAGCTATCTCATTTTCATCACTTGATCGATGACATCCAAACAAAGCTTGAAATTTTACAACAATCAACACCTACTCAGGCAGACATAGCCCTGCTCCAAGATGCTATGCGTAGTGTGGCTGATGCTACTGAATTAAATGCTGTGAAATCAGCCCTGGAGTCTTTGTAGAATACTGTAGCCAATCTGCCTACATCACAGGAACTGAAAAATATTAAAAGAGCCGTGAATCGCATACTGAAATCAGAAGATATCAAGAATATCCAGACAGAGATCAAATAGCTTAGTCAGACAGTGGCTACTCTTCCATCTAATCAGCATATTAATGAACTGCATGCCCTGTTTGAGGATATCAGGACCCAAGTCCATGATCTTACAGCCCAAAGTTCAAAATTGGCTGTTGTTGAAAATCTACAGCAAATTGTAGCCAACATCAAACAACAGCTAGGGACCCTAGAATCCAACCAAGCAAATGCTCTGTCTGTTTTTGCCACGCAGC
The DNA here is from genome assembly GCF_977018435.1 of Lepisma saccharinum. Classification (NCBI taxonomy): domain Eukaryota; kingdom Metazoa; phylum Arthropoda; class Insecta; order Zygentoma; family Lepismatidae; genus Lepisma; species Lepisma saccharinum. Next base: position 119,922,989 of record NC_139230.1, read on the forward strand.
TTCAAGAGATTGTGCAACAATACAAAAAACTTGCTGTGGACATAAGAATCAAACCAGGCTACGACGAGATTGTTAGGACTATCAATGAGCACCTTCAATCTGTAATAAGTAGATTGCTTACAGCAGAAAAAGAAATCACTGGCCTAATCGAGAATCCTAAGCATACAGTTATCCTTGAATTGAACAGTATCACGAACAAAGAATATGATTCACCATTTACACCAGGTGGCAAACTGTATATGCTGTCCCCTGGACAATTTTATTACCATTTTTTTTGTTGGGGGCACACTCAGATCAATCAAGATCAAATATTTGCTCCAACCATAGGCTCACCACTACCCTACCTTATCAATAACCAATGCTGTCAACAAACCAAAAGTCACCAGTGTGGAGTTAGAGGATTTTACAGACCCCGATACATTAGAGACAGCCTATGCTGAAGATGATGGTTCTCTTGAATTTAATATACAAATAGGGGACAAACTGTATTTAGAAAATCCTGTGGTATCTGCTGCTGAATACCCCATAGCTGCAATATTCTTGTTTACATGCTATGTCTAGACAAACCATTGTTGATGAACTACACAGACCAGCCAGACATAACTATAAGCGACTGCTATTGGTTACAAAAGGCATAGATGATTTGTGGCAGGCTGACTTGGTTGAGATGGCAAGTGGACAGCTGAAAAACTTAGACAAGATGAACAAGCGCTACAAGTATCTACTCACTGTCATGGACACATTTACAAAATATGCCTGGGCTGTGCCGCTAAAATCCAAGACTGGAACATGTGTTACAGAAGCTTTCAGGACAATCATCAATCAGAGTGGCAGATTACCGCGCTATCTACAAACGGATAATGGCAAAGAATTCTATAATTTGGTGTTCCAACAATTTATTGAAAGCCAGTCAATACAACATTACTCGAGTTACAGTGATCTCAAGGCCTCTATTGCAGAAAGATTCAATAGAACCCTAAAACGTCATATGTATAAACAATTTACCCTTCAAGGTAATTATAAATGGCTTACTATCCTACCAGAACTTCTAGATCGATATAACAACTCGGTCCATTCCACAATTAACATGAAGCCCTCTGAGGTAACTTCATCTGATGAACAGCAATTGATCAACACTGTTTACTATCCTAGATACCAACCAGCAACCAGAGAAGCTAAATTAAAGTTAAACCTGGGACCCGTAAACATATATATAAAGACCATCGCGGAGAAATTCTCAAAGGACGATTCTATGAAGAAGAACTCAGCAAAACTAAACAGCCCGACACATATCTTATAGAAAAAGTCATCCGCAGAAAAGGCAAAAAGATACTGTTAAAATGGCTAGGTCTCCCAGAACACAGCTCGATCGAGGCAGACAAAGTGATAATCTGAACACCTGGGATGTTATAAAGAGACTACCAGAGCCTGAACAGCAGACTAAGAGAAATGGCAAGCTGCTGCCTGATAATATTAGATGTCTTATTGTTGGGCCATCGGCTTGTGGTAAAACTACACTAATGGTTGATAATTTTTTATTGGCACCCAACTGGTTAGACTGGAAAAACAGGCACTTGTATGTCTTCTCTAAGAGCTTAGAACAATTAAAATATCAGCAGCTGATGAAGCTATATGATGGACTGGATATAGCCACTTTTGAATCAGATGCTAAGCCACTCGATGACTGTTTAGATAACTCTGTTGTTGTGTTTGATGACATTATACTGGATAACCAAGCAAAGTTAGAATTTTTTTTACACAGGGGCGACACAAAAACATAGATTGCTTCTACCTGGCACAGACGACTTTTTCCAAAATACCAAAGCAGCTGATACGATGTGTGTTTCATCAAGACCATACTAACCTCAAACACATACATGATGAGTATGTAGGTGGTGACTTGAGCTACAATAATTTTTCTAAGTTTTGCACTAGGTGCTGGAACCAGGACAGCTATGGGTTTGTCACAATTTATATGACAAGGAAACCCAATATTGGTAAATACAGAAATAAAATCAACAATTTTCTAAACATTGACACATATATAAATAACCATGAAATTGCCAATCATTGATGATCTTAAATTAAGAGACTATCTTGTAAAAAGATTTAAGGGATGGAAATCAGAGAACCGAGGTATTTATGAACAACACAAGCGCACAGAACAGCCTATTATTGATGCTATTAGTGAACTGGGTAAAAAATATCAAAACTGTTACAGAGCAAAATCAAAATTTGATCACAGAGCTTGTGCTGGTAGCTGCTAGGAACATATTAGATTATCCAATCACCCCACTTTCTAGTATTCATACACCTAGTCCTCTTCCTCCTCGAAGAATGAAGCTAGTCAGGATCGTATTGAATTGGGTCTTCTTGCTCAAAAATATTTAAGCACACCTAAAGACAACAAAGATGAGGTGTTTGGCTTATATGCTGACACAGAGCTTGATGGTAGCATCATTCATAAAATTGGCAATTTCAGGGTAACATTTATGGGAGATGATCTAATAGTATATTCAGAATCTCATCTTGGAGAAAGAGGCAGTGTTGTTAAGTATCCTGGAACACCTGGATTTTGGGAACTGATGACTCGGAAAAGGCCTGGCAGCTATACAGATCAAGACTATGAGCACTAGAAAGAAATATTAATAAAATCAGATGCTCTATACCAGAACAATGATGCCACACAAAAAAGAGTCAAGTCTACCAGTGGAGCAAAATACAACAACTTAATCAAGCCCATATGGACACAGATCAAGACAGGTAGTGGGATCAAACAGTACAACACCTTGCCTAAATAATTTGTCTGGGTTGATGATGTCAAGAAACTTGTAGATAGGTTGCTGGTCATAGCTGGGGAAGAAAATGCTGGTAACCATAATTTTTACAATGAAAAGGTTGGAATTATGGACATGATAGCCACCAAATTGTCCAATTTTATAGTCAATGACACTAAGGGGATTGGATATCTTATAAATATTATTAATACTCTACCACCTAAATTGTGGAATATCTCTGAGGGTCGGGGGCTGGTTAATGATATCATAAACAAGCTGCCATTTGAGCTACACATACCAGGCTATCAGTATTGTGGTCCCGGTACCAAACTAGACCATAGACTAAACAGAGGTGACCCTGGTGTTAATCCCCTAGATGCTGCTTGTAGAGACCATGACATGGCATACAACACACATACCGATGTTGGCAAGCAACATGTGACAGACAAGAAATTAGAAGAGGCTGCATTTGGTAGATTTGTAAGCAAAGATGCTTCTTTGGGTGAGAGAATAGCAGCATTGGGGACCACCATAGCTATGAACACCAAACAAAAACTAGGGTTGGGGTTGTAACAGACTAAATAAACCGGACCTGCAATAAGTGTTACAACTTAAATTTAAGCCACTTAATTAAGCTATGTAATCCCAGAATATATATATATATAATAAACCTACAATGAAGGCCAAGGGTGTTATGTATCAGATAACATATGCAAGTCTCAAATCACTTGGGACTATTGATAGTCTTCTAACCAAAAACCAGCGCAAGAAGAAAACCTCTTGTCTTGCCAAGGGCCATGGTATGAAATTGTTACTTAGCACCCCCCAGTTAAGAAAATTACAGCAATCCAGAAAAAAATCACATGTGGGTGGCTTTATATTTAGTATCCCGGCCATCTTAGCAGCACTCGGTGCAGTTGGTAGCTTGGCAGGGGGATCGGCTGCCATAGCAAAAACAGTAATAGATGCCAAGAAGAATAAAGCAGAATTAGATGAACTAAGGCGCCATAATCTGGCCATAGAAAAACAAGGCAAATGTCTTAAGAGAGCCATGAGTAAGTTTTAAAAAAACAAGAACCACTTACCAACCAAGATGTTGAAGGTTTAAGCAAACCACTGGGCATCAAAAATGTTAGAGGTGTGTACATGTCTGATTCTTTACCAGAACAACCACTCAAAAAAGAGTGTGGCATAGTCAATTTGGATAAGTACAAATATCAGGGCACTCACTGGATGTGCTATCTTAAATATTTAAACAATGAGGCATTTATATTTGATTCATTTGGAGGTATTCCACCTGAGAATTTAGTAAAATATCTAAAATCAACTAATCTTTATTAGAATAATGAGCGTGTTCAAAACTTCAAAGATGTTAATTGTGGACATCTGTGTTTATCTATTCTTAGATATCTGTCTCAAATAAATAAACCATCAATTGAAAATTTTCAAAAAGCCTTGTGGTATCTGAAACATCATGGGAGTATTCCATCTTACCAACCAAAATTCAATATTGAAGCTCAGACTACATGATGATATAGTATATCCCAAAACAATAGCTCTTAGAGCATTCTATGGCATGTACTTGATTCCCAATATTACACACCACAATAACAAGATTGCAGTTGGTGACCAAAATATTGTCATCACTCCAGGGCAGAATAATCTGTCTACTCTAAATGCTCAGTTACCCAGAGGTATAGTGTTAACTCAAAATTCTGTCACTCACAGAGTAGAGAATGTGTCTGCTACAGAGACAGTGGATCTGGGTACTATAGGAGAGCTATTGGGCTTGCAGAACAGCACAAAACTTGAACCAGCCATCAAACACACTGCTATTAATATACCTAAATTCTTAGCCATAGAGACTCTGAATATTCACTGTAATGTGGCCGATGGTATGATCACCAAATCAGATGGCATAGGCACTCACAAACAAACTGGCATCATCGCAACATTCAAACCTAACTGTGAATTTATGGAGCCAATCATCTACACTCCATCACCAACATTATATTTTCCTGTGTGCCATAATAGAATAGACTACACTGAGTTGATGGTCACTAATGAAAAAGAAGAATTAGTTGATTTTGCTGGAGCCACAGCAACTGCTATCATAGAAATTAATATTTAAATAAAAATACATAAGAAAATGGAAAATATTGAGAGTTAGGAACTACAGTCATTCCCCCCGAACCGTAGGACCTTTGCAAATTTAAATCAACCCAACACAGAGATTGAGGTTGACCTTGATTTAGGGGATGGCTTTATACACCCCACAGAGAAGACCTATATATCAAATTTGATGTTGTCAAGCTCGATGGCACAGATTTTCCGGCTAACTCAAATATAAGACTGGTAGACAATTTTGTACCACATCTGTTCTCTGAAATCGAGATCAGAAAACATGGTGTTGTTACCCTGGTATTACCTCTGCAGCTTTGGCCACACTGAAGTTATCCAAGACCGAGGCTTCTTACTACAAAATAGGTGGATTTGAGGCTGGTGATATAATATTAACCAAGGGCGACACAGTGCTGTTTCCGATGCGCCTGTTACCTGGATTCTTCTCAGATTACAAAGACATTATGTGGAAGGGTGGTTTAAGAATCACATTTCGAAGAGCCGCCAATGATAATAATGTTTTGATGAGGTACAGTACATTAAACTCTACTGGGACAGCTCTGCCTAATACCCTACCTGATGAGGGCAAATGCCTTATTTAGAGTATGGAGCTAAGAATCCCGGTTGTTGAATATCAAGCCAGCTATGCTCTTAAATACAAAGCAGATAGCCTAAAAAATCCACAGGTGCCTTTACAATTTTATACATATCGATGTCTCCAGAAACCTGCTACTAGTAGCTATTATAAATTTGATGCTACAAACTCATTCTCCAGTATACAATATGACATGCCAGATTTTGTAGTGGTACTGTTTCAGACTGGAAGAAACAATAACCAAGAAAAAAATTCAAGTAAGTTTGATAGTTGCAACATCAAGAACATATATCTTAAAAATGGCAGAAATGAGGTGTTTCCTAGAGAAAATTATAATTTAAACATGTCCAAGGATGATTTTCTCAAATTATACGAGGCCTATGCAGCATACAAAAGAGTTACAACTGGGAATACCGACATGTATTACTCACCAGATGAATTCAAAGCACAGAGACCCATGTTTGTCATCAACACCTCAAAAAGAAAACAGGTTGTGGTTAATGACAGAACAAACATTAAAATTATCTGTGAATTCCATGATACACTCCCTGTGACACCATATGTAGTGTTATTCTTATAGGTGAAAAATCATGTTTATGATGTAAGAAATGAGAGCGTCACGGAGCCATTCTAGAAAACCTCTGCACAATGCATTATTTTAGTATTAGATATATGAGTTGAGCTTGGTCCTGAATAAAAAATTCAGGACATTCCAGGTCAACATATTAACATAATAGTACAAAAATATTTTGAACAAGTATTTAAGCTTATATTACAGTGTACTACTGTGTAAGCAGTGATCTCTTATGAGCATCTTGGCTTAGTTTTAAGTGTAGCCAAAACAGTGTCAAGAGGGTCATATTTTTAACACGCTTATGGACAACAATTTGGCAGATGTAGCTCTTGTACACATGGCCAAATCAATCTGAGGCGGGTCATACTTTCACGGGAAATTCCCGAGGGCATTTTTACAAAAGTCTTGGGTTAGACAGAGTAGCACACTTGAGCAATAAGCTCATATGGACATCTTGACCTAGTTTTAAGTGTAGCCAAATCAGTCTGATGGGGGCTCATACTTTCTCGCCCCAGTAATAGGTCAAAAAGCCCTACTAAATTAGGTTTTTCTATTTGCAAATTTCATGAATTACAAATTGTATGGATATATTCTCCATTAAAATGGTTGCGGTGTTTCTTTTTTCACTATCAGAATTGAAATATCTATTACAGTATCTGCAACTTAAAGTATTTTCATGTTCCTGTTGTTGATCTGGTGTAAGAAGGTTCATTGGTATTTCATTATTATATAAGATTGGACCATATTTTTTACCACACTCTCGAAGTTCTTGAATAAATTTTTGGTCTGCATCTTCACCTCGATAAAAATATAGTTCTGAATTATTTTGTTCATATGTTTTTACTAATTTTAGTGCAAAGCCACATGCTTTATGTTTAGCTATATTTGTTGTACTTGATGCATTCGAATCTGGAAAACATGTTGATATTGGTTCTGGTATTGTTTCAAAATCTCCATATATAACAAATGGATTTTTTTAGCAATGATTTGAAATTACTAAATTTTACACTTTTGGATGAATCATCATAAGTCCCAGGAGGGTGGAGAGAGCAATATTTAATATGTTCGTTTAATTACTCTTCACATGTTTTCCCATCTCTTCCATCAAATTTTGACAAGCATCGATCACATATTGTTATTTTACCATGATTTGATGTTATTTGACTATCTATCAATCGTCCTAGATCCAGTTAAAGACAATAGTGTTTCTTGTTTCTCTTTGTAACATATAATAAATGTATAACACGTGTACCATCTGCTGTTGGATAGTGACGCAGTGTATAAATTTTATTATTTTTATCAATACCATGAACTTTCACAGCTATTGGTCGATTGTAGTATTCTTCATATTGTTTTTCAAATTTACTAATATCTGAGATATCTACTGGATATTTTATGCCTGACATAAGTTTTTTAAACTCTTCTATATATTCAGGATAATTGTAATTAGAGATACGATATTTATGGTCAGATGCTGGATGAAAATAAGCTATGATGCACCAGAGAAACATTTATTATCTTCATTTTGAATATTTATTACAGCATTGTTGTTTTTGATCTGATCGGGTAATTCAATATAACTAGATCCACCCCCAAGAGGGACATATTTTGCTATTTTCAATTCAAGTTTATGGTTTGTATCACAAAGTGATACAACCCGAAAGTTTTCCTTGGAACGTTTCTTGTTTTGACTTAAGTTCTTTACAATTTTTATTTCATAAATATCATACAAAGAATGAATATCACTTTTGTGTAAAATTAACACACGGGTACGATGAATATATTGTTCTTTTCACTATGAGAATTTATATACATAGAGAATAGATTAAAATATATTTTGAGAGAACATCTTTCAAGTTTATTTTTAATTGTTTCTATTATTTTTTCTTTCAATTTAGCTAAAAAAATTGGAATATCTGTATCTTCGTTATTTATGTCTAATATAGTATATATTTTTGTATACAATTTTCTTTTGTTTTTGGTTTCTGTTATTCATTTTTTGTTATTCTTTTATATAATTTGTATATATATATTTTAAAAATAAAAAAAGATTTGGTTTTATATATTAATAAAATTTCTTTGGTTTTTTATATATTTAATTTTGTTTTCTTAAATAAAATTTCTTTGGTTTAGTTTTATTTAGAACAATTTAAACTTAATAAAAATTAATTATATATGTATATGTTATTAGTATTCTACATTCCAAAATGCATATATATTTTTATATATAGCCTTTTTCTTTCTTCTAAAAAAGGCACACATGTACATTATCAGACGTAAAAAATTAATCAGAATATATTATACATTTAAAAAATAATTTTACATACTCTACATAGCACTGCAGCATTCATAACTTAGAATATACACACATTTGAGAAATAATTATATACGCAGCACTGTACAGCATTGTAAAATAACTCAAAATCACTATCAATATATCTATTGCTCTTACAAAATGTAATAATTGTAAATATATGCTTAGAATATACTAATATAAGCTCGAAAAGTAAATTTTGTCCCGTATGAGTTGAGCTTTGATAAAAAAAAACAATTATTTTTTATACTATAAAAGTGATAAAAATTGGATTCTTTAGATCTTTCTCCCCTTAGAAAATTAGCTGAAATCAGGGTAAAATTAATAAATAGCAAATAAATGACCGGAAACGAACCATTACCTCTACTCATAACATACTGCACTTAACGCTACAACATAACATTATCGTTGTCGACTATGTTAGGATCACTCAATCCGATATGTTCGACTTTCTCTTTCTTCTCTGTTGTCCGCCATCTTGGAATCACTCGGTCTAACAACCTAGTTTCTCTACGACTACCTTTGATGCAATGGTCCAAAAATTAATTCATATCTTCATACATTTTCAATTTATACCAGCCTTATTTGCCTCTAAAAATATTATCGATGTCTACCATCTTGAAATCATAATATGCGCTACTTTATATTGACCAGTAACATAATACACTACCACTCGCACGTTATCTGGGATTCACACCATCCAATACCTTAGATCTCTATTTTGCTTAGCGTCGTCGCCTTGTATTCAAGGGGACCCGGGTTCGATTCGCGGTGGAGGCGCATAGTGATTCTGATCCCACTATGAGCTGAATTTTAGTTCCGATATGCCTTACTTAAAACACCAACTCAATCAATCATATAAAGTGGAATTAAAACACCAACTCAATCAATCATTCAATCAATGTAATTTGCTCAGATTGACTAATCAACATAAAAATGTAGTGCTACTCGAATCACTATTCCAGGTACGTCCACAAAAATCGAACTCTACTCTCTTAGAACGAAGCATTTAGCATTTTTAGAAATATTTACAAATCCTCGTTAACATTCATCATAAGTTTCTACGCTAATCTGTTTTGTATCAACGGTTACACCATGCAGCACCTACAAAACATAATTAGTAAGCGAGCAAAACGAAATGACCTCGACTCCTGTATTGTCTTTTTGCATACTCTGCACCCAGAGTATTCTTGCAAAGCAGACACCTAAAGTTCACAGTATAATATACTTATCGGTATCCGTAGGGAAAAATCTCCAGTCGTAGATGCTTAGCGTGGGAAAAAATCGCTGACCAAGCACATTTCACATTCGACATCTCCGGTGGATACCTGGTCCGTATTCCTTTTGTCATCAGGGAAATATTTCTCGCATTGAAACAAAACAGATCCCTCTCCTCCCAGATTCTCCGTTTGTTGTTCAGAAAGATCACGTGTTCGAAACGTGTCCAGTGTTTTTTATTGTCAGCAGTTTGAGCAGTTGTAATCGTCCACATCGTCCACGGAGACTCGAGATCCCACTTCCTTTAATCATCGCCACCGTCACACGTGTTCCGCTTTCATCCTAGCCGACACAGTTGTCCCAATCGAGATTCCTTTCATATTTGCCGACAAATCTGTCACGAACACCGACCTCTACCCCCTCCCACTTCCTTTGATCCTCGCCGCCAAGAACCCAGATGGCTTACGCCTGACTTCCCCCACCGCAAACTTATATACGTGCACACGCATTCTCATTGGCTCACACAAACCTATATTAATCCTGTCAACACACAACACAACCAGAAGCGACGCATCCATAGAGACATCTACCACCGCCACACAAAAATAAAATAAATAACCAATCAATCGATGACATCGTCAATACAGCAACAAATAAACTATACCTAACACATTATTACCGCGTTCCCTTTCATAACAAACACCTGTCACCTGTCAATCATCTGTTCATATGATTTCTGAGCCATTGCATCTGAAATCAACACAGACCACAAGCTGACCAACTACGATTTTCATAAAATTTGGGAAGTTGAAACTATGCATCGAACTTAGTAACAATGAAAATTTTGAGTCTCGTGCGTCTCGTAATTGTTAAATTATTCAATTGCCCTTTTGAGTCCGCTTAGCTATGCTAATGTGCTGTAACTCGGCCCCTATTTCGCCTAGTAAGCTCAAATAAAGCTTATTGTACAGGGAATTGAACATGCTTTCCAGTGATATATAACAAGCCTACCTTTGGATATTTGATCTTGAATATCACAAAACATGTCATCACCAAAAATCATGAAAAAAAATATTTGGTCCCTCACGCCATAATCTAAAACATATAAAAAAATCATTCTGCAATGGGATCAGAAGATACAAAATAATATGAGTAACTATGTGACTGATAAAAGCCACATTACATGAACTATGCCCAGTCAAAAGTCCCTTATCACCTTATACAAAATGTAAAGGAGTTATCCTGGTCATGAAAGAAATAGGTTAGGCACATCGAGATTCCCAGCTGTGTGTGTCAAGCGCATGTCCGGCATATTGTTGACCGCCATATTGAATTCAACGCTAAAATTTCAAAGGAAAGGGTGTGATGTGATATATAAAATCAGGATAGAATTTCACGAGAATTGAAGCGGCGAAGGTTTTTCCAACATATATTTAGCCAGCAAAAATTTATACAGGTATCTTTCACTTACGATACATGCACATTAAAATGTTGTCAATGTTCCTGTAAGCACACTCGTTGACGTCTGTCACACTCACATAGAACATTTGGCAATGTAGCAGACAACATCGCAAGCAGCAACTATGCCTTCTCTCAGGTGGTCAATAACACGGACTTTTAGTGCATGCACCATTCTCTTCAAATGTTTCTGAAGGTAAGAGTCCTCCTAAGATATTAGATCTGGGGAATGTTCAGGCCTTTTAATAGATCCCCGTCTGCCCATCAATCTACCTAGTAATTTACCGTGAAGAAATTGCAACCATGTCCATATAGTGTGGTCACACTCTGTACTGTTTCAAAACTCTGGAAAAGTGCCATATCCCGTAAGCAAGGATGAAAAAACCTGTTCACTTAACAAATCCAAGAACCACTCATACTTTAAGGTTCCGTTGTTGATAATGGACCAACCACTCCCGTTCTCCATACACTATAGCACATCATTAGCGTAACAGAAACAACCATTCGGCTGGGATCTGTATACTGTAGATTATCAAATCACAGGTATTGCATATTCCTTTTATTAACTTCACCGTGAACATAAAAATTAGCCTCGTCACTGAAGAATTTTTCATTCCACTGTATGCTTGTAACCTTTTTCTCCTTTTAGAGGTGTTAAGAACAAAGCATTAAAATGTTCCTAACGTGAAAGGAACTCATCGAGGTCACGCTGACATCACGGGAGAGAAATAAGTACACAGGAAATCGAAAGAAACGCCCTCCCTTACGGTTATGCAACCCGGAATTTTTTTATCACCTAGTTTCGCCTGGTAGAGTAGTTCCCGAGAGGAGCAGTGTTTCCAAACCTACAACCGTAGTGTTTCCAACACTGTATTGGTTGGTAGGTTGTTGATTGGGTGTTTTAAGTTCAACTGCACAGTATGACTACTCGGGACTGGACCTAGAGTTTAAAGTGGGATCCGAACCACTATGTGCCTCCTCCGAGACCCCTTGATTACAAGGCGACGACGCTACGAAAGACGAAACCTTCACGTAAATTTCTTCATTCGTGAGTTACATTTGGTTTACAGACTCACATTACAGGACATTCTTTTCCTGTATTGCATGCTTTCTGGAGCATTAATTTTTCCTTCTGCGGATAAAATGCTGTTATTATATTACATCTTATTTTTCGCAGATTCTCTGCCATTTATTTCTAATCGCAACAATGATCATGAATGATGACTCGTTGAAATTGGAAAAAGGACAGTCATAAAGGAACCATGGGGGCTAGATTCATATTATTTTATTATTACTATTATTATTATCTTTCTTTTTTTACTTTACTTTTGGCTAATCGCAACGATGAGGATTAGTGTTTGATAAAATTCATGAAGGAACACTCATAAGCAATCATACCCGGGCCGGGACTCCAACCCGGGAATTTCGGCAGCGAGATCAAAAGCCGACGGCTTACCACGCTCGGGCACAGCGACGTCCAATTATTATTAGTGATATTGGCTCAAGTAGTGTATTTTTCCACCATATTCTTTCATACAACCATCAGTCTCCTGATGAAAATTAAAATGTTAAAATACCTGCCTAAGTTTTTTTTTTAGCATGCAATATAAACCCCTACTGCACAAAGCCAAATTGTGGGAATACGAAACTGAACCAAGTTAAGGCAAAGGGGGACAATTAGAGACTCGCCGAGGTTTACACTCGATGGAAACACTGCACAAGGGAACACTGCACGACAGGCGGGCCGCTGCGAGAGCACGTCAAGTCCACAGCTGCCTCCCTCGTCCACTTAGCCGCCAATATAATTTATGACTGTTGATGGGAGCGAGGGACACCCAAACAAGTCCTCGGTCAATTTTCTTGCAATCTGAGAGTTAGGAAGGAAGCCCCCAGATGGAGCCAGAGAGAGAACTTGCCCTGAGATATCTGGAAGAAGTTCATGAAATTTAAATTTTGAGTTTGTACTGACATTTCTAGACTTTTGTTTTCGGTATTCAGAAAGTGCAGAAATCATTTACGGAAGTCGGAAACTAACTTTGACAATACACGCGACGGTATTTTCAATTCCTTTTCTTCTACAGTATATTTCGGCGCGTAAAATCATGCATCAAGGATACCATGAAGGAGAGCAGAGAAAGTGATCTCTGTATGTTTATCTTTTATAATAAGACCTCGATTCTTTTATAATAATAATGGACTCAAATATGAACTTGTCAACAATAAAGTATTATGAATTCAATTACAATTTTATGATTTGTAAAATAATAATATTAATATACGTAATATATATTTTCTTAACGACTAAAAGTCAAGACACGGAATCTTACTCACCCTCTCCTCCCTCCGCAGAAAAATCCTTCGGGTGCCCTAGGTCATCTGAGCAATGAAATGAATCAACTTTACTCCAATTTTTATGTGATAAATCAAATAATAATGTATTTATGGTTTTGGGTATTGTTCAAACCACATAGCCTAAATTACAGTTTACCAAAGTCTCCAACGGGGAGACAATATCGAACAGTAAGTCTCCGTCTCGTCTCGATTTTACAAATTTTGTCTGGTTCTAGGTCCTGTCTCTATTTTCAAGAGTTTTCTCATTATAATTTTGAATATTAAAATGTAACAAACTTGTACCAATCCCTTCGAGTTCTGAGATCTCGTGCGAATTTGGTTTAGGTTAATTTTTCAAATGCCACACATTCTGATTGACCAACTATCCAACGAGACGAGAGTGTCGAACAGTAAGTCTCGGTGTTTTCAGTCTTTAGAGAAGCACGTCTCAACTTTGGTCCCGTCTTGGAAGTCAAGGAAAAGTTCCCCGTGCATGTAGCACTGTGAAGAGGAGGCACATTTAGTGGATGTGGGCATTAGGGCCCCACATATTCTCGATATTTATTTATTTTTTAAAGTGTTCTTTTCTAATGAGTGTTCATCAAGAGTGGAAGAAACGTATTGCAAACCAATGGTAACCACGTAGAGGATATTATATGAATACATTGTTTCTTATCACAACATATTTATTTGTCCTATGTATTGCGGCGACTTTTGGCCCACCCTGTATATATATATATATATATATATATATATATATATATATATATATATATATCAGACACGTATCTAGAAATATGTTTCGGGGGTCCAACCCAGTGTCTCAGGAATAATAATATTTAATAGTAATGTTTAAATTGGAAAGGGTCTCAGGGCGTCCAACCCCCCCCCCCAACCCTAAATACGTCCTTCATGTTCTTCCAAGCCGTATGATCAAAATATAATCCTTGTCTTCCATTCAGTTCAGAGAAAATTAGAAGCAAAATATTTACGAAGAAATTTTACAGTTAATTGTTGGAGATGGTAAGGCAGATAGGATTGTAACGAATTCGAAGTTCCTGTCCACTGTGCGTTTGGTCCTGAAGTGGTAGACGCTCCCCCCCCCATCACCATGAAATATTTTGATGCAAACTTATAAAAATAACATGGATAATTTTCTTTTTAAGATTTTGCAATAATTTTGATTTTCTTCTTGTATAAATGAATATGTTGTCTCTAGAGAGAGGCAGACTCCAGAAGTCTGCAGTCTACTATATTCAATAATTTTAGTTTCTTAGTAATTTTAGTTTTATAACAATTTATGCGAAACTACTAAATGTTCCAATTTGGTCGGGACAGTTCACCATATTTACTCCCTCTTTTGACTTTTTTCGAACTGCAGTCTTCAGAAAATGTTCTCTTTTGTGGTTATTTCACATTCAGACATATTCTTCATTATAAGGATAATTCCATAGTTTTGTTGGATGTATTCAAGGTACGAATACATACAAAGAAGGAATAACAAAGAATGATGTCAGCCTGTGTGTGAATGTTGCATACATCTCTTGCTCTCTCTCTCTCTCTCTCTCTCTCTCTCTCTCTCTATTTAGGGCTGGTAACAGCATTAGGTAAAAAAGTATTTCTACAGTCATTGATAAGACTTTAAAATTACATCAAATTGGACTAGTAAGAAATGGAGCTGTAGCTGCGAAGGTTGTTGTCATTGTCACCCTAGCTAGGCCCCTGGATCATACGTAGAAATTACACCGACCTCTTATTTCTCGTACATTTCTCACCTCCCTTCGTCGGGAATAAAACATAGAATTTACAGGTTAATTTAATAGGAAATTAATGTCTTTAAATTTTGTCATTACTTGTACCTCCACCTAGTTATTTTTAATTTGCAATCGATGTTGCAGATGTGAACAATAACACACACTGCTTCAATGAAGACTGTCCTTCTATTAGACACGTTTCTTGAATACTATGTTCTCTTTTCATCGAATTCAACAGAAAAGAGTAGGTATATAAAATGTCTACAATGTCTAAGTATGCCAGCTACATCTAGGTAGGGGAGGGTGCAAATTTGGTACAGGGGTGCGAAAATCATTCTCGTCCTGGACGCTGAAATCTCTAGCTACAACTCTGATAAGGAAATATTTCCTTTCGAGAGACCATTAATAGATTTACACCATTATAGAAACATAACACAATAAATGTTTGAAAATTTAACTGAATCTTCATGATTTTGGCTTGATATCAAGGTAAATTTGCTGCAAATCAAATTTGCATGGATAAGAGACAGCTGTGAAGACGCTTGAAAAACTTCCCAACGTATATCGATGGTCTCTGTTGGTAGTTTACCGAATTCATAAAAGAACAATAAATTTTTATGTATTACAGACGATTTAGGGGTTAATTATGGCTTATTCACGAAGAAGCATTTTTAGAAAATTACGAGGTGTACTGGCAACATTGATTGGGTCAGAGGGCAGTATCAGGTAGGTGTGCCTGGCATCTGGTTATGATAGTCAGTGTCCAGATGAAAGAAAATATTTGAAATTTATTGTACAAAAGATAGGTAGGTTAGTTTTTCACACAAAAAAATTACATTATTTTTAAACCTTAGCAACTTTTTCCCCATACGGAATGTTCATGAACAGCAAAATTTTCTAGTTTAATGTTTAAAAAATATCCACGTGGACAAAGTTAATACCTAGTAGAAGATTCATGTCTCTATAATTATTTGTACAAAAGTAACGTACATTCAGTCTTGGTTGCTTGACTTTTTGGACACCTCGTAGAAGAAATTACCAGTATGTGTCTCATGGTTGCTACACCTTGTTAAATTATTTAGCTAATTGCAAAATATGACATTACGAACTTCTAAACTCTTCTAACACTGCAAGTGAAATGGGTTAGCCACAATTGGTAAAAATCCAAAATTTCAAGCCGGATTTTTATCGGATAGAAACCGTCCATTCAAAAAGCCGGCTTTACACACACACACATACGTGTAAACGTGGTCTTATAAGGCCCGAGTGAGTGTACATATGTTGTTGGAACCACTATAATTTGATAAATTAGCATAATCAAATTCATTTTAAAATGTCGAGACCATTCATGTGATTACAAATACCACCGTGGTTTTTGAAAATTATCATTTATGCAGTTTTCCTGACGAAAAAATGGTTACTATTCTTGTTGGAACCTGGTACCAATATCACCTGTCTAATTTACGTGTTGTAATTTTAATACAATTGAATCCGTTGTGGGTACCATTCAATATTGCAAAACCCGTCCAACCAATCACAATTCTTGTAGGTCACATGATTTCTTCCTGTGTGTAAGCAGCTACGTGCCATACCGAATTGGGCAATAGTTGTGAAACGCGCTTTACGGCGTCAATTGAGAGCGCGTAGCTTGCATGTATCTGTCTCGTCGGCGCAGAGCATTCGGAAGGGGAGGGGGAAAAAAAAGAAGAGTTCCTCTCGCGGCGGAGTAAGGAAGGGATTAACTGCGGCGCAGTCAGTGGCGTACTTAAGGAGTTTTTGCCCCACTGTGGAATTGAGAAAATAATTACATTTACCCTAATCGCTGAATCTAATTTTTACTTTGCATACTTTTTTGTGTTGTTTGAAGATTTCAGAAATCAAAGCAGGCTTGTGCGGCCTATCATGGCAACTGTGTGAAACGAAGCTCTTTATTGGAACGCTACCAAGCGAAACGCAATATGTAACAAGCGACAAGAGATACGTACCGCTTTGAATTGAACCCTCAGTAATCAATTCGACCTTTCGCATTGATGCGACAGGGCAAGCTGCACATGTCGCTTGCGGGTCGATGCATTAGGTTTTTCGAGCATGAGCGGTGAATTTCTTGCTTTAGATTGAAGTCGCCAGTGTTCGTGGGTGTCCGGAAGGGGGGCAAGGGGGGCCGTGCCCCCCCTGGAAAAGTCAAACAAATAATATATTTCACACATATAATTTCATTTCAGCCACAATAATAAGTGTTTTTTAATGCACGAACATGATAAATTCAAATGGAAACAATGTTTTTTGAGGGAACATTGGGGAAAATGTGGCTTATTTGCCCCCCTGGAAAAATACCTTCCTTGACCCTCCCTGAAAAAAAAACCTGCTGACGTCCATGCCAGTGTTGCCTGTCGGTTGTCGCCTGCCACTTGTCGCTTCGATCTGAAGTCTCCTTGAAGGGGTCAGGGGAAGAATTCTGACGGAGGCGACAAGCGACAGTGTGCTTCCACATCGATAAGAGACACGGGTCCCTTTTGGCTTGTAGACTAAAACATTCACCGCCCGTGCACGACAACAAGTGGAGGCGTTACGATGCACAACATTGATAAAGTAGCAAGTTTGAGTGACACAACCAAGCGACATGCAATATTTGCAGCTTACCGTGCTGTATCAGTTCGAAACGTAGCATTGATTACCGAGGCTTGTCGCTTGTCGCGTTACGCTTCGGTATGGAATCTGCTTAAACGGCAGGAGACTGGCGACATGGAGATTTTATACCAAAGCAACAAGCGACATTAGAAAATTCAATATAAGGCAAAACATTCACCGCGCATACGAGAACAAAAGTACGAAGCGACATGATGCACAGTATTAACAAAACTGGCAAATCAGAGCGACACGCAAGCTACAAGCGACACCTGCATCTTGTCGTGTCGCTTCTGTTCGAAAGGTTCAATTCATTACTGCTGGTTCGCTTCCAAGGGACAGGTGTTGGTTGTCGCTTTCGTGTGAAATCTCCCTTACAAAGCAAAAAAGCTGCAAACGACAGACGACAAGTGACAGGCGACAAGCGACACGGAGAATTCACACAGAAGCTACAAGCGGCAAGCGATACCAGCACAGTTAGTTTAAATTCAAACATTCACTGCGCATGAGCTAACAAGAGCACGGTATTGAGAAAATTGCCTAATCAGAGTGACACATGCAACTTGTCCTGTCGCTTTCTGAATGCTGGTTTGCAAGTTAAGCGTGTCACGTGCCTCTCGCCTCTGAAAGCTACACCAAGCCATTGTTTTATTCAATTCTCCTCAGGGAAGGAAGAGAATGCTTATACAAATACAGCCTCCGCAGATCATTTGCGAAGCCACTCATTATATTTGAAACTCTATTTTCTGTGCACACTCAGCGTGCACTGTAATCTACCGAAGTGGCCCTAACAATTTATTTGCTGGAACTAGGATCTCACTTTCTTCATCGTTGTGAAGGGTCACTCGCAATAGAATTGTTACGATTTTGTCTCTCTGCGTGAGAACAGAATTTGGAGACTATAGTCGACAAAAAATTACTTCTGTTGGAGTTATTAAGTTTGTGGAGGAGAGTGGTGCTTCAGATGGCTGTTCCATGTAGACTGTACATTTGAACAAAACGAGCAAAGGAAAAAGTCACTTATTTCATTTCTTTGTAAAATGAATTAAGTGTTAATTTACCAGAAGTCCAGTACAGTAAAACTATCCAAGTTTATAATGGTGTGAGTCTTAATCGACATTTTAATTAAACCTTTCTTCACAAACTGATTCAAAATTGAATAGGGCAGCGGTTCCCAAAGTGTGCTCCGCGGTGCCCCGGGGTGCGATATTTTCACTGAAATGCCACTTAGTTGTTAGTCTACAGATGGTTTTAGATATGATTGTTTCAAAAATTTGCTTATTTGGTCCTTTTTACATAAACAATGTTTCTGAATTTGAAATATGTGCTTATTTTTTAACTTAAGGCAAGCAACCTAACAACAGTAACTTAGCGTTGCAAGTTTTAGATAGGCCTATGCCTACAATCTAACTTGGGCGCCGCGGAAAAATTTTAAAATTACAAAGTTTGGGATCCCCTGAGATAGGGCATAATTGTAATACTCGTAATGAATGATTGACGTATAAACTTGATGTGAAGCGTACAGAAATATTTGTTTCGCGAATGGAGCGAACAATAAAACGTTTTATAAATCTCATTCCTTGCAACCACCCAATCACAGTAACTGTTGATCACCTGACCTCTACTTCCACGTCACCCATGAAGTTTGCTGGTGTATCTTTGCGTCCTAGCACAAGCATTTCGTTTTCGCGCCTTTTTTACCGGACGCCCGGTCCTTTCTTACTTCGGTAGGTCTTCTCGCAGTCAAGTAGGAGGGGTACGAGTTCCACCTAAGGCCTCCCCGATGGCCATGTCGACCTCCGTGGCGGACTGGTTAGCACGGCGCCCTACGACGCCAGGGGTTCCGGGTTCGAGTCCCGGGTAAGGCACGGGTATTTGTGTTTGTCCAAATAAGAAAAACTTAAAATTGAGAATAACCGAGAAATGAAAATCTTGAGAATATACTGAAAAACGGGGGATACTTCTGGTTAGGGGTATTCCTTAAAAAATGACGTAAAGGTTGCTTCGTCGCCTTGTAATCAGGGGGTCCCGAGTTCGATACTCGGTGGAGGAATTTCGTGGTTTGGATTCCACTTTAAACTGTAGGTCCAGTCCCGATTATCCTTACTGTGAATAAAGCGGACTTAAAGCACCAACTCAAACAAACGAGTTCCACTTGCAACAAAAGCAAGCATACAGTCAAGAAGTTTAAATATCGTATGTCTTCATGTCGTTACCCAGTCTGAAACGCAGGATAAAAAAAAACACGATTAAGAAAAAGAAATGAACCAATGTTCTCGAGGCCGAGTTGGGAGAAGTATATTATGGTAAATAATCATATTGTAGTCACGGACACTTCTGTGTTGTAGCAACACTATTGACTTTCAATGGAATCATTACTACCCAGAAGTGTCCGTGACTGTACAACCCTAAACTGATGTTGCGTCACATTTTGTTGGTATGTCGACTAAGAAACTCTCATAACATGTCGCAATAAAACAAGTGGCTTCACCAAACTGAGGTGGAGGCGAACAAACCATTATTCTGCACTGTTATCTCAAGAGTCCGATATTAGCAACAGAGGGAGACATTTCTTATTCACAAGAAATGTTTTCAATTCACTACTTATAAAAAGTATATGGTGTCGTCTTGGCAGAACGAACTGACCTGACTACAAAAGCACAAGAAGATAACTGTCTCGATTATTGCGATCATACGGTCTAGTTTTATTATTGTGTGTAGTTTTACCAACTAACCTTGAAAGAAACAGTTTGGTTCGACGTATACACGGAACATTTCCAACCAATGGCAGCACAAAACATGTCGCTACTAATACACAGCGACGTAGTGCAACAAGCCTACGAGCAGAAAATGAACAATCTCTATTTTATGGTGGTATTTTAAGACTTTAGATTTCAATGTCGTTGGAAAGGTGTAGAGTGCTTAACACAAAAAATACTAATAAATAATATGAATGTGAAACATGCAAGGGTAAAGTAAAGTGCATTACAGCGTTGCATGGATGTAGTTGTAAGAAGCCACATATTATATCTCACTTAATGTCCCACTATTTTGGAACATTTCTTGATTTAAGGCAGTTATTTGGAAAATATTGTCCGTCGACGAAGCTGCTATGCCTGCAGTCATCTGTAGAAGACAGAAAATCTCAGTCCGGATACGAGTGCATCAGCTCAATCTATGCCGTAAACTCGTTCCGACTTTTGTAATTGTTAATCGGCCCAGATTTGAAAGCACCACTGATGCAAGGCCTCTTGTTGAGTGAGCGTGTCATCCGTTTCGTTTCCTACCTACTAATTTATGATGGCGGGCCATCAGCAAAAAGTGCATAATTTTAAAGAGTGGGAAGTTGCATGAACGTTTACTATACAGGGTGTCGCAAAACTCTTTCAACAACGCTTGGGAGCTGGTAGAAATCATAAAAGCAAGTAACTTTTCCTATAAAGTTTAACCTCGAATGCGCTTATCCTGTACGTATGCAACCCAACACATCAAACGCTTGCTCTGACATAACTAGCAGGGGCGTGGCAGGGTTGCCACTAGCGTTCTTCGTTAAGAGATTGATTGATTGATTGATTTAGTTTATTTTACTTCGCGTTTTGTGCCTCTTGGCTAATTTGCGAAGATGGGGATGAGTGATGAAATGATGAATTTGATGAATGGACATTCACAAACAACCAAGCCCGACCGGGATTCGAACCCGGGACCCTTGGCATCGCAGCGCGATGTGCTAACCACTCGGCCACAGGGTCGGGTCCTCGTTAAGAGAGACGACTTAAAAAACAACAACTTGGGAGTCTTGCTTGAGCAAAATCCAAAACATTAATGATACTTGCGATGTTGTAAGAAGGATTCACATTTTTTATGAACTGACCAAAACAAATAATGGGCAGACTGAAATTCAAGATTACTCATTCTAAAATATCTCCATAATTGATTGATTGATTTGGTTTATTTTAATTCCCTTTTCTGCCACCTTTGGATAATCGCGAAGATGAGGATGATATGAAATAACAAATGACACCAATGTCTAGACCAGGATTTAAACCCGAGACACCTGGCGCCGTAGCGAGCTGTGCTAACCACATCACCACGGAGTGTTTCGTACGTCATGCAATATCAACAATTGCAAGGGACACGTGTTATAGGGGAAATCCACGAACGAACAAATGTATAGGGGTTAGAGCTGGCGCTCTCCCATTGTGGAAAGACCGCAAGGTGAAAGCAACGCGGTCCTGAAAACTCGCCCTTCTGGCGTATGACGTCATCTGAGATACACAAGGTGGGAAAGAAGTAAAGTTTGTTTAACAAAACAACAGTATTTCATGAACTTTAGAATATTTTGAGGGAATATTTAAGAAAGTATACATCTTCTGAAGTAAAAAATAAACAAACTAAAATATTTTTTGTATAGCATGATTTCTATCAGTTAGTTGTTAAACTTCCACCTTGCAGTGAAAAGTATTCTTTAATAATTAGGCTATCTGATTTCCATCAACCTAGCGTGCAGCATTCTTCTGTGCTTTTTATTGGGTCATATGTACAGGTAGATATCTCGGTGGTCGAGCGTGTTGAGTGGTATACTGGTAACCTACGTACCGAGGGATCCGGGTTCGATTCCCTGTGCCTGGTGTAAGGTGTGACTTTCGTGAAGGGTAGAAATTCCACGTGCCAAAGGACTGGGCCGCATTCTGCAGAATTACGAGGCTCTGGAGCCCAGACACACAGGCAGCATAATCCTTTGCTTTGTGTTGACATGTTTGCCCTGCGGACCACAGCAGTTCTAGTATTTGTCTCGATTGTAATCACTGGCGTAGGCAGAAGAGGGGGAGGCTTGAAGGGACTAGAACCACTCCGAAATTTTGAGAAAAATCAACATTTTCAAGTAAAGCAGTGAGAACTCGGTTGGAAAACCAAGTGAGTGCTAAATGCAATGGCCAATGTGCTGACGTGTTCATAATTTAAATAAATCAATCAAGTATGTTCAAGTTCTGGCCTGGGCATGAGTGTACCTTTGTAACTGTAACTCATAATTAACCTTTGTCGTCGCCAATAGTGGCTGAAAACATATGTAAATTAAAGAACACAAACACGCTGTTGCAATTCTGACCACCTCTCTTACATTGAAGCAATTTTTTAATCTTTTCTCCAGGCCAGTGCTTCTCAACACCGCTGTTATGTACTACCTGGTTAGTAGAGGTAGAATGAGAATGAAATACCGGCAGTTTCATTTTTAGTGTTTAGAAGAAAGTTACAAAATTCAGAACTAAATTATAATATTTAGAACTAATTTGTAATATTTGAAACTATATCAACTCTTTTGGTTTATGAATAATTTGTGTCTTATAAATATATGAATATTAATTTATGAATAATGAATAAAATACGCAAATAAAAAGGTTGATTTAGTTCTAAATATTATAATTTAGTTCTAAATATTGTAACTTAGTTCTAAACACTAAGAAAAAATCTGTCGATACCTCACTCTACGTCTTCTCTGGTTTTCTGGGGTAACACATACAAACACATACATAAGGAGAGAGGAAAACCCGTTTGTGCCTTATTTACTAAAGTTGCCTCTACGTTCAATAAGCTCTAGGTTTAGCCCCCCACCTCAAATGAAACCACAGGCATGCTGCTGTACCACTTTTTTCAAATTCGTAAGGCAAAAGTATTAGGAATTATCACTGCTTTCTGTAGCTTCAAATTATTTGGGGGGTGGAATCAAATTATTAAATTGGAATGCACTAGAGGGGTTGAAAGTGAAAAATAATTTTGCATGTGAAACAGTGTGAGTTGCGCAAGAAATTACAAGATATATAGCCTAGTCATTAATAATGTAAAACATTTTAAACGCTGATTTATAAAATTAGCAGGTAGATCTGCACATAAACCTTTATAATATATCAAATAAGCAATATTTGATCAAAATAAGAGTTATGAGACTGGAAACGGAATGAAGAGACAATCATTGAATTCAATATTTTGGAAAATTTTACCTTCTGTCTTTTAAACGTTCTACGAAATTTTCCTTCGTAGTAGCAATTTTCTTCTGAGTACAGGTTATCATGAGCAAGATATTTTGAATGAACTAACAATAACATCCAAAAAGTTTAAAATACTTTCTCCTCAGTCGATTTGATTATTGAGACAACTGTTATTTTCCGAGGTAAAATTAGTTTAAGTTTTCCATTAACTTTAAATTTTGAATCGAATTTTTCCAGTTTCTGAAATCTCTAACACCATATTTGAGGCTGGTTTAGGACTCCTATTTACATACTCCCACACAGAGTGAGAGAGGGAGCTGATATGCACTGCATGGTGCCTTCAGGTCGGCAGTTACGGCGAGATTTTCAACATATCAAGCAACAACTGTCACCATTGAATCTAGACTTGCAACTAATTATTTTGCTCACACTTTTTCATTTGTTCCCTTTTTTAATGAAATCAATAAATACTGTTCAATATTTACTTATGAATAGCAAGCGAAAGTTCATGTCATCTTACACAATGTTATTATTCTTAATTTAGAGCCAGTATATTTTCCTAAGTTTCTATATTCTTTCCGTAAAGTGAAACGGAAGTTTTCAGTACAGAAATAAATATATTGTTCGTCGTTGCCTTGTAAATTAGGGGTCCCAGGTTCGACGGGTTCGATACCAGGTGGAGGCACATAGTTGTTGGGATACCACTTTAAACTGTAGGTCGAGTCTCGATTGGCTTTACTGTGCATAAAACAGACTTTAAAACACCAAATCAATCAATATACTGTAAAATCAATAAATGTAAATCATATTCTTAGTTCTTAAATTCTTATTTATATTTTATTGCTCGAACAAATTAACATTGCTCAAACAATTACATTACATTTACATGTAAATGTAACGTAATCGTCTATTTCGAGTGTTATTGTCGATTTGTAGTACCTGAAAAGTTTCAAAAGATGAACAGAATAGTGTGTTAACTAACTGCTACGATCCTAGCTGTAGTTCAATACCAATTCAGGATAACAAAACTGTTGGAAAACAAACTTTGTATCGAAACTTTCCAGGATTTATCCATGCTCTTAAGCCGCGTTTACACCGGGGTTGCTCACACATGTTACCAGCAAATGTCGTTAATATTTCGAAAAACGCTTGTGAATTTCTTATCAACATCTCATGTTTTCAACAGATTTCCCGTGTTGGAAACAGAAATGTTGTTATCCACTAGAAGTCGCTACAGATCAAAGGGCACTTCCCCTACAATTAGCTCCTGTCCGCAGTGAAGGTTTCACCCAGAATCTTCGGTCTTATCTGTTTCGACAAAATGACACATGCTGCCACAGAGAGTACAACGTCCTCCACGGTCGGCATCTTGCAGCCAAAATGTAAACAAAAGTTATTAACAAAAGTAAAGTGAAAGTAGTGTTATGGCTACCAACATTTTGACAACATCTGTTGTTAACGGTGTTGGTAACAAAGAGGTCATAACGTTTGCAGGGAACATTCGGTGTAAACGCAGCTTTATCCATCCCGTCCCCCTTACTCCGTAACGGTTGCCATGTGTCAGGCACTCTTTATTCCTCGAACCCCTACGCATGCAGGATCTTCTGTGGCTAAAATTTATACACGCACGTTGCATAACTGCACTATCGTGGTTTTTGAGAAAAGAATTGTTGTAGAAAGGACGTTAAAATTCCCGTGATGAGAGTATTGATCGAGGCAGAAACTGTAGTTGAACCTGATACGCTTTGTTATGGTTAGGCCTAGTGGCCGTAGCGGTTAAAAAGTTGGGTGATTTGTTAATTACAAAGAAAAAATGTTTTTCCTACTTTTGTAAAGCGCCGAGATCATGCTTTTTTACTAGAAAATGTCTGTGTTCCTTGTAACTATTCTTTTCTATTCAAACTTACGTAGTTGTGGAGCAAAAAACTGTGCATGATGACTAATTGCGACTTAAATATAGGGAGAAATGCAGAGCTCATCCTCATATTCGCGATTAGTAAAAAGTGACAGAAAAGAAAAGTGAACTACACCAAAACAATCAATAATGTCCAATTACCATCCTTTTCTTCGTTATTTAGTTAACGATACGATACGCAGTCTCAAGGTCATGTTTCATGATGCCGGGGAAAAGATATTCAGCTTCTGAAATGTCACTTAAACACGTGGGTGATAGAATTCAAAACTATACGCTCCCCTATCCCTTCCCCTCACACACATATGCAAGCGCAGACTAATTTATTTGGGAGTGTTAAGAAGTGTTTCAGTAGCCTATCTGGACAATGTTACCTTAATTGTCATACGTTCATTTCCCCCTTTCACAGAAACCATTTTACCTTGTGGTTTATGGGTATGCATAATCATCTTAGCACAGGTTATTATTGCTATTATTGTGACGGTATTTATACTATTTATATGTAAAAAGTAAAGTAAAGTGTTCCCCTGTGCTTAGCACGACGCCATGGAGGCGTATAGGGGGTGTGGGGGTAACGCCCCACACTTTCTTGATCCGGTCGTGAGTGGGGGTGATGTGATCAGCACCACGCCCCTGACCGCCTTTACCCACCAGGTTTCCCCAGGTACCCATGTTATTCGACGCTGGGTGGGCGCCGGGGCCGCTTCCAACGTTAGCATGGTAGTCAGACGCGTTACCGACTGAGCCACCGCGCCGCCACTGAAAATCGAGTCCGAGACATCTTGATTACGGTGACTGCTATATCAGTTTTGCAACCCCCCCCCCCTCGCTGAGGAACTCATTAATGAGGCTATATATAAAACCAGTAGCGTAATTTCTCGTGCAGTTTGTAGTACGCTAAATATTTATAACATAAAGAAATCTAATTAGAATTCAGTAACACAATTGTTATGCAAGAAAAGCTGCATGCTATGTCGAATAAATTGAATAAGAAGAATATACAGTCGAAATTATCTTGTACTTCGCCAAAATGTGTGTCTTGGAGTCTGACCCTGAACTGTATTTATCAGACTAACGAGTATCTGGTGCCTGGGTTGTGTCGTCCATATAGGTTTGTGATTGTCACTTCATCAATCTGATCGTATTACCATTCACCCTCATCTTCGCAATTATCGGCAATGAATATTTGAAAGAAGCGCTGATCCAGAAACTGTCTGTTTTCATTTCTTCAGCTTTGGTTTCAAGTTTGGTCCTGAAAATTGGTTAACTCGGATTTGCGACCAGCCAAAGGGATGGCCTTTTTCCTCTGACCCATTTCTCTCAAGAACTTTAATAAATAGTCGGGCTGTTTGCTTTGCTTTATATCCAGTGTAAGCTTTATATCCAGTGTAAACTTACTTTTCTCGGGGGCCACATATCTTCGCTTACCTAGGAACCTTTGAATCCTTTATTAAATCTGTTTACAATTTTAAATCTCCTCTCCTTGCCTTCTTTCGTTTATATTTGAATTAAACTTTCAATTTTACTTCCAGGTTATTAGTTCTTACTAGTGTTGGGCAATATATAGTCACGATATTTTAGAACATATATCGTGTCAGCGATATATCGTTACGGCATTTGGCGATATACCACTTGCCTCCCCCCAATAAATCAAGATTACATTCTGATCTACCAGCAGCCTCTTACGGTTAACAACATTTTACTGTAGTATGCAATTTTAGACTAAATATTTGGTCAAAATTGCCTGTTTTACCCTCAATTTTGCAAAAAAATATTTCTTGCTTGCTTCGATTGTAATATAAACATTTCTACACGTCACATTATTTTGAAAGAATTTGCGACCTATTCAATTAAAATGTTTCCTATATAGCTATTTCTATTTTGGTTATTTTACGTCACCGATCTATTTCGTGGATGAATCCAGACAATGATGTGGAATGATAAAATGTTGAAGGTAGAATTACGATGTCCATGACACCATATTATCGAGTCTATTCTTTAGATTTAGCTATACTTTGTATAACAAGTATTAATGCAATCTTTCAAACCAGAATTTTGGTTATTGGGATCTCCGACGCTGTTTTTTCTTGCTTGTGGGCTAAGGGACGTCAAGGAAGGGGAGGGAGTGGGTGACGCCGTTTTTGGCTGATTCCAGGGTTGTCGCTTGAAAGTACGGAAAGGAGGGAGACTATGCCATTCCTGTTTTCTCTGTGTTGGTACTATTTGAGGGCAATTGACCTGAAAGGGAATGATTGTCTACAGTCGGATTAAACATTATGGAAACTCGAGTTTGAGCTCCAATCAAAAAATTAACCAGTAGAGCTACGTATTTAAATTTCGTCACGATTGGACCACAAGTTTTTTTTAATTACAGAATCTCAAAGAGAGTGTAGTTTGGAAAACACCAAAAAAGCGGCATTTTATTTGGTTCTCACGAGGATAAGAATTTGAAGGCATAATTGAAAAAAATAGTTATTATAGCTTAATTCACAATTCAATAACTTAACTGGCTAATTTTTAATTCGAGAGCAAACTCGAGTAGCCATAATTTTGAATTGGACGGTAGTTCGGCGGAATCTTTCTTTATTGTTTCATTTATGACGCAGTGTTTGTGCAAGAGATCGTGATGATTAGATATAATGAGATATCGCTGTTCGGGAACAGCACATGTTAACGGCTTGTAAAGCAATCGCCTGTTCTCTGTCCCCTTAGCACATTTTAAGTCTTAGCGCCTTTCAACTCATTCAGAAAAGTGTCATGATGTTTTAACTTGATATATAAATAGCAGATATTAACATACTAATTAGTTTAATAATTTAAATGAATAATAGAAATATGGGTACACATAACACGTACGCAAAATTAAAAAGTATTTAATAAATTGTGTTTCAACTCGGAGAGACTTGAATTCAATTTATCATCATAATTATTTTCTTTCTTTCACTTTCCGATCTCGGAATGTAGTCTTGAGGCTTGGGCCCCCTTCTTTCGCAGTGCGGTGTGTGCGAAGTCACCTATACCACTAACACTGCGTATATTTTTCGGGCGAAGAGAGACAGCATAGAATTGTTGCAGTAATCAGGTCATCTTATCATATTATGCCCTATAACTCCACAGTCCACACTCCCGTGATATTCAGTCATGGCGCAATGCACAGGGAACAGCTGTACTTTACTGCATAGACAGGTCCCTAGCTTCCCCCTTCCCTGCATTGAGGGAGCTGCTGCTATGCCACTGGTCACCTCTGAAACCTACTTTGTTCTTTTTTATGTCTTATATTTTGTTCAGTTATAAGCCCACGAAATGATTCCCTGTTCAAAAGGGACGTGGGGGGGGGAGTTATGGACTGTTAGGTTAATTTGTGCAGTTATGGACAGTACGAAGCTTTGTCGTTGGCCAGGCCACTGTTTTTTAGAAGTAATTTGTATTTGATATTTATTATTTATTTTACGTCTCTTTTCTTCCATTTTTGGCAATTCACGACGATGAATCTTGATTATGTTAAATGGATGAAGAGAGACTCGCAAAACTGCCTCGTTCAGGCTGACCGGACTCGAACCCGGAGTGTACGATCACCCAACGCACTCAACAACAGAGTCGAACTTTTATAAATGGGGGAATTCATCTTTTCGCACCATATTTCTCAGGAAATTACGTTACGACTATGCGTCAATCAGTGAGTGAAAATATGAATATATGTTAATAATAAGTTGAGATAGGATTATTTGTGTGTAAAATATTTGTGTTGACGTAAGAAAGTGAAGAGAAAAAGCTGTATAGTTTGATCGGGTGAACAGGCTCTTTCGTTGCAGCTGTAAGGGATTAAGGGATTAGCGAGCAACCGATAAGTAGGTCAGTGGTACAAACATTGTTCGAACGTCGATCTCTCCTTCTCAGGACGAAGCAGCTGAAATAGGCTGGAATAAAATACTTGAGTGATGCGGCAATGAACTTTCTTATGAGGGAGCAATAGAATGTAGTTGTTTTTTTTTATGTGGTACCATATAGGCAAAAGTAGAATAAAAAATTTGACATGTTGTATCATAATGTGGAGGAAAGTAAACGAACCATGAAAGAAATGAGCGTCCGGCTGGAAGATAAATTGGATAAGTTAGAAATTAAAGTATATTAATTGAAAGAGTAATGTAGTTTAATGTAGAAAGATAGGTCCAATGTTCCATTTGTAACATTTTGACTATCTACTCCGTCCGCAGTCAACCACCGGTCACAGGTCTTCTTGTACTGCATTTGACATGTTTAACTCAATGTAGTTCGGCGAAAAGAAAAAAAGAAGCAAGCACTTCTTATCGCTATCTTGCAGGAGGGCGAGGGACAGAGCAGAAACGTTTTTAATCCTCTTAGCTTCTTACAGAAGGCCTGATTTTCCTGCATTTACTTGGGCCTCTTCGATGGCGCAGTGGTAGCGTGGTCGCCTTGTAATCAAGGGGCCCCGAGTTCGATACCGGATGGAGACACACAGTATTTCGGGTTTAAACTTTAGGTCCAGTCCCGATTTGCTTTACTGTGCATAAAGTGGACTTAAAACACCAAATCAATCAATCCTGCATTTACTTGAAAGGCAAAAACGTATCAGCAGCAAAGGAAGTGAATTATCCGATGTATGATTAGACGTCGAACTCCACCTAAAAGAAGTAGATATAATGATTTTGATTTTGATGTTAGAGCTTGAGCAAGATGAGAAATTCACTGGCGCTGTTGCAAAATTGTCAACTGTAAGGGAGTTGCCAGAGCCTGCTTGACGCAATGAGCTCTTTACCATGTAATCCAAAATGTTCAGCATTTTTCAACGGATGGTCGTCACCTTTATTCAGTACTAAACAGTATAATCATGAAGCTTACGCATCGAAAGTAGAGATGTGATATTTATCGTTGTTGAAGCCTTTGTCGACGAAACATTGATGGAAACTGGCGACGTCTCGATACTCGGGTGAAGGCTGTACGGAAGGGAGGAAAAAAACAATTGACTGTCAGTAACAGACATATTTTGGATCCATCGCAAAACATTACTTAATGTGCCTTCAATGTAAAACACACGTAATTGTGAACTGAAATGCAAAACTTTTACTGCTACTAAGTTTCTTCACTGTATGTATGTTGTTTGTGTGTGATTTGATTTTGTTATTTTGCATCGCTTTGCTATCACTTTTGGCTAATCGCAACGATGAAGATGAGTGATGATACGATGAAATTACGAAATTGATGCAGGAACACTCACAAAGAAAACATATGTCGTTACCATTGGCGTCGTAAACTCTCCTAACCACTCCGTACGGAGGTCGGCATATCTGTGGATCTTTTTTACGTAAGTTTTTAAGTCCACTTTTATGCACAGATAGGTTAAACGGGACTGGACCTACAATTTTAAAATAAAATCCGAACCACTATGTCCCTTTACCGGATATCGAACATGGTATGTATATACCTATAGAGAGGAAAGTAGAATTGTAAAGGTAGAGTTTTGCAAAATAATGTGCAGATGAAACTTTCCATAAGTCACTTACGACAGATGTTTAAATATACAATTCAGCTGGAAATGGTGGACCAATAACTGGTTCATAATATTTCTACATTTGCGCACTTTTAATTTCAATTTGTCAAGTTTTGGGCTGGGTATGCAGTTCTGGTTTTGTTGTATCCACGGGATTTTCGTCCTTTGCTCCGCCTATCTGTCACAATTACAAGTATTATACATTCATTGGACAAACCATTCGTTATATTAATACTATGCACGTTCTCTCCAATAACCAAGTACGAAAGTTAACTTTTGCATTTCAAACCCCCTCAACCTTTGGCTCAGGGCGGTTAACAATTTGAAATAAGACATTCTTACTTTTGTTTGTTTGCTTGTCCTTGTAAATACAAGATTTAAAAAAATATTTGTAAAATAATAATAAATTTAAAAAAAACTGGGAACGAAATGTTCGATCACAGGCCAGTTTCATAAGTAAAGAGTCAAAGAAAGGCAAACGCTGTCTGGTAGCTATTGTCTTTGTTTTGATTCATAGTTCTTTACTTTGCTATCTCATTGTTGTTAACTTTAGCGAAAGGGAAAACTATTTCACTTTGCAAAAGAGCAATTCATAAATAATCTCTAATAATAATCGACATGTTATATCGCATGACTAATTTTTTTGTTAGACCTTGCTTGTAGCCTGGAGCGAAAATTAGATACCGGTCAAAATAATTCTTACGCACTACTCTGGCAGCCCGATGAATGGAAGAAGGTGAACGACTTGACGATTACTGCAGCAGGTAACACTCACTTGTGCAAGCAGTAGAATAACTCTGCCGTTGAAACCATTTGTACAGTCACTGGCACTTCTGGGTTGTAATTATCCAACTGAAAGTCAATGAAATCGTTACAACCCAGAACTGTTAGTGACTTGTCATGATGCAACAAAAGACAAGTACAAAGGCATGCTTTTCTAGGATTCGAACCCTGAAACGTTACCCTTGCGTTCTACACGTAAACAAAGACGGACTAGAAGTAAAATCTTGATCTAGCGTTTTTGTTTTTCAGACTGTCCAGTATTTGACGAAGAGAAACATACCTGTTTTAATTTTTTATTGAAGTTTGTTATGAGGAGAGCGTATAAGCAGCAGATCTTTGGCTGCGACTAATGCTAATTCCGTGTTAAAGAAAGGAACATACTAGTATTAAATTCTGTGAAGTTAGGTATTTTTTTCGTGTTAGTGTAGTATTTTTTTTGTCCCTAAGTAACTTGGAGTTATGAATTATAATTTGGCTGTTATATCTGTAGGGCCTCCCCGATGGTGTAGGAGGAACGTCCTTGCCTTGTAATCAAGGGTCCTGTGTTCGATGGAGACACATTGTGTTATGATTTAACTTTAAATTGTAGGTCCACAATGACTAGCCTATTTATATATAAAGTGGGTTTGAAATAAAGCTCAAGTCAATTTAACTCACCTGATTCATCTAACCTATTAAGCACAAAACATTAACAACATTTAGGACAGCTGTATTATTCGTAAATCCTCGTAACTTCTTCTTCTCTTAAATTTTACAATTATTTTACACTTCTTCTTACAATCCAGTAATATAGTATTTTTCCCAGTGCTGACATTTTTCTGTACATATATTAATAGTGGACAAAGAACGCTGCCACTATATAATCAAGCTTTGTAAGCAAGTGGTCCCAGATTGGATGTCAGGTGGAGGCACATAGTCCGGATCCCATCCAGTCCCGATTAGTTTATCTTTTTAAAAAGCGGACTTGCAACAAATCTTTAGCTCTTTACCTGAGCAGTAAGTTGTTGATCTGAAATAATTCTACACACGTTTATGTAGTTTATTTATTTGTATTAACATCATTAGAATTAAATGCAAAATTAACATTAAAAGTTTTCCTTCTAAATGCTTTGAATTCAAAGCTTTATTCTTCCATAGCATTTGAGCTTAGTAGTAGGAATAATAGTTAGTGGATGTTGCTATTTAATATTCGCAATTAATTTGTATGTACTTATAACTAATTTGCACTTGTTTTAATTAATTTGCACGTACTTAGAATTCATTTGCATGTACTTAGAGTATTTTACATTTATGTATTTGCATGTTTATAACTTTTATCAATATATAATTATTTATTTTATGAAAAATATGTATATAGAAGGTAATTAGAGGTACTAAACGCTATGCATATGGTTTTATATTCATTACTGCAAAGTATGTAATGTATAAATCGATAATAATTAATGTTTATAATATTGAAAATAAGTTTTCTATGGTTTATGAACCGCTATGAACGGTGGTAATGGTACGAAAGAAGACGGTCCCGGTACTCGAACCCGCGATATGTAATATTATTAATTAGTACTATGTAATAATGTATGTTATTATGGTATGAAACACGGTGGTCTCAGACGTTAGACAGAATACTGTCTCCGAATCTCGACTCCGCTCTGATGCCAGACAGAGAGAATGAATTAATATTCAGCGCAGGTAGAGGAGAAAGGAATTTGGGGAGTGTGCGTTCAAGGTCAAATGACGTCACAACGTCAGAACAAAGAAGGAATCTGATTCACCAATCAGAGATCGCGTAGGTAGGTTTTCAGAACCGGTTTTTTCAAGGTTAACCAGTACGCAAGAACAGGGGAAAGATATGCAATACTGTAGGGCAGAGGAGGGATTGAACCAGACAACAAAGGATGTCTGGAAATGCGCAGCAAGGGTCAAATCTCTGAAGCTATGCGTCGCTTGTAGAACTGGTTTCCGCCACCAATTAATATTCCGCTCAGGGTTGCCCCAACGCACAGGCCGCTTTAGCGCAGGTTTTTTTTTATCTGTACTATGAAGAAGGGAGAGATATTAGGGACGGGGCCTACAGTTTTCACCATTTGCTTTTATCACGGGGTAACGAACCTAGGACCCTTTGATTATTGATTTAGGTAGTAAATGTATGTTACTGTGTGCTATTTAACTTAATTTTGAGTTTATTTTTTACCAAACTTTGACTTTATGTCAAACATTTTCACAGCTTATCCTTATTTTTACAAAATAACACTATTTATACTATTCAGGCAACATTTTTTATTAATTTTGGATTCACAAAGACATTTTTTTCAACTTTTAACTTATTATTTTACAATTTTATGTTAATTTTTACCAAAATAACACTATTTATACTATTCAGGCAACATTTTTTCATTAAATTTTGGATTCACAAAGACATTTTTTCAACTTTTAACTTATTATTTTACAACTTTATGTTGTAGCAGCAGATTTCTTGGATGACGTGGAAGTAGAGGTCAGGTGACCAACAGTTATCGTGATTGGGTGGTTACAAAGGATGAGATTTAGAAAACGTTTTCTTCTTCGCTCCACTCGCGAAACAAACATTTCTGTAAACTTCACATCAAGTTTATACTCTCTACTTTCATTAGATATTTATTAAATTATGCACTATTCAATTAATATTGAATTTGTTTGAGATGAAAGATTCTCTTGAAATTTCCATTAAGAGACACGATTTTATTCTTGTAAATTTACTGTACTGGATCTCTGAGAAATTAACACTATCAAAAGGTAAAGTGCTCCCCTGTGCTTAGCACCACGCCATGAAGGCGTATAGGGGGTGTGGGGGTAACTCCCCACACTTTCTTGATCCGGTCGTGAGTGCGGGTGATGTGATCAGTATCATGCCCCTGTCCCCTGTCATTCGACGCTGGGTGTGCGCCGGGGCCGCTTCCAACGTTAGAAAAGTTCCCGGATTTGAACCGGCCGGGGATCGAACCCGGGATCTTGAGCATGGTAGTCAGACGCGTTACCGACTGAGCCACCGCGGCCTTCTAAAATTAACACTATCGTCATTTTAAAAAGGAATGAAATAAGTGACTTTTTCCTTCGCTCTCTTTGTTGAAATATAGTATATTCGCAAAAGCCACGTGATGCGACCTCCTCCTCCCCCAAGCAAATAATTCCAACAGAGGTAAAATTTTAGTTAAGTGGGGAAGTGGTTATCACATCGCGCTGCGATGCCAAGGGTCCAGGGTTGGAATCCCACTCGGGCTTGGTTGTTTGTGAATGTCCATTCATCAATTTCATCATATCGTCACTCATCTCCATCTTTGCAAATTAGCCAAGAGGCACAAAACGCGTAGTAAAATAAACTAAATCAATCAATCAATCACATCGCGCTACTACGCCGGGGGTCTCGGGTTCTAATCCCGGCCTGGGCATGATGTTTGTGAATGTCCATTCATTAATTTCATCATGTCATCACTCATCTCCATCTTCGCAAAGTAGCCAAAAGTGGTACAAAAAGCGAAGTAAAATAAAGCAAATCAATCAATCAATCTATTGTATTGTATTGACTGAAGGGTATCCTAAATCTGATCACGCCCAGGGCGCAAGGATCTTAACAGCTGTATTGTGACTGACATTTTAGAACGTTGAAAAAGGTGAAAACTTAGTTTCAGCAATATTTTTTTAGGGTCGCTTCAGTAGATTATAGTGCACACTGAGTGTGCACAGAAAATATGTAGTGAGTGGCTTTGCAAAAGTTCTGCGGATACTGCCTTTGCGTAAGCATTTTCTTCCTTTCCTTAGGTGAAGACAATACAATAATACCTTAATGTAGCTTCGAGAGGAAAGAAACACGCGATAAGAGAAGCTGCCTGTGTCGCTTGTCGCTCGCGTATTGCTCGAATTGGGCTTTTATAATCCTGTTGTCTCAGTCCGTTGTTCGCAGTGAATGTTTAGTTTTAGAGAGATTTCACACCTTGTGACAAACGACAGACGACAAGCGACACGAGTCGCTTGGAAACGAACCCCCAGTAATCAAGTGAACCTTTCCAACAGAAGCGACAGAACAAACCGCACGTGCCGCTTGAAGCTTGTGTGTCGCTCAAACTGGCCCGTTTTCTCAATACCGTCCATGGTGGTGTCGCTTGTCGCTTACAGCTTCTGTGTGAATTCTCCATATCGCTTGTCGCCTGTCCAGCTTCTCGCTTTGTAAGGGAAATTTCACACTGAAGCGACAAACGACACGTAACAGGCGACAAACGATTAACCACTTTTGGTTAATCGCGGCGATGAGTGATGATCACATGAAATTGATGAAAGGGCAGTCACAAAGAATATCCATGCCCACGAGTGACTCGAACTCGGGAACTTTAATGACGGGATCCAAAATCAAACACTTAACGCACTTGACAACATTGGCCATCGAGCTGGCACGAGTTTCTTTGTAATTCATCCACAAAGGGAGGAGGAAGTTAATCTTTTATTGATGGATTACGTTTTCCCACGACATTAGATTTTATCCTTTTACAATGTCTAGAAGACATATTTCAATTTTTCAAAAATAAAATATATCTGAGTTACGGTTTTCTAAACACAAATCACTTCAGGTAGAATATTTCTGCAGTTTTCCCATAGTTTGTGGACAGTGAATTACGTGGGAAATGTTGATTTGAACAGAGTGTCCACACTCATCTTGCTTACGGTCCCATCAAATTTATCATTTCATCATTCATTTTTAATGTTGCGGTTACCATAAAGACGTAGAAAGCGACGTCAAATATCAACAGCTGCATCCTACATATACTAGACATATATAAATTATTATGAACACGCCATTATAAATAACGAACATCTGTGGAAATTTGAAGGTATGAAGGATAATAAGTGTTGGTGGCGTAGCGAAATATTTCATACGTAAAATTGCATTTATTTTCCCACAAGCAACTTTAGATTTCAATGTAGCGTGATTACTTTTCGATATTTGATACTTGATGATAGTCATGATTATTTTTGCTTGATTTGTATAACGCAATTTATTGTTATTACGTGCTGTAAACTTCTTCATATTATTGCCTAGGTCTTATTCCTTGCTTTTTGCTTAATACCCTACTGTAAATGGTTGATAGAACCAAGATATGTAGGATTAAGACTCGCATGCCTCTTGTTCACGTCAGAGCTTGTAGCGGCTCCTGGCCAATGAGAGATCGCTGTGTATCGGAATGCTCTTTCTATAATACTCTATAATCCTTGGTCACAGTATTCCAGCTCCATCTGGCAAGGCCGCGCCCAAAACTCGTTGTCTTTTGCCGAACTTTCTGTTTAAATGTGTGCATTCAAAGTAAAAATATAAAGAAACAACATACAAATATTTACGCAGGGATATTAGCATTGATACTCGTCTATGCGTATAATACATTTTCCTATATACAAGACAACAGAGAGAACAATGAATGTACCTTTGGTAATGGTCCCCACCAGGAAACTTTGGGGAAGGAAAAAACCTTGAGTTGAAGATAGCGATTTCTTTCCTTTATGACAGTGGCATAGCAGCCGCCCCCGCGATGGTGGTCTCTAAGCTCCTGAGATTTTATACAGTGTCGGTTTTTTTTTTAAAAAAATACGAAATAGACAAAATGCACGTCAACAATGACAAAATTTGAACTCGAAATTCACTGATGTGGGCACTAAATAGATCCGGTCTATGTTTTCTTGTCGGTGAACGCCGCTCGGGATCAAGTGATGATAAAATTTGCTTACTGCATCAAACTTAACACTCCTAAGTAACTAGCAGGTATATATTTTTTACAATTATAATTCTAATACTGCCTACGTTGTTAGGTTAGGAGGGCAAGTTTAAGGCTCTTAGGCCTTAGCAGCCAATTTTCGCGACGTGTGCACGTTGCGTTACATTATCTTCTCCCATCTCTCTTATCACTACTGTGTGCCTGTTATTTGACATTCTGATATTGTGTTCGGTTTTCTTAGAGCTTTTCTTTCAATCCTCGCTTTTTGTTGCATACAACAATGTGCATAATATTCACAATGATGGACAACTTGCCTACTGCTGCATTTGGAAACTGGAAGTAACAAAATTAAAGTAATTGAATAAATCTAATTTTGTGTTGGTATAATTGTTAGTTATTTTCGCTTGTTCATCCCTAATCTTCGCGGAGTCTTGTCCAGACTTCGAGGTGCCAAGCGTTCTTCTCATGCCTGCTTCCCTCTGAAGCTCAGTAGTAGGAATAATAGTTAGTGGATGTTGCTATTTAATATTCGCAATTAATTTGTATGTACTTATAACTAATTTGCACTTGTTTTAATTAATTTGCACGTACTTAGAATTCATTTGCATGTACTTAGAGTATTTTACATTTATGTATTTGCATGTTTATAACTTTTATCAAAATATAATTATTTATTTTATGAAAAATATGTATATAGAAGGTAATTAGAGGTACTAAACGCTATGCATATGGTTTTATATTCATTACTGCAAAGTATGTAATGTATAAATCGATAATAATTAATGTTTATAATATTGAAAATAAGTTTTCTATGGTTTATGAACCGCTATGAACGGTGGTAATGGTACGAAAGAAGACGGTCCCGGTACTCGAACCCGCGATATGTAATATTATTAATTAGTACTATGTAATAATGTATGTTATTATGGTATGAAACACGGTGGTCTCAGACGTTAGACAGAATACTGTCTCCGAATCTCGACTCCGCTCTGATGCCAGACAGAGAGAATGAATTAATATTCAGCGCAGGTAGAGGAGAAAGGAATTTGGGGAGTGTGCGTTCAAGGTCAAATGACGTCACAACGTCAGAACAAAGAAGGAATCTGATTCACCAATCAGAGATCGCGTAGGTAGGTTTTCAGAACCGGTTTTTTCAAGGTTAACCAGTACGCAAGAACAGGGGAAAGATATGCAATACTGTAGGGCAGAGGAGGGATTGAACCAGACAACAAAGGATGTCTGGAAATGCGCAGCAAGGGTCAAATCTCTGAAGCTATGCGTCGCTTGTAGAACTGGTTTCCGCCACCAATTAATATTCCGCTCAGGGTTGCCCCAACGCACAGGCCGCTTTAGCGCAGGTTTTTTTTTATCTGTACTATGAAGAAGGGAGAGATATTAGGGACGGGGCCTACAGTTTTCACCATTTGCTTTTATCACGGGGTAACGAACCTAGGACCCTTTGATTATTGATTTAGGTAGTAAATGTATGTTACTGTGTGCTATTTAACTTAATTTTGAGTTTATTTTTTACCAAACTTTGACTTTATGTCAAACATTTTCACAGCTTATCCTTATTTTTACAAAATAACACTATTTATACTATTCAGGCAACATTTTTTATTAATATTGGATTCACAAAGACATTTTTTTCAACTTTTAACTTATTATTTTACAATTTTATGTTAATTTTTACCAAAATAACACTATTTATACTATTCAGGCAACATTTTTTCATTAAATTTTGGATTCACAAAGACATTTTTTCAACTTTTAACTTATTATTTTACAACTTTATGTTAATTTTTACCAAAATAACACTATTTATACTATTCAGGCAACATTTTTTCATTAAATTTTGGATTCACAAAGACATTTTTTTCAACTTTTAACTTATTATTTTACAACTTTATGTTAATTTTTACCAAAATAACACTATTTATACTATTCAGGCAACATTTTTTCATTAAATTTTGGATTCACAAAGTCATTTTTTTCAACTTTTAACTTATTATTTTACAACTTTATGTTAATTTTTACCAAAATAACACTATTTATACTATTCAGGCAACATTTTTTATTAAATTTTGGATTCACAAAGACATTTTTTACAACTTTTTAATTTATTATTTTACAATTTTATACCTATTTTTACCAAAATAACACTATTTATACTATTCAGGAAAGACTTTTAGTTATATCTTCGACACACACAGTGTGTTTTTCAACTTCTATCTGTTTATTTCACAAGTTTAGGCTTATTATTACCAAAATAACACAATTCAATCTGTTCAGGAAAGACTTGTAGTTACATTTTCGACACACAAAGTGTGTGTTCTCAACTTCTATTTGTTTATTTCACAAGTTTAGGCTTATTATTACTCAAATAACACAATTTCATCTATTCAGGATATTTTGTATTTACAAAGAGATTTTTTCAACTTTTAATTTATTATTTACAAGTTTATGTCTATTTTTTACTCAAATAACACAATTCTATCTGTTCAGGAAAGATTTTTAGTTATATTTTCGACACACAAATTGTGAGTTTTCAATTTTTATCTGTTTATTTCACAAGTTTAGCCTAATATTTACTCAAATAACACGATTTGAACGTGTTTTTTTTATTACATTTTGGACACACACACACACACACACACACACACACACAGATATATTTTCCAAGTTTACAGGATTATTCTCTAAGTTTACTCAAATAACACATTTTAAATGTGTTTTGAATTAAACTTAGTACACACGAAGTGTGTTTCGTCAATTCAAGAAAGTTTTCAATTATATTTTGGATGCAAAAGTATGTTTTGTCAAGTTCTACCCTTTTATTTTACAAGTTTAGCCTTATTATTACTCAAATAACCAATTTCATCTATTCAGACAACATTTTGTTTGTTATATTTTACTCACAAAGACATTTTATCAATTTTTAATTTATTATTTCACAAGTTTAAGTAATTTTTTATTCTAATAACACAATTTTAACTATTCAGGCAACATTTTTGTTGCAATTTGGACTTACAAAGAGATTTTTTTAAATCTTTGTATTAAATTTTCTATTTATTGCGTTTTGTATTTCACATTCGATATTACAAAGTTCTAAGGTGTGTATAATATTTCAAACTATTTTCAGGGTGTATTTGTTAATGCATTTGGATAATAACTATTAGGTTTTTGGATGAACTAATGTTAAGAATATTTCAACCAATCAGAAAATGTGTTGTTTTTATTTCCACCAATCAGAAAACGCGTCGGTTTTATTTCATCCAATTAGAAAACGCGTTGATTTTATTTCAACCAATCAGAGAAGGCGTCAGTTTTGCTTATGAGGTATAAAAACTGCGTAAAAGCAAGCAGAAGCTATTTTGAGAAGTATTTGTGAAGCATTGTGTCAGAGAAGACATCAAGTTGTGATTATTGGCCGTGAGTTTCAGACAAAGAACTCAAGAGAAGCTATAATTAAGGTAAATGATTTTTATTATGTAGTGTGTTTTTAAATAATATGTAAATGCAAATATTGAAACGAGGAAAACGTCAATGCAAACCAAAAAGAATATGCGTAATGTGAACAAGTACTACAACTATATTTCTATTTTTCAGGTGCTTCTAATTTTGTATGTCTAACTGAAAGGGACCATTAGTGAAAGATGGCGTCTTCAACCTCCACAAACAAGGCTAACCACACTGCGGTGAGTACCTCGAAAGAGATTTTACCATTGGAATGTATATTTCTCCACTAGTTTTTTGAAATAATATATAAATCCAGAAAACAAAGAAACGAAAAAAGTAAATACAGAAATGAATATGCGTAATATAAACAAGTACTACAACTATGTTTCTATTTTTCAGGTGTTCTTATTTGTGTACCTGTGAGTGGAAGGATCTATTACTGGAAATAATGTCAACAAAGTAACCGACAAGGACATGAGTCAAATAATTGCATCATGTCCATGTTTTTCCAATTATATCTATAAGGATTGTGTGTTGGAGACTTTGAAGAGGTATACACCTGGCAAGTATATTATATGCTGGGGATGTTATTCTAAACAAGGCAACCAACTAGCCCACGATTGTGTAGTTAACCATTTCTACGAGTGTGAGTGCGTATGCTGTAAAGATGAAGATTTACTCTCTGAACGTTATTTTATTTGCCAAGGAGAACGCTGTTTGAATAAATGCCAACGATGTGTTAAGTGGATGTGCGAGAGAATCCAGTATTATTTACAGGATTTGGATAACACATAACATATTTTTGATTTTTATATTACTAACCATGAGGATGTTGCGGATGCTTTGACGGCACACGAGGTACAGACAGAATACAAAGCTTTTTATAGTGTGTTATGTGAAATTTCAAACAATATCGAACTAGTGAAAACTCTTATAGATCCTATACGCTCAGCAGAGCTTACTTATGGTAGCACAGGATTTTTGTGAGAGTTGAATAAAGAGAGACTGACTAATAACACCGAAAATGGTGCAATACATTATTGATGTACAAGGATTTATTTATAACAGAAAATTTATATTGCGTGAGATTTGTGCGAGTTCTACAAATTTGGACACTGTGTATTATGCGCTTGTGAGTGTTCCCGATTATTTCAAAGAGAACAAAGAATCGCGCTGGGTTAAAGACAATCTCCATGCATTAATGTATGACATTCCTTGTGGATGTGAAATATACTATGTCCGGAGGGCAGTTAGGAACTTGAACTGTCAAGGTGGTACATTTTTCTGCAAAGGAAAATCCCAAATTATCAAAGATTTGTTTAATATTGATAACATTGTTGATTTACAAACTGTAAACTGTCCATCCCTTAAGAATTTGTATATGTTTCAAGGAGGATTGTGCAAGTATCATTCTGATACTTCTCCCCCAGCTGAACAAGGTTGCGCATTCAGAAATGTTCAAAGACTTGTATGTTGGTACAATAGTAAAAATATTAATGTGTAATGTATTTTAGTGCAAATAATAAAGATTTGTGAAAAAGAAATGTTTTCTATGTTGTTATTTAGTTTTAAAGCCTTTATTCAAGGTATTTTCAAGTATTACTGGTTTTTTGGCTACATCAACACATGGGTTATTTCCATTTGGTTTATTATACGAGGCTACAATCACTATATGTCTATGAGGACTAAAATCCACTGATTGAATCTTAAAGCTTAGGCTTACTATGTATATTGATTAAACACAGGACAACACGAATCTTACAGAGGATTGTAGGAGGCATAGGCCCACACGCCAGAGCCTTATTAGCCTGCAAGAACAACTTGTATGTTGAATTGTTTGTATGTTTAGCAATAATATTTATAAAGTTTAAATCATTTTCATTAGATTACATATATATTTTGGATTCAAATAAAACACTCAAGTTAAGTTTTTTAAGTTTATTTTTATTTAATATAGAATATATCAAATTTACATATATGAAAAGTACTCTACTAAAGAGCAAAAGTCACATAGGGATTACGATTTAGCCGATGCTGAAATTCTTCAATGAGGGATTTGTAGTAAGAGAGAAATTTTTGCCACTGTTTAAAGTTGAGGGTGACTCCACCAGAGATGCTGGTGGTTTCCACTTTTATATTTTCTCCACTGCCCTCGAAGGTGAAGTAAAGTTCTCCTATAATGTTTATAGATCTGAATCTGTCTTTTTGTGTGGGGAATCTGTTTTTGTAAGTGTCGAAGATCACATCTGATTTGTAGACGCATGATGGGTACTCTTCTTTATTTAGGACAATGTATTTTTTTTTTCATGTTTCAAAATCAATTCAGTGTCTGCGAAAGTACCTCGAATAATGATATTTATGTTGGGATCGATGATGAATCTGGTTTCTGGTTATATGTTGTTCATTTGGTGGGTGCCTCTGGTAAACTGCATTTTGGTTTGGTATCAATAAAAAGTTTTAAAAATATGCAACTAGTGCTACAAAAGGAACGGAAATTATCGACAATTTCTGGATTATAACTAAAATTCAGTTTGCCTTTTACATATCCAATATTTACAGACCAACACTAACTAGACTTCGATTTATATAAATGTAGCAGGAACTATATTTCTGAGAATCAAACAATATTAGGATTATATGTTAAACTTATACAAAACCAGATTATTCTATGTAAGTATATTTATATTGACTGGATTATTTAACAGATCAAACAGAAAGAAGGCAAAATCCACTAAACGTAGGTGATTGCATGAAAATAACTAGGTCAAGGAGTGACCAACAGTGAGCTGAGGTTATATATAGAGGGTCGCTCTTCATAATTCTTACCTTCGCTGGATCGGCGAAGGAACGCACTTGTGGGCGGTAGAACCTGAATGGGCTCCACCAAGACATCGGAGACTCGAAGTAGATGTCTTGGTGGATGAACCCAAGTAGGGTCATAGGCGCTAGGGTCAATTTGGTAATTTCTTCTTGTATGAGGAACCAATTTGGCCAACTCCCCAAATTAACTTACATTGCTTATAACTAATTAAATTTGAAGAAAAATTATAATCTCTTAGACTGTAAACATATTTTATATTTAGGCTGCACAAGATCCAATGATAATTTTTTTTTATTTTTATATTTTTAATTTTATCATTGGATCTTGTGCAGCCTAAATATAAAATATGTTTACAGTCTAAGAGATTATAATTTTTCTTCAAATTTAATTAGTTATAAGCAATGTAAGTTAATTTGGGGAGTTGGCCAAATTGGTTCCTCATACAAGAAGAAATTACCAAATTGACCCTAGCGCCTATGACCCTACTTGGGTTCATCCACCAAGACATCTACTTCGAGTCTCCGATGTCTTGGTGGAGCCCATTCAGGTTCTACCGCCCACAAGTGCGTTCCTTCGCCGATCCAGCGAAGGTAAGAATTATGAAGAGCGACCCTCTATATATAACCTCAGCTCACTGTTGGTCACTCCTTGACCTAGTTATTTTCATGCAATCACCTACGTTTAGTGGATTTTGCCTTCTTTCTGTTTGATCTGTTAAATAATCCAGTCAATATAAATATACTTACA
The DNA here is from genome assembly GCF_977018435.1 of Lepisma saccharinum. Taxonomy (NCBI): domain Eukaryota; kingdom Metazoa; phylum Arthropoda; class Insecta; order Zygentoma; family Lepismatidae; genus Lepisma; species Lepisma saccharinum. The sequence continues at coordinate 119,967,706 of NC_139230.1, forward strand.
TAGAATAATCTGGTTTTGTATAAGTTTAACATATAATCCTAATATTGTTTGATTCTCAGAAATATAGTTCCTGCTACATTTATATAAATCGAAGTCTAGTTAGTGTTGGTCTGTAAATATTGGATATGTAAAAGGCAAACTGAATTTTAGTTATAATCCAGAAATTGTCGATAATTTCCGTTCCTTTTGTAGCACTAGTTGCACATTTTTAAAACTTTTTATTGATACCAAACCAAAATGCAGTTTATCAGAGGCACCCACCAAATGAACAACATATAACCAGAAACCAGATTCATCATCGATCCCAACATAAATATCATTATTCGAGGTACTTTCGCAGACACTGAATTGATTTTGAAACATGAAAAAAATACATTATCCTAAATAAAGAAGAGTACCCATCATGCGTCTACAAATCAGATGAGATCTTCGACACTTACAAAAACAGATTCCCCACACAAAAAGACAGATTCAGATCTATAAACATTATAGGAGAACTTTACTTCACCTTCGAGGGCAGTGGAGAAAATATAAAAATGGAAACCACCAGCATCTCTGGTGGAGTCACCCTCAACTTTAAACAGTGGCAAAAATTTCTCTCTTACTACAAATCCCTCATTGAAGAATTTCAGCATCGGCTAAATCGTAATCCCTATGTGACTTTTGCTCTTTGGTAGAGTACTTTTCATATATGTAAATTTGATATATTTGTATATTAAATAAAAATAAACTTAAAAAAACTTAACTTGAGTGTTTTATTTGAATCCAAAATATATATGTAATCTAATGAAAATGATTTAAACTTTATAAATATTATTGCTAAACATACAAACAATTCAACATACAAGTTGTTCTTGCAGGCTAATAAGGCTCTGGCGTGTGGGCCTATGCCTCCTACAATCCTCTGTAAGATTCGTGTTGTCCTGTGTTTAATCAATATACATAGTAAGCCTAAGCTTTAAGATTCAATCAGTGGATTTTAGTCCTCATAGACATATAGTGATTTCAGCCTCGTATAATAAACCAAATGGAAATAACCCATGTGTTGATGTAGCCAAAAAACCAGTAATACTTGAAAATACCTTGAATAAAGGCTTTAAAACTAAATAACAACATAGAAAACATTTCTTTTTCACAAATCTTTATTATTTGCACTAAAATACATTACACATTAATATTTTTATTATTGTACCAATATACAAGTCTTTGAACATTTCTGAATGCGCAACCTTGTTCAGCTGGGGGAGAAGTATCAGAATGATACTTGCACAATCCTCCTTGAAACATATACAAATTCTTAAGGGATGGACAGTTTACAGTTTGTAAATCAACAATGTTATCAATATTAAACAAATCTTTGATAATTTGGGATTTTCCTTTGCAGAAAAATGTACCACCTTGACAGTTCAAGTTCCTAACTGCCCTCCGGACATAGTATATTTCACATCCACAAGGAATGTCATACATTAATGCATGGAGATTGTCTTTAACCCAGCGCGATTCTTTGTTCTCTTTGAAATAATCGGGAACACTCACAAGCGCATAATACACAGTGTCCAAATTTGTAGAACTCACACAAATCTCACGCAATATAAATTTTCTGTTATAAATAAATCCTTGTACATCAATAATGTATTGCACCATTTTCGGTGTTATTAGTCAGTCTCTCTTTATTCAACTCTCACAAAAATCCTGTGCTACCATAAGTAAGCTCTGCTGAGCGTATAGGATCTATAAGAGTTTTCACTAGTTCGATATTGTTTGAAATTTCACATAACACACTATAAAAAGCTTTGTATTCTGTCTGTACCTCGTGTGCCGTCAAAGCATCCGCAACATCCTCATGGTTAGTAATATAAAAATCAAAAATATGTTTTGTGTTATCCAAATCCTGTAAATAATACTGGATTCTCTCGCACATCCACTTAACACATCGTTGGCATTTATTCAAACAGCGTTCTCCTTGGCAAATAAAATAACGTTCAGAGAGTAAATCTTCATCTTTACAGCATACGCACTCACACTCGTAGAAATGGTTAACTACACAATCGTGGGCTAGTTGGTTGCCATGTTTAGAATAACATCCCCAGCATATAATATACTTGCCAGGTGTATACCTCTTCAAAGTCTCCAACACACAATCCTTATAGATATAATTGGAAAAACATGGACATGATGCAATTATTTGACTCATGTCCTTGTCGGTTACTTTGTTGACATTATTTCCAGTAATAGATCCTTCCACTCACAGGTACACAAATAAGAACACCTGAAAAATAGAAACATAGTTGTAGTACTTGTTTATATTACGCATATTCATTTCTGTATTTACTTTTTTCGTTTCTTTGTTTTCTGGATTTATATATTATTTCAAAAAACTAGTGGAGAAATATACATTCCAATGGTAAAATCTCTTTCGAGGTACTCACCGCAGTGTGGTTAGCCTTGTTTGTGGAGGTTGAAGACGCCATCTTTCACTAATGGTCCCTTTCAGTTAGACATACAAAATTAGAAGCACCTGAAAAATAGAAATATAGTTGTAGTACTTGTTCACATTACGCATATTCTTTTTGGTTTGCATTGACGTTTTCCTCGTTTCAATATTTGCATTTACATATTATTTAAAAACACACTACATAATAAAAATCATTTACCTTAATTATAGCTTCTCTTGAGTTCTTTGTCTGAAACTCACGGCCAATAATCACAACTTGATGTCTTCTCTGACACAATGCTTCACAAATACTTCTCAAAATAGCTTCTGCTTGCTTTTACGCAGTTTTTATACCTCATAAGCAAAACTGACGCCTTCTCTGATTGGTTGAAATAAAATCAACGCGTTTTCTAATTGGATGAAATAAAACCGACGCGTTTTCTGATTGGTGGAAATAAAAACAACACATTTTCTGATTGGTTGAAATATTCTTAACATTAGTTCATCCAAAAACCTAATAGTTATTATCCAAATGCATTAACAAATACACCCTGAAAATAGTTTGAAATATTATACACACCTTAGAACTTTGTAATATCGAATGTGAAATACAAAACGCAATAAATAGAAAATTTAATACAAAGATTTAAAAAAATCTCTTTGTAAGTCCAAATTGCAACAAAAATGTTGCCTGAATAGTTAAAATTGTGTTATTAGAATAAAAAATTACTTAAACTTGTGAAATAATAAATTAAAAATTGATAAAATGTCTTTGTGAGTAAAATATAACAAACAAAATGTTGTCTGAATAGATGAAATTGGTTATTTGAGTAATAATAAGGCTAAACTTGTAAAATAAAAGGGTAGAACTTGACAAAACATACTTTTGCATCCAAAATATAATTGAAAACTTTCTTGAATTGACGAAACACACTTCGTGTGTACTAAGTTTAATTCAAAACACATTTAAAATGTGTTATTTGAGTAAACTTAGAGAATAATCCTGTAAACTTGGAAAATATATCTGTGTGTGTGTGTGTGTGTGTGTGTGTGTGTGTCCAAAATGTAATAAAAAAAACACGTTCAAATCGTGTTATTTGAGTAAATATTAGGCTAAACTTGTGAAATAAACAGATAAAAATTGAAAACTCACAATTTGTGTGTCGAAAATATAACTAAAAATCTTTCCTGAACAGATAGAATTGTGTTATTTGAGTAAAAAATAGACATAAACTTGTAAATAATAAATTAAAAGTTGAAAAAATCTCTTTGTAAATACAAAATATCCTGAATAGATGAAATTGTGTTATTTGAGTAATAATAAGCCTAAACTTGTGAAATAAACAAATAGAAGTTGAGAACACACACTTTGTGTGTCGAACATGTAACTACAAGTCTTTCCTGAACAGATTGAATTGTGTTATTTTGGTAATAATAAGCCTAAACTTGTGAAATAAACAGATAGAAGTTGAAAAAACACACTGTGTGTGTCGAAGATATAACTAAAAGTCTTTCCTGAATAGTATAAATAGTGTTATTTTGGTAAAAATTAACATAAAATTGTAAAATAATAAGTTAAAAGTTGAAAAAAATGTCTTTGTGAATCCAAAATTAATAAAAAATGTTGCCTGAATAGTATAAATAGTGTTATTTTGTAAAAATAAGGATAAGCTGTGAAAATGTTTGACATAAAGTCAAAGTTTGGTAAAAAATAAACTCAAAATTAAGTTAAATAGCACACAGTAACATACATTTACTACCTAAATCAATAATCAAAGGGTCCTAGGTTCGTTACCCCGTGATAAAAGCAAATGGTGAAAACTGTAGGCCCCGTCCCTAATATCTCTCCCTTCTTCATAGTACAGATAAAAAAAAACCTGCGCTAAAGCGGCCTGTGCGTTGGGGCAACCCTGAGCGGAATATTAATTGGTGGCGGAAACCAGTTCTACAAGCGACGCATAGCTTCAGAGATTTGACCCTTGCTGCGCATTTCCAGACATCCTTTGTTGTCTGGTTCAATCCCTCCTCTGCCCTACAGTATTGCATATCTTTCCCCTGTTCTTGCGTACTGGTTAACCTTGAAAAAACCGGTTCTGAAAACCTACCTACGCGATCTCTGATTGGTGAATCAGATTCCTTCTTTGTTCTGACGTTGTGACGTCATTTGACCTTGAACGCACACTCCCCAAATTCCTTTCTCCTCTACCTGCGCTGAATATTAATTCATTCTCTCTGTCTGGCATCAGAGCGGAGTCGAGATTCGGAGACAGTATTCTGTCTAACGTCTGAGACCACCGTGTTTCATACCATAATAACATACATTATTACATAGTACTAATTAATAATATTACATATCGCGGGTTCGAGTACCGGGACCGTCTTCTTTCGTACCATTACCACCGTTCATAGCGGTTCATAAACCATAGAAAACTTATTTTCAATATTATAAACATTAATTATTATCGATTTATACATTACATACTTTGCAGTAATGAATATAAAACCATATGCATAGCGTTTAGTACCTCTAATTACCTTCTATATACATATTTTTCATAAAATAAATAATTATATATTGATAAAAGTTATAAACATGCAAATACATAAATGTAAAATACTCTAAGTACATGCAAATGAATTCTAAGTACGTGCAAATTAATTAAAACAAGTGCAAATTAGTAATAAGTACATACAAATTAATTGCGAATATTAAATAGCAACATCCAGTAGATGAGGTGGCCCGGTTCTGCGCCCGAAAATGGAGCTCGGTGGAGCTTGCCTTAATGGATTTCTCTCGTAAGGCATGAGCTCCATTTTCTCGCAGTGTTGCCAGCTCCTCACCCGAAAAAAATGACCAAGGTTTTTGGGTCTAACCTAACCTAAGGCAAAGAGTTGGCAACACTGCAAAGCAAGCCTCAAGCAGTGTTGCCAACTTGTTCTTGACCTATTTTTTATTTTACGACGTTTTATGCACTAAACTAACCTACAATGAGAGTAGAGCAGGTGCACGGGTTCACAGCCCGAAAATGGCGCTCGGTGGCGCTCGCAGTGTTACCAACTCCTTACTTGAAAAAATCACCAAGGTTTTTGTTTTTGGGTATAACCTAACCTCAAGCAAGGAGCTGGCAACACTGCTTGAGGCTTTTCTCGCAGTGTGGCCAACTCCTCACTTGAAAAAATCACCAAGGTTTGTTTTTGGGTCTAACCTAACCTCAAACAAGGAGCTGGCAATACTGCTTGAGGCTTTTCTCGCAGTGTAGCCAACATCTTACTTGAAAAGTCACTATGGTTTTTATTTGGTCTAACCTAACCTAAAGCAAGGAGCTGGCAATACTGCTTGAGGCTTGTCTTGCAGTATTGCCAACATCTTACTTGAAAAGTCACCAAGGTTTTTGTTTTTGGGTCTAACCTAACCTAAAGCAAGGAGCTGGTTATACTGCTTGTGGCTTTACAGTGCATAAAGCAATTTGCCAACCTACTGGTACTTTTGCCATAGCTTTTTACAAAAAAAAAAAGAGAGAGAGGGAAGAGTTAAACAACCGATAGTGTTGCTAATATTTACCTACAGCTTTTTTTACATGGCAAGGGCTTAGCCAAATTTATATACTGGCGTAACATACACTGGGCAAGAGAGCCGGCAACAAATATATACTGCCGTAAAAGAGAGAGAGGGATGGATGGATGGTAGCAGAGTATGTGTGTGCGTGTGTGTGTGTATAATATGTAGCATTATTAACTAGAGTGTGTTGGCAACTCGCTTATAACTAAAAAAAATAGAGATGCCAATGTTGCTGTAAGATAAAGAGAGAGACTAAGCTGGCAACAGTGGTGAGCGAATACATATTATTTCCAAGTCCCGAGCGCCAATGTATATCGTGATTTTTGCAAACCTCTCTCGCGGTAACGATGTGCCACACATACACGTACGTACTTTTTTTTATTTTCGTATTGTGGCGCAAACAAACAAATAAATAATTGTTGTTTTTAGGATGCCTGGCCCCTAACCCCGCCAGGGTGCGTGGTGCCCAACCCAAAAAGGTTCTAATGGCTGCGGCTCTAGATAACCACACCTCTGTAGGGTTTCACGTGTTTTTTTTTTCCCCCCCAAACTTCCATGAAACTCTACAGAGGACCTCCGTAATGCATGCAACGTGTACTAACGACTCTAGTGTTATTTGATGTTGTAATATTTTTGGATATAGAATTTTGTGAGATATAGATAATAATAATTATGTTTATTATAATATTTTTTGATGAAGATGGAGAATGTATGTGAGTGTTACAAATAAAGTTGCATGCTTATTTTTTCTAGTGTGTGTGTATGTGTATGTGTTTTTTTGATGTTCGACAGCATCTGAAACGATAAAAAAAGAATTTTATTGTTAATTTTCTCATGTAAAAACAACAACAACAAAATTTTTGTGCAAAAATTCTGATTGTTTTGTGCTATAGTGCAAAAACTGATGATATTGTAATTCATAACTGATGAAATTAATATTGTAACTGATTTTGAACTAGTGAAATTTTCGTATTGTGCTATTGAAACTGATTGTGCTAGTACAGAAATTTCTTATTGTGCGAGAAAAGAGGTTAAAAACTTGTTAAAACTGCTCTGTGACCCTCTCGTTCTTCACGTCGTGGACGAAGGACTTCTCGGCGACCAGGATGACACTGCATACGGTATCCTCGGGCAACGGACTGTTGAACTCGCAGATGATCTTGATGTTGGTTCGATCGTTGACCACCACCTGCTTTCTCTTAGATGTGTTGATGACGAACATGGGTCTGCGGGTTTTGAATTCGCTGGGCGTGTAGTACATGTCCATGCTTCCCTCGGTCACGCGTTTGAAAGAGGTGTAAGCTTCGTAAAGTTTGAGGTAATCGTCTTTGGTCATGTCGAGGTTGTAATTCTCGCGCGGGAAAACTTCGTTCCGTCCATTTTTCAGATAAACATTCTTGATCTTGCAGTTGTCGAACTTGCTGGAATCTTTTTCCTGGTTGTTATCGCGTCCGGTCTGAAAAAGCACTACGACGAAATCTGGCATGTCGAACTGTATGTTGTTGAACTGTGTCGTCACGTCGAATTCCATGTGACTTCCCGACGCCATCTTCTGTATGCACTGGTAACTGTGAAAGTGAATCGGTACCTGCGGACTTTTCAAGATCTCTGCTTTGTACTTGAGGGCGTAGTTTGTTTCGTATTCCACGATCGGCATTCTCAATTCCATGCTCCGGATGACGCACTTGGCTGCTTCAGGTAATGTGTTGACTATCGGCGTGCCGTCGGCGTTCAAGTTGGTGTATCGCATCAGTGCGTTGTTGTCGTTGGCTGCTCTTCGAAAAGTGACGCGCAATCCTCCCTTCCACATGATCTTGTAGTCTGAGAAGAATCCCGGCAGCAGACGCATGGGAAAGAGCGCCGTGTGACTTGTCGTCGATATTTTGGTCCCTGCTTCGAAACCTCCCGCCTGGTAGTATGCCGCGTCTGTTTTGGATAATTTCAATGTTCCCACTGCCGTCGACGTGATGCCTGGATAGTCTATTCTGTCTATGACGGTGTTGTGTTTCCTCACCTCCACCTGCGAGAACAGGTGAGGCACGAAGTTGTCAACGAGTATCAAATTTGCATTGGGCGGAAACGCGTCTCCGCTTTCCTTCTTCACCACGTCGAATTGAAGGTAGAGGTCCGCTCTGTGAGGATGAACGAACCCATCCCCTACGTCCACGTCGTATTCGATCTCCCTGTTCGCTTCGTTCAAATTGGCGAACGTGCGACGGTTGGGAGGAAAAGATTGCAATTCGTAACTTTCGATTTGCTCCATTTTTACTATGTGTGTTATTTATTATACGTTGATCTCCAGGATGGCAGTGGTCGTTGCACCTGCGAAATCCACCACGTCTCCTTTCTCGTTTGTCACCACCAACTCTATGTCGTCTATGCGGTTGCGGCATACTGGAAAATAGATCGGCGAAGAGGGTGTGTAGATGATCGGTTCCATGAATTCGGAACTGGGTTTGAACGTGGCTATGATTCCTGTCTGCTTGTGACTTCCCAGTAACCCTCCGTCCGAGGATTTCGTGATCATGCCTTCCGCCACGTTGCAGTGTACGTTCAGAGTTTCTATGGCTAGAAATTTGGGAATGTTGGTTGCCGTGTGTTTGATGCCAGCTTCGAGTTTGGTGTCGTTCTCGAAACCTAAAAGTTCTCCCATGGTACCCAGGTTTATGGTTTCCGTCGCCGATAGGATTTCCACTCTGTGCGTGACCGAATTTTGAGAAAAATACGTGCCTTTGGGTAATTGAGCTTGCAAAGTGGAAAGATTGTATTGGCCTGGCGTGACGACAATGTGTTCGCTTCCGACGCTAATTTTGTTGTTGTGCTGCGTGACGTTAGGTATGAGGTACATGCTGTAGAATGCACGCAGAGCTACGGATTTAGGATAGACGATGTCGTCGTGCAGCGTGAGTTTCAAGATTGAAGATTCGCTCGTGAGATGGAACACGCCCATCGTGTTTTAGGTTCCACAATGCTTTCTGAAAATGTTCCACCGAGGGGTTATTTATTTTAGACATGTATGCGAGAACGGAAAGGCATAGGTGAACGCAGTTAACATCGGTGAAACCCTGGATGCGTTTGTCATTGTAGTAGAGGTTGGCAACACTGAGATACTTCACCAACCTGGCAGGTGGTGTGCCACCGAACGAATCGAAAACAAATGCATTGTTATCGTCAATTTTGAGGTAGCATATCCAATGTGTACCAGGATTTTTGTAACTGTCCAGGTTGACCACGCCATACTCCCTTTTCTTCACAGCAGAGGGTAGAGAATCGGACATGAAAACACCCCTGAAGTTTTTTATTCCCAACAGTTCGATCAGAGATTCAATATCGAAGTTGGACAGGGCTTCTTCTTTTTTTTATATTTCTTCAAAGCATCGAGGTTGCTTTTTTGTTTTTTGGTTATACCTTTCCCCTTCTTCTCCATAGCCAGGTTGTGACGTTTCTGTTCTTCCAATTCTGCCTTGTTCTTCTTCGAGTCGATGACGGTTTTTGCGATGGCGGCGCTACCGCCGGCCAAACTTCCAACGGCCCCTAATGCTGCCAGGATGGCTGGGATGCTGAATATGAAACCTCCGATCTTTTGCTGTTTTCGCGAACGCTGCAAGCGTCTCAATTGAGGTGTGCTGAGAAGTAATTTCATTCCGTGTCCTTTCGTCAAGCAAGAACGTTTCTTCTCGCGTTGTTTCTTGGTGAGTAACCCATCGAGGGCACCTAGATTTTTCAGATTGGAGTATGGTATCTGGTACACGACACCCTTGGGCTTCATGTTGATGCTCTATATGTTATTTTCGCGATATGTTATTTATATATATGTTCTGAGATTTTTTTGTTTTGTGTAATTTTTTTTCGGTATGTTATTTATATATAAATGTTCTGAGATTTTTTTGTTCCGTGTAATTTTTTTTTTCAAGAATATACTCCGCGCAGAGCCGTTACACAAATTCTATTACATGCTTTGTTTTCTTACCAAGAAGTTCCTTTGTACCCTTGTACACGATTTGAGTTTTGTTCTCGATTAAAATAGCTAGCTTCTCGTCGGATAACATGTTAGCGTATCGATCTGGTAAAAATAGACTGTATTGTGCGTTGAGCAACAGACGCGCCTTGGGGCCATACTGGGTAGAAACAATTGAACCGGAAGTTATCGTGTAAGGTTTGTCCACTTCTAATTCCTGAATTTTTACATATTCGACTGATGAATTTAGCATTTGTTTTAATGCTTGGGCGTCTAGTGATTGTTTACTCATTTTATAAATGGCAAACACAATTGGAGGTTTTTTTTTTTTACGTAGTGTTATTTATATACCGAAGAAATTTTTTTCACGGTTCGAGAATTTTTTTTATTTCTACACACCCCATCCAAGTTTTTGTTTCGTGTTCATGACGATGGTGGTGCCCAGTGCTGCAACTCTTTCTCCCAGCGAAGCGTCTCTGCTAACGAATCTTTCGAAAGCTGCGTGCTCTAACTTTCTGTCTGCTTCGTGACGTGCATCAAGATCGGAGCGAGTGGTGTTGTAAGCGATGTCGTGATCTTTGCATGCGGCGTCCAACAGATTCACACCCTTGTCTCCTCTCTCCAATCTTTTCTCGAGTTTGGTACCTGGTCCGCAGTACTGGTAGCCAGGTAAATGCATCTCGAAAGGTAACTTGTTGATGATGTCGTTCACGAGTCCTTTTCCTTCGGCAACGTTCCAGAATCTCGGAGGCAGCGTGTTGATAATTTTGATGAGGTAACCTATGCCCTTGTCCTCGTTCACGATGAAGTTGGAAAGTTTCGTGCTGATCATGTCCACGATGCCAACCTTCTCGTTGTAGAAATTACGATTGCCTGCATTCTCCTCTCCTGCAATAACCAACAACCTGTCTATGAGCTTGCGCACGTCGTCCACCCACACAAACTCTTTGGGTAGGGTGTTGTAGAGTTTGACGCCGCTGCCTGTTTTCACCTGGTTCCATATCGGCTTGATAAGATTCCTGTACTTCTCGCCGCTGCTTGATTTCACCCTATTCTGCGTAGCGTCGTTGTTTTGGTATAAGGCATCCGTCATGATCAAAATTTCCTTGTAACTCTGGTAATCTTCGTCGGTGCAATCCTTCGGCTGCTTTTTGGCAACGAGTTCCCACAGTCCCACCGTACCCGGATACCTGTTCCAACTATCCTTGTCGCCTAAATTAATTTTAATGTCGTTACCTTCGAAGGTAACTTTCGATTTTCCAATCTTCCAAACCACACCACCACCTTCGTTACTCTCCATGCTCGGATACAATCCGAACACTTCATCCTTGTCGAACTTGCCCGTGCTCAGGTAGTCTCGTGCCAAAGGTCCCAACTCGATTTTATCCAAAGACGACGGCGTGCTACCTATGGCTCGACGTCGTGCCGGTACGTCCTTCAGTTCGAATGGTGTCGAAGGAATGCTCGAAATAGGCGTGGGTACGGTGTAACTTTTAGCTGCAAGTGGTACGAGTTCGTTGATCAAATTTTTATTTTCTTCTGTGACGCCTTTAATTTCTTTACCTAGATCGCTGATGGCATCGATCACAGGTTGATCTTGACGTTTCTTCTCTTCGTAGAATCCGCGATTCTCGGATTTCCAACCTTTGAAGCGTTTCGCGAGGTAGTTTCGCAACTTGAGATTTTCGTCTTCGATTTTTCGTTTCGCCATAACGTTATTTATACATGTCGTTTCTCACAACGTTGCAACGTTTAGAAAGTCGTTGATTTTGTTTCTGTATTTTCCGTCGTTGGGTTTTCTCGTCATGTCGATCGTCGCGAATCCGAAATCGTCACTGTTCCAACAGTGGGAGCAGCAGCGTTCCGAAAATTGATTGTAGTTCATGTCTCCGCCTACGTAGTCATCGTACGCGTGCTTGAGGTTGGTGTGATCTTGACGAAACAAACATATGAAATTAGCGTTGTCGCGTACTAACTGTTTTGGAATTTTGGAAAACGTTTGAGCTAGGAAGAAGCAATCCATTCCTTTGTGACGACCTTGCGTGAAAAAGTTGCGAATTTCATTTTGATTTTCCAGGATGACATCGTCGAACACAACGACTGAATTTTCACGACAATCGTCGAGTGGTTTTATTTCAGATGCGAAAGTTGCAATGTCCAGACCATCGTACAGTTTTATCAGTTGCTGGTATTTCGCTTGTTCGAGACTTTTCGAAAATACGTAGAGGTGCCTGTTCTTCCAATCTAACCAATTCGGTGCGAGGAGAAAATTGTCCACGAGCAGTGTCGTTTTCCCACACCCTGAAGGGCCTACGATTAGACAACGGATGCTGTCGGGAAGCAACTCCCCGTTCTTTTTTTTCGTTTGATTTTCCGAATCAGGTAGACGTTTCACGACATTCCACGCACTCATAGAATCACTTCGTTCGCGTCGATCCAACTCTTTTCCGGAAGTCCCAGCCATTTCACCAAAAGTTTGTCGCCTCTCTTACGCAAAACTTTTTCGATAAGGTACGTGTCGGGATGTTTTGTTTTAGAGAGTTCCTCTTCGTAAATTCTTCCTTTCAAAATCTCGCCGCTACTATCTTTTATTATATACGTGTGTCGGTTTCCGGGTAAAACTCGAACCACCGTAAAAAGTTCCGTGCTCCAATTTTTTGTGAACCCCTTCTCGAAGGTGCGTTTGAATTTGCTGATCCTCACCTGGTCTCCAATTTTGAATTTTGACTTCTTGGTAGTCGCGGGAGTGTACTTTGGACAGTAAACTGTAGAAATTAAACGCTGCTCGTCGGATTTCGTAACGTCAGCTGGCTTCATGCCTATGGTTCTGTGTACCCTATCATTATAGGTGTCGACGAGTTCCGGCAGTATGTCGACCCATTTGTAATTTCCCCGAAGCGTGAATCGTTTCCACATGTGTGTTTTCAAGGTTCGATTAAATCTTTCCACGATGCTGGCTTTGATGTGACTGAAAGTTGAATAATGTCGAATGTCATGTTTTTGAATAAACTTTTGGAATACGGCGTTGTAAAATTCTTTACCGTTGTCTGTTTGCAAAAACCGTGGCCGTCTGCCGCTTTCGCGAAAAATTGTTTTGAATGCTTCCGTGACGCACGTTCCCGTTTTGGCCTTCAAAGGTAGAGCCCATGCGAATTTCGAAAACGTGTCTATGACGGTGAGGAGGTACTTGTTGCACTTGTTCAATTTATGTACGTTTTTCAAATTGCCGCTGCTCATCTCCACGAGGTCACTTTGCCAGAGGTCATCGATTCCCTTGGTTACCACCGCCAAACGTTCGTAGTTGCGGCGTGCAGGTTTATGCAATTCTTCGACGATGGCTTGCCTAGACATTTTTAGAGATTACGTTTGAAGAGAAGCACCAGCGTGATGGGATTCAAAGAGGGTGGCACTTCGCTCGTGTTTTGAATGATCAGCTTATCGCCGGCACTTACGTCAAAAACGGTGAGATCTTCGTCTTCGTGTATTTCATATATGTTGCGTGTTTCGTTCCAACGTGCCAGAGGAATGTTTCCTGCTTTCTGGACACCACGATTCGATATCAAGGTCATGGTGGGAACGCTAGCTTTTCTACCGTGAGACCAGTACGAAAATTCATTTATCTGAATCGTGCCATCGAGGAGAAACTTGTAGTACAGATGATAAGGATGTAACATGTACAGTTTGTTACCTTCGACGAACGTGGAGATTCTCTGTTGATTGGGTACGCTGTTGATTTCGATGGCTTGCAGAGAATGCAGTTTAGCGAATTTAGTATCGACGCTAACGAGGTTGCTGTGAAGCTGTCCCAGTGTATTTTGTACGGGCAACAAATGTTCGACGATGGTATCCGTTACTGTAGAAAATGACGGTTTGATTTTCACTTCCACGTTCAACTGCTTGAAGTTTTCGTTGAGTTCTTGTAATTTGGCACCGAAAGAGGCCAGCGTCGATTCCTGCGTGGATTCCAGCACTCCAACTTGATCTCTGATGTTGACGACGATGTTCTGAAGGTTCTCGACTTGATTCAATTTCGAGCTCTTCTCGGTAAGATCGTTCACGATGCTTCGCATTTCGGTAAACTGCGTGTGAAGGTCAGCGACGCTCTGCGAAGTGGGCAGCGTCGACACCAGCGAAGCAAGTTCGTCTCGAATCTGTTCCACGTTCGCCGTTTCCGTTTCCAGTCGTTTCAGCATACGTGATATGTTCCTTTTCAAAGCGTGCAATTCTTTGGAGGTGGGGAGATTGGCCACCCTACTCTCGAGATCGCTCAACGAACTTTTGATGTCGCTCGAATCGGATAGTGCCGTCACCGCCGTTTTCAATTTTTCCAAATCTTCGCTCGAAGGTACGCTCGTCCGTAACGATTCCAAGTCAGCCTGTATGTTGTCCAGTACGTGATGAAAATGAGCAAGATTCGTTTCGACGTTCAAATTTTCTAAATATTCGATCTTCTGCTGAACCGTGCTCAACGTGTCTTGTATGCTCGTCAACGCACTTGCTTCGGCGTGAATATTTTTAATTTCTTCGTTGATCAACTCCAGAGACGCCTGAAGCGTAGCGATGGTGGTTTGAATGTGTTCGAAATCTTGATAAGCCTCCAATTGAATTTTTATGTTCGCGACGCTTTTGCCGATGACCTGCAGTTCGTCTGACGATGGTAGATTCGTCATAGTATCTTCCAAAGTCTGTAACTTGGATTTAATTTCTTCCAACGTGCTGGCGAATTCTTCTTGTAATTTGGAAACAACAACATGCAAACGTTCTACATCAATATCCTTCACAACGGTTTGAAGTTCAGAGAAATTCTTTTCTATTGCGGAAGTTCGTTCTTCGATTTCGAGTTTTAATTTTTCCAAATCTTCATTTTTCGATTGAAATTGCTGTAATTTGGCCAAATCATTTTGAAGCTTATCCACGCTCAACTGTATATTTTGAACGTTGTCGTAAGAAGGTACGTCCACATAATTTTTTATGAGCGTTTTCAGTTCGGAATCGATTTTCAAAATAGGGTCGAGACATTGCGTTTGGAGCGTAGCGATCTCCGACTCTAAACTTTTGTTTAAGGTCTCCTGCAAAGCGATCAAATCGCTCCTCAACTTTTTAATTCGGACATCCAACATAAGAATCTCTTCTGCATGGTCTACACGCTTAGTGTTGCCGAAAATATCGTTAGGCATTTTGGTTAACGGTTATTTATAATAGGATAGACGATTCGTAATTCTACGAAGAGAGGAATGAGTTTGTCGTAATCTCCTAGGAGTTCGACGTACAGGTAATCTCCTGCGGAAACATCGTACGTAATGTTAGAAAGCATCTTGTCGTGCTTGATTCGAAAAATGTTCTTGCCGGTAGATATTTTGATTTCGCCTACGTTTTCCGGATTCACGGTGATTTGAAGTTTTCCATCGATCGGAATTTTGTAAAAATGTAAATTGTTGTTGAAGACGTAAAACATCTTGCCCACATCGTCATCCAATTTCGTCCAAATGCTGTTAAGGTGAACAATCAGTAGACCGTTGAGTTTAGTTAACATGGAAGGTAGAAATTCATGATCTGTCGTCGTGTGGTGTACAGCCTCCATGTTGGCTTGTTTTCGGAAACCAAAAAGATTCATATTATGCTGGTTATTTAAGAATACGGTCAAAGTTTTTTTGTAATAACTGTCAGTGTTTTTTTTGTTTTTTTTTGTTTTGTTTTTTTTTTGTTTGTTTTTGTTTTTATGAATCTTCTGTTGAAGGGCATATGTTGCAGGTTTTGCTTTCTGCTAAGCGATAGTGCCCCCACGGCAGTGTGTGGATTCCACATTGGAGGACGCACCTCTTGTCGTCGTTGGGATTCAGGGCAATCTTCCTCACCTTGTTGGTGGTTAACACATGGTCGACGCTCTGGATGCGCTGTTCTGCTCTTAGAACCGACGACCTGGTCTTGAGGCAATCCACAAAGTCCTCGAATGTGAGATGCTCTCGAACCACCTGTCTGCCGACACCCTTGGCCTTCTTGGTAACGCTGCCCTCGGCTTTGATGGTATAGGCCTTGGGGCGAAGACCTGCAAACTCGAGAATCACGTCTCCGTCCTTCTCATCTTTGAGTTTGCCGGGCACCTTTTTGTTGCGAGCCGGGATTTTGTATCGGTTTGGCTGGGGATAGCCCGAGGTGTCGAAGAGGTTAACCAAAGATGGATCTGTGGCTATATCCCCGTATGCGTTGGCTGTGCGAACGTGGTACACCAAGCTGTCCGTGTCCGTGTAGAGAAGTGAGATGTTGTGCTTGTAGTGTGGACGTAATGTGTCGTAGTACGTCTCGAACATTTGGAGCTTGCTCAGATCCAGAACAGCAGCTCCAACGTAGATGGGTTTGTTGAGCTTCACCTCACGTTGCTTCATGTGAATCAGAGCCAGCTGCTCGTTGTAGATTGTTCGAGACTTGAATAATGGACTTGCAACAAGCTGACGACATCGCTCTTTCCTCGTCACCAATTTTATGTCCACGTAATTCCGTACATTCTCCATGGTCTTGCCAAACACCGCATTATTCATGAGCTTGAAAAAATCCTTATCAAACTCGGACGTGGCTGTGGTGCGGCGTTTAGTGTTGACTTCGATATATGGACGCAGCCATGGAGAATGTTCGAACTTGAGGATGCGGTGAACTGCGTGGACTGTGACCCCTTGCCGCATCAACCACCGGAGATTCTGGTAGTGAAGAACGTATTTCTTCTTGGGTTCGAAATCCATGAGGAGCTTCTTCTGGTTGGAATCGGGTGGACACTTGAACTCGGGTGCAGGGGGGAGATCGCAGAACGAATCCTGCAGCTCCTCGGAGAACTCAAGGTCCACCTCGGCGAAGAACCCATGTTCCGAATCGTCGAAGCTTTTGATGTCGAATTCGGAAGGATCAGCCCACTTGAAGCCTCTAAAGGGGAGTGGCTGCATCATGGAGTGCCCGTACAAGTTATTCACGTCCGTGTACATGATGTAGCTCGACGGTTGGGTGGAGTCGTAGCCAGTAGCCATGTGATGGTTGTTGGCGCGCGCGTGCCGTTGCGACACCTGAACCATTCCACCCCGCACGGCACGTTCTACAAACAGCATCATGTCCACGTCCGAAAGAAGCTCAAGCTCGATCTTCGTCACCAGAAGCATGGCTGACCACGCCAGTCCGGGGAGACTATAGAAGTAGGCGGGGTCCAGCTTGTAGATGCTCTTCGCAGTTGCACGAAACGCCTGGAACACGTCGGCGAGGAGCGTCACATCAAGTTTGAGGTACGCGTCGTGGTAGTCCCCGAGAGTTCGACAACCCAGCTCGCGCCACATGGACTGGGCGTGGTGGTATTCTTCGTCGGTGATGTTCGAGCCTCGTAGCTGACTGTAGAACTTCACCTGGGGAGGTAGCGACGTCTCTGCGAACTTGGTAGAGTCGGTGACGTATTCGTAGAGGTAGACCCCTTTACGCCTGAAGAGACTGGCGTCCAAGTTTGGAAAATTCGCAGAGGTAATGAGCATTTGCCCGTCGCTGAGCTTTTTCGCCAGGGCATCGAGGCTAGCCGAGAGGAACCTCAGGGAGTCGAGGAAGCGAAGCTCGACGGTAGAGCGTAATTCTGGGATTTGAACCCATTTGCTCACACTGATGTAACGCTCCTCGTTCTCGGCGAGAACGTTGATTCGCATGTCGTCGTACCCAAGATGCTTGATCAGGTGGTGAAAGTCGTACCCCGAGCCATTGTGGAAGAAGATCGGAATAAAGCGCGGGTCCTGGGCCAAGCAGTTGCATTTGTTGCACCAAGAACCAACGTACCTACCGTTAAAGTGATCGTGGTGTCGGACTTTATGGTTTTTGGCAGTGTACTCCTCAACGCAGACAGGGCAAGCGATGGCCTCGTCGTGTCTACGTTGATCGTTGGGGGACAGTGGGAGCATAGACTTGGGGGTCGACAATACCTTCCCTATCTCTTTGGCTTCCACAACCATCCTCTCGAGGAAGTGTTTGGCTGCGTCGGGACCACGGTACACGTAGGGCTCGGGGGCGATGTGCTGATCTCGTCGCACCACAACGTAGGCGTAACTCGAGGCCTCGTGGAGTTGGTAGGGGGTGGTGGAGGAAACTTCGGGATCAGGATCGCAAATAAACAGGGGTTTGAGGAAGGCCTCGAAATCTGCGATGATGATAGCGGGGTGCTCTACCATGGCACCGTGCATTTTGAAACGCATCATGGTGCCAGGTTCGGACAAGACTAGCACCCTAGGCTTGTTGGCATTGCAGTAGAGCTTGTGGTTAGCGAGCTTCTCGGTAGCGATGTTGGGACCTCTGATGCGCTGGTAATCCTGCTGTTCTCGATTACGAAATATAGACAAGCACCTACAACAAACTTCTATGTGGTGACTGTCTTCGCTCCGTTGGCTCGAAACAAGTCGAGAGAAGGAACAGATGAGGGTGTAATGGTGGTGGGTCTCGTCCTTGATGAGCAGAAGGTGAATTTCCTGCACACCATCGTCGTCTACGTCGCTCACCCGGATAGGGTACACCACATTTTCGTCGGTGAGGCCATAAACGTTGATGGCCAACCGAGGGTTGTGTGTACGGGCTTCGAACTTTCGAATATCCGAGACCTTCACCGGGTAGTCGATCCCAGCCATCGCATCTTCCAGCTCTGGCTCGTAGGGTAGGTAGTGGTTAACTCGGTATGGGTGGTTTTTCCGGTGGACAGGGTGCAATGCTGCAAGCACACACCATACGAAGCACTTGTTATCTTTATTTTGGATGTTCAGGACGGCCTTTTTATCCACAATCGCTTTTGGTAAGGGGACGTAGCTGGAGGCGGAGAGAGGCACAAACTTGCTAAGTTTGACGCACAGTTCGTGAGGCTCGCCGCACAACGAACCCCCCGAGCCCTTAGCTTCATGTTCTTCTTGTTTAACCAGCAGCTCCTCGACAAACTTGTTGTAGATGACCTCGAGGTTTTCGACATCCGCCAGATGCAGCGTTTTCGCCTTGGTGTTGTGGCAGAAGCTGTAAATTTCACCAGACGGCTTCTTGTACTGGCAACGTAGCGAAGCGTAGAATTTGGTGGAGTGCGTTGCAAGCGCATCGCCGAGGATAGAAATAATTTGCGCTTGCACGTTCTCCAAAAAGCTACGCACATCGCATGAGCCCTCCGAAGTAAGGGGAAAGTCCTCTAACAATCGCTCGAAAGCAGACTGGTCTGCTTTCGCCACAGTCTTGATGCGTTTGGCAGATAGTGGCGAGTCGGCTTCCGCTTTCCTCTTGGTTGAGCTGGTCGACGGTTGAGCCCCAGATGTACTTTTGCTTAAACAAGTAAGCTTATGCTTCTTGGCATACGCAATTGTAATGTGTTTATTGCATCCGGAACATAATTCGGTGGCAGCCAAATGCTTGCCTGGCACGCAGGTGCGACAATGTCTTACAAAATGTTGGCTTGATATGCTCTTTTTGCAAACAGGGCAACTTTTCATGGAGCGCATTTTTTCGGGGTATGTTTATTTATATGTGATCTGTTGGTGGTAGAGTGTTTACAAAACAAAAATGCCTTATGAGAAAAATTTTGTAAGGTAATTCTAATTAGTGTTAATTCGAGGGGTTTATTTATATATGGGTGGCGTTGTCCTCCTCAAATATGTGCTTTAATCAACCCTATAAAAAATAAAAAAAAATATATAGGAAAAATATGATTGTAGATAGAAAAAAAAACAATAAATATTGTATGCAATACGAAAATAATAAAGGCGCCAGCGCGCGTGCGTGTGGCACATCGTTCCCCCGAGAGAGGTTTACAAAGGTCGCGATAGGTCTCTCTCTTTTACAGCAACGTTGGCATCTCCATTTTTTTAGTTGTAAGTGGGTTGCCAACACTAGTTAATAATGCTACACACACACGCACACACATACTATGCTGCCATCCATCTCTTTTACAACAGTATATATTTGTTGCCGGCTCTCCTTGCCCAGTGTGTGTAGGTTGGCAAAAAATTGTTTTATGTACTGTGGCAAGCCTCAAGCAAACTTGCCAGTTGCTTTAGAGGTTACACCAAACAAAAAAAAAGCTGTAGGTAGGTGTTGGCAGCTGCCAGTTGTTTTAACTCTTCCCCCTCTCTCCTCTCTCTCGTAAAAAGCTATGACAATACCAGTAGGTTGACAAATTGCTTTATACACTATAAGCCAAGCCTCAAGCGTTGCCAGCTCCTTGCTTTAGGTTAGGTTAAACCCAAAAATCTTGGTAACTTTTCGAGTAAGTTGGCAACACTACAAGGCAAGCCTCAGCAAAATTGCCAGCTGTTTTAGGTTAGATTAGACCCAAAAACCTTGGTGATTTTTCGAGTGAGGAGTTGGTAACACTGTTTGTGAGGTTAACATACATCCAAAAGGTTGCGTCAAGTTGGTAACACTGCGAGGTTAACATACACCCAAAAAGCTACGCCAAGTTGGCAACACTGCGAGGTTAACATACACCCAAAAAGCTACGCCGAGTTGGCAACACATATACACTCACACACAAAAAAGCTAAAAAATTATACAGCGTAAAAGGCTACGCCGAGTTGGCAACACTGTGAGGTTAACATACACCCAAAAAGCTACGCCGAGTTGGCAACACTGTGAGGTTAAAATACACCCAAAAGGCTACGCCGAGTTGGTAACACATATACACTCACACACAAAAAAGCTAAAAAATTATACAGCGTAAAAGGCTACGCCGAGTTGGCAACACTGTGAGGTTAACATACACCCAAAAAGCTACGCCTTGCCCGAGTTGGCAATACTGCAGAACAAGCCTCAAGCAGTATTGCCAGCTCCTTGTTTGAGGTTAGGTTAGACCCAAAAACAAACCTTGGTGATTTTTTCAAGTGAGGAGTTGGCCACACTGCGAGAAAAGCCTCAAGCAGTGTTGCCAGCTCCTTGCTTGAGGTTAGGTTATACCCAAAAACAAAAACCTTGGTGATTTTTTCAAGTAAGGAGTTGGTAACACTGCGAGCGCCACCGAGCGCCATTTTCGGGCTGTGAACCCGTGCACCTGCTCTACTCTCATTGTAGGTTAGTTTAGTGCATAAAACGTCGTATAATAAAAAATAGGTCAAGAACAAGTTGGCAACACTGCTTGAGGCTTGCTTTGCAGTGTTGCCAACTCTTTGCCTTAGGTTAGGTTAGACCCAAAAACCTTGGTGATTTTTTTCGGGTGAGGAGCTGGCAACACTGCGAGAAAATGGAGAGAAATCCATTAAGGCAAGCTCCACCGAGCTCCATTTTCGGGCGCAGAACCGGGCCACCTCATCTACTACATCCACTAACTATTATTCCTACTACTGAGCTTCAGAGGGAAGCAGGCATGAGAAGAACGCTTGGCACCTCGAAGTCTGGACAAGACTCCGCGAAGATTAGGGATGAACAAGCGAAAATAACTAACAATTATACCAACACAAAATTAGATTTATTCAATTACTTTAATTTTGTTACTTCCAGTTTCCAAATGCAGCAGTAGGCAAGTTGTCCATCATTGTGAATATTATGCACATTGTTGTATGCAACAAAAAGCGAGGATTGAAAGAAAAGCTCTAAGAAAACCGAACACAATATCAGAATGTCAAATAACAGGCACACAGTAGTGATAAGAGAGATGGGAGAAGATAATGTAACGCAACGTGCACACGTCGCGAAAATTGGCTGCTAAGGCCTAAGAGCCTTAAACTTGCCCTCCTAACCTAACAACGTAGGCAGTATTAGAATTATAATTGTAAAAAATATATACCTGCTAGTTACTTAGGAGTGTTAAGTTTGATGCAGTAAGCAAATTTTATCATCACTTGATCCCGAGCGGCGTTCACCGACAAGAAAACATAGACCGGATCTATTTAGTGCCCACATCAGTGAATTTCATTATCCATGCCCAGGCCAGGATTCGAACCCGGGAACCCTGGCGTTGTGGCGCGATGTGCTAACCACTCCGCCACGGGGCCGGCGCAGGCAATGTTGAGACCAACCTCTTCTCAGCCTTTCCTATACAAGATTATGAAACTTCGAGTGAAGTTAAGAGGTAGTGTCATTGCACCAATGTTGTTTCTGTGTCCTCTGCGTCTCTGTGTTGATTCAGTGACATTTTTCTTTGGAATCTCTGCCCGTCAGCATCTCATTGTAAAATACGAGTGTATTTGTTCTGACAGACAGTTGTTACTCGTGTACAGTAAAATATATCACATATTCCTTTATTCTTCCTAGCTTACTAGAAACATACTTTGTACATTTTTCAAACTTTACAAAATATTTCCTCTTTAATATGCTGTTGCAACTTACATTTGAAACTTCTTTCGTGTAATATTCATTTTGTTGCAGCCCACCTCCCCCGTGGCGGAGTGGTTAGAACATCGCGCTACGACGGCAGGGGACCCGGGCTAGAATCCCGGCCTGGGTATGGATATTTGTGAATGTCCGTTCAATCCTCCGTACTTTCACGTGTCGCCAAAATAGAAAAACGCTAGTACAATCTATACTTGGACTCCCTTTTCGGTTGCCGTGTTCTTGTGGATCCCTCGCTGTTCTTTTGTCTTCAATCCAACGCGTCGTTAGGTAGTAATATACAGGTGGGTCCATTATACTTGTTTCGGTGATTTGAAGTGTGACGTCAGCAGGAGTAGGTTATTACGTACTTTTGAATATCAAATTCAA